>NC_071402.1:100634794-101899294 GCF_017976375.1 Cuculus canorus | reverse complement strand
TTTTGAATCACCACAAACACAAGAGGAGTTATTTTTGCCTCTACTGCTTCTGCTTATTGCATGGAGTGACAGGTCTTTGTTTTACGGTCTGGCTATTTGAAGTAGCAGAATCTCTGAGCTTGATGGTGGTACATCCAAAAGGGCATTAGGAGTCAGAACCAAATTCAGTAAGAGAAGCAGGTATTTGAAGTGGGACTTTCACAGAATTTTTGCATGTTATTTGTGTATTAGGTAAACATGCCTATGTGTTTATTACTTTAATAGGTTTATCTTTCTACAAAGTCACCTGAAAGTTATTACAGCCTTTATAGAGCATACTGTGAAGAGCAGAAGCAAATATGATGCAAATTAAGGAATTATTTCAATACAATGGAAAGCCTCTAGCTTTTTCTTACCTTGCCTGCTACCTTTTCTCAATTTGTCAGAAGGCAGATGAATGACAGATATCAAGTGTCTTGCTGGAGAAAAAGTGTTACAAAATAAACTCAATGTGTCCTTTTTGCCTTCGAAAAACTGTCTGATTTGCACATATTTTTCTGAGTAGAACCGTGTCTTTGAAAATGCAGTGTAGGACAGCTTATGCAGCATTGCATTTGTACTGTAAGGCTCATAGCCAGCTAAACCTTCACTGCCAAAGCTTGGCTTTACAACTGTGTTAATACACTTGATATTGGCTATACCGAAACACTTAAGTCAAAGCATATTTGTGGATTCATGCCTTCACTCTCTAACATGCACCTCCTTCCAAGATTTCAGCCTCAGACCTTACACATCTTCACCATCATGCAAACTAACAAAAATTTTAACTGCTTAACCTTTAGGGGTTAAGCATTGCTATTAGTTTGTGACCTGAAAATTTGCTCCAAGCTACATTTCTCTAAGCCTTGTATCCCACCCCCACCTGGAACTCTGATCTTGAGCATCCTGACTTTTCAATTTCTGTTTCTGCTCAAGAGATCATAAATCTGCAGGTTACCCTTTGAATGGGTGGCCAGCTACATCTTCAATCATTAGTATTCATAGAAGAAAGTGGGTTCTGACCTGACACCTCAGAAAACCAGGCAAGTTTTATAATACATGCAGAAATCTAGACCTCTGTTCTGCTGCTGGCACCTCAGGTGGCCAATATAAAACCCGTCTAGGTGTACCTATCCTGCAGAGCAATAGAAAGTAGCTGATGGGCTTGAAAAGTGATACTACTGATACGTACTGCAAACAAACAGAAGTTAAATTTAAGCTACCCACTTGACTGGTGTTGGCAGCCATATTTTTATAGCTGCATTGTAAATATGACTTAAGCCCTTTTTCAGAATTGGCCTTTGGCTGTTTACCTCTCCATTGTTTTGATTATACTGAGCCCCCATTTCTTCTTTAAATGTGGTTTAATGTGTTTGAAAACCTTCCTCTCCAGATTAGAAGATTGCCTTAAGTATTTCAAGATACTTAACTGGTTTTATAACAATTCATGCTTTTTCCCCACTGAACATTTAGTTATGGTATGTACAACACAATTTGCACTAGTGCAATTTCTCCTGGTTATCTTTCTGCTTCTGTATAACTGAAACCTATAACAAAGCTGCAGCAGTGTGAACTAAACATCTGGTGACATCTCATTGCTTGCCTTTCTCAATCTGTGCTATAACATTAAATTGTTCCAATGTTCCTTTTCTCAGTATAGCGAGCAAGGGATGAGGTAAACAGAAAGTGGACACACTGTAAACAAAAATCAAACAGCTAGTGTTAACAGTATTTTCTATGTAAATATCCAGATTGCCGAATTAAGCATGGACTGAAGTGCCCTGAATATCACAAAGACTAGCTGACTGGGAATATGTAGTTTAAAAAGAATTGGTGCTTAGGTCTGATCTTGTTATTTTATTGTACATAAACTGCACCTCTAAACAATGCTCTGCAGATCATAGAAGACTATGAAAAATAGAAAACTTTCAACTCTAACATTAAATGCAGAACTGGTAATTAGTTTTGGCAAATGTTAAAATATCTATTGAAAACAGAAGGAAAGAAAGAAATCTGTAATTGTAGTGCGTCTGAAAAATAAGGTTGTACTTATATACATCTTAAACAAAAAATGCTATTAATTTTCCTGCCCAGGCCTCATAATTTGATTTTTCCCAAACATGCTGTAGTTAAGAATACTACATAATATTCTACATACTACATAAGATTCTCTTTATTGATGTTATAGTGGCAGACATTATCCTAGTATAAATAACTCTTCAGAAGTAAACATATTTTGTAGATTGTTTCTCGACCTGCCTTCTTTTCAGACTTCTTAGTTCTAATATTTAAAACATTCCCCTAACAACCAAAGTAATTGCTACTTGGAAAAGCAATGTTAAATGAGATTGATTGTTTTCCCAACTTTTGAGGACTGACAGCTCCCTGATGAAGTCTGTGGGAAAAGAGTGCCCATAACCTTTGAAAATCAATTTTTTCCATGTCTTTCACTGACTTTCAATGACATTTATAGCAGCTGGAAATCTTGACTGGCAAAGGCTCTGCGAGTAACCAGCAGCTCATGAATGAACTATTGAGAGCTTTCTCTACATAGAACCTTCCATATATGGCATCACGCTTAAACAATCTTTCCTCCCTCTACCTCTTTAAGGATTGATTTTATCTGCAAGTTCCCTGTCAATTAGACTCTCCGTATGTAAGTGGTCCTTCTGATATTGCTTAAGGTGAATGAGAACACCAGAATTTTATTTTAACAATGCTCTCTTTATAGAAAAGTTATACAATGAATGTTGAAATTAAAATATTAAAATTCTCTCAAATACTTTCAAAACAGGTAGAATATAGGATGATAATAGTGTGATAAGAGTTTTTAACCACCTTCCAAATCACAGAGATCATCTTTTCTTTTGAGATAGGCTCTGTGTGGGAGAAAAGCAGCACTGCTCAACATTTTGAGGAAAGTTCTTTGTGCTTTTGTTTGTATCAGAGAGAGCACCACATCCAATGATTTGGGGTTCAGTGTTTCTCTACTGAAGAGAAGAAAAATTGTAGTGCAATTTAAGTCAGAAAATTCAAAAGTGCAAGAAACAAAATCTTACCTTCCGGATAATTTTTATTTCCAAAAGCAAAAAATACCAGATTTTGTCTAAAACCTTGTTGTTGCTGTCATCCATACATGTCAAATACATGGGTGTCAACATACAGTTTTGTAATAAAAGATAGCATTATATCGTGCTAGAGTAATTATGCAGTAAGCTTCAAAATGCTCAGTGGAAATCCCTCTCCATGGAAATCTGGTTTTGCTACAAACTTAAACTGCTGAATTTCCCCCTTTACACTGGACCACTGATATCAGCAGTCCAGGACAATACATAGGCTGAGATATACTGAAGAAGACTTTGGGCTGTAAAGTATGAATGACAGAGCAAAGGTATTGATTGAAGTGTAATTTGTGAGCAGGAAGGACTAAAGTTAAGCAGACAGACTGTTTGCAGAGATTAGTACAGGGAAAAATAAATTACTGGCAACCTGTTCAAGTCAGTTAGCACATTCACTAGGAGGCAGATCACTGCTACTACTTTATTAACTTTGAAAACTAAAATAAGTCTGCCCTAAGGGTACTGGCTGAGGAGATCAGGATGGTGCTGCTGAAACTGACCCACTGCTGCTTCAAGAGTAATCTAATAAATTTAATGCTGGAGGTGGTATTTCAGAAGTGCTTGTAAAGGTAACTGTCATAATGCCCAGGAAAGCAGAAACACTAAAAAACTGGAATGTGAAAATGTGAAGCTGGTGGTAGAAAGAGAAGAAAATAGGATTTTAATTAACAACATCATTGGGTTTGAAAAATCAGTTCAACCCTTCATTAAAAGGTCATTTGAATCTTGTAGTGAAATAAACGTGCCTTCAAATATTCTAGTATATGCTGAATCTGAAAGCAGACCAGCCACAAGGTGACTAGAAAGGGAATAGCTTGAAAATGTATCGAATCATGACATGTTGAAACAGCTTTTTAGCTAGTCTAAGTTGGTGCAAATCTCTTGACTTCTGTGGAACTGTATTCATTTACATGAGCTGAGGAGCTACCTAATATTTATCACTGCAATTAGGAATGAAGGTAGGGGCTTTGAGGAGAGGGTAGAGACATTTCTCTGTAAAACTAGTGAGACTACATCTGGAGTATTGGGTCCAGCCATGAGTTCCAGCATGAGAGACAGGGACATATTAGACCGAGTCCTTCAGATAGTTATGAAGACTATCAAGGAATTAGAGTACCTGATACATGAGGAAAGGCTGAGAAAGCTGGGACTACTTAGATTGGAGAAGAATAAGAGGGATCTTAGCAACGTGCTTAAATACCTGATGTGAGGGAGTAAAGAAGATGGAGTTTGAGTTTTCCTAGTGCTGTTCAGTGAAAGGGCAAGAGACAATGGGTGCAAACTGAAATACAAAAAATTCTATTTAAGCATAAGAAATACATTTTTTTACTGTGAGGGTTGTCCAACACTGGAAATGGTTGCCTAGAGAGACTCTGGAGATTCCGTCCTTGGAGATGCTCAAAACCCTGAATGAGATCCACCTGCTTTAATTGACTTTGCTTTGAGCAGGAATTTTTTTTTTGTCTGTTCATTTGCTTCTGATATGCTTTCGGAAGGTCAGCCTTTCTAGAATTGCAGCTTTAGAAGTGTTTAACAGGCAAGTGGGAAGAAATAAAAGTCATTTCAGTTGCAGACTGGAAATTCTTGGAGCAAGTACTGTGCTTTTCTCTCTCAGCTTTTTCAGTCTACATTGTGTTCTTACAGCATTGCCAAAACTGACAAGGAGGCATGGAAGAAAAAAAAATGTTTTTTTCAAGTAGCTACTAGACTGAGTTACATCTTTAAGAAATGTAGGGTGTACTAAACTGGTTGGAAAACATAACACAGGAAAAATATTTGTGAATATGTTGATTTAGTTCAAATCAACACTGTAAAAAATACCAAGAGTGTGAGACCATTCTCAGCAAAAACTTCAGAGCTGTTATGAGACCATAGTAGGATGGAAAACAGCTTTGGATTCAGAGCAAGAAAGACACTACTGGATTTTATCTTCTGTGTGGGGACAGAGGGTGGATTGTATCAGTATATTTTTCCTGCTGTGTTGTCCACAAAAGTTAATCATCTCTAGGGTACCCTCAGATGCTGCTAAGCTTATATTCTCATGCATAAACAGTAGATTGTTTCAGAAATATTTTTCTTGCAGAATTAGACTCTTCTCTTTTAAACGAGTATTAGTTTGTTTCAAGGGTGATACCTATATCCTGAGCTGTCACAGAGTCTTGTTCTTATTTCAGAATATACTCCTTGCATGACTTTCAACCCTCATGATCTTCTTCAGAGGATTAGATGGTGTCACAAACTTGACTACTGCTTTCCAGCTCTAGGGACATATATTTTTTAAGACAGTGTAGAAGGAAGAAGTCCTAGTGTGTGTATTTTTGTATATTGTGTTTTCCATGGTACTTCTAAGGTCTGGTTTACAATGACTACCAGGCTGAACTGTGTTAATATTTTTTGATTGCAAGCAGCTGTTCTTTTAAAGCTGAACTCAAAATATCTTTTTTTTTTTTTTAAACTAAGGTTTGATTTTTCACTGGTAAGATGAATATCGATAGTGTTATAAAATAATAGCAGTGAAAGGAATGCTTGATATTTCTGACTAAGAAGGGATAGCACCTGCCCTAAGGAATTGTACCAGAAAACAGCACATCTCACAAAGAAAGGAGATTAAAGGCATACTGTGTTGTGTAAACTGACACAATTCCATTTGTCAGCTCAGTAGTAGCAGACACCTAAGAAGGATCAATGCATTGACAAACAGGCTTTGCTCACTGGCAAATGGAAGATTTTCATTTTGAAGTTCAACTAAGAAGCAGAATTTTACAGGGTTTATTTTTTTATCCAAATAAGTAAAATCAAAATTGGATACATTTCTTTCTTTTTATGGATTTTCACCCCTTTGGTTGCCCTCTGCCTCTTTTCTGTTCTGGTTCCTTCAACTTTTCTTGAGAATCAAAAAAAAAAAAAAAAAGCAGCGTGTTCTCTAGTTTTCTTATGACTTTGTCATCCTCTCACTGAAGAATTAAAAAAACCAACATCTGATCACAAACACTGCCTGTTTGTGTTAGCTCATTAGACCAAGGAAAAGACAATAATAGTACCTGACCAGAATTAGATAATAGCTGTATAAAGCTAGCATAGCTTTTTCTTTTGTTTGCATTAAAAATGAAATTTTAATCATAAACTTATGAAAATCAAGTCTATTCAGGAACAAGCAGTAAACTCAGCATTATTCAGTTGATAAGCTGAGGGTAGCGCACTCGGCTGTAATGAACTCTATATTCTGTATAATTCCCCCATTCTATTCATGTATTCAGAAAATACTAAGAATGCTGTAACACTAGCAGAGTTAAGTAGGAACAGAGAACTCTCTGGAAATGGCAATCAGTAAATAGAATTCTCAAATGTTCTTTAAGTTTGTTGTCCCTTTGACCTTGTCTTCTCACCATTTCTCTTTAAAGTTTGTGTACATTTTCAGGTGAATCTTCTTAAGTTGACACTAAAGTAGTGCGTCTTGTTTAGTGGAAGTGCTTTTTATTTCTCATAATGCAGAACACTGAAAAAAGACATGATTCGGACTGTGCAATATATTTAAATCATGGTGCAGCATCAATGAGATGTAGATTCTCTAAGGAAATCTGTAGCTAAAACAAATGGCTAAATAACAAAGGTGATGCGTAACTCTAGATGGTAAATTACTATGGGATTGATTCTTACATTTATTTTGCATAATGTCATGAAATATAGTATAACATCATAGTAAAAAATCCTGGAGGTAATGAATGACATGAACAATTTAGCACAAAGCCAAGCTAATTTCTAGATACATATAAAAAAGAGAATACATTATCCTTACAATGGAAATCCTTTTACTTCATATTTAGCTACTGAAAATATTTCTTTTTTTTTTTTTAAAAAGGCAGAGAGTAAAATTAGCGTGAATTAAGTCTTTCTAGCAGATAAACTAAGCTAGTTTATAGGTCAACATGTCATAGCCTACAACTTTCTGTGATCTAAAAAACCCACAGTATAGAAATCTCTCTTCTATGATGGAAAGTTTGTTTTGATTAATGAAAAATGGTTACCACAGTTTTAAACTTGACACTAGCTTACCTATGAAGGAATTTGATATGCTAGGTTTCTGGCCTGCTAGAATTTTTCTTCCTTTTTCCTTTCCATGTTCTAGAACAGCAGTTAAATAACATACTGTCCATGGCATTGTCTTATGGGTTAGAAAGATGTGTATATGTTCTTCCATGATATAAATAATAAAATCCTTTCTTCCTTGTCTATAAAAAAAACAAATAAGAATATGTTTAAATCAATGTAAATGTTACTTTTATACTTTCTAAAAAGTTGCTTTCAGGGAAAAGATTTTGAAAGGTTTTCTCTTTAATCAATAGGCACTACCAGAAATTAAATGTGTTCCTCACAGGGCATTTAAATATTATGCTTCATTTTCCTCCCTTAGAGACTGCATCAGATCCTAGTGGTGTTAGACTGACAGTTTCATCAATATCTATCACAAACTGTTTGTACATGTGTTTCCTTAATATATGTACACTAATGGGGCTTGATGCTTTTCTTGGCCTATAGATTATATCTGTCTGAACTGACAGTACTTCCTGGTTAAGCAACTATAGACTGAAAATCTTATTCTCATACTTCTTAACTGAGATGCTACAAGATCAGCCTCTACTGGGACTTTGTTAGCATTTCTGGTCAATGGAAGTCATAGATAAAAATGTTACCATGGTATCATAATGGTGTCTTGCGCTACTGTTGCCAGTCTTTTCCAAAGAGAATCTGTTCCTTTTATTCTCTGGGAAACACTATAATTCTTTCTTACTGTTTAAAGGAAGTCACTAAATTTCTGCAATAAAAGACAAAATTTAGCTCTAGATTAAATTACAACTTTATTGAAGCACTGACAGTTTTATTGTTGACAACAGTGGGGAAGAACATAACCTCAAATGTTGAGTCAATGCACTTTTCTTTTCTTGTAAGAACATAGTACAAGATTAAGTCACCTGTGATAAAATCACAGAATCACAGAACACTAAGGGTTGGAGGAACCTCTGAAGATCATCAAGTTCACCTTCTCTGCTAGAGCAGGTTCACCTAGCAGATTGTACAGGAACATGACCAAGGAGGATTCTCTTCAGAGAAGGAGACTTCACAACCTCCCCCGGCAGCCTGTTCCACTGCTCTGTCTCTCACACAGTAAAGAAGTTTTTCCACATGTTAAGGTGGAACTTTTTGTGTTCCAGTTTGTACCTATTGCCCCTTATCCTGTCACTGGACTCTATTGAGAAGAGTCTGTCCCCATCCTCTTGACACCCACCCTTTAGATAGTTATAAGCACTGATATCATCCCCTCACAGTCTTCTCTTCTCCAGGCTGAACAGGCCCAGGTCTCAGTCTGTCCTCATAAGAGAGCTGCTCCAGTCCTCTGATCGTCTTTGTGGCCTTCCACTGGATTGTCTCCAACAGTTCCTTGTCTTTCTTGAATTGGGGAGCCTAGAGCTGGACACAGTACTCTAAATGTGATCTCCGCAGGGCAGAGTAGAGTAGGAGGATAACCTCCCTTGACCTACTGGCCAGAATCTTCTTGATTCGCCCCAGGGTACCATTTGACCCTCTTGGCCACAAGGGCACATTGTTAGCTCATGGGTAGCTTGTTGTCCATTAGGACCCCCAGGTCCTTCTCCACTGAGCTGCTTTCCACCAAGTCAACCACTAACTTGTATAGGTGCATGGGTTTATTCCTCCTGAGGTGCAGAACCCTATACTTGCCTTAGTTGAACTTCATTAGGTTCCTCTCCAACTTCCTAGCCTGTCCAGCTTGTTCAGTATGGGAGATGTGCTCAAAGGTACATGCAGCACGTGGGATCTGTGCCTTCCTGAACCTGCGTGTGTTCTCATTACATAAAGACTACATTCCCTTCTGAAACACCAACCAGAGGCAACCATATAGCCCAAATGTGAAACCTGACTCCCCCAAGGAACAAAGGACTGGTTTTGTACCCAGCTGAACAGAAGAAGGCAAGGGGGTAAGCTGTTAAAACCAAACTATTTCTTCATCTGTAGATTTAGAATTTATGGAAATAGGTCTTGCTGTAAGTTCTGGTGTTTTTACCTTACTTTTGGACTTCTGCTTTGAAAGCACAGTGTATGCTAGGTAAAAGCTTGGAGCGCTCGTTGATCATTCAGAAAAAGGCAATGTCATTTCAGGTACTGCAGGGTGGACCAGAGACCCTGTGAGGAAAACAGCATAGGACTAAAGAATGGTTTCTTAGCACTGCTGCAACGTGTCACAAAACCAAATTTTTTATTCCCTTACGGGTTTATTCTTTCCATTCTATGTGATGTGCAAAATCTATGGCCATGCTAGCTATCCTGGAGCACACTAAACCAATTAACAATGTTACAGTCTTGTAACTGTTCAACAAATGTTCAATACCTCAGACGAGAGAGGGTAAGTGAAAACAGGAAGATCTTAAATCTCCTTACTTCTGCATCCGATACAGTACTCCCTAGGCAATTTCAGAGAAAAGTATAGCATATTCATGCTAAGCCTTTGTTTTAAACTAATTATGTTTTATATTAATCTGGCATACTTTGCGCAATCCTAGCTGTAGAATCCCTTACACAGTCGACTACAGTGGTGTAGAAAATTTCTCACAAGCACTGTGTGTTTCCAGCTTCTGTGTGAAAGCAGATCATTAAAAGGCTTGCCAGTCTTCTATCTACAAGGTATAAGGCTGCACGCTTAGCCGTGCAGGTGAATTTTCACCCTCTCTAATGTGCTATTTTATTATTGTCAGGCATCAACTTTTCCAAACTAAAAGTGATTGATGTGTGGATGCAAAATATTTGGAAACGGTAGTGCAGAGTCTCTTTGTGCATGATTGTGTTCCTGTAAGTGTATGTAGAAGATGCAACAAGTTAAAAAAACCAATTAAGTACTGTGAGGAGCAAGAGACAGTGTAGTTCTCAGGTTAACAAAACCTTTTTCTTTTTGTTAAACCCTACAGCTCATTTAGACAAGGAGCAATCCCCCCATCTCCACAAATTTATTTTTGTATTTTTGAAGAACAGTCTCTGTCATTAGCTAACATTTTTGTCCATGGTAGAATGGGAGAGATTCATGTTTTCAGTGGTGAACGATTATGTACTTTAAGACTATTATGTTCTCTTTAATCCATTTTATTTCACTTCTTGAAAATTTACTCATTCTTAGAGGTAACTCCCAGAAGGCAAGAGGGATTTTAATAAGATAACATCAGGATGCAAAATCAGATCTACTCATTCACTCATTTAGTCTAGTCATTTTTAATATACACCAGATAAGTGCTAGTACAAAATCCCACGTGTAGAACAGTGTTAATGTTAATAAGTTATATTACTCAAATACAGTGCAACCTTATTCATTCTATCTCCTTAAACTAGCAAATATTGTGATTGCTATCATGAATAGGTGATTCTATTCATATTCAAAACCTCAGCTTCATTTCTTGAGTTACCCATTTCATGCAAAGCTTAACTAGCAATGGAGGACAATGTGCTATTCATTTCTGATTGCAAAACCGCTGTCTTCCTGCATAAACAGAACCTTGCTTTCTTTTCTGCAGTTTGTTTAATGTGAAGATGGGAACAAAAGAACCAAAATCCATTGATCTTTTAAAAGTTACCTTAGTTGTTCCTATTGAATGCTTGCTTTCAGCACTTATTTATAAATGTAGAAGACACCTAGAGTAATTGACCTGGTAGCAACAACAGTTTGGAGCACCCATCTCATGAAAATGCAATGAATGTAAGTAGAATGAAAACAAATTTAAGACAATATGAAGAGCCTGTCTTAGAAAGTCATTTGGGTTTTTTTTTAAGTTCTTACATGTGTATTTCCAGCCTTCTGGAGGACACATGGACTTCAATGTGAACTTGTAAGAACATTTAAGTGGGATTTGGGTAACCCATCTGGTTTTTGCCAGGACATTTAATTTAGATGGTGGGCCCTTGCTAGATTTTAGTCTAGAGCTAAACTCAGGACATGAACAAATTCTTTTCTACTACTAGCACTGGTAAATTTGTACCAAGAAAATGCTGTTGACTCAGACCTGTCTTTACTTTTAGTAAAGACTTTTTACATTTAGTTTTTTACTTTTTACATTTTACATTTTACTTTTTACATTTAGTTTTTTCTACCTTAAATATTTGAACTCATTTTGACAGGATTCTGTATAGAATATTCTCTCAGGGTGGCACAAAATGTAGAAACAAGGCATAAAATCAAAACAAGAGGGAAAATACCCTAGTAAAGAGATGTAGAACCACAGTACAAATATATTAGGAACTATGCTCTTTAAGGCTTAGGAGATCTAGATCAGAGCAGAGGTCTATAAAATATTTCAGTATCTGTCCTCCACATTTTAACTGTAATTTTTTTTCCCCTTCCTTGGATTCAAACCATGTGAGTTTAGGTAATTCTGTTACAGTAGTAAAACTATCATTTGCTAATCTAAGCTGTTAAACATCATGTTGTCATGGGATGATATAAGAAGGCTAGAGGGCAAGAACGGTTTTTCCACTGATAGGTCAAAGTATAGATAAAATACTGAGCATCCTGTACTTCCATAATTTTTATTTATATATGAATGCAGGGATATGCAAAAATTAAAAAGTATTTTTAAATCTACTTTTCTCTTCAAACTAAGACAATATGCAGAAAATAAAATCTTTGGAAATTTCAAGTTCTTAAAACTAAAGGGAGAAAAATCTTCCTAGAATTCTCAAGCTGGTATTGTCTTACAGAAAATAGTCTTTAATTTGGAAAGCAGACGTGATTATTTTTTAAAAAGGGTATTTTGGAAATGAAGTATTTTTCAAAATCAAACCTGAATTACATTAAAGCAGATTATTTTGAGTATGGTACATATGTCTGAATTAGGTTAACTTTATTTGGCTTCTTTTGTTGTTGTTCTATTCTTTGTTTTCTACTACAGATAAGGCCTAACATAATGTACAGAGATTTTACCACATGAACACAGCACTATTTTCTCTTTTCACCTCAAAAAGCTGACTCCTTTTTCCTACAAAAAAACCCTCAAGTCCTGGTTACAAATGAGCACGATGATTAAAGCTGCATTTCTCCTTGGGGCTTTTCCAACTGGAATTTTGCCTTGAGTTACTTGACTGCCAGGTAAGTCACAGTAAACCTGTGGCTGGAAATGCTTGGATGCCCCTGAGTAAGAACAGAACCAAGACACAAATAAAACTGGAAAATTTGTAGCACAGAATGGATTTTAAAGAATTTACAGAATAAATTTATAAATGCATTAATTGATATTTAACTAAACTGTGGTAGAAAATGCTAATGCTAGGTCTTGTCTCAGAGTCAGCTGTTAACTGCTAAAGTCAGGTACTGCACATGGTGTCCTGGGCCCCAGAAGGATGAGGTTGTTCACATGTGCCTTTGGAGCCCGTTGGCTGGGCTCTGCTCCTGCTGTACTTCCAGGTCAGCTAAGTGGTATCATAATTGATCTGATATGGAGAGTGTCCTTGCACATTCACAGATCACTCATTTTCTCTTGCAACAAAATAAGACAGTACATCTCTTAACACCATGTTTATTTTGTTTTCCACTAGTCCTTAGTAGAGAAAAAAAAATACCATTACCACTCTTTGGATCCTCGTAATAGTAATTCATGTACAACTATAAAAGCTGTCTTTATAAATGTCACTTAAGTGGAACAGCAACCCTGAGGGACTGACTGCTGGAGTCTATGGTGAGTTTGAGTAATTTCAGCACTGAGAAACAGCCAACCTATTGCCACAGGGAGACAATCATTTAGTGCTGCTGTTGCTTTCTAAATGCTACGACCTGGCTCAAAGCCTGATTGCAAGGCTTCAGGATTTTGGCAAGCATGCTGTTTTGCTGTAGCTTTCATGGCATTACTTTTTCAGTGGCTTTACCTATCAGTGAGAGATGAACTAGAAGTCAATTATATCCCCACTCTTTCTAACAGGGTAATTCAGAAAAACGAAGACTGAAACCACACTGTTCTTGAAACCACACTGTTTGTAAAAGCCCTTTGGTTTTTCATGTCCTTGTTTGTTTTGCAGCTCACTGTAGCAACTTCATGAGAGCAGTCTGTAGGAATTTGACAGGTTTGGATGGCTCAGATAAATGTGAATTTCTGAGGCCAAAGCATTCTACACAACATACTTAAAAATTACTAACTGCAATACAATATTGCACTGACAGAAGACATTCACTCTAAATGCCACTAAGATTAGTGGTGATGCTGCGTAAAAGTAAGGTGGGTGGGGAAGCAAGAGAGTAGGCTCCTGGAGGTTTATAGGTCTGCAGGAAGATGTTATAGTTAAATAAATGTCATTAATGTTTAATAAATGTATCTTACCCACCTGATTACTGTTAATTTCTTGAAATGAAACTAATCATAGTTCATAGTCATCTTTGCCTGCCTCCTTTTTTCCTACTCACTCTGGTTTTGAGGCAGATGACTGACACAAACTGTATGCAGTGAAATAGAGCATTCAGTAAAAACTCTCTCCCCTCCCCGTTGAGAGTAGAAAATTCTATTAAACTTGTTTTGATTTGAACATGAATTCTTTGTCATTTCTAACGACTTCAGTATACTTTGATGTTTCCTTGAGAATAGGATAACTGAATTTAGGTGTAAAATTTATAACCTTCTTACAGTACAAAGTGGGAATTTTAAGGTGATAGCCTATATTATGGCACTATATAGGTCAGTGGATTGTATTTGACAATAGATGTCTGTAAAGAGTGTACAATCTCTCAGTGCTTTTATGTTTTTAAGCAGAAAGACTAAACGTGTATGTGTATAAGTGTGGAGGTAGTTAGCCATGTAAACATCCATATACATTTATACAGCCATGTATGTGGCAAACACAGCATCATGGTATCCATTAAGTTGAAAGGCACCATGGGAGGTCTCTAATCCAACCTCCAGCTCAAAGCAGGACCAACGCTGATCTGAGACCAGGTTGCTCAGGGCTTTATTCAGTTGAGTCTTGAAAATCTCAAAGACTGGAGACTGGAGAGTACCTTTCTAGGTAGCCTGTTCCACTTCTGGACTCTACTCACAGGGAAAAAGTTTCATCAAACTCAGTCTGTCTTGTTTCAGTTTATATCTGTTTTCTCTCATTTTCTACCAGCAGCAGAGCTGCACCATAGCTATCTAGCCTCCAGCCTGTACTGCTGCAGGGTTTGTCCAAAATTGCCAGAAACATCATTTGTCCTTGTTGACTTTCCTGCAGTTCCCATTGGCTGATTTCTCCAGTCTGCCTTGTCTGCTCTGAATCTCTGTCTTGCCCCTGAAAATACTGACTGTTTACCTTACTTTCAAATACTCTACAAGCTTGATGAGATGGCACTGCAGTTCCTCCAGATAACTGACAAAGATATTAAACTACTATAGGCCCCTGTGGTGCTCTACTTCTAAGCAGAACTCAAGCTGTTTAGTAATATGATTTTGAACCATTGTTTACCTGTATAGTAGTAGTCCATTCATCTCAATTATAGCACTCAAAGTTCATCTTAAGGATGCTGTGAAAGACCATGTGGAAAACCTTGCTAATGTCAGGGTAATCAAGATCTACTACTCACTTCTCATGCACAAGTCTAGTCATTTCATTATAGATGGCAATTAGGTTGCATTTGCCTCATTCATCTTTTGCAAATGCATGCTGCTTATTTCTAGTTACTTTTCCATTCTTTCATCTGTCCGGAAATAGAGGTCTCACTCTATGATTTTTCTGAGTACTCAAATGAGGCAAAACCACCTATACTTTCCTGAGTCATCTTTTTTGAGAATGAGTGTCATATTTCTTTTTCTTCAGCTACTACGGGTCTTTCCTGATTAAATGACTATTCAAGGATGACAGAGAGTTTCAGAATGTCAGCTTTCATAGCACACCCAGATACATTTCATCAAATACCATGGACTTGCGTAGGTTGAGATTTCTCAAGCAATAAGTGATTTCTTCCTGTTCTGTTCCTGGTAGGTTGTCTGTTCGCTGAATTTCATCTCTAGACAGAAAGACTTGGGAGACTTTATTGGTGAAGACTGAGACAAAGAAGGCACCGACTACCTCAGCTTTAACTGTGCTATTTGTAATACAAATATGTATTGCAACAACCAGGAATAAAGGCTGAAACTGTTGCTTAAAGTGTGACTCTAAGTGGCTATGGTAAAAATTGTCAATCTTAAAAGAGAATAATAACTATTTTGTCTAAAGTTTCCATGTTTCTGGAAATAAGGAATTAAAGTGGGTAACAGTGTTAAAGCTTCAAATATGCAAGCCAGAATTAGGATTTTCTGTCCATCTTTTTTTTTCTGAAGGTTGAAAGATCTTCTTGCTGTTAAGTTACCAAGCCAGACTTTTTCAGAGGGATTTTCTCACTATGTGTAGCGTTCAGTCAAAGACAGAATATGTTATTGAATGTTACTTTCACATATATAGCTATCTGATCTATTATCTGCATTATTTACCCATCTATGCACATTGACGTATAGAAATGTACACACATACATATAGATACACATACAAATATTTATATACTTATATATAAAGATGGGTCTTTAGTACCTGCTTAGAAGCACAAGGGAGGTAAGGTTCGAGAATGCTTTAAGTCAAGCATGAATCATGAAGGGGTTAAGCATGACACAATATAACTTTTCATGCTATAACTTAATCATTCAAAGAGTACGCTGAGCTTGTATCTCTTTAAGCACAACAGGGATGCATGAAGCCCAACCCAAGTTAATCTAATAAGCATAATAATGACAGATAGGCACTGATGGTGGGCCTTAGCATGCTTAAATATTCTCTATAGACCATGCATTAACTCTGCAATATAAATATAGGCAAAGATCTATGTTCTTACACAGCTCTGAAGGTCTAAAAAACAATAGAATAAAAGAGCAATGGAGTGGAAACAAAATGTGCCAGCCAAGATACTGTCCAACAAAATGATTGTTTTCTATGAGGGAGAGGGGAATTTAAGATACTGAAAATTCTTTCTCATGTGACTATTCATTTCTGCACCTTTATTTGCTGGCCATTTTCTCTAGGCCTCCATGGTGTCTTAATGAAACCTTTGTGAAACATTTCAGAACCTTTTTATGAAAACATGTTTCCTTTACCAAATAATTGTTTGAAAAATATGGAGTAGCTAAGTCATGCAATTTCCTCTGTTTCTGAGTCTACTAAATATAATGGTTTTGTGATGGAAGTCTGACATAGTTGCAGTAAAGTACCCTGTTTCAGTTATACTTGCCCTGTGTGAGAGGTTTTGACAACAAAATAATACACTGAGAAAGTATCCATGTAAAAGACAAGTTGTAGGGCATGACCAGGATAAATTTTATGTGTAAGAATGAGAGGAAAGGCCAACAAGGCAGATATCATAGTGGGTGTCTGATATAGACCCTGATACATACAATTGGGATGAAGAGTCAGATGAAACAGTGTATAAGCAACAGGAAAAAGTCTCACAATTTAGCTAACCCTTGTCCTAGTGAGGGACTTCAGCCTATCAGATGTCTCCTGGAAATTAAATACAGTGGAGAAGAAACAGCCTAGGAGGTTCCTGCAGTGTGTAGAAGATAACTTCCTGACACTGTTGGTGAGGGAGCCAGCTACGGACCCCGCTGAACCTGTTGTTCACAAACAGAGAAGGACTTGTGATTGATATAATGGATGGTGTTCATCTTAGGCACAGCGATCACAAAATAATAGTTTTCAATTTTTGAAGAAGTAAGGAGTGGGGTCAGCAGAACTGTTCCCTTGGACTTCTGGAGGGCATACTTTGGCCTCTTTAGGAGACTGTTTGACAGAGCCACTTAGGAGGCAGTTCTGAAGGACAAAGGAGGCCCGGAAGGATGGACATTCTTCTAGAAGGAAATACTAAATGTGCAGGAGCAGGACTTCCCATGTGCCAAAAGATCAGCCACCGGGAGAGACGACTGGCCTGGTTGAATGGAGAGATTTGGCCGGATCTCAGGAAAAAAAAAAGAAAGTTTAAGACGTTTGGAAGAAGGAGCAGACAACTAAGGAGGACTACAAACATGTCATAATGTTATGAGAAAATTAGAAAGGACAAAGCCCGTTTACGACTTATTCTGGACAGTGCTGTAAAAGACAAAAAATGTTTCTATAAATACATTCTCTGCAAAAGAAGGAAGAAGAATCATCATCTTTTATTGGATACACTGGAAAATCTAGTGACAGAGGATGAGGAAAAGGCTGAGGTAATTAATGCCTTCTTAACTTCAGTCTTAATAGTAAGACTAGTTGTTCCCCATGTAGCCAGCCCTCTGAACTGAAAGACAGGGACAGGGAGTACAATGAAGGCCCCATAATCCAAGGGGATACGGTTAGCAACCTGCTACACCACTTAGACATATGCAAGTCTATTGGGCTAGATAACATCTGAAGATACTTTCTTCAAACTGTCAGTAGTGCTCACCAAGATACTTTCAATCATTTATTAGTAGCCCTGGCTAATCGGATTGTTCCCAGTTGACTGGAGGTCAGCAAATATGATGCCCATCTACAAGAAGGGCCAGAAGGAGGATTTGGGGAACTACAGAACTGTCAGCTGGACCTCAGAGCTGGGAAAGTTTATGTATCAGATCATCTTGAGTGCCGTCAAGTAGCACATACACGATAACCAAGTGATCAGGCCTAGCCAGCATGGTTTCATGAAAGACAGGTCCTGCTTGACCAACCTGATCTCCTTCTATGACAAAGTGACTGGTTTAGTGGATGAGAGAAAGCTTGTGGACATTGTCTACCTAGAATTTAGAAAAGCCTTTGACACTTTTTTCCCCCAGCATTCTCCTGGAGAAACTGGCTGCTCATTACTTGGACAGGCGTAATGTTTCTGAGTAAAAAACTCGCTGGATTGTCAGGCCTAGAGAGTTGTGGTGAATGGAGTTAACCAATTGGTGGCCGGTCACTATTGGTGTTCCCCAAGGCTTAGTGTTTGGTCCAGTTCTGGACAGAAGGGATTGGGTGCATCCTCAGTAAGTTTGCAGACAACACCAAATTGGATGGGAGTGTTGATATGCTTGACAACTGAAAGGCTCTGCAGAGGAATCTGTACAGGCTGGATCAATGGACTGAGGCCAATTGTATGAGGTTCTACAAAGCTAAGTGTTAGGTCCCGTACTTGGGTCACAACAATCCCATGCAACGCTACAGGCTTGAGGACGAATGACTGGAAAGCTCAGTAAAGCTTTCAGCAGAAAAGCTTTTCCAGAAGAAAAGGACCTGGGGGAGTATTTGTTGACAGTCAGCTGAATATGAGCCAGTAGTGTGCCCGGATGGCCAAGAAGGCCAAAGCACCCTGACTTGTGTTAGAAATAGTGTAGCCAGCAGGATGAGGGTTGACCCCTGTACTCAGTGCTGCTGAGGTCACACTTCAAACTGTGTTCAGTTCTGGGCCTCTCAGTACAAGAGACATTGAGGTGCTGGAGCATGTCCAGAGAAGGGCAGTGAAGCTAATGAAGGGTCTAAAGAAAGAGTCTTATGAGGAGCAGCTGAGGGAACTGGGGTTCTTCAGTCTGCTGAAAAGGAGGCTGAGGGAAGGCCTTATTGCTCTCTACCTGCAAGAAATTTGTAGTGAGGTATGTCTTGGTCTCTTCTCGCAAATAACATGTAATAGGAGTAGAGGAAGCAGTGTCAAGGTGCACCGGGGAAGGTTTAGATTGGATATTAGGGAAAATTTCTTCACCAAAAAGGTTATCAAACATTGGAAGAGGCTGCCCAGGGAAATGGTTGAGTCACCATCCCTGGAGGTATTTAAAAGACATTTAGAAACAGAGCTTAGGGATATGGTTTGGTGGTGGAGTTGGCAGTGCTAGTTTAAGCATTGAACTCTATGATCTTAAAGGCCTTTTCCAGCATAAACGATTCTCTGATTCAGTGATTTTAAAGGTTGAGATTAAATTAGTTTGGGAGTTCAAAATCAAGGTTCAAAGTGTTTCAGGAGCTGAATAGCATCCACTGCAACCATCAATCTGTATTAAGATTCATATCAAGATTCAAATCTCAATGAGATTTTATCAATCCAGGTCTCATTTTCTGTGCCAGCGTTTTCCTATTCAGATGACAGCAGAGCATCTATTCCAAGGATCAAAATAGCTAGTCTTTCTGCTAGGTTTTGTGCACCTGTATGCAAAAGAAAGTTTCTAATATTCGGATCAGAAAAAAAATCTTATTATTGGCAATAGAGAACATGGTGCAAAGACTGCCATTGTACTGTATGATAAGGAAAATGTGGGCCGCAGAAATCTGGAGTGCTACCGAGTCTTGGCTCATCCACACTCTGCCACCATCTGCATTGCACAGTGCTGTGGCCTTGTGAGTAAAGAGGAAGAAGTGATTCGGGAATTGGAGAGCTCACTGTTAAAGGAACTACCAGAGAGTTGCATACATACTGTCTAGTTAAACTTCAGAGGACAAAAGAACAATCCATGGAAGTGGGTTGTAAAGGTAGCCAAAACCATCATGCTGTTCAGCTGTTTGAAAAGCACATCCAAGCTCAAATAATGAATGTTTACTTTTGAAGTATTTGGAATGTGTATGAGAAAGATTTAAACTAAACCCACTCTTCCTATGGAACAATGGGAGCTTTAGGATCTAAGAAGGAACAGTAAATACACTTCTCGTTTATCAATGTATATGCTTGTTTTGGTTTTCATTTTCTTACTATACTGTTTTATTTAGCCTACTAGTATGGAAGAATGCAGATATCAAAGTAAAACAGAATTATTTTCTTATGCTTATCTAATAACTGCTTGCAATTTTGCTGTCATTTCTTCGTATCCATTAGTCCAATCAGAACAAAATTACTGTTGTTGAAATCAAACAATAAAAAACTGTAGAGGTTTAAGTTGCTATTTTTTCTGCAGTGAAAGTCTGATCCTAACAAAAGACTCTCGGTGTAAGGGATATCTCTTCTGCGCACTGGTTTTAAAAATTAATATGATGACCTGTCCTAAGGTGCCACTACAGTCATTTATTAAGCATGTCCCATTATACTGTTTATTTACTATACAATACTCTTCAGCTTATCTAGGGATTATTAACACCTGCAGACCTGTGTTCAGCAAAAGGAGACTGCTGCTGGGATGAGAAAAGTAGAATGTGAAAGCAGATGTTTCAACCAGAAGATCTTGTCAGGGAGACACCAAAGAGTGAATCCCATTCCTGTACCAGAAAAGCAAAAGTACTATTTAAGAAACAACAACAAAAAAATATCCAGCTATTTAATAAATGCTGAATTTGATGGAAGGCTTCTGTGGATTTTCATGGGCATTGAGCTTGTGTTGCCAGTTATTTTCACACACCTGAATCTGTGTGCCTGTTCTAGTACTGTCCATTATCTATGAAATATGTTTCACTACCCTATGTTTTCTATGGGCATAGAAGGCACTCTACCTCAGCTTATTATTTTTTGGGCAAAATTCTAAATGCTATTCCAAGTTCCCTTCTTCTATGCAAATCAGTTGTCTTTTTGTACATGGTATAGTCTCTTCTGAAAGCTTGCTTGAAATAACAGGAAAGAAAGGAAAGAAAGAAAGAAGAAAGGAATGGTGGGATTTCTGCTGGCAGGCAAGGTTTTCTTAGTGCTAATGCTATAATTAAGCTCTAATAACCTTGATAGATCTGACGGGCGAGAAACTATATGCAAGGAATTGCCATCAGTGTGAGGTTTAAGACGTGGATGGTCAGCAGTTTTCTCATCAGATTAAAGGTGATTCTACTTATCTGTTCTGATAGAACCTGACTACAGAATTTTTCTTTTAGCTGTTTCTTACCTTATTCAAAAATTCTCAGCCCAAATCACTAGAAAAAGTAACATTTGAAAGAAAACATTTGAAAGATCTACTATTCTAATTGTCTGATGATCCGGAAACTGCAGCTCTCCCGGTTTCCCAGCTTCAGAACCATCCTAGTGTTTCAGCAGATTTCTTCTTCATTATAAACCTTCTGCCAGAGATGTTTTCAGTCTACACAGTGGTGGAAGTAGAGTAAGTTAAGGACATATACGTCTTCTGTTCTACATGATGAAAGACTGCTTTTCCCTGACTCTTTGGAGTACCCGGAGTGAGGAAAATGCCTCTATATACTGTTTTTACCAGACCAGACAAAATGTTTGCGTAGAATTTTTGAAGTTAAGGTAGTGATAAATTAAATGAGAAGCCCATTGCACCTATAGGTATTGTACTCTCATTGTCCTGTGAAGAATTATCTGTTCCCAGCACTTAAGGTGAAACCTGTGGAAAGGGAATTCATTATGTGAAGATGAGAATGATCTAATCTGCAAGAATAACAAACTGCTTATACCAATTAAGAATCCAAGCCATATGGCCCTTCAGCAAGACTTGCTGTATCTCTGCTTGGTGTGATAAATTAAAAAGCTGTTTCTATGTTCATACTCAGGCCAAACATGTTTTCTTCAAAAATACCTGCTGTCTTAACCACTCATTAGGTCAAACAGGAGGTTTTTCTCTTAGTTTGGTTACTGTTTATCATCCTCCACATTCTCAGCTGGCACCAACTCATGCTGACGTAGATAATGATGTGAAACTCAGTGCTTTCTTTTCACAGTAGAAACTGTCCCTGTGCTTCTGTAGTGAGGAATCACAGCCGGTGTGTTTCATTGTTACATAAAGGAAATTTCCTAAAACTGACATTCTGATAATTGAACTACATTCTTCTGGGATAGTTATTCACAGCTCCAGTTTCCTTCAGTGGCTGAAAACTTTGGAAATATACCAAAGCTATACTCAATTCACTACTGCATGTAACTTCCAACCCCAAGCTAGGCTTCTGTACACTTTCTACGAGGGACTTGCCCAAAGTAACCAGTAAAAGATGATAAGGTAGAGGTGAGACTTGAGTAGCCAACTGCAACCTGGAGTGGGATTGCCTCCTTTTCCTCAGTATTGACAGCCAGGATATTTGTCTTTGAGTTACAGATCTAAGTCTTTCCTACAGAAAACATAATGCCAACGTAGCACCTATTAATCCAGTAATGAGAGAAACTTTGCTGTGTTCAGAGAAATAATTTGAATGTGGCCTTCCAGTAGAACGCTATCATCACCTGCTGATAGACCAGTGTGCTCCAGGCTCTCCTGCTGAAGCTCTTTGATTCTCTGTAAACAGTTAGGTAACCAGCAGATGAGAGAGAGAGAGAGAGAGAAAGAGAGAGAAAGAGAGAATGTAACTCTTATTTAGTGGCTTAAGTGTTGATGTGGGTGAATCAAATTTCTGTTTTGATGAATCTTCAATTTTTTTCTGAAGAATAAGAATGGTTTCAGTGGGTTTGAGCTGTATATTAGATATCCTGCTGATTTCTGGCACTCATTGGGCTGAGACCTCTGGCCCAAAAGGAATTCTGAATCATATCTGTAGAGGTATGTTTTCAGCAAGTGCCTGAGATAGAAGTGATATTACGAGCAGCTTCTCCTAGCTCTGTGTGAGTATGGGAGAGACTGAAAGCAATGGAACACCAATAGTGGGGAAGTAGGGCTAGCTTTTACAATTCTTCAAAAAGAAGAATTTAAATTCTAAAAAAATATTTTGATGTCACCAAATATTTGAGCTTGCCCTGCTAGAAAACATTTGTATTGAAAGTTTCTCTTTCTGTGTCATTGCTTCCAAAAATAGTTACAAACATCTACTAGAACAGTTTCCAACTAAAACTAAGATTTGTGACTTGCTGCTTATCCTTAGTAACTTTACATATTCATGGGAGAATATTAGAATTTTTTTATCTCTTTCTTCTAGTCAACTGTATGTGTTGAAAAAAAAAAACCAAACCAAAAAACAATAATGCTCCAAGGCAACTGTGACAATAGGGCCTGTCGTCATCAGTCAAATAGCCTACCAAGGCATGTCAATGTATTCTTCAAAATTTTCAGGTTTGAACTTGGCTAGATTTTATATTTATGATGCATGTGCCACTCCTTCCCTGGCTCCCTTCATCTTCATAACAACAATGGTCAACCTATTATTAAGCCTCTGAAAGTATTATGCATGTAAATATGCATGTAAATAGGAACTATATGAGTAGTCCATAGGGCATAATTTTTTACCTTAATCACTGTTTTCTGGTACTTGGATGTGACAACAACTCAGACTGGTTTTGTGGTATTTAAAAAATGGCTCAGATTCCTTGTAATGCTTAATTGTCTCTACCATGTCTTTGCCCTTATCTTCAAAACAGCACTTCAACAGATAGGAATTAACCTCAGAAAAAGAGATTAATTCCCAGTCTCACTCTCATTTACTCTTGACATACTGCAGGTCATGAACTAGTTAACAGTATGATGGGTAGGTATCCCCATTGTGAAAGGCTGGAGTCAAGGGAAATTCTGAACCTGACTGCATACAGTTTTCAACTGAAATACCCATCTGTGCCCTTGATTTCCTTCAAAATATTTTTCTTTTTCTAAATCTCCATCTCCCCATCTCCTATCAGCATGAGATGAGAAGATGGAGATATATTATGTGCCAGTAAACCATCTGCTTATTTTTCTTTCAAAAGCCTCTTCTGCACTTACTGGTCATTTCATAGAAGATTATCCATAACCTTTACATATCTTATCTGAACTGGTTTTCTGTAATAAAATATAGTTTTGTTTACACTATAGTCATCTTTTACATCTTTCATTATTTCTGCTTATATTATGCGAGATGCTTCTATTATACGTCTCTTGAACATGACCCAAAGCATGTGGGATGCTAGAAATATCAAAATCTCCATATTGAATCATATTCACTGATGTAAGTGTGGTAAGATTGCTGTCTGTGTGTTCCAACACTTGTGAGAAAACTGTAAGCCTTGTTTGCCTGTCATTATTGTATAATTTCAATTGTGCTCTGTATGAGAAAGGAATATGTTTGACACAGGTATATAGGAATATGTGTTGCTATCAAATCTCAAATTACATTCTGGGCATTGTCAGTGGAAAAACCAAGCAAATTGCAAAGAATATTTGCCTTGAAACCAAAACCTTTCCTACTTAAGAAACACGTTTTTGAAAGGAATGTTGTGAGCGTTGTGTTCTTAGAAAAATCTTAAAACAAACAGTGAGAAAACGTTGGCAGCTGGAAGATAATTAAAAGACTGGAATATAGTCAAGATAAGTAATTTCTTTAGTACAAAAGGTAAGAAAGGAGCTTTTAAAAATATAATAAATTATTTCTTATAGAAGCCTGAATTACAAATATGAAACCTGAACTTTTCTCTCTTGAAGCCAATAGCAAAGATACTGGCAGGTGTGAGAATAGCTTTGACACTGTAAGTTGCTACAACTATATGAAATTCCTTATATCCACACTGCAAAATGTACTGCTGATACAGTAAGTCAGGTAGAAATTACCTCAGAGTTAAAAAAAATATGACGTCTGACAAGAAAAAAAAAAAAAGAGACTAACCCTAGCTCAGGAACAAAGAGTGGGGGGGAGAGACTAAGAAGACAAAGGGATGGTTATAGAACATGTTCTAACCTGTCAAGCGAGACAAGGCTCAACTTGAGTACTTCACTCAGTACAAGTGGATGCATGTTCAAATACAGATGCTTTCCTACCCTTGGTCAGAAAATGTCAGCGAGAACAGTAGGTCAAGTTTCTTGTGTACCTGAAGAAATCTGTGACAGACAGAAACTTCTAAATTATTGACTAAGGCACAAGGTGAAGATATCCCAAAGATCAAGTCAGTGCTCAAAGGAACCCATTATTTGCTTGTAGAAGATGTGAAAGCAATAACAACAGAGATCTTCAACAGCCTTTCAAAAAATGATCTGCAGAATTGCTTTGAATGTTGGCAACATCGTATGCAGCTGTGTCAACTCAGAAGGGAACTATTTTGAAGGTAATCGTAGTTGATTTTCTTAATTTGGTAAATAGAAAGAGTTACGTGCACAGTCTCGGGGGTTTTGTGTCAGATCTTGCATATATTTGCTTTATGCGGTACATCCTAAGATAGTTAAAAGTGAAAGACTTAGTTCTTCTGCAGATAAGTGACATTCAAACATGGATCTGTAGATAACGTGCAGAGTTCAGGTGAATTCAGAAGTCAGTTTTAGCTTGTGAAATGTGTACTAAAATCTACCCCTGCTGCCTGCTCAGGAAAGCTAGAGCTGAGGGTAGATGGGAGAAAGCCTGAAAGGAAGGCAGAGGGAAAATTAGGTTTGACAGGTGCTGACAGCACAAGGTTAAAATGACAAGTATACCTAACGCTAATGAGTCTGTCATACTACACATACTCTACTTCTGTCTTTTGTCAGGAGTCGCTATTTACTCTTAAGGCAGCATAAAATGTTGGGAGGGAAGAAAAGAGGAATTTGGTGTAGTTTCTCCAAACAAAACCCACACACAAGCATTCCTGCTACCCAAACAGCTTTACACTCTAGAAGAGGTTGCTGTGTTTGTCACACTGGCTTGTTTCACAACCTTCAGCCAGCTCTGAGCATAGAGGTAGAAACTCACGGGACACCACCAGCCACAAAAGTGGACCTGTGTTATGAATGGCAATGCCTTCCTTGTAATATTGACAACATTGCCTGAATCGGATGTCTTTGATTTTGCCATCTTCTGTCATACAATTCTGTCATGTCCTTCCCTTGTACTGCAGTGGACTGTTTAGGTGATAACATGCACAAAACATCAAATTCTGGGTTACATCACTATTCTTCTGACATTATGTAGGCAGGCACACGAATCTTTGGTTTTCTTTGCTGTCACTATTTGTCAAGTAGAAGTTTTCAGTTATAGCATTAACTGTATATCTCAAAAACAGAGATAAAAGGAGATGGGGAGTGTATAGTTATTTGAATTCAGGGCCCTATCTTTACCTCTTTAAATAGATAGATAGATAGACAGACAGACAGACAGATAAGTCCTCTTTTGATCTTTGAAAGCAGGTGGCTTATTTATATTCAACAATCTGAATTACTCTGTTGGGGTTTTAAAATCTTGACAGACCTATTGATAAAATAGGTAGCATTCACTGGGAAAAGATAATTGAAGCAGGAATAAGCAGGCCCATTCAGGCTGCTGCTTTTGTAATTCAAGCTTTCTGCCTTTGCTCAATGATTTCATCAAAAATAAGTCATCAAGGGAAAGTCTCATGTTGTGCTTTGTTTTTTCAGGAACCAGGTGTGGCACATGTTTGTAATTTGAAAGTGCTGGTATTCTGCAATTTCTGCAGCATAGGAAAAATCTGCCACAAAACCAACCTCATTGTCCAACTTTTTTTTCTTTCTCTTAAGTCAGTAAGATACTTTTCTACTCAGCTACAGCTCTCTGAAAGCCGACTCTCTAAAGACACAACACAAATAAATTATCAGATTAACATTCCAGTTTTGCTGGATAAAGATATTCATAGCTTTTGTATTCCTCCTCTGTTCTCTTATTAAACGTGTAAGGAATCACGTCATGTCAGTGAAAAAGACTACTTTGTGGAAAACTGAACAATTACCCTCTGACACTTTAATAATAAATACTCAGATATTCTCAGTTTCTAGTTTTCTACACCTCATAATTAGTGTTGACAAAGCTGACATCATGTCTGCAGCTGACATAAAACTAATATTGGCTCTTGAAATCAAATAGTTTATTTTTGGCAATTAACTAGGATTCCCACTAAAATAATGTATAGTACATATTTATGGAGCTATTGCCAAGAGTAATTCCCTCTTGTTTATAGTATACATCTTCATAATTACAAAGCACACAGAGATGTTCAGTTATGAATTGCTTTCTTCTAAACTAGAAATTGTTAAGCAAGGAAAAGGAAGACTTCACAGCAACAGGTGAAATGGTTGTGCAGGGGAGGAGGTGGGAGGTAGCATATAAAACAGTCCTGTAGTAAAGCCAGTGTGCAGTAGTTGCTAGTCAGTACTGGGTTCTCCACATCCTTAGGGAGCCATGTGTACCTTTACACTCAATAGTGTGAGATGTCCTCAACATGGGATGGATAGTGTTAGTAATGAGGAAACAAAAGCTAAGTTGTATACCAAGGGCAGCCTGTATTTTCATGCTTATTATACCTGCTCACTGTCTGCTGGGAAGGATGCCAGTTGCAAGTGCTCAGTGAAGACAAGCTATGCCCTAAATATTACTTAGATATTCTGGAAGTCTTTAGATTTTTTAAAATATAAGACCCTAGAAAGTTTCTTGAAAATTTTAAGTTGGCCAAAACACCAACTGATCTACTACAATCCCATTACCCTAGTAGTTAAAATATCTAGGATTCAGTTAAGTTATGTAATTATTCAAATCTTTGAATAGTTTTATCACAGATCTGTCCACGGGAAAGAAAAATCCTTCTTACACCTCCTTATACACGAAGGAGCTAAAGGGCAGAGACAAAAGGCCCAATATTTGAGACTGCTGAGGTGCTGAATGCACGTGAAAAGAAAAGATGACACTAGGGTCTTCCAAGACTCAGGCAGGCACTGAATGTCTTTGCCTGTTCTTTACGCACATCTTAGAGCACTGCCATTATTTTTATCAACACTTCTGTAATACGTAAAAGGGAAAGTACCATGCAGTCTTTTATTGCTGTATATCTGTATATCTGTTTGTAAAATATATCTCCCACTTCCTCAGTGGTTCACTCTATTGAACCTGTTCAGATTACACAGGTTTGCAGACTTTAATTGGTAAGGAGTTAAAATATTTTTAAGTAGAACACATCATATTGCCACAGGCTTACATGATTTCCATCACAAATTATGAGTATGGCCACGCAGAATCCTTTGAAAACTAGGTATAGAAGTAAATATCGTGTGAGTAATCTGTCAAAGTCAGAACCTTGCTTGCAAATTCTTTAGGCCTTGGAACAGTTGTGGGGTTTTAATCTATATCAAAGAAGGTTGCAATGAGGTGAAAAAGTACATTGCAGGCAACTTTAGTGAGAAAGAGCCATACAGAGAAATTGAAGTAATACATAGTTTGGGGTCAGAAGTTACCATCCCCTCTAGATTTTTGTTTTGTTTTGTTCTGTTTTAACAATTCAATATTCTTAGTTCAAATCAGTCTGTCTATACCTGCATCATTCACAAACTTTAATTTCCATGACAATTGAACACTATTCCCATTTTCCTGGTGGGATTCAGATGGAGACAAGCAAGTCCTCTCTGTCTCTGTTGACTAGGAGTAATCAGCTGTCAGTTCTCTGTTTTAACAAGGCAAGGTGTTAGGGAGAAATGTAGGGAATAAATCTGAACTGCTGTGATCTTTTAATATTTTACTTTATGGGTGAAATTTTATTTGTTTAAAAATGAAGTAGATGGTTAGAACTGATGTTTTTCTCTTCCTAAGTGAAATGTTGTAGAAGACTCTTACCCATGACTCTTAGAAGTTTCTTAGATAAAGAAGAAAGCCTGACCTTGCACTGTTGTGCTGTTAAATCACTGGTACACAAACATACATTGAGAAAGCATTGTGTCAGTAGTATTCCATTCATTAAAAGCAAAAGTAATTGAGTAAATCATAGGTGAATACACAAGCTGATGGAGGCTAAAGCTAAACAGGCATTTGTTTTTGTAGGATGAATTGAAGAATATCTCAACTTTTCCTATCTCTTCAAACAGTACTTAATGTATTACCTTTATTATGATAATTACTATAGTTAGAGGCAAGTAAGTTAATAAAATTCTGTCTGGCTTCATCCCAAACCCTTGATCTGGCTCTGCTCCCTATCCCTGAACATGTATGAGCTGAAGACAAGAAGAACCAAGTCAGAAAAATATTCAGACATTATACTGATAGACATAGAGGAATAGTGTGCTCATGCATCACATTCAGGACAAAGATGTCCTCAAAGGTCTCACATCTATTCTGATAGTTTTAATCTAGCTGCTAGAACTGGTCCCTAGCCCCCTGTGATCCGCACTGTAACCATGATACACCCTGTACAGTAGCCTGATGGTATTGAAGCATTAATAGCCCAGTGCTTTCTTAACTGCAAGAGACATGGGGCGCTACTTATTCCTATTTAGCAAATATTGTTGTTCTTAGGCCTCTATTTCATGACCTTTGTCCGACAGAAGGCACAACTTAGAGCATTTCCTCTGAAATGAATTTGTACCTTATCTAAGCAACATCTTATTTTCACCTTTTGGATTATTTGTTCCTCATAGTATTACTTAAGCAGCTTTTGTAGTTAGAAAGAAGGCAAGCTAAAACTTAAGTTTCTCTGCCTTTGTTAGGATTTTTTTTCATTCTATTTAGGTCTTTCTGAATAATGATGGGTTAACAGGTTTCACTTCTGTATTTTCTGCCAACACTTCTCCCTTCCTCAGCTGTGACTGAGCTGCATTCTGATGCTGGGCCAGAGGACTATCTCTACCAGGAAGCTCACCTCACACTACTGTCAGGAAAACAGCAGAGCTGATGTCAAGGTAGGAGCATCGTGAGCAAAGAGATGAGGAAAGAGATGGGGCAAGCAGCACTTGTGTAGACTGTGGGGCTTTTCAGCAATGTATGAAGACACTTCCAAAAAATTATCAAAATATCTTTTTGAGACAGGGAAATATTGTGTCGCTTGAAAAAATGAGAACTTGAGGGATAGAAGTAAAACTAGACTCCTGAGTTTTACTGAGTACTGTTTTCCATCTCAGAATACCAGCAGAATAGCTCAACTTTCCTGTGTGTAGTACCTTGTATAGTTCATAAACACTAGTACGAATTTATGAACCTTGTTTTTCTTCCACATAGGAATTTTACTATGGAAAATAAATGTTATATTATAAAATAAAAAAGTTATATTCAAAAATCCTGAAAATTAACTGACTGTTTTTCTCAGTTTCTCTAGTTAGCTAACATTTCTTTCTTTGGAGGTCACTATGAGGAGAAGTTGATATGTTTTACATCTTAAAGAACTGTAGTTGCTAGAATGCGAAGCCTGTTTTCTCCCGTGTCTTGCTCGTCTTGAGAAATTCATGGCAGAGAGTGCATGTGGCTAAGTTTCCATGCGTGGACATCTCCTGTACTCAGCGGATTTTTTTTTTTTTCCAGAAATATATTCCTCTGCACATTCTTAGAACATTTAGAAATGCAGTAAGTGTTTAAAGTAATTTTCATACAGGAAATTGTTTTATATTTTCTACTTGTTAAATCAAATCTTTCTCTGGATTTACTCACATGTGCCCACATAAACAACTGAGACATCTTGTAACCATTTTTATAATGTGTTCATCAACAGGAAGTTAGTGAGATAGTAATACTGAAATCTAAAGGTAACATGACTTCTAATGCATTTATTCCTGCTTAAAGTTGGTTACAGGTTATATTCAGAGAGGAAACAAAATGGCTTATGAAAAAAATGGATATGGAAATTTGGGGGGGAGGCTATTAAGTGTGTTTGGTGTCTTTAGTGGTTATATTTATGTGTTGTTTTTTCCCATAAATTCATTGCAAAGCATGTGGATCTGAATACAACATCAAAGCATAGCATATTAGTTACAGATCAGTTAATCTGCAATTCTATAGGCTGTCTGTTAAATATTAATTAAGTCAACTAGTGTGTATTTGAATGTATTTCCTATCAGTTATCATTGCAGACTCTATTAAATGAAGATGAGCTAATGAACAAATTACACATACAGACAGACTCATGTGGCATGTTCTATACAGCAAAAGCAGGAAGTAATACCTTAATGTTACAGCAGGCTGAGAATTGTTCTTTATTTATATTTGCAGAATGTGGAATGTTACCTTGTGTATGTGGTATTGGATTTAAAATTATCACCTTTGAAGTATAAAATGAGATCCATCAGAAAGCAGATAAATTGCACCTTGCGTGGGGAATGTGTGGCAGAAGGGATATTTTTAGGTTGGCAATCACACAGCATAAACTATTATTGTGGCAAATGAACTCCAGCAGTTTTAAAGGTTTGGTTGCTTGTTTTGATATTGTGTGCTAAGCATCCTTACGGTTAGTTGGCTGTGGATTATGTTGCTCACCACAGGTAATGATTATCTATAACTATAAAACCTGCAGTACATCAGAAGGCTCTAAATAGCTTTCTGTTATGGACGCCTGAAGGAACTCCTCTTACTAAAAGAAAATTATAATCTGACTAATCTTCAAAAAATCCTGAAGCCTTTCAGAGAGGTGCATAGGAAATACATACCACAATGACACTATCTTAGTCCTTACATCTATTTGTAGCAGCTAATCTTTTAAATCTTGTGTCTCGATAAAGTCTGTGTACACATCCTGAAATTGAGAACTAGGGGAATTTTAATAAAGCAAAATTGCTGCATTATTTTCTATTCTCAGGAACTCATGCTGAATTATACTTTTATATGAACCTTCTGCTGGCAGTTCCAATTTGTTTAGGAGGCCATGACTTTAAAATTAACAGATGCTGGGTATCCATGCATGCTTATTTCAGGCCAACTCTTGCAGGCCTCCCGTGAAAGCACCTAACATTCAGAAATCAGACAGGTAAATATAAATACAGCAAACCTCAAATTTGTGCATATGGTTATACAGAAATATTAGTTACCAGATATTTGAGGGTATACTTGATAAATGATACCTTGCCAAGGATATTATCTGCATAACATTTTGTGGCAGCAGACTCAACATTAAAACTTTTATGGATTGTACTGTATATAGTTAGGATCACACATGTTCTGATGAAGTGCAAATTCATTTGACAAAACTGGGTCTTAGCCAACTGAAAGTTACTTAGACATTTCTAAGAATGTTTGGGGTTTTTTTTTCCTTTCTTCTCTATTCTATACATCGATGACACTTAAAAACCGTGTACCTCCTTAGTAGGTAGACATTTTAGGGCAATTCACAAGTTGCCTAAAGTATTGCCTCCACTGCCTTCACTACTATGAGTGCTGCAGTGCTCTGTTGCTGCTGTGGCTGGAGTCTCACAGAAATCAAGATTTGAGTTGCAAGTATCAAATATACAGTAGGAGTACCAGAAGAATTCTGGGCAAGGTAAGAGGACTGTTATGACATCTGCTGCTGGTGTACCTGCTGTCTGTACACGAGAAAAATTTCCAGTCAACAAGTATTGTCTGAGCCAGGAAGATCGGTTTGGCCGTGTAGAGTCTGGGGAAAGAAACAGAGTAAGGTTTCCATTTTGAAGTCTTATATCTAACCCAATCTTTCTTTGAGAAGAAAGGCCTTCAGAGGGCAATAGACAGATATAGCAGCCAGTCAAGACTGAATAAAATACTGTAAAGCCAAAGAGACTATATTTAGCCACCTGTCATGCAATACTGAATGTATTTAGTCACACTAGCTTGTGCTGCTGTGCGGAAAAGGTTACAAGAGGCTCTCCAGTAAATTAAAATGCTTTGAGGGGAGAGAGAGAAAAAAAGCTAACTTTCTGCCTGTCAGCCTTCAGTATACTTTGCATGACTGACCTCATATGCTGGAAAAAACAGAATTAAATCAGACTTCCAAGTATCTTTGCCTTTGCCATGTTAAAACAAAAGGCTCAGCTCAGGTGTGTCCCAATGAGGGACTTCTCAGTGCTATTCTGTGTTGATCACTGGTGCAGTTTGTTCCCTTAATGATCCAGAGAGACACTGATCTCTTTTATTTTTATCTTTTTGATCAGTTTCAGATTTTAAATACTGTTTTAGAGATGTCTTTTGCTTTTTTTATTTGGGATCTTGCCACATTTGTAAATTGCTGCAAAGAAAGTGTTTTCCATTATTGTTTGTATTAAAATGAACAATTAGCTATTGGAGAACAAGCTAATTTTTCAAGCCCATGCATTTCAAGTGGTCCCATTCAGCATCAGAGCTGTATTTTACTTTCTCCACAAACTTGCAGGGCCTTTGACTTGCAACTCTTATGCCAAGTCCACATGTTTTTACCACAGACTATGTGGTAAACGCAATAGTATGTTTAATTATGCAGAGCAGGTCTCTTAAATTCTCTTACGACAATGCAAAACATACATAGCATTTTTTCTTCTTCCACAAATGTGCCAAGACATTTGTGCCAAGAAGGGGTGGTAGAAATAGTTTAGATGTTCACCGTTTATTTGGCTGAAATCCCATAGATTCCATTTAGTTGCCCACCCTAATAACTATTCTAAAACAAAGTTATCTCAAGCTTATCTGCTCTTGGTGGTACCTTCTTAACCATACGCTAGTCAGCATCAGTACTGTGGAGATATTTAGCAGCTGGGAAAGGACTAACAATTGTATATGAATACAAAAATAATGTAGCCCTTACCACTGCCTTTAAGAATACACAATACTATGATGTGCACAAGCAGAATTTGATCCATGAACTTAGGTATCGATAGCTTATAAATGTCAGCAACTTGCTCAAAAATTGTTAGCAATTAAGTGGTAGTCACTTAATATGGTGGAAGCACTGCGAAATGAAAGATTTCTTGAAAGAAATAATCTCAGATTGCCAGTTCAAAGTTTTAAAAATCTAATAAATTGTTGTCTGCTTTGAATTTTGAACTCCATTTTGCCTCATAAGGCTTTGCTGTTTATCATTGAATAGGAAGAATGTCAAAAGGGCTTATCTGCCAGCTATTGAAATCTATCTTTAGAGAATCACTAATAGGCAAATATAATCACAAGCATAAAAGGAAGACAAGGGAGTAAACTGAAACTCTCTTTGCTATCACAAGTTGAACCAGAGTAGAAAGTCATGATAGCCTTTTGTTAATCCCCCACTATGTGTACTCATTTCTGGTATTTAGGAAACTATAGATTCCTTTATCATATTTCAGCTAGATGTTAAGGCATATTTCAGCAGGCATCCCTAATACACAGTGGTATTATAGCATTTATGACGTAGAACCATATAACACCCAAATGAAAGCACATTTGATGGTCCAAATCAAGAGCATTTTTTCCTTCATGGAGATTATTCTAGCTAAAGATATGCAATATTAAAACGTTTTAGTGTACAATTAGTATAGAAAAGGATTCTTGTTGCTTTAGTTACAAAATCCAAAACCGTTGATGTCAAAGGTATCCAAGGTACCTCCACATTAGTGTTTTAACTTTGTTTGGGTGTTTGCTTTCAAAAAAAAACCCTCCTGATTATCCTCACTACCACACTTTGTCCAACATTGCAGAGCAGTCTCAGGGCACATGCACTGGCTTTCTTTATACCCTCTAAACACCACCTTGCCTTCAGTGAATGGGAACATGTCCCTTTTTAGCTCCCCTGTTCTAGCTAGGTCAGTAACTAAAACTGGGCAGCTTTAATCCCAATCCCACCACAGTAAAGGGAAAAAGGAAATGAGAGAGAAAGACTTACAGGTTGGAAATTAACACTAAAACAGCTTTAATGCAATAACAATAATAAAAGGAAAATAGCAATATTAACAAGAAAATAGTAAAGTATATACAAGCATATGAAAAAACAAGTCAAACTCCCCCAATAACCATAAGTCTGTGCTTGCTAACTCTTTAGGGCAGGTGCAGGGAAGGTTCCTGACTGAACTCAGCAGCAGGTGGGAGCTGGACTCAGAAACGTGTGGCTGAGTTTGGAGCAGACAGGCAGGTGAGGTCCTCCCTGAACACTGATCATTGAAGAAAACCAATCCCCATGATCTCTAAGCTTTTCGACTGAGTATGACATATATGGCATGGGTAATTGCAGCACCAAGTTTTGAGGGAGCCCAACAAAGAACACTTTATTAAAAACGACAGTTTGACATTCGGGATTTTTAAGCAGAGTTCTTGCAAGTTTTTTCTTGACCTTCACAAAAGCACTCCCTAGCCCTGCAGGTATGTTCTGCTGGAAAAGGCTTTCCTCCTCCTAGATTGCCCCTAACTTTCGCTACTGCAATGAGACCTGAACGGAGGTCGGAGGAGAACCAGTAAGTAGTAGATATTAGCTCAGTCTCTTAAAATAACTATTGAATTCTGGCAGCTCAGATGCAGAAATTGTAATCCTGCCCTCTGCTATGGCTTACTGATAGAAGAAATAATAATATTTGCTTATCTCTCAAGATATAATACTAATCTTGAAACACGAGAAAATAGTATTTCCCAAGCTGCTGCAGGTAAGTCGATGTGGTTGTCCTCTAAAGCAAAGTCTGCTGGCTCTTTAACATCTAATTTCAGGAACAGAGGAGAGGAATAGAGATGCTGGGTGATAATAGAATCTATATAAACTGTTAGGAAGTTTATGTCACAATAGAGTAAAGGCTTTTAAAAGTGTAATTGTGAAGTGTGTAGAGGCTTGTGTGTAATTATTTTAAAACAAACACAATTATTTTAGCTGTTTTTGATGCAGTGTTAATAGGAGTTGAAGGAGAAACAAAAAACATACTTACAGATACAGCTAGCTTTTTTAGTGGAATGACAGTTCTTAATTGCAAATCTTTTCAGCTAGTCTGTCTGTGAAGCTCCTTTTAAGTCAATAGAACTGCACTGATTTACAGAGATATGAGCATGTATCTTTGATCTTCCCCATCTCCTTACACAGATATTTTCCTCCTTCCTCTGCATTTATCTTGACAGATTTGCATCTGCATCATTAAAGCAGCATTTCCTTACTTGCCTTTCTTCACAATCCCTTATCTGTAATCTGCTTCTGTGGTTTATGAACACACTGGTTCTCCAACAAATTTCATTAAGTGACATCACCTTTGTACTTGTGTAGTACTCATTGAGAGACTTTTTCCTTGGAGAGGTGACACATCTTCAGAATTTGTTCATGTTACTCTTGTCACCAAGTGACTGCCCAATAATAAAGCACTTGTAAAGTTACCCTAAATCAATACTTTTGCTGTGAGCTACTACAGTGGCTCACCAACTGACGTATGCTAGCGATGAAGGCCAAATTATGTCCTTCACAAGTAAGCCATGTATTTCCCAAAAAGTTTTGATCTCTAATCTGTGTTTGGACAGGAGATATACACTGTTCTGTCTAAAGAAAGTAACTACTCCTCCACCTACCTCTCACTGCAGCACAGGTAGACTTTTGGAATGTTACATTCACAGTTCCCCTCAGAAGTGTCAATATTACATACAGACAGAAAGTCCAAAATGGTGTAATATTTTTATAGCACATCAAACAATGTTTTACGTTTTAATGCTTTTGGAATAAATATGAGTGATCTCTAATTGTGAACAAAATACAAACTTGAGACAGAAGCACAACAGTCATTCCATGAATTTTTACTTGTTTACTGCAAGCTAAAATGTTGAGAGTCCTTACTCCATGTCCAAGTAGTCTTTCAACCCTCTGTGCAGTAAAAGATTGCTGACTATAAAGATCCAAAAATGTTTTTTCAGCGTAAGTTGAAATGCATCTGGTTAGCACAGTCAGTCAGGATTAAACATCAAAATATACTTCTAGATATCATAGAATTACAGTCTTGGGTTGGAAGAGACCTTAAATATCACCTAGTTTCAATCCCTGTGCCATGAGCAGGGCCACCTTCCGCTAGACCAGGTTGCTTAAAGCCTCGTGCTGCCGGGCCTTGAACACCTCCAGGGATGGGGCATCCATTAATTCTCTGGGTAACCTGTGCCAGTGCCTTACCACTCTCATAGTGAATAGTTTCTTCCTAATATCTAATCTATGTCTACTCTCATTCATCTTAAAATTGTTACACCTTGTCCTATCACTACATTCCCTTGTAATAAATCCCTTTCCAGATTTCTTGTAGTCCTCTTTTAAGTACTGAAAAGCTGCTATAAGGTCTTCCCAGAGCCCTCTCTTCTCCAGGCTGAACAACCCAAATTCTCTCAACCTTTCTCCATAGAAGTGCTCCAACCTTCTTATCATATTAATAGCCCTCCCCTGGACTCACTCAAACAGGTTCCTGTGGACCTCGGTGCTGGACACGGTACTCCAGGTGGTGTCTCACAAGAGTGGAGTAGAGAGGCAGAATCACTTCCTTCAACCTGCTGGTCACACTTCTTTTGATGATATTGATCTTCTGGGCTGTAAGCACACATTGCCAGCTCACGTTGAGCTTCTCAAAGATCAACACCCCCAAGTCCTTCTAAAGGCTGCTTTCATTCCACTCTTCACTCAGCCTGTATTTGTGCTTGGGATTGCCCAGCCCAGGTGTAGGACCTTGTGCTTGGCCTTGCTGAAATTCATGATGTTCATATGGGTCCACCTCTCAAGCCAGTCAAGTTCCCTCTGGATGGTAACCCTTTCCTACAGCATGTCAACCACACCACGCAGCTTGGTGTCACCTGCAAACTTGATGAGGTTGCATTCAATTTCATTGTCCTTGTCACTGACATAAATGTTAAACAGCACTGGCCCCAATACTGACCCTTGAGGAACACTACTTGTCACTGATTTCCACTTAGAAATTGAGCCATTGAAAGCAAAAATGTTTGAGTGTGATCATCCAGCCAATTCGTAATCCACCAAGTGGTCTGTCCATCAAATCTGTCTCTCACTGTGCCATGTTATCCTCTCCCTCAGATTGAGGCCCACACTTACTCACCCTTTCCAGTGTCCCACCCTGTTTATACATCCCTCTTGTATAACTCTTCTCACAGTTCCAGGTTGTTCTTCTCCCCTTCTCATCCCTTTGTAGTTATGTTTTACCTCCCAGAAATTCATGCTGGGTTTTTTTAGGTTTTACTTTCCTGGTGGTGATATACCCATGCAGTTATGTCCTATTTGAAAACAGACTAAAGGCTTTTTGAATGTACTCTAGCAGAAGAAAAACAATTCATTAAGTGAAGCCAGAATCAATAAAAACCAACTGTCAGTCACCAAGGGGACCTGTTCTGGAGCTGGCCAGGCTGAAGGCAGTAGCTTAAAAGAAAGGAGTGGTTCAGGGCAATCCCAAGCATATATACAGGCTGGAGGTTGAAGAGAGTGAGAGTAGCCCTGCTGAGAAAGACTTAAGGGTACTGGTGTATGAAAAGCTGGACATAATGTGGTAATGTACACGTGCTGCCTGAAAGGCCAACCATATCCTGGGCTACAAGAAAAGAAAAGAAGTGTGGCCAGCAGGTCAAGGAAGGTGAGTCTGCTCTTCTACTCCAGTCTCATGAGATCATACCTGGAATACTGTGTCCAGCTCTGGAGTCCTCAGCACGGGAAAGTCATGGACCTGTCAGAGCAGGTCCCCAGGAGGGCCATTGATATGATCAGAGGGTTGGAGTACTTCTATGAGGAAAAGCTTTGAGAATTTGGGTTGTTTTGCCTGGAGAAGAGGAAGGCTTTGGGAAAATCTTATTGCAGTATTTAAAGAGGGCTTACAAGAAAGGTTGGGACAAACGTTTTAGCAGGGCCTGTTGCAGTAGGACAAAGGGTAATGACTTTCAACTAAAAGAGGGTGGATTTAAAGTAGATATGAAGAAGAATTTTTTTTACAATGAGAGTGGTAAAAAACTGGAACAAGTTGCCCAGACACATGGTAGGAACCCCACCCCTGGAAAGATTCTGGGTCAGGTTGTATGACAATTTGAGCACCCTGAGTTAGTTGAAGATGTCCCTGCTTACTGCAGGGGAGAGTTGAATTAGATGACATCTAAAGGTCCCTTCCAACTCAAACCATTCTATGATTATATAACGAAGAACATTTTGGTTATTTTATTTTGTTTTTTAAAAAATGTTGAGGGAATTTAGTGTGGCCCTGGTAATCGTAAGGAAAATGACTTTTCCCTTGCAAGTCAGATATTTTCAGGAAACAAAATCTATCAACCTAATAATGTCTTAGATGCGCATATCTGACACTTGTTGTCCAGCTGTAACATTTTAATTTCAGAAGGCAGATCTCAGCAGGGCGCTGCTGACTTGGAAGGAATTTTGCAACAGCTATCTGTCAACTTCATTGCACTGCAGAATGGGTACTCTTCACCTGGATATTTTAATGTTAGAACTGTCAGCTTGGTCAGGCCTGTTGTGGTTTGAGCTAAAGTAGAAACCAGTTTTCCAACTACAACTCAGTCTTGTCTAAGTAACTTCTTTTTCTGAAAGTTAATTGCATTGTTTTTCAGACAGTGTCCTCCCTAAGAGTGATAACATAGAGGATTGGTATGCAGAAAGGCCAATGCTTATATTTCTTCCTACAGTAACCAAGGTCATGCTCTAGCTGGTGGAGCTGTAAGTCAAAGATGAAGAAGGGTCACACCTGCAGGAGGGCTGGACAGGACATGTGACCCCAAATTGAACAGCAGAGTACTCCACCCCATACATCATACTCAATATAAAACTGAGAGATAACAGGGGTCTCGCTCTCTTCTTCGACGGCCCATGTCCAATGAGAGTCTCATCTGTCTGTTTGCCCTGATCGTCAATCCATGCATTCCTGAATACAGTTCCTGGGTCCTGCTCCCTCCTAGCCTTGGACCCTTTTCCCTCATGTCTGCTCTGATGAATAGTCATCAAGGGGTGGTGTGGGGGAGCAATTTTCCTATATTTATATATATTTTAGTATTGTCTTATTACATCATCATCATCATTTATTATTATTATTATTGCTATTATTGTTATCATTATTTCATTAAGGCTGTAGTTTTAGTTTCCAAACTGCAACAGTTTTCTTCACTCTCATTCCCCTTTCCCTGGTGGGAGGAGGAAGGGAATTGGGAGCCCAACTGCTTAGTTTTAGCTGTCCAAAGCTGGTTGGGCTGGGGCTGACAGATGACAGTTTTTTGTCACCCAATGTGGGGTGGTAAATTGGGCCAAACAGAACTGAACCAAATCACATTGGGTCCATCTGAACTTCTTTGATATGTCTGGTCAACCAACTTGAAGTAGCTCAGCCAAGGACTGCAGAGAAAAAAGTCTGTGCTGTGAGTCTCTGAGCACACAGCAGCTCAGCTGGCAGCCTTGACCAGCTCTGCTGATAAGGTTCACCTGGCAGAGTGGCAGCACTGTAAGCCTGAAGCTCCTGGTTACCAGGGTGAGATTTGCAAAGTACAGTTAGAAAGTGTTACAGTTCTGTGTTTTCCCTTGAGAGCTGAAGGGTTGGAAATTTTAACAGCTAGTTTTTGCTGCTTTTGAGAAAAACACTATGTTTTGGTTTTGCAAAATTTTTCTGACTGTTGATTAAAATAATATATACAGTAATGATGCAGATACTAATGACTGACATACGGATCAGGGATCCTCGGTTTTACTTTGTATTTTGTTGATTGTAAGTGCTGGGAAAAGCCATGTTACATCATGGATGGCCTAAGCATGATCTACTTGGTAATGTGTATAGTAGTCCATTTCCCTGTGAATTATGAGTTCAAAATACCTCATGATGCCCTTGTGAAACTTTGTTTACAGCTATTTTTCTCAGTGTGGCATGTGAGACAGAAGGTATGTTATGGCTTACTTAAAAGAAAAGTCACATAGAATTTCTTTTCTGAGAAAGATTGCTCCAGTCTCCAGTGGATGGGAACCTAATTCCTAGCTACAAGGTGTGGGTAAGCAAAATTTCCCCTGTGATCCAAGCAAACCCATATCTTGATGGGCACTATGTTCCAAACCAGAGGTGCCCTTTCTCCATCCATGTCATACTCAATATAGAACACAGATCATGAGGATCTCGCTCTCTTCTTTGACGGCCAATGCCTAGTGTCTGTCTGTTTGCCCCTGATCCCTGATCTATGTGTTCCTGAATCTAGTTCCCGAGTCCAGCTCCCTCCTAGCTGTGGATCCATTCTCTCATGTCTGCTCTGTAGCATTTGTGGTGATGTACAGGCATCAAAAGGTAGGCTGGGGATGCAATTTCATATATTTGTATATGGAAACCTGGCTGAAAACCAGGTGCCCACGAAGCCACTTTCTCACTCTCCCTCCTCAGTTGGACAGGGGAGAGAAAATATGATCAAAGACTAGTGAGTTGAGATAAGGATAGGGAGACTACAGATTACTGTAATGGGCAAAACAGGCTCAACTCAGGAAAGTTAGTTTAATTATTATGAATCAAATCATAGTAGGGTAATGGGAAATAAAAATTAAATCTTAAAACATCTTGCACCTTCCTGCTACCCCTCTCTTCTTCCTGGGCTTAAATTCACTGCCAATTTTCTTTACTTCTCCCCTGACGAGTGGCACAGGGGATGGGGAATGGGAGTTATAGACAGTTCATCACACATTGTTTCTGCCACTCCTTCCTTACCAGGGGGAATCTGCTCCAGTGTGGGGTCCATCCCACGGGAGACAGTCTTCCATGAACTTCTTTGACTTGAGTCCTTCCCACGGGCTGCAATTCTTCACAAACTGCTACAGCGTTGGTTCTTTTCCATGCAGTGCAGTCCTTCAGGGAAAGACTGCTCCAGTGGGGGTCCTCCACAGGGCCACAAGTCTTGCCATCAAACCTGCTCAGCTTGGGATCCTTTACCCACAGGGCCACGAGTCCTGCCAGGACCCTCCTCCAGCACAGACTTCCCACAGCATCAGAGACTCCTTCAGGCATCCACCTGCTCCAGCATGGGGTCTTCCATGTGCTGCAGGTGGATATCTGCTCAACCATTAACCACCATTGGCTGCAGGGGGACAGCCTGCCTCAACACAGTCTTCACCAGGGGCTGCAGGTGAATCTGCTCTGGTGTCTGGAGCACTTCCTATTCCTCCTTCACTGACCTTGGTGTCTGCAGAGCTGTTTCTGTCATGTATTTTTACTCCTCTCTCCAGCTGCTGTTCCCCAAAGAAGTTTTTTTCTCCTTCTTAGATATGTTATTGCAGAGGTGTTACCGCTGAGTCTGATTGGCTCAGTGTTGACCAGTAGCTCTATCAGACATAAAGGGAGCTTTTAGGAGCTTCTCACAGAAACCACCTCTGTAGCCCCCCAACTATGATAACCTTGCCATGCAAACCTAATATGTCTGGTAAAGCTTCCTTCACCAACCATGGCTTCTTCATTCTGCTGATCATTTATGATGGTTTCTTCGTAACATTTCCAGCTTCCACTCATCTATTCTAGATCACTAGAATGTGCAGCCATTCTAAGTGCAAATATTGCACTGCAGACATTCCTTTCTTGTTTACATCCCAGAGTTAGCCTACTCAGGCTTATGGCGTGAGCATTAAAAAAACATCTCTAAGATATTGGGTTGCTTTTTCTTCATATTTACAAAGAGAGCTTTAGCATTTGTTCAGAAGACTTCCTTTTGACTCACTAGAAAGTAGCAGCAGTGCAAGGCGATCTCCTTTTAACAATAAATGCAATTAATTCAATAAATAAGTACAAAGACAGAAAATCAAAAAGTTGTCATACTGCCTTTACAAGGCTAAAATGCGAACACTTCACTGGGGCCATGACTTCCCTCCAGTATAAGATGTGGTGCAGTGAAGGACAGGATTCCTGCAGGTGGAGAAAGTACTTAATTCAGCCAATTAAACTTACTATCAGAGGATCATCTGTTCTGAGTTTGAACTTTACAGCTCTGGCCAACGTTAATAAAACTCTTACCTGAGCTGCTGTGTTCTCTCACCTGCTAACCAGCTTTGCAAATCCAAGAAAGGCAATAGATAAGTGTTTGTTTTTACTTATCCCAAATAATGTTCTTGTACTCTGTAGTAAATGACAGTACAAAGAATTAGACTTTTTATTTGGTTGTCCATTTTCGTTAAAATTCAAGGTTCACATTTTCTGTCTCAACTTGCTCTAGATTTTAGTACTTAGAAGTGCTCATGAAAAGTATCTCTTCAGACTGAAATAATTTTTAGGTCTGCTATAAGTGCATTAGACATAAAAAAAGAATGCTTAAAAGTAAACTCGCCTATTCAGGAATGGAATTTGGGGTATGTAAATGTTTTAGGCATTAAATTATCTAGATTACATCCTCCATAATCTTTTCTGCAATGGGGAAACTGGATGAAATACGTTTATACAAACCAGTATAAGAGAGCTGTTGCTAGGATTCACAGATGGTTTCTTGTTCAAGATGATGCAGACAGTGTAAGCTTAGAAGACAAGTTACAAGTAGATTGGAACTCAACTTATACAACTCAATAGAGTTGTATATTTTTTAACCAAGAAAGTACTGTTAAAATAAACAACTTTTGTTACAGTTATGTGAAGAAAAAAAAAAGGAAGAAGTTTGTTATATTGTTTAGACAGGGCTATCTGTACAATACTTAGTCAAATAAGCGGTGTTTTCTTCAGTGGGTAGTTCTAGTAATTTAAAGTGCACAGTTAATGAGAGTGGTATCTGCGGTACATGAATTTCAAATAATTTGATGATTAAACAACTATAGATGACAGATTTTTCCATGTAACCTTAACTTTTAGTGTAATGCTGTGGCTGTGATTATTCTGTAAGTAAACAGGAGAGTAAAGAGATACTTTTTATTGCTGCATACAGAATTGAAAATTAATTGCTTGGAGTAATGCTGGAATAATCTCTAATATCCCTATGTAAACATTTGAGAAAAATATATTGAAAAGTTGTAGAAGATTAAGAAAATATATTAATATAATTTGGAATTTTAAGAAAAACACTACCTTTAGAAGAAACACTTGAAGATTATCACCTGGAGAAGATAATGTGACTGGTTAGACTAGCAGTATTCAAGGGCACCACCAAGCTAGTAGTAAATGGAGCATGAAGTTAAATTGAGGGATCATTCCGGACACTACCATGTCAAATTTGAGTGAGCAAAAGGAGGAAGAAGGTGAAGTGCGTACTGTAATGTGGTGCTCCTCGGAAAGGAAGCAGGATGATGAGTTTGTTGCAGAAAGCTTCTTAAGCAGACCACTGCGTGAGCTGGGCCTACTTGTGCACATCCCAACCCTGCTTCAATGGGGAGATGTAATAACCAAAAATCTTTTGGATCTGTCAGGAAAAGGAACCTGAATCCCTACAAATTCAAAAGGAAAGATACCATATTTTTCCAGTGGTGATGGTCCTTAGCCACAGGAAGAAATGTTGAGAGAAGTGATGGTTTCTCCATCATTTGATATACTCTGATGGAGATGAGCTATCTTTCTGAAATACATGCTTTATCAGCACAAAGCTCCTGAGCATAGCATAGTATGAAAGCAGCCTGAGGTGAATTCACCAGACGGGGTGAACCATGTAAAAATCTATCAGCTCTGGACAACTAACTAAAGGTTTCCATACCAGCTGTTTCTGGAAGAGCTAGTGCTTCATCATTTAGTAGAACTATTATGAAGTTTAATCCAATCACATCTGTAAGATACATGGACTTCTTCCTGTAGAAACTACCCCAGAAAAAGAAAATATAATTAGCGCAGATGATTGTACTAACTGTGTGCTCAGCAACACATCTCTCTCAGTGTTTCCTCATAAGGAAAATGCTGCATAAGCATAGTTTGGACGATAAGCAAATCATATGGAAGATCTCTTGCTCATATCTTCAACAAGACACAGATCTTTCTGAAGATTAGAAGCTGCTTTCAACTTTCATTTCACCTTTTTGACAAATTTTTATATGTATGCAAGGGGAAGGAAGCACATTTGCAAACTCATGGTTAAAAGAGAAAAGCATATGAGTTATCCAGCACCTGTTGTGGTATCATCTGTGTATTTGTTCCCCCTGTACTCTGCTTTGAAAAAATGAATCATGAATGGATGATTTGCAAAGGATATTTTGCATGAAATTAGGAAGGACATTTTAGCTTTTAGATATTATTAGTCTCTTTCTCTCTTTTAGTGCAAAATATTTGCCTTCTCAAGTCATCGCTAAACCACAGTAGTGTATGATCCTCTGCCTTGAGATCATCCTGCTTTTTGCCCCAAGTTTGGCATGAAATTCATCCCTGTGCTCATGCCTACCAGCATACAGGAAAGCAGACTACTTGGTGATATGAATGTCTGGAGACGTCCCTGCCATCTGTCCAAGAAAAGAGAAATACTTGCACACATTAGTTTCCATCCTTATTCAGTCATTGGTCTTTTTTTATTCTGGTATTTCCTTTCTACGTGTAGCTTAGATGATAAATTTTTCAGGCAATTATTGTGATGCTCATGTACATAATTATATAATGACATAAGTCAGAATTGATGTTATTTCAGTAACAAAACCCCCTCTTTCCTGCTTCAAAACTAAGACAGTGGCCTTTCAAACCCACTATCTTCAAGAAAGAAAGGGAAATGGAAGAACACAATCTATGTCCTTTTGTTCTTTCAGTGTGCCATCTCCACTGCAAATTAATTTGTTAATATTCAATTAAATAAAATATTATGTGTCTCATTTCATACATGTTATAAAATTACACCCACTGGATGTATCTTCAGATGTTTTGGCACAGTTTTGGAATAAAGAGTCAATTTTTAGCAAGGCTTCTGATCAGGGCTTTTAAAGATGCCTTCTAGAAAATATATTAGAGCATAAGTGCTACTAATATTTCACAGCATGAGGCAAGGCTATTGCCTTGCTGTTCATGGTAACTTCTGTTCTTTGGGTGCCTATAAATTTCAAAGCCAAAAAAGGAAATATGGACTTCAATGAATACTCTCTCCTTGAGGCTCCAAGAGAGAAATCTCAGTGCAAGAAGAGTGCAGAAGCTAAGGAAGATAGATAGATAGATAGATAGATAGATAGATAGATAGATAGATAGATAGATAAGTAATCTGGCATTAACATAGCCTACCTCTGCATTAGATCTCTTTCAAAAGGAAAACAGTGGAGTATGTTCAATTATTAGTGCAGATGTCAAAACTGTGAGTAAAGGAGCACATGAGAGAGGGAGTTGCACATTGTAACGTCAATTAGATTTTTCTCTGGATTATTTAAGAGCATTTAAAAATGCTTGAAACAACTTATGCAGCTAATCACTAGGATAGAGATAATGTATGTGTCCAGGAAGATAGTTTGTGCTATCTCTAAAAACTCAGACCTCTCTTCCAGCCTGTAGCTGCCTTGCATATAGGAGAGGAACTGGACTTCTAATGCAAGGTGCTTGTCAGATCTCATTCAGCCTGGATATCAAAGTGCTTGCTGCCTGTACTGTATTTTACACTTGTTCTTAGTTCTCTGCATGCAACCTCCAAGGCACTGGCAGCACAAAGAGCAGAACAGGAAGCTGTGAAATAGTCTTTTGTTGTGTTGCCAATAGCCGCTTTGGTATGGCCTTTTTTTGTGGGGGGTGTGTTTGTATGCGAGGGATCATTCCCCTAGGCATCTCTCCCCATACCAGCACCACATTTTGTTTATCCCTGCTGCACTTGTCTGTAAGAAGGAGGCTGTCTTCTCTTTTAATAATTTAGGGCAAAGAGCTAACAGAGTTAGAAAACTGCAAGAGCAAAGTCCTTGAAGTTAAATGGCTGGATAAAAATAGACCTTTAATAAAGAGAGGCAGATACTCTGCTTTCTGACTGGCAGTTCATCAAACAACCTTTAACACTGCCGTCACCGCCTCCCATCATCCTGCGAGCAGGCAATGGGGATCTCTTCCATGTCTTCCTGTCAATGGAAGCGCTAAGGCCAGTGGTGACACCCTGCACAGAGGTGTCCTGCCTGTCCACATTCAGTGTCTAGCAGCAGTATTTATCTTGCCATGCAGACAGAGAGAGGGCAGAAATTTTGAATAGATTCCAAGCCTCTGTACCTGTATTCCTGCATGTACTGCCGCTGATCTTGTTGCTTATGTTATTAAAAAAGACAAAAAAAAACTTTGGAAGACTCCTTTCCTCTCCCCTCCTTGCCTCTCCTCCACAAATGTTATGGAGAAGGAAGAAAAGGGCATTGTCACCAGCTGACACTGATGTTAGTGTTTTTTTACCCTGGTAAACTTGAATCACGGTAAATATTGTATCTGATAGATAAAAAAATCCTGGGGTCTGATTTCCATAGTGGTGTCACCGTGCTCACATTCATTTTGTACTAATGCATACTCAGAATTCCACATTTATTTTCTTTAAATACCTGAAGACCTGCAGGCATCCCTCAATCGAATTTCAGGATCAAACCATCTGTTTGCATTGTGTTTCCATTTAACATTGATACGAGGAGGAGGGATCTTGCTTACATTCAGCAGTTCCTTTTTTAAAGTACCTGGTATATATGTGAAGATACAAAGTCTATATATACACAGGAACTATGTATACTTGAAAACTCCTAAAGCAAAGGAGTAAGGCACTGGTAGCAGATGTAAATCTAGCAAACCCTTCCCATGTGTAATGAAATTGCTTGATAAGGGTAAAAAAAAAGAAAGCAACCACCTTGCAGAGGCCTGATAAGTTTTCTTACTGAGTGCTACAACCCTTGCTGTTGTGCTGAAAGATACAACCCTAATTCCAGGGAGACACAGAAGAGAGGTGGCTTTGATATTGTAGTCAGAGAGATGTGCATTCAGTGGAATTCACAGCTCTGATTCCTTTCCATATAAATTTGTAAAATGACTGTAAAAGATGGAAGTGGATTAAGTTTCCCTTACAGAAACAGCGGTGTTTCAGAAGGTAGTTTCTGAGGGTCAATATTTCTTGGACCTTGTTTCAGGTTAATCCATCTTGCTCAGTATTCCTTGCTATAAGCTGTACAAGGACAGCTTCATACTAACCAAATAATTATATTTTGCCTTGCTTAAAGGTGTTCTACAGACAAAATGTGTTTCAAAATAATTCAAATCAAGCCTTATCTCTTTATTATCTTGCTTTGCTTTTATTGGTTGGATATTCATGTAAATTGGTGAACTTTCAGATGAGTAATAAGTACCTACTGGAAGATGAACGTAGAATACAAAGTTGCAGCCTAACTGTACAATTTGTTTAGGCTGCCAAGTACAGAGGCATACTAGAAACAAACCAGACATGCTTCCTCAACTTGATCAAATGATACACCTCGACACAGGGCTAGATAGGAATCTGCCCACCTCACTACAAATGCCCAGGTTTGAGGTTGATTTTGTACTTCACAATAGGCTGATGGAACATCAGAAAGATTTGGTTAAGGCTCAGATGAGCAAATCTGGCTAATTCCGAGTCTAAGAGCTTATTTTCTTCAGGAAGGTGTGCTTCCTATATAAATCTGTGGAAGCTGATTCCCTATTCATAAATTTTTGACCGTCTGCTCCTCAAATCTAGGTACAATACTGATAAAATTAAGATTCCCAATCTAACTGTCAAACAAAAATCATCACCAGAGGTTAACAAATCTATTAGTTTTCATTGCCTCTTTAAAAATTTGTGTTTGAAGTTAATGCATGTGCATTAATCTTGCTTGGAAAAAAGTCTTTCAAAAAGTCATCTTAACAACTGTTACTGAACAAGGACCCTTTTTTCATTTGTCTGCTCTCTTGTGGGCAAACCTCAAATACCACTATCTACATTTTGGAGTCAGAATATCTCTGCACTATGACCACCATTTCAATTGGCTCAAATTTTAAAGCAACATTCTGCTGAAAGCTTGAATATCCATAGAAAGCCTTTCAGCATCTGAACCTTCTCCACAGGGCTTATTTGGGGTTGCTGGGTTTGTGGAAAAACAAAAGAAAGGACAGAGGTTTCCAGTGTCTTTCACTGGTTGTTCAAGAGAAAAGGATATAAAATAAGGAAGGGAGTAGTTGCATTGCAGATGATACTTTCTTAGCAGTATATGTGAGAAGTGGGACAAATGCACACTGTAGTACTGCTGAGGCAAAGTAATCTCTGTCTGGAAGACTAAGCTGTCTGCAGGCTATAGTTCTAATTTCAGCCTCCTCAATGCCTGTGTATGAAACAAATATTTTAACATAAGCCTGAAATGAGACTTTCGGATTTCCAGACCAAAGATAATGTATTTATTGCCCACTCCCCTTTATTGTTCGCCCAAATGAAAGATCTTGTTCAACTTCAGCATTTCACTTTCTCCCCCACCACTACCAACCTTTTGCAGTCAGGGAATCTGGATCTCTCACAGAGGACACTGAAGATAAAAGACTATTTACGTTACTTCTTTAGTGGCAAAGTTGGTGTTATGTGTGCTTTTGAGGAGTGAAAACATATTCTTTAGATTTGTTGAAAAGACACTGAGCATTTAAAAACAATATATCTGCATAACTTTCTCCCCTAAGCTGTATCTCTCTTGTTGGTCCATAAATAGGAGTAAGCTATTTAGAAGAAATGTCATTTTGTATACATCCTAACTATGGTTAGGTGTCTATTCTCAGTTTAATAATACTAGCACCTGAGAACTATTTAAAAAGAATTATTTAAGTCTGTTGTTTCTTGACCCATTGTCATGGGTTCTGAGCGAGACTTAATCCCTTCCCCCTCTGAAGCACTCACAGAGAGATTGTGATTTTTTTCCATTCATCTTCAGCCATTTTTTTTGCTTCACGTTTTGTGCCACTTCCTTAGGCCTTTAAGTTCCTTCCTCTGGATTTCTTCACTTCTTTCAAATTTTCCTTAAAAACACAGCTTCACAAAGTAGATACTATTCCAGATGAAATGGGCCAGAGATGTCTCAGGAGTAAAACATCTGTTTATAATCCCAGTCTCTGGGAGAAAACTTAGTGAAAATATAATACTGTTCATTCACGTCAGGCTTCTGTTCCACTGTAAACCCTGGCTACCTTTATTTCAGAACTACTCCCTACCCTCATCTGTATTTATATAGCTGAAGATTCACAGTAACCACAGTTTACAATAATACAGAGAGTGAAGAGCTCAAACATTTCATAATTTCAATTAAAGATAACAGTGAACTGTTACAAACTTGGTTCTAAACAAGGATATCCGCTGCATAGATCTATCTTGCATTGTAAATGTGTCATCTCTCAGTTCCTGAGCAAGTTTAGTAAGAAATAAAATTTCAGAAATGCTCTGTGAGCAGCAAGCAGTACAGTGTACATGTAGGGAGGGTGGAGAAGGAAGTAAGTTCAGTAGACATTTCAACATACCCTCTTTCAGGCCATTATAAGCAAAAAATTTAAGCTGTCCTTAGGTAGGCTTCCAATATGACCTAAAACCGATATCCCCATTATCGTGTACTAAGTGATGATTAATCTATAATGCTGATGAGATATTTCAAATTAAAATTAAAGGTTAGGCCAAATGACCTTTCAAGGTCCTGGGCTATTCCAGCCTTGGCTTTTCTATGTCTTTATGAAAATAGAGGAAGAAAGAAAATAAGCCTTTAAAATTATACTGTTCAGGAAGAAAAGAAGAAGAGGGAAGGTCAAGATACTCATTGTGCTCTTAAGCCATGTGTAATCAGTTGATGCACAACAGGAGAAAATAGAAAATGGCACAATAGCTATGCTGAGCAAAGGTACTGCTGTACTGATAAGCGCAGAGTGGTTAATAACCCTGCCCAGATGCACATAACTAGCGGCACATAGGTCATGCATGGTTAATAGGACCCAGAAACTGGAATTCATCCCTTATATAAGTAATAGATATGAAGGCATCTGGCACAAAAGAAACAGAAAGGATTTGAATACCTCTGGGAAGTGTGTTTGGCTGCACACTCACTAAATATCTCAAGACAAAACTACTTACTATTGGGCTCCAAAATGTCATGGTTTGCCTGCTGACATTGAAAGACTGTGCCCAGCATAATAATGATCAACTCTGATCTTTTGCTCTGTGCCTACATGATACAGTGTTTGCTGTTTTGCAGGATCTGAGGAGGAGAGAAGCAAGATGCGTGGTTCTGGAAACACACTTGTACTGGAGCTTTTATGGCTCTCTGTGTGGCAGCTGCTGAAAGAAAGACACAGACGTTTTCTCAACTGCAACTTAGCACAAAATAAAAACCAAACTAAATCTCCTTCCCCAAACAATGTTACCAAGAAGTTCAGAGCTAGTATCTCAGGATGATCTTTCCACCTTTGTGTTTGTGTTCAGAAATGTGCTGCATTTGCAAGGGAAAGAAAAACCCAAGGGGTGTTTTGAGGTTGAATTTGTAAGTTCTGCATTTGTCTGTGTTTCCGCAATAAGTGCGATCCACTGCAATGAAGAAGAAATAAAGGGACATACTTTCTTTCAGTTCTGAGATCCATTATTCGGTTTAAATTTTCTGTTTGTTTTGATAATTTTTCTTTCTCTCTTTATTTCCTCTATTCCAGTAAATGAGCCAGCTCGGATAAAAGCTTTATTTTCTGGAGTAGTTACTGATGTCTTATTACAGTATAGTGGAGCTAGTTCTGCTGTAGGAAACACAGGGAGATTTTTCCTTCAAGATGTTGATGGCAGTCTGCATGTATATTTTTGTGGCTTGCTGGTAAATTATTGCTGGGACCAAAACTGATAAAAGGCTTCCACAGAAAAAAGGCAGACAGAGTGGAAAACTTGTCCTGCAGATGGATTGCTTTGAACCTTGGTGACAGTGATGAGAGCTCTGACCATTCATCTTGCCTTATGCCACTCTTCAGAAACCTTGCAAAACCCATCTAGTCATATAAATTGCTACTGAGCCCTCCAGCTTGCCAAGCAGCCACAAGGAAAGAAAGTGCATGAAAAATAAAGCAGGCCCAGATCATTGCCTGAACCTGAAAGTTTCCCACTGCAGCTGTTCTTGAGTGAGGGCATAAAAATGCTCAGATCAGATCTTAACAACTATATTTCTGGTGCCCGTATTTAAGAAATGACTTGTGAGACTGCTCATGAACATAATTAATATGCTTTTTGGCTAGAAACTATGCATACAGATTCCAAGGCCTGAATAAGAATTAGAAAAGGGTTAAGAATACTTGGAAGAATCAGGAACCCATTTCAGAATGATAATAAGAAAGATATTTGCAACAGACACAAGATTTTTTATTTATTTTGATATTATGCCACTGATATATGAACATTTATATTCTACAAAACTAATTCAGATAGTAAGGGACAGAAGTACACAGAAGACACAGGCTGAAATAGACTAATTCTTAAGAAAGTCCTGTTTCCCCATATCCATACTGACTATTATTTGTTTCTAATAAGACCAATGATTCAGAAGACCAATCTCCAAACTGTAATGTTAACTTAAAAGAACAATTTATGATACTTCATACGAATGCAATGAAGGACGTTTGTTCCTATGAATATAATTGCATGATTATATTAATACATTTAATTATATTCATTCACAATAATGATTCAAAGACATATAAACTTCTAGATCACAATCTGCACATTTATTTTCCATTCCTTTCCTGCCTTCTGTCATCTCCTTAGCTTCTCCCCTTCCCATCCTCAGAAAAAGATAAAATCCATTATAGAACTGCTAGTAAAACAGTGCTTCATTATATGCAAACCAGCAATGATTCTTGGACACCCACAGGAAACAAGACGCCTAAACTGTACTTCTTTAGTGACAGCATATAAACGTACTTTCAAGAAAAGTCTACCATCACTCACAGACAGCTAACTCCTCCTTTCCTTTTGCATAGGAAACTGCTCTGAAATGGGTATTTTCCCCTGCCCTTCTCTTAAAGTATTGTAGGCTGTGTGAACACTAAATGAATTCACTGTCTCTTTGTCATTTGGTTTGAACTTGTTCTGCAGTCTTTCAGGCAGCAACAGATCAGCTGCTATTGCTGGTGCTTGATTGCCTGATAGCCCTGGGAGCTGAATTAGTGTCTTATTTGGTAAACCCATTTTGTGTATGGATGTCTGTATGAAGAATGCAGTAGTTAATCCCATTGATGAACAAGAGGAGGAAAACCAAAGTAGGATAGGCTGAGATACTTGGGGTATCATGTCAGCCAGTACATTGCAGCCTCTCACTAGCACCAGCCATTGTGGCAGCCGTTCTGTGTTAGGTGAGATGGATGAGAAGCTGCACCACCCACACCACAGTCTACCATGAGGACAAGAGGAATTGGACTGTGGCTTGCAGAGTCATAGAATTGAGGGAAGGAGGAAAAAGGCTATTTGCCATGTGTTTGCATAACAGAAAGCTGTAAAAGATATTTACAAGTATTGCTGGAGAATTTAAATAATACAAACTGCACTTCAAATGAATGATTCCCTTACCTTCATTTACAGGGATTTCAGGGCAGGTTTGCAAACTTTCTTTGACACTACAAAGTCTAGATGATTTTTGCTTTGGAAAACACCTTAAGATGTTTATGCAGTGACTGGACTCCAGGAACTGTATCTTTAAGAAAACTGTCAAATAATGCACAATGTCTATAAAAGCTCAAAAAGGGAAAAGAGTAAATTTTTACTTTTTTCTTTTTCTTAGAATCATAGAATTGTTTAGATTGGAAAAGACCTCTAAAATGAAGTCCAATCCTTAATTTATCACTGCCAGCTCCATCACTAAACCATGTCCCTAAGCACCACATCTACACATCTTTTAAATACCACCAAGGAAACCACTTCCCTGGACAGCCTTTTCCAATGATTGACACCTTTTGATATGGAAATTTTTCCAATCTAAACCTTTTCCAGTGCAACCAGAGGCTATTTCCTCTTGTTCTATCATTTGTTACTTGGAAGAAGAGACCACAACCCACCTCGCTACAACCAACTTTGTTGCTCTTCTCTGGACATGCTTCAGCACCCCAACGTCTTTCTTCTAGCAAGGGGCCCAGAACTGAACATGGTATTTCAGGCGCGGCCTCACCAGTGCCAGGTACAGGGGGGCAATCACTTCTCTAGTCCTGCTGGCCATGCTGTTTCTAATACAGTCCAAGATGGTACAAACTGAAAGGCAAATTCTCAGAGCTCTGAAATTAATAATGCACAGACAACACTACACTTCTGATGGCAGCATTATCTTTTGCTTAACTTCCTGGATGAGCCAGCAACCACTGTTTCAAATTTTCTCCACAACATCTGTTCCTATCAGCTGGAAAACAGGAAGCAATGCAGAGGAATAAGCAGGGGAACTTTGCCTTTCATAAATCTGTGCTGTTCAATAGCAACATAACATGGTTTATGCTATGTCATAACAATGAGATGCTTTTTAAGAAAATCTTTTTCTTCTGTCTTTAATTCTGAGAATGATTGGGAGTTGAAACAGAAAATAAGAAGGCTGCTTGATTTCTGACATTACAAATAATACCAGAGTTGAATTGACAATGTTTGTTTAGTCCAGACCTCAATTTTGCCACCTGGGGACAAAAGGAAGCATCTACATTAAAAAAGAAAAATATCTTGTTGCTTTTTCTCTAGTGTCAAGATTGTGCAGTAAGTATGCTGGGCTATGCAACAAATACCTGATCTCCACAATTTTTCATTTGCTTAACTTAAGCAATTAACCAGTGTCACAGAAACTTTCATTACAAGACAACCTTTAAACTCAAAGCTTGCTACAAGCAACAGATGGTTGTGACCAAACTCCTGATGTTTTCTCTTCTGTTATGGAAAATACCAGACTTCTCTTTCTGTACCAAAAAAAGCAAGAGCTAGGCTTTGGACAAGGCAAGCAGAAAACAGTTACTGTGCATTTTTCTACGTATGGGTATTTTTTTAAAATTATGTACTAGCAGTAGTTGAGTAAATTTGGACAAAAAAATTAAAAATAAGGAACAGCTGCCTTCAGGAACAGACTGTGCTCTTACACATATGGTAGCAGCATGCTCTTAAAGTGCAAGAAAAAACAAAGAGCATGTTTTCAGACTGGTACCGTCAAGCCAGCACTATACAAAAGTTTCATGCTGAGCTGCAACCCTTTGCACTTTAAGCAGTGTTAACAATGTATTTTTCTTGACTTCTGCCTCCTCCTGTAGAACACTGACTGAGAGGGCTGGACAGCTTGCAGTAAGTTTGGCAGTGCTTGCCTGAAACACCAAATCCAAGAATACAAAGCAAGTAGGGAGCACCTTCCTGAATGTACCATGAAACGATCCAGGTAGGAGCCTTTTCTAGAATGAGAGTGTCCAGGAACGTTCAATAAGGGAAGACTGGAGGCAGAGGAGAAAAATAATGATTGGCAGCACTGATTCTACTGCCATAAACAGCCCATAATTATTTGGGGGGAATTTTTATTTGATGTACTATTAACAATGGAAACTTCTTTAGCAGCTTTGATCCAGTGATGGATCAAAGATGAAGAAAACATACACATCTCTCTGAAATGAGCAGGTTGATATATTTTTGTCCTGTAAGTATGACATACATTATTCTGATATATCTGTAATTCAAGAAGAGACAAAGTGTCCAATATGGGCATTTGGGAATGATACCTACCTTGTGCCTCAGACTTCCCTGCCAGCTGGCTGAGCACTTTGAGACCTCCTGAGGAAATACGTTACTACTTTCATAGATCTTAAAATAATTGGTAAATTCTGAAAGATTGGAAAAGAGCTACTCCTATGTTTGTTCTGAAAAATGGCAGACAAAAGATACAATAAATTAAAGCTTGTTACCAGTTGAGGCAAAGGAGTGGAAAAGCAGGTATGGGAGTCACACAACATAGAAAAAAAGGGATCAGACTGTAGCTACAACTAGCAACATAGTTTTAAGGAAAACAGGTCTTCGTAAAGAAACCTGACTAAATTCTCAGAACTGTTAGGTTAATAAATGCACCTATAGGCAGGCTTTAATAAAGCATTTGAATGTTAAATTCTGAACAAAGTGTTGACTTTGAGGACTTCTCTAGGCACTAATGAACCTTGTGTACCTAAGAAGATGTGCATGCTAGATAAGTTTCTTCCCTCTTTGTGTATTCCTTGATGTCTACTAGAATGTGAGTTGACATTGAAGCTTTTTTTTTTCTCTGCCAAATCTTTTAAACAAGCTGTCTCACTTGCCATGAGGGAGTCTGTTTCTATAAAGCTGTGCAAAGTTAATAGTCTTTGAAAACTTTAACTCAGACAAAGATAAAAATGGTTAAATAAAATTAGTATAGGTTGTGGACACACAGGCAGATGAATGATACAAGTACAGTGAATATAGAAGCCTTGTTTCCAAAGCCATGCTAAAAATTAAAACTAATATGAAGTAAGCATGTTTTTATTAATTTAAAAACAGGCCAAATGAAAGCACCAAATAGATACCCATACCTGAATGGGATGCAGGATAGCAAATGGAGTAGTTATGGTGACACTCAACTATAACCTTTATAAACCAGTAATAATATTTGTCCCCTTACAGCCTTTCAGCTGTACTATTGTCAAAACTATTTCTATGCTTCACATGGTGGATTGTCTCTGGTATTACTAATAGGAATAACTAGGTGCTACTAAAGATCCAACATGCTGATATTACATGCTCGTGCAAGCATTCATGCTTGCCACTAAAGTTGTACCTCTGGTAAACACTTGGTCAATGAGGGTTTAGCTACTGAATAAAGTGAAGGTAACAATTCACCTGAGGTTTGTCATGGTCTGATATGTGAAAATGTTGATGGCATGATTTCACATCCATACTGACTTCAAGAGTAGAAGGGATTATTTGATCCTTCACCTTTGGCTTTAAGTTTGTTCTATTGATTAGTGTACCTGAGAGGGTCCTGGAAACCTTTACACCATTATAGCTCTTCCAGAGGTTTCCAACATCAGATTCACACAGAAAAAAAGAGAAGTTGCTGGCCTAACAACATGGTGTGGTACTGAAATAGGCTAAAATAATGCAAAAAAAATAAAGCTTTTAAAAATAAGCATGTCACTGATACTCTACTTCAAGCCCATATGAAGCAAACAAAAGTTTTGACACATTTTCATACATAACATTTGTGTATCTTTATCATTACTCAGTCTTTTGTTCAGGTCTATGGCACCATTCCATATCATGCTGTTGAACAAGAGCATCTGTGAGATGCTTTGTGCATGTGGCAAAAGCTCAGAGTAGGTTTGTGTGTACAGTAAATAGGGGATCACACCTCTGACTCTCTGGAGGGTCCTGTTTCCTGCATTGAATTACCTTAGTCTTCTCTATGAATTAAAAGAATCATAGAATCAATAGTTTGGAAAAGACCTTAGAGATCATCAACTCCAACTCTACTACTAAACTATGTCCTCAAGCACCTGCCTTTTAAACACCTTCAAGGGTTGTGACTCAACCACCGCCCTGGGCAGACTGTTCCAGTGCTTGATAACCCTTTCTGTGAAGAAATTTTTCCTAATGTCCAATCTAAACTTCCCCTGACGCAGCTTGAGGCCACTCCCTCTTGTTCTATCACCTATCACTTGGGAGACGAGACCAACACTCACCTCCCTGCAACCTCCTGTTAGGTAGTTGCAGAGAGCAATAAGGTCTCCCCTCAGCCTCCTTTCCTCAAGGCTAAACAACCCCAGTTTCCTCAACCTCTCTTCATAAGTCTTGTTCTCCAGCCCCTCCACCAGTTTTGTTGCTCTTCTCTGGACACCCTCTAGGCACTCAATGTCTTTCCTACAGTGAGGGGCCCAAAAATGAACACAGTACTCGAGGTGTGGCCTCACCGGTGCAGACTACAGGAGGAGAATCACTTCCCTGGTCAAAAAGAAAAACAGGGCTCTAATTTACATAGGATTATCAGCTCAAACTTATTGTGGTAGCCAGAATTAGATGGGATTCAAAGTTTATGTTCTCTTTCCCTGCTAAGCTGTCCATGCTGTATGGCACAGAGTACGGCACAGAGTACAGCACAGAACTAGATTTGTTCCTGCTTTTTAGAGAGCCTTCTTCTGTTAACCCAATGGAGTCAGCAAAACCAACTTTCTGCCTTTTTTGTTGTTGTTGTTGTTGTTATGTCAGCCTTAAAGTACATGAATTGGAGACAAGCAGACGGCATTTGGTCTCCTGTTTCTTGAAACTCTTCATAATCCTTGTTTCTTAAGGAGATGGCTCCTAGATATATTTTATTAGCAGACAGTACTGCTCCATAGAACCTATGTGCAGTCAGCCTGTAAGATGCAGCTGCTCTCAGGGGTTAATGTAGCAGTGCTTGTGGGGTCCCAGTGGATTCCTTTATGTGAGTCACTACTGACAGTCCTCCCTGCACCAAACAGGCAGGCTGGAATGCATTATGCAGGTGCCAGTCACTGAAAGATGCTTTGCATATAATGAACTCTCTTTTTCAGACTAGACGTTGAGAGAAAGGTATTTAGTATTCAAATGAAAACACATTTTAGTGACATGTCAACTGTAGTGACTACACTGTGCAAAATTGAAGAGAGCTACCTAAGACTGTGCTATATATAATTTCCCTTCTTAAAATATCTTCCTCTCTCCTTTATGTAACCTCTATTTTGAGTGTTTTCTGAGTGAATAGGTATTGCCAACATCTGCTTGGCTTGTGCTGTCATAGTAGATTAGTAATGTCAATGAACTACACTAGTTAGGTTTTCTCTTCTACTGAAGCATACATGGAATAAAAGGATGCAAGACCTCTCTCCCAGAGGAATGGCTGGGATGTGGTGAGTCTGAATTTTGCTAGATGATTCTATGTGTTGGCCTGTTGGATGATTCTAAGTGTAAATCCAAACCGAGTAAAAAATGCCGCATAGTTTCTTCAAATTTTTAGCATTAAAGAAGGAATCTGCATAGTGGGGAATCAGCTGAGATGCAGTGGAGAGTCTGCTTTTAAGAGCAGGTGAATTTGTCTAGAGGGAAACTTTGCCAGCAAGTGACAGTTCTGGGGAAATCTTCAGCAACACAGAAGTTGCCTGAGTTCCTGTTCTGGCCAACGACTACAACGTCTATGAGGTTGATGTGTGACATTTTGTGTTTATTAGCCAAACATCTCATATTTTTTAACAGCCTAAGCCTAAGCGGAAACCTCAGGGCTAAAGTTCCTTAGACCTTCCCTTCAACTTCTTTTCCTCCTTTTCCCAAATTGAGAGCCACACTTTCATTTTGAATCATTCTCATCCTTCAGTTTTATTCTGTTGGGTTTGGATAACTATTTCTTCCATCATTGTTAATCCACAAGTAAAAAATTCCCTTACATTTCTTTTTATTTTTTTTCTAACTCTCCAAAGACAGTAGGAGGTAAATTGGGATTCCCTATCCTGTCTCATGTATCACTTTGCACTGGGTTAGATCTAGGAACATTATTGTCTCCTTGGCTCTTGTCAGAAGACAAAACATTTTTCATACTGTGAAACTTACAGTTCAGGCATACTGCTCCACATTTTTATGTGATAGACAGTTACCTTAAGTAGCGTTAAGTATCTGAAGAAATAAGGATGATGTGATATCATGATTGGGAAAGTAGATTAAAACCTTACTTAGTAGTTATTATAGATATTATTTTAGTCTAGCTTCATGTCTCCGCTATGCCAGTGAAGACAACCTCAGTGGCCTTGTTGTGGCAAGTCATCATGTGGAACTAAGCAGGAAATGCAAAGTTGTAATGTTCCGGGACAAACACAAATCAAACACACGCATATGCACACCAACCCACCCATCCTGCAAGGAAACAAACTCCAACATACAACCCCCTAACCTGTACCTGTTCTGTGAAGAATAAAGCCCAAGGGCAAAGATGTTATAGCACCTTTGATTCCGCAGAATGTGATGACTGCTGCTAATCTGTGTGTGGGCAAATGACATCTGTTCTATTGGCGAACAAGAGGCAAGTTGTTTATGTCCTTAGTAATAGAGCAAGCATGTAGCCTTATGTCCAGGACAAAATAAAACTTCAAACAAATAGGACTTTACAAAATACCCTCTAATAGTATTAATGATGATAAGTATTCTAACAAAATCCTGTCCATGGATCATAACGGAGAAGAAAGAGCAATATAGCTGGAGGTATTGGGGAGGGAGAATTCAAAGGACCTGACTGAGAAAAATTAAAGAAGCACTTTTAGACAGGATAACAGAGCAAGTAAGAAAGCTCTGGAAAGCTAGATGTAAGCACTTTAGATAAGTAAGAGACTCATTAGAAACTTTCATCTCCATGACCAGAGAAGTTACACAACTCTAGTTACTCGGTCAGCTTCCGACTTGTGCTGGATTTGTGGATGCCTGAGCTCAAATCGCTTTGCAGCAATTATTTTGCATGATCTACAGCAGCAACCCTTTAGCCTAGGCAAACTTCATCCTTATTCCCAGATAGCCTTCCCACAGAGTTCCTGTGTCTACAACTGAGTGTTTAGCACAAAGGTAAGGTGTAGCCTATGCATGTAAGGCTACAGATGCAGCCCACCTAAGAAAGTATTCATACTCTGAACACAGAAAGGATTTTAACTAAAAAAACCCAAACACATAAAGATATAGAGAAAAGTAGTGGTGCAACTGCAACTCCCAGTCTTTTTTTTTTTTTTAAAGCCAACTGCACTGTCTCCCAGAGACATGGAACTTCAGATGTCACACCACTTTGAAGGAAATTAAATGCTTTAAAGCTCAAATGAGACTGAAAGAAAAGGAACCCACTGTTCCTACTATGTTGCAGAAGGAGACCATCAGTTGCCATCAGAAGAGAACTCATAACTTTTGGCCTTTGTTGCCTTGTGATTTTCTAATCATCATTTTTAGACATGAGCTGTAGGATATTTTATTGGTCTCTTCCAACCTGGTGGTCAACTCTGCATCATCAGATGAAGTGCTGTAGCTCCATCTCATAAGGGACACCATGATCACCTGTAGCTATGTCAGTTAGCAGCTAACTAAAATCTTGTACGGAGTCTTCTGTTGTTGCTTTAGACTATGCTTAAATATCCCTGATACAGGATAAGACGGGCATCTTTGCTCTGACGAGACTGGATATGTAAAATAGGAACTTTTTTAAGATTCAGAAGTTGCAGTTTTTATCAATGAAAATGGAGAGAGAAACCAGAACAGCAGTTTTGACATCCAAATTTGGACTGCAATAATTTGGTTTTTCTCTGATGTCATTGACTCATTTTAAAGGTCCATTTGCTTGCTTTCCCACAAGATAAACTATTAAAATTATAGAGATCATAACATTCTGAATGTATTTCACTTTTATTGACTCACTTTGGAAACTACAAAGAAGAGGCTGTGCCAGATTCTTAACATGGATATGTGCCAGCCAGTGCAAATGTATGAATGATGTAGTCATGTTAGTGAGTCAAAATAGCCATTGCCATAAAATTATTGCTGTCTTTCCTGTAACCCCAGGAGCTATACCTTGGCAAGTTACTTTCAGTAGTGTGGGCAAGGTAGTTTATTGATTTCCTGACAGCAAAATTTACTTCTGACTGTAATGTTACTTCTTTGTCAGATTCAGGTTTAACACATTTGAGATTCAGTTTAATGAAATATCATTTGGCCAGGTTACTATGTGTTAACATATCAGCCAATTAAGACCTTTTTCATGTTTTTTATTAACATCTTAAGAGAAGTTTCTAAGGAAGATGGCCTGGGTGCAAAATTGTGACATCTTGGCAAGTGGCAGAACTCTCCCAGTTATCAGGAAGATCAATACTCCAGCTGTTGTACCCTGAGCAGACAAACCTACAGAACACTGCCAAAGGTAAATAGTTGTGAGTAGAGGAAAGACTACTTTATTCTCCAGTAGGAAGGGGAAGGAAAGGAATCAGAAGGGAAAAAAAAGTATCATAAATGGAGGAGGAAAAAACTTTTAGAGGGGAATACATACTGATCTCTTCTGTCTTTGCCAGCAGAAATTAACATGAAAGATGTCAGTCTTTTATATTCTGAGAAATCCAGAAAGAATAATCCAACCAATAGGTCAGCCTTTAATTATATGATCTATCCAATTATAGATAAAATGGCATAATGAAATTCATGCCAAAGGAAAAAGAAGCCACTGTTTTCAAGAAAGGCTAATTTGTTTTGTGAACTTTTGAAGATGGAGTAATAAGCACGGACACACCCTTGTGATAGTTTTCATGTAATTGTATTCATGTACAAAAAGGGAAGCTATATCATCTCTTTATTGCTGGTAATAAATATCAATGACTGCATGTTAAGAATTGTCCTTATATCAGTCTAACAAGAGTCTAAAGATTAATGGATTCTATTTCCTGCTTTTCACTGAACAGTTCATAGTATATTTGTGAAAGCACACAGTAAAAGCAGCATACATGATACTGCATGTTATTCAACTTTATTGTGGTACATCCCAGCACAGATATACACCTCTTTCCCTGTATTGTCCTACATATAAACATAATTTCTAGTTTTCTGCTTCTGGAAAAGGTATGAGTGTGTATGAATTAATAGAAATAGGGAGCATTTTTGGAAACCAAGAGAAACCATTTAAAACTAGATATGCAAGCTGAGATATTGGGGTGAGGGGCTGTTGCAGCACTCTGAAATTTTAGCATCATTTATATTGCAGGAATGTGAAGAAAGATCAGGAAACGGCCAGCCGCTACCTGTGAAATCACAGGTTAATTTTAAAAATCCTGCTCCTGTATTCAAATTTTAAATGCAAGTAAATTACGTCTTCACTATAAATTAAATAAAAGGCTTTCCCTGTGTCAGGTGCCTTGGGGACAGGATTGCAAAATTTTTTATTCACAGGTTTTCCAGCATTGAGCAGGTGTTACTGGGAAAGTCATTGCCCCTTCTAGTGTCTGTCTTTATCCATATTAGGCAGAGATTAGTTCATTTTTCAAAACATTGTATTCTTATACGAATTATAAGATGTTTTCCAATTTGGTCCTGTCTTCTCAAGGAAAGCGTCAAAGGAAGAAACTCCAAGTGTAAAATCATGGCAATTACAAGAGTCTAAAAAAAGAATACAAAATTCTTCAATTATAAGAGCAAAGTAGTGGTACTGACAGTGTTTCTAAAAAAAAAAAATGTTCCACCCTTTTTTGTTTCCTGTAGTTCTGTTTCTTCAGTCCATGAAAAAGAACATATCCTTCTTTCCTCAGTGACATAGCTATTGACCTGCAATGAAACTGGAATACACTGGAAGACATTCAGTGTGAATTTGTATGGAAAATCTCACTCTTGCTTACTCAGTCATTCTAGCCCATGTTTTTAATATATATTACCATCACTACTCGACTCTGAACAGACATGGAAAACAGGTTACCTGAAATTCCTTTTTTTCTTCTTCTTTTTTTTTTTTTTAACAAACCAGTGTTTTAACTGAATATCCCTTTAGACATGTATTAGCTGATGCAAACTGGTACCGAGCAACTTAAGGTGAAAATATTGTTGGAACATTTACATAAAATTATTTAAAATACATTAAAATATGTATGACCTAAGCCTACTCTAAGTAATTGCTCACATCTCTCTTTATATTGTTGCTTTGCATTATATGTGACAAGATTAATAGACCCTGTCTGCTACCATCAGGCTCTGACACATTGTTTTACCAGCTATAACACAAACAGCATATTGTTGATTTTTATCTTTTTTTTTTCCCCCTTTATAATCTACAATTTTGTAGGACAAATTCCTGCAAAGAAAGGTTAACTGGTATCACTGGGGACCCACTCAGCCCTCACCACCTCAAATTCAGTGAAAACTCAATGCACTTAATTGTGATTTATATCTGCTAACTTCCATCTATTACATTTTTTCCTGAAGAGGAATGCCTTTTTAAAACACAGTTGCCTTAGATAATACACAGTAAAGTAGTTGGTTTCGCTTTACTAACTGGAAGACTTTAGTTACTTTACCACATGTTTAGCTTGTTTACTTCTTCTAAGAAAGAGAGCCAAACATTTTTGGATATTCATGACACCTTTCCTTGTTCTGTATATGCTACCTTTGCAGTGACAGTGTTTCCTATTCCTTCAAAGTCCAAACCCAGTAATTCTTAAAGGAATAACACATTCATTCACACTTATGAAATATCAACTGCTTCTATGACTGTGCTGCCGTCATACCCATAATATGGATGCTATCTAGGAGGGTGATGGAAGAAAAAGAACCAGTATACACCAGCTATTTAGCTTCTGTTACTACATGATGATTGGTTATATGAAAGAGATTTTGAAAATGAAAATGTCTCTGCTTTGATCTGCAAGTGAACTTTGAGTCCTGAGCACACTGCCCATCTTTCTCTTTGAGTTACTGAGAAGGTATAGTGGACAATTCAAGCTGTTTAAAAGTCAGACAGGAGAATGTAGTTCTGAGGTATGAGTGCTGTATCAACAGGAAATACATTTCAGTCAGCGGAGACAACTCAACTCTTTGACTTTGACCAAGTTACAATCCTGTAGAAAATGAAGTTAGTTCTGAACATGAAGGTAATCAGGCAACCAAAAGCTAAGTTTCTTTTCCCAGAGTTGTGCAGGGGAAAAAAAAAAAAAAGGCCCAAGATCTATTTGTGATGACAACATACAGATTTTTATTTCTGGTAGGTGATGATTGTGTGGAAATTTGTGATTTTTTCTAAAGAAATCTTTACTAATGTCCTTGCAAGAAAAGTAAACAACGTGTTCAGGAATTAGGCACAAATAGACCTTTTTCTCCTTGTTTCTTCAAATTCTACCACCTAGAAGTCACTCTTTGAATGTTACTCTTTACGTAGCTGAAGTCTACTTTAGCTACCAAAAAAATATGTCATTAAAATATTTCCAGTGATGGAGCTGTTAGAACAAGTTTGGTTCCAAGTAAATATACAAATGCTTCCAAAAGGCAAAGTATTTGCCCTTGGAATTTCATCTACCAAGGTGGGAAAAAAAAAAAAAAAAGCATAATGAATTGTGTCTATGATGAAGAAGTGCAACCACTCTGCTACAGGGTATTATCATATTGCATAAATAGTGTCCTCTAGTGAATGTGTATTATATTTTTTGGACTATACCAGGGCTCTTTTTTTTGTCTCCAGAATCAAATCTCTCATAATTATATCCCATATATCCCATGAGTTTGTTTACTGCAGGTAGGTCGTCTTTTGATGCGTGCTACACAGTTCCTATGTGTAGGTGGAGGTAAAATCTTTGTTTCCAAATTAAAATCAGACGAGAGATGCAGTTAATTAAATTTATAGTCTGAAAGTCACCAGTGCTCTATCTTTGATTCCTATTCAATGGATTCATACATTTTTGAGAAAGCCGACACTTATTCTTTCCTTAAAATCCCTTTGTTTTCAGCAGTAGTTTTTTTCCCTGCTTTCACTTTCAAAATAATTGTCCCAGCTGAGACGTATTTTTCCAATGATTTCCAGTTGTTAAATGTACTTTTCATATCTTTCAAAACTTCCCAGATTGTACATATTCTCCTTTCATGCTGAAACACTTCAGTTAAGTTCTAAACAAGCTTCCTTATGTTGTTCCAGATGTACTTGAGAAGATATCAGCCTGACAGTTTTGTTAGATCTCATCTACCACCTTCCTAAACCACTGAAAAGATTTCTAAAGATTGTGTTCTTCCTGATTTCTTTATAGCTCCATGAAAATTCATATTTTGCATAAATTCTGCATGTCCTGTGTCTGAATGTTCATGCAAGTTGCTCATCTGTATTTTAGGCCCTGTAGGTTTCTAGTTTGGTTAGTATTACAGAATTTGACATTAAGTTTTTTCATAGTTTCTTGAGCAAGTTGATTACTGTTCAAAGGATGAGGACTTCTCCTTAAAGATAACTAGATTTTTGTAGCTATGAAAGAGCAGGCCAACAGATATAAATCTTGGAAGCGGGGATTATATGCAGTCGAAAATGACAAATACAGTGCATTCTCTTCTGAAAAGGGTGTCAGCATAGCTATTGCTGTCCATGTGGTTATTGAAGCAGTACTGAGTCTCTCAGTTCTAAAGCTACTGAAATGTTGATCTCAAGTGGAACAGCCAACATCCAAGACAAAAAAAGGATTTTTATCTGTCTATTAGTTATGTTAACAGAGAATGATCTTTCTTTTGCAAGACATAACTAGATATAGAAAAAGTAAATGGATTACGGTTAAACGAAGAGGAGATAAACAATATTAGTATTTATTCCACTAGCTGTTGTACTGATTGCAAAGGTAAGCCTTGGTAAGGACAGAGCAGGAATGGATAGAATTTATATGAGATCACTTTTGAAAATCCTGTGCTTTGATTTTGCTTACGTAGACTGTAAAATCTTCACTGTGGAGATCCATCATATTTCTGAAGTACCAAGTGTGTTGTGGTGCTATGTAGATTTCTTCCTTTATGTTTACTGGCCATTCACAGTAGCTCCTAACTTAGGCATTTTTTTTTTTCCACTGTGATGTGGTTATTAAACCAATTTGTACTTCTGTTAAGTCAAGACTAGATGGCTCCCCAATGGAGGCCAAGTAGTCATCTGTGCAGTCGTCCAGGCCACTACTCATGTGACCAAGTAGAAGTACAAAAGGTGAAAGTATGTAGTTAAATACATTGGAAATAAGATTAAATTTTGACTTTAAAAAAATTACATATGTGACCTGTTTGACATGTGATGGGTAGTTTGCATATCATGCTCACATATGCATTTTTATAGAAAGCAATGCAAGAAGAATGAGAACTTGCACACGAAGGAAAGTCAATGTAAAGCCATGGACAAAAATCAGCTTCAGTTCACTTGGTAAGTACCCTGTAAAACAATTGCTCTGAGCTGCAGAAATGATTTTTTTGTCAGAAAGAGAATCAGAAAACTGACTTTGCTTGTAGATTAAATAAATCCTAAAAATTTCCTGGCAGCTAACTGAGTATTTGTCCTTAAAAATATTTTTTTACATTTAGTATGCTTTTTATCTTCTGTAGTCTCCTTCAGTCTTGCTTATTTAGGCTACTAACTTGTCAGGAATGGAATTATTATACAATATATTTTTACAGAATTTTCCACAACTATATTTTAAACGTGGCTATAGTAGAAATATTTTATTATGATAGTGGTGAAACATTGTAACAGGTTGCCCAGAGAGGTTTTAGATGTCCCATCCCTAGAAACATTAAAGGTCAGGTTGTATGGGGCTCTGAGCAAACTTATCTAGTTGAAGATGTCCCTGCTCATTGCAGAGGGATTAGACTAGATGATCTTTAAAGGTTCCTTTAACCCAAACCACTCTATGACTCTATGATTGTCTGGTATTACTTTTTGTTATTATAAAGTACAAGCAACTAATCCTAAAAATCAATGTCTGCAATAATGCCATAGTTTAATGCTAACATTTTTGTATGAGTAAACAATATTCTGTCCTTTTTTTTCCCCCAAGACTGAAAAGTTCATTATTGCTGCCTTTTGTACTTCGCATAATTCCTAAGATGCGATGACGTCTTGTTATCTTTATATTTCATCAGTTATAGATGTAGAAGCAAAGGAAGAAGAGGAATTCCACCCTTTCACTACCTTGAACTAACTGCTTATTGTATGAGTGCTTTGTGTTATTTTAATGGGTAACCCTCAACCCTCGAGTGGCTTAAAGTACATGAAAAGGACTATGTAAATTTACATGCCTTAGAAAATCTGCAAATGAATTACTGTAAGCAACAAATCTATTACAAATAGATTACTATAAGCAACAATACAATCAGGTGGGAGCTTAACAGGCCATTAAAAAAAAAACCTTTAGGCCCAAAACGCATCTACAAGAAACAGATGCAAGTTTCAGTGATTCACAAATGGTAAGCACAACACCATTCAGCAACTATATCAAATATACATGAGGTTGTTCCTCTGGCAAAGGCTCCAGTCTATTCTGGTTCCCTAAAATGATACCAAAGCAATTGGGAGAACGGAAAAAGGGCTTTGCTTCATTTATTGACATGTTATAGCTGTCCAAGGCTATATGGAGTTGAGTGTCCACTTACAGGAGACACTTAGAAAGGTAACTGAAAGACTCCTCAACTCATGTTTGCTGTTCTTGTCTCAGGAAAAATTGTATATTACAATGAAACTAGCCAAATGAAGTTTACATATAGAAGAAAAAATGAAGAGCAAAGTTTAATACGTAACACAACTTTTGGACAAATAGAAAAGGAAGTACTAGTTGAGCAATCTACTTGACTCAGTGTTTCTATATATTTTCTACATTTCCCTCCTCATGATTCTGCCATGGCTCGGTATTCCAGGTGTACCTGTTATTGTTTTCACCTTTGGATCTAGGGTACTGAATTTGATCTTTTCTTATCTTTGCTGATAAGAAACATCAGCTGGAACATAGAATAGCAAAATCATAGAATAGTTTGGATTGGATGAAACCTTCAAATATCATCTACTCCCCTTGCCATGGACAGGAATATTTTGCTTTCACTAGTTCAGGTTGATCAAAGCCAAGTCCAAGACCACATCTTGGTTGCAGTATCCTGAGAGATGTGGTATGTATGTATTCCCACAACCAAATATACAGTAAAGGAGAGAGGTCTTAGGATTTCATTCTAATTATCTCTAAACCTGATTTTAACCTGCTAACTCAAAACAAAGCCCAAGGGTCTCATCTTTACTGCTATTTTAATGACGTTTATCTAGAAGAAGATGACAGAGCTCTTCTTCTTTTTTAATGACTGCCAGAATACCCCCAGCCTATACTGTAGGTATGCCAGCTTTTGAATATTTATGAAAATGATACCAGTTGAATTGCTTTGTATTATGACAGGCATAATACCTTGTATTCATTACCATAAATGTATGCATAAAACCCCTCAGATTAAAAAGAGTCCCTCTTGATGATAAATAGGTTTTGAAAATCTACTGAAAAGCCAGGGTGATCCATTTCAAATACTGAAATTTTAGAAGGGCATTTCATCTAGTGTGTAACTGAAATGTTATACAAGGTGAAGAGATGTAAAGGAGTCTGAGAAGAGTTTCACTGAAATCATAAGGACACAATTATATAAGGCACACACAAGGATGTTACTGAACCAAAACAACTGCTGTTCAGATATAGTGAGTGAATAGTAACTAACACTGCTAACATTTCCTTTCTTTTAATTGTTTTGTTAGTTTAATCATGTAAATGATCAAAGACAGGAGGAAAAATTTTGCAAACCTGCAAGCTCCATAAATTACAATATATTTAAAAGAGGAAATAATACTCACTTCTGTGCAAAACACAAAGGCTACGAAATCAGATCGTTACACATGATAACTTTTGAAAGCTATGCAATGGTATTATTTCCAGGCAGAATATTTTAAAGTTTGTGAAGAAGGTCAGCTTGACAGTGCAGTATTTTCCTATTTCTGTACTCATGCACAAATTTTCACAGTCTGGGTCAGATTCCATGAGTGATCTCAGCAACCAAATTAAGAACCGACGCACAAATTACGGTCCTCAAATATCACATTCAACTACTTAAAAAAAAAATAAAAAAAAAAAAAATTGAGTTCTAAAGTAATGTTTCGAGGCTGAACAGACCGTGCCTTCTCAGACTTCGTTCACAGGAGAGATCTCCAGCCCTTTGATCACATTTGTGGCCCTTCACTGGACTCTCTTCCATACATTCATGTCTCTTTTGTACTGTGGAGCCCAGAACTGGACACAGTACTCCAGATGTGGCCTCACCAGTACTAAGTAGAGGAGAAGGAGCACCTCCCTCAACCTGCTGGCTGAAAATCTCCCAGTGCATCCCAGGATACCATTAGCTTTCTTTACCACCAGGCTACATCACCGATTTATGCTGAACTTTGTGTCCACTGGGGCCCCCAGGTTCATTTTTGCCAAACTGCTTTCCAGCTCAGTGGCCCCCAGCCTGTAGCAGTGCATGAGATGGTGCATACGATCCCTGCATGACCAGGGATGGTACTTTAGCTTCCTACATCCTCAGAAAGTGCTCTCAACACTTTCTGGATTATTGCTGTTACCTCTTCCTACCAAGTCCTCAAAGAAAGGTCCATGGAGCTCTTGGGGGAAAAAAAAATACCTACAGGTGAGAATTTTGAATGCTTAGTCAATAGGGCATCTCTCTTCAGTATCTACTTGGTGGCTAAGACTGTCTTGTGGACACTTGGACCTCTGGAAGCACCTTGCTGACTGCAGGGGCTGCTGCAAATCTCACTGAAGAGGTCTATCAGACACACACATATCTTGAATGTAAAGACCCCAAAGTTACAAGCCAAGCATAAAACTGTGTAGAGTCAACGGAAAATATCCAATTGACTCCCTTAACCTCTGGACTCAGCCCTGCAGGATATGTTTCCACTGAAATCAGAGGAATTTTTCTTAGGCAGTGCGATGAGCAGAGCTGGCCACCACGAGGCAAAATTCACCACTGGGCACCACAGAGCAGCATCTGGGGCTAAGGGGAGTGGAAGGTCGATCCTAGCTTTTGTTGAGTTCTGTGCAGGGTCAAAAGAGTACATTGGTGCTGGACAAAACTGTAAAACTTACTCCCCAAAACAAGCACAGGTTTCATCACTGAGATGGTAGCTGAATATTCCTACAGATTTTTTACTTTAACGTTACAATTGCCTTGTCTTCCCTAAAATCCTTTGGAAATCCTTTAGGAAACCCTTTAGGAAACTGAATTGGCCCTTCAGAGATATCTGATACCTTTGCTGTAATCTTGCAGTGACCTTTCTCCCACTTAACTGGAATATTTAAACTGCCCAGACTACCACGTTGTCTTGCTAAGCAGGATTAGGGGAGGACAAAATAGCACTTAACCTTGTTTAGGGAAGTGAGAGATATTTCAGACTACAGGATAAGACCCGAGCTATAATAGATGAAGTCAGGTTTGTATGTACTCAGTTTAGAGTTAAAAACAATCTTAAACTCTCCTTAAGAGTAACGCATTTCTATGCTTTAAAGCGCTGTCAGAGCTGAAGAGGAGAAGCATTCACAGGGATTAACTTCTAAGGTGCTACAAAAATAGCTGTACCAAATATACAATTAAGTTTTTTGGCATGCAGACCTATATTTAAACTACTGTTTTTTTAATTATTTTTTGCAATCATAACTTGTGAGGAAAAAAAGCCTACTTTTAAATAAACTCTAAGTATATCTTTTGTTTCTAAAAATGAGATGATCCCTTTGAGTTCCTTACAACTAGAGATATTCTATGAGAGTTTTAATTTCACCTGTAGGTTTTTAAAGAAACAACCTGATTATCAACTGTAATCTTGACAGATAAACAAATAGGTTGTCGAGTAAGTAAATGCACACACAAAAAGCAAAGGAAGACTGTGTGTGAAAGGTATGAGATGTAGTGTTAGCAACATCACCAACAGACTACATAACTCTCAACTTGTCTCACATAATGAAAAAAGTAAAATTTTTCCCTATTTGTCTTAAAAAAACACCAAATTCTGCTTCTCTACATTTACAAACACGCATGTATACACACGCAGACATGTACACACACATATGCAGGAACAGCTATAATGTTTGAAGCTTTTCTTAAGGCTCCTACTTTCGTGTATGCTCAGAAAATTTTGTGCTTCCCCTAATCATTAATAAGAACAGTAACGGTTATGTCTTAAAATTCCTTTTGCATACACAATCTCTTTTTCACACCTTTGTGCACATAAACACATGCACAGCTTGTAAGGAGGAAGAAAGAATGAGGAAAGAAAAAATTAAGTTGCTTTACTAAGCTGGATTTCTAGTTCATCTATTTATAGTAACAGTGGGGCATAAGCTAAATAGCATTATGCAGGTTTATGCAAATTGTTTAGGATGAAAGGGGAGCACAGGTGACAAGAAAACAAATATAGCATTGAAGGCCACGGAAATCTGTCTTAACGTTGATCAACAGTCTGACTAAAGGAATAGTAAACACAGCACAACATGAAGTTGTCTTTTTAATTGTAACATCCAGCAGTTGTTACCTTAAATGAGGGTAGATCCATCTTGAGGGTTTAAACTCAAAATAGATCCAATAACATATGTGCCGTTAATTTGACCTAATTAGTTGTTGCTAGTTGTAGGACTTACATGAAGAATCTCATTACATAGATAAAATAAAGGCAATCTTGGCCCTTGGTGGAAATCAAGTGGAACGGCAGTTTAGTGTCTGACACATGCTGTTTCTGGGCACTCCAGTCTTTGCAAAGGGGTATCAGAGGAGGTGAATCTCCAGTAAGGGTCTTCTGTGACACCGCCTTCTGTAAAAAGCTTATCTTTCTATTTGAAAAGCATCATTAAGGTTTTTATTTGGGTTTATAAAAGCAGCCTAGGACTCTATCTGTATTCACTTCAGCGAAATGCAGAGTGCAAGTACTAATTGGCAGGAAAGACACTGTCTGCATTATGCTATGTCTTGAAACAATTGTTAGCTTCATAGAAAACATCAGAAAACACTAAAACTAGTATAAAAGAGCAATTTTTTTCTCCAGTGGGAACTGACTACAAATATATTAGTTCTTGTTGTTGTTGAATTCATACTGTCAGTGTACTTTTACATCTTTGACAGGAGGCTCTTCAAATGAAAATATGAAGGCTTTTAGAACACTTACTCAAGAAAAACTCTCAAATGAAATCAATGTGTAGTTCTGCCTAAATCAGAAGTCCAGAAGGGAGTCTCATGTTTGGCACTTGATGAAGCTCTTTGCAGAACTGCTAATGAGTCCACTCTGACGGAAACTCACAGCAGAGCACATCCGGAGTATTACCAAGAGTGAAAACCTGATATGACATTAAACATATGTGGAACTAGGAAAAAAAAAAGTCTTAAGCACCTGATAGTCTTCATTTAAAACAAAAAAAAGGGCTGGAAGGGCAACTGTTTACTAAACTTTCAGTTCATAAATAATATAACCACGCTTTAGCATAACTGATTCAAGAATACTTGTGGAGTATAGCTTAGAGATGAGCAAAATAGGATGAGCCCAGATCTGGTGAATATGAATTGCTATTTAATGCATATTTTTTTAAATGTACGTATCAGAAATATGAATTTTGGAATTCAGCTATAATTTCTGTCTTTATTTTTGCTTACATCTTGGCTTTTCCTTTTCAAGGGATCACACTAAGCAAAATAAAATATATCTAAACTGCATTTTGTGAGGCAAACAAGAATGTGATAGGCTCTGAACAAAGCCATTCTCCTACTTTAGAAAATGGCAATATGAATATAAAGAAAAATAGAAACCTTCCTTGGGAAATAAGCATGGTTATAATATTAGGGCTAATATAGCTGCAGTGAACATCAAAACTTCCTTTGATTTCATGGAACAGGACCAGAGCTGTGTAATGTTGTTAAACACTGTCAGTGCCCTGATGCTAGGCATTTGCAGAACTCCTAAAATGAAAATTGAATGCTTGACATGGAAGCAAGGAGAATTAAAAATATTTTCTCCCAAGTGGTCTCAATTTTCTGAGTACATTCTTACAGCTAAGGGACTTTTAAGAATGACTTGGTAAACCAGATCACCTGCATAACAGAAATTGCTATCAAATCTGCTAAATGGTTTGGGAAATCTTCATTGTTCTGTTGCATGGACAAGCACTGAGATGTTGGGGGAGAAGGGCTGAGTTTGTTTATTTGTTCCTCTGAAAAGATTTACAAAAGGAAACTTGTAGGAATTCAAAAACATTTATATTTTGCCTGAGAACTGATCCAGCTTTATATGATTATGGTTTTTGTGAGTTATTGATTTTGGAGTCAGCTCAGAAAAAGTCTGTTAACCAAGATGACCAGGAAAGACAAAATAATAGCTTTATTGAAGTAAAAAAAAATCAAACACAGCTGCTCAGGCTATATCCTGGCCTCTGATAAGAATGTGATTCTGAAGGTATCAATGTGTTGAAAGATCTGCCCTACCGAAAGGAAAGAAAGGAAAAGGTTGTCAGTTGCTGCAGGCTAATGTAATAGTTCTAGTCTCCAAACTGCAGTGCAAAGATCCCAAGGCAGCCCTGAACAAGCTGTATCCAGACCTGGTTACTGCAGAACCCTGTAAATATAGTATGAAGGCTGACCTGGTAAGCTCTGACACAAGTGCAAGGCTGTGTAACGTGCAGCTACATGGGATTCTGTAACTGATCTGGTACCTCTGCATGGAGCTGCATTGCACAGTGAGGATGTATCAGAACATTCATAGCCAACTGAGACTAGCTGTATCATACCCTCTGATGCACTGTTTTCCACTGAGAAAGATTAGGCTTTAAGCTGCACATGGAAAACAAAATAAAGTATATACCATTGTGGTATACCCCTTGGCAAAGTAAGCAGTGAACTGTTTTAAAGAAGCTTTGAAATCTTTCCTGTGTCATTTCCATGTCATTACCAACCACAGGCTCATGAAGGAAAAATCCAGACATTTTCCTGGGGTAACAGGGATGATGCAGTAGGGAGTGGTGAGACAGAAGCATGACTAGATGGGGTGCGGTATTTGGGAAAGTTCTGGAGAACTGTGGCTTACTAGAGATCATAAAAGAAAGAAACAATGAATTCCTCATAAAAATGCACCAATCTCCTTTCCTGAAATTTTGCCTATATAAAAGTCTTTAGATAGCTCTAATTTTAGGTGAAGAATAGATAAATCAGAGTTGATGCAGTACTGATGGAGGAAATTAATAACGTACCAAAAGCTGCAAGTATCCAGCTGACCTGCTATAAATCCATGCTGGCTGAAAAGGACGTTGCTTGCTCACTGGAGAGATTCATTAGTATTAATATAGAAGTTCAGTAGGTCACAGAAGTCTCATGCTCTCCTGGAAGGCTTAGAATAGAAGAGAGAGGTAAAGGATTCAAATGCTTTTAATGTCTGTACTCTCTGCTCAGCAGAGGACTGGAGAAAAACCCATTCCCATTCTCTCCTGGCAAATTAGGCACTTCAGCCATATTATTTTTTTGTCAAATCTTCTAGCTACTTCAGCAGCAGTCTTGTCTGACAAGTGACTTGAGGTCAATGCTGTAATGTAATTTCCTTCTTATCTGAATTTTTTTTCTTACACAAATAAACTTCCATGCAGATATAATTGTGATTAAAATAATCTCAATGGACACTGTACAGTCCAAAGGAAATCAAACGAAAAAACGTGCTGTTGTTAGACCTGAGCAGAAGCTAAGGTACGTATTTGTCATTGAGTGGTTAGTGTTACAACTTAAACTTGCTGTTGAAGGGCTCAACTCTGTTCTGGATGTGTTAGGTAACCACTTGTCTTTTAAAATTGCTTCTTGTCTGAAGAAGCACAAAGGAAAAGTTTAAGTCAAGAAGTTGTTTTAGAGAACAGCATTGAGGTTAAATGGTAATGTTTCCTAACACCTAGGCTTGCAGGTGTTCTAAGGCTTTCTCTGGGCAAAGTTTATTTTAGCTCTGTAGTAGAAACTCTTTAGTCAGATGAATTCAAAATTGCAGTGAAAGTTGTTTAACTGTGGAAGTGGAGTATACCAGAACTACTTGTTTCATTTGTTCTCCATCAGAATACATGCAATATAAATCAAACTTTAAAATCAAAATTAATTTTTAGGAACGGTTACTATGATGCTCTTGAGATCCATTCAAACAGTATTTCAGTAGCAGTATTACAGAAACCTAGTCTATATTTCTTGTAATAGGAATGTGAATGGAGTCCTCATGCTGCTTCCACATTAAATCTGTGCATGATTTGGAAAATGTATTTTCACATTTTTCAAATGCTGGCTTTTCTCAAAATCTAGAAAAAACCAAACAGTGAATATATTTCAGAGATCCATGAGAGGAGGAAAACACTTTGTTGAAGTTTTGTGTTTAAGCCTGGTCTTTCTCACTATTTTCTGCAGGACCTCTTCTGTCCTACTATCATCCCTGCTTTCCTCTTGCTAGACACATTTCTGTGGTGGCATTAACAAGCTGTGCCCGCTAGAATGAGTCTGCAGAAATTTCTCAACAGCTTTATGCAGAGTCCTTACTCTCACTGTCAGAGGGGGTGAGAAGAAAAAAAAGATTTTAATCCCTGTCTCAGATGATAGAGCAAGGCATTCTGTTACAAGTAAGTAATACTAAATATGGATAAAAGATCCTTAACTCCAATACAAATTAACTCAAGATAAAAATTCTACAGATGCCAAATTTTGATGATGCTTAAATCTAAAACCCTCATGAATCTTAAAAGCTCTACTTCTGTGAAAAGTATTGCTTCCAAAGATGACCTCTGGCCAATGCATCACTCAGTGAGCGCTTGAAACTGTTACAGGTGAGGAGATACAGAGAGCAAGTATTGAGTTCAGTAAAGTAAAACAAGATGGACAGTGAAAAATAAATAATTATTAAATGGATAACCTATATGCACAAAGTAAATAAATGTTCTGAGACTCTAAGTAGCCCTTTCATTCAAGACCTAAGGTCCAGTAAAAGGCAGGGAGGCTTCTGCTTAGTGTAACATAGATCCATATACCGCTCATCTCTCCATGAAGAAATGTTTTCCAATTCCAGTGATTCAAATAATCAAGTCAGCTTGCCTCTCAGGAAAAGGCTGAAAAAACAGATAGGTTTTGCAATGCAAAAGGTGAGAAAGCTGGGCTCTAATTGCCCTTTCCTGTCAATATTACATTTATTCCCAGACTAGTTGCTGGTTACAAATGCAAGGACATTCAATAGGAAGAGCTGGCTTGAATTTGGCAAACATCCAGAACTTTAAGGTCATTATATATCAAACCCAACCACATATGTTCCTTAGAAATGAGCTAGAAGTGCACTACAAACCACAAAGTGTTCTTCATAGTTCACAAAACCCCAACGAGGCTGCTGTCATCTGCAGCAGATAAATTTGGTTAGAAAATACAGCACTGTGTCAAGTGCATTCCAGTAGTTTTACAGCTGTAAAGGCAGTTTACAGCACCCAGGCCAGGAAATCCAACCCTTCTACTTTCTTTTTGAAGAAAGCTGGCTAAACACCAGCTATTTTTACAGTTCTGCAGTGTTTTGAGGGTTTAAGTCACAGTCTAGGAAACCATCGTGACTGGCATTACATGAACACAGAGTAACAGTCATTGTCTCAAGCGTGAAGTATTTTGAATCTATAACATAGGCTCCAGCAATGTTGATTCATTCCCTTTTCGTAATGAGGTCTGCAAAGGTTGAAAAGAACAACTGCATGTTGAGTCTGGAGTGCTAAGACTAATATAAAATACTAAAACATTGACATAAAATAATACGTTGCTTTAAATCATACATCAGAATTTTCTTAAAGCTACTTCAGTATGCAGAAGTGAAGTACCAACACCATTCACAGTTGTAACAAATCTTAAGGAGCCCCTTCCTGCTGTTGATCTCAAGGAACTTCAGCTCAAAACTAGAAGCAGCATCTGACATCACTGACACAAAAATCAGCAATTAAATCTTCACATACCCGCAAGATTCTGCTTTGATTCTGGGAAGTGTTCCTGCACTACCTTTCAAAAGCCAAATGGTCCTAATCTATTAGTCTGCTACGTTTGACATTTTCCTAGCCCTGATTCTTACAAATGCTTGATCCACCACCAAAAGAAACATTGGAGTTCTATTCTTTGATGAATTTGGAATCAGTTTCAAAATCCCCAAATTAGATTAAATGGTTACAGAAAAGAGTATTGTATCGTATTCTTTAAAGGCAACTCGGTAATAGTGATACGTGGTAGCAGCATTATAAACAGAACTGGAAGGTTTTCTTCAAAAACAACACACTGACTTCCAACTCAAGTTTATGATGAGGCATTGAGTGCAATTTTGTGTGGGATGACAGTTAAATCCTGTCACGTGAGTAGCCATCCACAGCTATTGACTGCTCTGTACTCCCAGACGAGCAGAAGTGCACACAAAACGAGTAAAATCAGCCTGTTTATTCAGGCAGATAAGCCCTTAGTTCCCAAAGGAACTCGGATTCACCTACATGAATAAATCCATCTCTATATACATATTTACACACCTAGGTTTACAGGTATTCCTCTGTCGTTACACACAGTCGCCGTGCGTGCCTCGGTCCCTGCACAGGTGCGAGGCGGCGGGCGGTCTCGGGCGCTCCGCCCGCAGCCGCAGCCGCGGGACGTGCCCGGCTTCCCAAACGGGCGGCGCTGCCCGGCTCCGGGGAGATGCTCTCGGACCAGGGAAGGGAATCGCCTTGCCTTTCCCTGCCTCCCGCTTTCTCTCTCTTTTCCATCTCTTAGCCCAGTCCCCTGGCACGGTATCATTATTGTGGTTTTTTTCCTCGTCGTTGCATTTTTATTTATTTTTAACGTCGCCCGCTCCCCGGGAGCCCGCTTAGCACCCGCTCTCCGTAACTCCTGCCTTTGAAGGGAGACCCGCCTGTTGATTATTCTCCACTCCCCTGCCCCCCGCTTCCACCCACCCTCCGCCCCACCCCTCCTTCCGCTTCGTTCCGAACCTTTGGATGGTGTTTTGGTGTCATTAGGAGATTAACATCCCTGGAGCACCAGGGGAGGAGGAGGAGAAGGAGGAGGAGGAGGTGGAGGAGGAGGAGAAGGAGGGCGAGGGTGGAGGGGGGAGAGAGAGACAACAGGCAGGAAGGTTGGCATATTAACACGAGTGAGGCTCTCCCGCCGCGTCCCCGCGATCCCCGGCTCCTCGGAGGGGGGCGTTTGCGGTGCGGGCTGCGGCCGGCGCGCTGCACCCGGTGCCCGCGGAGCTGCGGGGGGGGCGACCGCGGGTCCTGCTCGCAGCCCCCCTCTCTTCTATGAGCAGCGAAGCAGAGGAGCGGCAGCAGGGAACACCAAGAGAGGCATTTCTTCCCCAGGGTTTATGAATGGCACTGACATGGAGGAAATACCGTTTCAGAAAGTCAAGACCAAGAGGAAGAAGTGCTGCCACTGCTGCTGCTCCCCGCCGTCTGCCGCGGCGGCGGGCGCGGGAGCCGGGCTGGGGGAACCCCCTCCCTTGCTGCTGCTGGATGCCATCGCCTGCGAGGACGAGTTCGACTGCAAGGAACTGGAGGCTCTCTTCCAGAGCTACAACCTGAAGCTGGAGCAGACGTCCACCCTGAAGGCGCTGGCCGTCCTCATCGTGCTCACCGCCAGCCTGGCCCTGGTGGAGCTGCTCTCCGGCCCCAGCCTCACCATTTCCAAAGGCTCGCACCCCGTCCACTGCATCATCTTCCTCTCCCTATTCATCGTCACCAATGTCAAGTACCTGCAGGTCACCCAGCTGCAGCAGATCGTCAAGCTCACCTTGCTCTTCAGCTTCACCTTCTCCTTCCTCTGCTGCCCCTTCTCGCTCGGCGCCTACGGCATGGAGCCCCCCAGCGCTCCCGAGCAGGGCATGTGGCAGCTCATGCTGGTCACCTTCGTATCCTACTCGCTGCTGCCCGTCCGGACCCTGCTGGCCATCGTCTTCGGGCTGGTTGTGTCCGTCTCCCACCTCATCGTCACCGCCACCTCCGTCAGTGCCAAGCGGCAGCGGCTCTGGAGGACGGTGAGCGAGGGCAGCGCCGCGGGGCTGGCGGCGGGGAGCGCCCGCTGGGGACGGGGCAAGCGCGCACCTGTGCGGCAGGCGGTGCCCCCAAAGTTTCTGGGAGGCAGGTGGGGCGTGGGGGTCGGGGGGAGATGGGACATGTCGGCTTTGTCTCTCGAAGGAAAACCAGGGAGAGGGCGGGGGGGGGGGGGCAGCACTGCCGTTCCCACGCTGGAGCGGGGACACCGCGTGCACGGTGCGGGTCCGCTGTGGATAAATGACAACGCTTGACACCGTACAAACTTGGCATAGACAGTTTCCCCGGGCCAGCTGCTGTCCCTCTCCACGGGCATTACCTGCTCTGTCAGTGAACTTCCTAGCGCTTCCCGTTGGCCTCTGAATTAATCCAGCAAACCCTCCCTCTGCAGCAAGCGTCTTTGGAAACGTGCTGCTGCACTCTCCCCCCTCCCCCGAGTAGCTATTTATAGCCCTGCAGGGCTTTCTCCGGCTCCCGTGGCCTGATGGGCCGCGCTGTCGGGGAGGAGGAGGTGCGCGCGGGGGAGACGCTGGGGATGGGAGTCGGGGTTTGCTGCTTAGGGCTCCGTTATGTGGTTTCCTCTGAAACACCGGGAAAGAGAAATTGAAAAAATGTTGTGTCCTCCCTCGTGTTGCATTGAGTGTGTCTGCCCTCAGGGGAAGCACGGGGTTCTGGGGTTTAGGTTTGTATTAAATAACAATTTAATGCGTAATTGAAGTACTTAGTACTTTACTTCTGCTGGATTCTGGTATTGTTCTCCATGACTGTAAGGCTGTGTTGTGATGCTGTGATGCGCACAGTTGGCATGGGGATAACCACTGCCATAAGCAGAATTGTACACCTTTGTGCCCAGAACTGTGAATTCCTTCTTCCTCCTTACGTGCTCACGTAAACACACACATCCCAGCATGACATAATGGAGATGCACGGTGACAATCAAAAGAGTGGTGTTAGTGAGACAAATAGGATTACTCATGGCTTCTTGCTACTGAGCTGGTGGACACAATAAATTCTATATTTTGAAGGGGGAGTGAGAGATAAGCTGAGCTTTATGATTTACCCAGATAATCTGATGGTCTATTTTTAAATGCGTGATTTAGAGTTTCCATGAGAGGGAGAGCTGATGAAATGCTGGAGCACTGAGAGAAGCCTTCCTTAAAAACACTCAAAAGGATGCTAAAAACACTAGAATATTTCTCTTTGAGGAGGACTGGAGATAGCTATTTTTATTGGTGTGTCAATTAGTCCTTATAGGAGTCCAGGGTATCCTGACTGCCCTGACACAGAGGCAGATTTTCCTTGCTGCCAAGTTGCAGCTCAGTGTGGTACCTGCCATTCCAGAAGAATAACATGAAAGAAGCTGACAATAATGTCTACTTGCTATATCACCCATTCAAGGGCTTGAACATGAAACATTTTGAAGAGAGGAAGTCTGCAAACTTAGTTTCTTCATACTAGTTTAACTCAGTTATTCAACAGGCAAGAAGCTGTCTTAGAAATACACAGAAATAGTTGACTAGCAGCTGAGGTAATGTGTATTTCTTCTCCATCACCCTCTCCCACCCACCAAAGCAATTTCAGTAATTTGTATGCAGTCCCCAGAGCAGTATGCTTTGCTGATAACAAGATGCAGAAACAAGCTCAGAGTCAAGGAAAATAACTGGTCTGTGGACTTGTGTCGCACAGAAATGCACATTGATTTTTCACATATTTGCAAGCAGAAAGTAGTCTGATTTGAAGCCTATCTGTGTGTATGAAAGAGACCCTTCTCTTACAAAGAAATTTTTCTTTTCCAAAGAACAATTTAATAGCAGTTGGAAATTTAAATGTGTGTAAAGGCCACATCATCTGAATTTTATTTGTCTGGCCTGAGAATAACCTGTGAGTAGCCTAGCCTAGTGAAGGCTAGAATGGATGCTGGTTCACAATCTGGATCTGCTTCCCTGGCACTGGATTTTATCATGACTGTCCCAGTGCTTGTCGACAACAGCATGCAGTCAGCTTGTCAGGGAGGCTGGACTGCTCTATTCAGAGCTGCAATAGCGTGAACAGCTCTGTTCTTTCTCCCAACCTCTTGCCTCCTAGCCCCAATCAAATGGGTGAGTTTATATCTTTAAATAGAGATATCTTGTATCCAGAAATGCAGAAACACCTGCACCAACTACTGAAGCTGGTGTTCTGTTAAAGATGTCTTCGATTTTGAGATTATTCAGAAAGGGAACCAATTTTATTATTGTTTAGCCTAAGCTTTATGAGATTACAGATCTAGTAATTTCCATTAAAGTTAAACTGGCAAGTTAAGTTGTCAGCAAGCCCAAGCACTTCATGTTGTTTCAAGTTCAACTCATTAAAAACCAGACATAGCCAAGTTAAGGGATTTGCTGTGAAATGGGGTTTTGGATGCACATCTTCTGTTCCATGCAGTCTGGGGAAGCACCATATGCAAATCTTTGAACGCCAGAAGCCTCACTGACTTCGATAGTGCTGAATCAGACACTGAGTGGGTCCCATGGTGTGCTTAAAATTTGAATACATATAAATGTACAAACACTTCAGCATATTAAAATCAATAGATCAGCTCCTTGTGGGAAGTTTGTTGTGAGGTCTACACAGTAAAGCACATTTAATTTGCAAGGAATAGTTTTCTGACAGCACAGTGTTGTCTGCGGGTGGTCTGCAGGCTCATTTCTTCTAGCTCTCGCCACCATTAAGTGCCATGCCATGTCATGTCATCTTGGAGTTGAGACACAGGCGAGAGGAGTGGAGGAACACAAGTGCAGGGAGGCAAAGTGAACCAGGGGAGTAGTGTGGCAGACCTTGAGCTTCATCTTTCCACTTAATAGCTGGTTTTTCATCAAATGAAAGATTCCAATCTGCTAATCTGTCCTGCTTATTTCTTAAGAGAAATGTAGTAATATATAATATATATATATAAAAAAATCAGTGGAATATTTAAAATATACAAAGTACTTGTGAACAATCTTGACCTCGATTGGAATAAGTTTGTGGCAAAAAGAATGCTGACTTCACAGCTGGTTTTGCATGTCTTATTTGAAGCTGTGATAAGGATTTAAATAGTGTATATAAACAATAGCATCTTGGTCGTGTAAATAGCGTATATAACCAATAGAGGATTGGTCATGTTAGTAAGAATTTTCACTTCCTTTGTATTTATGGAACAAAACATTCCTGCTATATAATGTGACAAGGTGTTCACAGGTGGCTGAACCTACAAGTTTTAAGAGCTTGGACTATGTAGTCTTTTTATTCCCTGCAGCTTCCAGATCTATGTTGGGTGCTTCAGAGAAGTTACAGAAATACAGAACCCTGCCTCAAGGAGCTTAGTCTAATTTTTATTGTGATGCAGTGAGTGGGTGTTAGAGACATTAAGGCCAGATGGGGTGAGGAAGGCAAAGGCTGCCTACAGAAATTACTCAGTGGTGACATGTGAACAGTTTCATGACTTACTGTTAAAGAACTTTTTTGCCCCTCTAAAGATTCTTATCTCCTTGGGATTTTTTTTTTTTTGGGGGGGGGGCTTGTTTTTTTTTTTTTAAACATATACTTACAGAAAATGCAAAAGCAAATCATACACCAACAAAATATCCTCATACGTCACAGGAATCTCTATGAAAGAGCAAATCTTTTGTGTAAACCAAAGTTCCAACATGAAGTGAAAAATTTTTTTTTTCAACAGGGTGGCAAAATAAATGCTGTATTTTTCTGGCTGTATTTAAAACTGTTTTTATGAATGTCTTTATGTATTTGTATTGATTTATTGTACCAAAACCATAGTGGGAAATGGGTAGACTATGAAAAGGACAATGTGGAGAAACTGGTAGCTTATTTAAAATAGTTTGTTTAATACTAAAAATTTTATTTTATCTTAACTCTTTGCAGGTTATGTGATAGTAGTCTAGGATATCACAAGGAATTTTCATTGCCATGCCAAAGTTAATCTTATTTCTGCTAGTGTTCAAAATGTAATTAATGATCAGATCACTGACAGAACTGTTGATCTCCACACCTTTGTCTCTCACACAGAAGGTAGAGTCTGGCAGCCTAATAAAAAGGGTTGCAAATCAAAGACAGCTCAGCTCCACTGTTGTTATTATTCGGTGCAAAGCTCAGGTTTTCTCCTTTATGCATATAAAGTACTGCTGAAGGACTGTAGTAGATCATTCTCTGTGGAGCTTTTCAAATATTAGAGTCCAGAATATCTCTAGTATTGCAAACGTATCTGTGCATTAATAATGTGTTTTCCTCTTTTCAAAGATTGGGATCACTATTCTTACAGATTTACAATATCTGCATGTAACTTTTAACTTCAGGTTGACATTTGGTCCTTATTAAAAGATTTTTACAAGTTTTTTTGTTGTTGTTTTTTTTTTCTTTTTCCTGGTTACAATGGGATTTTAATCCTCATTTGTGGCATGGGGACTGCTGAATATTGACTGCAGTCTTTTTACCTAAAGCCGAAGTGTAGGATTTTCTATGATTTTCATAGTCTATACTTGGACATGGATTTTCTATGGATTGTAGAGCTCAGGGTCATTTTCATGTAGAGATTAATATGCTTTTGGCTTCCAGAGCCTGCAAACCACTGACACTGCTACCCTTCATGGGTTTCCAAATAGTAACAGCATGCTGATGGTTCTGCATGCTTGAGAAATGAGAGGCCTTAGGGAAACTGGCAAGAATTATACTGATTTGGAGAAACAGTAAATAACAAATAGTTTATATGATAAGTATAGTTGATTTTCTCCTTCTTAACAGCCTGGGGAGAATGCAGCTTTCCTCCAGCGAATGTCACCATATTTACAATTTTAAAAGACTTTGATGTTTTTGGTAGCAGTTCTTTGCAATGATTTGTCATGTGACCTATGTATGGACAGCTGTGGCTAGTATCACACACAGAATCACACACAGAATCACAAGGTTGGAAAGGACCCATTGGATCATCGAGTCCAACCGTTCCTAACACTCCCTAAACCATGTCCCTAAGTACTTCATCCACCCGTTCCTTAAACACCTCCAGGGAAGGCGACTCGACCACCTCCCTGGGCAGCCTGTTCCAGTACCCAATGACTCTTACTGTGAAGAATTTTTTTCTGATATCCAACCTGAACCTCCCCTGACGGAGCTTCAGGCCATTCCCTCTAGTCCTGTCCCCTGTCACTTGGGAGAAGAGGCCAGCTCCCTCCTCTCCACAACCTCCTTTCAGGTAGTTGTAGAGAGTAATAAGGTCTCCCCTCAGCCTCCTCTTCTCAAGGCTAAACAACCCCAGCTCTCTCAGCCGCTCCTCATAAGACTTGTTCTCCAGCCCCCTCACCAGCTTTGTTGCTCTTCTCTGGACACGCTCCAGAGCCTCAACATCCTTCTTGTGGTGAGGGGCCCAGAACTGAACACAGTATTCGAGGTGCAAATAGTATATTGCTATTTGCATTGCAATAACACCTGTGGCTCCCCAGGATGGACTAGATGCCTGTTAACTAGTCCAGTGAGTAAATATGTGCTGAAAGGACAGATTTTCTCCTTCACTCCACTTCTCCACTTCACTCCACATTCTATACTTTTTGACTGAAAAAAACTTCCCATGGAAATGTACATTTAAATCTTAATCAGCTAATCAAAGAACCTTTAATGGGTAGATCCCACTATTACCAAAGAAAAAAAGGACTTCCCTGCAGAAAGTGTTTTAACATAATGAAGCAGATAACACCGTTAACACACTCATTTCCACCCTCTTCCCTTGATGTTATGCTCACGCTTCCCCTGCTTCTCCATGTCTTAAGGTTGGTGGCTTCATTCTGCTGCCTATATTGGCAGCATCTGGAGTCCTTCACTGGAAAGAAGGGGATGTTTATGTTAATGGTTTCTTCTTTGCTCTAGGGTTCACTCCAGGACATTTTTATAAGTTTGTTATCACGTGTTTCTCTTCCTTTATTGGCCTACGGCTCCATGTTTCATCCAATTTACTATATATTGTTCCTTTTATGTATGTTAGGTACTTGCTCTTTGTTAAACCTAAACCCATTTTTCTCCATCTTCAGGTCCATGTTTCTTCAACTGACCATTGGTTTCCTTTATAGCTATGCATGTTGTCTTCAGTCCCAAGCCTATGCACCTGCTTTTGTAATCCCATACCTGTATTCCTCTACACCATCTCCTGTACATCCACTTCTCAAGGCCTCTGCTATGTTTCCATAGGCCTGTATTTCTACATATTCCTTCATAATCTTATGGTCATAAAACTGTTGTGCCCACATACTAAGATAAGCAAAAGTAACACAAATTAGCTACAGACATCTGGTCAATTAGAAAAAAAGGCTGTTATGTCTAAACCAGGTAAAACGAAAATGCAGGGATGTTAAAATAAGTGTAGTCTTAGAAGCTAAACTTTTAGCCCAAAGCAAGTCTGGCATGCCTCAGTCCAGAGGTCATGCAAAATCAGTGCAAAGCTTAGGGCTTTCTATACAGCAATGGCAATACAGTAATAACAATGGTAAAAAGAGTATTACAGGGCTAATATGGTTGCAATCCTTGTGAATATATGTGTGGTTTAGATTGTCTCCACATGTCTTATTGGTTCCATTTTAATACTAACAAAGTGGTCTGAATGGTGGTTTAATTTCAAAATGGTAAAATTTTATTGTCTAGACCCTGGTTGCAAAACGTTGCATGTAATGTTAGTAATTACGGACTGTATTTAATTTACATACTTACTGTGTGAAAAAGCAGTTTTCATATGCATTTGTGTATCTCTGAGCTTAGGGCCTCCAAGTTTTCATATAGAAAATTTTGAAAATAGGGTATAGTTTTCCTTGATGTGATCTGCTATTTTGTCTTCTGGATTCAAACTTCTAATTTTTTTTTTTCTTATCTTTTTTTTCCCCCAGTTATTGTAGTAGTGCAATATCTTGCTGGACAGAACTAGCATGATATAACATATAGCCAGAGAAGGTTTCAATTTCTTTTCTTCTACTTCAAACAGAGTCGTGAATGTCGGCATATCTATATGAGATGGCCCTCACTAGCTAGAGCAGAAGTTCTCTTTCTAGTGTTTTCTTATCTCATTCTGTCAGTTTAAATGCATTACATTCTTACATGCCGATTTCTGCTGTTGCAGTTTCAGAAAACATCAGGTAGCATAAAATAATCTTTTTTGTCTATCACACTTAAGATATTGTCTTTTACTTTCTTAGACTCAAAAGGCCATATACTCATGTCTTCCCTACAGGAATATAGTAGTACAAAACATAATTAAATGCAGATGTCATTTATGGAAAGAGGAATGAGCCAGAGCAGCATCATTCCTTGTTGCTTTTAAGCTCTTGGTTGTGCCAGTATTGAATAATTGAAAATAGAAAGTCTTTTATGAGTGTGGCAAAGGGATGGCATTGTTTAATGCAGGTTTCATGTTCTGATTAATTCATAGTATGTTGTAAAGGAACTTCGTCTAGGACTTCAAATGTTCATCGAGTACAACTGTTGAACATTGCTGACAGGAAGAAGTCAGGCAGTATTAACTCTTCTAAGACTTTTGTTGTTGGGAAGGTGTTATGAACCCTTTAAACGTTTTGTAAATTCCAATTGGTTTGAGTTCAACAATTGATTTTATTTGGCATTTATATTGTCTTATGCTGTGGCTGTGGCTATTGGAAAACAAGCATTGGTTTGTACAAAAAAGGGGCAAAAGAGAGGGAGAAAAGAAAAGAGAACGAGAGAGAGAGTTTTCACCACCCTTGGATCCAGCGCCAATCCTCTTTCTGTCATCACGGTCTTCAGGTCATGACTGCATGCGATGTGTCACCTGAGAAGACACCTACTATGCTCCAAGCCCCTTCCTCCTCGGCGTTGGAGGCAAGAGGAGGCATGGTCTCTCTCTGTGTTTGTTGGACAAGGGTCTCTGAAGGTCCATGAGGAACTTTTGTATTAGTTACTGTCAAAATGCTAGGCAAAACATTCACAGGTCAGTCAAGCATGGCTTCTCCGCTGCTCTGATTGGCTGATTTTTGGGAACTCTGTTCCAAGAACAAAGCCCAGTTTTCATCACGCTTTGTTCTCAGGTGCAGTTCCTGTGGTCACAGCAACCAAACTACAAAACATAATGTTTAGAATGGTTTAACAGATCCAAGCCAAAAATGTTTGGGATATTCTACATGAAAACAGTATGTGACAAAAGGGGAGGAAATGGTGCAAGCAGAAGAGGATGGTTTGAGCTCTGTCTTTGGCTTACTATGATGGATGGATCCATGAGTATAATGTAACCCATATGTTTCAGTGTAGAATTTCTGAAGTATACGATTTCCTTTCTTACCTTCTTTCTCTGGAAAACCTTTCATGAAAGAAATTTGCTTTGCTTCAAATTTTTAAGATACCTAGCTGGAAGAATTTGAGGGAACAACAGAGTTACTACTCTGTCCACCTATTTCTTCTGTGTTTGGAATTATCAGAGACAATTTTGTTACCTTTCATTTACTCAAGTGTAATCTAGGCAAAGCACTTGCCTTCAATGTGGGTTAATGTAATATAAGTTTTAATTGATATTTAAGTACAATAAATGTAATACAGGAATATTTATTCTGTATGAACATTTCCTATGCACTGATTCCTGAAAGAAATAAATTCACCAAACATATTGCATATACATAAAAGCTGTTTTCTCCGGCAGGATTTAAAACAGTTTAGAATCCCAGAAATGTGGATGTAGTGTGGCTCTAGGGCAGGCAATAAAGTGCAGCAAAGCTGTAAGAAATGTAGTTATTTCTTTAGTTGTGGTTCAGGAATAACAGAAGTCCTTTGTCATCCATAGATGCTTGTTGCAAGAAATCATCTAAGTGTGGTTAATATGAAAAACATTATAGAACAACATTCTATTGTAACACTACCTTTCAGACATTTCTGGGGCAATGTGTTCATTATTGGATTTAGTAACAAGTAATTGTGCATCCTCCTATACAACTGTTCAGACATAAATATCATTAACTTTTCTTTACTGTGGTTAGCACATAAAATTAGGGGTTGCTTATAACCAATGTAACAGTTTATTTTATTACATAGGTGGCTTATTCTTTCACTGTAATAGCACAGAAATATTTTTCGATTTCCAGAAATCTGCTTATGATTCTGCCTCAGAAGATGAAAGTAATTATCCACCCCTACAAAACTAGGAAATGAAATAACACTAATAAAGACAGTGTAAAAGAGATCTACATAAAATAAATCCTTAATTTGAAGTATCAACAGCCTGAAAAAGAATATTGTGCTTGATCAGAACTTGTGAAATTTGTTCATATGAAGTTGAGAACAGGCCTATGCTTTCTAAATATAGACTGTCTTCCTTTCTGTACAAAGTTTGAGTTAATCTCTATAAAATAACATGTGGGAAATTAAAGCTTTGACATAAATTAATAATTGTTCATCAAAAGGTGAAGGATGGTAGGCCTGAGCCTCATTTGACTTTTAAACACCAAAAACTATCTACCAGGCCTTTGGGGAGATTTAAACAATGCATGAAAAAATTTTCATGCCTGTAATAATTTCATCTCAGAATGATTTAACTTAAAGAGCACACCATTTAATGTGAACTGTATAGGAAGTGAAGGTCCTCTTTTTTACCCCATCTCATAAAAGTGGGAATGACAGTGTTGAAGAACATCTTATGGGCAAACAGGTCTGTAAAAGAGAGGAGCTGTATCAGGATAAAATTCCTGATGTTGAAGGTTCTTTCTGGAGTCTGCTCTGGAGACTCCTGGTCACTGCTGTCATGGGTGTCAAAGACTGGATGCTACTCCTCACCTGGGGTAATGGGTCACAGGCCTTAGTTGCTATACTCTGGAAATTGAGGATGTCTTGGCGCTGGACTCTGCAACCATTGCGCTGATGTCTTAGATGATCTATGAGGGTTTAATGCAAATAAGTTGTAATGGGGCTGTGCACATTGAAAAAGCTTAGTTTTTAAGTCCATGGTTGGATTAGCTGTGATGAGTGCTCTATCTGTCATTCGTCTGCGGTTTGAAATGTAAGGAATAATGATGCTTTTAAAAACAGAAAACCAAACTTAGCATTATCTCCATGTTCAGTATGTAAGTTTCCTCTTCCCATCCCCAGTTACGTACCTGACGGATAGCTGCTTGAGTTCCCCAGATAGAAAGTTTACATTAGCTTATTTGGCCTTTTCCATGCATTCTTCTCTCTATTTTAGGCAGCAGTTGATAAGAGGAGATTGCAGCTGAGTTAATTTGCCTCATCTCTTAGGCAAAATAAACTGCTTTATCAATAGTTCATTTCTTCTTGCTTACACTGTTAAAAAGATTAGTCTGATTCTTGCCTTTGAAGAGGCTGTAGCCTGAAGAGGGGATTCCTGTACTAAAATGCACTTCATAGTATTAACACAATAGCTAGACCAGCTTTTCTAACTGAGAGTGCATGCTGTTCTTATAGCGGCTTCTGGTATGTCCTTCACTGAAAAAGGTGATGATGTTTAAGAGGAGAGAGGGAGCACAATTTGCTGGGCTGGTAATCAGTTCCATTGCTATTGCTAGATTAAAAATCTAGAAGAGGGTGAGCGTTAAAAATATTTGACATGGCTTTTTTATCTCAACAGCTTTATTTCTAAGCCATGTTTGATATCTGACAGAAGTATTAAGGGGATCAGGAATGAGTTCATGAATACCTGATGACCATTTAGCACAACTCTTAGGTGTAGTTAATATATTTATTTGGAGGGCAAGGGACAGAGTAAGGCATAGGATTTTCTTAGCTTGCCTGTCAGTAAGAGACATGAAAAATGCATCTTTCCTACTCTTGAGCTTTAGGAGAATATGCTGAAAAATTTTAGAACTGGCTTTTAATAGTTAGGATGAAGTCCTGAAATGGGCAGTGTCCACTTGCAAAGCTATTGATTATTCTCTATCCTTAACTGATATTTTTGTAGTACTGCTGATTTATCATTAGAGGACCTAATAACTTAAAAAATATTTTGCTCGCTTTTTTTTTTTTTTTTTTACATTTTTCTGTTGCTGTTTTTGTGGAACCAGTCCCTGTCAGTTTTGTGCTGAATACTGTAGTTCTTAGTGCAGTGACCTCTACCAAACTTCCCACAAAAGAGAACATCAACCAAATGCAAAACAAGGAGTGTTCTCCTGGGATGGGGACGACTGCAGAAAGAAGGTTGATCTTTCCTAATTTCCCTAAGGGTGCACAACATTCAGTCCCGGGACTTCATCTGTCTTGTTAGTTAGTGAGTCTACTCTCATGAAATTTAGTCCCAAATCACGATGGTATCATTTACAAAAGCCCCATTTCACCAGCACAATAGTATACTGAAGAACTGAGCTTGGCTACTGATCATAATGATTTTTCCTTCTCTTGGGAAAAAGATATAATACCTAAACTAGGGAGAAATTGTCTTTCTTACAAAATGTCTTACATGTCCCTGAAGTTGTTTTTTGAAGTTTACTTTGAGTTGCTGGTCCTCTGTAAGGGTAAGGATTTGACATTTATATAATCCATTATCTAACATTCTCAAAGAAGTCTCTTTACAGGGAGATATCAGGTGCTACCTTGGCTTCTTTTCCCTTGTGTGTAGTTGCTGCCATTCCACTTTAAAAAAAAAAAAAAAAAAAACCACCGAAAAGTCAAATACTTAAAACTACTTTGTACAAGACAGTTGCAAACCTTTTTCTGAAGTTGTAATAAAAAAAAAAAAAAAATCCTAAAGCACATACATAATGCATTTCTGAGTTAACAGTAATCTTACTGTGCTCAGTCCTAAGTGTAGATGGTTTTATTCAATGGTACAAACCTTGGAAAAAAATATATGCATATATATTTTTCCGTATTGCAACTAAGGAGTTCAAAACTGGAGCTGTATGAGGGAAAAGCATTTTCTTCTTCAGGGTCGCAGTTCAAATTTAGGTTGCCAAGGTGCAAGTTTCCTTACTATCTAAAGATATTTTGATGACATACTAAAAACTGATGCCAATAGTATGGTTTCTGAGATGCAAGTTTTTTGTATAGCATTATTGTTGGAAACTCAGCAAGCTCAGCAAACTTGAATTTGCTTTCTTAGTCTGTGGGCAAACATGAGTGTTGTTTTGCTTATGAGGTAATGTGTATGTCTTACATGGAATAGTAATGAAAGTTCATAGGGCCTCTGCATTGGTGGTATTAACATGTATAATAACAGAATGCGAGACAAACATTCTTCCAGGGTATTACAGGGCCTGCCGCTGTGTTTGACTTTTAACAGGTTCGGTAAGTATAATGATTCTTACCATGGCAAAAGTCCCAAGAGAGAACAGAGAGCTTTGACCTGTCAGCAAATGATAGCAGTGCAACAGTTTAGTAGACATTGGGTACGGCATGACGTTATTCTTTGCCATACTGCAATGAATGCAAAGTATTTTTAGTACATGGGGTGTTTCCTTTAAGGAACTTTTAAGTCATCTGGAAACTACCAGGTACAGTAGTTCAAAAGCTGGCATGCAGCTGGCTGCCTTGAAGTAGCTGAAGAAGGGAAAACCATTGGGGGGTCAGGTTACTCATCCTCAGGAGTAATATTTTTCTCTAGCATGTGGAAATCTCACAGTTGTTTTCAGAGTAGTTTAAACTATCTCTTGTTGGAAAGCTTCTTAGGATCAGTGTGGATGTCAAAGGTCTACCTGTGACTTAGACATAATACAATATCACCCTATTATATACCTGGATGTAACATAAGCATGGAATTGCTAGGTTGGAAAAGACCTTTGAGATCATGGAGTCCAGCTGCCCAGTTGTAATAAACAACTCTGATTGGTAATATCAGTCCGTAGATTGAGCAGTTTCTGAGTTAAGTTCTTTTGGAGAGTTCCATGTGACAAAGGAGTATAATAGGAAAAATAATACCTAGGTAGCTTTCTCAGTCTTTGTCCAGTAGGTACAAGGCCTTATTTCTTGCACGTATCCCAGTGTCTCTTCAGAGGTGAATTTTTAGTCTGGCACATGATTCCCTGAAGAATGGAGGAAGGTGTTCTTTCTCCAGACAAAATTACTGAAATGTAAACAGATATTAGGCATCCTTTTAATAATAAGCACCAGGGGCTTGGTTCCACCTTCCATTTTATGGATTAATTTAGTCCTTATTAAATGGATGGACACAGAAGATTGTCATTGTCAGTCAAACATAATGCCAAAGACAAGAAGCATATTGTTCTTTGCACTAGCTTTTGATAATGCCCTTAGGGTCTCAAGCACATTGTTCCAGCATGGGGTGCTCCATATACAAATCCTAACTCATGTTTGTGCCAGCTGTATAATGTGTGTGAACAGAACAGGAACTTCAGCTAATACATTTTTTGCTCTGACTTGAGGAAACAGGAATACAAGTCTTTATATGCAGATGAGGAGAGCCTTGGTGACACACCTTATTGCACTGTGTTCTGGTGCATTCACTTTCTTCACTATGGAGTCATTCCTTCCATTCTAGGTTAGCTGTGCCTCTGCCTTTGGTAAGGGTGGGTGATACTCCACTGGTTTTTGGGAACCCATCAGACAAGCATACTCATGAAAGCTTACAAACTCTATCACACAGCCAAATTCATTTTGTCAATACAGCTTTCTCTGTTGCAGTCTCATATTTGTGTGGATCATAAAGTGGCATAAAAGTGCTAACATGCAGGTCAGATAAAGGGAGAGGTAACAAAGCCCGGTGATGGCATCACACCTGCTGTCTATGTCCTGAATAGTAAATCTGGAAAACATTAGTGGGTGTAATGACGTGTGATGCTCAAGTAATGGTCTCTGAACAGGAATCAGAAATCACTAGGCAGTCCCTAGACTTTGTTCTGACTTCAGGAACATCAAGTATCCAGAGTCTATTGGGAAAGAAGTCTCATAGGTGAGTGATTATGGTTATTAAAATAATAAATCCAGCTATATCTTTCTGGGTTTCCTAAAGCAGCTATTAATGGCCTGGTTTTACTCTTGAGCCATAATCTGACTCATCATTACCATTCAAAAAGTAGTCCCGTGGATGTGGATATGCGACCCTGTTCACCCATTTGCACCACCTAAACACAGCTGAAGCCCTGCACTGAATGGACCAGGGAGCTAATGCAGATTAGAACCAGCCTAATAGCTCCTGGATGGATGAATTCACTAGTGTTGTGCACACCTGCATGGGCTTCTGTGCTGGCATGAAGAGGCTGGGAACAGGAATGAGTAACCAGTGTGAAAAAGAGGGCAGGAATGCTTTTTTTTAGTGTTCTGTCTGTTTATGTTCTTGTGTTGTAACAGCAGCCATATTGTATTCACTGCTGCTTGAACTTCGGTGGGAATAGCATGAGCCAAATGACATCTTTTGTAAATAGATAAGCCTAACCTTTCACTTCATAGCTAATCACATGTGCCGTAATTTAATTACAGATGCTTGTAAAATAGGTAAATTAGGTGATATAACCCTAGGTTGTGTTGATTTAGTATAGCTGCTAAAACAATGTTTTTCATTGATGGAGCCTGGAATAGCTTTCAGCACAGGTGGCAACCCTTTATAAGCAATTTACAAGCATAAATTACTGTTTAAGACCAACAATCATATTTTCTTATGTTTCAAAACCTCTTTAAAAGAAATTCAAGGATCCCCACTTAAGTCATTTATATGTGAGGACTAGTTTGTTAAAAGGTGCCAAAAGAAGGAAGTGACTGTTAAAAATGGCTAGAAACAAATAATATTTGTTTAAAGGTTTTGCATTTCTGCAAGATGTCATTTTAGGCATCCTTAAATGCCTCCAAACTTTAAAAATCACTTTGTAAAGAAGTTTTGTATATCACCAGTATGGTGAACTCAATGATGGAAGCCATTAGTTCTGGAGCAGGTAATGATGTATCTGTTGCCGAGTATAGAAGACGCTATATGGGGTTTTGATATGGGAAATCAGTGAGCTTTGCATGTCAGCATGGAAATGTTATGTAAATACGTTGTTTCTTTAAGAATGGACAGAAGCAATCTTCTCTGCACACAAAACAGGCAATTGCTATCTTACACTATTACTTTGGCTATATTTGGTTCTGAATACCTGAGTTACAAAGCAGGCACTCATAAAACAGCTTAATTTTCATAGCAAAGTTGATACCCAGTAATAATTTGTGCTTTTCAGCACTGCTGCATCCAGTCACAGTCAAGAGCAAGAGATTCACAATATGTTTAAATTTGTCTTGCAGTGTCTTTCAGGAAGAGGCCTTGCACAGTCGTGTAGTTGCATGTATTCAAATAAAGATGTCTTGTAGCAAATTCATGGAAAACACAAAAGAGCGCTTGCTGATAATTAATGATGCAGTGCTATAAAATACATCAGTTTTTTATCTTGAAACCAGGCTCACTTTGCAGTAGTGTCTCAGAGAAGCACTGCTTTTTTAAAATGCTTCTTTTTCAGTGACTGTTTTCTCATTGCAGCTGAGAAAACAGTAACACAAAGCAAAGAAAGGATTGCTTACAAACCTTATGTATCGTTCTAGGCTGAAATTCAGCTTGTCTTATTATTTACCAAATAACAGTCAATCACTAGTCCTCTGCTTGACATGGCAAGGAACAGAAAATAGACTGGAGACAGAGGAGACATGTTACAGTGAAATGGAGCTTGTTTATCAGCTGCTTAAACTTTTTTCCATGTATTTGCCTCAGTAACTTTGTTATTAAGTGCATAAGATGTAAGTGAAAGGTTGATTTTGTTTACTTAAAGCAATGACATGAATGTGCACAACCAAGAATAGCTCTTCATCCATATATCTTCATCAACTAACCTAGTTGTCGTCTATGACAAGGTTACCTGCTTAATGGACAAGGAAAGTCTGTGGATGTAGTGTACCTGGACCTTAATAAAGCCTTTGACACCATCTCTCATAGTATTCTGTTTGAGAAACTGGCTACCACTGACCTTGACAGGCACTCCCTCTCCTGGGTAAAAAAGTGGCTGGATGGCTGACTTCAAAGAGTGGTGGTAAATGGAGTTAGATACAGTTGGAGGCCAGACACAGGTGGTGTTCCCCAGGGCTCAGTGCTGGGTCTGTTTCTGTTCAATATCTTTACTGATAATCTAGATGAGGGGATTGAGTGTATCGTTAGTAAATTTGTAGATGACACTAAGCTGGGAGGAAGTTTTGATCTGCTTTAGAGTAGGGATGCTCTGCAAAGGGATCTGAACAGTCTGGATCGATGGGCTGAGGCCAGAGGGATGATGTTTAACAAGGGCAAGTGCAGAGTTCTGCACTGTGGACACAACAACCCCGTGCAGTGCTACAGGCTTGGGGAAGAGTGGCTGGAAAGCTGCCTGGCAGAGAAGGAACTAGGGATGTTGGTTGACAGCCAACTGAACGTGAGCCAGCGGTGTGCGCAAGTGGTCAATGGCATCTTGGCCTGTATCAGAGAATATGGCCAGCAGGACCAGGGAAGTGATTCTGCTCCTGTACTCAGCATTGATGAGGCCGCACCTCGAGCACTGTTTTTAGAAAGGACATTGAGGTGTAGGAGCATGTCCAGAGAAGGGCAATGAAGATGATGAAAGGGGTGGAAAACAAGTCTTCTGAGGAGCAGCTGAGGGAACTCATTTTTTTTAGCCTACAGAACAGGAGGCTGAGGGAGAGACCTTATCACTGTCTACAACTACCTGAAAGGAGGTTGTAGCAAGGGAGGTGTTTGTCTCCCAAATGACAGGTGATAGGACGAAAGGAAATGCCCTCCAGTTGCAGTTCTTTTGCAAGGGAGGTTCTGATTAGACATTAGGAAAAATTTCTTCATCGAAAGGGTTATCAAGCTGGAACAGGTTGCCAAGGGAAGTGGTTGAGTCCCCACACTTGGAAGTATTTAAAAGTTGGATAGATGAAGCACTTAGGCATATGATTAAGTAGTGGACAGGTATAGTGGGACTTGATGATCTCAAAGGTCTTCTCCTACCAAGTGATTCTATGATTTTCCAATAATCTGTATTGGGCAAAGTGAAGCTACAAGTATGGTTTTGAATAATTTTGCCATTACATTCCAGCCATATTGTGTACATTTTGATGGCTATTCACTATAATTCTGTATCCCAGATACAATGTTGAGATAAAGATGAATTGTGTTATGCCCAAGCATATTGTATTTTAATTCTGGTAATGATAAGAAACTAACACTAAACAATGTGAAATCTGAAAAATGAACATGGTCCTTAAATGCTGTTTTCTACAAACAGTATTTTACTTTCTACGTGGTATTTCTAAAGAAATATTATCAGGCTTTTTTGTAGGCAGTACACTGGTTTACCTGCAGAGGATTTTGTTTCCCTTTTGCTCCACAATGTAACAGAGACAGATGTAGGATGTGTGTACCTGGTCAGGATGAGACAAAGCTTGAGGAAGTCAGTGGTTAGTCAAACTAAACAGAAGAGAGAAGCTATTCTATAATTCAGTGCTAACTGATGATAATTCCCAGGAGCAGCTTCACTAATATTGTGAGTTAGACAAATCTTGCCATGCATGTTATGAACTTTCACCTGTAAGTGTATGTTTGACAGCACATGGTTGAAGCATAGTGTAGCAGAACAAATCAAAAGTATCAAACAATGCATTAAAAGTTTATTATGTGAGGAACAGAAGTGGCTTTGTTTTATAAAATGTTTTGAAAGATTACCATTTCCCTCCTCCTGTCTGCTTTCATTTGTGAAACTTTCACTGTGCTTGTTTTTGCTATTTTAATATTGTATTTTAATTTTGCAAACGCAAGTCTAAAATATACAGTTGCCTACATAAAGATAGAACAGATTTATTGTGAAAGAAGTATCCTTCCTGTTTTCTATTTTTTATTTTTCCTTATTCGTTTTTTCTCTCCCAAAGGAAATGAGTCAGAAGAACCTTAGTTTCTCCTTCTGCCTGTCTTTTCCTTGTTAGTGTTCTTGTGCAGACCTCTCATAAATTTTCCCTCAACTCATTTCTAAGCATCTCTATGACTAGGGGAAGGTCTCTTTTCTTGGATATCTTTTCAGATTTCTTGTATTACACAGGCCATAAATACAAATTTCTGCATCTTCTTCAACTCCTGCTTGTGCAAGACCCTCAAGAGAGGAATTCATGCAGGTGCAGCTTCCATTCCTTGTGCTTTTCAAGAGTAGGAAATGATGGAGAAATGAGAAAAATTGTAGTGTTATCTGTTCTGCTTTATCCTGGTATAAGCAATTCACCGCGTGACTTCAGTGGTGGATTTGCATGAGTATGAGCAGCAAGACTCCTCTGCAGACTGTTTTTTACTATCTAAGTTCAGGAAACAGTAGGAAGCGTATTGGCTCTTTCTGCATGGTGTTTTGTACAAATTAAATTTGCGAACCTCTGATAGTAGCTGAAGGGTTGAGGCTTTTTTTCAGAGTTCTTAGGAAAAATAAAGCTCCAACTGCTTCTAAAATTAAGAGCATTTTGTCAGTTAAGTATATGAACTTTTTTTTTTCTTGCATATTACACTTTTTCTAAGGAGATATTCTTTGCTTAGTCATTACAGAGTAGGTCCTAATCTGATGGAGGTTTCTGGATGCAACCTCAGGGTCATTAGTGGTAATCAGAAAATGCTGACAGCACTGAAACTGATGGTGTTCCTTTTTTTTTTGCCTTCTGTTTGTTTAGAAGTTCTCTGTCTAACTGTAATTAGCAAATGTAACATCCTAAGTGTGTTGCTCTTGACTTGCTGTAAACACATCACAAAAGTACAACTTCATATTTTTTTTCGGTTTGCTTCTTGAAAGTTCATTTATCATCAGCCAGGGAGAAAAAAATTACACCACTCAACTTTCTTGAAGTGAAGTTTGCTCTTTTTTTGTAAATAAATACTCATTGATAGTTCTCATCTTCTGAAGCTTTAATGCAAATGTTAAAAGCCTCTGGGGCAATATAAATTGTGGCCCTTTACAAATATAGTTTCCAGGGCAACTGAAGGGCTTACTGTTTCATAAATTCTGTGTTCTCAAACAGAAGCTTTTGTCGGTCTGCTAGAAAATTATTTTAAATTTAAAATTATACTCCCCCTATGAAAAAATACCACTATCATCCTTATTCAAGCCTGAACCATATGAACATACAAATTGAATACATTCAAATATATTGTACAACTGCATGTGTAAGTGAGGTTTGGGCTCTAAGGATCACTAGTGTGATATGAAAAAGTTGGCAGATTTCCTTGTGTGCTGCAGCAATATCCTTCCTCTACCACCACAGCCCCCTCTCACTGTGGTGTGCTTTGCCACTCCTGTCTGTTGGAAAACGTGCTTAGATTAGTGAGATTGTTTCAAAACCACCTTATGCACTCCTCTAATGTTAGACTAATATCCTCCTTGAACAATTTAATTACTTGCAATGACTAGCGCCATTTTCAGCCTTTAAGCTCTGAATAAAATTCTTTGTCGTTTCTGCTTTTTTTGTGATATACTACTCCATGTACTCACAATATTATAAGCTTGGCTTTTGCATGTCCTATTTAAGTATTAATGTAGGACCAACAGACAGTGTGTAAACCTTACCTTTCTTATATGGTGTAATCGATGTAGTATACGAACAGCTAATTGATTGACTTGGCTGGACTTAAGTGAATTGTTGATAGATTGAAAGTGAAGTCCAAACCAAAGATTTGAAAAATCATTTGAGTGCCTTTCTAATCGTGCTTTGGGTAAAGTATTTTCAGTATTTTCAGTATGGTTAGTCTTGGTGAAATTTAGAGAATATGGTAAATACTGTGGTAACATTTTTAGTTTTCTTGTGCAACTAAAGAGTTATTTTAGGCAAAGTAATTTTGGAAAACGAAGCAGATCTTGTCCTCAGCTATATTTGCATAACTCTTCCTGATTTCTGCACCAAATGCGTTCATGCATATCCGAGTACTATACAGAACAATGACCTAGATTAGAAGCTTGTTTTCATTATGAATACTCAATTTAGTACATTTTAAAGAGTTACTCTATTTTTTAAATAATTTTAAGTGAGATGAGAACTTGCACTTATTTGTTAAGGCAGCTGTCTCCAGTGAAGTTAATTCACATAGGTTTAGACTCCATTAGTTCCTATTTTTTATGTCCATTTCTTTCTTTCTTCTCCATTTTTTTCTTTTTTCTTTCCCTTTTCCCTTTGTGCTTTTTTGTTCTTTTTCTTTTGTTCTTTTTCAGTCATTCTTTTTTCTCTTTGTCTCTCTCCCTCTTTCTCTCCTTCTCTCTTTCTCCAGTGACAGGAGAAAGAAAATAAACACTTTATTTTTATTCATTTATTTTCTTCCCTCAGGTACAAATGTTGACTTCACTCTGTTCATGCAAACTGCTCAGATGATGATTAAAACAAGACTAGCACACTAAAAAAATCTGTAGGAAACTGTACAGGGCTAGAGCCTGTGACCTTCAGCAGGAACATGTTCTGCGTCTGACTTCACTGGGGATTTGACTAGAAAAGCCTAAGTAAAGTAGAGATTTCAAGATTTGCTCTTCTGTCTGCTTGTAGTCTTTCATGGATTATAGCATTTTAACGTCTGAGGCTTGAAACAAATTCTAAGGATTCTTTGCACAGAGAAGCAGCAACTTATTCACGTCTCATCACCAAACTGGTCAGTAAATATAAAGACATTTAAGAATAAATTCGTAAAGGTATTTTCTACACACTGTTATGAAGGGTAAATATCCCTTTAGAAATAATTTAAGACACAGTGGTTATTGTGTTCTTTAATTCAATACTACATTGTCTATATATTCAAAGAGTCTCGACCTGTGAGACAGGTACTCACAAGTATATGTCTCAGATTGAGAGGTTGATATCTCAGGTTGTTTTTAAGAGACAAATAGGCACCTAAATACCTATGTGCGTTTGCACCCAAGTCAAGTCATAACTAACTGCTTTTAGCAGCCTCATAGTAATTTCTCCACAACCAGGCCTTTACTAGCAGACACTATTAAAACTTCAAATGCTGATGAAGCTCTGGTTCACATCAAAGCAAATGCTAAGAATAGGCAGGACAACTTTTTTTTTTTATTTTGCCAGTAGGGCTTGTTTTAATGTTTATCAACTCAAGAATTGCTGGCCATTTGTCAGACTCTACATCAGGAGGAACACAGACAAGCTGTGAAGTACAAATGAATGCAGATATAAATGGTTTGGTGTGTCCCTATTACCTTTGGCATTTACTGGGCACAGCAAAGCAAAAGTGATTAAAGTCTGAGAAACTGCTTTAACTGGCTTTCCTCTGCAGAGAGACATCTGATTCTCCCTGTTCCATGACAGAATCATAAAATGGCAGGGGTTGGAAGGGACCTCTGGAGATCATCTGGACCAACACCCCTGCTAAAGCAGGTTCACCTATGTCAGATTGCACAGGAACGCATCCAGGTTTTGAATATATTCAGAGAAGAAGACTCCACAAGAAGACTCACAATATGTTGAACGAGATTTGGCCAAGTACTGACCTCTGTGGAACAATACTAGCTACAAGCTTCTGAATAGACTCTACACCACAGACCACACTTCTCTGTGTTCTGCTGTCCAGCCTGTTCTCAATCCACTTCACTGTCCACTCATCTAACCCACACTTCCTAAGCTTACTTGTGGCATGTTGTGGGAGATAATGTCAAAAGCCTCGCTGAGGTTGTGATAGACAACAAAACCTTGAACTTCCAGCTTGGGACTGAGGTGACTACTCCAATATGACTCATGCTACAGAAGCTGTGCTACCATAATGCTCCAGCTGTGCCAGGAGTACTTGTATGAACACCTTTCAGGATTGCCTATTGAAAATGTCTTAGCTGTTGAATTCAGTTTGGGCTGAAATATCTGAAAGGTTCCTAGTCATGCAACTCCCCAATATTTCGGTTGAATTAAGTCTCTAACTCTAAGTATTGTATTAGTTCTTGGAACTGGATAGAGTGGGGCAGAAAGACCTGTATAAGCCCGAGCTCTTGTTTTGCATAGAGAGGCTGTGGCAGCTTCACAGGACAGAATTCCTGCTGCATGGCCTTTTGAGTCACGCTCTGGTTCCCACGGGCATCTTCATGAACACCACAGACTGGTGATTCCCTAAATGTGCACGTGAACACTGTCTGTACACTGCACAGCTGGTCAGTTTGTGATGGGCCTTTGTTAATTATTAGACTGTAGTAAGGCGTTGTGTTTCAAAGGTCAAGATAGGAACCACAGGTACCAAACAGACAATCAGAAGTGCATACTGAAAGGGTACCAGTGTACTTATGCAACTGTTTGCTCAGGTACTGTCAGTAAAAACATAGTGATAGGTGCTACATTAATTATGAGAGCCTATCCAAACAGGAGAGAGAGGTTTATTTATTCATTTCTCAATTAAGGATCGAACTTTATTCCGTGATCCAGAGTATACTTAGCACCGTAGGTCCAGTGACTTTAACTTATATAAACTGAAAAATCCACCCCCAATGTTTTTTTGCTTTACTATGACTGAATTAGTACTGTAAAAATATTTCAAAAGAGGCATTTTTAGACTTTTCTTGGGGTCATGTTCTCAGTAACAGGAATAATATTGTTTGCTATGAGATCACTCACGGAGGAGAAAGAAAGATACGTTGAGACAGAACCACACAGATAAGTGCTATCTGTATTATCAGGAGGGATTGTGGCTGGGCTACCATGCGGTTGTAACTGCCCAGCTTAGGTTTTCATTCTTAATCACAATGATGAGCACAAGCAATACAGCATCAGGGCCAGGGATTTCCAGAGCATTAGCACTCACTGAAGACAGAGCATATGAGAAGCATATGCTAAGTTTTCATGCTAAGGAGTCTCACAAATCTGTGGCAACTAGAGTTCTGGATGAGTTAAGCTGATATGAAGATGTTTTCCATTTAGGAAAAGAATAAAAAGTATTCTTAGAATTTTCTTTGGGTCTACTTAAAAGCAGCATTATGGCCAGTATATTCCTGGAAGGGTAAGGTTTCTTAAGCTATGATACTGGAAAGACAACATGCCATGTAGGTTATCTTAACCTAGAGGCTCTTCCTTAGCTCCCTGCTGCTCAACTGACAGAATATATAGCACTACCCCTCGTATTACTAGCCCCCATGAATATGAATACTGTGCAAAGAAATAAAAGAGGCAGGAAGGGTCAGGCAGAGCTTAATCAGACAGGCAAATCAACCCCCCAAAAACTTCCTTTCTCCTTTCTCCAATAGCTCTTTAGCACTTTTGCCCAGAAAACTAAATCTGATAAAATAAATTTAAAATACCTCGGAGAAGATGTGCATCAGAATTTTGTTGAACTGGATGATGTGTTAGTACAAAACAGAAAGATGGTCCTTGCCTCCTTCCAAATAAATGTATTATTATTGTGCTTGATAGTAAACCATAAATATTAAAGCACTGAAGTACGGTAATAAATTATTGTAGTAATTGTATGATCAATGCACCCATGTTGCTTTAAGGTACATGTACTTACATTTAGAAAGAAGCTGACTTCAGGGAAGGTAAGGAACTGTCCCACCTGTTCGATAGCTTCCTGTGTCTTCTGGAAATAATCCCATCTGCCATTATTGCCAGTCACTGTGCCACCGTGTCCTTCACCTTCCTCTGTAGATATGCTTTTGTTAGTGAGTGCTTCAGCAGAGCACTCCTAGTCCTTTTGAAGGGTTCGCTGCATGTATGTGTCTCCATCACTGATCTGTTCCAAGAAAAGAGTTTCTCCTTGTGGCTTGAGGAATGGTCATAGCTGCCTGTCATAAATATAGATATTTATACAACATGAAGTGAGGCCAAATAGAGTGTAAAGGATTATATGAGAGAGACAAAAAGCTGAGCTCAAACTGAGAGCGGTGTAAGGGAAGCATCTAAGTAACCAGTTGAATTAGAGGACTCCAGTGCTCTGCAGATTTTCTCCTTGGGATGGTGCAAGCTTCACCTCAGGTATGTACAACAGCTAAGGGAGATCTTACCTCATCTCTTATAGAAGCGGAACCTATGTGTGTGTCAATATAGCTACTCTCTGGATACGTTTCTGGATAGCTAAACTTCCATATCACATTTACCTTCTGAAGATTATGGTCAAGAACATAGTACATTTCATTACCAAAGAAACTCTTATTTTAATGGCTTATTACCCACTTAAAAACTTATGCTTGCTTCACTGTTTTTAGTGCCTGGGGCAGGTTCAGTGATGTTCTCAGCAGAAGTTTTTCCCTGAGATTTTAATGATGCCTGTGCTGTTGGTAGCAGGTTTTTGAAACTTGCTTCACACTCCCTTTTTTTCCCCCCTCTGTTCTCCTTTTCCGTGTATCAGAGTGGAATGATCTCTCAGTTAAAGTTAATTCAGGCCCTCAAATTATGTGAAGCTGTGGGAAACCATGCTTTACGATGTACAAGGTTAACAAAAATTAGATACAGTTATAGTTCTGCGTATCTAGTAGTAAGAAATGACTGATTTAGTGATAACTCTGCCCATAATTAGCACACAGTTACCACTCACTTACCATTCAGTCTAGTAATTAAAATGAACTGTCATTCCCCTTGCAGACTGGCCACATTGGTGCTGACACTAGCAGGGCAAGTGGGACTGAGTGTGACCTCCAGACCTCTGGTGCCAGGTTGTTCACCGTGGTTGTTGCTGCCCCTCAGGTGGAGGTAAAATGAACTGTCATTCCCCTTGCAGACTGGCCACATTGGTGCTGACACTAGCAGGGCAAGTGGGACTGAGTGTGACCTCCAGAACTCTGGTGCCAGGTTGCTCACCGTGGTTGTTGCTGCCCCTCAGGTGGAGGTCAGTGTTGGGGCAGATACTGTCTGGACCCTGACTACCAAACCAGCTCATACTTCCGATGTGCGGCGAACTTTACTTTCTTTTGTGCTATGGACTGTATTCTATTCAAATTCACAAGTTCTTGGAAGGGCCAACACCTAAGCACAACGAACACAAGCTAGAGAGTCCACTACAGACAATGCTGCAATGCTTCTCTCTTCACCCTGAATAAAAGTAAGGGTATAACTTAGAGTGACAGTTCATTTGAGCAAGTGGATAGTCACTGTGTAAAAACTGGATTTAAAATGCTAAGTACATAGTAAACCACTTAACAATGGGTATATCTTTGAGTAACTTGTTAAAGGGGAATGGAAATTGTAAATTCGCATTACTTCCGATTCTAGTTTGGCAAATGCTGCCCTTATTCTACCTACATTTTTATTAGTACTTAGTAAAGAAGCATGTTAGTGAAGATGGTAAATCCTTGTTGTAAACATTTAGCTCGTTTCTGATATATCATCTGCATTTGGGAGGTAGGAGGCTTGCATGTGTTTCCATGAAGGTGGGAGTCATTTGCAGGAGTCAAGAAGCATGACGTACACTCGCAGAATCAGATGTGCCCATATTGCTCTGTGGGTTGGCTAAGCACTTAATTTGAAAAACAAATAAAGCACGTCAAGGGGTATTTGGTATGGAATACATCAGAACGTTGGCAATTCTTGCTCACTTGCAAAGCTACCTGAAGCAAGAGTGGGAAATATGGGAAGGCAGCATGAAAATTTGGGTTGAGTTGTAATTAGAAGTAATCAAGGTCTGTTTAATGAATGTTTTATATTTTATATGTTTTGATGTTATGATATTTGGAATGACTAAATTGGAATTAGCAATATATATGTGTGTAGATAATATATATACATATATAAAACATATATAAAAACATATACAGATGTCACAAACATATATACACACAGAGGTCATTTTGCAATGGATGATTTTGGAAATGAATTTAAATTTAAACTCCTTTAAGTAGGTTAAGATATTCCACTTACCTAATCAGTGGAATGCAGTCACTGACCTACATTTGTAAGGAAATAATTTTTCTGAAAATGATGCTGTAACTTTAAAAGGATCATTAGCAGAGCATATCTGGCATCCTAATTTACATTTTAGATAACTCAGAATTATTAATTACCGTGTTATACCCAGGCAAACTTCTAATTTCTGCAGAGCAGTATCTAGGCCTTTACAGCTTGAAAAGAGATAGCCTCAACCAACTATGTAACAAGGGATAACTGTACGGGATGAAAGGGATTTGCTCTCCTATGGATTTCCTACTGTGCTATTTTGAATCCCTTGGCAGGGTTACAAGGCTAGCCTCATTTCTTTCTGCCTCATCTGGTTTTGGTTTTGGTCTTGGTCCTTTGCCATGTAGTGTCTCATAGGTGATTTTTCCGAATTCTTTCATATATTTGTATATATGCATAAAATATCTCCACAGTGAAAACATCAGCTATCCAAAACACACTGAAATCAAACTTGATTTTTTCAGAGCTAGTGTCTCACACCTCTTTGTTGCAATGCTTTGTGCAGTGACACACAGGCAAGGATGTGTGTAGCTGCCTGGTGTATACCAGCCACTTTTAACACCAGCAGATTAGCCAAGGTCCTTCTCCTATATCCCACTGCTCTGCGAGTGGCTTCTCTTTTAGGTAATGAGAACAGAAGAGACCTTGTATTTTTCGACAGATTATTTTTCCAATGTAATTATTGTGCAGACCATGGCATGCCACTACTGCCAGTGGTTTCTTATGAGAACCTGGAGAGTCCTCTGCCTGTCTGTTTGGTTCAGTCTGTCCCACTGATGGTTTGGTTTGGTTTTTCTCACTCAGCAGAACTGTTGAGTGGGGGCTGTGCAACAGCGAAAACCAAACAGGATTACCTCTCACTTGAGCTGCTAGATCCACTCATTCAATTTTGTTATCACCGCTGTGATGCTTGCATTGTTCTTGAAGGCCAGAGTGCAGAAACTGTCTCATCCCACCCCAGGAGTAAAATGCAAAATCATATTTTGGTTAAAGGCAAAAATACTAAGCCCTTGAATATATGCCTCATCATATATTTCATATTTCATCACAGACCCCATCAACTACTTTTAACTGCACGTGGTGAAATAATAGCTTGTGCAGCAGTTTTAATGCCACAGCTTTTCGGCTTGACACTAGGTTCCTTTAATGGTTCCCAGCTGGGCTCTGTCTCACAGCACATCTGAACTCCTTGCCAGGATTGCCAGAGTGCGGTTGCAGGGTAGAAATTCCCAGAGCAAACTGCTGTTTGACAAAGAAAGCCAGAGGTGTGGAAAAAGGTGGGTTTTTTAAAATTTTTTTATAAAATGAGTTGTGCAGCAGTTGAATTAAATATTGCTAAATAGGAACCATATGACATATCTTTGCAAAAGACATTTGATATTTGTAACCCTCACCTAGGGTGCTTATTTAAATTAAAAAAAGTTATCAAAATACTGCATGATACTCATAACCTTCAGCAACTGCTGAAAAAAAATGGATTTTGAGCTTTGATCTTTTGTGAAGAATTATTCTGTCTGGAAATTGTGGGTTTGACTGTTTCATTTCTCAAGTCTTCATGTGATCTCTGTGGTGGGTAAGCATCTGTTCACCAGGTACTGCAGTTAGCTGGTTCATCACTTGGTCTCCTGTTCCATTTTGGTAGACCTAGAAGTAATGGCTGATTGGCCTTGTTTTCTAGCTGGCTGGTATAAGTACTGTTTTCATCAGCTATATTGGATGGTCAATTTATAGTTCTTGGATTTTGGTTAGCTGATTGGGTTTTTCAAATGAACACTAGGTAACTGAAGTGGATGTTCTCAACAGAGCTAAGGCTTAGCAAAGAATATTGGTTTTATCTTACTGGTTTGTACCTGTACTGTTAAATAACTTTGATGTTTGAAGTCATATTCTAGGTTCTTGTGCCACTGTAACTAACTTAAATGCACTTTGCATCTTCAAAGTCAGCATCTTCTTAATTGTCACCAGCGTCCCTGTGGAAATAACCAGGGCAAACATTTTATGACTTAATACAAGTATCTGTGGCATTTTGCTTTATTAATTTTGTTTAGCTGGAACAGTTTCCATGCAGTGGTGCATCTCATGTGGCTTACTGTTGAAAAACCTGCTATCCCCCAAGGGGCACACTTCTGAAAAAAAATGGTTATTTGTAAAGAGTGTGTTATTTTTGGCCAGGTGAGTTCCCAGAGACAGTTAGACACATGACCACTGGTACAGGATAGGAAGTAGAGTCAGCAGAAGGAAAAATAGCATTAAGCTATTTTTATATGCTTCAGCTGGCTCAAGCTGTCTGGGTGCCCCCTGACTCCCACTCCCCATTTAGTGCATAGGTAGCGGCACTAATGCGGACATATTGCAGAGCTTACAGAATCCATTCAAACACTGAAACCAGAAGCAGTATGGCCACAATGGCACAGCATTGCACCCAAAACGATTAATTCCCTTGAGAGAGAGTTTCAAGTCTCTCAGGCAGAAAGACTGTATAGCTGTGGAAAGATAAGAGGAAAAACAATTCTCAAAGCTCCGTGGGTGTTATCTCTGCAGTGCTGTACTGTGCCCAGGAAATGTACAAGCAGTGGTCAAACTTAGAACATGTGCCTTTGAAGGGTGTTAGGTGACTGCCTCGCTATTTGGATGTTGCAAAGCAGTCTGGCACCCTAAATAAACTGATTCATTAAATTATGCAATGTCTTTTGCCAAAAAGTTGCATTGCTAGATCAAATTATTGATCCACCTATACATGTATCCTACTCCTGTCAGCAGTCTTGTCTTGATAACCCAGAATGCTGTGCCATACCATGCATGCACTACTTAATAAAAAAACATGGAGAACCGAAGGTGTTCCCCACCAGTAACTCAAATGACTGCAGTGGTGATCTCTAACACTGAGTTGTTGCTGCATAATGTTGTATTACTGGAGACAGCAACACATAGGTTTAATTAATTGTGCAATATTACAGACAATAAGTTGATTTTTATATATATTGGTCTGTTGGAAAGCATGGTGAGACTTTATAGACTCAGAGGAATTACTTTGCCTGCTGCATTGCTGAAAAGCCGCTACTAGAGGTGAAACACAGTAGCTGCTTAACAGCTGGCAGATTCCTATAATCAGCTGAACCTAGGGGGGTAATTTAGGCAGGCAAAAATGTAATTACTTAGTGTATTTCCTACACTGAACTAATTACGCAGTGACTTACACTGGCAAAATGTCTCACACAATGTCCCTATCAGTACAGGTCTCTAAAGGTAGAATTGTATATAGTTTATATAAACTGAACACAATTACAAATCATCATGTCTCAGTGTAAAGAGTAGGGTTGTATCTCTAAAGTAGTCAGAATTTTGAATTAACATCATGGATTTTGTCTCTTACTACTGTTTTAGCTGGCATTTGGACTTACTGAAATAAATACTGCTAGAAGTTGCTGGAGACTCCTAGAAGAGAAAAGAAGTAGTGTTCCTGTGATTGGTGCTTGTGTTAGTTTACACTAATTTTTAAATAAAAATACCTACTAGGATAGACTTTATGTTTGCTTTCCTCTAAAAGCACTGTATTCACCTTTCCCTAACTATGATTTTCTACAGATTCTGTTGGTATTCGTAGTTTTTAGCACTTTGCCCAACATAAAAGCAATAGTTCAGTAATGTCTCACTGGAGTTTTGTAGAAATGGATAGCAGAATATGGCCTGGTCCTGACAATCTGATCCCCCTCATTTGGGAATTTTTAGAACCTATTTAATGGATAGTTAAATCAAAGAGAGATTCCCTGATATATTCCTTGTAAATAACAACAGTTTCAAATCAAACACTATTGTAGATTTCCTCTTTGGTTTGGTTTGCGCATTGTTTAATTTCTTTTTTTTTTTCTCCCCTGCAAGGATATCTAAGTACTGTGTGCGTACGTGTCCTTTGATGGTAACATTTTGAGGCAGTTATTAGGAAAGTGGTCAGAAAAATGTTCAGAAGTTCTTCTCCTCCTGTTAGTTCCCCATTTAGCTGCTTCTGGTAACAGTCATTTCTGGGATCTAAAAGTTTGTCTTAGTTTCATGATTCAGTGTAATAGTTACTGAGTCTGCATACTGAGTCTCCCTTTAGTCTACATTCTGCAGCAACAGCCTCTCTGAAAGCTCCCCAATGAGCCATATTCCCCTCTTTCCATCCTCCTCAGGCTATGATAGTATTGCTTTCTTAATATGCTTTTCCTACATAAGTATCAAATTTTAATCCATGGAGATTCTGTTACATCTCAGTACAGTTAACTGAATCGTCTGGTTGCGCTGCATGCTTCCTTTAATGCGTAGCACCACTCCTGTGACCTTGTCTGTTTTTTTTTCCTCATGTGTTCCGCACCTTACCGTGTCCCACTGATGATTTTCTTTTTAGTAGCCTTCTAATATTATATTTCTCATTCAATATTAAGCTTTTATTCTTCTCAGTTCCCCCTTCTATATTGACATAGAAACAAATATCCATTTAGCCTGACTACCTACTTTCTGTACTTTCTTTAGATGGGACTTGACTGTTTCGAGCTGTTCTTGGTTGTTTCTCCCTGCAGCTGTCCTTGGTCTAAGTAATCATTTGTTACTTCGCCTGCAAAGGATGTGTACTCTGTGTGATTTTCCACCTTGTCAAAACTCCTCAGTTTGTGGTTTTGTTTTGACCCATTTTTTATTTCTATGAAGTTCATTCTTCTTGCAAAAACTCATCTGGTTCCAAAATTACTAATTCAACACCACGATTTTTTTAAAGGTTTTCATTGAAATTCTGTTATCACCCCAACTTTCAATAACCCTTGACACAGTGTTTGATGCCATGTTCTTTTAAGAAGTATTTCAGATTATTTCATTGAGGGAATTAGGATCAGATCACCAATATTTAGTTCTGAAGGCATGAAAACTATCCCTAATGAATCTATCTGTGTAAGTTAGGATTTCGTACAAAAGGGTTTGTGAATAGCTATTGTAAATACTTCATCAGAGCATCTGAGGCAATCTCCCAAGAGATCTTCAGCTTATCAGAACCTTGCCAAGAAAATTTTTGAAGGATTTGACATAATTTTTTTTATCTTTTATTATTGTTATCTTCACTTCAAAAACATACATTAAAAAAGACTGTAGTAATGATGACAGTAAAGCAAAGTCTTCATTAGCATAATCTAATATGTACAAGTCTTTACAGAGTCATAAAAATTAATATAACTAGTATCATGTTGTTGCTGCAAGAATGTTTCACATCTAGTTTTATTCTTAAGTACAGAAAAGGGAAAAAAAGAAAACTGGAGAAGCTGTAGTGTACTGTGAGATTATATGTTCTTACTTAACGTTTCTGGTATAAGAAAACTCTGAATATCATGATTACTATAAACCTTTAATTCCACACCACATATCTCATTTTTAAATCCTCTCTTACAGACTTGTAATTTCTAGGATTGTTTCTGACATCACTCTATAATGTTTCAGGAACTACTATTATCAAGAGACATTAGAAAATACTAAAATGGTTGACAGATTATTTAACGTATAGGGGAATAATACTTTAAACACAGAATAACAGGTTGGAAGGGACCTCAAGAATAACTTGTAGGTAGCAAGGCTTTGCCATGGAGTAATAAGCATCTGCCAGACCTTTGTGTATATTGTAGCTTGCACGTATACATGTTGTATAATAAACAGAACTATATTTGCTTTTATTGTGTGACCCTGTTATAAACATTTATGCTTAACATGATTCAGCACATATGTCTGTGATTTAAGTGCCATCTTTTCCTGTACCTGTGCAGTCTTTATGATACAGATCCTTTAAGACTTACTGGGTAATGGATCATTTAGAAAAAGTAATTTCTTCTTTTTTTCATGCTTGGGGCAGGGGGTAAGACACAAAAAAAAAAAAAAACCCATGAATCTCGTTTGTATTCTGGAAATACATATTGTGCCTTTAAGACCAGAGGCTTAATTGCAAAGTGGTATGGTAACTGGTGTGCAGTCCACAAGACCAAGCCAGAGCTGATGCAAAGTAACTTTTCCCCAATGCACATAGTGAGGGTATCCGGAGCACTGCCTCTTTCCAGCTGCCAGTCCACTCCTCCTGGACATTTTTTTTTTTTGCTGTTGTAAACATGTCAAAAATAGTCCTTGATTTATCTTGCATCTGTGGCATCAAAGACCAATGCAGAGCCCACCAGAAGAAAGTAAAAATACAACAGCACTGAAGAGTACAAGTCATATTCCATACTTGTTATTTCTTCATTTATTTTTGCCAAAGAGAATGCAGTAAGCAAACCTTAAGAGGGGATTTTGTGTACAGTTAAGATGTAATATGACATAATATGACATATTATAGCACTTGCAATTGACTCATTATTTTTTTACTAGGGAGCAGCTTCCTTTGGGGCTTAACTTATTGTCTCCTCTGTCTCATTTGTTTTGAAGCAGAATAAAAAATTGCTGATGTATTATGTTTTCCTCTGTAATTTTCAGAATTCTCCGTAACTCAGTTAAATCCCACTCTTGTCTTTTCCAGGGCATAAAATTCTGTTTGCTATTTCTTGTAACGTACATAGAAATAGCACAATTTCTTTTTTAAGATTGCATATTGTTGATGGACAGCCCTAAGCTAACCAGAACTGACAAGATGTTCAAAGCAGAAAATAGACCCAACAGACAGTTTGTGGGAAGGAGGACTTTGGGAAGATTTTCTGAGTATTTTGTTAGCAGTAGGAGCAAAAAACATCCCAGGAAGGCATCTCATTCATGAGTTAAAGAATAGCAGTCCATGATCCTTATCTATCATCTCTTTCATTCAAGGGAAAAAAAAAAACCCAAACCCCTCTCTAACAGGACATAACAAAATATGACATTGGCAGCAGAAAAATAAAAAAACAGCAGTTTTTGAGACCGTGCTAAATTTTCTCTAAGTTCAGCATCAAATTTGTAATCCTACCCCTCTTATTCTTTTGCTCTTCTTTTGGTTTCAGATTAGGCATGTTTCAGTTCCACTTTTTACCATTATTTTCCTTATTTCTTTTTTTTTATCTCCCGTTTACCTGCATTTATTCTTCATCTTAAAAAAAAAAAAAAAAAAAAAGTTGTTTTATGTCCTGTTATCTCTTACCCTCCTCCAGGTTAGTGACCTAACACTGATTTATTTCTGCAGTTCAGCTTGGTATTTTTAATGCCTGACATTCACAATACTGTGACTTTTTTCCAAAATCACTTTATGCATTGAAATGATGTTACATTAAAACAGAACCAGAAAACCTACACATGACAAGATCAAGAAGCTATTAGTCATATGCTCTGCTGATATGTCTTTAAAAGCATCCTGTTGCTCACAAAATTGGCATATTGTTCTTTCTGAGGTTCTGATCCAGCAATGAAGCTTGTATGAATCGTTTTGGAACACTAACGAAACTCCCAATCACAGAATCATGCCTCTGTTTTTTAACACACTCAGATTATTTTTAATCATACAGCTTAGAGATTCTAACAACAAACTTGATTTTTAGGATCACTAACTGAAAGTGAGGTTCTTTGGTCCTATATGTTTAGAATTTCTTTGACTTCTCTTGAAATCATTGACTGATGATTTCAGTTGTTAAACTGAATATAGGTATATCTTCTTGTTTTCCTATGAAGCCTCTCAAGTGCAAATGTGACAGGAAATATTTTTTTTGTTAAAATCTTTCATTGATTTCTTGTTTGATCAGCTGCTTAGTGACATACTGTATAGCTGGTTTCACTTTGCAAAGATAATTTTCGAAGTTGAACAAGAAAATGGCTAGCATTCTTTATTTCTTCTGTTTAAATTGCTTCTTTGCAACTTTGACAGTATTGAAGCTCTCAAGTGCCAACACTGACAGAAGATACCATAGCTTAAATGACTCTGCAGAGCAAAAACCTATTATCTGCAGAGACAGCTCTAGCAAGTTGTAAAGCACAATAGGAGAAAAGTAAACGGGCTCTGTGTAATAAAAGATAGTATCCTCAAGGCAAACACTTCGATCTTCTCAGGACACTTGACCAGAAGTGACATCATTCACCAACTGCTTGGAGAAGAAAAAAGAGAAAAGAGATACTAGAGGACATTTGTCAGGTCTAGCAAACAACCCTTCTGATGGGAAGAGAAACCAGCTAAGATCACTTTAGTCTAATGCAGTCATGTTTTCATTTAGCAGTACACAGGCAGCCAGAGCAACACGGTATGCACTTTTTCCCCTTTTTATCTCCAGCTGCCTTCATTCATCTGGAAAAGGACCAGGTGTTTTGGCAGCGAGTGAGACCCAAGGCCTCACAGTTTAGTCATTCAATTTGATTTGCAGGTGGCTTGTTAGAAGACTTATGTATATTTCTTGACATTTTGGGGGCAACCTTTTTTTAGTGGTATGAAATAAATATGAGGTCCCATGCTTGATACGAAAAATGTGTACCTGACACTGCTTGGGTCACCAAAAATGAATTGCATTTCCTATATAAGACCTTAAGTAACACATTTCAGCATGATATTCTAATGATGAGTTCATTGCAGTGTAATATTTGGACAGCTGCTTGAACTTAACCTGTGATTTTTATCTCATCTGCGATATGCCTGTGATCACACCTAACAGACATACGCTGACTTGGGAACCTGGTTGTATACATGGCTGTCTCCCAGAATGTGAGAAAGTCCCCTGAGGTTAAATTCAAAAAAAGGCACTTTGGGATTCTAAGCATGAGTGTCGCATTTCCTAGGGTTTATGTACCCAGCGTTCCAGGAGCAAAATTCAAGCCCTCTTTGTGAGTAGCCTGTGTACAGCACAGGAGAGTGTCATTTCAGTAACAAATAGATGGTACAATGTCTGTGCAGCGTATATATAAACCCTGGGGATAGTACTTCAGCAGCAGCATGGTTCCTAGGCTTGACAAGTCTTATCTTGAACCGCTGGAAAACAGAGCTGAGACTTGGAAGACCCATGTGTTGTTACCAGCTCCGTCACTGGCCAGCAGAATGGCTCTAGCACTGTTTATTGGCAAAGCTTTGCAGAGCACTTCTGAGTTTTTACAGAAAACACTGACAACCAAACTGAAGCTGATGAATCCTGAGTGAAAAGCTGGAAGTGTATTCCAGCTGCCAGAAGGTGCAGGAGCTCGGCACAAGCTATCCATTTTCAGTAAGCCAGGTCCCTTAAGAGGCCCATTTTGGAGTACTTTTTATGTATATAATCAAATCATGCCACAGGAGCGTGAGAGTTCAGTGGGCCAGTGACATACAGTGGGCTGCAAAAGGAGCTTGGCTGGGAGCCTGGGAAGGAGGCTGTCCCACTCAGACTGGGCAATCTTCCTCTTGGGTTGTTACAGGAGCAATTTGAAAATGTGGTGTCCCTTCCTGAACTGAAGCCGTGGCCTCATTTTGTGTCTCTGTAGTCTAAGAGCTGTATGCTAGATAAGAAATGCTTCCTGTCTGCAGCAGCCAGACGCCAGTCTGAGGCTGCTATATGCTTTTTCTCAGCCCTGCACAGGACTCAAATGAAGAAAAATTGCATTTAAGATCTGAATGTCTAGTCACCTAGCAACGATAGTCCCATCAAAGGTTTCAAACTGGCTTGGGCTGTGTATCCCCGCAGGTCTTTTTTGAATGTATTTAATTACTGCAGCTTTTAGGAAAAAAAAAAAGTATTAAGATATTCAGATGGATTCTTGTTGGGACACAAGTATTGGAAAGGAAACACATGTTGCTTATGCAACAAATGCAAACAAAATTTGGAAAACAGATTATTATGTTCTAAATGCATAACATTTACTTGATGGACAGCCTCTACTTACTAATAGGAAAAGGGGAGAAAGCTGCAGATTTTTGGTTGATGTAGAACAGCTTTGGGGGCTGATCACCTGGACTCTGTCGAGCAACTAAATAATATGCACAAATAAATAAAAACACTGCCCATAATTTCTATTAAAATTATTTCAAGTGGCATTGGCAATATGTTCTAAGTCTGTTGTGATAGATAACAGCTATTCTTAATTCTTGGGAACAACCGCAATGTCTGAAAAACTCCAAACCATAACAGCCCACCCCAAGAGCACAGAAGAATTGGAAGCTTATTTGTTTTATGGTGACTTATAATATACCATAAAAGAATGCAACATCTAAATCAGGAAAGAAGTTTAAGAAACATTTGCCTCTCTCTTCTCAGCACAAAGAAATTTGTGGGTTGTGACTTATAAGCCAGATGGCAAGAATATTTTTCCTTTTTTCTGGGTAGCTCGTTGTGTCAGCACTAACCTTTTCTAAGAGAATACTGCTATTTATTTAAGTCTTTTTTTTAAATGCACGTTTTATGAAGTTATTCATTAGTTTGAATGGTTTGAAGTGATTGAGAAGTTATGCTTGAGGGTATTTCAGCCCGTGTGCTGCTTGCAGTGTTTTCCACACAGTCCTTGATTTTTTTATTTCTACAATTTTCTGTACCAGTGGTCTGTTTTATATCACCTGTAAGTCTTCTGGCTGATATTTTTCCTATTCCCTAAAAATCAGCTGCCTTGTTTTTTAATTGAAAAAGTGTAGATAAGAAGAAAAGTTCTTGCACATAAGCACTTATTTATGTCTCCTACCAAGTGAAAAATAAAAATATCCGGAAGTGATGGTACCTCAAAATAAAGATTCAGATTGTTGCTACTGTGAAAGGTAAAAGTGGTGGAATTGTTGAGTTCCTTTCAGAAATTTACTAAGAAAAGCACAAGTACTGAGAGTATCAGCAATAGGAGCCAGAAATTAAAGTCACAGATTCATGTCACACATCTGAATGACAGTATTGATGGGCTCAGAGTTGACACTCTGGGAATTCAGCAAAACAAATATTTGATATCTTACATAATCACAGATACCTTTATCAGAATGCTTTTAAACTGCAGTACTACGTAAGCTTTAGGATTCAATATTTATGACTCAGTCAGCCCTAGTTCTGATATTCTATCATAATTCTCTGCTTAATCTCAGAGGTATGTACCACAGAAACTGGATAAACAGCCAACACTGTATAATGTGAGAGAGAGGTGTACTTAGCTGTTCTCCCAGTGCATGTTTTCAAGTTAAAAGGACACATCCTTATGAGAAAAATGCAACAAATGAACTTCTTAACAGTGGGGTGCTTGATGGCTCTCAATGGCACTACACTTGTAGAGGACATTTCTTAGAAAAGTTTATGGTGTGTCTTTTAAACAGTGGTTATAAATTGTGTCTTGTATTTGGTCAAACAGGTAGGCAAGCAGAGAAAGACACACAGAGTGTATTACTGCAATTACTCACTGTGTAATGTACACCTCAAAAAAACTGGCTATGGTTAAATAGTCACAGCTTCCTAAATATCCTAAAAGGGTTTCTTTTTCACTTTTAAGGCTGTAGACACCCCAGTGCTGCTATCTTTTCATCAACAGTGGCATCCTCTTTCATTCAACATATATCTGAAATAACTAGTCTCTATAGATTCAGAAGGAATGTGAATGAAGCAGAAACCAAGGAGAATACCACAGCAGAACAATATTTCCTTAGTACCTGGCCTAAACTAGTTAGGCCAAAACCTTAGAAAAATAAGAGAGTGTCATTTATTCAAAGATTTGTTTGACTGCCTTTTCTGGTACGTGAGTGTGGTTTTTGGGATGCAGTCAGGAACTAAGGAGAAGTCCTCTTGTCCTGTGTTATGCCAGTTCAGCAAACGGAGGGAGCAGATGTAGCAGTTAAGTCTTTTCCAAAAGTTGTGAAATTAGTTGATTAGTTGAATTACTGAACTTAACAAAAACATGTCAGGATCAAGAGGCAATTGTGCATTGTTTTATGCAGTCTTGTGTTGTAAATAAAGCACTGCTCCAATGGTGACACTATAACAGGAAAAAGAGGAATGATTTTTGTTTAAACGTGTAAAAGGTCTTGTCACGATATCAACAATTTTAATAAACAGCACAGTCTTGTCTTGTTTTTCAGGAGTTTTAATGGTGGAAGCACTGACTCATTTTGATAAGCTACTCATGATTCTTTCCTTAGAGGCATGCCTCACAGTAGACATTCATATTTTACAGTAATGCATTTCATCGCCATGTTTCAAAGTATTTTGACAGGATGAGTAAATGTTACATTTTCTGCATGACAGGAACAGTAGTGGCACAGAAATTAATTGCAGTAAAATTCAATTAACCGAGAAAAATGGAAGTAGAATTCAGGCCCTCCATGCCTCTTGTCTGATCAGATATCTGAGGATTAAGATATACAGAAACCACATTGGTCTTGTCTACAAATTTTAACCTTCACTGGGAAATGCTGGCCACATTTCCTACGTATTCCACTCTTCTCTACTTCAAGGGATATTGTGAGAACTCATACTGCTAGCAATAAATTGAGTATTGATATTAGCCACTAAAGTACAATCCTGGAAGTGGTAGTTTTTGAAATCCTTTTTCAGTCCCGTTGATACCACAAGCCCAGCTTTTGTAAAGGATAGTGAAGTTCTGAGGGAGTTTCCTGAATATTTCTTCTCTGCTAATTTGTATTTCTCATTTAGTCTACTTCAGTTGGGTATTTCAACATCCATCCATGTGAATACCACTTTGCAAAAAAGTCTGAGTGATCCAGAAGTTATTTACATCTTTGTCAAATAGCCACATTTTTCTGTAAAGCAATTTTGTGAGACAAGCAGAAAGCTACTCCACAACAAAAAACAGTCTCAGGTTTGAACCATCTGCTACGCATTTGTTTACCTGTATTACTCTGCTGAGTAAACACAGTCCTCTCAAAAGGCAAGTAATAATATGGATTTTTTCACCATTGTTTGAGAGAGAGCAAATTCATGCGTGGATGTACACATGAGGATTCTTACTTTCAAACGAAAAGAAGTGGGGAGTAAAACCTATTTGGAATAGAGAGAAGAGTTTCAAGTGACTGTTCAAAGAATCTCTCAATTATTCCCAAGGGAAACTCAAGAAGTGGGACATCGTTCTGGGGAAAAAACAAAACAAAACAAAACATTCTTAATGTTACATGCTTAACTCCAGAATTATTTGCTCATTTCTTGCACAATTTGAGTTTCCTACCAAAAGTAATGTGAGACCACTGAAAATCAGAAATTCAGAAAAAAAACCCAAGAAAGACATAAATTTGGTTGAAATACCTGCTGGAGCTGCCAATCCCTCTTCACTGACTAGTCAGCTCACAACTTGGAAGTCTTGGTAACACTCTCTAGAGGTAGCACAAGGAAGCATACCAGAGTTCACCCAGCGATGGAGGGTGTGCACTACTAAGAACTACGCAAACTTAAAGCTCAGGATGTTGGTAATGAAGTGCAGTAATTATGCAGAATGCACGATACAAGATTCAGTGACAACAATAAATAAATAAAAAATTAAAAGGCTTTCATGACCCTGATATCCTTTTTTGTATTCTGGCTAACCTGTAATCTCATTATGGAATGTGAAAATAGTATGATTTGAAAGAGGCTGCAGCACAAAAATATCTTTGAGTCACTTTGTGTTGCATTAGGTAAATTGTTCTTTGGTAATTCCGTAAATAGAAGGCGATGGTGACACCTGAAAAGCACTCTTTTTTTGCTACAAGCAGTGCTATAGTGGGAGTTGGTATGATTTAAAATTAAATTGCTTGATATTTCAGCAGTTCTGGATTCCTCGGTGCCTCTTTAAAGATGCTTAGTTTTAACAGCAAGTCTCTCAATCTTTTCTGGAGTTTCAGCACGTAATGTGTGTAAATTATATATGTATGTGTATGCATATATATAGAGGTACATATTTACATACTAAAATGAAAGTGACCAGGAAACAGCATGCATTAGAGAAACCTAGAGAGAGATATATGTAGCTCACAATTGGGGAAAAAATAGTAATTAAGCAGAAAATGGGTTGTGGAGGGAAGGAACTCTTACCTCAGGAGACAATCTGCCCTACTTTATTTTCTCACATCTTGAAATCTATGAATCTTTTACTGGCTTTATCGCTTTCCCCAGTTCCCTGCAGGCCAGAGCTGACACTTAAGCCGCTGTTTTATCTTAAACCGTTCAAAGCACATCTGAAAATTACTTACCCTGCTGAGTCTGAAAGTGGCTGCATGATTGCAGGAACCCACATACTGGTTACCTCCAGTCCAGGTGATCGCCGTTGTTTGAGTGAAGTTATGATAGCCCCAGAACTGCTGGCACATTTTTGCAATATATGGTCTTTTATTGCTTCCAGTTGAAAACTGAGTTGACTTTTTTTTAATTTTTTTTTTATTTTTTGTCTTAGGCCTCTCTGATATCTGCACATAAAGACAGTAATAGCTTTTCACCTTGTGTAATTAACAGCTGTTTTGTATATGGACAGGATCAAGCAGTTGAACTCTCTGTAACTATTGTGATTGTTTATTCTGTGGGCTCTCTCTACTGCTTTTGAATACAGCCTTTACAAATCCTTTCTGGTTTTATTCCATTGCACTTCTAAGAATTAGCTTCAAAGTATACTGTTGTCACTACACTTTGGCATGATAAAATGCAGGGATGAGTGCAGTCACATTCAAGTGTCTAAAACCAGAATTCTACTGGAATTTCTACAGCATTTCATTTTAGTAGGCTTTAACGTGTGTTGAAAATTGATATACCTCAAACAGTTCTCTGTGATGACACAAAATAAAGCAGGATAGGAATCGCAGGCTGTTTATGCTCAGACCATGTCATAAAATGATATGCTTTTGTACTGCTTTTCATCTTCAAAGTTTTTCCATCTGTATTACTATGTTTGAGAAGTGGCATATAAGTAACTGGTGAATTAAACCCTTAGGTTGAAAGTCTTCTGACTGGTGACACCTGAACCTGCATTTTGCAGTTCTTGGGAGGAAGCTGTAACACCATTTTTCACTGGTATTACCTCTTGCAAGATAACTGTTTTCTTTTTTGATATCTGAGGAGAAAAAATACAGTAATGCTAGGCCTACCTCTTCTTATTGTCACAGAGAATCTTATGATTTTGCACAGGTGAGAATGTTTGGAGGGAGGTTGTTGTTGATGTCCTTTGAAGGTAAAAGTTAGAGGACTTGTAAATATATGAAGGTCTGGACAACCTGTCCAAAATAAATCTTTCAATTCTCCCCACTATACTGAGATCACAGGAGACGAAAATGTATACTGCTATTAGGTGCACATATTAGAAACTTCCATTTTTTGTAGGGTGAAATATTTCGTAAAGACTCTCCAAAATCAGCAGGGAGTTACTAGATGTCATTTTGGATCTTTGATTACCTTATTGGCAGAATTCAGGCCTTCAACCCTAGTCCTGTTTATTCGGTAAGCATTCTCTACAATGATGTCAATGGTTTTATTTCTTTTTAAAATTCAATTGTGTTTTTGATACATCTGTACTCGCTAGCAGTGCAAACAAGGACAGTCGTCTCATCTTCTAACCTGATTGCCTTCTGTGAAGGTGACCCGCTTAATGGATGAGGGAGACTCTGTGGATATAGTGTACTTGGACTTCAAAAAGGCCTTTGACACCATTTCTCACAGGATGCTCCTTGAGAAACTGGCTTCCACTTGCCTGGACAGGCACACCCTTTGCTGGGTAAAAAACTGGATGGATGGCCGGGCCCAAAGACTGGTGTTAAATGGAACTAAATCCAGCTGGAGGCTGGTCACAAGTGGTGTTACTCAGGTCCCAGTACTGGATCCAGTCATGTTTGATATCTTTATCAATGACCAGGATGAGGGGATTGAATGCACCCTTAGTAAGCTTGTGGATGACACTAAGCTGGGAGGAAGTGTCAATCTATTGGAGGGTAGGGAGCCCTCCACAGAGGGCTCTGAACCGTCTGGATCGATGGGCTGAGGCCAGTGGGATGAGCTTTAACAAGGGCAAGTGCGAAGTCTTGCACTTGGGACACAAAAACCCTGTGCTGCGGAAGAGTGGCTGGAAAGCTGCCTGGCAGAGAAGGACCTGGGTGTGTTGGTTGACAGTTGACTGAACATGAGCCAGCAGTGTGCCCAGGTGGCCAAGAAGGCTGATGGCATCTTGGCTTGTATCAGAAACAGGGTGGACAGCAGGACCAGGGAAGTGATTCTGACCCTGTACTGAGCACTGGTGAGGGCACACTTCAAATACGGTGTTCAGTTTGGGGCCCCTCACTGCAAGAAAAAAATTGAGGTCCTAGAGCATGTCCAGAGAAGGGTAATGAAGCTGGTGAAGGGGCTGTAGAAAAAGTCTTATGAGGAGCAGCTGAAGGAACTCTACCTGAAAGGAGGTTGTAGAGAAGTGGATGATGGTCTCTTGGCCCAAGTGATAGATGATAGAACAACAGGAAATGACCTCAAGCTGTGCCAGGGAAGGTTCAGGTTGGATATTAGGAAAAACTTCACTGAAAGGGTTATCAGGCTGGAACAGGCTGCCCTGGGAGGTGATTGAGGTGATCACTGGAGGTGTTTAAAAGGTGGGTAGATGAAGTGCTTAGGGATATGGTTAAGTAGTGGACAGGTACAGTTTGGTTTGATGATCTCAGAAGTCTTTTCCAACCTAGGGATTCTGTGATTCTATGATTCGATTTACACTAGCAGATTATGCAACAGTAGAGATGTACTAGCTTGAAATGTGTACTTTGAATTAAGAAATAAATGTCAGTTATATGGTTTTTATGAACTTTTTAGATGCATAGAAATTCAACATTGATTGCTTTACTTGCTGTAATATCTTTCTTTGCTGTTATTATACCCAGTCTTGGCCAATTTATGTGCCAGCTGATTTCTGAAATTTTGTAACTTACAAGTCCCTTGAATCCTTATCATGATGCTGTGGCACTAACTAGAGTAAATATGGAGAATGAGACTGAAAAGATATTGAGTAAACAAACAGGCCTTATTGCCTCCTTTCTAAACAAATACTGCATTGGATTGTAGAATGTACCACCTGAAGACATGTTTCAGACATCAGAGAAGCAGTGAGAAACTTGGATGAGATTGTCATAGATAGGGAAGCTGTATGCAAGCAGCTAATGAGTTATTTAGATCAGTTAACTAAGTTTATCATATATTGTTATAACATTAAAGTAAACCAGAATAGAAATTGGGTGATTTATGTGTCCTTTATCAAAGCGGTGTTGACAGAAGCAATTCCGAGGTAATTCATTGTCCCTGCTTATAGCATTTGCAGTGCCACTAAGTTTGTGCCAAGAACCATCATTTTAAAGCACTTGGCACCTTCTGAGAGGTCTGCTGCAGGATAGCACCAGCAATATTTTGGATGATTTCTCAAGGAATACAGTACGATCGCTAATATTATAGATACAGGAAGAGAAGCAGATTTTCCAAATGCAAACTGCACAATATGCAAATTTGGTGTACCCAGGCATACATTTTGATTTAGTCACAGATTTTGCCAATGCCTTGTTTCTCAAAATAAAAGGGACAATAATATCCCTACTTTATGAAGGCATAGGTAAATTATTTTGTTCTTCCAGATATCTCAAACTTGGACACACACTGAAGATGCTGTTGTCCTTATTAGATGAACAGATCTGCCAACAGGTTGCTGAAAGAACTGATGCTGAATGAAAGTGATAAGCTAGAGATCATCATAAGTGACATTAACTTCAGCAGATGTGAAGTTCTGTATTATGCAATATTGCTTGCCCAGACTTGTGGTAGCTATTATAATTTCTTCACTGCAGTTGGATTGTGGGAAGGAGTATCAGTGACATGGCTATGAAGGCAAAATTTTTAAAGACAGTGGGTTTTTTTCTCTTCACTTTAAAAAAAAAAATAAGTACAAATGTAAAATAAAAATCTGTATTTTGAAATATTCATTTATTTTTCTTTCTTTCTTTCTTACAGCTTGTGGCCAATGCAATCCTTTTTGTCAGTGTAAATTTGTATGGGGTCTTTGTGAGGATTTTGACGGAAAGGGCTCAGAGGAAGGCGTTCCTTCAGGCCAGGAACTGCATTGAGGACAGGCTGAGGCTGGAGGATGAAAATGAAAAACAGGTCAGTTTCTAAGCCTTATTTCATTTGCTGTGTTCCTTCTGTGATGATTGTAGTTATGTGAACCACAGGTCAGGACACTGCTGCTGAGCTCATGAGAGGGCATGTGTGTTTCTGTTGTGAAAGAAGGGTGCTGCGTTCCCCCCGGCTGCTTCAGCTCTTCCTCTCACATGCACACTCTGCTCTTCATGTGCAGCACACAAAGAAGGTGCAGGCTGACCCCACAGCTACTGTAAGCTCCAGCACCAGAGGGGATGTATTTTAGGGCGGAGGCGGTGCTAGTGTACTATTGCAATGTAAGATCCTGGGGGGTGGGGTTCTGCAGGTATGTTTTCAGGTGAGTGTTAGATATGCTGTAAATACTTCTGGCTCTGTGTGCTGTAATCTGTTTGCATTCATGACACCTATGAACAAAGGCCTACATTTTGTGGAGAGCAGGCTGCACTGATATATGAATATCTGTGATAACAATTTATACCTTTTTTCAAAAGCCACCTTAGTAGTTTGATCATTTATTTCACACAGTTTTATCAATCAATCTTCTGAGTAGATTTGGAAACAGTGAGAAAAAAAAACGCTATATTAAGAACCTTTCTGTCAGTACCCACAGGTCTGAATCTTAAACCTACTAAGATCTGTTCATCTATATGGTTTGGAGTAGATTTTTATTTCTGTCTTGGTGATAATAGAGGACCATGCTGGATATAACTCCATTGACCTCTATGCAATGATGGTAGCATGCCAGCACTTAACTGGTATTCCAACCTTGCTATACGGGATGTCGAGGTCCACAAAGCTTGTGTGCCTCACACACTTTTACTTCCTTTCACTTGCAGCTTCTCTAGCAAATCTGTTCCTGTGTGAAATTAAACCGGTCCTTAAATGCTTTCTGTTATGAATTGACTGAATGCATTTTTATGACCTGAACATACTCTACAATGAGTAGACATCTTCTTTGAACAACTGTGTATCTTTGCCGGCTGTGTAAAAATGGTATTGGGTTCAAAGCCTTCAGGTTTGATTCTGCACTTTTGTAATCCAAAGCTGAAGATTTTCAAAGACACAAATGTGCCATAAATTAATTTCCATGGGAAACCTGCCATTTGTGCCTTTGAAAACCCACTTGTGGTGTAACATGAAAATAATACTGATTTTTGTATTTCTTTAGTTAGCACATTAGTGATCTGTCTTATTTTATATTTTATCCATGCATATAGAAACACAAGAAAGCAAAAACATTACACATAAGTTGATAGTACACCTAGAGAAATGTTTTGCAAAAGTTTTTGCAATGCACTATACAGGTCAATGAAGAGAATACACTTTACTCTATAGTTGTGAAGATAACTTTATGCAATGTAGCGTAAAACTCAATACAGAGCTGAAATATGCTAATTAGCTGTCAGAAATACCACCAAAATATTTCTGTGGCTGCTCTAATTATATATTAGAATACCTCTAAAACCATGGTGAGAGTTAAGACATGATTACAGGCTACAAAATTGTTCTGTAGTTGCTGTGGGATAATGTAGACCAAGTTTCCAGCTGGCAATACTCAAGTGTTTGAGAGGAAAAAAGATGTTGCTGACCTAGTTCAATTTTTGTGATCACTCCTGTATTTTTGTTCTCTGAACCACCAACATTACATGTTAAAAAGGACTGATATTTTTCATCAGACTTTCTTGTCTTATTCAAATGCTCTGACCTAAATACGGTAGCCCTTTTACACTGAGAATTGTAATTCAAAATACTAAAACCTTTCCCTTTTATTTCTGTGCAAGTCTTTAATAGGAAAGGAAAAAACATGCTTTTGAACATACACAGCCTTCTGGAGTTAAAGTGTTGACTGTGTGAGACATTACCACACTTGAATGTCTAAGTGTCCTACTTACAGTGACTCTCCTTGTGTGGGATGAATTTGTAGAAATAGCCCCACATGATAATTTTGATAAATCTGTTTTTATGAGTAAGAGCAAATATCTCAAGTTGTAACATTTTTTGAGTCATCACACAGGGGTTTGCAAGTAGGCTTTAAAAGTGTTGCAGGGAGAAAGGGAGCAGAAGGACTCTATTTGTTTTAAAATTCAGTTTAATGTTCATCCTGTTATCTGTTCTCTGTGGTCACAACATATAACTGGCCTTGATAGTGGCATCATCCATTTGTTACATTGCTAAATATTAGAGTGCAATACCGGAGTAACGCCAGATGCAAAGGCAAAGAACCAAGTAAGCTTTAGACTATAAGCGAATAATTACAATCATTCACTTTGGGGAAGCTTCTTCTCTCATTTTCTATAAATCTCTGCAGCAAGACCATGCTCTACAGAGCAAGCAGTTAAGAATAAATATTGTGAGGTGGTTCCCATTCCCTGGAACTGCACTTGTTCTGTTCCTGCTCAGTGAGAACACCTGAGCACTTGCCCTTTACTCTCGCTGTGCCATCTCTCTGTCAGCACTTCATTAATTCCAGACCATTCTTTGCACCTATAGCAAGACATTTTCACCCTGCTCCCTGGAGGACTCACAGCGTTAGTTGTCCCTACCATAGCTGCAAGCAGCCTTCAGGCAGTGCTTCACTCCTTCCCAAGCGACCGCAAATGGAACAAGCAGGTATAGGGAATGGGGGATGTGTTCAGCATAGAGAAGGAATTAATGTGCTGCTCGTTGAGGCTGCTTGTGATTTGATTCAGAGGGGAAACTGGTAGGGAAGTTGTGGCTTACCATTTATTAATTCCCAGAGTGGTGGCTCCTGTGGTGCCGTGCTCCAAGGAAGTGGTAGATTTATAATTCTGAGGCCATCTTAATTTGAAGTACAACTGGACCACTGTGTATAAAGGCCTGTAGACACCCATTTTCCATTTTTCTAGTCTCTCAGCATGTGTATAGTTTTGTCCTCCCCACAGCGTTGTGATGTTGAATTTCATTCTTAGTTATGCACTGTGAAACAGAACTTCCTTTGTCATAGATTTGATTGGGTGCTCTCCAACTCTTGTTTTGTAATAAATTATGAGTAATGGTTGTACAGTAACCTTTTCCATGCCACTCATAACACTATAGGCTTCTTTCCTAGTCCTGCTACTTTGTCTTTCCAAGCTGAAACATTGTAACCTGTTTAGCCTCCTTATGCAGAAGCTGTTTACTACCCCAATCTCTCCAACTTTGAAACTGATCTTACTCATGGTTGTCCCCCAGCTATAGAATATTTTCATGCATATTCATGCACTGAATCTGGAGATAAAGTGTATAATTTTCATCAGTGAAATGCACTTGCTGCAGCTCAGGCTGATGTGAAAACTGCCTGTTGTTTTCATATGACGAAGGCTGGAAGTGTTTGACTTCATGCAAAACTCCAAAGCCCACAAAACCAACTTTGATACCTTCATTGGGTTTTAATTGCTTAAATATATGCAAATATGTTTGCAAAATAAAGAACACCTTTCAAGCAGCTTGTTTATATCATTCCTTCCCTCCTAAACATTACTTTTGTACTTACAGTTAGAATATGATGGTGGAGAAACAAATTGAGGAAAACAGTCTCCAGAACTGGGAGTTTGCTATCTTAAAAGCTATTTATCAGTTTACATTTAATCTGTCAAACCATTGGGGCTGAAGAAATTTATTTAGTGATGGCATCCATCTTTCATTAGATAGTTGTGTACTGCACTACAATGCATAAAATTTAAATTTATTACGGACTTTAACATAAGAAGTTGAAGGAACCACAAAAAACTAAAGGGAGTAAGTAGGCACTGGGCTAAGATAGCCAGCTCTGTGGCTAGCTTCAGGTCCAGAACCATGGCACTCCATCTAGTCTAATTAGTTTTGCTGAGAGGAAGAGTTGTTCCCTTTGCTAATATGACACCATGCTGCTGCAGTAATGCTAGTTCTCGGAGAAAGGTTAGCACCGTGACGTTGCTCTGCAGTGCTTGTGTACATATTCACTGGTAACGAGTAGTGTTCCACAGGGGCTGGTACTGGGAAGTGTTGGGACCATTGTTGTTTAACATCGTTGTCAAAGACACCGACAGTGGGACTGAAGGCACCCTCAGCAAGTCTGCATGCAACACGAAGCTGTGCAGTGTGATCAGCGTGCTGAAGGGAAGGATTTCCATCCAGAGGGATCTTAAAAGGCTTGAGAGGCCGGCCCACACAAACCTCATGAATTTCAGCAAGGCCAAGTGCAAGGTCCTGCACATGGGTTGGGACAATCCCAAACTCAATTACAGGCTGGTTGGAGAATGGATTTAGAGTGGCCCTGAAGAGTTGGGCTTAACATGAGAAACTCAACGTGAGTTGGCAATGTGCACTTACAGCCCAGAAAGCCAACTGTATCCTGGGCTGCATCAAAAGAAGTGTGACCAGCAGGTTAAGGGAGGTGATTCTGCCCCTCCGCTCTGCTCTTGTGGGACTTCACCTGGAGTATTTCATTCAGTCTGGAGTCCTCATAACAGGAGCGACATGGATCTGTTAGAGTGAGTCCAGACGAGGACCACAAAGCTCATCAGAGGACTGAAGCATCTCTCTTATGAGGACACAGTGAGAGAGTTGGGCTTGTTTAGCCTACAGATGCGGCGGCTTCGGGGATACCCTAGAGCAGCCTTCCGGTAGTCAAAGGAGGCTTATAGGAAAGATGGGGGTTTGTTCTTTATCAAGGAGTGTAGTGATAGGTCAAGGGTTAACAGTTTTAGTCTCAAGGAGGGTAGATTTAGATGAGGTCTTGGGAAGAAATTTTTTACTGTGAGGGTGGTGAGGCACAGGAACAGGTTGCCTGAAGAAGTCATGGAAGCCGCATCCCTGGAGGTGTTCAAGGCCAAGCTGGGTGGGTCTTTGAGCAATCTGACCTTGTGAGAGGTGTTCTTATCCATAGCAGGGGGGTTGGAACTAGATGCTCTTTAAGGTTCTTTCCAACGTAAACCATTTTATGATTCTGTGGTTACCAGATCATTCAAAGCTAGCTAAATTATCTTTCTGCAATGCTAAATGGTGCATACAAATGCCTGCACGCACATGTGTATGCATTCCAAGTGTCTGCTGCATTTATGGCAACATCTTGTGAACGTTGTGTATAGGTACTGGAATATCACTGAGTTAGAGACTTGATTAATAACTATTCATGGAAAATGAAACATTGTCAGCAAAAGATACCAGGAGTCCTAGTGAAGAATACTTTTAACTATTGATTAGGACATTTGGGTTCATATTTTCTGCTGTGTTCAGATCCCCCTTCAAAATAATTTTATCTAGATATGACACGTTTTGGATACTGTACTGCCTCCTGTACCTTTGGGTAAAAGGATGGCACCTGTAGCAAACTTCCACTGGTTTTGTCTGGTATGTTTAATTTAATGCATTTCTGAGAAAATGAAAAAAATACATTATGTTTGAATCGAGAAAACCATGTTAGACTTTAATTCTGGTAGTGGATAACACGTTGCTGGGACTTTCTTCTTCCATTTCAGCAATCAAACTGAAGAATTACTTATTTACACAGCCTCAGGCAGAAGTAATTTCTAGGGTGCCTGACATCAAGCTTATCAATGCATAATCAGGTACTCCTCATATTCCCTGTACTCTCAGATTCTTGCATCTTTTTTTCATTGTTGTGCAGGAGGAAATATGGAAATTATCATTAAAACACAGGCTTTGTTTCTATAATCATTCATTCTGGCTCTACGCATCAGCAAATTGCCTTGCAGTAAAAATTTCATTTGGATCATGTGTGGGCACAAAAAACATGTTCTTGTCAAATTATCTAGTGTGCAACATGGAGGTGATTCTGATTTTACACAAAGTACAGGGAAAGAGGTGATACTTGATCCTCTGCAAAAACTAGGCAGTGAAATCTTTGAAAAATATAAGTGGGATAACAAATTTTAGCTGATAGGGTGAATCTGTACCACATTAGCCTATGTTACAAGGAGGCTTAACATTTTGTCATCAAACCATAAACTTACACAGGAAAGTCAACCTTCAAAAATCTATTTGTTGTTTTCTAGGATCAGAGAGAAGAGAAAGTAAATAGTGTTACAATTTCAGACTCACAGTTTGAACCGTTGGGCTTCCTGGCCATTTGTGCAGGCTGGCCACCAATGCCTCTTAGCCAAATTACAGCAGCAGCAGAGATAGGAACTTGTCCTGCTCTCTGCTTCATTTGCCACCTGTCCTGGTTTAACCCTAGCCAGCAACTAAACCTCATTACCTGGAATCCCCTTCCCATCCTTTGATATAATGCATAGATATTAGAGACCTGAGGGGAGACCTTATTGCTCTCTACAAGTACCTAAAAGGAGGTTGCAGGGAGGTGGATGTTGGTCTCTTCTCCCAAGTAACACATGGTAGGACAAGAGGGAATGGCCTCAAGCTGTGTCAGGGGAAGTTTAGATTGGACATTAGGAAAAAATTCTTCACCGAAAGGGTTATTAAGCCCTGGAACACACTGCCCAGGGAGGTGGTTGAATCGCCATCCCTGGAGGTGTTTAAAAGGTGGGTAGATGAGGTGCTTGGAGACATGATTTAGTAGTGGACAGGTACGGCTGGAGTTATCTCAAAGGTCTTTTCCAACCTAATGATTCTACGATTCTATGATTCTACATATAGAGATATATAGTAAAAATATATATAAAATACACACCTTCGTCAATACATCACCCCTGGAAAAAGTCTGTAAAATGTCCATAAATGTCCACAAAATGTCCATTGAATTAATTTAGTCCCTGACTCTGAGCTCCAACTGTTATGGTGGTCACTCAGAACAGGAGCGATGGTGTATTGCATGGAGTTACCAAGCACAAAAGCCAGCTCAGGTCACATCAATGCTGCACTTGCATTGCTTCTTGCAAGGTTTGTCTCAGTTGGTTCCCGCTGTAGTTATTCCTGTAACATAAAACTCAAATCATGTGTTGCAACAATTTCAAGGTATATCCATTACAATCTCCGCCCCTAGTCCCTTTGGGTCAGGTTATAGGGTTTAACATTGCAATGAACTCTTTCCTTTGCTCCTAGCCTAGCTAGCAACAAGGGATTCCTGTTATAGGAAATCCCATAATGTGCAGCTCATATCCTGGGCTGCAACAATTTAAAGGCATTTCCATTACAATCTCCACCGCTGGCCCCTTTGGACCAGAGCATAGTGTTTAACATTGAAAGGAACTCTTCCTCTTGCCCCTGGTCCTTCTTGGACTTATCCACAGGCTGCAGTCCCTTAGGGGTGTACCTGCTCCAAGTGGAGGCTTATCTATGAGCCACAGTCTCTCCAGAGGTATACCTGCTGCAGCATGGACTTATCTATGAGCCACAATCCTTTTGAGGTGCACCTATTCCTTAGCCGTGGGTGCACTCCCTCTTTGGAAGTACCTGCTATGTCATGGGCTTATCCTTGGCCACATGCTTTGAGGTGCTCCGGAATGCCCTCATGCACAGCCACTGATGCTTTGAGGTGCTCCGGAATGCCCTCATGCACAGCCACTGATGCTTTGAGGTGTACCTTCTGCAGCATGAAATTATCCTTGGACCACAATCCTTTTAGAAGTATATCTCCTGCTGCTCAGACGTAACCACAGCCACAGACACTCTGAGATGTAACTGCTCTGGTGATGACTTATTCACAGCCACAGATGCTTCAGGGTGTCTTGTTCCCATAGGGACTCATCCACAAGTCACAGTCTCTTCAACTGGAGTTCACACTGGAGTTCCAGCCTGTCCAGCACAGCAGCACAGAAACAGCACCAATGTCCTGGCCATCTACTAGCCCAGATGCATTGCCACTGCTGTTCCCAGGCACAGCAGGGTAAGATGATAAGCAGTACAGCAAGCGGCAAAAGCAAAAAGCAACCACTAACAAGCACTAGTCTCTAATATACAGTAAGGCAAGCAAGCCTCATCGCAAGCACAGGAGCCTCCCAATTAATAGCTAAACAGCAGAAAAAGCTTTAAATTCAAACTAGCACATTCCAAACAAATCTGTCATTGTCTTGAAACCTTCAAGTCCCATGTTAGATGCCAATAAAGGACTGTCATGGTTTAAATCAGCCACCAACTAAGCACTACACAGCTGCTCACTCACTGTGAGCATGCCACTGCTGAGCATAACATCTTATGGTATGGGATATCCCTTTGGTCAGCAGGGGTCAGCTTTTCCAGCTGCATCTCCTCCCAGGTTCTAGTGTACAGCCAGACCATTCACTCCAGGGTGGTGTGAGAAGTTGATAAAGTCGTGACTCTCTGTAAGCACTGCTCAGCAATAACTAAAGTGTCTTTTTATTATCTACACTGGTTTCGGCACAAATCCAAAACAGCCTCAGACTATCTACTATGAAGAAATTAATTCCAGCCCAGCCCAAACCAGCAGAGCTTAGACAGAGCTAAGATGACCTGTTGGTTGTTTACCTTTATTCTGCTATGTGCCACCACTGGTCTGTCTTCCACCTTTCTCAGGTAAAAGGACTTGTGAAGAGGCACATTTGTCTCACCCACACATCAATAATTGCCCAGAAGCTTTCCACTGAATAGCATCTCTGTGTATTTTCTGTTAGAGAGAATGGAGGAGGAGGGACAAATAACAGCACACAAACCTGTTGTTATGTAATTAAAAGTGCACTACCATACAGTTTTCAAGAGATAACATGATAACAGCTGCTAAGACAGATTATCATAGGTAAGAACACCGGCTATAGTGTATTAGATCCTTAATTTAAAAAGTAAGATAATTACTTTAAGATAAGTACTTTCTTACAGCTGATTTCTAAATCTAGAGCAATATCCATAAGTGCAATGCTGTGTGAACACTCATGGAGTGTTTTTATTTATTTTAGTAGGATACCACACTATCAGGGCTGATTCCTAATATTCTCTCAGCAGCAAGAATTCATAGGGAGCTTTAAAGTGGCATTAGGAAAGTTTTCTTATATCTATTTTTATTGTTTTCCACAGAATTGTTTTTACTTCTAGAAGTGTCTTAACTATAACAAAAAGGTAGTTAATGCTTTAAGACAGCTTGACACAACCTTTTCCGTGCCACTCTTCATGTGCAAGGCAATTCCACCATAGACCAGCAATTCTGCCACATAGGTGCTTCCCATTACAACAGCTGACCTAGCCACATGTGCAGTTTGCCACATGATTCCTGAGTCGCTGTTACTGCTTAAGCAGAGATTATCTCCATGAATAGGGTACTGAACTGAGCATTTTGTTTTCATTCTTGTGTGCAACACTATACGCTATTTGCGCACACGCACTCTCACAGAAGTTTTGCCTGTTCCTTTTGATCAGCCTTCTGAGATGAAAAGGCTAGGCCACAGCCCATTAACAGGCAACAAAAATACATTCTAATGTAATTTTTTTATTCAGGTTTGCCATTCTAGAGTGAGCTTCCATCTATCATGTAAATTAAATTCTTTCCAAGGCTTCTGTTCCTCAATACCCAATATAAACTGATTTTATTTGGAGATTAACCTCCATTCAGACACATTTGATTAGGAATTTCCCAGTTTGACAAGGTAATAATGAACTAAATCTGAGTCACAGTTGTTATTTTAAGTGAGTGAATACACTTGTTTCTTCTTTAGCATGTTTGTGGTTGGGTTCTTGTTTTTCCCTCTTTGGAAGTCAATGAGATTTGCTGCTGATGGGTTCTGCTCTGTGAAGGCAAAATGAGGACCAGTAGCAAAGGACAAAGGCTTTTAGATTTTTCTCATCTAGATTAGTATAATTCTGTATTTCTCAAAGAAAAATATTATGTCTTAGTCTCTGGAGATTTTGGTATGCATTCCATTTTACTGTTTTGCACTGTGGTTTGCTTTCATATTGCTGTACTAAAGGAATCTGTGGCTTCTGAAAGGAAGTGCTAACTGCTTACCACTTAATACATCTTACTTACATTCTAAAATTATTATTTTTTATTTGGAATTCTTGGGTTTTTAAAAATCCTTACTCTTCTTACACCTACTACTGAGCCCAGTTTCTATCACTAACTATCAAAAAGATTTATCTTTACTGAAGAGTTCTTTCCTGTTTCATCACCAGCAAAAATCTAATAAGAAATGACATGTACTGATACTGAGTGGTGACTGCAGCTTTAAATGTATGCTGTATCATACAATAACGATGTGGTGAAGTAGCAGTACTAGTGCAGCAGTGTGTCCTTAATGTTCCTCTGATTCTTCCCTTGTTCTGGACCCTCAGCTGCAGAGTATGTCTGTTTCATCATCCAGGAGAGTACTAGAGATGCGTGCAGCCTTTCTATCTGCACTGTCCTACACTGGCCCCATTTCTCAGCAAGGTGCTAGAGCAGACCGCAGCAGGTTTATCTGGGTTTTGGAGGAGTGTCATGAGAGATGTCAAATCTCATGGGGCACAGGAAAAGCAGAGTGTGCCACAATCCCAGTGCCATCTTAAGCTGCAACATGTAGCATGTTATTTGAGAAAAAATCCCGCTAGCTGGGAACTGAAGGATTAGTAAGGGCAGAAGAGGGGGATGTTTCTACATTGCTGAAGGCTGAGTTCTGTGACATTTTTGTTGACCTACATTTTGAACAGAACAGTGACCAATTTGTGTGGAAACTGTACGCCTAGTTAGAGCATATTTGAAAAGTGTGGTTTAAGGCTATGATACCACAACTGCTGATCGCTGGTGGTTGCACCTAGGGAAATTTTCAGACCTGTCTTTTACTTCCCCGTGTTCATTGCAGAAAGGCAAAGAATTTTCCCACTGCCTTGTCTTGTTTCTGGTTTTGCCAAGCAGAAGAGACAAATAATGTGGTGCTCCACACCTAGTTTGAAGGAGTCACTTTGAAGAGATAATCACTGCTGGAATCAAGTAATACCTATTCCTAGCAATGTACTGCACAAAAGGTATTCCTTTTTCCCAGCCAAGTGTAAGGAGGGTTTTAAGTTATCTGCTCTAGAAAATGTTCTGATTATATGTGTATGGCTACTTGCCTGCACTATAGTGAGACAAATAAAGATACCTTGAGTAAAAATGCACTGTTTGGTTGTGTGAATTTAGCTGCTTCTTGCTCAGGAAGCTCAAGAAGTAGGAAGATTTCCATCAGGTGAATTGAGTATCATCCTTTTCCTGTCAAGTTTTCTGTGATGGTTTTGTGGATACATTGAATTTTGCCAGTTAGGTTTCAGAGAGAGTGAATACTAATGATTGTGGGGTGAAAGTAAAAAAGATGAATGATGGGTTAATGCTGCAGCCATTTAATCATTGCTGTTTATATCTAGTGTCAACACTGTTAGCTTGCCTTTCTGAAGATTAATTCTTACTGATACATTTCTAGAGCATTCTGATTTAATAGATTTGAGGCCAACCAGGAAAACAGGCTACGCTTTTTATACTTATAGTTTCCCTGTTTATCCTCATTGCCTTTCTCTGCTTTTGTTCCTGTTTGAACAAGATTCGTAGAGCTGATCTCAAGTTATCCTAAAAGCAATCTTACAGTCCATTCTGCAATCACATGTCCCTTTTTAGGTTAGCATCACATAAATATTCCATAGTTATTTAGTGGGTGTCTGGAGCATTTTTTTACATGCTGAGGTTTCCAACTTTATCCATGTCATATGGTTTTGTGATACATGAAAGACAGATACTGCTGAGTTTTTCTCATCCTTATCATTCCACTTCTTGAATGCTGTCCTTCGAACTTTATGCCTTTGTGCAGTTTTATAGTCTCTTTATGCTCACTCTCCTGTGTGATACTTCACTCCCTGCTGCCCATTACTCTCGGTGTTTTAGCCAAGACTTCACCCTCCCCTAATTCTTTCACAAAGTCTTACCTTCTCCATTGTAACTAATAACTTTCCATGTGGAACCAATTAGTACCTCATTAAACACTATGCTGATGATATAACCTGCCTTTCCTTTGTTCAAAAATAAACTAAGTTAACCATAGAAAGATGTCAAATTGGTCATTCACAGATCTACTCATCCTGAATCCATCTTGTAGTTCATATATGGTATATCAATCATCTACTATGACTGTATGTTGTTAGCCATCCTTTTACTCCTCCAAATCTGTGCATTAGATGGCAGGTTTATGAAAGATCTTTTAGGATTATGATTGTAATAATGACTTACTGATAAATATAATTTTCAAGAAATCTCAAGAATGTTCTGAAACATTGCCACCTCGTGGCTTTTAAAAAATCACCTTCTTTAACTGCTTTTTCTTGTACGTAGAAGAACGAGCATAGCATAGTTTATTTAAATAATTTTCTAAGGAAATCTACTATTTTTGTTTTGCAGCTTACAGGAAGTATAAATTAGTTCTAGTAGTTTTACATAAAGTTGTTCTTCCATGCATTGCACTAGGCTATGTTTCTCTCTCAGTTTTTTGTTTTCCTTACTGGCAATTAAATGGCTGTGCAATTGTAGTATGGGGATGATAGACACTGTGAACCCACTAAACAGTAGCTTTTAAAATTATGCAAGAGTGAACTTATGAAGGTATAATTAGGTAGCAGATGGTAATATTTAGGATGTCCTTTGGAGTCACAGATGACTGAGTAGAAGGTGAATCTCAAAATTATATACATAAGTTTACTTTGAAACACTCTTTTTAATATTTTATATGCATGTTTGATGCTTGTCTTCTCCAGGAAAAAGTGCTTTTTAAATATGATGACTGTTTCCATTTAAGCATAGCAATAACAAAAGAACATCTGTGGTAGACTGCAAAAACTGGTGGATTAGATTTCATGTTTTGTATTGTAAAAAAACCTTGTAGAGTAGATGATCAAAATACTCCATTCTATTGTGAGCTCCCTTTCCTATTTGTCATCATTGTTGAAGTGTTACTATAACAAACAAAAATATCTATATTTTATCAGCCAGGAAACAAAGGTGCCAAACCTGGTTTTGTTATATGCCGCTTCTTTCTCTCTTTCTCTCTTTCTTTCTTTCTCTCTTTCTCTCTTTCTTTCTCTCTCTCTTTTTCTCTTTCTCTCTTTCTTTCTTTCCTTCTTTGTCCCTATGAAAATGCAAAAAAACTGTGGACTATACTTATGCAATCTGTTCGGAATAACATGCCAGGGAGTGTGAGAAAGGACCAGGATCTGGAATGCCATGCAAAGTTACTACTTTCCCAAGTATGAGCTTGTGAACCTCTGAGTCCCATTTTGAGCAAGCCTCATGAGACAGAGCTCTCTTCCAAACCAGGTGCAGGGTCCAGGCTCTGTAGTGGGTTGTAAGCAGGCTGGCTGTAAGCAGCAGTTCAGGAAGAACCTGTGGAAGCTGACTGAAAGAGACCGAGTTGCATGTCATGGGACTGAAATAAATGCAAAGCAGTGAAGTTTTTCTGCATGGCCCTTCAGCACAGCCAGACTGTAGCTACCTTCTCAAAATGAATTCCACTAAATGTGCAGGTACAGTAGTGTAAGAGGATAAGGAGCAATGAGCAATTCAAAAACCCAGACACGCATGAACGCCTGTAGCTTCAAGGCAATGCTCTACAGTTCCTCTGATTGCTTCTCTTGTTTATTTCAGAAAAAACAGTGACAGCAGTTTCCTTTGATAAAATAGTTTGCACTGACTATAAATAAGATTTCCATTTTGTTTTCTATTTGTGTCATATGATAATCTACAGGAATACAATTTAGCATGGATAAGGACACCAAGTACAGACAGTTTATAGGTAGAAAGTTGTGAGGAGTCATCCAGCTGCACCACAAGCAATGAGAAGGGAGGGAAAGGACACTGGCTGGGAACACGAAGACATTTTTCTGCATTCATTCTTCTTTTCTGATGAAGGGAAGGTGGGCTCACAAAGTATTTACAACCTGCTGAAGGAATCTGAAAATGTATCACAGTCATTTCCCCTGCAGGTGTCAAAATAAATAACTTTGTACAATAAGAATACAATGCAGTATTGGACTGGGTAGTATTGTTTGGGAAACTGCGTGAAGTTATTATAAATCAAAGCAAAAATTTCAAAGGGACTTTGAGAAAGTTGTAAGTGTTTGGAAAAAACCAATAAAATAAGAAAGGAAATTGTTTTCAAAGTAGGGGGGAATGGCATCTTCATTTGGAGATAGGTGCAAGAAATATATTAGGAATATACACTGAGGACTCCCATAAAAGCAGAGCTGGGGTGCAGGTGGGAGAAGTTGTCCAGGACAGGGTTGGAAATGGAAGAAGGTATTGTGCTGAGAAGCTTCCAAATTGAAGAAAACTGAAGAGAGCGTTGGGGCACAATGAGGGGTGCAGATGATGGAAACTGTTGCTTCGACAGTCTGTGTTGTCTGCTTGCTTCTTTCTGATTCCCCTCTCAGGAAACAGAAATCAACAGTACTGCTAGAAGGTGCTGAGCCTTGAGCTCCCTTGCTACTTTGGAAGCCACAGATGCGTGTGGTAAGGTGGCAGGGTGGCTTCAGGCCTCCCCAGGAACCCTTAGGCATCCTGCACTCCTAAACCTTGTGGTGTTGTCCTCCTTGGTACAACAGTAAGAAGGGACCTTCAGACATCACCCAGTTCAACAACCCCTTCAAAGCAGGGCTGCCAGCTACATCAGGCCTAGTCAACTTGGGCTTTTTGTAGCCAAGTCTCGAGTAACCACAAGGTTCTTAAAGTATTTCTCCGTGTCCAGTTTCTCCAGAGTGAAATTTGAAATACAGGAGCTTGTACTTGCAATTAGAGTTGAGAATATTTCCAAACAAGTAGTAATATAGGATCTTTGTGGCCATTAGCAATAGGACATTATTTTTTGTTTTGTTTTCATTTTTCTGCCTTTGCATATTTTCCTTCTTTGTCATGTGTATAATAGTGCTAGTTGTTGAATAGTATCAAGGTAACTACTCAAGCTGAGCAATTCCTTTTTGGCTTGGGATGCACATTTTTACTTGTCTTGTAGTCAAATGAATATTTGTTCCTTCTCTTATTTCTAGTAATGCTTCATTACTGTGGGAGAAAGAAATCTGGCTGTTTTTCTAAATTGAGCATCCTTTTCAAAATTAACTAAGTCTTCATTAATGGTGCAGAAATCCTCATTAATGAGGATAAGACAGTTGGCAGAGGCAGCACAGTTTAGCATTCCAAATCTCAGGATAGGACTGGCAATTTAAAATATAAATTTAATGAAAAATGCTGTGAATGAAGGAGATATAGGTCGTCATCTGTCATTTTCTTTTCATAGTGAGCTTTTTGCAGGGACTGCAAAATCATTGATGGACATTTGCAGTCCTTGGAGAGGATCTCTTCTATTCACCATGTGATTTCACTTTAGACCGTGTTAATGCTGAGTGAAGATTTAAAACAGGAGAAGAAAAAAGCATAGATTCCTAAAATAACATAAGTTGGTCATAAGGCCAAGATTTCATTTTCTGGGTAGAAAGCAGCTATAATAAGCCTAAACAGCATTGTGGATCAGTGAGAAAGGTGAAAATATGGAAACTTTATTCTCTATAGTAGGACTTGCCTTTTGGAATATGCCACATGTTGAGGTTACCTCAATACAACATTATTTGTCACCAATAAGATCTGCAGCGCGACTGTTGTTTTATTCTAGTCAAAGTTGCTGCAACTTGATTAGTGCTCCCTGTCTCAGTCTTTCAATTTTTTTCAACGCCTGTCCCTGTCAGAGGCAACCTACTCAAGCATGAATGTCACCACAAGTATGACTGGCCTTGTTTTGGTGCTGTTACTTGTTCCATTCAGTGCAGTATACAGCCATGCACATCCAGTATTTCTTTTAGTCTGGTTTTCAGTTTATTTTTTGAATGAGATCAGCGGTACTGGAGCAAATGAATAAAATTAGGCAATGATGACAGTACTTGCTGAATAGAGACCCAGATGGAGCCTTTTCCCAAACTTTCCAACAGCTGTCTTTAGTGTAAATGAATTCATTCCTGGAGCTCCAAACGTCTCAGTCCTTGATCATTCCTTAAGCTAACCTGAAAGGCAATATTGCTTTGGTTGACAGATGAGATTTTGCCCAAGATAAAAGAGACTTTTCTCAATTTCTTTTCTAGAGTGCTAGATGCTGTCTTTCAGTGCTTTGATATTCCAAAATGAGTGCATCTTCCTTGCTCCAGCCTGTGTTCTGTGGAACCTGGATTCTTGGATCTGTTGAGATGTGGTTATATGAATTCATTCACACTGTTGCCATGACTGAAGTTGGCAGTCCGATGGATAAACTTGAAACTGCATTTTAAATGGCAAATATTTTCTGTGTGAAAACAAAACTTAAGTAGGTGTCTAAGGAAGCCTTACAAAGCCTAAGAAAACCTGCTGCAAGTTTTCCAGGTGTTACCTATGAATGGGCCAGAATATGTGGCAGAGCCACATAGGCCTTTATAGTCTCAAGAAAGACAAGATCCAAAATGGCAGACATCCTTTCTATGCAGGTCAGTGACCCACACTAAAAATCCCTGTGGATATAGCAAGAAGAAATGTGTTTATCTAGAAGTTTGAACCGATACATTCCATTACTGAGCTAACTGGAACAGACACTGGATAAGAGTCAGAGAATCACAGCATGGTAGTGGTTAGAAGGGACCTCTGAAGATCATCAAGATCAACCTGCTAAAGCAGGTTCATCTATACTAGATTGCACAGGAACATATCCAGGCAGGTTTGAGTATCTCCAGAGAAGGAGACTCCACAATCTCCTTGGGCAGCCTGTTCCTCTGCTCCATCACCCTCACTGTGAAGTAGTGTTTCCTCATGTTTAGGTGGAACTTCCAGTGCTCCAGTTTGTGCCTTTTACCCCTTGTCCTGTCGCTAGGCACAGTTGAGAAGACTCTAGCCCCATCCTCCTGATACCCACCCTTTAGATATTTAAAAGCATTGATAAGTTCCTCTCTCAGTCTTTTCCAGGCTAAATGGACCGAGCTCACTCAGCCTCTCTTCATAAGAGAGTCCTCTGATAATCTTTGTGGCAGTCTGGAGGCAGAACTACTGTCTTCTTGATACACCCCAGGTCACCATTGGCCTTCTTGGTCATGAGAGCACATTGCTAACTTACGGTTAGCTTGTCGTCCAGCAGGACTCCCGGGACCTTTTGCACAGAGTTGCTTTCTAGCCAGTTAACCCCTAACCTGTGTTGGTGCAGCGGGTTATTCCTCCTGAGGTGCAGAACCCTACACTTGCCTTTGTTGAACTTTATTAAGTTCCTCTCTGCCCAGCTTTCCAACCTGTCCAGGTCTTGCTGCATAGCCGCATGGCCTTGTGGTGTATCAGCAACTCCTCCTAGTTTTGTACCATCAGAAAACTTGCTGAGAGTACACGCTGTCCCCTCATTCAGGTCACTGATGAATATGTTGAACAAGACTTGGCCCAGTACCAACCGCTGAAGAACACCACAGGCTTCCAAATAGACTTTCTTCAGACTTTCTCTTTCTTCCTGGGTCTGGGATCCCTGAGGGACAGCCTTAGAAGTAAATGCTGAAGCAAACGCTTTCAGCAACTCTGCTTTATATGCATCCTCCATCACTACAGCACTCATGACATTTAGCAGTGCGCCTACATTTTCTCTGGTCTTCCTTTTGCTGATGATGTACTTGAAGAAGTCTTTCTTGATGTTCCATAGCCCTCCTGATCTCATCCCTACATACTCTGTCAGCATTCCTATAGTCCTCTTAAGTGGCCAGTTCCTTTTTCTGGCCTCCAAAAACTTTCTTCCATTTGAGTTTTTCCACAATCTCCTTACTCATTCTTGCAGGCCTCCTGCCTCCTTTGCTAGATTTCTTACTCCTAAGGACACATCAGTATTGAGCCTGTAAGAAGTGCTTGAAGATTGCCCACTAGAGCTTTCTCCTATGGGATTCCTCCAAGTAAGTCTTGGAAGAGGCTGTAAGTTAGCTTTCCTGAAGTCCAGTTTTGTAATCTGCTTATTGACCTTCTTCTTCAACACTGTATCCTGAACTCCACCATCTCGTGGTCGCTGCAGCCGAGGCTGCCCCAACTTTCACATCACCAACCAGACCTTCTTTGTTTGTTAGTGCAAGGTCCAGCAGCATTGTTCTGACCAGCTCCTCCACCGTATGTGTCCAGAAGGTATCATCTATCCTCTGTAGGAATCTCTTTGTATTGTGTGTGCCTAGCTGTGTTGTCTTTCCAGCAAATATTCAGGTGGTTGGAGTCCCCCATGAAAACCAGGGCTTGCGATGATGATGCTACTTCCAGCTGCCTGTAGAAGGCCTCATTGACTTCCTCTTCCTGATCAGGAGGCACTTTGGTTAGTATACACCCACAACAGTGTTTGCCCCTTTAACTTGCCCCTTGATTCTTACTGCCCTCTGGTGTATCAGCCACTCCTTCCAGTTCTGTGACATCAGCAATTTTGCTAAGGATACACTCCGTTCCCTTATTCAGGTCACTGATGAACAAGATGATAAGATGCCATTAAAACTGTACCTTTATTACTGCTTCACTGATTCAGACTGTGGATAAATCTATCATCCACTCACACTGCTTAATAATCAGCTGTCATAGTCCTTGTAATGTAACACTTTCATTACAGTTAGGAATAGGGCACACAAAAGGATAGCAAATGATCCTGGCAAATCTTTCCTAGACAGATAAATGCTATTAACAATAAAGTAAGTTGTTATTATTAGCATTGTGATGTTAATAAAAATTATGGACAATTATCTGCTGTTGAAGCTGGCTCTCCCCTTTCTGAATTTTTTGTCTGATTTTTTTTTTTTTTTAAATACAGAAGACTTAAAGACGCCCACATAGAAGTTTACAGAAGTTTGAAAAAGAAATTGTTTGTATTGCTTATGCAGTGGAAATTCTCAGGGAGCAGACTAGATTAGGAAAATATTGTCTAGTTTTCTTATTTAAAACTTTTGAATAATAGTTGCATACTCTGCCACAAAACTGATGTTGTTTATGTTTTCTTTTAGGAGCGCCTCTTGATGAGTCTGTTGCCTAGGAATGTTGCAATGGAAATGAAGGAAGATTTCCTGAAACCTCCTGAAAGGATTTTCCACAAGATTTACATTCAGAGGCATGACAACGTTAGGTAGGATTGATGTCGCATATGAAATAATTTAAAGTGGAGATTAGTACCATATAGTGACATGCAATTGCAGTCAGGTCTTAGAGGAAAAAAACCAACAAGCAGTACAGTGAAGATTTGTCATTTATGCAGAGGGGGAGAATGGTTCCACTAGTCTAGCTACTTTTTCTGCAAGTGCCTTGCTTCCACAACCAAAAAGAGTGTCAAAGAGGTTTACTTGGTGCCACCTCTGCACTAAGCAAAATGTAGGCATGACGCAGAGCTGCCTTGATTTGCATCTTTGATTTGTGGCAAAGGAGTAAACTCCCTTAGCACCTCCTTCTCTCCCTCACACACTGGTAAATTTGGTCAGTTTTAAACATCACTGAATTTAAACATGAGCAGCTCACTTCTTGCTAATGGTTAAATATTACATAATGTTGGTCATCATCACTACATATACAAAACTCTTTAACAATTTAAACAATTTAAAGTTAGAGCTAAGTGTACAGTCCCCAAGAGCTGATGTTGCAAAGTTACCCTAGTTGGTCACAGTCTTTTGATGGTTCTCAATTTACAAAGTCAGGTTTGAGTGCTCCTGAAGGAGATAATTCAGGATCAAAAAGTGGGCTGTTTTTCTCTGATTTTCCATGTTTATACTTCATGCTTTTATGCTGTTCCCCCCCACCCCATTTGTCTTTCTTTGTTTTTCTTGCCAATCTTCCATCTTTGGATGATGGCCTATTTGCAGTCACTTGTGCTTATCTTGTCTGCTACCTGTCACGTTTTTGTTGCTTGGTGCCTTCTACTATCTTTGTTTGTCCCTTTGGTGATTATATTACTTATAGACATAAAGCAGTGACAGTGCTACGAAATACCTGTTTGCTACTGTTAGTCGCATTTACATTGAGGTTCAAGGCAAGCCAACAGTGATTATATCCTGATTAGTACATTTAAGCATTGCATGTCTCACAGTCTCTGCATTAGTTATGCTGTGGGTGGTTTTCTTAAAGAGCATTGCTTTGCATCTGGACTGCTTATTTATAGTGTTTCTGAGTCCTTTCTTGTGCTGAGATCTTTTTGAAATGTAACCTCAGGAGGACCCTTTTTTTTCTACATGAAATGATGTTTCGCATAACCAGCGAGTGGCTAACTCACTGCTTCCATGTAGAGTTCATAAAAGATTTTGAATGTGAGTGTACGTGTCTGGAGAAGTGAACTCATTTTCTGACATTAAGTGAGTACTTTTAGGTCAAATGAAGGCAAAGCAAGAGGGTCTCATTAATATTAATTAAAATAAATTAAAATACCAAAAGAGAGATCCTCAGGGAAGGGAACTGAAAACAAGAGACCTCCCCTCACCATCTGCACTAGAAGAAACAGTATTACCTTTTATTTCAGCAATGCAACAACTGTATTAGAAAAATAAAAGATAAGAGGAGAGGCATAGTGTCCCATTAAATACCCAGCAAGCCGTTGCCAGCTGGTACAGGTATACCAGAGTTTCACCCCAGGAGCTTTGTGACTGCAGACCTGAATGATGTAGGGCAACTCCCTGCAGGTGCCACCCTGACACCAGTGTGGAGGACAGCACTAGACCATCCTTCTGGTGAGTGCTGCTGGTGGTCGGTGCCAATAATAAGATATGTGCTTTACCTGTTTTTGGAGATGAGAACTATTTTTCTTCTTTTGAGTAGTGGCAGTTCAGTGCTATACTGGGCAGACCTAAGAGACAATTCCCATATTCTCATGACATGCTGTCTTCACACCAAATATTCTGTAAAATGCCACAAACAAGCAAACAAAAAGGCCCTCTATTGTTTGAAATTTCTGGAGTTTTTAACCCCAAAGCTACATAGTAGAATATAAAAAATGAGCTGCAACTTTACCTTTCATATTGCAGCACTTTCTTTTTCTCACAGCAAATATAATAAGTGTCAGAGCATTATTCTTCAGAAAGGATAGGCTGGAGGCATTAGGTGTGCAATTAGTAAACTACATGGGTTTTCCACCCATCACATATTTTTTAAAAAAAAAGAGACAAAAAAAACCCCCAACAACAAAAATCCCTCACCACCAACAAAACCCATCTTCTAAACAGCTGCTTGAAGACCCAGAGTCTTTAAGCACTAGACCTTGCATGTGAAAAATAAGAGATTCACACGGCTACCTTCTTTACCTCCACCCAGGAAAATAGAGGGGGATACATTACAGTGGGTGCGTACATACCCCTGAAAGAAGTGAAGGAAGTACTGGGAAAAGATACTGGCAAATTTCAGATACACCATGGCAACAGACCTGGTTTATGAATTACTTGATAAATATTTTATTAACTATCAAATGGTTGTTGAATGACTGCCTGCAACTGACTGTGCCTCCAGAAGGGAATGAAACTTGCCTCTTCATGTTGACAGCACAGCCCTCAGTGTTGTGTCAAGCTTCAATGAGCTCTTCCCAGATCTGTAGTAAAGAGAGGAATTTATTTTGCTCACAGATATCACTCTTCAGTTAGAAATCACTTCTGACTTCCACCTTAGTACCCAGGCTTTTATTTTTCTTCCTGCAGTACAAACCATTGAACTTCTTCAATATCAACTGAAGATTTCTGTGTGGAAAGGAGGGCAATTTAAAAATTATTTCATATTTCCATTTGAGACTGTTCTAAAAGCTCCAATGAATGTAGCCCATACAAGAGCATTGAATAGGTGGCTTTCTATGCAGAATGACATTGTCATGAAAGAAACTTGCAAGAGCCCTGGGAACCAAAAGTTTCTGCTAACACACAGACAACCTCATAACTCAGGGAAGATCTGTTATGTAACTTTACTGAAAGTGCTAAAAATACAGAGGAAGGCTGAAAGCTTGAGCCATCCATGTTCCTACAATCCCAGAGCCTGAACTTTTATGATTTAGTTCCAGTAGGTGCAGATCAAAACTCTGTATTTGGTAGCACATTCATGTCAAAAGAGAAGGATCACTAGGACTGCCCTGGGGTTGATTGGGATAGAGTAAATTTTCTTCAGATATTATACTGGCCTGCCAACAAGAAGGCGGAGAGTGCACAAGAAGATGGGAGGGGACGCAGCCAGGACAGCTGACCCAAACTGGCCAAAGGAATATTTGATACCATAGCAGCATATAAACTGTGGGACCGTGCCAGGAAAAGGAGGATTGCTGCTCAAAAATGAGCTGGGCATCATTTTCTTTGTGGCGAGCAATTGCACTGTGCATTACTTTTTGTATATTATTTTATTATTGTTGTTGTTATTGTTTTTCTCTTCCTTTACCATTCTATTAACTGTCTTTATCCCAACTCATGAGTTTTACCTTTATCCTTCTGATTTTCGTCCCCATCCCACCATGGGGGAAAAGGAGTAAACTAGCAGCCATATGGTACTTAGTTGCCAGCTGGGGCTAAACCATGACAACACCCAAATTCACCTTACTTTTGAAAGTAGGATAAAGATGCCAGAAAAGGTTATTATCCATTCTAATCCTCTGTGTGTATTTGTGCGTCTGCGAAAAGAAGCAAGAAATCTCTCCCATGGAAATTTTATTAGCTTCTGTATACACTGTTTAAAGGGTAGTGGTTCAAACAGAATATATTTATCTGCGGAACCTTCCCCAAGAAGGGGTCAGAAGGAATTGACACATGTTGATGAATATCTGTCCTTTGCCAAGAAATTGTTCACTCTACAGATATGCTGTTTCTTTTCCTATGTTTTGTATGGAACACCTCATGATCTTGAAGAATATGCTTTTTTGTTTTTTTTTTTTTATTAAAGAGGAAGAAATTGGGGGGGTTATATCTTCTACCTTGTAAAGTTTTTGAACGGAATTGTGGGACTGTAAGAAGTGAGTGCATGTGTTTTAAATGGAAACAAACAACTTAATGCAAACAAGACATGCAAACACACATCCAAAATTACTGGAGTGTGAACCCAGCGTGGACACTAAATTCAAACATCAGGAAGGTAAAGTATTTGCAACCAGTATAATATCTGTGCCTCATTAGATGGAAATAGTCCATATAGAGTTTAGGAGCCATTTCAACACAGTACAGCTGTTACCATACTAGGGTGATACCAACCAGGGTCACAATGAAGGATGTGAGGACCAGATGTCAGCTTACATGTGAAGACTTTCCAACAGAATATCTCTTCTGTGATGCTAAGGGGTATGATTTGTAACAAACAAGAGACATCTCTTTCCTAAGATTAGGTTATGTAATGCAGGATTAATATTTCCTTTTCTTATCCTACGTCTAGCCCTATGGGGTTGAGGAATTTACAGTTTACCTATGTACAGTGTCTACTGTAAAAGCACAGTACTCCTGACTGAATTTCACCATGCAGCTAGGATTCAATTAACTAATTTTGAGTTGTGTTTCAGCTCAAATATATGCCTTGTACAGAGCACTCAACACATTTTCTTGTTTGTCTCTTTTGAAGTGGACTTTTCCCACTCCATTAGGTATTAATGACACTGTTTCAACAAAATCATGGGTGAGGTTAAAGCTGACTTGGTATGTTAACAGACAACTTCTCACTCTTCTCCATAACTCAAATAATGTTCAAGTGATGAGATAAACAGAAAGTGAACATTGAACTGCTACCAATTTCTTGACCATCTGCTACAGCAATTTCATTTAGCCTAATATTACGAATATGAAATAAAACTGGCTGCTTTGTAAGAAGAGATATTCATTTCAGGCAATACACTGCCCAATTCAAAGCTACCAATAAAAAGATTCCTCATGGCATTTACAGGTTGTTGTCACCTAGTCTGAAGCCAGAGCACAGTCTGCAGCTATTTATACGCAAATATATCTCTCTTGTCTTTTAGAAAGCATCAGAACTATTTTTTTTTTAATTGAACTTACCTATTTCACTGTTTTAAAAAGCTGTGAACCTGATGCCTGTGAACAGCCTTTGTTATGCAGGCTTTCTGAGTTCATAAGACTTCGCAGTGAACTGGTATCCATGAATGATTATTTTGTAAAATCAGCCCTCTCTTTGCTTTTCAACAGCCCTCTAATTTTTTCGAGAACACCTGTTTCTTCATCATCTCAGTGAATTATAGATAAAATTATTAATAATTTTCCCTTATGATTGATCTTTTAAGGAAAGAAATAAAGCCCTATAGGTTCCTTTCTGAGGCAACGTGTGCCATGGAAATATCACTTTTATTATAAGTTGTACTCTAATTAAACAAATAACCCAAGTGGAAAGAAAAAACATAGAATACAACCCCTCCTTATTTTGCTGAGTATTTGTTTGTACATGTGGCTCCACTGAAACCAGCAGCTCTATACAAGTGCACAAAGCACATGAATGAGCACTGTTAAAAGTGAACATTTACCACCTACAAGCTCTTAAATGTCGTGTGTAACTTGGCAGGATTTCTCCTTCTAAAGACCCCATAGAGTGACATAGAAAAGGATCTCTCCGTCAATACTCGCAGCTGGGAAGCAGCTACACCTCTTAAACCAAGCCACAGGCTTTCTATAATTGGTTTTAGGAGGTGCAGCAGGTTCCTGCAGTGCTGTTGGAGGGCTGCAGAGTCACCGGGCAGGTGCTGGCTATACATCCCTGCAGGAATCACAGAGCAGAAAACAAGAATGCAGAAAGACCTGGAGGGGTGACTCCATGTCTTGCAACACAGAAATGCTCTAGATAATCAAGGAGTATGAGACAACAATGTCTGGAACTTATATTGTTGTGCTGAACCAGTTCAATTCCTTGTTTGTCCCTTATCATGATAAAGGGTATCTTTTGCTATATCAGGTTGCTCAAAACCCTGACCAGCCTGACTTTTAATACTTCAAGGAATGTGAAATCCACAGCTTCTCTGCGAAACCTGTTACACCCTCATAGTAATAATGTTCTTCCTTCTATCTAATCTAAATCTACTCTCTTTTAGTTTAAAAATATTACTCCTTTCCCTGTCATTACAGACCCTGGTAAAAAGTCTCTTCATCTTTCTTACAAGCCTCTTTATATATTGAAAGACTGCAATAAGGTCTCTCTGGAGCCTTCTCTCCTCCAGACTGAACAACCCAGCTCCCTTAGCTTGTCTTCATAGAAGTGCACCATTCCTCTGACCATTTTTGTGACCCTCATTTGGACCCACTCTGTTAGGTCCATGTCTGTCTTGTGCTGAGATACCCAGAGCTGAACACAGTGCTCCAGGTGGGGTCTCGTGAGAGTGGAGTAGAGAGGGAGAATCGTCTCCCTTGACCTGCTGGCCATGCTTCCTTTTATGCAACCTGGGATACAATTGGCTTTCTGGAGCGCAAATGCACAGTGCTGATTCACATCTGATATTTCATCCACCAGTACCCCCAGGTACTCCTGTGCAAGGCTGCTCCCAGTCCAATCCTCAGTCTGTGTCCATATTTGGTATTGCCTCAATCCAGGTGCAGGACCTTGGATTTGGCCTTGTTGAACCTCATGAGGTTCACGTGTGTCCACTCGTCAGGTATGTCAAGATCCCTCTGGATAGCATTGCTTACCTGTAGCTTTTTGACTCCAACACTCAGCTTGGTGCCATCTGCAAACTTGCTGAGGGTACACTCAATCCCTCTGTCTGTATCATTAATAAATTCGAAGGGAAAACAAGTCAAAAGTAAAACCTGACTCTTCAGTGCCTACAAATCTGTATTTACACGTTAAGAGATAGATACGCATCACATATGTTTTGTTACAGTAATCTGTGGAGTATATATTCTTATACTAAATTCATGTGGATATTAGAGTTTAGGCATGTTGTCTGTGCATGAAGCATCTATCAGGAATTGTTCATCAGTAGTTGTAGATGCAATTACTTTGAACTGTAATTGGAGGAACTGTTTTTTCAAACTGTTTTGAAAAAGTTATCTTTTCGGAAAGCTAGGTGCCTTTCATTAGGATCAGAGGGAAAGATGCAGTGCATAGCAACCATAACAGGAAATGCTCTGTTGCTAACTAAACTCCTTTGAAGAAATTTATTTGTAAATTCAGTGATTTTTGCAGTTGCAAATATTTTCATAGTATTATATATATTTCAAAATGGTACCAGCAAGTAGTTATTAGCTATAAGCACAAGGTGTTACCAGAGCAATGCTGTTTTTAAGTCATGGAAAAGGTAAACATAGCTGTTACCTTGAGAGAGAAAACCAGTAACAAAAGTGTGTCTTGTATGTCTAATAAAGCCATCGGAAGGAAAGATTTCAAACCAGTGTCCTCCTGCTGCTGTCTTGCACTTTAGCGATGCTCCATCACTAGACATCAGATGTTCCTTTGCAAGCAATGTTCTTTTGTAAGCCAGTGGGCAGTGTTAGCAGCAAGCAAACCTCTAACCCAGGACAGCACTGCCTCTGCAATACAATGGTGTCACACAGACTTTAAAATCAGGAGCAGAGCTGAAGTTTTACAAAGCTCTGCTTAATAATTTATTATTCCATCCCCTCCAGGATTTAAGTAGAATACTGACATGCTGTTGTAATTTATGATACTAATAACTTGTCTGTCTAAAAGCCAAAATGATTTGATTTTTACCAGATTAACCAAACTTCCCAAGCCTGTGAATTTACTGGTTGGACTCAGATAATCTTAAAGGTCTTTTTCAATGTTTAATGAATTTATGTCTCTGTGGTAAAATCTTGGTATGACTGAAAACTACAGGACAAATCCTGAATATCTCAAAGAGCATAGGATTGCGGAGATTTTGTATAGCCCACAAGCAAAGAGAAAGATAGCTCCTAGAGATCCCTTTGCTTGGATGTTAGACAGAGGAGTAAAAGCATTGCTGAGCACCTGAGTAATGAGGCAACGCCAGGCTTAGCACTGTGATAACCAGCCTTGCTAACCACCACATTTACACCACTTTTCACAGGAAGCTGCACTGGAATCACACACAAGCTATGCTCTTGAGCAAACAGAAGCAGACTTTGTACCTTGTTTTCACTTTCTTTCCACTTTCATTTATCTGTTTTCTTTAATAGGTGTGGTTTAATTGATATTGGGGTTTTTTTTGTTTTTCGCCGGAGTGCCCCAACTGCATTGTTAAGATTTCTGTGGAATTAAAGCAGGGAGAGTCATGTCCCTGAATGGTTGTTAAGAGAAACAAATGTTGAAGGGTAGCTTCTCATTTCTTGTTTCTATATATGCTAATATATATATATATATATATATTAAATGAAATTACTTGATAATCACTGTGAAGTATCCCTTTTCATACCATACCATTATGAAGAGTCTTTCATGCATAGATAAGGTAAAGGTAGCCCTAGTTTAATCCTCTCTGAAGATGTGGTCCTCTGTGGCAATTAGCAATAAGTTACAGTGAACCAAGTTTACTTTGCTTTTGAATGAGTGCATCTACCAAAGTGGCTAACATGCCTTAACACTGAGGTCACTGCTGTAGTTGCTGACTTAATTTTTCTAAGTATGTCAATGTCATACATGGCCTACGTTTAAAACTCTTTTTATTTTTGTGTGAATAATGTATCCAAATGAAAGGAAAGGCAATTTCAGTGTTAATTTGTGTTCTGCAGAGAAACGCGTGGGAACTTGGACATTGAAAAATATGCAAATATATTTGAAAATATGATTTGTCCCTGGAAACATGTCAGACATATCGCTGGAATCCTGACGTTGTGTATCTTATCTTTTATCTCTTCAGTACGCCTATGATTTTTATTGCCACAGTAAGAATAGTAAACTTTTTTCAGTTCTCAATCCCTATGTCAGATTTTTCTTCTTCCTGATAAAGGCTTCCTAGGTCCTTTACATACCCAAAACCTGAGTAGCATTTTTAGAATATCAGAGCTCCATGTGTGCAAGAGAAGATTGTCCTCCTCAAGACTGTTGTCCTTAAGTGATAATAGGACATGAGGCAGTAGGTTCACAATCTCAGCTGCACTTCAGGTCTACAAAGACCCTGCTCATCCATTGGTTGTTTCCTACTATCCCTGCTGAAAAATCGGGTTTGGTCATTTGTATTTCAGCCTACATTCAAAGAAATGCAGCAGCTGCTATGGTTGTAACATTGCATTGTGACAGAAATGAGCAGAATTTCTCAAAAAAAAGGCCATGCTTACACTCACAGCATTGCCCCATCTGCTGTGCCGTGTCCAGACACAGGAGTTATACTGTGCACATTTTAAGAATACTGTATTAAAGCAGTTATAAATTTTGTAAAAAAGCAGTTACAATTTTTTGAAAAAAATTATGCCAAAAAGTGTATCAATAATCATGTTAACTAACATGTTCCATTAGCTTTAAAATGTATACGTGCAGTTAAATGCAGTATGAAATAATTCACAAGCATAACTGAAATACAACTGTGTCTCATCCCACAATAATTGCATATTTTACCTAAATTTGCAATTACACATTCAGTTATGCACTGTGAGTAATTTATGGACTTCACTTTTTTGTATAGTTACCAGTGTTTTGAATCAAATGCTGAGAGCTAAGCATTAATAGATACTCTTTTAAAATGTTTAAATGATTAGCAAGGATCCCATACTTATTATTAAGACAGTTGTATGTAAAATAACTTTCCTTTTAACTGAATAATTGTGCATGAATGTATTTCTTGTGCTTTGCTTAACTAATTGAGAGGTTTTAATGCAAGTGTAGGTGTACATAACCATCAGCGGTGTAACTGTTGCTCTTTTAGTTGTCTCCACAAATACTGGATGTTTCTCTTTTGTGTGTATGTTCTTCACTGTTACAGATCTTGGTAAATAGATAACATGGTTTCTCCTTAAAGGCCTAGTCCTCCTCCCCCAAAAAAGGCTTTTTTTTTTTTTTTTCAAGTAGAAATTGTTGGTGCTACGGGAGGTATTATTGTTACTATAAATGTGGACTGTCATATTTCAAATCAAAATAGAAAAATTAAAACAATCCAAACCTAACATGCAAAGGAAGATAAGTAAAATGGCAGAGAAGCTAGTGGAAACTGTTGTTATAAAATAGCATCTACTCTCCCCCTCCATACTAACTAAAACCTAGAAACTACATGGCAGGTTGGATTGCAACACTTGTTTCTTCCTGTGTGTCTTTTCAGCTGTATGAATTCTGATGTGAATTTAGGTCATAAAGCAAATGGGTCATAAAGCAAACTGTATGAAAGACCTTGGTGTGCATTTAAGTGCATTTGAAAATCTTCAAGGAATTTCAGAGGATGTTTTGATCCTAAGGCTGTCAAACAACAAGAATGTCAGTCCAGAACTAAGAGAATATGTAGAACTTCATGGGCAAACAGGCAGAGCACTTTGCTGGCATTATTACACTCTGTTAATGCCTTTTACTTTACCCATCACTTGATTGGTTCACATTCATCACAAGAGAGCCACAAATAGTAAAATTGACTAAATGCTGAATGTTTTATTTGAAGAAGCCTTTTTGTTGCATTTAAACAGCACAGAAATGGAACAGTTGTTTTTTCCTCTGACCAGGGACATCTTGAGCAATGTTCTCATAAAGCATGCTCACTAGAGAAGAGAGTAGGGCAACTGCACCAAAGATTAACATGAAAACATAAGGGTTTTATTTGTGGATGAAAGCTGCTGAATTTAAGATGAGTCCAGTTTGTGGTGGGATGTTACCTAATCTGCTCTGGTGGGCAAGAGATTTTAGCAACTGGGTTAAATGAAATTATAGATATAGGTGCTGAGTCAGGAGTTGTATTTGCTCTTTTTTTAAGTTTCATGGGAGATTTCAGGCTTGGTTATGGTGAATGGGAAAAAGTAGACTTGCTAGTCCTGCTTTTCTAGCATCTGTTTTATCTGTAGAGTGAAGGTTTGTTGAAAGGAAAAGGAGTGCATAATGCTGAATTTAACTTAGAGTTTGCAAGCTAAGTTTTACACTATGTTAAGTACACCTAGGCCATGTAGCGCAGGACTGTTTGTTAGCATTTGCATAAATAAAGATTTGTTTGACATTTATAGTCTGGGTGTTGGAGATAAATGCATTAGGTCTCTGCAGCATTAGGTTTCTCCGGGCTTTTGCCAACAGACAAAGGAATCTAAATAATTAAAGGATCACATACCCTCTAGAGTTGCAGGATTTGCAAAAGAATTTTTATTGTATCATGGTAGTATCTGTGCTTCTTTCAGCTATCTCCCTTTACCATCACAGATGGGTAGGGATTGTTAAAACAGATTAAACTGTTGGACATTAAAACCTTGCTGACATTGCTGAAAGCTGGATGAGGCATGGAGCACAAAGAAGCCTGGCTTGACACTGTGGATGCTAGCTCCTCATGAGGAGCAGTAAAACCACATCACGTAGCTACCATATGGAAGTTGCTAACTCCTCTACTAAATACTTAGTAAACCTCATGCAAGGTTTGTCAGTTAGGCTGTGGAACTCTACCAGTACAAAAACTGTCGTTGAAACCAATTGAGCTGAGAAGATTCCAGCTGTACAGAGGAAAAGTCATTGTTCTCTGTACTTCTGAAGTGCTCATGTGGGAACCTCATGAATGAGGTTCTTTGCCATATATACTCCAGATAAGTATATAGGAAAGGTATATAGGCATTGAAAGAGGCCCAGGGCTCTCTACAGCAGTCGACAGTACCAGACTGATGCCTGTTTGTCTAAATCTTGCCATTTTTGTTCCAACTATTACTTTATGTGTAGGATTTCAGGGCTTCTTTGAGTTTGTGCTTTGGATCACATTCATTCTATAAATGATAATGAGAATTTGAAAGTTACTTTTGTACTGATATCTCTCTGTCTTTTTCCTTTTTTACAGCATTTTATTTGCAGACATTGTAGGGTTCACTAGTTTGGCATCGCAGTGTACTGCCCAAGAGCTGGTGAAGCTGCTGAATGAGCTCTTCGGCAAATTTGATGAATTAGCTACGGTAAGTACAGCACTCTTATTTCAGTTGAATTTAAATTCCTTTCTGAAAAATGATATGTGATTTACACATTAGAAGTCAGTAACAGATTGGTTTAGCCTCATGTTTTGAATTTCTAAACCTTCCATTTTTGTTAATGTTCAGGAGACAAGCAGTCTATTTTAATTGTTTAGGAAAGAAGTTGAAGTTGCTATTTTTAAATGTACTTTTCTTCCCCCTCCTTGGAGGCCATCAGTGTTCTTCAATGGTTTTATTTTCACAAAAGGCAGAAAATATTTAAATATTTACATTTCTGTCCTGCATGGAAAAAAAAACCCAAACCTTGGATAATGGATAAAAAACCCAAACCTTGGATAATGGAAAATATGAATTTTGGAAGTATGGCATAAAACTACTTTCTGTAATAACAGAAAGCTAGAAAGTAAATTGTTTCTTCACAGAGAGCACTCCTTGTCACAGAAATGATGGTAACTTTCCAGAAAGGCTGTTGTTGGCAAAATGGGATCTATATCATAACTGAAGCTAATGTTTTAGTCACTACATTTACATTGTGCCAGATTCCCCAAGGAAAAAGAAAATGAGAGAAATATTGCTTGCCTAGAACTCAGAGCATCCTAATGGTACAACAAGCAAGAAATGAGAGGATTAGAAGTGCCTGAAAAAGCCACACATCTTGTTTCAAATTACATTTAACAATATGCTGAAAATATGTCTTCCCCTTGAAAAAAGCAGAGGTTCTTCAAATCTGTCTTGTTTGCCAACCACGCCCTCAGAGCCATCGTTGCTAAGAAGTATTGCTTAGATATAAATTATGCTCCTCCACTATCTAGCCGTCTTGTCTTCAGAGTCTATGCAGCAACCTAGAGAACATACTTCTTCAGGTCCCCGACGTAAACAGCATCCACCTTTTTTCAGTCGAAACTCACTTCTTGATGTAGTCTTCCACATGAGAACTCTGAAACCCATGGACATTATGCATCTATGGCTCCCTCTTGATAAACAAGTGTTAAGGACCCCAAGGAGAAAGACATCTGCTCCACAAGATGCCAGAGTTGAGGAAGATCTATTCATAGTTAAATGGGTTATCATTTGATCAGATACCGTGTCCTGATTTGCCCTAGATCTTCTGTGCAAGTCAGAAGAGAGATGAACCATAGTGTTTAATAGTTTAAATGGCTTTAAAATTTTCAAATAGTCTCCTAACTTTCATTTCAATACTGAATTCAATCCTCCAAATGTCAACCAGCCATCTAATAAGCTCTTTTAAAACTTATACTGCCATAATTTATGGAGTAATCGTAGCCAGAAATCACAAGACAATGTAATAACACAGGAGTACTGTGACATAACCTGAGATCCCAAATGTGCAAACAGAAGTGCACATGGCTCTGATGTGACATGGCATTGAAGCCAGGAAGATAGCTATTGGACTATGCTTGCTCCCTCGGCAGTGGCCTGTTACTGTCAGTGACACCTGAAGCCAGGGTACCAGGCAGGTGGGAGCTTTTGGTATGAGATCGGTTGTATGTCAGGAAAAGCAGATCAGAGTTAGCAGAAAATCTAAAAAGCCTTAGCTTTTCTCTTCAGCCTGTGTGCTTTTTTTTTCCAGAAATGAAAATTAATCTCATGGTTACTTTCAGCTATGTGAGAAAGATTTTTTTTATTTACTGGTCCTTCTAGTTCGGACTGTACTGCATGGGAATGTGGTTAATGAGCTTCTCTTGGTGTCTTCTGATGCGGTAAAGGGAGACTTGTTATTGTGTCTTCCGCAGTCAGAAGAAATGTTCTGGGTAGTGCAATTTTTCAGAAGGATTCTGGTATTTTGGTTAAATCAACTTCCAGATATTTATTAATAGGTCAAAACAGAACTAGGCTGATTTTAACACAGTACTATGCTTTAGTATTATGAATGATGAAGGGGGAAACTGCAAGGACATTTAAGAATGTAATGGTGATAAGTATGTTCCCTGTGACTACTAAGTGTGATCTGTGGGTGTGCACGCTATGTGCTACTGTTTCTTAGAGAGCAGTGTCACCTGGAAGGGGCAGTTTATGACAACCCTTATTAAAACAATTATCCTGTCCTAAAACAGTAATGCTGTCAAAGCCCTGTCACCACTATGGAAAGTGTAGGAAGTGTAAAGCAGCATCTGTTTGGTGGGATTTTCCTGAAGAGTCTTGGCATTTTGGCAAATGACGCATTGTAGGAATAGTGAGTCTTTGCTTTTTGACAGTATAGCTCTGAAGCTGACCATAACCGGGTGTTTCAGATGAACTTGAAAAGTTCTTGTTGAGAGACATGGGGCAGTTCAATCTTAAAGTTTGTCGTGACATTTGGAAGATTGTTTATATATTTTAGCATTAAGTTTTTCTCTCTTTCTTGTTGCTGTTTGTTTGATTTTGGGGAGTAAGGCAAATAATTTTGCTTTTTTTGAAATGCTACACCTTCTGTTAAATCACAATAGCTTCAAATATAGTTACAGCTCATGACAGGGAGTTTTGAAGGCAAACCTTAGGTTTTAATTTATTGTCATTGTACTCATTTGAAAGTTTACTTGTATATTTCTTTAATAGAGAGGGAAGAAAAAACCCTGATCTTCTTACACCCTACTAGAAATGATTTGTACGTTTATCATGTCCTTTCTTTTTTATTCAGCTATAGCGAAAATACATTTTCAAAAGCTTATTTGTACAAGTCATTTTAGTTTGTAAATCGCTCAGTCTTTGAACTCTGCTTGGAGAAGAGGTGATCAGAATACCATTCTTAAAATGCTGGTATGTTTCGTGTTTTCACTGTAGCACTGTTTGGTTTTCTAAAGAAACAATCTTAAGTAGTCATATTTTATGTCACATTAGACTTTGTGATCCCATTAATAACTTTTGAGTGTATGGGCCTGTTTCAGTGAGTTTGAAGGAGGGAAATCGAAAACTAAACAAAAATGAGTATTAGTATCATGGGAGTGTAACTTCATTCTAGGTAAGTATCAGAGAATCGACATGGAGACTTGCTGTTGTGAATGCCTCAGGTTTCATTTCTATGTCTAGTTACTGAAGTACTTGTAATATCACAGTCTTTTGGCACCCTGATGTTCTGTAAGTGTTTTGGCTAACTTCACCCATTCTGCAGAGATTCCCTTGAGACTCTACCCAACAATAGCAAGCCACTTTTCTGGATGTATGCAGTTAGTTAAGTTTCTCATAAGGCCTATGAATAGTACAAATAGAAAGAATGATTTTTCATTGATTTCTACTGGAGTTATCTGTTTTTCAGGCCTTGTTTACTTAGTTCAGGCTGTTACTTCTGAAGTTTCTCACTTTCTTCCCTTTTTGGATAAGCAGAGTAGCTTTGTGCAGGGTCAGATTTGGCCCTAATAATAGTTATTCTTTACTACATATTATCAATGAATGCTTTAAACAACTGATCTTTGAGTGAGGCCTTCAGACGCCTTGTAATTAACCTTCAACACTTATAGCTAGCTTCTAGTTTGTCATTCTTCAGATTACTTGAAAGACTGACAAATTTTAATAAGATATAATCTTTTGCACCGTGTTGTTTTTATGTTCCCAAGGAATTCTTGGACATGTGTCACTAAGATTAAGACCCTTGTGGCTTTAATATACTGTACATTTCAGTGCTTTTTCATTTCATGCTTTTGCTATGATTGGATTTACTCTGAATCAGAGAGCTTCTCAAGGCTGCTTTTACCCAAGTAGCATCACTCAGAGTTGAACATGCCCCTGCTTGGGTAGTGTCATGGTCAGAGCTTCAATGTCTTATTATATAGTTCAGCTATACCCAAAATATTTTACCTGTAAGAAGTTATCTTAATAGAAAACAGGAGGCATTTCTCCAGCTTTATAATGAAACAGATTTGCATTTTAGAAAAGTTTTGATCTCCTTTAATTGTTCTTATCTTTGGTAGATTTATCTCACATGCTTCCTGCATGTAATCCATGTGGACAATTAATTATTTGTGTTCACATGTTAAGTTGTTTCTGTTTCAACTTCCACACTACTGCATCTTGGACTTCTAAGACTTTCCATTTACAAGTGGATAAGGGTAAATGAAGTTTAGGCTCTTTTCAGAGGACGTCGCTAGAAGATTTTGACATTCTGAATGAAAGATGTTCATGCCACTTTACTTGTTCGTGCCACTTTTGGCATCACATCTAGTACTGACAGACACAACTTCCTTATTCTTTCCTTTTGCAGTTATGTATTCCTCCAGGATTCGTCAGTACTTGTAGACTGAGTCTATTTTTATGACTTTCTGTGTTCTTTCTTGATTATCTTCTTAGCTTTTAACAATCTTTGCTTTCCAAATTTCGGTGTTACTGAAGTAGCTTTTTGTACCTGTTCAGCCTCAAGAATATTGAACTTAACAATGTTGCTGCTGAGCCTGAGGCACAGGGTCAGTTAATAATATTTTTAATCAGCTTCTGTGTTGTTTGAATTTTTTAACTGTGTCAAGAATAGTCATATTTTGCTGTGCTTTGAAGTAGCAATTCCTAAAAGCAATCACTTTAAGAATTCGATTCTATTGAAACTATAGAATGCTTTTAGTTTATATGAAGATGGTTATGATGTATTTTTAAAATATAAAATGAGCAAAGTTTTCTGGGCTGGTTAAGATGGGAAAGTTAGTGCTGGAAAACACAGATATAAACTTACAGCCCATAACCCTTTATGTAAATTGTGTAAAGTGTGCACTAAGGGGGGATAGTGACAAAGGTTTATTTGAGGAGACTGTCTCCCCAAGTTGATAATCTGTTCAGACATAGGATCCCACTGAGGAAAACCGTGCACGTAATCTTGAGTCTGGTTCTGAATAGCTGTCTAGAGAAGTGTCCAAGACAGACCTAAAGAAGAAAGCTTTCTTAAGTTAAAGTGATCTTAATGAAAATGCCTCAAGCTCTGTAGGATCAGGGACTAATGCTGTGAGTATATGGTGTGAAGATAAAGTGTCTGTGAGACGATTTTGCAGGAAGAAAGATAATGCTATGCTGGTAGGACCATATAAATGGGCAGGTACCACAGAGGTCAGGTCTTCTCTAAGCTCCTTTAATCGTACTTTTTAGCTAAGAAGACACTGTTCTTGGTATGCCAATTTACTGTCTTAATGCTTGCCATGATTTGCATGCTTGTGGCAAATTCTTCCTGATTTCAAATTTGCAAATCTGAGATTTGCATCTTCATATAGGACTGTGTTGGATTATTCTGATCAGCTTCAAGTGCTTGCAGTGTGGGCATTTGTACTGAAACTAATCATTTTGGTTTCTTGTGTGATTAGCAGAGAGAAAAGTATTTCTGGAGTTCAATGTTTGTCATCCAAGGGGGATGTCTAATTGCACTCCAAAAGAGCCTGCTTGACTTCATTGTTGTAGGGCAATTTGAGTGATAACTCTGGTGCATATTTTAGCTGTCTAATGAACTCAGCTCACACAGTGCTGTCTGGAGTCCTTTGCCCATGAACAGATCTGTTATGCAGGGCATAGCAGTGCATCAGGGGAGAAGTCATCAGGACGTCTTCTCAGCCTGGGAGGGGAATCAGGCTTCCTACGCTGGAGTCCAGAAGCACTGTCCTCAAAGCAGTTAGCTTTGCTGTTCTCAAGGCAGAATTTTTATCTCCTTGAAGTCTATGGAGATCTTTCTGGGTATTACTTCCTTTACAGCCAGCTGTATACAATATCTTGCTAACTCTTCTCATGCCATCACTTTTCAGTAATTCTGCCATGCAGAGGGGAATGGCCATTTCCAGCGATTAGGTCTTAAAGATTTCCTGGGCATTTTTGTTTGGAGCATGACTCAATTTCATAGTTTTATCGGTGCACAAGTGTGATAGTTTTTTTAAATCCTCATTACTGTATTGTTGCAAGAAGAATCTGGAAAAATATCCATTTCCTGAAATTTAGAGATTAGTTTTATAACATTTTATAGTGCATTTGGTTTACACTTGTTTCTCCTGGGATATTCCTCCTCATAAAAAGACAGCATCTTAAGGGATACTTAATGAAAGCTGGCAGAGACAGGCATGCATATCGGTCATGATGATTGTGTAAAATATTCTTGCTAAAATCCTTTCTCTTTTCCCAGTAAATTAACATGTGTGACAGTTAAATAGGAGCTCGTTCTCCAGGACTAAAAACATTTAATATTCTAGTTTCGTGAAATTACTGTCCATGTAAAGTAGAGAAGGAATTTATTGTGAGAATGGGAATGCACAGAAAAGGTGCAAGAATCAAGTTAATGCGGGTCAGTATATAGAATTGCAAATAAAATTGTGGGAAAGGAAAAACCATTTGAAGCAAAAAGTCTTCCTTTTTATACCCATCCTGAATAGTTCTACATTTGTTCATGGCTCCTGTGATGGTAGATAATTTGTCAGAACTTCACGAATACATTCATAAGTTACAAGCTTACATATGCTTATCTGGAGATAGCCTGCTTTCCTCATTTAGAAGCCATTTTCTGTGCTAAACAGATTTGTTTTTTCTTTCCTATTATTTCTGCCAATCTGTAGAAGCTCTTCTTGTTAAGTCCACACTATTATTGCTATGCCTTCATTACCCTCCTAAACTGAACTCTATGAAGTATTGCAGTTTGTTCATTCTAAAGGTTTCTTATGCTGGGACTAGCAGATGTGTAAGAACTAGTGTAAATTGGCAAAGTTACTATTTGCAGGCAGTATTCCATTAAAAGATTATAAAAATAGTTTTTCAATCTTTAAACCCACAGTTCAAAACCTGGGTGAAAAGAAATTTTACAATAGATAATGCAGTAATTGACAGGATCCAATGAAATTTTCTAATGGGCTGGTCAGTTTTCAAAAGTATGTTATTACTCTCGGCACACTGCAGTGTAATGCAGCTGGTTGTAATTTCCGTGTTACTTCATTACACTCAGGATTTGACTATGAGGTTTTTCTGATAAGCTGGCTTCAATAATCTCTCACATGTTGTGACCCACATTCAGCATGGTTATAAAAATAGATTTGGAGACTACACAGAGATACTATGTTGGTGAATCTTTTTGTTTTACTGAAAAAAAAAGTAAAATTATAAGTGAAATTACTGTTTGTCATTGCTGAAAGTTGTAGATTGTGTAGGTAAACTGCATCCAACTCTGGAGCCTCTAGCACAAGGAGACCATTGATCGGTTAGAGTGGGTCCAGGACAGAGTAAGAAGAATAATCAGAGGGCTGGAACACCTCTCCACTGAAAAAAACCTGAAGGAGTTGGGGTGTTGTTAAGCCTGGAGAAAAGAAGGCTCCATGGATGCCATGTTGTGGCCTTTTAATGTTATAGATAGAGCCCTTTTAGGTCTCTTGCAATCCAAACAGTTCTAAGACTCTGTGATTTTGTGATTTCATAGATTTTGCTGTCAGAATTTAGCCTAAGCAGACTTCCTTTTCATCAGCACAGAAAGGGCCCTTTCAAAGTAGGGTTCTAAGGAGCATTTTGCATGTAAATCTAAAACCATTTCTTCATCTTTTCTGCACCTAGCTGCATCTCTTTTGAATACTGATGCAGTCTAAGAGACTTTCACCAGCTTATCCTTCCCATGGAATGTTTTGGGTTTTGCTTTTCTCTAAAGCTCTTTAGTGTGCAAAACAGTGTTACAGAACTGAGGGAAAAATAGAAAGATCTTTCAAGTTTTGGTTAATTTTATAAGGAAATCAGGTTTAGTAGAGAATAGTAGAATCATAGAATCATAGAATGCTTTGGGTTGGAAGGGACCTTAAACAGCATCTAATTCCAAACCCCCTACCATGGGCAGGGACACCTTCCACTAAATCAGGATGCTCAAAGCCTCATCCAACCTGACCTTGAACATCTGCAGGAATGAGACATCCACAACTTCTCACCCTCGTGGTAGAACATAGGATACTTGATATTTACTCAAAAGGACTGCAATTGTGATGTGGTTAGCCTGGATTATTGAATTATGGCTTGGGTCCATGAGGATTAGAGAGACAGCTGGTATAAATTAGTGTAGTTGCCCTGAAACCATGACGCCATACTGATTAATATGAACTGAAAAGTTGATCCCCATTGCCTACCTGATACAAACAGTTCAGCTGTAAGCACAGCAGGCTGCTCAGAGAAAGCAGTTAGAATGGGTCTTCAAAAAGCAAATGACTGATAAATCAAGAAGGAAGGAAAACAAGAGGAAAATGATGGAGGGGAATAAAGCACAAAAGTACTTATGTGATGTGTCCTTTCCTCACAGGCACTGATTTTCCTTTTGGCTCATTGAAAGTCTGTAAGGGAGGGTAACCGTGCTCCTCTGTGGTACTGCCTGGCCTCAGTGATGAGTGCTTGACAGCAATGACAGAGCCAGGAGAGTAATGTATATTCCTTCTTCAGCCCTTGTAGTTCACTACTATCCTCCCAGTATTAATTCATCTGTCGGTGAAAATGGAGCCATCAGAGAGTTGCATTTTGATGGTTTCCTTCCACCCAAGACTTATCTTCCAAAGGTGAAGAAAACACTTAGCTAACAGGTTTTTTTCTTTCAGGGAGTAGGGCAATGATTTTTCCCCACCCCAGAGTCAAACCATTTCAGACAGTGAATGGATGGGGGGTGGCATGAAGGGAGTTTGAGATGAAGAGTTGCTCCCTCTCCTGCCAGTGCATCGCCTTCCACTTCCCTGTTGCCTGCAGTGCTGCTCTTGTACTAATTTATAGCTATACAAGGGACAGTACTCAGAGGTCTCACTGGTGCTGAAGTCTGAGTTTAGTGAGGATACCATAGATTTTTGCAGTGACAGAAGACAGAGCAATGACTCTTTCATGCAATAGCATCTGCCATCTTTAAAATAAATAAAAGCTTTAAAGAGGCTCTTTTCCTACCAGATACTGTTATCCCAAAACTCGGAGGATTATTTAGCTGATGCACAAGCCAATAACACACAGAGCTGAGGTATCAAGTTTTATTCATAGTCTGTGCAAAGTGGTGTGCTAGCTGAGTAATCTTGCAAAGCTAGAACACCTCAAGAGAATTTCACGTGGTGTTCATCCTATTCTTCATTTACAAAACTCTGTCCATGATTACATCAGATTTAAATGCAGTGATTATCTCTCATTAATTAATACTCTATGTCTTACTAGCTAATATGGTCCTCGCTTGCTATGTAAGTTAGCTGTGCATTCCCCCTATTGTCCAAATTTTGTGTTGGAAGGTTTCTTTGGTCAGTGGTCCATGAGGTGGTTGTTGCGATGCCCCTCATCACAATTACCTTTGTCCCAATTCCTTCAAAAATTCTGCTGAGTTGATGTTAGCTGGCAAGCCACATCAGCTTGGGACCCTGCTGAGACAATGGTCTTCCTTTTGGTTTAGTCAGGTCTCTTGATTTAAGGCCTTCCATGTTCTTGTCATTTACCATACACACACATTAAGGAAGCTTAATTACTTTCAATAAATCATTAATAGTTGCTAAACCAAATTAGAGAGTTTATAGCAGCATTATCTGGTTCATATTTTGAATTGTGTTTTTACAATTTATTCTCTTGCATCAATAGTGTTTCAAGAAAGGAAAATATTGCCCTGATCATCTCTGACTTTGTATCTATTCATGTAACAAATAATTACTTACTTGGATACACTATAAAAAAAAAAACCCAATAAAATAGGGCAGTGACAGTGAGAATTGTTGCAATCTGACATGTGGTAAAGATCCTCCTTTAAAAGACTGCATTTAGCCAGTACAATCTCTCTGTTCAAGAGAACACCTAGCTGTCTGCTTAGGTATTGTGCTGGGAAAGTTCTGAAAGCATGTTAAACATTTCCTTTGAGACAACCTATTTTGATATATATATATATTTTTACAAATTGTAAATTTTCCAGATTTCCAGTTTTGCAGACTTCATTCCTTCTGAAAATGCATTTAAATAAGGAACTACAATAACAGCAAAACCACAGAGTTCTTAGAAATAGAAGACACACACATACACACCTCACCCCACTCCGTTCTACTTAACAGGTAGAATGAACTGCTTTATAAAGCGCCTGTCTGAAAGTGTAAAGAATTCCAAGCAGCTTCCGCTTCACACTGACAAACCCACTGACTGACAGCTGTGCCAGAGGGAATTCTGCAAATCTGCTAGGAAACGTCTCAGCAAGGCACCGCAGGTGGGCAGGCTGCCTGGCTAATGCAGTGCTAGCAATTTCTGGTGCTTTTTATCATGTGCATAAAACCAAATTATCAGCTGTTTCTAATTCACACTTGAATTCATCACTGTCACAAATGCGAAAAATATTGCCTAGTCAAGAGTTTCTTTGGAAGTTGCTGAGGAAACAAAACAAAGAGAAGGAAAGAGGTTGTTTTGTCAATTTGCATATCAATCCTTAAAAAGATTGCTCTTGCAAAGCTGCACTGCATCTCCTTCCTGGAACTCTGCCTCCCATGTTGGGAAAAAGAAAACAGATTTTTTTGCTAGCGATTACTGTATATTAATTGATTATTAAAAATAAAGACTGCGAGGATAACATCTGATAAGGAACAGGGTGGTGGTTTCAAAAACAGCATGTGATTAATAAGTCATATATCTTCCATCGAGAGCAATGTCCCCTGAGAAAATGCTGTAAGCCTTATTTTCTTTTTCTCTTATTTTTCTTCTGCACATGTTATAAACTGTCTTGGAAAAGTGGATCATGCTCTGTTCTGGGTTTTTTTTGACTTTCTTAAACTATCTACCATGCTGCTAGGCTGTGCTGTGCCCATCTGACAGCAATTTTGTGTATCCCACTATAAAATGAGCACTACTGTGCTGTAGCCCAGTAAGTTGTCTAGGAAAACCAAGTCATTAGAAATGAGCCAGTTTGGATGTAGATACTGAATAGGAGGGAACATTTATTCACGCGTATGTATTGTCCACCCAGATTACTGAAATGTTTATTTCTTTTGGCTGGATCAAATAGTCATCTCCTGTACACCAAATTTGAAGATGCAGTTTGCTTCATAGAGGATAGTAAGGCATGGGCCAAAAGATTTGTTGTGCAAAGTACTTTCTTGCTTTAACTACTGATTACTCTCTACTGCTTCAAGATTTGCCCACGATTTAAAAAAAAAAAAAAAAAAAAAAAAAGCAGCTTATTTTGGCAGTATAATTTAGTAGTTTCTACTAAAATACTTAGTGATTTCTTTCCAAAAACTTTGAGTTGGAAGCCCTATTTTGTGTCAGGATAGATTTTGATATCTGTGTATTACTTTGTGTTGCATCAGTAATTATTTTACTCATAAATACTATTTAGCCAAGGGTCTCTAAATACCCAATTAAAACTCTAAGTAAAATCTGTAAGGCATTCTGTGGCTATAGTCTGTGGCACATTGTCACTATAAGGCCTCAGTGATAATGCTTCTAGAACAATTATGCTCGCGTTCATTAAAATATGTATTAGTGATGATAAATAGTGGTATACTTCAAATCCTGCTGTACAGCAGAAGAAATGTTCAGTTCTCACTCTTAGAAAAGACTTTTCCAACCGCGCAACATACCCAAAAAGCTGGCTCTCTTCTTTGATTCAAGATCTGTATTTACTGCTTAATTTATAAATAGAAGTAGACAAACCTGTTTTCCCAAACAGTGTTAGCATACCTTTTTCCATGCCTGAACAGAGGTAATTCTCATTTTAGAATATTTGTTCAATTCTTGGAAACATTTACAAAGAATACAGGCATGGGAATGCTTGCAGCTGGAAAAGTGTGCGATAACAAACCACGAATGCTGGTGTATTACATGTCAGAGAGAAACGGATTGCTGTAGGCATAACCATCACTTCTCACCTGAAATATGGGTAATGATGTGGAGCGAGTGGTCAACTTAGGAAGGCTTTGATTCTTGTAGGAGGTCAGATGCATTCATAGGTGATGAAGGGAACTGGCAGACAAAGTTGCTAAGACACTGTCCTATTTTAGAAGTCATTGCAGTTCAGTTCCCACTGACTGGAAAAGGGGAAAAATAATCCCCATTTTTCAAAAAAGGGAGAAAATGAAGACCCAGGGAACTACTGGCCAGTCAGTTTTGCCTCTGTGCCAGGCAAGATCACAGAGAAGATCCTCCTGAAAGCTGTGCTGAGGCACGTGGAAAATAAGGTGATTGATGACAACCAACATGGCTTCACTAAGAACAGATTGTGCCTGACAAATTTGGTGGCTTTCTACGATAGTGCCACAGCATTGGTGGACAAGGGAAGGGGAACTGCTATCATCTACCTGGACTTGTGCAAAGCATTTGACACTGTCCCACACAACATCTTTGTTTTTAAGTTGGAGGTGAATGTACCATTCAGTGGATAAGGAATTGACTGGATGTTTGCACTCGAAGAGTTGTGGTGAGCATCTCAATGTCCAAGTGAAGACCAGTGACACGTGGTGTTCCTCAGGGATCAATATTGAAACCAATGCTGTTTAACATATTTGTTGGTGATATGGGCAGTAGGGTTGAGTGTACCCTCAGCAAGTTTGCCAATGACACCAAGCTGTGTGGCATGGTTGACACTCTGGTTGGAAGGGATACCATCCAGAGGGATCTTGACAGGCTTAAGAGGTGGGTGGATTGGTTTGAGCACATCCAAAGGAAGGCCGCAAAGATGTTCAGAGGACTGGAGCACGTCCCCTACAAGGACAGACTGAGAGAGTTGGGTTTATTCGGCTTGGAAAAGAGAAGGCTCCAGGGAGAATTCATAATAGTCTTCTAGTACTTAAAGAGAGCCTGTGGGAAAACTGGGGAGGGGCTCTTTGTCAAGGAGTGCAGTGATAGGTTGTGGGGTCATGGATTTAAACTGAAACAGGGTAGACTTAGATTAGGTACTAGGAGGAAGGTTTCTTACTGAGAGAATGGTGAAGCACTGGAACAAGTTGTCCAGAGAAGTAGTGGATGTTCCATTCCTGGAGGTGTTCAAGACCAGGTTGGATGAGGCTTTGAGCAGCCTGATCTAGTGGGAAATGTCCCTGCCCATGGCAGGGCATTTGGAACTGGATGATCTTTAAGGTCCCTTCCAACCCAAACCATACTGTGATTTTATGATTCAGTTCTTTGGTTTGGATTCATACAGAAGGAAAGTCTCATTGGAAATATTGAATTCATACTGACCTAATCTGAGGGCAAGAGAGCAATATTTTTTCAGAACTATAGTTTTAAGCAGTGTTTCCCTGTGTCTGTTGAACAATATGGGGCTGATCTCCAGTATATACAAGGGTATTTATAAATAAATAAACAAACAAATATGTGTATGTCAGCTGTTTTGTACAGGGAGCCCAGATTTTGTGAACTGTCAATTACTTCATTTGACCACAAAATGATTTTCTGAATGCTGGGATGGTATTGGAGAAGATTTCATCCTGCAAATATTGGAATATTCTTATGAATAGTAAAACTTTTCCCATTCTGTTTCTATTAAAGGAAAACCACTGCAGAAGAATAAAAATCCTAGGGGACTGTTACTACTGTGTATCAGGACTGACGCAACCCAAAACAGATCATGCCCATTGCTGTGTTGAAATGGGACTGGATATGATTGACACCATCACGTAAGTACTGTGCACAGTGATCCCAGGCAGGAGTGCTACAACTTCTACATGGCATTCAGGAAGTGTGTTCTCAGAAACAACAGTGTCTGCTACCAGTACCCACCTAGAAATTCAGTGTTGCATTCAGGTCACAGGATACTGGTTTTAGGAAGGGTCATTCTAGACATCGATTTTCCACTCTATTTAATCGCTCTGAGGAAAAAATGCACAAGTCTTATATGTAGAGGCATGTACGCATACTAATGAGGGTAAACAAAGATACTGGGAAATAGCAAAATATGGCCATTTGACACAAAGAAATGAGTCTTATTTCATGTTTTACTGGGATAATCACTGCTCATTTTGCACACCAGTATCTAAACTCAAAGCCAATCCTGATTTATGTGTGTTGTAAATGTGTTTATATTCTCAAAATGATAGCTTTCTGATTTCTCCTTTCCATATGTCATGTTTAAACCTTTAATTTATTCTGCCTTTCAGAAATGTAATGTGAAATTCACCTTGCTGATCAGAAGAATTTTTTTATTCTTCAGAGCTCTGCATTGATCATTATTTTACCAAGGCAAAAAATGTCAATGTGAGAGAACTATGAATGAGCTTTTAGCAAGAGCTGAAGATCTATTTCATTACGTAGTAGGGAAGGGATAAAGATTGGAAATTTCTTCACTGCTGTATTGCTCTGTGTGTGTGTGTGCATGTATGTGTTTTTATGGAAAGGTGATAGGAGGGAATGCAAACCTGTATTAATTCTGTATTTTAAAAAAAAATGGTGAGCACAGTGGTATTGCTTTTGGAATGAGCGTGCACAAGTTTGTCACATCAGAGGCTGTAGCCTGTTCTGTACTGGAAAGTGTCTGACCACTGTTTCCATTTCCCAGTTATTCTTCCTATCTGTTGTCAGATGGGCCATTGGGAATATGGAGATGACTCAGGGTACTTCCCCTAACTTAATTCTCAAGTTTTTGCTTTGTACACAGAGAAGAGCTGCCTTCTCTGTGAAGATGAGTAATCACAATTTATAAATAAATAGTAAATAAAGAGAAAAAAACAAACCCAAAAACAGAATAAGCAAACATAAGGTTTATGAATTCAAATTATGCATTTTTAATGTGGAACATTTCATCTTCTTTCTTGTTTCTTATAAAGCTTTTGACACATCATATATTTCATGTGTTCTATTTGTATGTGAGGATAGTTTTGGAACATATATGCACACGAAGAAGTTGTTTTTCCAAAAACAAATTTGGCTCATTTGTGGAGAGTCTTGGTGTTGCAGAAGGATGCATTATGATCCTCTCACAAAGTTCACTGTAAGTTTTGCTCAATAGAGTTGGGTTTATCTCTTACAAAAGTAATGGCTGGTTGTTCAAACCCTGCTAATGCCTTAGGGGAACATGGACATTACCACACACTTTTGTTGTTCCATATCAACCTTAAACTTTTCTGTGCACTTGAATTCATTGAGCTTTCTTTGCAGAGGACTTGAATGCTTAGAAAAAAGGATAGAAGTACTTTAAGCTATTGAAGGTTGATTCTCATTTCTAGCTCAATCCATGTGTTTTCATTATGATATTAATTTATAAAATCTCTCAGAATGTCAAGAGTCGGGTAAATCATATTCTCTCTCTCATTTTATGCAAGTTTATCATCTTTGTAAAAACTGCAAAATTGATAAAAGACTTTGTAATCTATGATAATAGATGGTAGTCTGTGATACTATAAAATCTTAAAAGACTATCCTAAGTCCGCAAAATATGTCTATGTGCATTCTTCCAGAAGTGTATGGATACTCCATTTATAAGGAAGCCTTGGCCTTTAGAAGCATAGTTAGATATATAGGCCTTATAAATGTTATCTAAAGTCTTTTTTTTTAATCCTTGAAAAGCAGTAGCTTATGCTCTTGGTCTCGTCATCTTTAAAACCAGCATCAGTCTTTAATTCATTAGCTCTGCTGTGTTTCACATATACAAAAAAGCTAGTGCTATAACCATTTTGACTTTCTATTTTTAAATGTTTCAGTTTTACTCATATCAGAAATGAAACATGTTCTCTTTTTTATCTTATCATTTATTGGCTGTTGTGATGATAATTTAAACTTGAAAAAGGAGTTAAATTAAAAAGGAAGGAATGAACTAGGAATGTTCAGCCTAGAGAAGAGAAGACTCAGAAGGAATCATATCAATGCATACAAATACCTGATGGGAGGATGTAAAGAAGACAAAGTCAAACTTTTCTCAGTGTTATCCAATGTCAGGGCAAGAGGAAGTGGACACAAACTGAAATACAAGAAATTCCATTTAAATATAGAAAAAAGATTTTTTTACTGGGGGATGTCAGATGCTGGAGAGGTTCCACTGGAAAGCTGTGGTGTTCGCATGCTTGGAGAGATTTAAAACCCAGCTGGGCAGAGTCCTGGGCAACCTTCTAGAGCTGACCCTGCTCTGAGTAGTGGGGTTGGTCTAGATGATTTCCAGAGACCCATTCTAGCATCAGCAACTCTGTGATTCTAAATGGATGGGCTGTGGTGTGTTCTCTAGATGTGTTTAGTCAGAGGCTGTGGTAATAGATAACTGCCTGAGAGTTTCAGCATTTTGTATAAAAAAAAAATCATAATTTGTAAGTTTTTAGAGTTTGTAGTTAGCAGTCAGAGCATGGCAAGAGGGCAAAACAGAGAAGAGACAAGACTGTAAGAGAGTGACAGTTTTATTTAGTGTTGTTGAATGGCTAGAGACCAATTCTTCATTCTTTTATATAGAAGCACAAATAATAAATCCCAATTCTTTTTCCTCAGCAAGGAACCAGTAATGTGAGTAAGGATTGTAAGGGCCAGGCTCGTTGCATATTTCTTCTCTTAGTATGTGCCTGAATGTGCCTGTGCTGCTTATGTTAGGAAAAGGGTAGAAGTTGCATTCCGAGTACAATCGCCCTTGATAGCAGTATTATTTTTTTTCTTTTACTACAAGTGAAGCATCATCTGCCCAGACATTGTTGGATTCTGGGTGAGGTTCTTTTCGTCACAGAAACATGTAACTAAACCAACTGCACAAGGAGCTCCAAACCAAGAAGACAGGTTCTACAGAAGATTAGGAAAAAACTATTCACAGAGACCAAAGTTAGAAGATGGATTTCCCAGAATAATTTGATTGAAAATACACTGAGCAAATGAAAAGCAGAAGTGAAGGGCTTATTGCGGTAGAGTTGGACACCAGCTGGTAGTCTTCTAAAAGTCTGTTTGCTGTACTGCAAAAATGAGGTCTTGGCATTGTAAATTTATATTTGGAAGTTGTCATCTCTAGTGACAGGTTTGTCATGTTATCTGGGATAAATAAATCAATAAAATTAACACAGTTAAAGTCAGACCAGAATCATTATGGGGGGATCTTCCCCCCCCCACCCCCCACCCCGCATCCCCCTTAGAAAATCCAAAAAAAATATCATGTTGGTTCTATTTGAAAAGAATTTATGATGTCAATGTGTTTTGTGTCAGTGCCTAAGTACAAGCCAGGTGTTTATCCTACTTTAGAGTCACTTAAGCCATCATGACAGTGTTTCAGTGGAAATTAAATGTTGGATACTACCAATGTTGCTTTCATCAGGTGAGTTTTAACTGTCAAATTTTTGTTAATAATATAATCAAAATAGCCATGTTCACAACCTCTAATGTGCCAGATGTTGCTTTGATGTGACAGTCGATGGTCCTTACATTAGTTTTGAACGGTGTGTTAGGCCAAGTGCACTCTTCACCTCATTGAATTGCTTGTCTTCATAAATTCCACTATATTTACTAGAATATTTTACTTTATAAATTGATATATTTATTGACTAATTGCCACATAGAAAAGTTTTACCTAGCTTCCCAAGCTCTTCCATCTCTCCCCCATGAACTGGCTGGAGTTCTGGTTTAAGCTAGTGTTAGGGGACCATTTTATACATTCTTAATTGTTTGTCTTTCCTTACAGAGCACCTCATCAACTGATATAAATGACATTAAACAATTCTTTGGCTCAGTCCGGAAATATAACCTCTCAGGAGATTAAATGTAATGAAATGAGGGAGTTATTTAAACGCACTAGATAATACTATAGGATAAGAAGTGAACTGTAATGTTTCCAGCTGCAAAAGAGGACGGTATCTGTGTGAGCAGGATACAAATGTGAGGTTTGGGACTGGGCCAGAGTACTGGGGTTAACATTCATAAACTTGTCAGAAGTGTAATAGGATTCATGTCATCACATAAACAATATGTTTGTATGATAATCCTTCCATTGACATCTTATTAGGATGTCATTTTAGTACTCACTCAGAGGGAATCACACTACTAGATGCATTACTGTGTGCGTCTACATTAGTAGGTAGCATGGCACAGCAGGAGCACATCTGTAGATCACAGCAGCTGGTGCTGACTACTTCAGTTTAACCTATATGTATTACAGAGGGAGGAGGGGAAGGGTTACTTTAGAGTAAGTCTCATCTGACTGTCTGTATTGAATGTTCCTACTGCATGAGAAATTTGAAGAGGTCTGAAGTAAAGTGCCCAGAAAATTTTTGCTTCTTGAAATCTGGGCACCCCATTGGGGTCTTTGAAGAGATAGATCAGCTTTCCTCTGTGTCACATAGGTGAGTTTATCCCATATGAATGACTTCATCTAATATGGATAACTCCACCAGTCATCCATTTAAGATCTTACCAATGGAAGTTGGGCTTCTTTTAGGTCCATGCTCTAGCTCTGTGATGTCGTGCTCCAGGTGAGCAAGGTACCGGGAAAGCACGTAGCTCTGCTCAACATTTAAAAAGAAGAAACACCACAAAGACTGAAAGAAACCAAAAAATACCCTAAACCTGACCTGGAGAAAGAGCTACTGAAATGGGACAGCAAAGATTTGCAAACAACAAAACTTAATTACATGAGAGAACTAACATGGAAAGACAAATCAGAGAGAGTGCAGTGGTGAGACACTGGAACAGGTTACCAAGGAAGGTTGTGGTTGCCCCAGTCCTGGAGGTCTTCAAGGCCAGGCTGGATGGGGCCTTGAACAGACTGATTTAATGGGATGTCCCTGCCCATGGCAGGGGGGGTGGAAATATATGATCTTTAAGGTCCCTTCCAACCCTAACTCTTCTATAATTCTATGATTCTATGATCCTAACATATGGGTGTCACTTGGTCGTTGAGGCCATGGTCTGCAGCCACTCCTCTCATGGCCTGCTGGGCTGACAGAGCAGTTCACAGAAAGATAGTCTTTGTCATTAGCATCCAGGAACTAGTTCCTGATGTTGTAATGTAACTGACACAGAAATATTCAGGGAGACATGCAAAATTGAAAGACACTCTAATCTTAGAACCATGGATGTATAAAAAGCAGACAGATGTAACTGAACAAAAAATCTTGTCCATGCCTCTAACCAGGAAACAGCTATTTCCATGCAGATATTTTTGGACCAAAAGAAGAGCCAAAAATAACTTGTAACATGGCAGTAACATAGACGTTGCATGCTTTTAGTGAAAAAGGAAATGTTTTTCAATTTCCATTTGTTTCTGGGCCTATTTTATTTTAACATTTTGAAAACTTTTAAGAATATTATATCTGAACCTAAGAGAGAATAATTTATGATGAATAATTTATTTGATAAACTTCTTTTGGCTTGTTTGTGAAGTGCTGATATTTTTTTCAGATATGTATTTATAATTAAAAATGCATCATCGTAAACTTGGGATATTTTAGTGCAGAAATGTTGATGGCTTGGGGGAATATGGTTGTGCTATTGCTCTGATTTTATATTCTGACCCTATTTTTAATATATTACTTAACTTTCCTCATTTTTGATAGTTCAGCGGGGTATATTCATGGAAATTAACTGCATGAAGGGCATACAGGTCTTCAAGGTAAATTCAAAAGTTTAGTGAACTGTTTATGAGCTTTTTTTTCCCTACTCGAATTTAATAATGCAGAAAGCATCCCTGAAACACTCTGTAGTTTCTGGGGAAAACGTGACTACTTCTGGAAATCTTTTGTTCAGAGCAGAGTGTTTTCAGATTCTGCTTTATGGTTTATTGGTACATTTTACTGTTCAGCTTATTTGACAAGGAGTATAATCAGCCACCTTGTATTTCTCTCCTCATTTATTTTCATTTATTATTTGTTATGCTATTCAGATTTCTAAAAGCAGATTAGATTTTTCCTCCCTCTCTCAAGCCACTTGGGACAAAACAAGGTCAAAGATCTGGTGTGATCTTTATCAATGTCTGATTTCACTGTCTTTCCACTTACATTTAGCCTGAGGTTTCATACACTCTTTTAAATGGAAGAAAAAAAAAAAAAAAACAAAAAAACCCAACCCAAACATTCATTTCCAAACTGAGAAACTCACACATTTGCAGGTCTGCCAATGAAGGTAATTACATAGGTACTAATTATGCAGAGGGACATAGGCAAATAATCAAGGTATAGTCCTGAAGGACTTTGACTTGCAGGGTATGGTCTTGGTGTAAGGTCAGTCTGTTATTGACATAATACACATGCACAAGTGAAGATATAAAGTTTATTGTTAGCTGCAACACTTGAGTACTTTTATGTCTCCTTGAGGCTTGGCTGGGAACAGATACCAAATAAAGGAAAGCTGATTTGCAGTGAGTAGAAATAGGACAAGGAAATATTTAATCTTTCAGAAAGCTGTGCATAAGCCTTTCTGTGTTGTTGCATAAAATATGACTGAAAAATGTGGCATGCCTATATTCCCTGTGGGGCAGAAAAGATCTCCACATTACTCACTTTAGTGATGGCTGACATGGTATATATTTCAGTACTTCATGGCTGCAGAGTTCCTTACTTAAATCATGGCCAGGTATCTTGTGCTACTGGTCCTACATCTTGATCTATGCTACCAATTCTGTTAATTGTGTTTAAGGAAGTACAACTATACAAGAGGCAAATGTAGTGAATACTCCTAAAATAGCTAGAGTCCTCCTAAAGGCCTTTCTACCAAAACTGGTATAGTTGGATGATACTTTGAAGGATATGATGGTAAATCAAGATCAAGGGAAAATAATACCCAGAGCCTCAGTTTAAGGTCTTCTCCTATTAAATACATTGGAAAAATTAAATTTAAAAGTCTAATGAAAATTAAGTCATACACTGGTTAGTCAGTTTCATTTATTCACCAGTGTTATCTCTTTTTGGACTACAACTTAACTGTGGAATGCTAGGTTTCTCTGTATCAGAAAAAGCTGTGAAGATTTGTGAACAATGTTATAACTGCATGTAATGTGTAAGACTATTAACTTCAAGGCTCCTTTTCAGTGTTGACAATTCAGTGCAGGATTCAAGCTATAGCATGTCCTGCATTCGTAGAAATGAAGAATCCTTCCTTACTCTGGCACCAAAATAAAAAAAATCTTTTAGTAATGACTTTGATATAAAATTAAAATTCCTGAAGAGTAGATTTAATTTACAGGTGCAACTCCATCGCTACAGGGCATTTCTGTGCCACTCTTGCAGGAACTTTGGAAAAATATCAGTTATAATCACTTTTCGACTACTGTTCTTGCACTGGTTTATTTCTTTCATATTTTTCTTTCTCCTATACCTCTATAACTGATAATTGAACCAGTTAGAATATAGAGATGAGTCGTTGCTCATCCGTCATCTATTATTCTATTATTTACTTTCTCAAATAGTATCTCCTCATACCTTTTTCCTTGCAGAAACTGTAAGAGCATTTAAATATATCTGTACACTTTCATTCTCACCATAGGAAATGATGCTTATTTGAGAATACTGTAAAGGTTAAGGTGCAGCATATCTCTCTGTGATTAATAGTAGTTGCAAGACTTTCCTAGCAAGTAGCATAGAGTGAAAAAAGCAGATGAAAATACATCATGAAGTATTAAATAAATATCGTCTAAGATGACTAAAAGTCTGAAACGCTTTGGGAAAAAAGTGTTATTTTTTAACTGAGTAGGTTTTCATTCAAAAAGAATTATAGTTATATGGTGTATCTAAACTGTGACATCATAAGTGAGACAATAGCATTTTAAAAATTATTTTTAACAGTCTATATTTGACCTCTTTTTTTCTAGATTAAATGTTTCAAAATTAAGTGTTTTACACTGTTATCTTGAGGTCAAGCTACTGCAAACAAAAGGAGTATGGAAAACAAATTATTATTTTGGTATTACAGATGGAGAACTGAAAGAGGATAACATCACTTTGAGTCACAATGAACAGTGGTAAAAGAGCAGAGATATTAAATACAAGTCCTGAGTGACTCAAATTTATATTTTACTCACAAGACCAATCTTTTCCTTAATGGTTAACATTAAACTCTTTCAAAACGAAATTCACTTCACTTGTACAGGATCAAGCATGATCTTTATGTAAGTGAGGTGGGCGGGGAGTGCAAAAAAGAATTAGAGGGAGAAAAATCCACCAACCAGTAAACCCAAGACTAGGATAAAGAGAAATATTAACAGAGATTTTTGGTAAGAAGAAGCCTGGCAGCCTGTTTTAATAATGAGTTGAAAGCAGTCTAGAGTAATGTTAGAATTGAAACATGTTTGCTTACTTACATGTCAGGTTAAAATTAACCTTAATAGATAGTTTCAAAATCTCTTTTTGGTTCAAACAATTATGTTGTGGTCACTTGTCATCCTGCTGAAATAAATATGTGTAGGGAAAATGGAACATTTATAGCAAAAAAAGTAAATACTTGTGAGATGCAAGATAAACAGGAAAGTACAGGAGTTAAGCTGTCTGTTTCTGAGTTATTTGAGTTACAGCCAGAAAGTTCTTTGTTTATCTCCCAGTAAACATCTTAAGTTTCTGTAGATTCATAATAGCAAATACTGCAAAACTGGCAAATAAAGCCTGAAAACTATATTCTTGGGAAATTTCATAACAAAGCCATTTACCACAATTGCTTTATTCTCCTTTTTTTTCTTTTTTACTTTTATTAAATATAATGAAACATAACCTTTTCTAGGTTTCCTTGGAACATGAAAAATTAAATTTTAATGTACTAGGTCAAGAAATTTAGTAATACTGAAATTTTGGTTCAATGGTAATTAAAACATGGCCAAGAAAATTATTTCTTTGGAGTTCTAACTGGGGCTTTGAAACTGGTGAAGGGAAATAAGCGTAACTGTCATCTGAGAGTTTTAAAAGATCCTATCATGTTCAGTCATGTATATATATAAACTTTGAGGGAAGGAGAGAAAAAGAAAATCAAGAGCGATGTCATTGACTAAAGACTAACATTCTGATGCTATCTATTCCAGATCTGTTGCAGAAGCCACAGAGGTTGATCTCAACATGAGAGTTGGATTGCATACAGGCAGGGTGCTTTGTGGGGTTCTGGGTCTCCGAAAATGGCAATATGATGTCTGGTCAAATGACGTGACTTTAGCTAATGTAATGGAAGCTGGAGGACTGCCTGGGTAAGTCCAAGAAAGAACCACAGAAAAAGAAATCTGTAGGGGTGAAAAATTTATTGCCTTCTTTGAGGCTTTTGTAAATGAAATTGCTATCAATAAAATGGTTGTGTTCAGTAAGAGCAATCTATGTATTATGTGATTTATCCTGTTGAATTCTCCAAATTATCTTGATATTTACATGAGTAATAGGTTAGATTAGAAGCAAAACATTTCCAAATGAAATCCTTATTGGAAGCTGCAAATATAAAGAGTAGAAATGAACCAATGCTAAGAATGTAGGAGTGCTAGACTTTCACTATTTCATGTTATAAAAGTAAAATCCTCTAGTTATTCCAGGAAATTTTTACCCTCGAACCTCTATGCATATGAAGGGTGTGTACCTTAAATTACAGGATTTCCACCACTAGTAGTGTGCTATAGAAGGAAACAAAAGTCTATGCACTCAGATATTGATTGTGTGTGTGTGCAAATGATACAGTAGCGCGTACATCTGCAGCCAACACTTGGGACATATCCTGCAATTTTAAGTATTCTTTGTACAACCTGGACCAAATATTAGTGCACACAGTGCAATTTCACAAAAGTGCATGAGTGTGCTTCTGTGCGCAGCTCACGTTTGGACTGGGACCTACCATCCTGTGTTGGACTTTTATGAGACCGTGATTTGCTGAATAGAGAGATACTGGAACCTCTTAAATTTTGTGGTTAAGATGAATTTCTGTTCGTTACACAATGTACACAATGTCTGCCTTAGACAATTTTGGCAGCATCTACGTTGAGGCTTTCCAGCAGGAAAAAAAAATCTGAAAATATATTTAACGGAGAAAAGCAGTAATAGCTTTTCAAATAGTTTCTGTGAAGATATTCCAAATATATGGTGTCTTTTGGAGAAAGTGTAAAGATAGTTTTCAGGATAAGAAAACTCACAAAAGGCACTAGAGATGGCTGTGCTGACAAAATAAAATTGAATTAGAAAGCTACCTACAAAACATAATGAGTAAATTAAACAAGTCAGACATTTGAAGGGGAACAGAAAAAGAAGTTTCTCTGTTAAGCACAGGAGAGATTCGTAGTGTGAAGTCACAAGTTTCAAACAGGAAGATGTTTTTGCAAGCAGGCGGTGAGGTAAACACTTAAGAAAACCACACAATCTGGAAGATGATATGCAGATTTTCACTTTCTACAAATCAACAAATCTGCAAGTGTTTGGTCAATCAACAGTTATCTTTCTGTTCACTCTGCCCAAGTTTAGACAATGCATGGAATAGAAATGTTTCTATGTTCTCTTTAGTTGAAAAGACAAAACAAAGCAGGTTTTTTTTCCATCAGAAATGGCGGTTTGTACATAATTTGTCCTCTTTATTGTTGTCTGCTCAGGAGTGTATTTCAGTAGCAACTAGCTCATGTCTTTGCTTTAAACAAAAGTGTCTTAATTTTCTCTCCAGGAAAGTTCACATTACAAAGACCACCTTAGAGTGCCTAAATGGGGACTATGAGGTAGAACCAGGGCATGGTCATGAAAGGAATAGTTTCTTGAAGAAGCACAATATTGAAACATATTTTATTGTGCCATCCCATCGTAGGAAGGTAAGCTCTGTGAAATGCTTTTTTAATTTAACAACTGTTCTGTGAGATTCTGAAAGCAGAGGCAATACTGGTATTTCATATTTCTAAAATCTCTTCAAACTCTCTCGAAATTAAATCTTTGGGTTTTGACTGAGGTGAAATACTAAAAAAGCTAACCTTGAATGTCACATAGAGAAGATGATAAATTTACTTTTGAAGTTTTAAATTAAAACATTTTTCCCTTTACCCTCCAAAAGAGAAAGCTGTTGTTTTATTCAGATTATGTAATAATTCTATCTGAAATTATAAGATGTGTTACCCCAAAATTTTAAATCACTCTTTGCTTCATTCAAAAAGGTGTTTCAGAATATTAATGCTCACAGCTTGGCTGGTTTTCTTCTGTCTTTCTTTAATCTTTCATTCCCGTATTCCCCTGCCATTTTACTCATGGCCTCCTAACCCTCTCTACAACCATATGTGATACTGATGACTCCTTCCTGGAGTCTGGAGGATTCCCCAATGAACAGGCACATAAAAAGTATAATTACGGACATGTCATGCCCACAGCAGAAAAGTTAGTGAAATAAATTCAGCAGTGATTTAACTCATATCCCCTGGAAGTCTGGAAAAGCTGCCATGCTGCCAAGATATACAACACAAGCCATTTTATCCAGGTCGGAAGAAGAGGCTGCAGTCAACCATCCTGCTTTTGAATGTATATACCACTGTACCACAGATCAGGTATTTATGCTGAAGTTAAGTAAATTTTCTAAGATTATTGCAACTAATAATATATTCTCTGTCCAAATCACGCATGTTTTCTTCTCCTGCTTATGACAAATTCAATGTTTTCCTTGCTTGCTCTGCCACCTCAGAGGCCCACAATGATTTTGGTCATCCCTTTCTTCTCCTAGCTGCCCTTCCCTCCAGATGTTCTTAAGCTCCCCTCTCCCTTCAGCTTCTTCCTTTTGTCAGACCCCAAGATACATACTGGGCAAAGAGTAAGCCAGCAGTGCTGTTGAGGGACAATAACATTTTCTGCTGTTTTCTTCTTTTGGGTGGAGAACAGAAAATGGAAAGTATGGAAAGAATAAGGTAAGAGAAGATTTTAGCTCATTTGAACAGGAACTTAATTTCTTAGATGTTGCTCAGGATTTAGCCACCATGAGACTCCTCGTTCTAATCAGATTCTCAGGATAAGGAGAACAGAAGCCTAGCAATGCAATGGTAATATCTTGAGCCTCAGCGTGCACTGAAGGTTGTGTCAGTGATTTTCCAACAGGTTAATTTATAGTCACAACTTTCTTTCTCAACTGGTTACTGAGTTTAGGGCTGCTATTTGTTCTACTAAATGTTTTGTGACTTCAGTAGGAGTCTTGAAAATTCATAATCATCATTTAAACGCATTCAGTTTGTTCCAACCTTTTCCACATCAAATAAGGCTTGTCTTAGAATTTCTATGTCATAGCATGTTACAGGCAAACATGAAATTTATTGCTCTTCATCTCAGCCAGAGAACTTGGGATACAGACTATTTCACCCTTATCTCCTGAGACTGCCCAAACCAGTTTCATTCAAGGATTTGACCTTTAGAGGGAAAATTATAATATCTAATTTTAAAAGTAAGTATGAAAACAATACAAATGACCCTTTAAAGTGATGTCAGAGCTCCATGTTTGGCAGCGTTGGCCAATGCCTGTTTGACAAAAATGTAACCAGGGAAAAACATATCATCTTAAATTCCATACCCACAGTCAGTCTGAATTTGATGACTCAGTGAGTTTTTATGGAAATATTGGGAGTCCAGTCACAGGGGAATTTGATTCTGGGAGTGAAAGCTCTTGTTGTTTTATCCCAAGAAAGACCAGTGAAAGGTTATTTCTTATGCACTTCCTCTAAAACATATTGTTATTAGAGAGATGGAGTGTTCTCATCATTACTGTGAAAATCTCGCATTTCCGTGTTTTGTTCTTTGGGCATATATGATTAGATTCGGGTCTAGATAGTATGAAAGAAAACAAGTGGAAAACCAGTGGGCTAGATTCTGTTTAGGCAGTCAATGAGAGATTTTTCTGGTCACTTTCTTGAAACGAGAGATGGTTTCTAAATTAATCAATCCCAATAAAAAAGAAAACATAAGAGAGGGTTTAATTAGGCTAGATGTGTTGCTTATTGCTGCTAGATCTGTTTGTCTTGGGTTTTGGCTGTATCCAGTAGTACAGGATTATGTATAATTTCATTTCCTATGTTGTTATGTATTGGGTTTCATTTCATATTGAGAAGAGAAATAGCTGAATTTCAGAAAATTGTTGATAGGTTGATGCACAGAGACAAGTGAAGAGGAAAGAGGATAAATCTGGCTATTACAGTGCCATTCACGTATTGCAGTAAACCAGGCCAATGCATGTTTAATGTGCAAGCATGAGAACCTACTACTGTGTGAGCACATATCCTCATCTTTGCAAGACTGCTGAAAAATCACTGATTGGTTTGTCATCAGCTACATAAACCAAATGCCATCTTACCCATGGGTGTCACTGATTGGTTTGTGGAAGTGGCAGATGCTGTGGTATAGCTTAACTAAAGACATTAGCTCTCTAGTGTGCATCAGTGGCGTGTCGGCCAAACTAGCAGAAATAAACAGTTCATGAATTTTACTGGTATTGACTGGCTTCTCCACTGGGCTTGCAGATCAATCAGCGTGTCACTTTGCTCTTTGTCACAGTACATCACATCTGTCCCCAGCCTTTGTAGACTTGCATACTGATCACTGGACCATGAGCTACATAATAATATATCTACCTTCAAAATAAATACCTGCTGTCCCCTCCTACCCTGATTCAGCCATTAAGTCTTCAGAGACATAGAAACAGAAGGCAAACCATGATGCACAGACAATATGGAGTTTCTTTATGTGAATTCAGGTATCTATTGGTTTAATATTGTATTCCTTCCTCTGGAGCCTCACTAGCTAAAATGCAGCTAGCATTCTTTATACATCATCTCTGACATTAGTATGAATTGACTTTAGCAGGTATGATGCCAAGAGGAATGAAAATCAATGTTACGAGCAACAGATGGCCAATAATCTGTTGAATTTGAAAGGTAAATAAGCCCACTGAGGTTTTTTAAATTTTTATTTATTAATTTAGAAGACATATACCCCACATTCTTCCATATTTGGTTTGACAGAAAGATATTTCATAACAAATATCACCCAAAACAGGAACGAGAATACCAATATAAGGCGATTCATTCATGTACCAGTTACATTTTAAGTGTGAACAAATTATGAAATATTCCAATTTTTTAAATTATTTTACTGAATCAGCTAATATCCACAGTTTTGGGATCTGATCTGATTGCTAGCTTGGTGTATAAGCTAATATGTGTGAGAGCACTTCTGAGTGGCCGCTGTGGGAATACATTTCTTTTTGTTTTGTTACAGTTTTTGTTTTGGTATAGATGATATTAATCTGTTATTGTTATTATTAAGCAATAATTATGCCTGTTTGACTAGATAACGTTCAGCTTCTGAACAGGCTTAAATAATTAATACGATTTCCAAAGGCATATAGAATTTTTTTTAAATCAAATTAAATTTTTTTGCTGGGCGTCATAGTTAAAAATGTATGCAAATATGTTTTTTAAGTATAATACAAAATGTTATAATGCCCTGATTAAGTTTCTAGTTCTGAAGATCCTTTTACATGAAGTTTAATTATGTTTTCATTATATTTTATATAGATACTAAATCTTACGGTGATGTGACCAAAACATTGCACTGAAATAAGATTTGAAAAGTTCGATTAACATAGCTAGCCACAAGTTGCACCACATACATGAATATCCTGGACTTTTAAAACAGGTCTGATCCAGTTAGAGAAACAAATCTCTTTCTAATATATTAAATATTCAGAAGATCCATACTCTACGCTTTAGATACACGGACATTCTCTTAGTTGCAAAATGCCATAGCTTTCTGAAGTTTTGTAAATATTGCTGTCTGTGGATATTCTTTCAGGAGAAAAGTAAAACTGGGCCAGATCTGTTAATCTCAGAGCCCCTTACAAGAACTTTGTAACTCTTCTTAGAAACAGATAAATAACTTTTTCCATTAATGATTCCTCGGTAATTTACCTGTTCTCACTAATCCTGTTCTGACTTCAAACTGGATGCTTAAACTTTGATTATTTTTTTTTTTAGCAGAGTGGATCTAGCTTTCATCAGAATTCTTTGTTCTTCCATTGTCAGCACTGACATTAGTCAAAGTATCTTTGCCTCAGTTTTACAGCTGACATAGCTGGCTCCCTGAGGCACAGCAGAGGTAGTGAGGTTAGCTAGGCTATCCACTTCTGTGGTTGCTCTAGAAGGTATGATTCTCCTGCAGTGTAACACCTCCTAAGGTTTGACCACAACCTTGAGGATAACTGAGTGATTTTTGTACTTGGACTTACTACTTTGTTTTGCTGCAGCAATTCACTCTCTGATGGCGCCTTCCTAGTTTTGAAAAAGCACATTAATTTCACAAGCTGAGAAAACAGCCCAGCACAGACAATTAAGTGAAATTCCTAATAGCCAAACAGCAGTCAGAAGCAGTCAAGTTTTTGTGATGGGAAAGATTTCTCAGAATATATTAGTTATTGCATTTCCTGAATCGAATCTGCAATCACTGTTACTCATTGCCATTGTCTGAAGTCTCTGAGTCATACTATGATCATCCTGAAAATCCAGGTGAAGGGGTCTAACTTTTTTTCTGAATCCTTGTTCTGTGTCATAGTTTAGTCCCAGCCTGGCTAATTTTGGCAGCTAAAACTGAGCAGTTGGCTTCCGATTTCCTTCCCTTCTCCCCCCGCCTCCCATGCCCCTAGGGAAAGGGAAGAGAGAAATGAGAGGGAAAAGAAAAATCCTTGTGGGTTAGAAACTAAAACTACAGCTTTAATGAAATAATAATAATGATGATGAAAATAGTAAGAAAGTAATAAAATATATACAAATACATGAGATCGCACCCCCACCCCTTGATGACTACACGTCACCACAAATGCTGTAGAGCAGACACAAGGGAAACGACGTCCAAGGCTAGGAGGGAGCTGAGCTCAGGGACTGGATTCAGGAATGCATGGATCCAGGATCGGGGCAAACAAAGACGAAGTCCCTACTAGAAATCAGCCGTTGCAGAAGAGAGTAAGACCTTCATGATCTCTCAATTTTATACCTAGTATGATGTATATGGGATGGAATACTCCGTTGGTCAGTTTGGGATCACCTGCCCTGTCTGCCACTCCCTGCAGGTGCAGCCTTTTTTCACCAGCTCAAGGATGGCCTTGGTTTCTATAAGTATAAATATAAGCAATGGTCTTTCCACATACCAGTGCCCCATGTTATCTCTTCTAGAGAGTAACACTGTCTGAAAAACATGCAGTTACTTTTCAAAAAGTGAAGTTACTTAGACAAGACTGTGCTGCAGTTAGAAACTGATCCTACTTTAGCTCAAACCACAACATTCAGTTATCCAGGTGGAAGGAAGCAGACATTGGTTAGAGTTATGACACCCTGTCTGCTACCTCATTTGCTATGTTGATTCATGTCCTAAAGATTCCAGCACAGGCAGCTAAAATTTCAATTTTATTTTTGTTCAAAAAATAATTATAGTCAAACCAAAATACCAGCAATCTATTTGAAAACAAAAGTTAAATCAACAGTTGAGGAAGAGGAGAGCACTTTTGTCACTCTTACGATTTCAGGAAAACTCAGTTGAAAGCATGAAGGTTCAAGAATCCTCTCAATAAGCAAACACAGATCAGGAGCACCCTTTGAAAAGTACCATTTAAAGTGTAAATACTCCTGCAAATGTCAGAAATATTTAAAGCCATTATCTGCACTGCACACCTGTGGCATAATTTATTGTGCACTGCAGATGTATTTAACAGCTCAGAAGGCTAATCAGTTAATTTCTTTGACTCATGATTGAATAGGCAGAAATTCATTAACCTAGTTTCGTTCTGGCTCGCATGACAATAGCTGCAAGAAAAGCAGCTAAGGCTGTCACATTGCTTGCATATGTTGTTTTTTCATCTAGCATAAACAGCTGTGTTTTTAAACTTCCTACATTGCAGTTCTGTCGCCAAGAAGTAACAGGAAAATGAATTTTTCTATCACTTTGATTCTTGAAAAGGCAGTATTTTTTGACCTGGAGTACAACATCCTGCTTTACTGTTAATCAGCATAGCTTTGTTGCATGAAGCAGGTGATCAGCCTTCTATGTTAAAATAAATTACTAGGCTCCATATCTTCCCACCACCAACCAACGGATGTTTTCTGCTTACGTTTTCCCTGGCGATGATTTTATTTTTCTTTCCCACAGCATGGAATGGACTTTATGCAATATAGCACAGAGAAAACACCATAGATTCATGCTTTATGCTTTGTATAGGTGGAATACATAGTAACTACACATGCTTGCCTTTTGAATTTATCAATGAATCACTTTCACCTGTAAATCTTTGTTAGCAACTAACATGTTTCACAAGTATAACTGTTTGTATACTCTCCTGAGATACTTTCTATCATGTCTTAATAATACTTCCATATAACTTTCTAAAGTGAAGCAATTTGATATGTATAGTCCATTTATTACTAGGATTTTTGGTGGCAGATTGTTGGATTTTGTCTAACCTGGTAAAAAAATATATCATCTTGGCATCATCATGTGAACAATAACAAAAGAAAAAGAAGGCTACAGAATGGAAAAAGTAAACAGAGTGAAAAAATAAGTCTAAAATTGCTGCACTTGAAGACCTAGTTCCAAATCCCCTGCCATGGGCAAGGACACTTTCCACTAGATAAGGTTGTTGAAAGTCTCATCCAGCCTGGGCTTGAGCACTTCCAGGGATGGGGCATCCACAACTTCTCTGGGAGAACAGTTTCAGTGCCTCACCACCTTTATCGTGACTAATTTCTTCCTAATATCTAATATAAATCTGTCATCTTGCAGCTTAAAACCTTTACCTCTCATCCTGTCACTGCACTCCTGGATAAAGAGCCCCTCCCCATCTTTCCTGTAGATGCTCTTTGAGTGCTGGAAGGCTGCTATAAGGTCTCCCTAGAGCCTTCCCCTCTTTAGGCTAAACAAGCCCAACTCTCGCAGCCTGTCTTCATATGGGAGGTGCTCCAGCCCTATGATCACCTTTGTGAGCCTCCTCTGGACCCACTCTAACTGATCCTTCCTGTGCTGGGGATTCCAGAACTGAATACAGTACTCCAAGTGAGGCCTTATTAGAGCAGAGAAGAAGGGGAGAATCACCTCCCTTCTTGACCTGCTGGTGACACTTCTTCTGATGCATCCCAGGGTACAGTTGGTTTTCTGGCTGCAAAGTGCATGTTGCTAACTCATATTGAGCTTCTCCTACCACAGCACCCCCAAGTCCTTCTCTTCAGGGCTACTCTTAATGCATTCTGTTCCCAGCCTTTAATTGTGCTTGGGATTGCCCTGACCCAGGTACAGGACCTTTCACTTGGCCTGGTTGAATTTCATGAGGCCCACCTCTTAAGCCTGTCAAGATCCCACTGGATAACATCCCTTCCCTCCAGAGTGTCACCCATGCCACAGCGCTTCATGTCATCGGCAAAGTTGCTGAGGTTGCCCCAAATCCCACTGTTCATGTCACCAACAAAGATGCTAAACAACACTGGTCCCAATACTGACCCCTGGGGAATGCCACTTTTCACCTATCTCCATTTGGACATTGAGCAGTTGACCACAATTTACTGAGTGCAACCATCCAGACAATTCCTTATTCACTGAGAATTCCTTCCATCGTATCCGTGTTTTTCCAATTCAGAGTCAAGGATGTTGCATGGCACATTCACATGTGCTGAATGCTTTGCACAAGTCCAAGTAGATCATGTCATTTACTCTTCCCTTATCCACTAATACTGTAGTCCTGTTGTAGAAGTCCATCATATTTGTCAGGCATGATTTGCCCTTAGTGAAGCCATGTTGTCACTAATCACCTTATTTTTTCATGTGCCTCAGCATAGTTTCCAGGAGGATCTGCTCCATGACCTTGCCTGTTATGGAGGTGAGACTGACTGGCCTATATCTATTTCCGTTCTGATTGAAATTTCAGCCATATTTGCAGGAATTTCCTTCTCTGCAAAGTTAATTTGATTTAATCACTCCGTTTAGTTCTACACGAACATGCCACACTGTTCTCAGATTCTTGTGGTTTTTTCCAAACATGTAGAATTTTTGTTTTCCACAGAGCACTTTAGCCCAATAAATCTATCCATATGCATAGCAGCTCCCTAGAGTATTTACGCAACTAACTTTTCTGAAATATTCAGTCCACTTTGTCTCAGGGAATTTTTATCTTCCTTATAAGTTGTCTGCTTTCTGGAGTAATTGATTATGAGGATATTTTAACTTGAGAGACTGTACGCTTACCAGCCCTCATGGAGTGCTAGAGGTCTAACTTCTTAAACTCCCAAGTACTAAGAGAAGAAGAGAGCTTTACAGTTAGTGAAAACATGTGAAAACTTTTCCAACTATTCAGGCAAACTCTCTCCTCTGCTAACCCGGAACAAGTAAATGTGTTTGAAAATTTTTTTCTAATTTGACATACCCCAAGTTAGACATCTGAGCTTATAGCTGGGCACAAACTGATGATTTCTGCTTTCAAATTGATGACTACCTGCAGCTACTACTGCTGTCATGCGTAGGAGAGTCCAGGGTTGTCTTTGCTCTCAATGGCTGACAGCTCCTAGCAAGGAACTTAACTAGGGATCTGAATCCATAACAGGCACTTCAGGTTTTAACACCTAAGATGTATCTTAGCAGATCTTATTTAATACATAGACAAACAGCCTTTTGATGGTAGCTCTAGCTTGTATCTGGACAGGAGCTGATCTGTGCCTGAAACTTTGCATTGCACAAGTTGTTGTAAAGCATGCAGCCCCACGCTGGAATAGACTGCTTATTTTACCACCTAGCAAACAAGGACAGAAGAATGATGCTTGCTTTGCAGCCTGTATTGCTCTATATCTTCAGGATTGTTCCTGCAGTTGCTGTGAAGCTGCTAGTGTATCGCCATCAATATGACAGCTTGGGCTGTCAGTGATTGTGGGATTAGGTGTGCTCTAATATCATTCTTATATCTTTTCTTTTTCTTCCATCAGAAATGTGGAATCTGCAGAAGAGAGAATTGTAGGATACTGGTATAAGATTTTACCTGCTAGTGATCTCCTTAAGATTGTTTTATTCTTCGTAGCTGCTACAAACTTTTCTACATCTGTGTCAAGAAAAGTGACCACAGCATTCTGAATGTTAAGAGTATGTCTTATAGAGGCATTATTATTTACTGGTAAAAATCACTAGTATACCTTCCTGATACTGAGATGTGATAAACAAAATGTATCATAAGGGCAGTAGAAATGTAAATGTCTGAAGATTTTAACTGTAAGAAATAAAAAAATAATATTTGCTTACCTATCTCAGGACTAAACGGCTTGTGGATAGTAATGGAATAACTACTACTGCCAAGGGGCATGATCTGGTCTGCCTGAAGGTATTTGCCAGCCTGAATGTATTTGCCAGCTGGTCTGCACAAACAGACATATTTCTACAGCATTTATGGTTTCTGTAAATGTGATTTGAATGTCATTAGAATCTTCTTTTCCATGCCATTTTAAGCACTGCGATTGAATATAGTCAGGAAAGTAATATTCTGCTGCTGTTTCTGAGAATGCCAGATAAGCACCAGTGAATCCCTTAGCAGAGTATTATATGAGATTCAAACACTGGGGTATTTTCCCAGAATTTTAATCAGTGCTTGTTTTCTGCATACTTAAAATGCTCACAAAGCTGTAGTCTGGCTGCTTTCAGAGTGCTTTTATAAAAAATCTCAGCTCTTAAACATATTTGCCAACTCTGCAAACAGTCAACCTTTCCCAAAATTATGAAGCAAATGAACAATGCACAGAATCAAAGATGATTCCAAGGGTCAAAAAGAAGTGTGGAAGTAAAATGCATTGACAAAACGAGCTGGAATGAGAGTGCTGCAGTCCAGCTTTTGTATAATGCTGGTCTGGAGCAAGTTCAGAGAAAAGGTAGTGTGAAAGACATTGAGATTGGGTTTTTTGTTTTTTTTGAAGTTTTTTTAAAGAGTGTTTTAACAGACTAATGCTTTTGTTGCCTTTACCAGAGATGTACAGCAGAAGGTGAGATGACTTAAATAATCCACTCAGATGTTCACTCTGTCAAAAGCATTGTTCTGCTATAAATATAATAATAAAAAGGGACACCATTCATGAGATGTAACTGGAAGAGAATTCCTTTGTTTGATACTTTTTTTATTCTATATATGTAACAGCAGAATGGAAAATCCTCAGTCTCAGTGCAGAATCTATGTATCCTGCAACCACTAGATTGAAAAGAATAAAAAAGCTATATATGAATTTGATGATCTGATGATCTGAGAACAGCTACCCTACTTGTGTGTATCACAGTGTCCTTTGAGTGGTTAGGTTCTTGACCAGACATGATGAAGAGCGTCTGTATGTGTTCCATGAGTTTTCATGGCATCACGCAATAGCTGAATTTGGAAAGGGCCTTTAAAGATCATATGTTTGATCTCTCTCCTCAAAGCAGGGGCAGCTTCACAGTTAGATCCATTTTTGAAATTGTACGTTGATCAGGGTAACCGTCTGAGTGAGTGCCGAGTGTTTCCCTGTCTGGGGATTTGACAGCCTCTCTGTACAGCGTGCTCCAGCACATGATCATCCTCACTATTAAAACTTCTGTGCTTTGTATCAACTAAAAATTTCCTTTGGTCCAGCCTAAGTTCATTGCCTTTTGTGCTTTTTATGAGCATTTTTTGAGATGTGTCTGGCTCTGTCTTCTCTCTAACTACTACTTAGGTATCTGAAGACAACAATTAGAGCCTCCATTAGCCTTCTCTTCTTCCAGCTAAATGAACTGAATAACTTCATATTCTTCTCATGTGTATATGCTTTAGAATTGTAATTGTTTTGGTGGACCTTTGCTGAACTCACTCCAGTTTGTCACTGTTTTTCTTGTAATGAGGAGACAAGAAGTAGACACACTACTCCTTTTTTTTTAGTGAACCGAGCCGAAAAACTTCTATTTGACTCCCAAGACAGCTGGAAAACTCTCCTGTATTTCCAGCCTACAAAGGGTATATACAATTGATATATTATCTGCCAATAAGATTTACAAATTAAAAGAGCAATTGATCTTATGAGTTAAAAATGTTCTCCCTTCTTCTTTGATGATATAGTCGGGAAATTGCATGAAAATATGTTTTCGAGGAAAAGTCATGTTGATGGCAGGGCCACCCTGACTGAGGCAAACTGTATCTACTCCAAATTTTCAAGTTGCAGAGTGTTCTCAGAAACACACCTATTATAAGAAGTTTGCACTAGTCTAATTCTCATGGGACTTCAAATCCTTGAAGGAGGATATAGTCATGCCCATGTGCTTATCTTTGTCATACTTTCTAGAATTTTGCTAGTAAAATATTCTGCCTATTCTTTGCCACTCTTGCATCTTTACTGTGGCATTTCCACAATGAAGGCCATCAGGCAGCTTCTGTAGTTCTCTGCACTTACTTAAGATCATCTTTTCCAGCCAATCTAATGGAGATCTAAACCTTATGTTGTTAATCTAAGTAATGCAATGTCTATAGAGAAAGGATTGAACAAAGAAAGAGCTAATGATCACTTGAGATATGGTCCACCTGTCTGTAAACTTTTGCATATTTCATTTTTATATCCGTGTCTGAAAAAAAAAAGAAGCAAAGTGCAAAACTGGAGGCAGTTTCAAGAAAGTTGCTAATTTTTTTTGCATGCAAAGTTTAATAGGGGATGGAGTGAAATATGTAGTACTTCTTAGAGGAATTATGGGTACATTAAGAAAATCTGTAAGTGGAGTACCTGTCCAAAAAGTATGTTGTAGTTGTTGTGAATGGTAGCTCAAAAGCTGATTGTATCTGCCTTTCTCAAGTCTCACAACTATCTATCTACCTGGTGTCCTTAGGAATACATAAACTATGTGAATATCCTTGTACATCTTGTGTATCTGTCATGCAGTTATTGCGATACAGCGGTAAGTCTTCTACCAGAAAGTACTCAAAAGAAAGGGTATATATTGGGAATCTCTTCATGGAGACTTCTGTTAAACTATCACATACACAAGTGATTCCATATTAGATACACTAGTGTTCTTTTAGATTCCAGCTGATGGCAATGCTTGTGATGCTTGCTGTCTTCAGTCAGCCTTTCAGTGCACAATAAAGCACTTATGCACAGATAGGCACCTTTCCACATTTCAAACTTGTCACATGTTTATAAGATAAGTATCTGCCAATAAAAAGTGTGCAATTATAAAGTCATTCTTCTGTTTCATAGCCACAGTGTAACCAACTAAAGAGGGTATTGGTAGATCAATAAGGTGTATCATTGATCCTCAAGAAAATGTAAGTGCATAGCTGTATGCATTAAACAGGACAGCAAACTAACACCTGATGCCTTTCAGAATATAAGCAGTGTCATTTGCCCTGACTCTCTAAATTTAGGTACCCATGAAAACATGTATCAGACAAATGCTTCCAGTTTACTTCCTTCTTTATTGCTTTATTGTGGAACTAATGATGTAAACTGTTCTAGTAAATCATACTGTTATGAAGACTGGACAGAAAATCCTCAGTGACCTTTGTGGGTTTTAGAGTATTTGAATAAAGTTTTTGGAGTGTGATTTGCTCTGTCTTTTATATCTAGGAAATCTAGAGATGAAATCTTCTGTGCTTCTTTATTTTGCTGTTCCAGAAAAGATTAATTTTACAAGCTTAAATTCCCGTTCTGTAGTGGCATGGGGTCCCTCCACGTGTCCCATGAACACTGCTTTATACATTCCAGAGGCCAGAAGCATAAATAAGATTTGTATAAATACTGAAGGTAGAATAAAGGATCACTCTTATTCTGATCTGTGAAAGCATCTGAACATGTGCTAAGGGTTTCTTAAAGTCAGCAAGAGTTAAATACATGCTTAAAAGTTGACCAAGAAAATATTTGTCCTTGCTGAACTGGGAGCTTTGTGGTAAAAGGAATAAATTATATCCAGCCCTTTGAAAGCATTTCTCTGTGCCATAGCACTTTCTTGCTTTGAAGAAATAAGATGTAAGATATAACCTCAATGTCTCACAGCTTCATTTTAGGGCATGTATATAAGTGTATCTTTAAAGCAAAAGCTGAGGTAACAAAATTAAGAAATAAAAAAAGAAAGGCCGAAGCTATTTTTTAACATCAATTAATAAAAATGCTAATTTCCTCTTTATTTTTCATGTTTTTCCAGAATTTATTCCAACATTAAAGAAATACAAATATTGCCTCCTTTATAAGTTTGTCATTTATATGCTTTTTTAATAGTCTACATTTCTAACAGTTCCCAAAATGTTAAGTATATGTTTAAATGCTGTCTGTTCTTTATATCTCAGGTTAAAAAGATGAAGTGGTCTTCATCTACAAACAGACAATGTTGATCGAAATACATTGCTTCTTAATGAGAATATTGCTTTGTTCCTACCACTAGATGGTGTAAATGTCTGCAGATATGTTTGTCTGCATGGGAATGTAATAACACAGTTAAAAATACTATTTTTCTGACCAACAGATATTTCCTGGGCTAATTCTCTCAGACATTAAGCCTGCCAAACGAATGAAGTTCAAGACAGTCTGCTACCTGCTCGTTCAGCTCATGCACTGTCGTAAGATGTTCAAAGCAGAGATCCCTTTCTCCAATGTCATGACATGTGAGGATGACGATAAGGTAATCTATCAATGCTTTTTGGGCATCAGTTCCATCAAGCAGACCTGCTCTGAGAACATACAGGGTGACCTGACCAACTGATGGAGGAGTTTCTGGGTTCTTGCTGGAGCTAGAGCTATTTAATGCCCAAAGCCTTCTCCTAGTAAAGACAATACCTAATTATAAGAAGCCATAACTTTGGAGCAACTCTTGAACAAGCCACTACCGGTTGCCTATGTGACTTTCATTAAGGACTTCCTTCTCAGGAATTGTAGTTTCTGAGGCTTTTTCTGCAAGAGCTGTTCTTTTGCATTACGAGTCCATCACAGTCTGAAGCTGATGGCAGGAAATGCAAATTAACAGAATAATTGTTATTCCTAGATGGTTCTCTAAAAAGTGAAAGGCATATGATCAGTCAAAAAAAATTCTAAATTCAGAAGTACGTAATACAAATGTTAAAATTGCTTACCTGAATGGCTTATCATGTTGTAATTCTGAATTGCTTTACATACTAGTAGACTAGTTCACTTTCTTCGCTGTGTGTGGTTGTAACCGGAAGCATATGGAGAAAAAACTTCTGAGAGTTGCTCACTCCGGTTTTTTTGCCAGCAGGTGGCAATATTACATAGGTCACTCCACCAGCGTTTTAAAGCAGGGCACGTGTGCATTGCAATCGGCAATTCGTCTTGACTGATTGCTCCAATTTTTTTTTTCCAATAGTGTACATTTATTGAAGATTCAATCTAAATCCAACTTTCAGAAAGTATTCTAACTTTTATATTTTGGATTTTATATATGCTTGTGCTTCTTCTGCGGAAAAAGGGGAGAAAAAGAGAAAACTCCATTAGTTCCTTTAAAACACAGTTTCAGTGAAGACTTTCAGAAAGTCCAGATTTGACTTTGAAATTGGCTGTCTAGAAGACTTTCCAGTTGTGAACTAGTACTGTTCTTTGAGTATTCAAAAAAGTAACACACACATTCCTTGAAGTATATGCACTAATTTACAATGTGGCTTGTGTACATATATAGAATCATAGAATCACCAGGCTAGAAAGGACCCACTGGATCATCGAGTCCAACCATTCCTAATACTCCCTTAAACCATGTCCCTAAGCACTTCATCAACCCATTCCTTAAACACCTCCAGGGAAGGTAACTCGACCACCTCCCTGGGCAGACTGTTCCAGTGCCCGATGACTCTTTCTGTGAAGAATTTTTTTCTGATATCCAGCCTGAACCTCCCCTGGTGGAGCTTCAGGCCATTCCCCCTTGTCCTGTCCTCAGTCACTTGGGAGAAGAGGCCAGCTCCCTCCTCTCCACAACCTCCTTTCAGGTAGTTGTAAAGAGTAATAAGGTCTCCCCTCAGCCTCCTCTTTTCCAGGCTAAACAACCCCAGCTCTCTCAGCTGCTCCTCATAAGTCTTGTTCTCCAGCCCCCTCACCAGCTTCGTTGGTCTTCTCTGGACACACTCCAGAGCCTCAACATCCTTCTTGTGGTGAGGGGCCCAGAAATGAACACAGTACTCAAGGTGCGGTCTCACCAGTGCCGAGTACAGAGGGAGAATAACCTCCCTGGACCTGCTGGTCACACCGTTTCTGATACAAGCCAAGATGCCATTGGCCTTCTTGGCCACCTGGGCACACTGCTGGCTCATGTTCAGTCGGCTGTCAACCATTACCCCCAGGTCCTTCTCCTCTGTACAGCTCTCCAGCCACTCTTCCCCCAGTCTGTAGCACTGCATAGGGTTGTTGTGCCCCAAGTGCAGGACCCGGCATTTGGCCTTGTTAAACCTCATGCCATTGGCCTCAGCCCAGCCGTCCAGCCTGTTAAGATCCCTTTGCAGAGCCTCCCTACCCTCCAGCAGATCCACACATCCTCCCAGCTTAGTGTCATCTGCAAACTTGCTGAGGGTGCACTCAATGCCTTCATCCAGGTCATTGATAAAGACCTTGAACAGGGCTGGACCCAGTACTGAGCCCTGAGGAACCCCACTTGTGACTGGCCTCCAGCTGGAGTTAACTCCATTGACCACCACTCTCTGGGCCCGGCCATCCAACCGATTTTCAACCCAGGAGAGTGTGCGCCCATCCAGGCCAGAGGCAGACAGTTTCTGAAGCAGAATGCTTTGAGAAACTGTGTCAAAGGCTTTACTGAAGTCCAAGAAGACTACATCCACAGCCTTTCCCCCATCCAGTAGTCGAGTTATTTTGTCATAGAAGGCGATCAGGTTAGTTTGGCAAGATCTGCCTTTTGTAAACCCATGTTGACTGGGCCTGATCACCCGGTTCTCTTGCATGTGCTTCATGATAGCACTCAAGATTACCTGTTCCATGACTTTCCCCGGCACTGAGGTCAGACTGACAGGCCTGTAGTTCCCCAGATCCTCCCTGCAACCCTTCTTGTAGATGGGCACAACATTAGCCAGCCTCCAGTCTAGTGGAACTTCCCCAGTCAGCCAGAACTGCTGGAAGGTGGTGGAAAGGGGTTTGGAAAGGACATCTGCCAGCTCCTTCAATACTCTTGGGTGGATCCCATTCGGCCCCATAGACTTTTGGGTGTCTAGGTGGGCAAGCAAGTCTCTAACCTCCTCCTCTTGGATCATAGGAGCCTCATTCTGCTCCTCTAACTCCTGGGTTTGTACACAGAGGGAACAACTTTCCTTGCTATTAAAGACTGAGGCAAAGAAGGCATTAAGTACCTCAGCCTTGTCCTTATGCCCTGTCACTGTTGTTCCTTCTGCATCCAACAGGGACTGAATATTCTCCCTAGTCCTCCTTTTCTTGTTGATGTATGTATAAATATGGTCGTATATGATCTGGATTTGCTAGGGACCTGTTCAAAATTGCAGGGAAGTTTGACAATGCTACCTTTAACTTAAACAGTTGTTCAGAGTTTTTGTACCTAATACTAAATGTTGTGGAGCATGATACATGATTTTAATATAAATACACTGTATTGTTTCTTCAGAGATATCCTCAAGTCATGTAAAACAAGATGTGGCTATAAAGGCTTTGAAGGCAGCATGTTATTGTAACATGCAGTTATTTATTTAATTTCTAAGAAATATAAAATGCTGGATCTTGATTGTCTATATGTAAGTCTATTGTGTGAAATGATAATAGAGATAAAAATAAAAGACCTAGTGAAAATAATTACATGTAAGAATCAAAGGTTTTGATTAAGTGAAGTAACTTTAATTCTATTTCAGAATGGCAGAATAGATTATATAATTTAGTCCATATATCAGAATGACTCCCATAATCTACTGTCATTCCAGATTTTAAAGCATAGAAACATTTTTTAAATGCTGTTTTCCTCACCCCTGTTATTATGATATGGCCTTAGAATTGCATTATAAAAAATGGCCAAAGATGTACTTGCTGCTGCACCATAAGCAGTACATATGTTAACCAATTAGAAAGAGCAAAATTGTATCTTCCCAACAATATTCCTGAATGCACTCAGTTTCCCTACAATCTTGTGGGACAAATGTCTCCTACAAGAGAATAAGTTTATCTCTGTTTAGAAACCTTTAAAATTGTTGTTTGGCTGGCAATTTAAGATTTCTGTTATGGCTAATTTGAAAGCGTTAATCCATCTATGTCCACAAGATTTTTGTTCATGTCAGAGCAATTTTACACCACAGACAAGTAGTAATGGGATCTAATAGAAGAAAAATGTCTCAAGTAGCTTCATAATTGTTTAATCCTGGCATAACCTATGCTCTGCATATAGACAGTGAAAGAGGGCTTGGAAAGTTTTTCTATCTTTCCTAAGATTCATTCAAGGTATCAGTCAGAAGTTAAACTTTTGCGTTGTTAGTAAGCATTCAGGTGTAATATACATATAACATAAGGTAGGAGGACTAGTGAACTGCTGTAGTGCACTGTTTGTTCACTGATGAGGATCTCATAAGAAGTGCTTCTTGTGGAACAAACAAGAAACTGCCATTTCTGCAGAACTACTTAAATAGTGATCACCACCTCTTTTTAACATCTGGTTTAAAATGGTATTTTGTAGAATAGCTTTTAAAGACTGGGTTGTTAAGTACTGACGGCTCTGAAGAGAGAATTTTTGTGTGCTTTTCTAACAGCTTGCTGACTGACTCTACTGATTCTGTCTTGAGCCAAGATTATCATTATCCCTAAGTGGACTTATCATTCCATAATGTTTTGAATTGCTTTCTTGAATTCTGCAGATGTTAGATAAAACAGTATTACTAACCTGAGCTGGATTGTCAGACCTCTCCTGGGAAGTAAATCTTGACCCCTTGTGAGGTGAAAAGGATGTTCAATTGATGTCTCTTCCTGCTCAGTGTGCGTCTAGGCGACTATTTTTTCTTTTACAAGATTGGCCTACATCTTCCTCACTCTATGTTCAAAAATGTGCTGATCTACGAGAATATTTTGTGAAAGCCCTGATCCTTTCAGTGTGCTGGGACCTGGGAAGTCATGTTAATGCAGACATAGCTGTAATGGTTTAGATTACAATACTAAAAGTTACTACCAGTGTTGCTGAGAGGCTACTCACAGTCTTCTGAGTGCTCTCTGTGAAAAATGGGGCAGATTGTCTAAAATCCCTTTCAGATATGCTCTGTGATAAATATTTTGCACTATGAGTGATCCTCTTGTCATCTGAGTCCATGGAGTAATTAACCCCAGTGAGGCACAGGTTAGCTCTGATAATTTATTGGACTGCTCCATCTGGGTCTGCAACCCAAGAGGTCTTAACAAGACATACCCAAGGCATACCCAAGAGGTCTTAACAAGAGAGCTACTTGGATGAGTTAAAGATAGGAACATCTGAGATTTCAGATCCACTAACCCTCTGAAGTCACATATGGTTATTGTGCAAGAGGTTAAGGAAAATTATCTTTTCAAAATATATACTGTTACCTAGACAGTCTTGGACAATAGGACTTGTCTTGTATCATTAAGAGCCTGGTTATCTTGTCTTCAAGATGTCCAGAGCTCTGTGTCTTCCACCAAGAAAAAAGTACTACTTTTCTAGGTAAAGTCACACTGATTGGGATTAAAATTATTACTTCCTAGGGGGCAGAGAAGTGTCAGGACAGTATGTGAAGAGAACTTTTATAGATGAGGACTGAAATCCTGGAATGCAGAGGGGGTTTTCTTGTTGATTTTAGTGAGATGAAGATTTGGGCTAAGGAGTTTTTAAAAGATGGCAATCACATGGAGAAAAGATCTCTGTCTTTTGTCGTTGCTCTGCTTAATGAATTCCTCATTCTGGCTGTGAGTTTGAGAATATATGAATAGCAAAGGAAAAATTCAATGTTAATAAAATATATGCTTCTTTCTTCATCTGTGCTACAGAGGAGAGCATTAAGGACAGCCTCTGAAAAACTCAGGAATCGTTCCTCTTTTTCTACCAATGTTGTATACAACACTCCAGGAACTCGAGTAAACAGATACATCAGTCGTTTGATAGAGGCCCGGCAAACTGAGTCTGAGATGGCTGACTTGAACTTCATTACCCTGAAGTATAAGCAAATTGAGCGTGAAAATAAAGTAAGGGTTTCTTAAGTTATTTTTACTGATTTCACTGACCGTGAGCCAACTAGCATCGGGGTTTTATTTGGTTTTAGGCAATATTTAAATTGTACTAATCCTCTGGACTGTCACTCAGTTAAGAAGGAGACATTATCTCCACCTTATTCCAAGCACTGAAGGGAATAAAAACAAAGATCGATAACTTTCTACTCATCAAGTTCCTCCCCCGTATAGTTATACAACCTGTGTTTTGGCCTCTCCAAACTGCCTCACCTTCATCACCTGTTTGATGCTGTCTCATGGCAATGTGGCTGCCAACTAACTCAACTGCTCTGGAGAAGCATTAATGACAGGAGGATGCTTCCCTCTGCATAGGTATCCTGATAAGTTCTGATCCCATCAATGCTAGATAATATAAAAAAATCTTAAATCTCTGGGCCAGGTTGCAATCTTATGCCAGTGTGACTGTGCTCAAGGCAGTGCACTTAACTCTGGACTTATAGAGCATGCATATAAGCTAACATAATGGAGCTATTTTTTTCTACCTTATTTTTGTTTGTAAATATACACTGATTTAATAAAAAAAATAAAATACTTTGGTTTATGTGTTTGAAAAAGCAAAAGTGATATGATTTTTTTTATTGATTTGGCAGTTTTCCCACCTTGAGTCACTTCATAGTCTAAGATTTCATGTCACAACTGTTTCAAGTCAGAAGGCTATGTGCCACGTTAGACTATTTTTTTAAAGTCTTGAGCATTAACTTTGATTTCAAGTTCCCACAGTGAATTCGTATTTGACTGTAATTGTTTTCTTTCAGAATAAAACAGTTTTGGAGGACTTTGGATTGAAATTTGGATATTTCCCAGAAAATACTTGTGCATTTCTACCCCTGAAGCGTGTTCTGATGTAATGACTGTGGGTCAGTGGAATAAGAAGCAGTAAATGCTCAAAGCTGAGCCCCTGTGTCTGATTAGCAGCTACCTCCAGCCCACCTGTTAGTGTCCTGCCCTGAGTATTCGAGGTGGCAGGACTCCTTGAATTTAGCACCAAGTGTGGTCTTTATTTGTGATTAGGAAGTTGAGAAGAGGAAATGCTACCTCCTTCTGATTCAAAATGGTTGAATTGTTTTTGCTCCAAAAGATAAACTTATATTCTAGCTGCACCCAGATTTGCCTAGTTACAGGGTAAGAACTAACCAGCTAGGCCAACAGGAGCAGCTGAAACAGAAGGCTGTCAAGGAAGGTGTTGTGTAGACTTGCCTCATCATTTTTTCATGGGAAGTAAACAATAATTATTTGTATGCTTGTGAAAATGAGTAGGTCTTGTTTTATTTTAGGCTCTGGTTCTTTCTTACTGACAACAGACAAGTGTGGGTGGCTGAGTGTGTATGAAATAACTCTGTCTTTATTTCTTCCTTTCTTTAACAGTATCACCAGCTTCAGGATGAGTACTTCACCAGTGCTGTAGTTCTCTCACTAATTCTAGCTGCCTTATTTGGCCTTGTCTACCTTCTAATAATACCACAGTAAGTTTCTATCTTTTGCACTTATAATTCAAAGCAAAACATCTTCAAGCATACTGCACAGTAGAAGAATTTTCGTGGAAGAATGCACGTAGAAGACAAAAAAAATGAAATCTGCTGAACTTATTTAAATCTTTTCTGCAGTACAAACAAAGATGTTACTGCGGCTATTCTACATGTATTTGTTCTGGCTTTGAATGAGATAGTTCAGGTATTGATAGCAACATAGACAGAAATGTACAGAGCTTAACGGGAACTAGGTACTGAAGTATCCATCCTGCTTTTCAACCCAAATTTATGGCCACTCCCCCTTGAGTTGCAGTCAGACCTTGGCTGCACTGAAACAGACATAACGAACTGCTCATGATATACTTGAGGGGTGTCTCGTGCCTACTGTTGTGTGATATAGTTTAGTGATTACTTCATATTTCTTCAATTCTTTGTGAATGCTAACTAAAGAAAAAAATAATTAGACTTCACTTTCAAATCTAGCGGCTATAATAAGTATGTATAACTGTGTTCAAGGTATAAAAACTATTAGCAATAAGCTATTTCAGATAAGTACATCAAAATATTCAAAATAAGCTTCACTCATCTTTACTAATTATCAGGATTTTCATGGGAATAGAACTGGCCACAGGATAATGCTTTTAAAAATCCCAGTTTAAATTCTCATCTTTTTTTATTCACAAATCCCCAGTCAGAATAATACTTGCTGCTATATTCTATTGTTTCTAAGAGAAACACCTTTTTTACATTAATCATAGAATCATAGAATAGTTTGGGTTGGAAGGGACCTTAAATATCATCTTGTTCCAACCTCCCCTGCCGTGGGCAGGGACACCTCCCACTAGATCAGGCTGCCCAAGGCCCCGCCCAACCTGGTCTTGAACACCTGCAGGGATGGGGCAGCTACAGTTTCACTGGGCAACCTGTGCCAGTGCATCACCGCCCTCATGGTGAAGAAATTCCTCCTTCTGTCAAGTCTAAATCTACTGTTCTCCTGTTTATACCTATTGCCCCTTGTCTTATCACTACTAGCCTTTGTGAACAATCCCTCCTCAGCTTTCTTGTAGGCCCCTTTTTAGGTACTGCTATAAGATCTCCTCTGAGCCTTCTCTTCTCCAGGCTGAACAACCCCAGCTCTCTCAGCCTGTCCTCATATGGGAGGTGCTCCAGCCCTCTGATCACCTTTGTAGCCCTCCTCTGGACTCGTTCTAACAGTTCCATATCCTTCTCATGTTGAGGATTCCAGAACTGGACACAGTACTCCAGATGAGGTCTCACAAGAGAGGAACAGAGGCGCAGAATCACCTCCTTTGACCTTCTGGCCTCACTTATTTGATGCAGCCCAGGATACATTTGGCCTTCTGGGCTGCAAGCGCACATTGCTGGCTCATGTCCAGCTTCTCATCAACCAGTATCCCTAAGTCTTTTTCTGCAGAGTCGCTCTCAATCACATCATCCCCATCCTGTATTGAAATCACGGATTGCCCCAACCCGGATGTAGGGCCATACACTTGGCCTTGTTGAACCTCATGAGGTTCAACACTTCTCCAGCCTGTCCAGGTCCCTGTGGATGGCATCCCATCCTTCTGGTGTGGCAACAGCACCACTCAGCTTGGTGTCATCAGCAAACTTGCTGAGGATGCACTCAATCTCGCTGCCTATATCACTTATAAAGGTATTAAACAGCACTAGTCCCAGTATGGACCCCTGAGGGACACCACTTGTCATGGATCTTCATCTGGATTTTGAGCATTAACTACTAGTCTCTGAATATGACCATCCAAGCATTTTCTTATCCACCAAACCATACACCCATCAAATCCATATCTTTCCAGTTTAGAGAGAAGGATGTTGTGGGGGATGGCGTAAAAGGCTTTACAGAAGTCCAGATAGATCACATCTATTGGTTTAGCTGTGTCCACTGCTGTGGTTACCCCATCATAGAAAGCATATGGTCTTGCAGGACTTGCCCCTAGTGAAGCCATGCTGGCTGCCATTAATCACCTTCACATCCTCCATGTGTTTTAGCATTTCTTCTAGGAGGATCTGTTCCATGATCTTCCGAGGCACAGAGGTGAAGCTGACAGGTCAGTAGTTCCCAGGGTCGTCTTTTCTACCCTTTTTAAAAATGGGCACATTACCCTTCTTCCAGTCACTTAGCATGTCTGCTGCCGAACTGCATCGATTAAATGTTGCTGCTGGCTTTGCCATGTTTAAATCTCTCTCAACACGTAAATTTGCTATATGATACCTTTCATTTGAAGAATTCAAATTCATTTGCAGTAATCATATAATTTCCAGACTAACAACCTCTGTTGACTAATTAGAGCATAGTTAATAACTTTCACCTACTTCTGAAGTATAGCCCAGCTGCAATACATGGCAGTTTAGAACAAGGAGAGACAAAGAGTATTAGTGTAGTTGAAACAAAAATTAATATCCAAGAATCATATTATATGGTAGTTAGTAACCTTTCCAAGTAGTACTGTCACTTAAAAAACAACTGGACAGAGATTCAGTATAAGCTGTGATCTGACAGATGCACAAGGTCCAGCAGAACACGGCCACCAAAGGCCACAAAGATGGACTTGTTCATAACTGGGTTAGTTAGTAAAGCCAATCATGAGCTAGACTAAAACTTTGGGAGTATTTAGAAATCTCCTCTCTCCACAGAACTTGCAGATTTAAGTTTCTCTTTCCATTGCCAAAGTAGTTATAAGTATGACAAGAAAATGCAAAAGCCAAGACAAGAAGTGTAATGTGTTACTATAATGAGAGAAGTGATTATAATGGTGTTTGACATGTATCACAATGTTCCAAGAGCAAGGTTTGAAACCTAGAGTCTAGAAAATGTTGTAAGAAAGCTAGTTGCTTCATAAATACACAGAAAGCAATGGACTTGACATTCTCACAATTCCTATGATCATCTGACCAAAACAGCTTCTCGGCTAAAGACATATTTTATATCCCCAGATGGAGTTGATGAAAGTAATGCCATGTTCCTGTCAAGCTAAGCTGTCCAATTATGGAGGCAAACATGCAGTATAGCCACTAAAAGCCCTGACGATAAACCTTTTACGATGTCTTATGATGGATTTATTTTTAAAAAACAACGTAGCTTTTTATTACTGGTGTGAACCCAAATCTCTGTCAGGGTCCCACTCAGCACTGGTGTCAGTTGTTGGCTATTGCTGCCTTAAAAGATGGTGTTGCAATCTTGTCCCCTGCATATTTTCTAGCATACTACCATCCTGAATACAAGGCAGTTTTCTAAAAACACAGGAGACCCTGCTGTCTGTTAATACTTGTATTCAGAATTTACACTGACAGCATCTAAAGTCACCTCACCATCCTGGATACATGTACCACACCACAGAATTTTCCCTGTTTATGTATTAGTAGGAATTGTGACCTGAATTTGAAATCAAGCCCAATACTGAGCAATTCTACAGCATAACAATTGCACTTTTCTCTCCTACTGTTATAAACCCTATATAAGCAATCTTTCCCCAGTGATGGTCAAGGGCACAGATACATATATGCCTGCAGCCAGGGCTCACATCTTTTGGACTCACTCAGTTTTTCTCATAAGACTAGAAAAGAAGGTGTGAAGATCATGTTATGCTGCTGTCACTCCGCCCTGGTTCTATAGCTGCCTTGGGGCCAGGCTGTCCCGGAGCATAAATCAAAGCACCAGCACTGGTGGAACAATTTTTGCCAGCTCACTCACATCCATAAGGTACTGTTCCAATCACACAGATTTTCTGGAGGAGGAAAGTGCTTGGTCTGCACCTCTCTTCTTATCAAGAGCAAGTTTATTTTGACAGATAAGGAGAGGGAAGATGAATTTTAAAAGAATTATTACAGCAAATTTGTGAAACCTGAGATTTTTCTAATCATTGAGGAACTCTCAAAAGGATGGAATTGCTCTGATCTCGTCGCCGAGGTCAGAGTGGGCACCATATACTAGAGGATTTACTGATTTCTTAGACTTGAGAGCAGTGCATTTCACTGTACAATTTCCTCTGTGACAGTATTACAATAAGTGTGATGGGGAAATCTTCCATTATTCATCCAAAATACTGTTTCAGGAGGACCAGGCTGTTTGTTCTCATCTGCTACCAAGTAGCATTGCTTTACTACTCTTGTGTTTTCATTGTAGGAGTACCGTAGTTCTTGTTCTCCTGGTGTTCTGCATATGCTTCCTAGTGGCTTGTATTATGTACCTACATGTCACGCGAGTACAAGTAAGTGATTTAAGATTTTATGATCATTCTTCCTTTTGGTGTCTATGCATAATCATTACAGCAATATTGCATTCAGTGCCATTAATGCTGTGCTTTTTGTCTTTTTTTTGCTTTGTGTTGCCTAAACACCTACCACAAGCTACTGAATCATTCTATAGTGTTCAGATAAACAGCTCTTTAACCTGACATGTTCAGCTTTCTGACTACAGCACACTAGTTCTCCCTTCTGTTCTGACTAGTATCTGGGTGTAAAGTCCTGCTAACTTCCCCTCTGTTTTCAAAACTTTTCCTGACAAAGCAGCAGCTGTTTTGATGGTAAAGCACAGTGTTTTGCATGTGCAGCCTTTGGCCTTTTCAAAACCTTTAGCAATTATTAATTCTCCTGCATTACATTTTCACAGCAGTAACGAAGCAGGAGAACATTTGGTAGGAGAGAACTATCTGCCAGACCAGAATAAAGAATCTACAGACTACTTTTCTGATGAAATAAATCTGTAGTGGCTTAATATAAATCTAGTCTTTTCAGAGAAATGTCAGGACAAAACACCTGCACAGTTAGTTAATCAGCATTGCTATTAGCACACACTAATGTTTTAGGGTCAAGGCAAACAGTACTTTTCACAGAACCATTGAGGTTGGAAAAGACCTCTAAGATCAAGTCCCACAGTCAGCTTGTGCCTACTAAACCATGTCCAGAAGTGCCAGAACTACATGATTTTGAACACTTCCAGGGAAGAAGACTCCACCGCTTCCCTGGGCAACCTCTTCCAGTGCTTGACTCTTACAATAAAGAAAATGTTCACAATATCCAGTCTAAACCTCCCCTGGTGCAACAAGACCATTTCCTCTCATCCTATCACTTGTTACTTGGGACAAGAGATTGATGCCTACCTCACTACAACCTCATCCAGATCACTGATTATTTTGAAGAAGAGACCAACACACGTCTCAGTACAACCTCTCTTCAGGTAGTTGTAGAGAACAATACGGTCTCCCCTCAGACTCCTCCAGACTAAACAGTCCCAGTTCGCTCAGCCACTCCTCATAAGACTTGTGCTCCAGACCCTTCATCAGTTTTGTTGCCCTTCTTTGAACACGCCCAGCGTGAATGACATTCTTGTACTGAGGGACCCAAAACTGAATACCATATTCAAGGTGCAGCCTCACCAGTGCCAATTACAAGGGGACAATTAATTCCCTACTCTTGCTGGCCGCACCGTTTCTTGCACCAGCCAGGATGCTATTGGTCTTCTTGGCCACCTGGGCACACTGCTGGCTCATATTCAGCCAGCTGTCAAGCAAAACGCAGTCCTTTTCCTTCAGGCAGCTTTCCAGCCACTCTTCCCCAAGGCTGTAGCAAGTGTCCAAGTGCAGGACCTGACAACTGGCTTTGTTAAACCTCATACAATTGGCCTTGGCCCATCAATTCAGCCTGTACAGATCCCTCTGTAGAGCCTTCCTACCCTCAAGCAGATTGACACTCCTGCCAACTTGGACTTCTCTGCAAACTTAGTCAGGGTGCACTCGATCCCCTTCTCCAGATCATTGATAAAGGTATTAAGTAGAACCAGCCCTAATACCAAGCCCTGGGGAACAGTGGCCATGTACTGGATATAGCTCTCTTCACCACAATTCTCTGGGCTCGGCGGTCCAGCCAAGAGTACACCTGTCCAAGCCATGAGCAGCCAGCATCTCCAAGAGAATGCTGTGGGAAACTGTTTCAAAGGCTTTACTGAAGCCAAGGTAAATAACATCTACAGCCTTTTCCTCATCCACGAGACAGGTCACCTGGTCATAGAGTGGATCAGGTTGGTCAAGTAGGACCTGCTTTTCATGAACCCATACTGGCTGGGCCTGATTTCCTCGTTGTCCTCCACATGCCCGATAAGCACACTCAAGATGTACCTTTCCATAATCTTCCTCAGCACCAAGGCCAGGCTGACAGGCCTGTAGTTCCCTGAATCCTCCTTCTGGACCTTCTTGTAGATTAGCAACACATTGGCAAGGCTCCAATCATCTCAGACCTCCCGTTATCCAGGACTGCTGATAAATGATGGAGAGTGTCTTGGCAAGCCCCTTCAACCACTCAGTACTCTTGGGTGTATCCCATCCAGCCCCATACACTTGTGAGTATCCAGGTGCCATATCATGTTGCTAACTGCTATGAGGGGTTTGTTCTGCTCTGCGTCCCTGTTTCCAGCTCAGAAAGCTGAGTACCCTGGAGACAACTGGTCTGACTATTAAAGACTGAGGGAAAGAAGGCATTAAATACCTCATTTTTTTCCACATGCTTGGTGGTAATGTTCCCCCCCACATCCAATAAAGGCTGGATATTCTCCTTGGGTCTCTTGTTTTTGTTAATATATTTGTAAAAACATTTTTTGTTATCTCTTACAACAGTGGCCAGATTGAATTCTAGCTGGGTTTTTCCTTTCTGATTTTCTTTCTACCTAACCTAATGAGATCCCTGTACTCTTCTGGAGTTCCCTGCCCCTGCTTCTGGAAGTGGTAGACTGTCCTCTTTATCCTTAGTCCCAAACAAAGCCCCCTGGTCAGCCAGGCCTGTCATCTTCCCCATGAGTTCATCTTTTGAGCCCCTTGAGGTTCTTTCCAAACTGAACTGCATAATAATGATGACTAAATGATGAATAGTCTATCTCTTTTTTCATACTGTAATTTTGGACAGTGCTATATACCCTCCCCTGAGACGCGGTGTTTCAAAGTTAGATTCTTAGAATTCTTGGGGTTTGTTCTCACTCTTTTACTAAAGTTGCTACAGCTCAGGTATTCTAATATATTTCACTGTTGCTAATAGTTAAACTGGTTTCTGGTGTAGCAAATTAACTCAGGTCCTCAATGTGCTTCTATCAATCTACTATTAATATTATGTTTGACTTAATTGATGCTGAAGCCAGAACGTATTTGCAGATCACACATGTTTTTTTATTTTTTCTGTAATTGCTTTATTCTGGTTTCACAGCCCAGATGAGGTTGATTCACCTATAACTATCTCAAGCTTTTAATTTGTGGTCACAAATACAGGGGAAATGTCTCTGCATATGTGAGAGAAAGGTGAGGAGTTCCTGTACATTGCCAATTTCTGTTGTGCCAAGGCCACAGAAGCTGTTTTCTATAGGGACCTTGTTGCCTGCTGAAAGCAATGCTTTTGATGTGATGATACCTATGAAGTCAACTGTTTTTGTTCAGGACTAGTGACTTTCATACAACAATAAGCTGTTTGCTAGGTCCATTTCTTCCGAAGTCTAAGCCCTCACAGGACTTTTTCCCCTTTAAGTATAATTGTTTCCTGGAGTTGATTAATGCCCCTCGAAGTCACTGGAAGAAGTATGTATTGTGGATCCAATACATAATAGATGGCCCAAATGTTCCTAATGCAAGAGGAAACAGAAGGAAAGCAGCTTTCCCTGAAACCAGTATGACTGGAACAAGCATCAGTACTAGAACCTGACAAACTTATCCTTCCTCTCTCACCTGCTGTCACTGGCTTCATATTTGCTCACAGCAGCAAGCACTGCACAGCAATGATGGAATTGGGGTAAAAATGGAGATCAGCAAGAGATTTGCAAGACTCCATTCCACAAGATTTTTTTGTTCTCTGCTGCTCTTTCTGCTCTGGCAAATTCAATATTTTTAATTAATTCTGTTAATTAAAACTACCCTGGCATTCAACATGATTGTTATAGCATAAGACATAAATACCACTCCAAAGTTCTATGCTACCACAATATGTTCTCTTGGATCACTTAGTTGTAGCCGATAATTTGCAAGGCAAAAGATGCTTTGGATATTTTCCCTATGGGAACAAAATCAAATGCCATCCTAATTTATTATTTGACTTACGAGCAGACATCCTACTAACCTTTCAAAGAGTTTTAATTATAGTGCGAAATAGTATATAGTAATAAATAATTTCACATTTATTACCCCCAAAAAATCAATTACCATTATAACATATGTACACAATAATAACTGCTTGTTTCATAATTTGCAGTGCAGGCAAGTTTTCCATGTCTCTTATTTACTTCTTTTTATAGACTACTGAAAAATAACAACACTCCTTTAAAAATATTTTAAAATATTTATATGTAAATCTTTTTTTTCTTCCTTAGTGTTTTCCAGGGTGCCTGACGATACAAATTCGTACCATTTTGTGTATTTTTATTGTGATCTTAATATATTCCGTGGCTCAAGGATGTGTGGTGAGTGTTTAATTCAAGTATCACTTAATTTAGTGTTCTGTTTAAAGAATAAACTGGTATGTATCTGTTAAACATGTACCATATTCTCGTTTAGTGAATTCCTACTCTTTTTATTATTCATACTCACTTACTATGTTTCTTCAAAATTAAAGCCCTTGGTATGACTTGAACTTTCACTGCCCTGAGTCAGAGTGTTTAGTTAGGAATGGCAAAGCTATTAGCAAATTACACAGACAATAACTAGTCAACACCTGTAGAAATTTTTATATCAAACCTTAGTATCATATCATCTGCCGATGTCATGCTTTTTAAAGGAAAACCATTTTTCAGTGTTCAACTTGCTTACCAGCGCAACAGTAAATATTTTGTGACAGATAAGGCATGGTTTAAAACAGCATTACTTATTTCTATATGCAACTTATAGAACATATTTCTGTGTAGTAACAAAGATATTTTTACTCCAGGCACATTAGAGAAGGTAATGAGAACTTAAAATACAGACAGTACTGGGTAATGAGAAGAGGTGCTTGCACTGTGGTACTTATATGATCCATTCACACCTGATGCCTAGGAAGCTTCTCTTGTATGAAAAGAACTTGCTCAAAGCTTCTGAAAGTTTAGTTTCTTTTACTGTGGATTAGCAGTTAGTTCCACATGGTGGACTTGACTGTCAAATAGGATTTAAAATTCCACTTAAGTATTTAACATTTAGTTGTCTTGTCAATTTGAAAATACTCAATTTCAGTATTTTGGCTGCAAATACTAGTGAATTAGACATGTTAAGGTACCTGAAGGAAAGAATCCACACAAAAATAGCATGCTAAACACAATTGGAAATGCTGAGAAGGCAGATGTCTCAAATCGTGCCTCTCTGCAGGAGTTAGGCAATGTGTTCTGACAGATAGGAAGACAGTAATTTCATGAGAAATTCACAGTGCTAACTGGGATGCCAAGCCCTTTATTTTGTATTTTGTATATTCACTCATCCCTGGACCTGCTCAGAAAACATCTACCACTCTGGTCCCCATGAACTGAATGGGCAGAGTATCCCTTTAATGTGAATTCCAGTATCCTGAGAGGTAACAAGAACTACTGACATTCAGATATTTCTGTGGATTCCTGAACATCAGCTGCGTAACACACAGCCCTAATAGCACAGACACAAATGTGGTTCTTAATGTGCATATAAGGCCAAAATGCATAGAAATGTGCAGTGCCTCCAGGCTAGCTAGCATCTCAGCAAATTCTGTGTATCTGTATGGCAGCCAGAACCTTTATGGACCAGCCCCCATAGATGTGACACTTACTTTGACCAAATGAAACAAGCACCTTTATTGCCACTTAAAGCTGGTGAAAATAAGAAACAGACATCAGAAAGCCTAGGGCAGTGTTGAACATCAGTAAGAGAAGGCAGATTAGGATTCAGAAGTTTTGGCCTCCAAAAAGGCAGTAATCGTTCAATTAGAACTTAGAATAAATCACAAATATAACTTTATGCTTTATTGAGCAAAAGAATAGGCTGTAACCATTGAAATGCTTAGGAGAAATGTTTAATCAGCAGAAATTATTGGTTTCTGCAAAATAATGCCCTACTCCTCAGTTAGCAGAGGAGTAGGATGTTGAGATTTCACTCTTATTTGTAGAGCAGATGGTGTTTTCCTGGATGTATTGCACATCATTTCTGAAGCCCCCATGCATTCCTGTGTTTTTGCATGAGTTCAGTGTGAAGAGTATTTTTAAGGATATTGAAAAAAATCACATTAAATGGATTTTTCATTTTGCTCTTTCACATCTCATTTCCTAATGTTAGCCATTCTATGTTTAATTCACATTTTATCTCCTGTGTCTCATCTTTTTAAATGACTACAACCACCGGTAAGATATGTTGCTTAATCACCTTTCAGGTTGTCAGTTATTTTACAGCGTGGTATAAAATTTCATTATCAGTGGTTAACATGGGAAAAAAAGATCTAATAACACACTTCAAAATAGAAGCTTAAGTACAGGGCAGGGTTTATGTGGTAGTGCTTGTTAAAATCAATTTCACACTACCATCCCACTCACCCTGTTTGTGCTAACTCTTATCTTCTCCCTTTGTAAAGTGTGAAGGTTGGAGTGCAATTCAAATTGAAGCTCTAGGGACTTGGACTATTTGCAAAAAATTCCTCTCTTCCTTGGGTAACAGTTCCAAGATATGTACGTGACATTGCTTTTGGAAGACAGGTTAAATTTCCTCAAATTTCCCATAGGATACACATTAAACTTTATTTAAAAAATATAAAATTCATAGGATTTGAAGGGTCAATAAAACAAACACATTTCTTTCTGTGCTTTGTGCAAAATCATTTCTCACCTGCATAGCCCTATAAAAGTTTACACAAGTTCCTGAATTTTGCAGGAATATGTTGGCTTGAGGAACTCTTGGTTTTGAGCACTATTGAAACTATTCAACTAAACCCAGACTTTATCTAGTTGGCCTTACTGGCATCTAATAAACAATCAGTGTCTCCCACCTAAAACTGAGTAAGGCATTACAGGAAAACGAGAGCAATTTTGTTAGAGCAGTAAGCAGGATGGGATCTCCATGACCATATTTTCCCAACTGTAGATTAACTACGGTAAGGCCCGTAGCAGCTGCGTGTTGTTTATTTCACATTTAACTTTCTCCTTTTCTCTCCTCTCCTGCGTTTTCTAGGTTGGCTGTATGCCTTGGGTTTGGAATACGAATTCCAGCAGTTCAATAGTTATCATTTCTCCTGGTGGAACAAATAAAACAATGAATGAACTTCCATGTGACACAGCCCACTATGCTTTTCTTTCTTGTGTGGTGGGGACTCTCACCCTGGCAATATTTCTACGAGTATCTTCCTTGCCAAAAATGATTCTCCTGCTTTTTGTTACAATTTTGTACATAGTTATTCTGGAACTCAGTGGTTACAGAAATGCAGTGGGGTATGTATCGTGCATAGTTAAAGCAATGGGTATTTCTGTATAGTCATGGCGATGAATTTTTTTTCTCTAGCATTTAGTGTTGCTTAGGGCTATATACTTAGTATAGCACAAGAAATATTTAAGCTCTCCTTTCCCCAGCCACTCTAGGATCTAGTAATGCCCATCAATAGGAGATCACCTTTTGTGAACTAGCAACTGCTCCTCATTATTCTCTATTTTTGTGCTAACATACCTCAGCTGAACACACTGCAGTCTAATTATAGTATGAAATAGAAAAAAAAACAGTTAAAAACTTTACTTCCACATTTCAGTAGCCCTCGAGCAATTCCAATTTCACTTAAACTTTTGAGCTTTTGAGGGGTTTTATATTTCCTAGTTGCACATACATTGCAATAATGTATAGCATTATAAAATCCTCAAAAAGTTGAATGTTGGTGTGATGCAGTGATCAAATTTACTGTCACCCATCTTTCTGCTCATATGAGACTCTTCAGAAAAGTCTAGTGATTAGGGGTACCCACAAGTTCTAAACTAAAGTTCTGATGTTAAAAATATGCAGTGTTAGGTATTAGAAAACCTGGAATAACCCATTTACATTCGTTTTATTTTCAAGGGGTGGCTCCTTTTATATGCGTGGCTATGAACCAATACTAGCCATTTTGCTATTTTCTTGTGCTTTGGCACTGCATTCCAGGCAGGTGGACTTGAAACTGCGTCTGGACTACCTCTGGGCCGTGCAGGTAAGTCACAGGGATTTTCTTTCTAATATCCATGCACACAAAATGATTTTTGACTTTTTGACTTGGATTGCAAATACTTTCAGAACAAATTAGTTGGACAAAGATGCTTTCAAATTTTTTCATGGCTGCTGGGGTTTACAGAGAAAAATTATTAGGTTTTTTCCTAACAAGCCTATAAAATTCGTTTGTTCTGGAGAATTGACTTCTTTTTGGTTTTTTGTAGTTGTTCCCCAACAACACATCATTAATGGGTAATATATTTATATCTAAGATGCATTATGAATAGAGAGAACTTTAAACATGGGAAACTGAGGGCAGTATAAACTTGAGATAAAGAAATTAAATCCATGGGTTTTCTTAATCTTGTAATACAAAAAAAAAAGAGTGAAAATAAGTTGATGTTCAGGTAAACTGAAAAGAAGGGTATAAAACTGATAAAAGGAAACATTGATATTCATATCTTGCAATAAAATTAGGGAACTCTTTCCCAAAGGTAGACCAGAAATTAATTTAGATACCAAGTGCATAGATTTTTTTTAAAAAAATGTATTTCCCAACTATCACTATCACAGCAAAACCTATAGAAATTGTATCAGCCATATGCAGAGTCATCAGGAGATGTCTACCTCCTGTCTGTTGTGACCCAAACTTGGTTTAAAGAATACCATTTCTGTCATAGAATTGGCCTTGTACACTGTCACACCTCTCAGCAGTCCTATTTCCACCTCTGAAGTGTTTTGCAGCCCTCAGGGAAAGAGATCCTTGAAGATGTTAAGTTTGTTTTGGTGAAACTTTGAAGTTGTCTTTCTGATACATCCTTGTAATTCACAGAGGTTACACCCTGTTCTCACCTGCATCCCATTAACCATGTTGTTAAGAGGACTGTATAAATTGTTGCAGTGCTGGCTTTTATGCATAAGATCGACAGTTGGAACACATGGGTTAAACTCATCCCTGAGTCTTCTCTGTTACCAAGAATGGAGCAATCAGGAATGGCTTTGCTCTGTTATCTTCTGTTCTTAAAGTTTTTCAATCTAACACTTAAGGTCTTCTGGGATATTTTGTTTGTTTTGATGTCAAAGACCATGTCTGCCTCCTTTATGATTTAAGTGAATCTTGTTGTATAATTTCTGCAGACTTTGTCCTGTTTAACTGAGCCAACAGTGCGAGATCACTTAATTTCAATTTTGCCCTGTGACCTGTAGTATTGATAGGTAAAAACATCAAGTACAAGAAACTAATGGGATATTTGCCTGCTGAAAGGCAAGAACTGGGCAACAGTAAAACAAGAAATACAAACCTTTTCTATTTTCTTAGAGCCAGGTTTTACAGAACTACCTAGTTGTCTACCACTACTGTTAAAAACGTTGTACACTTACTTCAAATGACAATGAAGGGATTTAAGACATATGGATGCCTATCAAATTTCATTATCTTCATGTACCATTTCAAAAAAATGCTTTTCTTCTAAGATCAAGTGCCATTTTCAGATCTTTCAATTTCAAATATGGTACTTGTGTGGTACCATCTCCTCTGTGAGATATGCATGGTAATAATCAGAAAAAGGAAAAAAATCATTGTGGGTAGAAAATTCGGAAATTAGGGAACAATGTAACTACCGTTGTTTGAAATCAGTATGCTGGGTAGATGCCTGGCCTCTGATGATCTGGGCATATACCCTGGTTCTTCTTTATTCTTTTTGGAAGGTCTGTTCCCTGCACAATAAGTAATAGTGGCTAACATGTTCTAAGGAATGTTGTCTTGGTTTCCACTCTGTATGGCTTGTCAGTTATATACTATTCTTGAGCTAATTAATATAATGTGCAGAAGTACCTCAGTGATGAATGTTATAGAAGTGCTTATGGTGTTTACCTATTCAAATGAGTAAGTTAAAAAAGTATTAACTTTGAACTTATTAGGTCTTTGGCATAACAAAAATCTGAGTATTAAAAGCTCTAGAAAGACTGTTGGTTGGAAATATCTGTATGTTAGAACTGCCTTTGAGTAGTTAGCAAACTCTGAGCTACTAATTGTTTAACAATCTTTAAGAGGAGACAACAGTACAAACCACCTTCCTGAGTGACAATTTTCTCCTGCAGCTGGACTGCAGGAACCCAATATATGGTTAAACAGTATTTGTGGTCATATTTCTCCACAGCTGCAGTACTGCTTACCATTGAACCATGTTGGGTTAACTTGGTTACATTCTTGGTAGCAGAAATTTTAGAAAGACCATTAACATTGTGCACAGGGACTGTGGAGGGTTTTTTTCTGTTTTACAGAGCGAGTATGCTGGTTCTTTGTGCAAGCCCTGAGTTGCATGAGCCACTGCTAGTGCTGGACACTCGCATCTTCTAGTAGCCAGCCACTGTGATCTCAGTTGTTAGTTTGCAACTGGGAGAATTTCAGACTCAAGGGCTATTCTGGAAGTTATAAGCAATTTGGATACATTTAGCAAGGCTTATGGTGGAGCTAATCCTGTAAAAATGTTCTCAGTTGAGTAAAGCCATTCATGGCATAAGCTGCAGTAAAAAAGGATTTCCTAGGTATTTTCATTTACTTCATCATAAACATCAAACAGTACTAAATAAAAGATATTTTAAACACTGAAAGTATCCTGCCGTTAATACCATTACCAATCTCATTAATAAGAATATATAGATAGGTGCTCAGTGGTCTATGCAAAGGTCTGAAGAAAACCCATTTCTACAGATTTTGTCTGCCACACCAGCAAAAAATTATGCTGAGAAAAAGCAGATTTAAAACAAGAAAAACTAATTTAAAAGAATGATAAACTTTCAAGAAAATTTAATCTAATTTCCATATATCTGAGCTATATAACCAGAACAGAGATAATAAAGTATGATTTATGTATATCATGTGGAAAAAAATATATTTTTCTGATTGATGATAAGTTATTAAGTGTTTATACTTAGTGTTCACACATCAGTGGTGTTATAAGTTCTTGTTGATTTTGCTAAATTTGTGCCAAATTTGACTTTTCTGAATATCACAGTATATCCTGAAATTATCTGTGGTAGGGATTTTCTAGACTTTATTTAACAGGCAGTAGGAAGAGAATTTAATTTTTTACATAACATTTTTAAGTAACTCTGTGTGGCTCATATGACAATAACTGTGAATAACAAATATAGGAGCATTCTACTTATTTGTGACTGATAACCACTTTTGCTTATGCAAATTATTAAACAAAATTGGAAAAAAAAAAAGAGAAGAGAAATAAATACAAGCAATAAATGTATGAAGAAGCTAAAACTGCCCAAAAAAAGGATTTGCTCACTCACCCAGAATTTGTCAGGTGAGGAAAAGAAGATTAATACAATCATATGACTGGTTTTTACTAGGGGATCACTAGAATATCGTTCAGCCATCTTTTCTAGTCCGTAGCACTTGTAAGGAATTTTACAGTTGTAAGGTATTTTACAGCTGGCAGGCAAGTCGTGCCCGGTGTGTTTGCACTTCCTCTTAAAATCTGCCCTTATATCAGCCGTGTGATGGGTCTTTTCCCTGGGGTTTTAGTGCCACCTTCAGGTACAAAGCTGACGTTCCTGCGGCCGCGGTGCCTGGCTTCTTTTTAGCTGAAATAGTGGATTTTCATGTGATAACTCAGTGACATTGGTATAGCATTTTTATGCTTGTTAAACGGTCACCTGATAACTCAGGTGATGCAAGGTCTCAGACCTCTTCCTGAACAAAGGATGTGTAACCAGTTACCAGCATTGTAAAAGCTGCGGAATGTTGTGTAACTTTGTAAAATGCTGCAATAGCTCTTAATTACGTTGTCAAAAGCCACAGTCCCAAAGAACATTTTAAATTTTGTCACGAGGTCCGAAGCAAAAACAAAGCCTGCTTTTAAATACTGTAGCTCTGCAAATACAATTAAGTTCTGCAAAATGCCTGAGCTGCCGCAAATACAAACAGGTATAAGCAAAAAGCGTAATTTGAGAAATGGTATTTCTCCTGCCTGTTCTTTCTTTTTTCACAGTAATCTGCCTTGGGTTTGAGCCAGCAGCTATTGCATAAATATCATGCTGGCAGCTTTCCTTAATTAACCAAGAGCAATACAGGCGAATAGATGAAGGTTTGGATGCTCTTTAGCTGTTTGGATAATATTCCACCATGAATGCAATGTCTGTGATCCGTACTATTCTAATCTTTCTTCAGCCTCAAGTACTCTTTCCCCCTTCTCAGTGTCTGTTTTGCCTGGGAAAAAGGGGATGCCTCCTTTTATCTCAGCTGCTCAAAGAGTAGGCACTAGGAGTTCATGAGTCACAAGGAGGAAAGACAGCTTTCAGTGCATTCCCCTGAAGGGCAGAAAGCAGGAAACTGGAAAAATGTCCAGAAAATATCAGTAATTGGATTACTACCCTCCCCATAGAGCCGTGTGATGGAATAGTTTTAGAGTCCTTACTGCTGAACATGACCAAGTCTTTTTTTACCTCACCTTCACGGCTTATCTTCTCCAGTAAGAGACAGAGGAGATCTTTCCTCTTTCCCCAGACAGCTCCTGAGGAGTTGCTTATGTGGGCTGTCTTAGTGCAGGGCAAGAGGATGGATACTGAAATGTTGTTACACAGTAAGAGCAGAGAAGGTACACTTCAGTTCCTCTTTCTAGCAGATCACTTTAATAAAGGCAGGGTGTTAAACATTTGATATGTCTGGATGGTGTAAATGCAGTCCCATGCAGAGGCTTCGGCTAGGGACCCAGCAACAATATAACAGTATTAATCCAGTGTGTGGTCCTAAGCTAATGTACCTTGCTTTTCAACATGACTAAGTAGCTCAGAAGGAGTGCATATGCTAATTCCACAAACGGTTCTGCTTCTGGGGTTGGGGCTGGGTCAGAAAGAGCTAACGCAGTTTGTTCTTCATGGCACTGCATTACTATACATAGGGCAGTGTAAATGTCTCCCTGACCTACAGGGAGAGAGTGCAGTCGCCTGTCCCTGCTGGCTGGGAAGTGCCTGGCTTGAAATAAGCCGGGTCACAAAAAGTTAAGACCACGTGACCTCATTCTGCTATTTGCATATTTTGTCTCCGTTTAGGGTTTGTTACCATTACCCACCATGGTATTCATTATTCAACAGACTTCCATGACCTTAGTGGCTTTCCTCTTGTTTCTGGCAACTGAAACTTCTCAGAGTCAAAACTGTAGTTTAACAGTTTTGCATCTAAAGAGGGGAAGAGCTGCTTTCTAGATGTGTTGAAAACATAGCATTCTACTGTGTTTCTTAGCAATGCTGACATCCTTGATGCCTTTCTCTGCTCTTAGAGGATTTTGCTACCCCTTCACTACACTACATATTGCTGAAGAACATTCTCAGTCATGTCTTCCAAAATGAACACTATAGTCCGTAACTGGGCAGGGCAGAGGAATCTGATCACACATGTCCGGATCAGAAACACTGGTGATTCTCCAGGCTTCTCTTTTCTGAAAGGTGGATGAAATACTGCTGCTGCTGTCTCCACCTACGTGGGAAGTAATTGGCCTCCAGGGCCAATGTGAGTTAAGTGGGATTGTTCTGGCTTTGACTGTGTAAAATTACCAAGGGCCTACTTAAAAGAACAGAGAATTATGGAAGACAGCCACACTTAGCTGATCAGGCCGTGAAAGTAGTCATCGGCCCAGAGACTGCAGCTTGAATTACTAAGCACTTAAAGGCTTTTGCGCCTGTGTAAAAGAATTTGTATAGGAGTACTGTTCTCACTCTCCTTTGCAGACTCAATTGAATTTCTTATGATGAATTAATAGAAGCTATTTCAAGTTTCAGCTAACTTTTTGCCTTTTGGAAAGATTTTTCTTTTCTTCCATCCCTACAGGCAGAAGAAGAAAGAGATGACATGGAGAGAGTCAAGCTGGATAATAAAAGAATTCTCTTCAACCTGTTACCAGCACATGTTGCACAGCACTTTCTTATGTCTATCCAAGAAATATGGTAAACCAAGATAAAATTTAAATACATGGTGATGTTGTGTGACTGTGACACTGTGTAGCCTTGAGTCACCTTTCAACTGTATGTTTTCAAGAAAGTCTTGGAACTTTTCTTGGTTTTGAGTAGGGAGAACTTTCAATTTATTTTTTTTTAATAAGAATTACTATCTCCCTACCAAAAATCATGGCTTTTGTCCTAGCTATTACTTAACAATAGAATAGATATCACAATAAAGATACCTGGTTTAAAATGATACTTTACAATAAAAAATTTTATCTGCTCATGAACTGCAGGACCTTTATTACCAGTCATACTCACAAGTGGGAGTGATGTTTGCTTCCATCCCAAATTTCAATGATTTCTACATCGAATTGGACGGCAATAATATGGGAGTGGAATGTTTACGGCTTTTAAATGAAATTATTGCTGATTTTGATGAGGTAAGGTCTTAACACTTAGTCTTTTGATCATATCTGTTCTACCTACTTAGTATCAACAGAGATCATATGTACCAACTCAGTGTATCTTGAACTGCCTAATAAAACATTATTGTAAACTTCGTATTTAATTGCAATTGGTGTCCACTGGGCTTCTCCAAGTGCCCAGTTTGTGCTTTTAGCACATGGGTCTGACCTCAAATTCTCTAATGTAGGAAGAGTATTAAAATATGAGTTAGCAGTAGTTTTATCAATGGTCTCAAAGTGGGCAGGCCTCAACTTCTCAAAGTAATATATGATTATTATATATTATAATATATGATTATTATATATTATAATATATATTATATCAGCTTGCACATATTATCTGATAACTATGATTGTCTAAAATATTATGTAATATTTAACAGTTTTATGTTTTAAACAAAGCTTATGGACAAAGAATGTTATAAGGACATAGAAAAAATCAAGACAATTGGAAGTACATATATGGCAGCTGTGGGACTCGTACCTACGTCAGGAACTAAGGTAAGAAGATTTTACATGACAGTCATTTGTGGAGGAACCATTCTCCATCAATACTGTCCAGTTCTGGGCAGGCTGGATCAAAGGGCCAATTGTATGAGATTCAACAAGTCCAAGTGCCGAGTTCTGCACTTTGGTCACAACAACCCGGTGCAATGCTACAGGCTTGGGGAATTTTGGCTGGAAAGCTGCCCCGTGAAAAAGGACTGGGTGGTAGTCAGCAGCCAGCTGAACATGAGCCAGCAGTGGCTCAAGTGACCAAGAAGGCCAACAGCATCCTGGCTTGTATCAAAAATGGTGTGGCCAGTAGGAGCAGGGAAGGGATCATGCCCCAATATTTGGCACTGGTGAGGCCATGCCTTGAATACTGTGTTCGGTTTTGGGCCCCTCAATAGAGGAAATATATTGAGCTGCTGGAATTTGTCTGGAGGAAGGCAACAAAACTGGTGAAGGGTTTGGAGCACAAGTCTTATGAGGAGCGGCTGGTGGAATGGGGGTCATTTAGCCTGGAGAAGAGAAGTCTCAGAAGAGACTTTATTGCTCTCTACAACTACCTGAAAGGAGGTTGTCCCAACTAACGAGTGATAGGATGAGAGGAAATGACCTCAAGTTGCACCAGGTGTGGACTAGATTGGATATTAGGGAAATATTTATTCACTGAAAGAGTAGTCAAGCATTGGAACAAGCTGCCCAGGGAAGTGATGGAATCTCCTTTCCTGGAGGCGTTCAGAATACATGTAGATGTGGCACTTCAGGAAATTCTTTAGTAGGCATAGTGTTGTTGGGCTGACAGTTGGACTGGATAATCTTAGAGGTCTTTTCCAACCTTAAAGATTCTATGAGTCTATGAATTTCCAGAGAAACATCAGAAACACAACTAACTCTGTTTGATTATAGATAACTTGTATTATTTCTTTACAACAATTTAAATCTGAATTTCAATGAACAACTGTAGACCAAAAAGAAAATTGCTATTCTAGCAGTTTCCCATGTGGCTTCATTTGGGATTTCATTGTCTCCAGCTCTGAATTCTCTGCAAATTAGTACATAAATCTCATAGGTCAGAGTGGTAGTGCTTTAAACCTGGTGTCTTAGGTGACCTTGTAAGATGCAGGGAAGGGAGGACTCTAGGTGTAATGAATTGCTGCAGACCTAATGCAAGAATATTAAAATGTGTTAATTTTCTTTCTTTTTAACACTGAAATCTGTGTGCAACCTGCAGTCAAAACAAACAGCTTCTCCCAACCCTTATCGTGGACCGGAACTTAGTGCTAGATACATTGCTGCACTTTACCCTGGTCCCTCCAAACTGACTCTTCTTTGTCTCTGCTGCTAGCATTCTGTTTACACCTTTAATTACTCAGCTATAAAAAGAAGTCAAAAAGTAATTTCTGGACCCACTAGTTCTTCTATATCCTTATTACTGCTCCTGAGTGTGTTTCTTACTCTAAGTATGTCTTGGGACAGAGTTTTCCTAGATTTGCATGGCAGCATCTGGAAAGCAAAGAACATTGTGGACAGTATACTGAATATATTCTATACAAAGTAAAAGCACATAAATAATTACATTAATAAAATTTATTTTTTAAAAAGTAATAGAATTAATATTGCCTAGAATTTCCAGACACCTCTCCTGTGTTCTGAAATGCACATTACATATGTTGTAGACATATATTCATATATATGGTTTAGCATTGCAAAATAACACTGAATTAGAGGGCAAAAGCAAAAAAGGGGCTGAAGATGGGCCTGTGAACTTTTAGCAAGTTATCCTTGTTAAGTAAATCAAAACCAAGGCCACATTGAAAACAACTCTTAGAATCATATTGGAGTATATCACATGCAACTAATTTTCCCATCTGCAGGATATTTACAACTGATACTTTCTATCATTCCTAGAAATCGAAACATTACCAAAAAAAAGGTATTTTTAAAACTCTGTTTGTGCTGAGACAGGCAAAAAATTGATCCTTCGTTCACTGTGATCTCAGGCAAACAGGCGACAGCATACTTATGTGCCTGCTATAAATGCTCTTTGAACTATAATCCTGAAAACAAGTGTGTTATTGGGTAACTTGGCAGTATATGTTCCAAAAACCTAAACATGTTTAACTCTTGTATTTTATAGTTGGTAACTGAAGGGTCAGCTGTGTTAGCCCAATACTGAAGATACTGCTCTGAGCTTATGATAGTAATGCATTTTAAATCACTGCAGAAGGTCTTGTATAGGATCTGCATTTCTTTGAAATCTTGGGGCAAGTTTGACCTTTTCTGTACAGGTAGAATTCATCTAACATTCTATATTCAAAAAAACCTGAAATCTTGTGTGTAATAGCCAATATTTTTTTACTTTTACTTGGGATTTCAGCTTTCCATTATCCCTTCCTGATGCTCATTTGATGCAATCAAGCTGAAGTTATTCAACATCCTCTTGGCAGTTTTCCCACAAGGTCTTCAGCATACAGCTATGCAATTAGAAATCCTGTGATCCTGGGTAGGCCCATCATGTGCAGATGATCGCTGCCAGCCATCACACAGTCCCTGGGCTGCCCTACGGAGTCGTATGTGTCCTGGGGAGCCCTAAGAAAACTCAAGTGCTTCTGATCTCTTCTGTGCTGGGCTGTCTGAGCTTCAGTCAAGAAAATTTGGCACAGGCCTCTGATTGTGAGCCACCAATGTAAGCCACCAATTTCATACCAGGAGTTGGACATCAGCAGAAAGCAGTGGATGGGGTTAATTTTGCTCTTAACTGAGGATATTTGCGCACACAAGAACCCAGTACCCTGATGAAGTTAAATATTTAAATCCCATATCATACAGGACTATTGTTTCTGCAGCTTGAATTCAGCAGGTGACTATAGTAAGTGCGCATTGCCTCAGTCAGTGAGGTTTTGCTGTGATGCTCGGGCAGTCTTTCCAGTAAACTATTCCTCTGATGTTTAAATAAATAATCGCTTGTCTGTTACATCATCAGGTCAGCACACAAACCAAGCTCTTTGTAGATCTTTTGCACAATGTTAAGTTCATTGTGTGTGAAGTCCTTTGAAATTAGGCCTGTGATTTCACCAGGGTCCTAACTTTGTGGTGTTCTTCAGTGCAGATTCAAAAGAGTTTGCTGGTAATCCTTTGGAAAGACATCTATCACCTGCAGCACACCCAGTATTTGTCACCAGTCCTCTCTCCTGCAACCCAGAGGGGCATTGCAGGGAATCAAAGCATTCATCAGGCTGCAAAGAAATAGAAGGATAAGGCATATAAAGAAGATGACAGGAATAAATAAAACTATACACTCCTCCCTCCTCCAGACATTCATCATTCTTCTACTTCTGTGTTCAAAGTGGAGCCATCAGCTCTTTAAATGTAATTCTTGTTCTTCATTTTTCTTAGTGAGGCTGGAAAAGAGTAGAGCTAGTTGACATTGCAAGAATCAGAATGCCAGAGACGCAGTCAGGTAAATAAAAATATCCTCCCTAAAAACTGGGAGTAACCCAACAATGGCTTTCATAATTTTTTGTTAGCACTTTGCTCTAGTTTTTATAAATTTCCCAGCCACATGAAGGAAGCCTTTCAAACTGAGCTGAATGAAGCAAATAGCAACCTGTTTCTCAGGTTTCTCAGCCACTGTCAAATACTCCATTTATACAATCTCACTTTCATGACAAAAACCCAGCAAGCTCTCATCTCATGCCAGCTGCCACAGCCCTGTTGTGTAACACCCTACTGAAGCTAGACTGTCACTGACCCTGCATTTCTTTCACCATATCCTACCTTTAGCCCACTTTTGCTTTGCAAATCTGTTCAAGAATTCGTATTTATTATTCAAATAAAAGCACAAGGTAAGAGCAATCATACTGAATCATGTCAGAGGTCTATTCTAGTAACCTGTCTTTAAATAGGCAATGGTAGATCCTGGGAGAAGGGCATGAGTTACAGGGCAAACATGCAGACTTTTCCAATTTCTAATGATATGCTGCTTAAGAAACTCTAGAGCTACAGATAATATCATTTAAGTTCTTTGTAGCAAATTTTTCTTCCATGAGTTTGAGTAATTATGTTTGAATCTAGCTAACTTGGAATCCACAATATCCTCTGAAAATTAGTTCCACAGTTTAATTAGGCTGAAGTTGTAAAAATTATTTTCTTATGTTTTGGAGATTTTTTACAAGTTGATACTTCAACGTTTCATTTGATTCCTTCTCAGTTTTTCACTTTAGTTCATTTATATATGTTTTATAACAGCACACTTCAGTTTGTCTGGAAAGAAAATAGAGGTGTTTTGCATCTCACAGGGTGCAAAAAACCTAGCAGGAATTTTGTCAATGGGAACTGCGTGCACCCTGTGGAGCTGGGAGCTAGCAAAAACCCCAAAGGGAAAAGAAGGCAGAAACTATAGTTATTAATAATCATCAGGCAAAGTGGTTTTGTAAGAAAGCAGGTTATATTCCCTGCCATGCTTACAAAAAAACATCTGCAGCTCTCTAGCAACGGATCCACTTTACCATGGGAACTTTGCTTTCCATTCTTCCCAGAAATCAAAAAGGGAGAGAAGGAAAAAAAACAACCCAGTACATGAGAAAAGAATGCAATGTGCTGTGGCCACCATCAAAAGTTTCTTTTCACAAAAAGCAAGATAGGTTAGATTCTTTTCCTAAGTCATTCAGTCTGAGCTTTTCATTGGTATGTCACCTGCCTCTCAGTACCATATAAATCTAATGTGCAATACTATTTTGTTTCTAGGCTAAAAAATCAATTTATTCCCACCTGAGCACACTGGCAGATTTTGCAATAGAAATGTTTGACGTTCTTGATGAAATCAACTATCAGTCTTACAACGATTTTGTCCTGCGCGTTGGTAAGTCACGTTTCTACAATTATCATACAACCAGCACATTGCTGTTTGTTGGCTTTCCCTGTGCTGTATGCAAAGGATTACATGCCCTGCACTAATGATTAAAACTGAAAAGCCTTGTTTAGTAGGAGAGTCACATCCATGTAGAAGGTCAGGAGGCTGGATGGTAAGCATCAATGCTAAGGAATTACAATTGTGTCCTATTCCAATGTGTTTACTGAATCTATGCATCCCTTTAAGGAAACTGCACCGATAATTTCATACAATATTAGTAGTGTAGCCAGCCTTGTGGCTTACACTACTTTCTGTTACTAAACTGCTGAAAACTGTGCTTAACCATTAATTTAAGTTGCATCTGCAAAAGCTTTGTTAGCATTAAAAGTGTGATGGGAGCTTTTTGTCCACAGATGTCAAATCACCTCAGGCTCGTTTTCTCCAACAAATCAAATCCTCTGTTCTTCACAACACAAACCTTCCCATGCAATCCTTTACATGTTTCTACATGTGTTACCTCTCAGAGTCCTTTTTCCCAGCCTTCTTAAAGAGCAAGTTCCCCTTTTCCCTTCCTTCCCTCGATCCCACTCCTCTCCAATGGTACTTCCACTGCTCCTCTCATTTCATTGCATATTCTAACACAGATATTTTTCTCCGGCTTCCATGTCTAAATATTTCCATGGCTAAATTGTGAGAATGGGCTGAATAAGGGGAAAAGTGAGGAAGATTGAGAAAGACTAAAGACATCAAGGATAGTAATATGAGTTATACATCTGTGCCCTCCTGTATATCCTATTAATTATAAACCCTAAATTCTCTTTGAACTCTGTTATAACTGTTTTTCCAGGTCACAAAGGGGCAGAAGACAAAAATCTAGCCCCAAGTCTTCTGCATATCTTGCCTGGGAAAGCCCTTGCACAGAACTTCATGCAGGGTTTAGCACCTGCAGCTATTCAGGGCACTCAGAAGAAGAAACATGCTCTTTTGTCTTCCAAACAAGGTCTCAAAATCAGTCAGAAATGTAGAATCAAGCCCTGTGGTCTCCCAAAAAGAAGCTTGAGCCATTTCCACATATTCCTCTTCCAGTGTCTCCCTGATCTGAGTTGTCTAATACTGACAACTCATGTGACATGCTCCCCTTACACTTTTCCTCATGTCTTCCAGTCCAGTATTTCTGTTCCGCTTGGAAAACCCCCATTAAAAGGCTTTATGTGAGCAACCACATTGGAAGTCAATAGCAGACAATGAAAGATATTTAACAGTTTATCCTGAATTGTTCTACAGCTAAACTCTGCACTACCACCTCTTTTCTGGTTTTCTTAAAACAAAAAAAAAACAAAATCCACAGATTAGCCATTTTTTAATGTTGTCTATCATATTGCATTTCCGATAAGATATCAGTGTGTACATCTTTTTTTTGTTTCTGGAAGTACCGTAGTCCAGTTGGCATTGATTTAACATGTAATATGTTCTATGACAAGAAAAATTCTAAGCCACTTGTGCTACATTTATTTTGCAGTATTCATGTTTCCTTTGTATAATATGTGGTTATGTTTGAAATCAAAGTGATTATTTTGATTTTAGGTATTAATGTTGGGCCAGTAGTGGCTGGAGTCATTGGAGCTAGAAGACCACAGTATGATATCTGGGGAAATACTGTAAACGTTGCCAGCCGGATGGATAGTACTGGAGTGCAGGGGAAAATTCAGGTTAGTGGATTCTGAGACAATGTAGCAAACTTCACACACCTCCTGTTTTACACATGGTTACATTTTAAGACTACTTAGAAAACACATCCTTGCCTGATCTCTTGTTTCTTGAGTAAAGGACAACATTCTCCAGATGATTCAGGCATCAGAGATATAGTTGTTTTCTGTTATATATGCTTCACTGCTTGGAGGTAACAAAAGCCTCAAATAAATGCTGACAGTGCATCGGCCAGTCTTCGTGCTGCAGGAATTTTGCCTGAATAAGAACTACAAGGAAAAGATCTATGTCCATTTGCATTCTGCTGCATTTTATGTAGCTTTAAAAATTCCTTGGATTGGAGAGGCTACCCAGGTAGAGAACATTATTGTTCTACTAGAGCTTGACTATAAGCTAAGCTGCACCTCTTGAAATTACAATGAATTCTTGCAGTTCTTTATCCAGAACACCTGTCTAGTCTCCAGGGATCAAAAGTTCTTGTGGAGTAAGTTAACGTCACTGGAACCGATCCAGTTTACAACAGTGGACAATTTGGTTACATATTTCTGTTGGATGGAGCTTAGTCTGGCTGTGTAATTATTCAGCTCAAGACCAGAAGTTCTGCTTCTCAGATTCCAGTTTAGTCAGAGATTTTTAATTCTGTATGAAAATGAGCCCAAGAGCCTGAGAGCAGTAGTAGGTGCTACTTCATTTTGTTTATGTGTATTTCATGACAGAAAGGTAAAATGAGGAGAAGCTGCAGTTCTAGGATTAACTTTATAAGAACAGAAAAAATAATAGCTCTTTTTTTTTTTCTGTCTTCAGGTGACAGAAGAAGTTCAGCGGATATTAAAAAGGTGCAGTTATGAATTCGTGTGCAGGGGTAAAGTCAGTGTAAAGGGAAAAGGTGAAATGTTGACTTATTTCCTGGAAGGAAAGGCTGATGGAAATAATTCACAAACACGGTCTTTAAACTTAGAGCGGAAAATGTACCCTTACGGGAGAGCAAACATTCAAACAAAACTGGGCACCAGCTGTCCATCGGTGTCCTCAGTTGCTAGCTTTACTGTAAAAGCTGGGCATGGAGCGGGCCAATCATCTGCCACTCACACAAATCAAACACTGCATTACCTTCCTTCTGTGCCAGCTGTGAAAGAGACATAGAATAAAGGAGGTTTGGTTGTGCCATTTGCAGTGAACTCAGAAAGCAATGGCTGCCTGAAGTTTTACCAACAGATCACAGGTCATGGCATTAACCAAGGACCACTACAACCCAACCAAAGAGAACTTGGGGACTGTGTAACGAACTCTTGGGATGGAACATATAAGGGCTAGAAATTCTGCTGGGAAAAGTCAAAACCTGATTTTCTGGAAAAGAGGAATATTTTCTTGGCATTTTTAAAGGGTAAATGAAAAAATGAGATAAACGTGCAAGCGATTATGTATGTGTATGTGTATATATATATGTTTTAATCTATATATGCACATATACAAATAGTCCTATGTAGACTTAATAGAGATTTATAGAGATAAACATTAGAAAATGTATTTATTTACACATCCACCTGCAATGACATTGCAAAGAGATTTCTCCTTCTGTCTTAGCCAACATTGTTGCTTCTGGGATTAGCAAACCTGCATTTGACTGTGGATTGTGGGGCAGCTGGAGACTCTCCAGGGCTACAGAAAGAGTTAGAGAAACTGTGCTTCCAGTGCGTGAGTTAAAACAAGGAGAACATTGTTCATTGTGCGGTGAATGGCAGATTAATGAAGGCTGGGTTTAGCTAATTGCTAAACCCTAGGTATATATTTTAAATTGTCCTTGCATGCTCCAAAAACTTAAAAAGAAAAAAAAAATCCAATTCAAAGAATAACACTTGGATGTAAAGTGGATGAACCACAGAGCTTAAAGGTTTGGCAAAAATGAGATGTATTTTTTAAATTAGAAAAAGAAACAAAGAGTGATGGAGCTTAGGAGTTGCTGCCTCTTCACAAGTCATTTGACTCAGCAAAACAGAGGAGCACCCTGCAAGCACAGCAACATGCTTATGCAATATAGAAACATTCCTTTATGTACACTGCTGATTTTATTGAAGAGCTGAAAGATGGTATTATTTCAGGTCCTGTGGCTCAGTTCCAGCATTTAGCTTTACCTTCCTAAACTGCTTAAAGAATGGTCCTGTAATGGTGACAAACATGCCGTTGCTAGCTTTGTGGCATTTGTATGTTTGCCAACGTAGTCTTACATCTTAATTGATTTTTAAATTTATGCCACAGTTTTATTATATCTTGATTCTATCCAGGCTTACTCTTCAAAGCTGTACAATTATAGAAAGCTATAATTCTGAGGAACAAGCACAGTCAAACTTTGTCCAAATGAGGAGCACACTGGTAAACATGCCAGGAGAGTGAGGCCTGTTCTTAATCTGCATAAAAGGGAACATATTTTGACTGGTTTTTTTTTCCTTTAATGCAGCCCACATCCTATTGTTCATGGTTTCATCTTGAAACACTGATCTGGATGTGAAGTGTGGAGTGCAGTTCTGTAGTTATGGTGGGGGCAGCTGGAGGTCATCCTTCCGAGTGACATGCGCTCCATGAACAGGTGACATGCTGTCCTCATGGGAATGCACAAGCTAACCAGCCTCACTGCTTTCCAAAAGAGAAACAAATCCTGATGTTGTCTAAAAACATGCAAACCTTCCTTTTAACTGAAAAAAACCAAACCAACCCCAAAAATTACCCAAACCCAAAAGACCCACTCAAGACTGCAGAAGTTGTCCAGATAGTACAGTAGAAAATTTGCATGCACTAGGTGTCACATTTCCCTTTTGTGGGCCTATTTTACTACTGATTTCAGTGGAAAGAAGATTCTGAGTAATTCTCCTGCAATCAGCATTTTCTTTGGAGGAGTCTCTATTTGTGTTAGAAGTATATGGAGAAATACTCAGTCAACAGACTCAAACAATTAAAGAAATGTGGCAGGAGTTTCTATTCTTCGTGTAGCCGTATAAGGCTGCTGTGGGACTCTAGTGGTTTTCAGCAGGGCTTTTAATTAATTTGTATGTACCCTGTCAACTAGGTACTTCATCACAAAGCTAGCAAAATTACCATTGTGATTGAAGTAATTATAAAAACCTGAGAATTGCTTCCTAACTGTACTAGGTGTATGCACTCAGGCTGATCTGTGCAGTCACTACAATTCTTTATTTCCTTAAATGCTATCCAGTTCATCACAGATATTCTTCTAGAATAATGTAATTAATAATTTATTTAATTAATAATTTAATTAAATTGAACAAGTGATGAATCATCACAAACGTAAGTTAAATATCTAACCAAAATTAAAAGCATTATGTGCAATAGCATTAATCACGATTTTTGAATCAGTGAATTTGGTATAAATTCACTGATAATAATAAAAAAAATATTTTTACAGGTACTGTTTTTAAATGCATGTTCAGATCCCAGCAGTAGGTCTGGTAGTACGTGAACACATAGACCAAAACCAGCTATTGACTCACCCCTAAAGTTACAATGAAATTATTCCCTTGTTACTTCTTTAATAGCTTCAAGATACAGGCATATTGCCATTGTTTCTTTTGTCGCTCAGTAGATAGTGAGCAGAAATGAATTGTTCCCTGTGCTAGTATTTTCAAGACTGTTCACATTCCCAGCATAGCCCTGGAGTAATGTCAGTGGAAGATCAAGTAGCGAGGTAAATTTAGATTATTCACTTCAATATTTTAAAAGATTAGCAGGTGCTGGTTGAATTACTCCAAAGGTTTCCTAAGCCTGATCCTCTTCACTAACAGTGAAATAAGGCATATGACTTTTGTAAGAATGTTTTCCATGTTGAATGGAAGAGACTAGACAGGCGCTGTGTATCATCAGCTTCTTATTCAGCCCTTTTGCAGGAGGTCTGTGCCTCTGGAGCAGGTTGAGTGGACCAGGTTGACTTGTTGGTGCTGCAATCAGACAGTTTCCAGGCTTTGTCTGAGTCCTTTTTAACATTTTTCATATTTTTGTTTTAGTTCTTGTTCCTGGTTTTACAATAGGGAAATTATATTTTTCTATGTAGCCCTGGACTGCGCAGTTCAGGATTGTGAAGAAAGTTCAGACGAGGCACAAATTAGTAAAAAGCCCTGTGAAGATGGTAGTGTTCAGTGGTCATTCCAACAAGGAAAACTAAATACCCATTGAAACTGTGTTATAATGAAGCTGTGCTCTTGTCTTTCTGCTTTCCCTCCCTACTCATATAATTTTTCCCTATTTTCCTTTTCTGTGGACACTTCAGCTCTCACGTGATGCCCTTAACTGACAAATTTAACATGCCTGCTCTTCTGCATTCTTAGATATATTCAGTAAGTTTTAGACATGGAAAGAGGTAGCAGTAATGCTTCCGAGAACCCCACAAATGCACATTTTCTGCCAAATTAGAAAAGCTTGTAATCATATTTTTACTTGCAATTGGGTGAAGATAGTATTTGTCCCACCAATATCCCTGAAAATCATGAGAAGGATTTATTGGATTGCTATGGGATTTGGGTTGTGTCCACCTTAATGCATGCAATTGTATTTCCTGTCTTGCATTTATTAATTTTCTGGTCAAGCTCTGTAAAATTTGCCTGGTTGACCTTCCTGTAGCCCGAGCAATGAGCCAATTCTGCTCCACAGTACTCATAATTCCATCACATTTAAGTAAGGATAGTCACTTGTATTGTGGGCAGAACAGCTTCCTGCACTTCTGTTGACTGTTTTGTGCAGCTGTAACAGAATGGAGCCCTACCACAGAGGGATGCCATTTTGGCATGTTGATGTCTGTCTATAGCAAGCACAATATTTCACATCAATTTGCACGTTTTCTCTTTCAGATAATAGTAATAATCGAAGTCTTTCATTCTCTATGTAAGGTGATAAGTATCAGAGCTCTTGAGACTTCGTTGTCTTGGAGATAATTTCAAATTGTTTCTGTGCTAACTTTATCTTTTAATTATTTTTAAATTATTATTCTCTGCTGAGATTACAAACTAGCATTCAGTTGAATTACTGGCTAGATATTTCCAAATCTTTTCCATTTGCATTGACTAGAAAGGTACTTTACCCAGCCTGAAAATACATTGTTTTTTGTAGCTGCTTTCTGCTGTGGCAAGTCGTACTGCTTTGTGTTCACTTAAAACACATGCAAATTCTCCCTAGCTTTCTCTAGGGGAGTCTGAGAGCCAAAAGCTTCAGCTCATTAGGGCTGAATCTGCATTCCTTGTGTTACCCACAAGGCAGAAATCTCCAGGAGTTTAGCATGCTTATGAATGTCAGGACTTGAGCTTCTGTAGGCCAAGTTCTGATTTGGGTTACAGCGATGTCTTGCGTCAGCACTGAACTGAAAATTTCAGTAACACTGTAACCAAGAGTAGGTCATGCGCCTAAATCTCTTTCACGCTGTTGTCTGTAATTTATCTGTAAGGCAATAGAAAGTAATTCAGAGTCACTGTTTTAAGGGAAACAATATATGACCTGTGCCATTTCAGTGCTTTGAGGAGTCTGAACACATTAGTAAGTAGTGTGAATCATTTTCATGTGTTGAATTCCTGCTTGTAGCAGACACAAATCATTTTCTTTACATCAGCAAGTCCAGATTCTGTATGTATTATGACGAGACAGGAAGACTATTTAGCCATAATGTTCTTTCGAGTTAGAGTTTTGTATTACAGTGAAAACCAACATTTTTTAATTTGTGATAAACCTGTATTATAATGCCTTATTTATTTTTAATCTTGTACAGTGTTACAAAACAACAGAAAACATTGGCCTTTCATGTATTATTCACTTTAAAAGATGTATTGTATTATGAAATTTTGTAAATAGTTTTAGCTCAGACAGGTAATTGCATGTACACTTGTATAAAAAGAGGTAAAAAGGCACACTTTTAATAAATGTTAACAATTTTTGTAAGAGACATTTTACATGTGCATGGAGATTATAAATCCTTTGGAAATGGACGTCCTTTTGCTTATCCTTGCAATCTATTGCATGCCACTCATGCCTGACTTCAGTAAAAAAAAAGAAAATGGTAAGTTTTCCTAAATGTTTTTGATATATCACTTCTGGCACAGAATTAAATCCACTAGTTGCATGTGCGTTCAGCAAAGCAAAATCAAAATGCAAACAGCAAATAAAGAAGAAAAATAATTTAATGATCGTGATCTGCCAACCTCAGTGTTGCAAGATCCATGATACAGTGTATGAAAAGTATTATAAACATCTGTCTTCATAAGATACTTTCTGGTCTATGCCGTCTTCATAAGGTACCTTCTGGTCATTAGGAGCAATAAACTCTACTTACTGTAATATAAAAAGCAAAGAGATATTCTAGTTCATAACGGTATAATATCTGACATTCAATGGGTATTCTCTGACACCACATTTGATGTAGTATTGTCAAGAAGGAACAAGTGTCAAATCCATCATTGCTGTATGCAGGTGCAACACTATGGAAGGTAAAGAAGTTTAATTTGGCCCATTGATGTTACCCAGAGTATATTTCTAATTCAGTAATAAGTTATTGTATGTGAAAAGTACACAGTGCGAATAGTTTGTTTTCCTAGATACATACATATATATATGTATGTATATATATAAAAATTAGTTTTGTTGCCTTATTTTTTTATCTTGTCTGAGTAATTTTCCAAACTTTCTATTGATAAGCAGAAAGTATTTAACGAAGATATTAGGAGAAGGTTCAGTGGGTTGTCTGGCTTTGGGCCATCTGGGTTCTGTGCAGATATTAGTCCTGCTCCTACTAAACCGATGCTTACAAGGATTCCTCCTCCCTTAAGCATCATAGCCTAGCCCCCAACTTGAGGGGTTGGGCCCCACGTCAGTTAGTGACACAGGAATAAGAAAATGCTATCTAATCCTTTAGCTCGTTTCTCCCATATTACAGCTGAACAAAACTTTAAAATCTGGAGGGTTGTTGCATGTTTCAGTTTTACCGTTGTCATATCTGTGTCACCAGGGACTGGGACTGCTTCTCAAATTACTTACATAATAGCTATTTGATAAATTAGGAGTATTGTAAGAGCATACCACTGACAGTGACTGCAGAGAGAAAGGATGTGGACTGTGAATACTTTCTACTGTGGATTAATAAAGAGTTCTTGTATTTTACAGATTTGAGCTAGTTTTATAATAGGCCTTAGAAATCCATTAATTTGTTCTTTCAATCAGTTGACTGTGGGATTAACCAAGCAGTACAACTTCTGCAAGTGCTTCTGTCATCATAAATTAGAATATAGATTCATGCAACTTATCCCAGTTGCCTACATACATGAACCACTACCTTGTACTGAATGATTGGCTTCTTACAGCACTTAAGGATTTCTAACAGTCATAAACTAACTCATCTCCAATTCAGTGGGTTTTACATCCCAGTGTGGCATAATTGTCGTGACTAATGATAATCTGTACTCTCCTTCTCTACCCCAACCCTGTTTATGACTGGCTTTTTCCAGGACTCTGTATAAGCTTTTTTTAGCTCTTCATTCCTTCTAATCCCATCTCTCTGTGTTTTCAGACCAAGTCTAAATCATTAATAAATATATAAACATAAATAAATGTGAGAAAAGTACACATAAAGGAGGGCTGCCTGTTGCTTTTTAATTACTCTTTGTAATGTCACATTTCTTGTGTTGCCTGGTGAGACTTATAATCTGCAAGGACAAAAAAAAGGAAAAGGAGTAAAAAAGAAAGCACAAAGTTAGCAGGAGTACAAAATAACAATAAGAAAAGAAGCCTGTGAGATAGCAGTTGCTGAAAGAAATCGGTGAAAAGCCAGTACTCCTTCTGAAGTCAGTGGTAAAGCTGCCAGTGACATGGAGCAGGTCTTAAGAATCTGAGCTGGCAGAGTATTCAACCAGGTTCTGAGTGCAACAAAAACAAGTCTGCTCAGCCATAACCATTTTTTAGTTTTCATTTTCAAGATTCTTTGAGATCTCTTGCTGAACTGCTTTCAGAATTTCAGAAGGAACTTATTTTCTGATCATGAGGAAGGACCGTGACATTTGAATTAGAATTGGTTAATATACATAGCCTCTGTGCTGAAAGGACTTGGTTTTGCTTGTGCCTTACTGCATGCTGGAGGATCTGCTTTATATTAGGATCCCCGTTTTATGCCTTCTGTGGCATCAAGCGTGTCACACCTGCATAAAACTGAAGGAACAAACAGTGTTGCATCACTGTGAAGCTTTTTTAACTGCTTCCTTTCCTGCTTTGGTTTACTACCAGCACAGATACGTCAGTGCAAGGAGTACTCCAAGAGCTTATCAAGGGAGGCCATACACAGGTATTTGTGGGTCCAAGCTAAATAAGAAACACACGGTGAACTGAGTTCTGCAGAAAATCTGTCCAGGTAGTTTGGAGCTCCTTTGAAAGAGCTGGCTGCCCTCCTCCTCAGGACAGGTTTATAACACATTGATTAAAAACATCCAGAATGCTTACCTAAGAAGCTAAGGTGTGTTTTAATTACTGCAGTTATGCACACTAACGTGTCTTATTTTCAAGTGCCTAACCTGCTGCTTTGATCTTAGACCTGGCAACAGTGGCAACAGTTATGAAAAATTTGACCTGGCACATCGAAGTTATTTAGGTGATTTCTTATGTTTTTTACTCCTTAGGGCAAAGCTTGTCTGTTCAAATGTCACATTTCAAATGCCATTCAACTGATATATCAAGAATTTTCAATGAACTATAGATGAAAATGAATTACCTGTGCCATCACAAAACTACTTCGCGATAATCACATTTTTAAATTGTTTGAGTAGAAATCCTTCTTTACTTAGAATTACTGTTTCTTTACGGTAAGATTACTAGGGTTCAATGAAGAAAAAAAAGAAGTAAAGTGATTGTGCAACTTGTTCCCATTTACAATTGTCTGCACAAAGTTGAACTTAGACAAAGCAAATGATGAGTTTCTTTTCTGCATTCAAGCAGCTGGCTTTTGCACAGAGGTGGCTTTGGAAGATGTTAAAGAATACAGTAAGAATGAAAGTTATCCTTTCAGAGTTAGTGGTCTGAAACCCAGATTGCAAGAGCACTTACGTTTCTAGCATAATTTAACCGAATACAGAGAATTCTAGAGCAGTGATATTAATTTTCGAGAAATTCTGACTGAGTTTAAAGCTGTCTTCTTGGAGTTTCTTTTCCATAATATGCTTGTATGTAGCTTTGCCTGTGTGCAAATCATCAGTTTGTACACAGAGTGTGCATAATGGTGCAAAACAGTAGTAATTCACACATTTTGCAGTTTTGAGTCAGTCTAGCCAAATTTTACTTATCTCTTAAAATCTCTGCCACTAAAATTTTTGCTGCAATTCACATCTGTCTAGATTTTATCCTGCTGATTAGTCCTTGTTCTCTCACATAGTTAATTTTTGCCTTTCTGGTATGTTTTAATAGGTTCTCCTTGGAAATGAGATGTTAAGTATTTTTCTGATCTGTTAATTGAAAAGATTTTAAAGTGCATGCAAATCCTTCTTTTTACAATGTAAAGCTCAGCATCCTAAGATAGGACACAGAAAACCACATGGTGCATGTGTTCTATGACCAAAATTGGTCTGCCTACACATTATTGCACAGTGTTGATTGTAGGTTTACCCATAATTTTAAGCATCCTAGAAATATTCAAATGTAATAAACGCCATAGCACTAGGAGGAAAAGGAGATAGGCATTCCTGCCTGTCTCTTAACATGACATGAGTCCTCTTTGGATGTAAAAATGTGACCTGCCGCTCCTAAACACTGCTTCTTAAGAAATTGGTGCCCCTCTTGCCTTTAACTTGCCTTCAGTTGTTCAGTGCCATCACATTTTTGTTGCAGGCAGTTACTGTCCAGTCAGGGCTGCTTACCATCTCCCTCTGAAGGTCCTCCATCACATGGCTGTCAAACTTCTTCAAAAAGAAAATATGTTTTCAAAACACTTTTTTTTTCATATAGTAAGTGTTTAGGGCAAAAGAAATAGCTTTGACATAATCTGTTACGAAGCAGCACATGCAACAACAAACCTGAATGCATGAATAAATGTACCCTGGGGTGCAAGTGCAGGCACTAGCAGCTGGCAGCAAGCTGAGCAGCAAGGCTTAACCCTGCCAGCTGCAGGCAAAGCAGCATCTCTGCTTGTGTCCCCAGAGACACAAGATAAGCAAGAGTTAGGTAGCCTAATTCATGTTCCATAGCAGTTTACTAAACACATGCAAAACCATTTCAAGGGTGGTCATGTAATCTGGATGACACGCTTTATTAAAAAATAAGAGCAAGGAAAGATGCAATATTGGGCTTTAAAAGGCTGGTTGATATGAAGTATTCAGTGAAAAGACTGTGCAAGAGGAATCTTACCTTAAGAGCTACTTAACCTGCAGATGTTTGCAGCAAATTCTGCCTAGATTCCAAATTAACCTGAATGTTTTGCTTAAACTTTGAAAAAAAATATACATGCATCAAGCAGAGATCGTTACTCCATTCCTCAAAAGGAAAAACACATGTATTCTTCTATTTAGTTTTCATACATGTTTTCAGAAGATCTTTTAGTGATCTTTACATCCCAGTGAATGGAAATATTAACTTTAATGATTGTTGAATTGATCAGGCCTTATTCTAAGGTCTGTTCCTCCCTCAGTGATGTCAAATGGAGTATTGCCAGTGACTTCAAAGGGACCAGGAGGAGGTACTACAATAGAAACATCTACATAGGTAAAAAAAAATAATAGCCCTAACTTTAAGGAATTAGCTAGTAAGTCAAGATGTCATTTTTCCAACTATTACAGCCCACTGAACCTATAAATAATTTTTGTATCTATATAGCTATACACTATATAGATATGGATGTATATACATAGTCCAATACAATAACTTAACACTGGGTAACTTCTAATGATAGATTTGCATTAATAATACGGGTCTATTTTTATGTAAATACAATATTGTAGAGTATCTTCCAGTCTTTTTCAGGATTGTTAAATTGAAAAGAGCAATTGAATATTTGTCCTATTTTTATGTTAAAAAGTGAATGGACTGAAATGTTAAATGTGAATGTAAATTTCTTATTGCAACTTTTATACTAAGTGTTTGCACTATTATAATTTCTGGAATCTAATTAAAAATAAAGGAAAAATTGCTTGAATAAATAGCTGTTTGGGTTTGTTGTTTTGTCTTTGTTTTTTTTCTTAATCAACTTGCATTCATTATTCTATACCAACCTGCCTTTTAAAGAGTCTAACCACATATTCTCAGTTTTCAGGCTACAAAGACCCATCTAGAAATCCTGCAATTTTACTTCTTCTACAATTGTGTTGAACTAAAGAATCTTATGGGAACAATTCAGCTCCCTTGTGAGTCTTGTTGACTTTCTCCAATGACCACAGAGACAGCCTGCTTGGGCCAAGTGCTCCATCCATTGTGCAAGCAGAGGAAAGTAGACGTGCAAATACTCTGGCAACATGCTGGCAACATAGACCAGGAGATGGGGAGGGGAAGATCATCTCTCCCTTTTCACAAGCCACAGAGAATTGGCTAGCTTGGGCCAAGCGTAAACCACATAGGCAGTTTATATTGGGCAAGATACAGAACTGAACTAAGTGCAAAATTTCACACATTAACTTAAAATTTATTTGAAAACTGATAAAGTTGTATTAGGTAATATCTCAAGAGACTCTATTAGCTTGGAAACAATACCAAAGTAATTCAGTTGTACCACTTCTAAATCACAGCAGACTCCCATCTGGCCAGCTTAGAACTAAAGCAGAGGTACTCAGGTCCTTCACCCCTGTCCATGAAGATATGCCCTGAGATAACTTGGAAATGCAGAGGACCTTATGAGGGAGAACAGGCTGGGCTCAGATGCAGGAACTTTTATTCCAAATGCTAGAATAAGATTCCCCCGCTGTTTCTCTTGCAGGGTAGAGAGCACAGTGTGAGTTGTACAGAATTACTGAGATGAGAGTGAGTGTGATAGAAATGTTCTTGGTTTGCCCTTACACTAGTGAGAAGTGTTTGAGGCCTTGTGTAGCCATTTTTTGTTTTCTTCTTCCCCTCTAAAAGATAGCTTGCCAGATCTTCATAAATGTCAATCAGAATAGCTCTGCTAAAGTTGAAAGGACATAAATAAACTGTAAATCTGGCCTTCATCTCTCATTGGACCTGTTCTGTCACATTGGTATTTTAATACTTTCTCTTAATACTAAAATGTGCAAGCCTCCCTGTGGTTTTTTGGGAATTTTATGTATATAAATACACACAGAGCTAAATATACTTGTATATAAAATATGTAAATACACACACATATTGTAACTAGATAGTGTACCTCCTGGATAAATGACCCAGGTCAGGTACTTTGAAATATTTTTCTGCCATGCCCCATGACACAGCTGAATCACTTCAGAAACATAATCATGCAGTATGAGAATTTGTTTTGCTTAACAAATGAGGTGGTGTCAGCAGTGGATTGCTTACATCCTCTAGCAACATTTTTGGACAAGAATACCAGTTCCAGTCCTAGGTGGTTTATGGTATGGAAATGCAGCCCCTGAATGAGAAATTCCAGAGAGGCTTATTTCTATAGCATAAATCACTCAGGACTGGAACTGGTATTCTTGTTGAAAATTGTTACCACAGGATAGTGTCAGTTTGACATAGAGGGAAGGGGAGAATGGAAGATGAGAACATTGTGTATATGGTCCAGGCATTATTGGTGTATTGCCATCGTATCTATCTCTAAGTCTTCCAGTCTTGCAGCCATTCTTTAGGGCAGTAGGTCACCTGATGCACTGTTCACTGTTCCCGTTGGCAGAACATGATATTCAGTGGAAGGAAGCAATTACACAGGTACCAGTCATGGACCTTAATCTCATTTGGGCCATTCTGAAGGAAAAAAAAAAAAAAAAAAAAAAAAAAAAAGCCATAGATGGAAAGTGAGCCCTGTAGTGGAAATTGTCTCTGACAACTCTAACTCTCATCAACCTGAACTACAGAAAGAGCATTTGAGGATGGAGATCTTGAGGTATAGCCAGGCTGCTTAGGAGTCCTGCTCCTAAACATCCAGTCCTGTGCAGATTATTTCTGCTATCAATTGCAGCAGTAATTTGGGTAGATTTTCAGGCTCAAAACTTAGACAATAGAAACCAGCTTTTAAAGTTAAATGAATATGAGCCTCCCAAGCTGTTTCTCTATTTCTAACCAGATATTGGTCTGCTATCATTAGTTTTAACCATAGCAAGCAATGAATAATTGCAAGGACCTAGCGATGAAGAAGTAATCATGATTATAATGAATGTTCACCTTTCCATTTACTAGGCATAGTCTGAAGATGTCAACGAGAGCTTTCATAAACACAGTGTAACAGATCAATTACTACACCATCACAGACAAAGCAGATGAGCTTCCTATCACAAATACTCTGCTTCACTAAGTCAGTGGTACACAGATGATTTCATTAGCATTTGCTCATCTCAGACCACCTGGGGATTCATCTGTGCAATTCTAACACAAAAACAAAAAGACATTGATATTCATCTGGCTTGAATTCTGCACAGGGCTAGACTCAATCTGGCCACGCTACTGCACTGCACAAACACAGCATTTTTTGTTTATTATTAGATATAATAAAGTAAAGCAAATACATCATTTTCTGGTTGCTGAGAGATTTAAAGGTAGACATTTGTTTGGCATTGGCCAAACTGTGATCATACCGTTGCCAAAGGTCATGAAAGCACCACTGATTGTTTTCCCCAAAACTCTATAGTTACTCTGTATGTTTATTGAACTTTGGCAATAATACTATGTGCTGCTCAGCAGCACTGCCAACATAATTAGAAAGGAGCAGTCATATCAGAAAACACACAGCAAGTTAGTGAGGAAAGGTCCCAGTTGAATATTAACTCAAATTGATTTCTGGGGTGAGGAAACACGTAGAAAGTGTATAGGACACCGTCTAGTGAATAAACAACATGCAGATGGAACACCCTGTGGCACGGTAGTAAGACTGAAGTGGATAAGCATATAATGAGGAGGAGTCATTGACGTAATTACAAAGGCAGGCAGTGGCACATTGATTTTATCAAGGTCAGTGACCTCTACTGCTATTGAAGTGCACCTAGTTTCTTACTACTGAGGTAACTAGACTTTTTGAAGTCAAATATTAATCTGCCAGATCTTTGGATAAAAAAGATGCTTTCTGCATTTAGATATTCCCCACAATGTTTTCAGAGTGGCTGCTTGTGTATGACAACCTTGTTTAACCAAGAGAGGCAATAATTTTTATTTAATGCCTTAATCGACAGCAGCATCTTCAGATATGTACAGCCTAATCCTCTTCTCCCATAGACACCAAGCACTGCATCTAAGAGCAGAGTTAGTCCATGCTGAGGGAGGATGTGGCACTGAACTTATCTGTAAGGTATAAAGGTGTGTTCCTTTAAGGCTTTTGTTTACTCAGTTTGAATGCTAAAATAAAGCAGAAAAAAAAAAAAATTGGCTGTTAGAATACTACTTTCAGTTCCCTGCACTTGTGGACCTAGGTGAAAATTTTATAACATTAACTTCTAAATTAAAAACATTCAAGAACATTTGCAGTGTTTCTGAGACAAAGAGCCAAGTTTCATTATTCCTCACTCTCACTGAAATGAATCGTATGGTAGGTGGTTTAGACATTTAAATAAGGTTTTGGCTTTTTGAGCAGCTGTGAAATGTGTTAGCATATCAGTTTTGTGGGTTTGAGTGAGCAAAATCAGATTTGTTGTCCAGTTGGACAGATCCAGTCATAGCAGAGGTACACTACCCCAAATCTGTAGCAATGCATAATCTGAAGCACACATTGTGACTCAGCATAATGCTAGTACAGTCATTCCTTTCCTCATAGCTTTTCCCAAACCATCTGACCAGGATTCCCTAAAGCCTTCCTCTCAGGCTTATGAGATGCTTCTATGACAGGAGCTGGAGTGGAAATTATACCACACTTAAGTCTGTTCCAAGAAACTGTAGGCAAAGACCTAGACCTTGCCTCTGGCCATTAAAAAAAGGTCATTGCCACACGGAAAAATTGGGATATTTCAACAGTCACAAAGGTACCACCACAAATAATGCCATATTTTTCTTCAGTGATCATAAAATCACGACTGAGCATGATTCTACCAACTATGAGGAAAGTCTTCCATAAGGCAAAAAATTTCAGTTTTCAGGAAAGCATTTTCATAAACAAACGTAAGTGTTTTTCAGGCACTGAAAATCTTATTTAGCAGACCACAAAGGATTTGTATAGTCCTTCGTTTCCAAAGACTTCCACAGAGATTTTGTTGGTGAAAGAGCTGGAAAGCATATCCTCTGAGAAGAAGCTAAAGACTTTGGGTTTGTCCAGTTTGGAGAAAAGAAGGCTCACTGTTCCTTACAGCTTCCTGAGTGGGGGGGGGAGGGAGATTCTCCCTGGGATCCAGGGCCAGGATGCATGGGAATAGCATAAAGTTGTGTCGGGGGAGGTTCAGACTTGACACTAGGAAGCATTTCTTTATCAAGAGGGTCATCAGACCCAGGGACAGGCTTTCCAGGGAAGTAGTCAATGCCTCAAGCCTTTCAGAGTGTAAGAGGACAACGCTCTGAATAACATGCTTAAACTTTTGATCAACCCTGAATTGGTCAGGCAGTTGGACTCAATGATCATTGTAGATGCCTTCCAACTCAAAAAGAAAAAAAATCCATTCCATTCATTCTATCCTATAGTGTCTTCAAAACACAGATATAAAATTACTGTCTCCCCCTATCATGAATCACAGCATTTTCAGTAATACCCAAGCATGTAATTCTTGTGAAAATAAGTGGAAATAAAGTGCTAAGGTGCTTCTACAAAGTCCCTCTGGGTTCCTCTGTGCAAATTTGTGTACTTAAAGAGACTAAGCCCACAGGCAGTGTTCAGCTGTTTCTGTTTCAATGGCTTTCCAGGGAGTCTAGAATCATAGGATCGTAGAATCATTAAGGATAGAAAAGACCTCTAAGATCAAGTTCACCACCAGACCAACACCACCATGACTCAAAGTGCCACATCTACATGATTTTTTTAACACTTCCAGGAATGGTGACTCCACCACTTCCCTGGGTAGCTTCTTCCAGTGCTTGATAATCCTTTCAGTGAAGAAATTTTCCCTAACATCCAGTCTAAACCGCCTCTAGCACAACTTGAGGCCATTTCCTCTCATCCAGATCACATGTTACTTTGGAGAAGAAACCAACACACATCTCTCTACAAACCTCCTTTCAGGTGATTTGAGAGAGCAATTAGGTCTCCCCTCAGACTCTGCTTCTCCAGACTAAACAATCCCAGTTCCTTCAGCCACTCCTCATAAGACTTGTGCTCCAGACCCTTCACCAGCTTTATTGCCCTTCTTTGCACACACTACAGCAACATTCTTATACTTATGGGCCCAAAACCGAACACCATATTTGAGGTGCAGTCTCACCAGTGCCAATTACAGGGGATCAATCACTTCCCCACACCTGATAGCCACTCCATTTCTGACACTAGCCAGGGTGCTACTGGCCTTCTTGACCACCCAGGCACACTGCTGGCTCATGTTCAGCTGGCTAACAACCAGCAGCACCCAGTCCTCTTCCATCAGGCAGCTTTCCAGCTATTCTTCCTCAAAGCGGTAGCATTGCATGGAGTTGTTGTGTTGCTTGTTAAACCTCATACAACTGGCCATGGCGCATCAATTTAGCCTGTCCACATCCCTCTGCAGAGCCTTCCTACCCTCAAGCAGATTGACACTCATGCCAACTTGGTGTTCTCTGCAAGTTTAACTCAGGGTGCACTTGATCCCCTTCTCCAGATCATTGATAAATGTATCCAGCAGAACTAGCCGCAACATTGAGCCCTAGGGAACACCATGTGTGACTGGCCATGAACCACAACTCTCTGGGACTGGCCATCCAGCCAGTTTTCACCCAGCAAAGAATACCTGCCCTACATGAGCAGTCAGTTTCTCCAAGAGAAAGCTGAGGGAAATGGTTTCAAAGGTTTTACTGAAGTCCAGGTAAATAACATCCACAGGATTTCCTTTATCCACTAGGCAAGCCACCTGGCCATAGATGTGGATCAGGTTGGTCAACTAGTACCTGCCTTTCAGAACCTATGTTGGCCGGACTTTATCCTCTGGTTGTCCTGCACATGTCTGATTAGCACATTCAAGGTGATCTGCTCCGTAATCTTCTTTGGCACCAAGGCCAGGCTGACAGGCCTGTAGTTCCCTGAATCCTCCTTCTGGACCTTCTTGTAGATTAGCACCACATTGGCAAGGCTCCAGTCATCTCAGACCTCCCCTGTTATCCAGGACTGCTGATAAATGATGGAGAATGTCTTGGCAAGCCCCTCCAACCACTCCCTCAGTACTCTTGGATGTATCCCATCCAGCCCCATACACTTGTGAGTATCCAGGTGGCATATCATGTCACTAACTGCTGGGGTTTATTCTGCTCTCCGTCCCTGTTTCCAGCTCAGAAAGCTGAGTACGCTGGAGACAACTGGTCTGACTATTAAAGACTGAGGCAAAGAAGGCATTAAATACCTCAGTTTTTTTCTCATGCTTGGTGGTAATGTTCCCCCCATAAAGGCTGGATACTCTCCTTGGGTCTCTTGTTTTTGTTAATATATTTGTAAAAACATTTTTTGTTATCTCTTACAACAGTGGCCAGAGTAAGTTCTAGCTGAAAGATGTATTGTGGATCCAGTAGATAATAGATGGCCCAAACATTCCTAATGCAAGGGGAAAAGAAGGAAAGCAGCTTTCCCTGAAACCAGCATAGATCAGTATGACTGAAATAAGCATCAGTACTAGAACCTGACAAATTAATCCTTCGTCTCCTTTTTCTCCTGAGTCTCTGCCAACAGAGACTGTTCTGCCAGGCTGGTCATCGTCCCCAGTGTGTCTTCTGTATCTTGTGGCACATGGGGATGGCCTTTAAGACTTCCTTCTTCAAGACCACCCAGGCTTCCTGCACTCCTTTGCTCTTCAGGAATGTTTCCCAAGGCACTTTCTCAACCAGACTCCCAACAGGCCAAAGTATGCCCTCTGGAATACTCTGCCCATGGCAGTTGCTTTGCTGACCTCCCTCTTTAATTCACCATGAATCTAGAACTCTATCAGTTACTAAGGCCAAGACGGCCTCTGACTACCACATCTCCCACCAATCCTTCTCTGTTTGTAAACAGCAGGTGAAGTGAGTCACCTCCTCTATTAGGCTCACTTACCAGGTGTGTCAGGAAATTGTCTTCCACATGTTCCAGGAGCCTCTTAGACTGTTTCCTCTCTGCTGTGCTGTATTTCCAGCAGATGTTCGTTAAGTAGAAGTCCCTCACGAGAACAAGGACTAGCAACTGTGAGAGTTCTGCCAGCCACTTGTAGAATGCTTCATCTACCTCTTTATCCTGGTTGTATGGTAACGGATTCCCAGCAGGGTATAGAACTTGTTGCTAGAGCAGGGAGAAGGCCTGATACCATTCTGTCCATGAAGGACTGCACCTAACTTCTAACTGCTTGGACACTTTTCTAAGATTTGTGACTTCACAAACTAGAATTACACATGCAATTCAATATAATATATTAGGGAAGCATATGAGTTAAGGGCTAGTTCAGCATCCAAGTTCTCTTCAATAAAACTGGCAATATCATCAGATATGAGAAATGAAGAAATTAATAGAGCAACACTTGAAGAAGTGTAGTCTCTCAGATTAGACCAGAACACCAAGGGAAAAACATGTCCCTTTATGTCCCTGCATGTATGTTATTTCTTCATAAATTGAAAAAATAATTCCAGTTTTGTTCTCTTCTAGATGAGGCCTCCTCAAAGTTTCATGTCTCTAAATCGAATTCACGCATTTGAACTAGAATGAGAGGCCTGAAATTTGAACAAAACACTATGCTGTTTTTATTTTCCCCACTTTTGTTGGTTTTGGAAGCAAAAATATTAAAAATTAATGCTTCCCACAAAGGAATGCAAAAAAAAATATATTTAAATCATTTACTATGTGGGTTTTGTATTCTTGGAACAAATTTTGAAAGGGAGATGAATTTATCTCCTAAAATGAGATCAACAAAAGAATCTTTCAAGCCATAAATATAAAGCAGTATGGGGTTTGATATAATATAGACAGAGCTGTATAATATTATTGTTAGAATTGTGTGCCATCAGCATCACACAGCAAAAGAGTGGAAGGTGTGTAAACATAGACAAAACAGCTGGAGATAAACAGACTTATGGAGTTATTGCTCTAAAATGTCAGGTAGACAGTGCTGAGGGGGAAGATGACCATGCCAAGGAAAGAAATTTCAGTGAAGGAATTGTTCATAATGAATAGGTGCGAGTGCAAGACACAGTATGTGTCATTTTTTGAAAGGTGCAAGAAGCCTTCAAGGTGCTACTCATGCCAGAGCTTGGGTTTTCCACATCCATGCTAGAGATGCACCAAGGCCAAGGTAATATCACTGCAGCTGGTCTGCTGAGTTCCACATGCTTGCATTAATTTTGGGCTCTTTTTTTGTCTTATCTCTGCATGGTTACGTCCTTCCTGTTCTCTGTAACATCCTTCTACCACTTCATAAAAAGCTAAATCTGTAGGACATGGCTAGCAGTCAGAAAAACTTCAAATCTCCTAATAAGTATCTTGAGAACGTTTGGCAAAAAGACCCAGAAGAAATAGCAAGTAATGGCTTTGCAGAAAAGTGGAAGTTATTTTTAAGAGGTTTGTAGGAAAAGGCCATGAAAGGCAGGCATAAAGATGATGCAGCTACAAACAGCACTGGTGGAGTGTGAGATGTCGTGAAAAGGATACACTAGAAAACAAGGGCAAGCATGGCAAGGAGAGCAAAGCACAAGCTGGAAGCCAAGGACAGGAGTTTTTGAAAGGGTCCAGTGAAAATATATCAATTTTGTTCAGACCCACCAAAATGCTTCTTATGGAGGTTCATGCTGCACAGCATTGTCCCACTCTGTCACTGGGAGAGGTGATATTGTGGCCCACTGACACAGCAGGACAGTACAAACATTGCAACATTATGTCAAGACATAGCTCTCCGCTCTGTGCTATATAAAGAACTGGCTTGCCAGGCTTTGCAAGGTACGCTATGGCCGACCTGGTGGGTTTACTCAGCAAGCCACAAGGCCACTACTTTGAAAACTAACTACTAATATCAAAATAAGGTAAGGGTTGGTCTACCCTCTTCCATGTTTATTAAGGACTGATTTTTTTTTTTTTTTTTTTTTTTTTTGGCCAGCCACGAATATCTCAAAATAGTTTTTGTTTAGTTTTCAAAATATTCCTGTAGGAACCTCCCCTGGGAATTTAGGAAATAAATAGCTTATCCTGGACAGACTATTTATTTCCAGGATGTTTACTCGTGCAATCCATGTGATTGTAAAGTGCCTCCATTTCTCAAGCTCTCTTTCAGTTCCTTAGGGGCACATAATTTAAACCTAGAAGCCTTCCCTATATACTGAAAAACTGTTATTCCTAAATATTGAACTGGTAGCTCCAATCCTCTATTTATAGTGCAATTAGTACTGTGGCAAGAGACAGTGGTTTATGATTAGGTTTGAAATGCTCAGACTTGCTGGAACCACAAGTTAAAATCCCAGTGAGATCAGCCCTTTGCCCCTCTGTCTGCGCTACACGCACTCTGCAACCTCAGGTCACCCACATAAAGCCCTGATCAGCCTGTCTGATCAACTTATGTTTTAAGGGTCCACAGGTCATGCTTTGTCAGAAAGGGCTACCCTAGTATTTCTGCACATGCTCCCTCACACCTGTGCTTGCTCTATGGTGTTGTGGTAGCAGCTGCTTACTGCCATCCACCACAGAGCTGACTTGCAATTCAGCTGGGCTGGTGCACTCCAGCTGCTTTTCTCTTGTAACAAAAATTATGATCCTCCATTTGAACCATCCCATTTCAAACCAGTGTAATTCTCATCTAAAAGCTGATATTTTGAAACCACTTACTTCAAGATAAAGTATTTCTATTTCCACAGTTGTTAGCTGCAAACACTGTGAAATTCAGGCTGCGGGAAAATCTTCTGTTTATTCTCATTACTTGTTTTCCTAAAAGAACTTCTTCATGACAGATTTAACATTTGTTTTCTCACTTATATTTTGGGCAAGAGAAGCAATGAAAAAATAAAAACTCACTGGGAGCAGATATACTCCATAAACATGCATATGTTGATCAACACACATCCACCTTGTGACAGACCCTCAATGTGCCTTAAGCAGACACGTGAAGCGAATTAACTGCTAGTTGTCTTTTTGTGATTGAAATAAGCAGCAAGCAGCAGAGATTAAATAGCAATAAACATAGCACATAGACAAGTCGGATAGCCCATTTTCCTATGATTAATTCATACTAGATTTCTATTTAGTAGTTTATTCAGTTATCAGCACAGCTGAAACTCCTAAAAAAGAAGCTAAATGTATGATTTAGGGAGTCTCTGTAGCAAAGGAGGTTGGGAGCCTAGCAGGACTATAAGAAGTGAAGTAGCAGCTGAAGCTAGGTTACTTGAGAAGTAGAGGAAAACATCAGAGAGGACTTGGTAGGTCTGGTAAGGCTGTTTTCTTTTGCTCGAGTTGCTTCAAGATGCATTCTTCATGGTAGACAGTGGCATTCCTAAATGGTTTATTTTTTTCTGTTGTCTTTAGACTTCTTCTATCCTTCATCTATAATGGATATTACATATGTTATATAGATATTATATGTTATTACAATGACTGAATACAAAGTGTGTTGCTTGTATGTATTTCTAAAGCATAGAAATATGTGAAAAAAAGTATTTCTCAGAAGATTTGGTTAAAAATGTTCTCTAAACCCAAAGTTTAAATAAATAATATATTTTAATTGACCATGTAAATTTTAACAAGTAAGGGGGAAAGCATTAAATTATATAGCTAGAATGGGCTTGATGTGGGGGTGGTAAACTTCTTATTCTTTCTCTAAGTTTAATCATGCAAGTTTACTGCTAGTAAATTTCTATCATAAAAAACTAAGGGAAGTCAATCTGCAGACAAAGTATTCTATAAGCAGCTGGGAGAAGTCTCACAATTGCTAGCCCTTGCCCAGGAGGAGATTCCAGCCCATCAGAGATATGCTAGAAATGCAATCCAGCAAAAAGGAAACAGTTTAGGAACTTCCTGGAGTGTGTGAAGATAACTTCCTAAAACAGCTGGTGAGTGACCCTACAAGGGAAGGTACCTCATCTGAGCTGCTGTTTACAAACAGAGAAGGACTGGTGGGACATGTGGTAGTCAGAGGCTGTCTTGGGCTTAGTGACATAGTGGAGTTCTAGATTATTGGTGAAGTAAGGAACAGAGTCAGCAAAACCACTGCCATGGACTTCTGGAGGGCAGACTATGGCCTGTTTGAGACTGGTCAACAAAGCTCCCCTTGGAGATAGTCCAGAAGGGCAAAGGCATCCAGGAAGACTGGACTTCTTTCAAGAAGGAAATCTTAAAGACACAGGAGCAGACTGTCCTTATGTGCCGAAAGGTCAGCCAGTGAGGAAGATGACCAGCTTGTCTGAACAGAGAGCTCTTGTTGGAATGCAGAAAAAAAATGAAAAGGCACTTGAAAGAAGGGGCAGGCAACTGAGGAGGACTACAAGGATGTTGTGAGGTTATACAGGGAGAAAACTAGAAAGGCCAAATCTGAACTAGTACTTAATCTGGTTACTGCCATAAAAGACAATAAAAGATGTTTCTGTAAATACCTTGTCAGCAAAAGGAGAGTTGAGGAGAATCTCCATTCTTTATTGAATGTGGAGGGGAAACTTGGTGATCAAGGATGAGGAAAAGGCTGAGATACTTAATGCTTTCTTCATGTCAGTGTTTTAACAGTAAACTCAGTTGTTCTCTGGGTAGCCAGTCCCTTGAGCTGCAAGACATGGATGGGGAGTGGAATGAATCTACTATAATTCAAGTGGGTACGATTAACAACCTGCTACACCGCTTAGTCATACAAATGTTTACAGAGCCAGAAAAGATTCAGCCAGGTGTTCTGAAGGAACTAGCAGAAGCACTTGCCAAGCCACTTACAATCATGTATCACCAGTCCTGGCTAACTGGGGTGCTCCCATCTACAAGTAGGGCTAGAAGGAGGATTCAGGGAACTATAGCCCTGTCAGCCTCACATCTATGCCAAGGAAATTTGTGGAGCAGGTCATCTTGAGTGCCATCATATGGCATGTACAATACCACCAAATTATCAGGGGCAAGCCAGCATGGGCTTATGTAAGGCAGGTCCTGCTTGACAAACTTGATCTACTTCTAAGACAAGGTGACCCCTAAAGTACATGAGGGAAAGCCTGTGAATGTTGTCTACCTATAATTTATTGAAGCCTTTAACACTGTTTCCCGTGGCACCATCCTGCAGAAACTGGCTGCTCATGGCTTGCATAGGTGTAGTCTTTGCTGGGTAAAAACTGGATGGATGGCCAGTCTTGGAGAGTTGTGGTGAATGTTCAATATCTGGAGAAGTGGATTGAGTTGGCCCTGACTAAGGTTGCAGAGAACACCAGGTTGGTATGAGTGTCAGTCTGCTTGAGGGTAGGAAGGCTCTACACAGGGATATTTACAGTTGAATTGATGGACCATGGCCAGTTGTATGAAGTTTAACAAAGCCAAGTGTCGGGACCTACGCTTGGCACACAACAACTGCAGTGGCTAAAAAGCTGTCTGATGGAAAAAGACTGGTTGGTAGCTGGCTGAACATGAGCCAGCAGTGTGCCCATGTGGCCAAGAAGGCCAGTAGCACCCTGGCTGGTATCAGAAATGGTGTGGCTGGCAAGAGTGGGGAAGCAATTGTCATCCCTGTAATTGGCACTGGTGAGACTGCACCTTGAATATGATGTTCGGTTTTGGGCCCGTCAGTACAAGAATGTTGCTGGAGTGTGTGCGAACAAGATCAACAAAGCTGGTGAAGGGTCTGGAGCACAAGTCTTATAAGGAGTGGCTGAAGGAACTGGGATTGTTTAGTCTGGAGAAGCAGAGTCTGAGGGGAGACCTAATTGCTCTCTCAAATCACCTGAAAGGAGGTTTGTAGCAAGATGTGTGTTGGCTTCTTCTCTCTAGTAACACATGATCTGGATGAGAGGAAATGGCCTCAAGTTGTGCTAGAGGAGGCTTGACTGGATGTTAGAAAATTTCTTCACTGAAAGGATTATCGAGTGCTGGAAGAGGCTGCCCAGGGAAGTGTGAAGTCACCATCCCTGGAGGTCTTCAAAAAGCTGTGTAGATGTGGTGGACTTGGCAGGTTTACAGTTCAACTTGATGATATTAGAGGTTTGCCAATCTGAATGAGTCTATGATTCTAAACAATTCCATGATTCTATGTCTGAACAGGAAAGGAAAAACATGGTATCTGTAGGCTGAGTGCTGCTTATAAAGTGTCACAAAAGATAGCATTGCTGAGGAGTGAGAGGAGAAATGGATATTCAAATAAAATGTGGCTTTCTTCCCCCACTCCACCTCAGCCTTTCTCTAAGAAGAGAGAGAGAGGAGGAAAAATGGCCCACAACACAAAACACCTGACTTACTGCATTGAAGAATAACTTTCTACCTCTTGCCCCCTGTTCTTCAGGAACACAGTGATGTGAAACTGCTGAATTCAGACCCTACACAAATACAAAACACTGACAAGGAATGGAGAACTGATGTGTTTCATTTCAGTAAATATATCTCCCTGTCTTCCTGTGTCCCTCTTCATTGCCTTGTTGCTATACCTCACCAACCCCCAGCCAAGCCTTTGATCTATGAGGCTCAGAATATGGGCACTTAAAACCTATTTTCCCCTTGATGAGCTTCATGCAATCTACCAGCATGAAATATCCAAACTGCCTCATGAAAGCAAAGAGCTCAACACTTACTAGAAGTACTTATCTGCTCATTTAATTAAGATATTTATCTTAAATCTTAAACTGGATATATTTGTCCTAGGCTTCTAAGGACAAATTAAGCTTAAGAAGTCAACTTCCTTTTAGTTGGAAGTTGGCAAATGGCTAGGGATAATGCTGCTAACAATCATCCATGCCATTGTTGTATATTCAGTTGAAAAGAGACTTGCACAGAACACAATTGTTTTAAGGTCATCTGAAGTAGTAAGCCAAATGTTAAATAGGAGGGAATGAGAGGTTTGTGAGCCCTCACTTAAGCAAATAAAGAGAAACAAAATGTCAAGTGGAGTAAGAGATGCTCACTTGAATCCAGAACTTCTCTGCACGTTTCTCTAGAGTGCTTGAGTTTTTGCTACCCTATGGTAATCATTGGCATGTAATAGTTTTAATCCACGTACCCAGTGTTAGAAGCAGTGACCCTAGGAGTATTTTATTTCTATACTCTGGAAGGTAAAGCACTGTCTTAATGACATTGCAGTTAATGAGATTTAAAAAAAAAAAAAAAAATTAAATCCAGCTTATGTGCACCTCCACATGCAGAAGGCTAGAACAGAAGCAAGTGTTGTATGCGTGACAAGCTCTCTTCTAACGTTCTATCTTCAACATGGCTCTTCCAAATCCTTGAATACTGATCTATACAAAGGATAAATTCCTTGTAAAAATAGAATTCATGCACAAAACCAGGAACACCTTGCGTTTGTTTTTGCAGCTGAATACCTTACATCGTTTTTCTCATTTTGTGAGTGATGACACAATTTTCTCTGCTTATTTCCTTAAGGTAGTAAACCTGACTTCAAGATGTTGGAAGAAGATTCTTTTCTGAATGTGAAAAGATCTCTGAAAAAGAGAAAGGTGAAACACAGCACTCCTGTGAACTCAATGCTTTCAAGAACAATACCATCTCTTACAGATCTATCAAACCAGTCAATCAAGGATCAAGATGCCAGTAAGAGAGTTTATAGATCTCCAGTGTCAAAGTCAAATCTAAGCAGATCATTTGCTCAAGTATCATTAGTAAGTGTTGAAGCATACTTCCCTCGTATGTCCCCAAGCATTTCAAGAGTATTTGACTCGCAAGAACTAAACAAAGAAACTAGCCAAGGCTCTCGGGCTGTATTTTCTAGAAGAAGGCTTTCCACAGTGCTGGCCTCTGATGAATCTAATGAAGAGACAAGTGACAAAGGTGTTCCAAATTTGGAAACTCAAGCTTCTACCAAAACATCTGAGGAGGCTGCAGTAACTCCCAAGAGTGGGCCTTCGTGGCTTTTTACTGGAATACCAGGAATAAAAGATCCCTTGATAGCAAAAACCTGGAAGAAGAAAACTGATAAAGCTCTTGTGGTAATTGCTTTCCCTTAGTTATGAAATAGCTAAGCTACACAACTTTCTACCAGTGCTGAATATATACAGTTCTTTCTAGTAATGTGGGAGTATTTTAGTTGTGGAAATGTTCTGTAACTTTACCAGTGTGAGCATATACTTCTAAATTAGGTAGTAACTGTCTAGACTCTGTGGTATCATTACTAATCACAGCCTAGATGTGAATATAGCCTTCCAAACCAGTACTTGCTTCAGTTTGTGAACTTGCATGCCTAGTGCAAAAGTACAGTTTAAGATACCTTTCTGCAGGAGGAATTTAAGAATGGGAATAAATCATTGATTTTAAATTATCAAGTTTCATTTGATGTTGGCAAGTTAAGTAAAACAGGACAAATAATCTACTGCTTTCCTAGTTTAACCCAAATTGTTGTGATTTATAAAAGAATGGCAGTGATGGCAAATGGCATCTTGTGTGTAGTCATTCAATTAGTGTATGGTTTCCTGGGGAAATCTTAGATTAATAAATCATATGCAGACCTCGCTCCTCTGCTCTGTAGAGAATGAGAACTCAATTTCCTAGATCTTTGATAACTGGCAAGGGGCCTTTGGAAACCTTATAGAAAGGATAGGGTGTCAGCGGAGTTAGATGATGAAGCCTGTCATGTCAGTTTGAAGCTATCAAATTCTGTTGTGGTTTGGATTCTCCACTCTGCCATGTTGTTAGTGTGTATGTTGGTAACTCGGAAAAATTTGCTCACTCTGAGAGGAAAGGCTTCTTAACTTAAAACAAATGGAAAACTTCAACCAAAATCCAGTTTGGTTCATAACACCTTTGTGTAAGTTGTGTTTCTGTGGTATTTTTTCTTGTTGCTTTTTTTTTTTTTTAAGCAGATGATATCTGAATGGATTAGGTTGACTAAATAAATATTTTCTTTTCTATAACAGAGAAAGAAAGAAAGAGAATGGGTGCTTCGTCAGCTTAAAAACATTGAGGAAGCAACGAAACATGAACTGACAATTGAAGAAGCCTGATTGACCCACCTATGGAATGAGTGCTATCACACTTCTTACGGGAATTGCTAGTCCACTAAAACATATCTACTATAGTGCCTGTTAGACTTCCTCTTGCCTTCCAAAATGTTCTTTCTTTGTTTCAATTATTGTATTCTTTTTTTTTTCTGCCTCCTAAATCTAGGAGACGTTGGGTATGGATTAAGAAGCGCCTTGGCATGAAAGCCAATGTTTAGTTATAATCATTGAAGGCCTAGAACAAAGAAGGGAGGGGAACTTTGTGTAACAATCCTTCTTCATCCTGCCACAGGTCTTCCAGACCACAGTTCCAATCTTCTAGGGTTGCCGATGCTCTATAAGTGACAAAGTCCTAGTGGCCACATATAGTGCAATCCTGGTTAGCCAAAGGAGAATCTCCTTGTCTAACAAGTAATCAAAACTAATGCAGTCAAGAGTGGTTTTGCTGCTAGCTGAGGAGATGAGGAAATAGTGAGAGGCACCAAGGAGGGAGCTCAGCCTCTAGAGATTACTAATTAATGATGGTTTGTTTTGAAGTTTTAGTTCAAAATTAGTTTGTCCTGGATAGTCAGTGTAACTTGGTGTTGCATTGGATGTCGTTATTCTCAGTTGTGTGCTTTGAGGTGGGTATTATGTTTTTTTTTATTGTTATTTTTGTTTTTCTCTGAAGCTGCTGCATGCGAGGGGACAGGGATGGGACAGGTGCTGAAGAATGGTGTCTGCCTGACAGCTGTATGGGCAAATGCCAATTTAGTTCATGGCAGCTCTTTCTGAAGCACCAGTCAAGAAGTAACGCAAAAAATAAAATGCTCATGTCAGTCCCTACTGCTGCCCATTACTTAGTTTTTAGGCAGCTTAATGTTTCTAGGTGACCTATGAGGTGTTAGCAGCAGGAACCCAGAATAGATTTACTGCATGTACACATGTATTTGTGCACTTGTGTAGCTCTAGCGCATGCACTTCCCTGACTATACAGGTTTTGCAGCCTGCCCCAGGCACTACCTAATTACCCTGAAGGGGGGAGGTCTTCTTCAAAAGAAGCTGTAAATTAAGGATAGAGGCAAGGGAAGCTTTTGCATTTCTTTCTTGCAGACTGAAACTTTTAATATCTCCTGTCCAAGATAGCAGAGAAGCAGAACCATGACTCAAGCCAACATTATGAGATGGGCTAACCAATAGCAGCTGTGCTATGTTCAACAATGCAAGAGTGGTGTTGTGGGTTTACAAATGCAATGATGATTTAAAAGGAATTGGGATGTGAAACTCCTCAGAGTTTCTCAGGAGAAAAAATCTTGTCCTTGGACCTGGCTTTCTGTGGTAGCCAAGCTGTATGGTGATGTTGCACCTCTAGTCACCAGCCAAAGCATGTTCACTTGGCTTGATATTTAGTTAAATGTTCTGGTATTTGTTTGTGTGTGTTACCCAGACTGCTTGTCTGGTCTCCATAGGTTCCTCTGGCAACCAAGGAACTCCTGGCTAATGTAGATTCCGAGCTGCTTTTGGGATAAAATAGGCATGGTTGCAGATGTGCTGCTATTCCCCTTGAGCTTGCAGGCATTTCATCAGCATCTGATTTGTGCCAGGGGCTGAACTAAGATCAGGCAAGTGCAAGGTTAGTGCAAAACCCTCCTCTGCCCTTGGGACAAGAACAGATTAGTCTGGCCACATGACTTAGTTCTGTCTGTTGTTTATTTGTACCTTCCCAGACAGCCAGTTCCACTTGTTCCTTCTTCAGGCTCCTCATCTTAGTCTCAGAAATTCTTGATAGCATTTCAGATTTTTCCTTTCTAGCCACTTTTGGCTCCTGCCCAAGCCTATCTAGCTTCTTAGTCTTCAAATGCTCCTGTCTAATGTCTTTGGGTTACTGCTCAGGGTTGCAGGAGAATCAGTTCTCAGCCCGCCTCAACTTCCTAGGTGCCCGTATGCAACCGATGTGAGGCACTGAAATCAGATGGGCATGCAGCTGATGCGGGTGTAGGTCCTTCAGGGATGGAGGGGTTATCTAGGCAGTCAACCCCCTGCATCAACACCACTCGTGTAATGACAAAAAGAAGGGTAGTTGTCATAGGTGACTCCCTTCAGAGGGGAACAGAGGGTCTGATGTGCTAACCAGACCCAAACCACAGGAAAGACTGTTGCCTGCCTGGAGCCAGGGTAAGAGATATAGCTAGAAGGCTCCCTAATTTGGTAATGCCCTCAGACTATTATTCACTAGTTGTTTTTCTTGTAGGCAGCAAAGAGATAGCAAGAAGCAATCCTAAAGCAATCAACTGGGAGCACCACATGACTGGTATGAACAGGTCCAAATGATTCCTAAACTCTCTGGACAATAACTTCATGGCATCTGTGCTGAGGGAACTGATCAGAAAAGCTATCTTTCTTGATTTACTGCTAGTTAACAGAGAGGTTCTTGTGGGTGAAGTGGTCGTTGGAGGCTGCCTTGGTCACAACAACCACAGAGCAGTCAAGTTTATCATCTATGGTAACAGGAGGAAAACTGACAGCAAGACTTCAACAGGCTGGATTGATGGCATGAGGCCAATGGGATGAGATTTAACAAAGCCAAGTGCAGAGTCCTGCACCTGGGACACAAAAACTCTGTGCAGTGCTACAGGCTTGGGGAAGAATGGCTTGAAAGCTGCCTGGCAGAGAAGGACCTGGGGGTATTGATTGACAGCCAACTAAATGTGAGTCAGTGGTGTGCTCAGGTGGATGAGAAGGCTGACAGCATCTTGCCTTGTATCAGAAATGGAGTGGCACACAGGACTAGCGAAGTGTTTCTGTCCCTGTACTCAGCCCTGGTGAGGCTGCACCTCGAATGCTGTGTTCAGTTTTGGGCCCCTTACTACAAGAAAGACATTGAGGTCCTGGAGGTGTCCAGAGAAGGGCAATGAAGCTGTTGAAGGGTCTGGAGAGCAAGTTTTATGAGGAATAGCTGAGGGAACTGCGGTTGCTTAGTCTGGAAAAGAGGAGGCTGAGGGGAGACCTTATTGCTCTCTACCTAAAAGGAGGTTGCAGGGAGGTGGGTGTTGGTCTCTTTTCCCAAATGATAGGTGATAGGACAAGAGGGAATGGCCTCAAGCTGTGTCAGTGGAAGTTTAGATTGGACATTTAGGAAAAAATTTCTACACAGAAATGGTTACCATGCACTGGAACAGACTGCCCGTGGAGATGGTTGAGTCACCATGCCTGAAGGTGTTTAAAAGGCTGGTAGATTAGGTGCTTGGGGATAGGATTTAGTAGTAGGCAGGTATGGTTGTAGTCTATGATCTTGAAGATCTTTTCCAACCTTATTATTCTGTGATCTCAGGCTATGAGGAAAGTAGAATTCAGGTTGCTTAGGGAACTGCTTAATAAGGTTCCCTGGGTTAAAAACTTTTGAAGGTGCTGGAGTCCACAGTGCTGGTCATGTTTTAAGCACCACCTCCTAAGAGCACAGGACCAAACAGTTCCGAAAATGCCAGAAGTCAAGCAAGACAAGACAGAAGGCCAGCCTGGCTGAGCCAGGGATCATTCTACTCAAACTGAGGCATAAAAGGATAGTGTATGGCCAGTTGGAAACAAGGACAGATGATGTGGGAGGACTACAGGACCCTGTTTGCCACTGTAGGGCAGAAATTCACGTGGGCAAAGCTCAGTTGTAGTTGAAAGCTGCAAGCACTGTGAAGGAATAACAAAAGGGCTTTTAAATGTATTAATAACAAAAGCCAGGCCAGAAATAACATTGCCCCATTACTTGATGAGCATGGACACCTCATAAAAAAGGATATAGACAAAACAGTATATTTAATGCTTTTTTTTGCCTCTATCTTCAACACTGATGATGGGCTTGGGACCCCCGGAGCCCTGGGCTACAGGATGAAGCTGTGTAAATGATAAACTCCCAATCAACCCTGAACTTCTGCAGGATTTGCTGCTCCAGTTGGATCCCTATAAGCTGATGGGCCAGAGGGTTTCATCCAAGGTACTTAAAGAGCTGGGTGATGTCATAGCAAGACCTCTCTCAATGATTTTTCAATGCTATTGCAAATCTGGAGAGATACCAGTTGACTGGAAGCTGGCAAATGTTTTGTCCCAGTCTTCAAGAAGGGCAGCAGGGATGACCCTGGTAACTACCCCAGCCTGTCAGTCTCACTTCAGTGCCTTGTAAGATTATGGAGGAGATTATTCTGGGAGCTTCTGAAAAACACCTGAATGACAACACACTCATTGGGCCCAGCCAGCTTGGGTTATAAAGGGCAGGTCTGCCTAACAAAATTAATTTCCTTCTATGACCAGGTTACCCACCTAGCTGACCAAGGAAAACCAGTTGATATAATATTTCCAGACTTCAGCAAGGCCTCTGACACTGTCTCTCACAGTAGCCTCCTAAACAAAATGTCCAGCACACAGCTGGAAAAACACATAATGCAGTGGTGTGAGCAAACTGGCTGATGGTCAGGCTCAAAGGGTCACAGTGAATGGGGTACGCTGGGATGGTGACCAATGACTAGTGAGGTTCTGCAGGGATTCATCTCAGGACCAGTCCTCTTTAATATCTTCATAAATTACCTGGATGCAGGACCCGAAGGTTCACTAACCAAGTTTACTGATGACAGTCTTGAGGGTAAAGAGGCCCTGCAGAGGGACCTAAACAAATTGGAGAGCTGGGAAATTACCTACCACATGAAGTTTAACAAGGGCAAGTGCCGGACTTTGCACGTGGGACAGAGCAACCCTGAATATGACTACAAACTGGGGAGAGAGAGAGCAGACCTGCAGAAAGGGATCTGGGGCTTCTGGTTGACAGCAAGCTGAACATGAGGCAACAGTGTGCATGACAGCCAAGAAGGTCAACTGTGTCATAGGATACATCCAGCACGGCACTGGTAGCTAGTCGCAGGGACATGATTGTTCCACTCTACCTCCACACTGTTGCAGCCCCCACCTAGAGTATTGGTGCAGTTTTGGGCACTGCAGTTATAGAAAGCATATGAAATTATTGGAGACTGTCCAGAGGAGAGCCATATAAATTTGGTGAAGTATCTAGAGGAGAAGTTGTACGGAAGAGGCTGAAGTCACTCGGTCTGTTCAGCCTGGAGAAGAGACTGAGCAGGCACCTCATAGCAGTTTACTGTTTCCTCACAAGGGAAGGAAGAGGAGCAGGTGTTGATCTCTTCTCTCTGGTGATCAATGATAGGATTGTGAGGGGTGCCAAGAAGATGCGCCGGGGGAGATTTGCGTTGGTTTCTTGGAAAAGATTCTTCAGTCAGAAGATGGTGGAGCACTGGAACAGGCTCCTCAGGGGAAGTAGTCATAGCACCAAGCCTGACAATATTGAAGAAGCATTTGCACAATGCACTCAGACACATAGTTAAAATTTGAGGGTTGTCCTATGCAGGTATAGGAGTTTGGATTTAATGATCCTTTTGAGTCCCTTCCAGCTCAGCTCATTCTGTGATTCAGTCTGGCCTCTAGGGCTTATAAGACACAGACGTTTCCTGCTTTCCAAACTTGCTCTTCACTGCTGGATTCCTTAGCCATCTGATACCTCCAATACCTGATGTCAGTCTTCTGACAAAACTCAGACTCAGCTGTCATGCCCTAAGTGCCTTTGTTTTACTTAGGTTGACAATGATGCTAGGCCGGGTGGAAAGATCATTAAAGGCCAATTGGACCAAGTTCCAGCCCTTAGCATGGCAGGATGTAGTTGCTGGGAAAGTCCCTACTCAGACCCTGCTTTGGCTGCATCAACTGTGAGAGTAAATATTGGGTAATATGGTTTCTTAACGACTAAGAAGTCTTTGGTTTTGTGCCAACTTCCACTCAAAATCTTCCAGGATTCAGAAACTCTGGGAAAGCTTTCCCAGAAATAAGGCTGCCACCCTGTCAAATCATGGAACTAGTTGAGGCCAATAAAATCCCAGAGGACTTTCTTCAGTGGAGGGAAACAAAATGCCCAGAATAGTAACACAGAACTGACTTTGACTGGCTTTTTGCAAGTCTTGAAAACTACGGGCTTACAGGATTTTGCGAAACCACTTTCTATTTCTTCTCTTCAGAGTGTTTCAAAACACATCCTGAAGACTGCATAGCATTATCTTACAGTATTTTAGGTCCCTCAGCACATTACAGAAGTCATGATGATGCTCTGATAAGCTTTTCATGAGAAACTATTAACAGAATGAATTATGCTTTGGAGATTTCTGAAATGTGTCTGATACTCTACATCAACAGTATTATTACAGTTTAGAATAACAAGGGACTTCAACCAGACCATATAGTAGTAAACTACACAATATCTCGAGGAATTAGTTCTCAAAGAAAGGCTTGCCCTTTATTTTTTAAGAGCTAGGATGTTAGGGAATATAAAGCTACATATATAAAACTACACATACGAAACCTTATTACTCCTATTGTACTTCACATCTAAGTAATCCATTGGGCAAAATGAAAAATAAAACAAAACCACAGTGTAGTATTTACAGGGTTTTCACTTTCATTTTATTTCTCCAGTAGGCTCTAAGTTTTAGTTTCTGCTCTGGTACAAACATATACTTTGAAAAAGAATAGGCTTTGAGAGGGGCACTAGCAGTATGCTGTTTAATGTTCATCCTCTAGTGGCAACAAGGGTGAATTACTGTTTGGTTAGCAACTCTATTCATGTGCAAAGTTCCTTTACCAATATTTATATTGCAATATCACCAGAATGTAAAAAAAAACCCCACAAACTTAAAGGAAGCCATAAAGTCCAATACCTCCGAAAAATAAACCTCTATAACTATTAAGGACTTCAAGTATGGATTGCAGGTGATGAGGCTTGAAAGATAGGGATACAGACACTAGATCTTATGAGAAGAGATCTCCCAGTCATCACATTAAAATAAAAGCTGTTTTTCTGCATGGAATGAACGTTGAATCAGAGTTGCAAAAGATTCTTAGCATTTGGCCTTCCTCTGTCTTTCAAATGCAACACATGAACGTGTTTGTTAGTTCAGAACAAGCCCTCCCACTGAGGGTACTCTTTTATCGTAGTATTTTTCCTTTAGGAGCTAAGCTATGACCTGACCTAGGGAAACTGTTTTCAGTACACTTGTCTCTGAAACGGATATTACACAATCTACCTGATGATGGTGACTAAGCATGATGTTGGATGGAGAAGAACACAAAACACCATCAAGAACAGAGCAAAGAGGACAGAAACGTCTTCACCCTGGATTATGAGCTCAGCCTTTGTTCCCACTGAAGCAATAGTAACAATCCTGTTGACAGAGCTGGGAGAGCTCTGCCCAGCTGCAGTGCTTCTGTAAGAGGCCAAATTGAAAAGAAAATGTTTTCGCACACATAGTTAACATATTTCAGATATTAAATAACAGAGAACTGGTAACTAAGTTACTGCTGTGCTGATCATAGCTGAACAATTTTAGCATGACTAGGAAAAGTGAAAAACTCTTAAATAAAAACATACTTTTTTTCCTCAAAATCTCAACATAGTACATTTCTGCATACAGGCAAAACCCGGAGTAAAGTCACACAGTGTCATTGACCTGTATTCTGGAGTGTTTTGTTCTATGAGACACACAAGCACAGAAGTGTCCCTTAGCTCATCTGTCATGCAGTCCACAATGCCTGTTAGAGCAGCTTACTTCTCAACACTTCTGACTACTAGAAAAAAATCAACAAACATACCAAAGTTTTGACCGAGCCTAGCAGCACCTAGAAAAGTTGGACCAGTTGATGCTACTGGGTACCATTATTAAGTGTTGTTAAAAACTAGATCTAGGCACAGATCCTAAGACCCCACCTAGGATGTAGACACCTGCACCCCAAAAACCTCAGATCAGCTACTCAGTCCTCTGCACTGCCATGTAGGTACCTAATACCCCTTTACAATGAAATGTTATTTGGATACTTCAGTCAGTCCCAGTGGGCATGCAAGCCCAGTAGGGCTTGACAGCAGCTCCTGGTTGCCAGCCTCCAGAGTCTGCCCTATGCATGTTATCTCACAGTAGTTCACATCAACCCCATCCCTCCACCCTGAAATGGGACGTGTGCACAGCAGATGCATAGCAGACATGAGAGGACATGAGTCAAACAGGAGGTATTTCTATCCATCTTTAAGTTTCAGCAGCAGTTTCAACAGGATAAAAACTCAGGGAAATAAGAAACTGCATTTTAAATCCCCTTCTCATCTGAGACAGGACCTTGAAATCAAGCATCCTAATTCACAAGGCCCTAATCACCCTCTCTAAACTAACTGGCAGAGTAAGGGGTTTTACGTGTTACCTGTCAAAGTTGTTCTAACTTGCATAAGTATTCATTAAAAAAGAAGATGGACCTGCATCATAGGTCAGTAACTCACTGTCTTGCATCTGTGGGTATTTTATTTCATTGGGGTTTAGTGGGGTTTTTTTTCTGTTTTAATTAATTTTTTGGAAAGAAGAATGGGAGAGGAAAATATCCTTCATTACTCCTAGGGAGCAAAAAAGAAAGAAATAATTTTTTGGGCTTCTTATTGTTGCTGCCATTTTGATCCCTCTTGTTGCCCCCACATTTCATCCTTCTGGCCTTTTCCAGCTCTGCATGTCATCTTCTAACTGGTTTATGCTTTCAGCTCTTCATCTCATCTCAGATTTACCCCCAGTAGTGACCCTCTTCTACTGGCAGATACCAAAAGCCCCCTAAAGCTTACATCTTGCATCTTCTCTTAAAAAGGAGGTGCCAACAACGCAAAAAGGAAAAGAAATTGCTCATACATCTAGGATAGGAAAACAAAGGTTCTCTTCCTAGAAATGGAATAATTTAATTTTCTAGTATGGAAAGGTAAAGTGAATTCAGATATAGGAATGAAAGTATGGACAACACTGCTGACAAAACTTACTGGGAGAGGAAGCGTATCCAAAAAGGCCTTGATAAGATGCCTAGGTAAATTAGGTTTCAAAGTACTCTCCCACCAGTCAAGTAAGCACCAGACAATTTATTTGACCATTCAGCATGCAATTAAGTCAAATTGGTGCTGCATGACAGTATTCATACAAAGTAGATGGGTGCTTTAACATTGGTTGCTGCTCTCTAAGAAAAATAACGCACAAAACCCAAAACCCGCACCAAACATAGCTCTACAAGAGCAACCAGCTTTGCCACCATGGGAGGGAGCCATTGCAATTAGACAGAAGGCTTACAACTGCAATGAAAACTTTAATTACAAGACATACACTGATGTGGATTTGTGTTTTAATTCTGACTGTGTCAAAGGGAAGAAAGAAGGAGTGGAACTAGGACTGTGGAGAAAGAAGGGCCGTTTGGCATCCCAAATGTCCCAGACTAACTGAGAGTGAGTCCACTGAAACTGCAGGACTGGAAATGTACTACAAAGTTTATGATGCAAGCTTACAAATCAATAGGTGTATCCTGACCTTGACTAGTATATTCAGTAGTAGGTGGGGGGTTTGCACAAACTGTGTGATGATAAAATTGATTAAAGAAAACAAAACACAGAGCAAAGCCTTTACACAAGACCAGAAAAAATGAACGCTGTGATGACTACATTTGAAGAAGAGATGAATAAGGCAAGCAAAGCGCAGTAACAGGCTCATGCAACTTTAAAAGATTCAGTAGGACATTCCAGTTTCTCGGGAATGCAAAAATCAGTGGAGTTAAAGGAAAACAAGACTTGACATTTAAAGGTGGTATTTTTTTATTTTTTGCATAGACTTAATAAGCCTGCAGAACATATTTTCACTAGACAGATATCTTTGAGACTGAGAAAATTATCAAATGGGGGAGGCAATAATATATATGAACATGTAGAATGTTACATGAAAAAAGGTGGTATTGACAGAGTTGTTTATTTTTGTCATGTTGACTGTGTCGTGGTCAACCAGTTGTAACAACAACAGCAACAAGAAAAATATAACTAAACTCTTTATTTTATAATAATATATACAAGCATTTCTACAACAGATCAATTAATCAGATTTCATGAGACAAAAGCTTTTGAGGCACCTACTTATGCTTCTCTGTCTGTCTTAGTTTTTACAACTGAGTCATCATCACCAAGCCATGGGTCACTAGAAGTTCTATTCTTCTTCACGTGGCTTTGCTACAGAAAGCAAAATCACACTGATATATTGAATGCAGTCAAATTCCTAATTGTAAAGAAAGGCACTCTGCTCTCATCCATAACAAAGTGCTTTGACAATCCTAATCTTGGCTTTTTGCTTTGCTTCATTATACATTAATTATATGATTTTTTTTTAATCCAGTAACTCTGTGATCTCTGTGTTTGATGGCAGAGATTATTTATACAGTAGGTCAGGCAAATATTCGTTGTGACATTCGATCTATGTCCAGTGTGATTTTGATATAATAACAGGCTGGATTAACCCCCTTCACATCTCCATTTGCAAAATGTGCTCTCCTTCAAGGAGCCTTAAAACTGCTGACAAGTAGAGTTAGCAGCTTCAGTTGTCTCTAAAATGCTTGCTGAGTTCTATTTGCCCAAGAGTAGGTGCTACACAGTGTGGCCTATAATTAATAACAATGATATTGCTGAAATCCAAAACACCTCAGGACAAAAGGTAGGAATAGATTTCTTGACAAAAGCAGCTAGGCAAACGGTTTTATTTTTGTAAGAACCAGTGCAGAAGTGAATAACCTAAATGTAGAAAGCAATTGGAAATGATCCAGATAAATGTGCCCTCTTCTTTAACAGCGTACCATTTTGCTGTCAGTAACAGCCCTCTTGCTCTCTTGGGTCAGAATTTCTGGCTCCTCTGCCTGCAGCCTAGTCCCCTGTTCCTGTAGCAGGCACTGTTCAAGCATGTTTGTAGCCCACTTCGGGCTTTCCACTTCGTAGGACAGGTAACCAGAGAAAATAAACCTCTTGACTTACTGTGGTCTGGGTCCTATGACTTATTCCTATTTTTATTAGCATTCTTTAAAAGGATTAAAAAGACGAAAGTACAGCATTTTAGGATCTTAGTACTAACAGCCAAAGAGGAAAAAGCCTCCATGAAGCCTTAGAAGAAAAAAGCAACAATCTGAAATATCCGAGGCTCCTTCATTTTTTGTGGTAGCAGTTAAGGTCCTTTAAAAATCCCAGCCTCTCTGCTGTTACATTTGATGAGGTATAAACCAATATAAATAAATTTTTGTTGGCTATTGTCCCATGGACACTTTTCCCTAAGTTGTGTAACCGCCTAGTTGGGGCTGGATCTCGCTTTTTCTCTCATCAGTACTGTCTACTTTTCTCCCTACTGCATGTGAAAAGGTTTGTTCCTGGAAAGCCATGTACCGGGGATTTTCATGTCCATCCTGATGTTTAATCCATGTGACAGACCTAGACATTAAAGTAAGCAGTAGCCTTCTGCTACTGTCTCAAATTGTCCTTCACAAGAGATGCCTCAATATTGTATTTCAAGCCGTATGATATTTAAATTGCCTTAGAGTAAAATCTCTGGGGAATTTACCTTTTCCTTTATCTGCGTAAGAGAGCAACCACTTAAGAAACTAAACCTAACCATGGTGAAGGCTGAAGACTCATATCACCGGTGTCTACAGCCCTCAGGGATGGCAGTAAAGGGCACATTACTTGGTTGGTAGCGCTTGTTTCTGCTACTTGGCCCAAAGAGACACAGTGACTAAAGAATATGAAGATATTTAAACAGATGATGCTAGTTTAAGTGCCTGGAGTCAGTGCTAGAGGGTTCATTTACATTTTTCAAAGCCACTGCTAAGCTATAGCTTACAGGTAGGCACTGAAAACCCTTCATTTTCATGGCTGATCCCCTTCCTAGGGTTAGTAATGTTGATTACAGGCAGAATGAGTGAAGGCGCTTTTATACATTAATTCTCCACACACTCGTGATCTGCAGCCTGCTTTCAGCTTTACTTCTTGTCCAAGTGGTTCTGTATTATTTCTCCAGATAGGCAAGCTCACGCTTGTGCCATCAATGCATGGAGCATCTGGCCTATGGTAGGACAACTAGAGGAGGACTTTAACCTGTCTTGCCAGAACAGCTCAATAGTTCTTAGAAAATAACTATGTGGCTGGTCTGTACACACACAAAATTGTGAGCAGGGTGTTTTACTCAGTGCCCAAACACTTGGTGTGTCACCAAGGAAATAAATGGCTTTTTCTTTCTTTTTTAACCTGATGGACACATGATTTGATGCAGAAAGTCTATAGGCTTCCCTAGCTAGACTTGTGATGAGACAGTCCCTCCCTTTTCTTCTCTTACTAGAGTTTCTGCAGTTTTAGTTTTAGGTATTTCCAAAATGTTTTCCGCCTTCTAGCAAAATTCATTACTGCGACAAAATAATATCAAAAGTAAGCCTGCAAAAGTAAAGAACGTATTAGTGAAACACAAATTTGGAACACCTCCTGTTCTGCATCCAGACCCTAATTCTGAAAGTTACACTTATGCAACCAGAATAGAAAAATAATACTAAATGGCATATATTGCATTGCCACAAAGTCACAACAATCAATCAATAAATGCTTGACTTAAATTATTCATCAATAACATCAGCACTGTCAGTTACTTGAGTAAAATATTTCTAATAAACCACAGAGCTAAAATGAAGCATTTTTGAGAGGCGATAAATGATAAAAAAGGAGATAAGGTTTTTGTATTTCTATCATAGCTGTTTCTCTTCATATTCTTGTCGCCAAACAGTCCCAGAAGAAAATAACCTGGCAAGTCACTGGAATTCTTGATGATTAGAAGACAAAGATCACTTGTACACAAACCTAAATAAAACTTTATATTCTATGAGTCAAACCATGTGGCTTTAAAGAAAAATACAAAAATTCCCAAACTTTATTTTACATTCAAAATGAGGTTGTTGACTAAGAATTATTGGGGAAAACAATGGGGAAAGTCTTATAGAAAAGTAACTCCTGCCTAGGATTCATGTGGTGTCTTTTGACAAGTGGTTCAAGTTACTGAGCAGCAGTTGGAACACCTGAAAATTTCCATCAAAAGTCTTCAATAAACACAGCTTTACATCATGGATGTTTTTAACCTTCTGATTCTTATCTTTTTGTGTTCTTTGAAGCAATGTCAGGGTCAGAGACTGAGACCGGTAGATGAGTTGTAGTATTACATCAAACAGAGCCTACATAGGCATATACAACATTTTCATTTCATTGATATCGCATGCCCTATCAAAAGCACTGCCTTGCTCATTGATGCTGCCCTAAGTTATCATAATTTGTTCTGAAGTATGTTCATTATATTTATGAAATATGAAATATAAATGAAATATGAAAGGACCATTTTTTATAGGTCTGCCTTTTGTGCTTACAAAGACTGCTTAAGCAGAATTTTAGTTTTCCTCAGTTTCGTTGTGAAAAAGACAGCAAGAGAGAAATTGCTGGGATATCATTTAGATTTGACCTGCAATCATAAATGAAACAAAACAAAAGCACTTGAAAAATGTTTTATAATCTTGGGGGGGGGGGGGAAGAGGGATGTTGGACAGTTGTTTACCTTTTGTTTATCTTACTGTGTAAAATGAAAAAAATCTGGATTCTAAAAGGATGCCAGTTGTTACAAATGGCCTCAGCAGTTCAGATACTGACAGCTGCCCCACAGCATGGAAAAATATGCCAAATACCTGAAAACATGATGGTGCTTTGGAAGAATGAGATTCTTATGAAACTAATGTAAGTTTTGTGACATAGGCCTGTACAACACAAAATTATTCTGTTCTTGCATTAAGTGTCTTTCTTTATCCAGTTACTTCAAAATGATGGTGATGAGTCAAAAAAAAAATTTTTTACAAACATTGCACATGTATTATTAAAAGCTATTTGCTCTCAGTTTGCATCCCTTTTTTTTTAAAAAATAGAAAACTTCAGGCAGGATGGTGGCAGTCACTGTGGAGTACAGGCATTTCAAGGGCAAGTAGCTTATGTTAAGCAGTCAGTAGTAGAATGATCCTCAATTCTGTTCATATAAAGCTACCTAACACAGCAGAGAGCCAGATAAGTGAATGAATTTTTGCATACACATATATAAATGCATATGACTTCTTCGTGTCTTTGTCATTTTACAGCTGTGTCAACTTTTCATTTGTAATTCTTTTTTCATGTTTCATCATGAAAGTGACTTAGTTTTCCATTGTTTTCTTTTTCTCTTTGAGGGAGGCAAGAAGACATGTTTCTGTGTATTTTCCACTTCTCTACAAATGGTTAGAGAATCGTGATTTTTCTAAGACAGATGAACAACAAAAAAAATAGAAATTAAGAGGAGAAAAGAGCATTAGAGCTTAAAAAAATATATTTGCGATGTAAAAATTATCCTAAGTTTCTACCCAAAATTTGCTCCTAGTCAGACATGTGAAGTCCACAGAATTCTTATAAAATCTGTAAAATTAGTATCGTTTAAAATGCTAGTGAGTTTTAAGGGCTCCGACCTTTTTTCGTATCTGGATAGAGATCCCTAAAACAACATGAATATAAAAGAATAAAAGCAGATGAAGCAGTTAAGTGAAAATGCCTAGAGTTTTAAAAATCTGTAATTAGTAAGAATACTTTTGTGAAGTGAGTTATGAATATAGGGGGTTAAAAATGGACTACATTATAAATAAAACTTTTGATACCAGAAAAAGAAAAAATGAATAATAGAACATTAAACAATGCTCTGCAGTTTTGTTTCACCTTCTTTCACATAAGTGATGTATATACAAAAGAGAACTAAACGCAAAAAAAAAATCCCAACCAAAAAAATCACGCTACAAAAATCATTAGATCGTTTGACAGTGGAATTTTCTATTTCAAGCGCAGTACATACTGCAAATACTGGCATAAAATAATCCGTTCAGCACAGCGGAGTCTGAATACTTTTGCTTTTATTGTAGTAACAACCGTCGCATGCAAAGAAGAAAAAGAAAGATTTTTTTCTTTCCCCCCCAGGTGATACTTGAGGAGATGGAGAGGGTAACAGGACAAAAAAACCAGATATCTCATTTGTTTCTGGACTGTTTGACAAACACCATTTTCCCCTAAGTTCACGTTTTGAGGACCGACTGTCCTCTCACCCCTGCACGAGCAGCAACACTGAGCCCAGGCTCAGGAGGTTCCTCCAGATTCAGATGTGCAGCCACTCCCAGAGGTTAATTCGAGGCCTCCTACGTGCGTATGTGCAGCAGTTACAGGATCCTGATGGCTTTATTACTCTTGGGGCCTCCTCTGTGGTATGTCAGTGTCCTCCTAACCTGCAGCCACATGATGAGAATTAAACAAGGGTTTGTTGCATTTGTTGCTGTGGAAATACGGAGTCGGTTGCTTCAGTTTCAATGGGATTTCCCTCCTCCCCTTCTTCTTAAAAAAACCCACAACAACAACAACCACTTTTTGCAAATGTCAAGAACAGGAGACAGGAAACGTTCGCGACAGGCGAACGCGGCGTCGATGGCTTCCGCGCATCTCTTCCCCTCACCCCCAGCACATTTTTCCCTGTTAATCGCGCTAGGGCAGAGAGGTGCGGGTGAGGGAATAAAAGCATTCCTGCGTGTCTGGAGGTAAAAAAATAGATAAAGGGGGAAAGTGAAAGGGGAAGGGAAGAGCGGTCGGGGACTTGACGCTTCTCCAGCCCTCCCGTTCAGATAACAGTTAACTCGGGGTTAACGATTAATCGCCGGGCCAAACACTGTATAAATGGCCCGGGCGAGGTGCTCGCACGTGGACTGCCTCCCGCTACGCAGCCCCGCGCTCCCTGCCGCCAGCGACATGTGCATCCTGCGGTCGCTGCTGCTGCGGTCGCTGCTGCTGCCCGCGCTGCTGGCCGCCCCGCAGCCGCTGCGCTGCGCGCCCTGCGCCCCGGAGCAGCTCGCCCGCTGCCCGCCCCTGGCGCCCGGCTGCGCGGAGCCGGCGCGGCCGCCGGGCTGCGGCTGCTGCCCCGCCTGCGCGCTGAGGCACGGGGAGCCCTGCGGCGTCTACACGGCGCGCTGCCGCCAAGGGCTCCGCTGCCTCGTCCCCGTCGAGGAGCCGCGGCCCCTCGCCGCCCTCCTCCAGGGGCGCGGGACGTGCCTGCCTGCCGGCTGGGTCACGGGGATGCGCGCAGCCGAGCCGCCAGGTACCACGCGGGCGCGTCCCCCGGGAGAGCCGGGGCTGGGCGGGCGCCGAGTCGGGAGCCTGGGAGAAGGAGCAGAGTTGGGCGGGCGTTTGAAAACTGGGGAAGGAGGACTGCGTTCTCCGGGAAAACGTGCTCTGACCTGCGCGAGGGAAGGCGCATCCTTTTGCGGACCAAAGGGATGCTCGCAGCGGGCAGCAAGCGGGAAAACGCTGGAGGGTAGTAACGGGATGCGCGGAGTAACTGGAGATTTCTGGGAGACTAGAGACAGGTTTTCTTAGTAGCAAACTAACTAGAGTAGGACAAATGTTTTCTAGGCTTTGTTTATGTCTGCTGCCAAAAATCATGAGCAAAAAAAAAAAAAAAGACCTGAAGGGGCTTTATGCCTGGTTTCATTTCAAGGCTAAAACATATCTGAAGTAGTGCAGTGATAGCCAAACTATTTTTGAGCAAAAGGACATAGCAGGCATCTTATGCTATACGATGATCAGGAACTTCTTCAGTGTTATTTCATTATTTTACAATTTCTTATTATTTTCACGATCATTACTTCGATGTTCATGCAATGGTGATTAAGATAAGTCAGGAGGATTAAAAAAATAATTGTTGACTCAAAGTAACAATGGCCATTGGTGGCAGTAATTGGTGGAGTTTCTCTTGTACTTTGAGGCAGGGACGGGAGATAAAGGTGACTAAACTGAGTGTTAAAGCCTCTTGAAGTTAAAATGGTCTACTATTTTATTTGATTCCTTCCTTCCTTCCTTCCTTCCTTCCTTCCTTCCTTCCTTCCTTCCGTCCTTCCGTCCTTCCTTCCTTCCTTCTCATTCCACCTCCACTTTTTTCTTAAACATTGTCAAAGAGGAAAACGGTTGGTTTTTAGTCTACAGCCTTGATCCAGCAAGTTATTTAGTCACATGTCAAACTTGTGTGCTATGATAAGTCCCTATAATTGCAAAGTTGCTTCCAGTGGGAGAGTTTACACGCACTGAGTTAGGCACTGGTGTGTGGGCCCTGATCTGGCTATTTGATCCACTGCTAGCTCCTCTCAATTGCTACGGCAAGCCACAGCACAAAGTACAGGATGCCATGGGATTAGGTCTGGACCAGTTCCTCTCCTGAATAAAAACTTAGACACGTCATGCTGACAAAAATCTAAATTCATTAGAAGTTTAACTCTAGTATTTCCTCATTTAGTAAGGCCTTTACAACCCACTGTGGTTAAGAAAGTTTTTTCATCTCTGACAGACTGGCTGCAGCTTCATCTTTGGCATTCGAGGGATTTTGAAGGATAAAAAACTCAAACCAACTTGTTAGAGAAGAGCTGATGAGTCCCTATATGAGTTTTTGACAAAAGTTTAATTTGCTATACTGCTTATGTAATTTATTACTCCTCAAGAGCCATTGTAATCGATCTGCCATATATACTACTTTTTTGTGGTTTTGATTCTTCTTTTTCTTTACCTTTTTAACTTGGAGAAATAAATGCTGAAGATCTTCACATTAATGTCATTCCTTTCCAGACTCTATTGAATCAGAGGATATGCCTTTGGAAAGCACTGAAATGACACAGGATCAGCTGCTGAACTATCAGCTGATGTTTCCTATAAGCCAGGAAAAATCCGTCCCCTGGAATGCCATCACTGCATATGAAAACATGAAAGCAAAGAGAATATCTGAACTCACGAAATGGAAAGAGCAGGTGGGTTATCTTTGCAAGTCCTTCAAAGACCATTTCAGTAGATGCTGTTGATTCAGAATACAAAATGAAGATGTGCATGAACTTCTAGAAGCAGTGGATGTCAGTATTTTGGGTAGCCAGCAAACAGACTTTTGGAATGCTTTCATCAGATACTTGAGGAACAGGCAAAATGTTGGGAGTGATTAAAACAGGTGCGAAATAAGATATGTCTTATACAGACTCCATGCACAGGCTGAATCTTTCTCTGCGTTTACTATCAGATTATAACATCAGCCTCTAATTTCCAGGAGCCCATACTAAAATCTTGGCTGCTTTTGTGTTTTAGTTAAAAAAATAAATGGCATTTGTCACTGGTCCAATGTCAGTGAAATAAAAGGGAATCCTTTCATACAGTTATAGACGAAACACCAATGCAAACTGAAACGCATTTCTTTCTGATGAGAAGGAAATGCTGTTAAGTATATGCACGTAAAAAGACAGAAAGCTCAACAATTAAAGTAACTTTTACGTTTGACACTGCAAAATCGCAGTGAGTAAGGGGGCTGTGGGGCTTTTGCAAGCAGCTCCGTGTTCCAGTTGAGGGCACCAGAGAACCACAGTTAGACCAGTTGCGAGCAAAGCGGGGTTGAATTCGATCATGCAAAGACCCAGTTTCATAGCTGTCATAGACAAAATGAGAAAAAAAAACTTACTAACGATTACCCCAGCCTAGGAAGCGTCATTCCACATCTGGAACAGGACTTGATCACTGATTTACTTTGAACTATTATCCCTTAGTGCTATTAGCTCCAGTTCTGATTTCTAGGCTTCTGCCTTTCTCACACAGAGCCACAGATAAGCCCGTTGACTGGAGTAGGACTGTTTATATGAGAGGCTGACACCTCTTGCAAAAGTCTTGCAAAGAAGTCTTGCAAAAGAAGAGGGTATAATTATTTTCACACTAAAGTAAAAACATTTATTCAGTCACTTCTACGATTTCTCTCATTTAAACATACTAGGTACAATTCATGTGCTGCAATTGTGACTTTGAAAAAAGGAGCAAGCAAATTGTGGAAACAGTGAATATTGCACAGTTTGTCTCCAGTTTCAGCCGCTTTGGGTCTGAGTCTTGGAGACACAAGTGCTCAGAGTGCTTTCTATACAGCTCTGCCCTGTACAAAAGGTAACAAACACTCAGATGTTTGTTCTTGCACCATCTATATATGTCTTGCACCTATTCTCCATACATCAACAGAGCACAGGTCCATGGCAACGGAGAAAACGTGGCTAGTCTCACGTACACCAGCCTCCCAATGTGCACCTCCCCATAATAGGAGAGATTGTACCCTCTGAGCAGTAATGTATTTACTTAGTACAGGTTAAATTTCCTTGTGTGGCAATTTAAGAACTTAAATCCTTGTGTTTCTGAGAACAGAAAATACCTCAAAGAATAAAAGACCTAAATGTGATACCAGAGTTTTCTGGCTGTGCTCCTACTGAAACAAGTAAAAACTACACACAAAGCAGCCTGGATTTTATGACTAATAAGTATTTTCAGCTTTTTGCTTATACTGATCACTTTTTGTTCAGCTGTTTTCTTTGTGATTTTGGTATTGACAACTTCTGCATTGCATTTCTGTAGGGACCATGTCAGAAAGAGCTCTACAGGGCCCTGTATAAATTGGCAAAGGCACAGCAGAGAACAGGAGGGGAGATTTTCAAATTCTACTTGCCCAACTGCAACAAGAATGGATTTTACCACAGCAAACAGGTACGTGCCTTTTTCCCCTGTCTGGTCACAGCAGTGCTGTGACTAGCCTGACACAGCCAACCCTTTCACAGCCCTCTGCTTCCAAACTCACTAGTTTGCAGCTGCTGGAAAAGCAGACTGTGAAAATAGGGATACTTAGTAGTGGGAGCAGATGGTTTATCCTTCTTTCCTTAAAAGTGAGCCGCATGCTGTGGGCTGACAGCAGTAGAGGCAGGAGTCTTTTTCATTCACAGAACAGATGCATGGAAGGCCTTTTGCAGAATCTTTTAACCCTATCTGCTCACAGGCCATATCAAGATTCATGTACCTGATTTGTTAGCATATTCACAGTTAATTCCCAGTATTAATTCATAATATCCACCATACTGCCTGCAAAGCCCATTGAATATCTAATAACCACTATGGAGAAAGGAGGCTCTAATATCCCAGGGAGTGAAAAAACTCTCTGGTAAAATTACCCTTCTGAAAGCAGAACAAAACCACTGATTTGTGCTGCCTATGTATTATGTTATATGCTCATTTCCATTATAGCCTCAACAAAAAGCCATTGCAAGTTACAGTGAGAGTAATCTACAAACCTAACTAAAGCTCCAGACCTCAAGCCACACCCTTGTAACCTCAGGTCATGCACACAAATTTAGTAGGTCTGCACAAATCTGTGTCACCAAGACTCCTTGGTTTTGGGCATGGCATTGCTGTGTGACTCACAAACATTGTGACCTGGGATCTAATCAGGCACAAACAGAAATCTGTTTAACCCCATCCCCAAGAAAAAAACCCACCCTATTTGCCTTGCATGAAAAGCCAAACAATTCAGTCATTGTTCTCACCCTACCAGCTCGTATACTCTGCTTCCTTCAGTTTCTCACACTGGAAGATATTGCTGTTTATCAAGGAGTGGGCAAACTGTTTTAAATCTGAAGTTGCTGTTGTGGTAGCTGAGCTTAGGTCATGGCTGTCTACTGGTCAGAGGCTCTGTCTGAGCAGGGACCACCACATTCAAAACAAGTCTGTGCATAGCAGATCCCCACCTTCTGATCCTAGTTCTGTCCAACACCTTTACTTGCAGTATCTTCTTCTTACTGCTACTTATCGTGTGTTTTGTTTTGCACTCTAGTGTGAAACTTCACTGGATGGAGAGTCTGCTGAGTGCTGGTGTGTCTATCCAAAAAATGGAAGAAGAATCCCTGGATCTCCAAATATTAAAGGAGACCCTGAATGCCAACAGTATCTCAACTCACAAGAATCAAACTAAACACATGCATTCATACCAAGATTTCTGTGGAGCCTGATCTAGTCAGAAGCCAATTCAGTAAGGTGGTTTTGTACACTTGATTTTCAGCATATGAGTAACCCCACTGAGGAGGTTTTTTACTGCACTGGGATTACTCAGATGCTTGAGTGACAGATATGAGCAACTCAAAGATCAAATTTCTACAATCTTGTATATTTTGTTTGTATACTATTATAGATGTCCTCATATGTAAAGCTATTGAATTATTTATTTCACAGTACGTGTATTTTTATCTGTGTATTGCTACTAATTTATATCCTCAAATATTTCATAACTTTATATGTAAATATATAATATTATTCCTCTTAAATGTATGCATTTTATGTTGAAGGAATGTTGCTACTTAAAACTTCAAATGGCATAACTTGAGAAAAATGGCTTGTAAAAGTGCATTTTTGTACTACGTATTTATAGATGTAAAAATGAATTTAAAAAAATACCTTTCAGTAGAGAACATGCTTAGAAACTTATTTAGAACTTGTTTCATTTATATATCATATTACTTTTGCACCTCTTCTTCAATGTAAAGCTGATTCTTAGAAAGGAAAGTCTAAACCTTGATTATATAATGAAGCTGATGATGAGACAGTATTTATTTCTATTTTCCAAACATATGCACTGGATAAATGGCAGAATACAATAGTATACTCTGTGCCACCTTTGACAGGTATAAGTTGTTTATTTGTTGACATTGTCATGTTATTTAAGATGAGCTATTAAATGTCTTCTATACTGTCCCAGTTTCTTGCTTTCTCTGTGTTCCCATTCAGCAGTCTGACCTTGCTAGGACAGCACGGCAGTGGGGGGTAGTGTAGGGGAAAACACACCTCTTGTGAGTCTGCATCCTGAATTCCTACCTCCATTTTCCTGCAGTGAGTTTTCTTTTTTAGCTCTTCTCTCCCCATTCACCTTCTCCCATCCCCTTCAATCCCAGCTGTGCTTTGCAAGCCTTTGCCTTGCACAAAGCAGCAGCCTCCAAGGGAAGTTATTACAAGGTTTTCTGGTAGAAAATCTGGATGCCTTTCTCTGCTCAAAAGCCCAAGGCCAGCTGTATTAGTGTGTTTAAAAGATAACGTCAAGGCTAGAAGGAGCCATTTCCTGCACAGAGAGTCAGAGAATATAAAAGGGAGGCTGGGGAAAAGCACAGCCTTACTCTTTTTTGCTGAATGCAGATCAGAGAGTCCCCCTTGGCTTGGGATGTGGTTTCCCTCCCTTCCCCCACATTTTCCTTCCACTTAGTGGTTGCAGAGAAAAAGACAGAAAGCGACTGCTCTGCTGGCTTCAAGCTGGTTTTGCCCATGGAAAACTGGTGCGGGAGTCAGCAAGTCCCAGAGGTGGAAACAGGCTGCACCAACCCTGCCTGAGAAAACAGCCTGAGCGGAGAGTAATAACGTTTTCTAAGAGCCTGGCACGAGGGAAACTCAGCATAAAATCCTCCTTCTGTTAGTTGGCACAAGGTTTGGGTTTTAAAGGGGAGCAGGAAGCAGCTTGTAGAAATTGCAAAGCTGAAGTGTGGAGATTGCTGCTCTCTGCATCATGGACCCATAGCATTGCTGAATGTGTTGGCTGTATTTGCATGTTAATATCAGCTGATCCAATTGGAATCTAATAAACTGCTCCAGACACAAAAGTATGGATATACTGCTGAGCTTCTTTCTAAAGTGGTTTTAGATCTTCACAAGGAAAGCATTGCAAAAGCAGTTGATGGCATTGATATAATGAATAATTCATGTTTAACGTCCCTGTAATGAGCTACAGTGAGGTCTGGCTAAAACTGTGTTCCATGACGCATTCACTGTGTCAAAATGCTTGGCAATCATTCCATCAAAATAATGAAGAAACAGCAAATTTGTGCAGAATCTTAAAATCCTTATGTGGAGTCTACACTGCACCAAACAAATGTCATGTGGCTTTGCCAAGGGAAAATTGTGAAGAAAGAAGGGGAAATCATACATTGATAGTTACAGCATACACTTAAGAGTACTCTGACTGCTCTGACCCCATCAAACTTGTGTAAAAGCTGATCTCTAAAGATTGGTTCTTTTTGTTGAGGTATATAAAGGAAATGTTCATCATGTTAATCATTACAAACAGCACAGTCTATGTGCAGTATAGCAATCCACTGGAAAGATACTTCTTTGCAGGGTGGCGGGTTCCCATCATATTTGCAAGAAATCAGATTTTTTAACAGGGACATTAAATGCCATGTTCCGCGAGCAGAAGTTGCTTCGTACAGCATTCAGGTATGAAAGGCCAATTTCTTAGAGGAGTTTAGCTTCTTGCCTCCCACTGAAAGCAACAGAGGATGGGTCCTTTCTTATCTGCAATCTGGTCTCATGTGACGTCTTGCCAGGACTCACCAGGACAGATTTCTGCTGAGCTGCCCTGTGGTGGGCAGTCTGGCTTGAGCCAAACTCTTCCAGATACTGGGATCAGGACTAAGGCAAGGAGGCAAAGAAGGCAAATTTTATGTCCCCTATCACAGTGCTGCCAGGAGCTTGAACTATGTTTAACCTATAGATGCCACATGCATTGTGATTTGTCCTGATTTTTAAGATCAGCCTCAGTAGTAAGCTGAAAAACCAAAAGTCTATAGTTTTCTTTTGGTTATTTTTTTTTTCTATCTGTGGGACTTGAAGAGGGGTGGGGATATGGAGTTGGGAGAGGTGTTGCATGTGTCAGCTAGCAATCCTGGCTTCAGCACCTGTCTGTTGCAGTGGTCCTACTTGTGCTGGAGAGCCAAGACTGATGGGAATGAGTGGGGAAACAGGGAAGTGTCACAGGATGCTCTTAGTAGCTAAGGTCACCTGGAATGCAGTTGGATGCATGAAGGGGTTGCATTGTTCCTTGTTATTTCGGCTCCCTCCCTTCACACCGTCTTGCACTCCTCCTACTCCACCTAAAAAAAAAATTAACTGTTAGGAAGGTCTTAGCTAAGCATCTGTAATGTTTGGTTCATGTTACCTGAGAACCCTACCTACCCAGTTTGTGCTTCTTCCTGACAAAACCCTGACAGGTTTACTGCAGTGGGGTTTGTTCCAGCCATGCTTCCTCCTGCCCCTGGCCTACTGCCAGCTGCAAAATCCTCATAGCACAGAAATGAGGTCACTGCCCTCTGCACTTTATTTTCTACCCTCCTTTTCCCCTAAAGCCGTTCAAGACCACTTAGTCACCTGGTCTTGGGCTCTGCTCATACTGAGTCAATTCTGCTTATAACTTTGGGGTATGGCAGAGACACATTTGGAGGCAAAGAGAGAGAAAGAAAATGGGGATGGAGAGCAGCCAACACTAATATTGAAAGCTCATCAGCATCTCTGTCACTTCTTTACCTTAAGAACACATGCTCTGCAAAAGCGAAACTTAGGCAAAAAACAGGTTTCTACAGATTTAGCCCAAAACATGATCAGATATTAATCATGTCAAGATTTAGCCTTTTTCTTTCCAAAACCAATATATTCCTTTCACTTTGCACTTGTGATTAGAGTCCTAAACATCACAAAATAAAAAAGCAAATAGAAAATGTGTCACGTGTAGCTTTCTATCCTCAAGGGAAAGTGGCATGGAAAAGAATTGGACATGGCAGAGGCTTGTCACAAGATCTACTGCACTCCTGGAAAGTGCTCGGTTCCTATAGCATCAGTCACTAAGAGGGAGGCCCAACAAAATACTAAAACAGAGTAAGTTTTTAGCTACAAAGTCAGAACCCAAGATGTTTCTACTTTACCAGCACTCAAGCAACAACTGATGTTGCAGAATTATAGATGTCATTTTTCTACCCACATTGCTGCCTTGTTATTGCAGAACAAGACCGATGTCTAATCCCTGCCCAACCCATAATAATAATAATAATAAAAATAATCTGTAAAACAAAAAGTTCGAGTGACTCATTCTGAACTGGACTATCAAGCCCATGCTGCATTTCAAATTGACAAGTCCTATCTCTATCTTCAGACAACACCTTCAAAGTGCTTCTACTTTTCCTTGGCTATCGCTTCACTGATAAAACACTAGCCTAAACAGCCTCCCCAGGCCACACTAAAGACAGGTCCCAGGCTTTCTATTTGCTGACACATTTAGTATTTATGGAGCGATTATTTTATGTACTTGTTGTAAATGGCATGGAGAATCAGGCAGGGATTCAGACCACGTGGGAAAGTGGAGTATGAGCATTTTAACAAATGTCTAATTGTGTTTAGCACATTTGTCTTTTAAGACTTGAGTAGATTGTATATAGTGAATAAGAGTAGGAGAACTGGGTAAATGGAGAGCTTGTCTTACTGACATGTCACCCTATATTACCTAGTCATATTTAGGTAAAGTCAAGAGGAGACAAAGAAAGAGAGGATCTGCTGGGAGCTCAGCCAGTTAAGTTCTGTATTACCAGAAAGTACCAAACCCATCAGGAGTGGGGCAGGAGCCAATATATCAGTGCTTGCACTCTGAGTAATGAAAACAGCCCTGACAATAGCTCTGTCAATAAACTAGGGCTTAATTTTATTTTCCTTCCTTTCCTCCTTTCTTGACCTGCCTTTTCCCTGAGGGTGCAAAGTTCACCTGCCAGTAAGCTGCTGCTATGCTACTGGGAGGGCAACATCCTGCAGGAGAAATGTGGGATCAAGGGTGCTCTAATCTAAACTTAGCCCATTCCATATCTTGTCTGTTTCATTTCGCAAAAGTTTCTGCTCCCCTTTTCAGACTCTGTGTTGGATTATCACCTGGGAGTGGCAGTATAGGCATCAGACAAAGGCAAACAGGGGAAGGCAGGGCTGCACACATACTTGTCTCTGATGCTTCCTTGCATTGGCCAGCAGGTATAGTGCCTGGCCAGCAGGCACTACTATTCCAGCAGAGCCTCCTGCTGCAGTTTTACTGTGCAGAACACTGCACAGTCTTCCTCCTGCTCTGTCAAATTCAAGCTCCTCCTATTAAGCTAACAAAGATCAGTACATTTGTGCCTGTGCTGAGGGTTTTAGTCGCATAATTGTGCCAGGAGTGATGTGTTATTTTTTTTTCTCCTTCTCCCTGATGGTGCTTTGTAGTTCAATGGGCTGACGTGTAGATGCTGAGATTCCTTGGAAAATCATCTTAATGTGGGATTTCTCTGGAGACCTAGAGCAAACGCTGGCTATACCATCATCTTCTTTCATAGTTTCTTTTTGCCTGTGGCTTCTATTTATTGCTGCATCAGCAGCTAAGCCCTCATCAGTCAGTCCCAGCAAAGGAACAGGAAAAGAAGAGCAGCAATGTGTCACTGGTAGCAGGGTAATAGCAGCTATGGAACTGTATGTCAGGATCTGAGGGATGAAGGTTGCCTGTGGCACCCAAATGATAAAGCAATAATCAACTTTTCAAGCTCCATTAGGTTTTTTGTACTGGGCACAAGTTATGTGACATGTAGCAAATACAGGAAAGAAGTCTTCACCTTGAATATTCTCTGTGTGGCATAAGCAGGCAAAAATAGCCTCTGCTCTACAGTTGCAGGGAGCAAGACGACTGAACACTCAGCCTGGCTTTCATGAGTAAGTCCCTTTACTACCCCACTTTTGGAAGATATTACCATACATGGCTGTGGGAAGCAGTCCTTCTCAATGACATTTTTTTCAGCTTCACAGATTTTTCTGCAGGAAATCTCAGCTGCTCTCTGCAGCAGTAACTTTCTTTCCATCCTCATGGGTGGAGAGAGTGGTGGGGGGAAATAAGCCATGACAGAGAAAGGCTCTTAAGGAATTTTGATAGGTCAGCAGAAGTGGAAAGCCAGGATACATACTGCAGCAGGACATGCATTCTGCAAGGATAAACTGAGATTTGCAGCATTACCCTCTGCTTCTGCTAATATCTGGTCTCCATTTTTTTTCCAGATGGAACTTTCAGCCTTGAAGTAATTTGCATTTTTAATATACATATGTACAGGGCAAAACCAAAAGCAAAGGTTTTTACAATGGAATTTTGCCTAAGGCTGATGTATAAGCTTCTACAGCTTCAAAATGTGAACTGGAAGAAGTAATACGTAAAATGCAGAGTTTTAAAAACAAAACTTCTTTGGGTGAACAACAAACTTGCACTAATTGCCATTTTACCAGGAAATTTCCCTTTTACCAAAAAAAGATGTAACATTTTCTCAATCAATGCATCATATAATGTAGGCAATCTCATGCACTGGAACTCTGGACACCAAGGTACCATACCCTGACAGGTTCATAGAATCACTGGATAGCTGAGGTTGGAAGGAATCTCTGGAGGTCATCTGGTCCAGCCCTCTGCTCAAGCAGGATTACCTAGAGCCAGTTGCCCAGGACCACATCTATCCAGCTTTTGAATATCTTGCGGAGTGGAGACTCCAAAATCAAATGAATGTTAAATATTTTCCAGTTGGAACAAGATACCCAGGTCCACTGGAGACACCAAAACACTTCTCTTCTAATGGCCTTGAAATAAATTTTGCACACTTGTAGATCAAGTCATTACTGATACTGGCTGCTAAAAACTTGCTCTTGGAATACTCTAGTACCCTTTATGGATCTTATTTTTGGTTCTCTAAGAAAGAAAGAAGCAGTAGGGGAAGAAAAAGAGGTCCTTTATAAGGCAGGAAGCAAGTATATTCTGATATAAATTAATAGATCTTAAGAGTTCCTAAAGGGGTAGGAGAATCCCTTACAAAACACCTACCCATGTAAATATTTAATTTTGAATATTAGTATGCTTTAGCATCTAGGAAAATTGCTCAGGACTTTTCATACATTAAATATAATTTCTATTGCTAATATTTTAAAATCTCTGTGGAGCCAACCTTGCTTACAGAGTTTTAGAGAGTGACTAGAGATACCAAAAAAATGATTTCCCAAAAGGTTTGTAAAACCATTACTTAAATTTAGGGCTCAGTTCAATAACGAATTATGCTGTGTTAAGGTTTCTATGGAATTTAGTCATAAAAAGTTCAGACTGTACTAAAAGCTAATTAATTCTGTGGGTTTGGTATTCATTGAAACCTTTTCCCCTGTTCACAAATAGCTAACATTATGCCCTCAAGGGCATGCATGCCAAAAAATTGGAAAAGGGTATTCTGAGCTCAAAAGACTATAGCACAGTAGGTCTATTAAAAAAGGGAACTTTCTCAAATAGTTCAAAAGATAATAGAGTTGCCTAAATGCAGCTTTTACTTGCATTCTGGCCAATTATACGGATTTATGCAACTGTTTATTACATTGGTTAAAATAAATACTTACTACATCAATCTGGGTTATATATGGTACCTGTGTAGCATCTAGACATAAAATACGGCCAAAAAGAAATCAGCAACTTCTCAGTACATACATTAAACTTTTGTAGTGCCTTCCCACGCAAATATTTGATGTGTAAACAGTTATGACTATTTTTCTGAGACTTCATAATGTCCATCCAGATCACCTGAGATTCTTGAAAGAGCTTGTTAAAAATAAGAAAGCAGCTGACAAATATCCACTCAAAAAAAACCCCAAAAAAAACAAAAACAAAAAAAAACCCCAAACCACCTGAGCTGAAGACAGTGAAGGCACCAAACCAGGAGGTAGTTCTCTAATGCATTGGTCCCATCTTTGCCACTAAAACCCAAGTCCTTCATTTGTTGCAGTGCTTAGCAAGAAACATTTCTAACCTGTGCGTGGAGATCTTCATCTGAACTGATACTGACCCATGCATTTGCTTCATGCTGCCCACACTCTGCTGCTTGGATGTAGCCCACAAATATTTTTGTTTAAATTGCAGCCTAGTTTCCATAGCCATAAGAAAAATCTTTGACTGACAAGTGACTTGTCTATTGAATTGAACCCTTGTCTTCATAGAAAAAGGAATGCTAAGGGAAAAAAGAACAAAATGTCACCACTGATTCTCTTCATTTTTAAGAGCAAATTTTTTGGGGAGGGAAATAATATTATTTCATATTTCATACCAAGAATGTCAGCTGCTAGTAACATCAGATAGACAATGGGAAGTATCCAGTATTAGTGCAAGCAACTGTGCTCAAATAAAAAATATCTAAAAGGCAACTTCTAAAAAAGGGGAAGCTTTAAATTACAGGTGAGTTGGGAGTTTTTTGATATTTTTAGGCACAGCCTTTGTTTCAAAGAGATACAGTGAAGCAAAATAATCAAACTGACTTGCAAAACATGCAATTCTTTTTTTTTTTCTTTTTTGGTTTGTTTCTCCTTTATGGCTATTATGTTTTCCCTGTTATGTAACACAGACCATCAGTACCACTGAAGAGCTGAATACAGTTTCTTAAATAATCCATGTGACAGATTGCTTGCTTGAATCAGTTTGAGTTCCTTGAGATGTATTTTTTTAAAAGTTAGGTTGGTGCTCTGCAAAGATTAGACAATTTAGTATCACTCAAGGACTTTTACTAGTCAGCCCCTACAGTGTTTTAAATGGTAGGTCAAAACATACAAAGATTAAAGATGTGACAAAATACACCAATACTGCCACAGCCTGTTAAAACATTTCTTGCATAGCAGCAAAATGTGGCTTGTAAGGCAGCTATCCACCTTTTTTGGCGAGAAGCCGTTTTTCTTATTTAGAAAGCTCACGAGACAGTGATTTTTTTTTTTAAAAAAAGACAAAATACTAGCTCACTTTCATGAATCCAACTCTTATTTTCCTATCTATGGTTATGTACCCAAATATTGGTTTATATATAAATTTCTTCCCTCTGTGAAGTTATTTGAAAGGAACTGGTTTACAGCTTAAAAAAAATAAGAAGGCCCAGCATTTATTTTTTTGGCAGGCGCTACATTTGCATTAGCAGTAAAAATATTGCAATAGATCTTCACCTCACAAAGCTTTCTGTAGCTGTCTGTCAGGAAACCTGTATTAGCCTGGAGCAAGCATCACTTCATGCATACTTTTTTTCTCACTCTATGATTAAAAAATTTCAGTTTTAATGATGATGTGAAGTCATTTAATAAGCTAGAAGTTAGGAAGATGTGTGGAATGCACACAGAATTGTTCAGCTAATACATTTCATGGTAAGGCTTTAAACATCTGATTTATGGTGATTGGCTGTCTTGATCCAGATAAACTGCATATCCAAACTTTTCCATGCCAGATTTTTAAGACATTTGCCATTGCTGGCAGTAACAAGGGTAGTTGTAATTCATGGGTCAGGACAGAAACAGACTTGTCAGCCCCGTGGTCTTCCATTACATCAGCATAACCCCTGGTCCCATTGGCTAGAAACCCACTGCCCTCCATCTCCACGGAGTTCTCAACCCAACACGGAATTAGTGTTGATGTGGTTTGTTTTTTTTTTACAGTGACATAAAACATTTATAGTGACACATATAAGAATATATTATATATTTATATAAATATATAAAATATTTATATAAAATATATAAATAAACACATATACAAAATATGGCATTACTTTCCAGAGAGATGTTACATTTCATAGGCCACCTTTCCTTACCCAAATTTCACTGTTATACAAATTTGCCATGAAGTTGAGTAAACAATCAAACTAAAAAAAAACATTTTGCCAAAGTCTTCCTTATGTGAAAGCATCACACACCAGAACAAAACAAAATATCTTCCAATTAAAAGTACATACAACATCATACCAGGCAGTTGGTTTAAATGTTTAAACCAAATGGTTCTTATTCTGTGCTTGGATACAGGCAAATTATTTATACCAAAGTCAAAGCAAGCAACAATTGTGTGTAGCATAAATGAAGCACGGGGGTTTCAACATCCAGGTCCACGATCCCCCATCTTGTCAGCATTGCTTTAAACACGAGTTCCTAATACAGAATATGTGCTTCGGTAAAGTGTACCAACACAACAGACAATACATACAGCTTTTCAAAATAAATAAGCAACTAGAAAGGGTGGTACTGTAATGGCATTTTTTTGTCTATGACTATTCTGTATTAAGTGTGAGAAGAAAACAGAGGAAATGTAGGTTCTGTTGCACAAACTGAAGCAAAGAACAGACAGAATGCTTTACCAAGAGCTCCAGTGCAACTGTTATCCTTTCCAGTGGCATAATTCAGTGATGGGTACATTAGAAATACCAATAATATAAAATATTATTTTTTAAATTAAAAAAATATTACCTTGGCATTTGTAGTTACTTCAAATAACAAAACTTAATCTCTTCTGGTAACACTTCCTTCACCCTACAAATTCACTTCTATATCTAGAGTAGATCAGTGTGTATGCATATGGATCTATACATATTTGTAAATCATTCCATAACCTTACTTTCTCTTTGCATACAGAAGTATACACTAGAATTATTGTGTAGTATTTGGTATTCACATGTTACACTTAAATAAAGTTTATTAAAAAACAATTATATTAAATACAGACTAAAAGAATATTCATAATATATCTTACAGAAAAAATAGCCATGTCTTTATTTTAGAAATACTTTTCTTCAAAAAGTTGAGATTTTTATAAAAATTTTTACCCGTGAAGATAAGTTTCCCGTCAGACCTGTAAAAAAAGCTTAACCTTTAAATCCTTGTGGATTTTCTGTTTTGTTTAATACTTTTACAAGCTTACAATCTGTAAATTCTTTGAAATAAAAAACCAGTATCTTTCAGGATCAAATTGGTCACAGGCCGTTCTTTAAAAAGTCCGTGGAGACTCCCTGAATCTATTCTGAAGTGCCTTTTCTGTCTCACTCTGGGTATCAATAGTGCAGATTTCCGTGGGGATTCAGAGCTCCCTATGCATCCTATAGGAAGCTCGATGCATGGTGGTGGCAGGGTGCAGCTGCAGCAATGTCCACAGAGCCTGCAACTCCCTATCTGCCGCAGGAGGCAGAGCTCATTACTCCATGCACAGTGCAGTCCACAGTGTTTGCCCAGCCCCTCCAAGGTCTCTGCGAGGTCCAGCAGCCACACATAGATGCCAGAAGAGCTGGCACCCAGCCCTCATTTGCTTTCCAAGTTATAGCAGTGTACATCTCCTTTTCCCTTGCCATCGTATCCAGGAAGTGGCTGTCCGTATTTATCCACGCACCAGCAGTAACCTCTTTTTCGGCCTTTAGATGGACGACACTGAAACAGCATAGTAAGACCCAGTTATCATTATTTTGTTTTCTCTGCTCTTAGTGTTACACAGCAGGGATTCCTGCTCATCTGATAGTTGCACTCCCATATCCTGGCCGCATATGATAGAAGGAAACAAAATATTTATTACCACTACAAAGTATTACAATAAAAGCTTACCTTCTCTGCCCATCAATTCCTTTGGGTCTAATAATTCTAAAATAAAACTGCTCTGAAAACTACCAAAAACCACCCTATGAGCTGCTCTCTGCTATATATTAGGCAGCACAATTGCCCCTTTGAATACCAGCACTAGTTATAACAGTACAAGCAGACAACTGGGACCCATCTTTGGAAAAGAAAGTTAACAGATTTGTTCTATGCTAAATCACAGGTCTGGCAAAGACAGGCATTGTAGCAATAAACACCCTTGGCTTGCATCTGTTTGCTGGAGGAATTTCAATACTGTAGTTGACATTTATTAACAGATACATAATCCTCCTGTAACAGAGTTATCACTTCGACAACTGCTAGGTATACTACAACTTTGCATATATATTTTCCTATAAAATAAGATTGCTTATGTACCAGTCTACAACCTAATGTCAGCTTTGGAAGTTGCCTGGTGGAATTTGTGAGTAATACTGACACACCTGAAACTACTACTAGACAGGCAACGACACGGAACTTCACTGAATGATTATGAAGTGTAGTATGTACTGAGTAAGTAACGTTCTTCTCAAGGAACAAAGAAAGGTGAAAACTGACTAAATGACATACATACTGCAGGCTGCATTCAGTATGCAACCCTGGACACAGTGTCTTTTCCATGTGCAAGTATGCAAGGAAACATTGAGCAAGTGTTGTGCTTCACATGCTGCCCAAAGTTCCTGACCCTTTCAATACCTAGTTTAGCGCCTCAGGTGAAAGGGTGGTATGTCAGACAGAACTGTGAAGATGAGTTACTCCTGGGACAGCCTGCACCAGCATATAGGCCCCTGAGCCAAGTAATTTGGGGCAACATGGAGTCTTCACTAGGAACTTGTAAAAGACATATAAGCACATCATACATTGGATACAACTTCCAACGAATTTCCATCTTATTTATTTTATTTTAGAGCATATTAAGTAATGTTAATCACTATAACTGCAAATTAATCTACCCTTCTGATCTATTCCTGAATAACAAGCCCAATGCCAAAATAAGATGCCTTCTCTTCTCTGAATTTGCAGGCCTTCTGCATTAGCCTTATGCAAATAGCATTAAAGTCAAGCTTAAGTACATATCAGTTTTATTTTAAGAAATGGCGATGAAGTACAAACCCACTGAGACAACAGCAAAATTAATAATTTGCTAAACTACATGGTTAGCTGCATTACAATTCTAATTACCTGTTTGGCTGGTTTTCTGTACTAAATCTTACGTTTATTGTCTTAAAAGCCTGACTAGGGATTGCATGTAGTCACTAGGATTTCAGTGAATGGCTGCTCTAAGTCAACACATGTCAATGGGAAACCTTCCTTCAATTCTAGTGGCAAATGGACTGGACTCCAGCTTAAGTGATATTAACAGTGATTTAAATTCTTCATGCTCAAAACTGAGAAATTCATAAGCAACAGCCTTTGCACAATGTAAATCTCACAGAAAAGGAAACTGAAGCAGCAGTTCTTGAGTTGTTTTTCCCAAGAGAGAAGGCACAGATGGAGCCCGAATCAGAGCACAGGGTTTCTGGCTGCCAGCCTGGTGCTCCAGCCATGAAACTACACTTCTGCTAATAATAGTAACACAGCCTCTCCTTTTAGAAGAAGAATATGAATTATGTTACACAACTCTTGCTGATTCATAGGCTTGCATCATTCTCAAAACAAATAATCAATTAAAGTTATCTCATGCTGTTGGAGGTTGTGATTGCTTTTTACAACTGCATAATCAATTTTTGAAATTAACCACTATATGAAGTTAGTCTGCAGGAAAACCTTTCCTACTAGTATTTTCTTAATTTCTTCTAAGCAACCTATTTGGAAAACAAAACCCTTAGGTCAGTCTACAGCTGAAATGATGAGGAAACAAGTTACCTTTCCAGTCTGCAATTTTGTACTACCACTAAGCCATGCTGTATAAAATAAAGGACTTCTCAAAAGTGATGCTTTTAACATGAAGCAGTTAGCTTACTCTCCCTACAGAAGTGTTAGATAGTTCATATGGAAATACACATATATATATAAATATCCACTCTTCTGAGTTTTCCACCCCATATACATTTCAAGGCTCTGCCTAGCTCTTCTATAGGATTTCAGAAGTTCAAAAAGCAGGAAAACTGCCCAAGCAGTGGAACCATTAATTACTTCTGATAGAAACACCAGCTGCATGGCACCTGCCCCTCTCCCACAAAAAAGTGCTGCAGAAGCATTTGTTGGGCACAGCAAAGCATATGGTATCCCACTGAATTCCTGGTCAGCCCAGACATCTCCATGGAGCTACAACTGCAGTCTCCCAGAACGTACTGCAGACAGAATTGACATTAACTTGAGCCATTTTGGTTCCCGCCAAGCCCAGCTCTGTTTTCAGTGGAATGATGCCAGCTCACATTTAGATGAGTATCTGGCTCTGGTACACAAACATGGGGCAATTGCAGTAATTGCCCCATATAATAATCCTAATTTCATCAAAACTGTTTTTTACATGCTTGAGAAAGAAATATGCATATATCAACCTATTCCATGCAAATATATCTATATACCACAGTTGAATAGTACAATGTTACATATGTGATTTAATAAGACAAAGAATTCTACTAGATCTACTAGATAGAGAAAAGCTCATATATAAACTCAAGGTGTGAAATAATTTTCATGTTATACCTTGACAGACAATCTTATGTTCTTCAAATGGTTTCACATATGCAAATTATTATTTATTGTTGTTCCTGAAAAGTCAATTTCTAAATATCCACAAATGTCTTGAAAATGTACTGCTTTCAACTTGACGTGAAGAGCAGGTGACCAAGAGGGCAGAATATACCAACAGGCGAAGTGTTTCCTGAATGAGTTTTAATGCTTTCCAGGGTGATCAAAAGTTATCAGACTCCTACCATCACACATCTATTAACATTATCATCCCAGAGAGTGGTTTTGACAGCTGTTTCCACCATGAAAAATGCATAGCTCACATATATTTTGACAGATCTACTGTCTACTTCATAACTTATAATTCTGAATTTTTTTGTCACAACAGAATATAATTGACTGAATGCTGCTAATAAAGCAATGAAGGAAATTAATAAAATAGCCTAGCATTCTGTTGATGAGATTAGACAACTGCTCATAGTGCCCAAAATGTTAGACCTAAGTGTTGATGCTCCACAAGAAAGCCAAACACAACTGGCATATTGCCTTGCGGATAGTGAACTCAGTCTGGACAGGATTCATTCACTTCCCAAAATTATGCTTTTTTCTAGGAATTAATTCTGCAAGGGCAACTCAAATACATTATTTTTTGTTTGTATTTTGTTCTTGTGACAAGACTCTCTAAGCCTGACCTGTGAAGGCCTGTTCTGAAGGTTGACTGAGGTTCATTCACAGAAGTACTTCAACTGCATTTCAGGTAGAATATTTACTCACATGGGCTCCTTTTGTTGGCATCTCCTACAAGATCCCAAGTTGTCTCATACTACCATAGAAACTACTGGATCTGTGTAAATTGGCACACTACTCAACAAGACTGGCCAGGTATGAAAGTGCCCCTTCATCCTCTATGTTTGCTAACCAGACGGGCTGTTACACGTAGCACAGCAACCTTTTCTAAAGCAGTTTGAAAGCCTCCAGGCAGCAAAGACGCTACACAGAAGGCAGAAGCACATCTTTGCTCTGTACCAACACCTTAATCTCATAAATCAGCTTCTAGGAACGAAGACTATAAATAAGTGTCCTATCTGTCTTTCCTATTTTTTCCTTTGCATTTCCTTTTTTCCTATCTTGGTGGCAGAACTATGACTGCACTTTAAAGTACAGTCATTCTTTAAAGCAAACCACTTTAATATGTGCTTACTGTGGATCTGATTTACTACATACACATGCCAGAGACGGCATGCAAACCACCAGCTTTTTGCTGACAAAGCAAAAACCTCAGAGTCTGAAGACAGATGAAAGGAAACTCTACTGAACAAAGTAAATACCAATCTGCGGTCTTCTTTAATATCTAGAGAAGGAGAAGTGCTACAGTATGCTTATGTGTCTTGAACGCAGTTAAAAGATGTGCTCTTCAACAGCAGCTAAGAAAACGCTTTTACGGCACAGGCAAAAAACACAGTTCTTGAATGACTCCACACAGCAGTCGGATCTATTTTCTGAAAAAATACAGACCAAGATGTGAGCATTGCTCTGTGCTATTTTACACACAATGGGCCATGAGTTATACAGGCTTCTCAATACTCCAGACAACAAAAAGAAACTCTGTCCCTGCTTGGGAGTTGCCACCACCTGCTTGAGAAAAGCTGAGGATCATAGACGGCTCAGCAGCATGCACTGAAGGTCAAACAACAGTCAGTGCTGGGCTGATGACAGAAGGGAAGGATGGAAACCTCACCCCTATAGCAAATGCCCCATCTGGCACTGCCAGCTTAACACAGAGCTCCAGGGAATACCTGAAGGGGAAAGACTGTTTCTAAGAAAACTGGGAGCCAAAAAATGGAAAGATACCATTCCTAAAATAAGGTTGCCTGGTCAGAGGTTGGTCTCTCCCTTCCAGCCAATGAACTGCATTAGTTAGTAACACAGCCACTCTTTTCGTTACCGGAGGTAGGGATGCTGACATGTGTAAACCCAAACAAAATCTGTCCTCACAGAGGGTTAGCCTTGAGGAAAACCTTAAAGAAACTTTTCAATTCCAGAAACTTTGGAATTACACCAAGAAACACATTTGGAGGCAGGTCACTAACTACTGGGATTAGATAGGATGTATGCACTAATCAAAGAATCCAGCACAACCTGCACTTCCCCAAGTTTATGAACGAGCTTCAAGGGCAGCACTGGATGGAGAACACTGCTGTAGCTCATACGGACACAACTAAAGCATAAATACCTAAAGTTTAGGTTTGCATTTGTCAAGAAAGTTCACAACCCCAGAACCAAATGGCTGAGAAGCCATCCTTGCTGCAGAGTAATTACTAGATGTATCACTTTCATGATAACATGACCTGGATTTTGGAAGCGATTTGTGTAGCCCATAAAGGACAGATATATCTCTTTCTCGAGTTGCTTTTTGTAATATGATCCAGTGCAGTTCTTCTAGGAACTCTCAAGCAGCTATTTACAATTCAAAACATTGATCTATTGCAGTCATATGGTAACTGCAACATTTAGCTCTGTGGGTTATTACAGAGGCATTGCTTTTTTTAAACCAGAGGGCATTAGTATCTAGGACACCAGTCAATCCATGTGTGATTAGGTATGAAGTTTCTCAAATCAAGCTGTTGTCACGAACAACAGAAAATAAAAACACTGTCCCCATGTGACAAGGTTCAGCACTATCAGATCAGCTCCTAAAACTAGAAATGAACAAGTTCCTCTGTAAAATGATACATAATGCACCTTGCTGGCAAGATCCACAGCAAAGAAGTAGAATATGTAAAGTGCACTAATTGAAATGATCAAGATTCTGTACTTACTTGCTTTTTCTTGTAGAACCCCTTCTTGTCACAATTCGGAATATGAAACCCCCTGGGACTCAAGACATTCAGGATCTTTAGGTGGTTTAATGTGTCTTCCATTTCTCTACGACAGGGACCCTGTTAATGAGCATGTTTTAAAAAACACAGATGAAACTTCATTCCCAGCTGCTATCTTTCACACAGGACTTAATAAATCTTTAAAGGGCAAGATGCACAATCCTCCAAAAATCCGTAAAATAAAAGTAATGGCTGGATATATCAAAAGATAGACCACTTACACATAAAATTCTGACTTTCTGCTTTATCCAAGATAATTCTAAACACTGGAGCCCCTCTCCTACGCTGAGGTATAGACTGGCTTTTCCAGTTGAAATCACAGCCACATATATCTACAGGAAGCCTTAACCAGTATGTAAATCGATCATATATAACATAATTTAGGTTTGGAAAAGCTGGCCTTGCACCAAGTGGGAAAAGAAGGTAGACAACTGGAAATACACCACTTGGAAGATTTTCCCTAATGCCAATTGATTTTTTTCATTCTGCTGCATTTGAAAGCTTGAATTAGATGGATTTAATTGAAAACAAGTAAAAAAAATGAAAACTTAGGCCAAATATTTGCAATTTCAATTGGACAAAATGGATGCAGCCATGCAAAGGAAGTTGCACATGATACTCTCACGTGCCTCACTTTCCCCATCTGCAAAAGACTGACAACAAAGAAAGGATTATCTCTAGGACAATGAGCCAAAAAGAACTTCCAGAAGCACTTTTAAGAGTGTGTCTCAAACACCACCTAATTATTTCTCACTACAGCCCTTCAGGATAGAGAGTAAAGCATTATGAGCCCCACTTTACAGTCAGAAAACCAGAAGCAGACAAGTTCACATTTTGCTAGAGGCCAAGAAAGCAGTTAGTGTCAGCACTGAGATGGGGATTCAAAAGTTTCAGCCTGCAAATGCTATGCTTAGCTACACTCGTGTCTGAGCACATTACTAACTCAGTCCACCACCCTGCTTCTTAAGCAGAGACCAAAAAAAATCCCTTCGCATGGGTGTAAAATGTTTAAGTTACTGTATCAACACACGACTCATTTGATGCAATTTTTTGAAATTGGTGCAATTGGAGTTTGAAATTAATATTTTTTTGTTAGCAAAGCTGCACCTTTGCTAATGAGGCCCAACTACCATGTAAGTGAAATATTCATCCCAGTTAAGAACAGGACCTTATTTCCTCAGAGATATCAAAGTTCATTCTTTTACTGTAGACTGTTTACTTCATGGGTTTGCAAGGATACACTGGAAGATAGATACTGAAGTGTTTTTACTAGATGTCCAGACATCAGCGACAAACTAAATATGCACCTTCAGCACCCTTGCCTTTTAACTTGGAGGCCACTCTCCCTTCAGACACAACTTTCCACTTCATACAATTTTCAAAACCTTCTTTTGCAGATGGGAGGCCATGTGTGGTTTCACCACAACTGTTTTGATGAAGTGCCAAAGTAATCCAGATGTATTTTTTTAGGCCATCTGGAACAGGCACAGAGATAACAACTGGGTTATCAGACAGGATGTCCAGGAAGAGGTATTACTCTGCCCTCAGATTCATGACACTCCAGCTGCCCTGCAAATCCACTGGGCACAGTTCATAGGAAGCAATGGCATCTCACTTGCCAGTGAGCCTTTACATTTAGGCAGTGGCACAAAATGACAACTGTAAGTAGCGGCAGTGTTCAGCACGTCATACAAACAATGACAAATCAGTCAAGATCCTAATCATCAACCCAGCCTAAGTTTAACTCCCTTGATTTGCATCATGGAGAGTGAACACAGTGCCTCTACACTGAATTCAAAACATGTCTTTTTGCCATTATTGCAATCCTATAATGCTATCTGCAATCAGATTTAATGATGACACTATTAAACTTGTCCCAAGTCCACTCACACACGTGTGATAATTACAGGGGGAACAAAAACTTTTATCTCTCAGAGTACACGAAAATCATACTTGTATCAATGTAAACATCACTGCATTAGACCTCCATGAATTTTCTGAATGTGATCTGCTGATTGTCTGCATTTGCAGACCCAATACCTGTCAAAAGACCTGTCAAACAGCCAGAACTCCCTAAATGGCTACAATAATTTCCATCATTAAGTTATTTAGTTTATTTATTTATCTTGTCATATGCACAAGATGCATATATATATACACACACAAGAATGCTCGGATGCTGGGAAATGCCTTCCCATTTACAAAAGAACTTACGTATTCAGTCTCTTGTTTGGATTCAGAAGAGAAATTCAGTGTGTCTGTACTCTGTGAATCATATTCCACTTTATAGCGTTGCGTATTTTTGGCTTGGACTTTCCTAATGATATCTATTTTGATGTGCGGTGGATGTGATTTGGAATCTGGCACCCTGTGAGAGTTTGGGATGGCCTGAGTTTCCATGCTGCTGGTGCTGCGGTCATCTTCTTCTGAACCACTGAAATTTCCTTTAAGAAGAACAAATGCAGTGGAGAAAAAATGTTAATCAACTGCCAGCTGTGTCTGGAAGGGCAAAACGCCCCTAGGTTAGTCTACATGCTTAACTTTCTTTTACAAAATAGCAGATACATAAAAAGATGAGCAACAGAGCATTCTGCACACATCAGCACCTTCGTTGCCACGTAATTACTTCTGTAACCGAAGCACGCCCTTGCTCCCGGCAGCCTCGCAAGCTACCCCACTGCAACGCCCGTGCTGGCTGAGCAGTACCCCAAATCGAGGTCCCTCCACTTCGCTGCAAGCCATGCCCCACGTCCCCCGCTGCAGTTCCGCCCGCTGGCAGGAGGGGGCAGCGCTGCGCCGCCCGCAGCAGCCCCATGGCCCGGGGCGCGGAGCTGCTCCTCCGCGGCTGCTGCCCCGCGGCTTAAACACGGGCAGCGAAACCCGGCTACCCTGGGGAACCCGGGGCTCTGCTTCCCCAGAAATGTCATTTGAAAAATAACAAAAAAGGGCGTTGATACAATAAATTCTACCACATAGCATCACGCTTCTAGTTAAGTGCTTTAAGCCTTTTTTTTTCCCCCTTAACTTTACTCAACAAACAGAACGGGAAAGAAAAGATACCACATTTTTATTCTTCTGCTATTAAAATCAGAAACATTTCTAGGTGTACAAAATACATTTTAAAGGTGAGGGACAAAAAAGTTACATTCATTCTGTAATGGTGTCAAAGGACAAACATTTCCTTTCATGGTGTGCTCCAAAAATACTTTCTCTTTAAACTACCACCCACAAAACCACAACAGAACATTTTTTCAAAATATGGTATATCCCGTCTTCCTGTACCTTCAGAGGTATTTGTCTACACTGTGCTTCTCCTTCTTAGGAGACTCCTGCAGTGTAACTGAAACTGGCTGTGTTTCCAAGAGGGAATTTTTCAAGTTTGGATATTCCCACCAGCTAAGTCACCAAATGCCACTAGTTTCTGCCTTGGCTGATGGCCACTTGGGTTTTTAAAGGAAATTATAGTGGGAATGCACATCACTGACATGCAAGGAACATCCTGGAAATCCATATTAAAATTGTACTTAATGGTTCAACAAAAAACCCCAAAAAACTCAAAAGCCAAGAAATTCAGTGCTAAAGCTCACAGTCCGTGTTCCCATAGCCCATTGACTCTAAATATTTCAACACAGGCAGTATAGTGGCACTGCCAATAAACAAGAAAAAGGTAGGAGAGGGAAACCAAGTTAACATCTTGGTACCAGTGGTTTTACTGTAGCCACTGCTGGCAATGGACATAATTGACCAGGAAAATCCAGCTCCCAGTGCAAATGGATTAAGGAAGTTTAAGTCTTAAGTCTAAATTTCCTGGCTTTTGTGGGTTTAACTCAGACTCTCAGTGGTATTTGAACATATTTTCGGTGGTTTAATGTCCTGTTTTTCAGCAGTGGTAATTTTTTTTCCACATCCTCTATAAAGTTTGCAAGAAATAACACAATAAAATATTATAAACCTGAATCTCCTAAATAGGAATACTAGGTTTTCTGAAATCAGTCCAATTCATTAGTTTGCCTCCTCTACCAAAAGTAAGCAGAAAACATCCTTAAAGTGCATTGAATAATTACCAGGCTGGACATTTTAGTTTAGATAGGCAATCACGTTTCAACAGTACTTGTTACATTACAGTTTGGAATGGCTGTAATGCCACATCTTAAACTGTAAGGCATATTTGATTAACTCTGTTTCACAAAACTTGGTGCATGTTAGCTTTACACCCTTGCAACAGAAAATTGCTGAGAGTTACTTTCTCCCTTAAAAAAGAGATTAGAAGCTTGCATATGCGCAGTACTACTTAACACTTTAGTGCCACAAAAAAGCAAACTGTAAAGAAAGTCAGTGGCCTACTACAGTTGCTGTGAAGAATCTACTGTATCACACTCCACCCCATACCAATTTCCAGCACTTTCTGTAAACTAGAAATGACCAGAAGTGTAGCACATGATGCAGGACCTAGCTGTGTGATCCTGTTTGGGGAGGATGCATAACAGGGAGTGTTGCATTGCATTTTGAGCTGAAAGGGGAACGGTCCCCACGAGGAGGCAAGCACTATGTCACACAGGTTAAGTATACTTATTCTGTCTTGCACCCCAACTTTGCAACCTTCACTCCTTGAATATGAACTGTAAGGGTCCTACTTCACACTTTTTAAGGAGTCAAAGTTCCTCCTGACCACAAAATCCGTCAGTCAAGAATGCAGAAACACGAACTCAACATTTTGACTATTTTGGCTGAAAACTGCAAGATTTTCAGAACAGTGCAGCTCTATCTTTCTCCTTCTCTAACAGTTACTGTTAAAAGCAATACTCTCCATTAAACAGCACCAACTCTCAAGTACCAACCAGACTCCCATTGTTTCCAATTAATGTGAAGGCTGGACATGTAGAGCCAAATTCATACAACGAAGGAAGCTGCTCCATGTTTCAACGTGATTTAAAACTTCAGTGAGTACCCGTGAACTCTCAAATTGCTGCAGCTTGAGGAACGCGTAAGTTAAGTATACTAAGAGATCTCCTACTCTCATAGAAGCCAGTTAACTGGAGCACTGGTGCCACTTTCTCAGCTAAGGAGAAACCAGATGAAGAGCCTCTGCAACCTAGCAGAAAAGCTCCTGGCTTTTTAAAAATGCAAACAGTGGAAAGCCTTTTGACACACTTTTCTACTAAATAAATGTTAACATACTTGCTGTTGGTTAGCAAACAGTTTAATTAAATGTTTGCATAGAGGGACTGTGCTTTCTTGATCTGAATCCCAAGTTTCCCTGTCTTAAGTTTCCAAATGTGTATGCTAACAGAACTTTTTCCAACCGTCCCTTCCTTTTCAAACAAAACAAAACCTGCTCTGTGAACGTTTCATTTATAAGCCATTTAAGAGGTACGGGAAAGCTTCGTTTGACCAAAGATTTATTTGCAGTGCAGGCAAAAAACCCAGCATCCTCTTAAGTCCTGCAGTGCAAATGCTTTGTTCTGAACAACCACCTTCCCGGGCCAGGAGAACATTTAGCTTCTTTTTTCTTCTCCCCCCCCCCCCCCCCCCCCTTTTCCGTGCTTAGCATTCCCTGACTTAGCCACGCTGCAGCGCAGGAGTTAGCCCACGCTCTCCAGTCTTCTCGCATCCTCTTTCCAGGAACACTGGGGACGAATCGCAAGGATTTCAACCCTCTCTCCATTCAAGCTCTGCAGCCTGGCAGCCCCACGCACCCGCAGGAGCAACATGCAAGCCCTCCCCACGCCCACACACCCTATTTAAAAAAAAAAAAAAAAAAAAAAAAAAAAAAAAAAAATGAGTTAAAGCTTTAAAGCTTCCTTTCCTCCGGCAAAGGCACCCCTCTTTCAATTCAGCCTCGGCTGCGTGGCTGCTCGAGTGCCCTGGCAGACCCGCAGCCGGCCGGCCGGCCGGCAGGCAGTGAGCGAGGGGACTTTCAGAAAGAATAGGGTTGCAGCGGGGGTGGGGCAGGAGGGGGTTGCAGCGAAGGGGGGTGTTGCAGCTGGGGTGTGTGTTGCAGAATGCAGTTTCAGCAGGGGGTCTGCAGCATGGGGCTGCAGCGGGGGGGGGTGTTGCAGCATGGGGCTGCAGCGGGGGGACGCAGGAGGAAGGGGGTTGCAGGAATTGCAGCGGACGAGGGTTGCAGCGGGGGGGTGGTTGCAGGAGGGGATTGCAGGAGGAAGGAGATTGCAGCGGGGGTTGCAGCAAGCCTGTCCCCACTTTCTGCCGTTCTGCAACTCATTTTTAACTTAACCCACCCAAACTCAGCAAGGCACAAAAGCATCCCACGAGAGAAGAGGTTCCCGCGCCCCCCTTACCTGCAGCGTGCGGCGCGGGCAGCAGGAAGGCGTGCAGCTTGCCGCCCGCCGTGGCGTTGGTGCAGAGCCCGCGCCCCTCCAGCAGCGCCTGCAGCGGCCGGGCCTCCTCCAGCCGCGGGCGGCAGCTCAGCCCGGCTCCGCAGCGCTCCGTGTAGATGCCGCAGGGCTGCCCGGCGCGCAGGGCGCAGGTGAGGCAGCAGCCGCAGCCGGGCTCGCGCACCCGTTCGGCGCAGTCGGGCCGCAGGGGCTTGCACTGCTGCAGCGCCCGCGCGTCGCACGGCTCGCACCGCACCACGGGCCCCGCCAGCGCCACCGCCGCCCGCCGGACCAGCAGCGCCAGCGCCGCCGCCGCCACTGCCCATAGCACGCCGGGCCGCGGCACCATGGCAACCGGCGGGGGGGGCGGGGAGGCGCCCCGGAGCGGAGCGGGGCGGGCGGAGCGCGGGTGCGGGGAGAGCGGAGCCCCGGGCGGCGCGGGGACCGAGGGGCTCAGCCGTGTGTCCTCGCCCGCATACAGGCACCGCGAGCTCGACGACGACAAAGTCAACTCTTTTTTTTTTTTTTTTTTTTCTTCTTTCCCCTCCGCTCCTCCCCGCGGAGCGCCTGAATCACTCGGCTCGAATCGAACTGCGAGGTTTTTTTGCCACACACAACAGGAAAAAAAAAATTATAAAACGCCTTGTACAAAAAAAAAAAAACACAAACCAAAAAACTCAAAAAATCCCCCCAAATACAAAAAGAGCCCTAAATTTAAAAAGCCAAGCCAGACAGTCTGAAGAAAACTTGATCCGAACCCGCTTCAGAATAGATAGAAGGACAAAGAGCGGGAAATGAGGGCGGGGGGGGTGGGGAATAAATTAAGAAAGCAAGGTTCCCGTCTTTTTATTCTCTTTGCCGCCGAGCACCCGCCGCACTCCGCGCCCCTCTGTCCCCTCCCGCCGCCCGGCCCGCCCTATATAGCGCGCCGCCGCCGGCCCGCCCCGCGCACGGGCACCGCGCCGCACCCGCCACGCCGCACGGGGGATGGGGCTGCGGGGGGCACCGGCCACCACAGACCCTGCCCCGGGCGCGGGGAGCGCCGGCCCCGCCGCACGGGCACGGGGGAATGGGAATGAGGATGAGGGGGCCAGAGACGCGGGAGCGGCGGGGCTTTATGTGTGCTTCTAGAAGTGAGCTTTAAGAGGCGGTTCTGCGCAGAAGGGGCACGTCGCGTGCCTTTTGTTTCCAGAAGAAGTGGCGTGTATGCGTGCATGTCCGTGTGTGTTTCCTTGTCACCGAGAAGGGAGACCAGAGCAAAGCTCGCGGGGAGTGACCTTTTTGGGGCTCTTGTCTACAGTCCTTTCTGCTCTGGGGCTGACAGAGCCCTGGGCATGGCGGGAGCGTGCCTTTGCTGCCACACGCACGCAGGCAGGTTCGGGGCATACCTTGGGACCGGCCTGCAGCTCGCATGACAGCTGCGGTTCCCGAGGAGGACGGGAGAAATGGATATATGCGCACACACACTTCTGCACGGATGTTGCTCTCTGGCGCGGGTCCACATGGTGCCCCAGTCTCATGGATGTGCTTCTCCTAACTGTCTTCTTAAAGTATTTTCTGAACTCTTAAAACTTTTTCCTGGGTCTGTATGAAAAAAGTTTCGACTGCAACTTCCTCACAAATCTACAGAAAAAGCCCAACACAACCCCCAAAACCCCCAACAGCAAAACCTGATGTCAATTTTGCACCATGCATGTGTTAGCATTATATTTGTAGCCACATCAGTTTCTGCCCTGTTCTGCTTGGCTTATTTTGTGCCCCATGTTAACTTGGCTAAACTTTGATGGAGAAAATCCAAATTGGCTATACCAAAACTTGTGAACATTCTTTCTGAAGCTCTCCTGCAAACTTCTGTTTCAGCCACAGAAGCTTGCTCTTCATGCAGAATAAAACCAAATAATGCTCATAGATACTGGCTCATGCAAATATATTCTGCTATGGAAATTATAAGAGCCAGACTATGGCTCAGTTTTCAACCCTTTCATTGTCACAGTGAAGCTGTCATTCCAGTAATTCATCGGCTGTTCATGTGCCTAAATTCACGTGAGGAATGTAGTATATACATTAGTGTTTAAGGTACTGGCAATCCTGCAAATCTCAAAAGCTGAACTTTTTACAAATTAGGTCTTTTTAGTTAATTGGAACCAACTATTCATTTTGTTTTGTCAGGTCTTTATTCGGTAATAGTAACTTTCAGGTACTTCAGAGGGGACCATGCACAGCAGGATAAAAAATATCTGATTCTATATGTGAAAAGTATGGTGTAAGAGTAGATAGAGACTTTTCCTTGGGAAATTAGATATGTTGGAAGAGAGCTCATCCTTGCTTAATGCCCCAATGCACCAAGGCTTTCCAGCTTTCTTTTGTCCTCTTGCTCATTTTGTTAATTGACCAAAAGAGGTCGCAGGTTGTCCAGAATTGAATTATCAGCACACTGACTCCATGCGAGCCCATCTACAAAGCAAAATGGATCAAGCACTGCGGGTTTGGTTTCACGGTCGGTTTGGTTTTCCGTTTTTGGTTTGGGTTGGGTTTTTGAGACTATTGCAGGAAAGCTTTTTATTTTACATTGGTTTTTTATGACTGTTTGTAGGTGATGAAGCCTGAAAATCTTTGAGATTGTCTGGCAGCATGTATCAAGAGAACTCAGATTAGGCCTAGGAGAAAGAGGAGGCTTTCTTCCTTTATGCTCTAGCAGCAACATAGAGGGGTAGCACTGGACACTGTGTACACAGACAACTTTTCAGTTGGGGCAAGCTTTTATAGCATGCTGCTTTCTAAACTGAAACAATATGCAGGGGAAATGGTGAGGGATTGTAAGTATTGTAAGTGGGGCAAAGGGAATTAAGAGGTGGAAGGTAGGAAAGAGAGCAACCCTTTTTCATCACCATGGTCGTACACCTCTTACTTACACACTGATACCATTGTAACTTGAATTTCAAACTGTGGAATGAATGTTTTTATCATGTTGAAATACACAGTTGGTGAACTTAGTATGTATTTTTAAGCAGTATAAACCAAGGTTATACAACATCAAGGTACTTTGAACAAAAAGCACTCCAAAAGGAAAATCAACACTGCCAAAGATGTAACCAAATCACCTTTGCAGTGAGTAGAAAGCCAGTGATGTGTCAAAGATCAGGTTGGCCAGAGCTTTTGCCGAATAATTAGCTGTTTGTACTATCTTAACTGATGGGCACTGAATTACAGTGCATTTATATGAATGACAGAATGTGGTTCAAAACCCTACTTGGCCATCAGAAGTTGGATACCAGTGTATCTAGAAAGCCAGAAAAGAAATTTATGAGTGAAAAAGAAATGAAAAAGCCCAACACACGCCTATAGCTAATGGCTGAGTTATCAAACTTCAGTAATACTGATGGGACTCTTCTAAGTCGACAAGGCCTAGGGCTAAATATGTAAATGAAAATGTTTATAAAACTACCAAATCTGAGCTTCCACATTTACACTTACTGTTTATTTTAGAGGCTTTGCAGTTTTTTTCCTGTTTATTCAATTTTACTGGGAGTAAGGGGATAGATAAGGTAGGGTTTTACTGAACCTCTACAGTCATTTCTAGACAATGCATAACAGAAGAGGAACTGAAAAGCACTGCCTTAGGAAGTGTTAGGTCCTCCTCCCATTGCTCCAGGGAGTGAAAGTGTAGTTTATGGAAGTACAAGGACACACTTTATTTCCCCCTTCACTTTATCCTCCTCCCTCCTTCTTACTTATCTCTGTCTTCTCTGGTGCATTAGCTGAACTCGTACTTTTTGTGTACTTGTTTATTGGTGACTATGTTTTCTACAGGGACAAAACATGGGGAGCTAGAGTTGAGGCTGACGTAGCTCTACTTTCCACTGTATGGTCACATTACATTTTGGAGCAATTCAGACTTTTTAGTGTAGTTCCATTGTATCGCAAATTGTTATACTAGTAAAAATCTGACTCTCAAGAATGTGAGCCTCCCTATATAATGCCTTTTAAAAAAATCTGTAATTTTTCATTTTTCAGACCAAAAAAACTCTAGAGATATATAGCCAATCTTGGGCTGGGAGCTAAATCAACATTTGCAAAACATTCTTTAATTTGGGCATCACTGCTCTTTTTGCAGACTTTGGAGCTCTATGTACAATAAACTTCTGAAGCTAGCAGAAAGTATGTTTTCCTTAATATGTTCTTGTTTGTCAGGGACAGAATACTCAGATTATTGTGAAGTCCGTTGATATAATGCATACTGTAATTTAAATGATGCTTTCTAAATCACTGTTTTCACAAAGGTAAGGATTAAGGACTTAGTGTTATTTGTCACCTGTCTATAAAAATATAGTTTACTCAAAATTTCCCACAGAACTGCTCCTGGCTCAGGGCTTGAAATGAACATCTCGGGTGTTTTCCAGCTTCCCCTTTTAAGCCAAGCATGTAGGCTTATGAAGTAGAAAACTGTACCAGATTCCTCACAAATGCCACACTGTGCTGATTAGCTGAAGATGACCATCTGAATTCAGTGTGACGGAACAAATGAGAACGGAATTTGGAAGAGAATAAAATTAGGAAACCAAAGGAGAAAAAACAAATCCTTTGTTGGGAACTCGGCTCACTTGAGACATTTTGCACATTAGCAAAGACTTTCAAGGTTTGTCCCGTTGTTTGCTGCCAGAGTCATGAATGAATAAAGGACATATATTGATGGTATTACAGAAACAGTTACCAAACACTTTGCTTTACTAATTGAGACATTTTGTTAGCCATAACAGAAGAAGGGAAGATAACTGATGGATTTACTATTACAAAGCTTTTACCCAGAGAGGTGTTCATCTCTTTTATGTACTAATTAGACATGATATAGCGTGTCATGGCAATGAAAGTCTTATGGAATTTAAAAAGAATAGAGGGCCTAGAGGGAAGAGGAAATGTAGGAAAAAAGTCTAGCTCTCAGGACTGCTTCATAAGAAAAGAAAAGATTGCTGTTGGACAAGATGTTCTCCATGCCCACACTGCAGCCAGCAAATCTGGATGTTGTGCAAATTCCAAAATGCAGGTGTCATAAGAGGCAAAAGGAGAAATGCTACTGCTTTAAAAGTATACAATCTGCTTGAGCTAGATTTACTGACATACTTGGACTTCCGTCCACAAATGAAAAAAAAATAATTAAAAAACCCACATTCGACCATAAAATCTCAGTGAGGTGTTGAAGCGGAAAGATAAGTGATTTTGGAATACTTGAAGCAGATTGCAGTTGAGACTGGAGTGCATGGAGAACTGACCTTCTTTATGTGTATTTGAATTTGAACCAATACTTTAAGTTTTACGTTGTTCTATAGATTATTGGGTGATGAACATATGTTTTGTTAAGGTGGATTTACCTTCAGGTCGAAAGACAGGGTATAAGAAAAGTATAAGAAAATATGTGACAAATAATTCAGTATGAGCTGATTCTTACCTCTGTTGATCAATCGTATCCCTTCATGACACTATACAATAATAGCTCTCTGTATTTATAAAGTCTATATTACATATATCATAGCAATAAAGACAGTAATTTCAGTGCCTGCAAATCTAGATACCTTGTTACCATGTGGCCTTCATAATAAGTTGCAAAGAAGAGAAACACTTAAAAACTTTCAAGGATATAAGTTGAGCAAGAAAAATAGCAAGTTGTAAACTCGTCTGCCACAGGATGATGTTAGAGCTAAAGCTTATGCTGTGAGTTCTGTTGAGAAGTTTCTCCTTACCAAAAAACATGAAGTTTTCTGGGGCAATCTGTGTGCGAAAGAAGATAGATCATTTTAAGTCCATTGTTTTAATTACCCAAGTTAAAATCACACAAGTCTCAACCATTTCCAGGTGGGAACATTCAATATCTTGCCCCAGCCATTAAAATATCGATTGTAAAATGGCAATATTTGTCATACCTTCTCTCTTCGCAAGTCTACTTTTTTGTTTTGCTTTATCTTGGACATCAGAATATGCATCTTAATCCAGCATTGGACAGCTTTGTCCTCACAGGACTTAAGGTGCTTCCTTCTGTTGAACACACTGAGCAGGTCTCAGGTCTGCATGAATGTCTACTCTTACGTATCTCAGCCCTTTGGGTGCTAATGCCTCAGGAAATGATAGGCTACAATCTTTTAACTAATTATTATACATATAATTTTTTTACCAGTAACTCTGGTTACTGCAAATTATTTGCAAATAATATCAGGAAAACCACTCTTATTAGTTACCATCAGTTCCCACTCCACCTTACTCAGCTATTACATTTCTTTGTCTAGGATTTTAGTCTCTTGGAAGACAGCACTGTTTATACTTTCCATTTTATAAGCAACTCATAATTTTGAGTACCTCTGCTAAATAATTAAATATTTCTGATGTCCACCATAAGAATGGTGAGAGACTAAGTATTAAGTAATTTCTGATCAGCAGGCCCATTTAAAATGTCGCAAATATCAATTCCAAACCAATGGTCTTCTTTTTTTTTTCCAATGTTGGGCCATGTTTTTAAGAATAGTTCAGAAATAGTATTGTTTTCTTAGGCATTCAGGGCATACTTTCGATAAAAGAGACTAGCTTCTGAAGCTTTAAGCACTTCATAGTGCACAATATGCATCTCAAAGGCCTGTTAGGTTTTCAGTCTGAAACCTATTTTCTTTATGATGGCATGCCACAAAAGTGGTGCAAGACCATGCACAGTATAATAAAGGAGCAAAATTGGGGTACAAAAATTGTACCTTGCCATAGGGAAAATAAGTTTTCTGTACTTCTCATTAGGATTAATGTGGACACCTCAAAATGTAAGAAAAGGTCTTACAGATAAGAGATGCTTAATTGCTTTTTTTTCACAAACAAGTTTTATTTGATCAATGCTTTGTTGACTGTAAATATGCCATCGGTGGCCATTTCAGCCTTTTCCCAAAGCAGAACGGGAATGACAAAATCAAAGCATGAGTTTAATAGTTGCTTTCAATTTGAATGGCTCCGCAGCAGTGAAGTATCTCTTGACAGTAGAAGACTGGCACAGTACACCAGTATCACTATGAGTGATCTGATCCTAAAACTGTTAAATTGAATAGGAATCTCTGTCTTTTTAGGAGCCGTTACTTAGCTTCATGCATGAATTTGGCCACTGGATGTGGAAACTGCAGAAAGGGATCTTCAGATCTGCTCAGACAGAAAAGAAGAATCTCCCAGGAACACAACAGAAAAACACTTCTTTTTTTTAAAGTATAGTCACATTCTCAAGTGTGGGAAGCCATACCTAGAAAGAGAACAGAAATACGAATGACATATTGATGACGCATGCTTAGTATCTCATGCTTTCTGATGCTTCTTGTTGTTTTTCTGTTTTTCAAAATTCCTTCTCCCTGAGGGTTAGTCAGAAAATTATCATGTTTTTTTTTTTAAAAAAAAAATATTGTAAATAGGCTGGTTCCTGATTTCAGCATATTTATCCTTGCACAAAGCCTATCTCTGCAATGCACAAGAGTGTTGTATATCTTGGGTTTGGCTCAGAGCCACAAAATCTGTCAGCTCTTGAGAGAATCTGGAAAGTCAAATCACAGCATAGAAACAAACACTCTGCTTCTTCTGTGTACAGTAGTTTCTCGGAATGATAAATGTCACAAATGATGCTGGAAAGATATGTACATCTCCTTGTTATATATATCAGTGTGACGAGAAAACAAGACGGCTAAATCACATCCTGTTCCTGCTGCTGAAATCATTGGCAATAATCCTGATGACCTGGGGACATTTGGGTCTGAACTAACAAGTGGCCCTTTAATCAAGCAGCCCTTCAATCCATGTGCATAAAGAGACGTTAGGTCTAGCAGACTAGACCAAAATACAGCCCTGAAGTGTACCAAGTGCAGAAATAAGAGCTTGTATATTCACTGCTTCAGTTTACTGATCTGATAGCACTGCAACAAAATACTTATGTAGATTTTCATAGGCTGCTAAGTTACAGCACAATCCTTTGGAAAAATTCTGTTTTTGAGGGGAAAAGGATTGTGATCTGTATCTTACTGAAGATTATATTTAAAGTAACTTGAAAATATGGGGACTCGAGTCTCGTCTACGGACATTTAGGACGAGAGGAAATGGCCTCAAGTTGCTCCAGGGGAGGTTTAGATTGGATATTAAGAAAAATTTCTTCACTGAAAGTGTTATTAAGCCTTGGAAGAGGCTGCCCAGGGAAGTGGTTGAGTCACCATCCCTGGAGGTATTCAAGAGATGTGTAGATGTGATGCTTAGGGACATGGTTCAGTGATAGACTTGTCAGTACTAGGTTTAGGGTTGGACTTGATCTTAAAGGTCTTTTCTAACCTAAATTATTCAATGATCTCTGAAGAGAAGTCATTGTGGAGCATGTCTTTACAAATGTGTCACTACTGGCTGTCTGTTAAACAAAATAATCTCCCATAGAGAGTTCGTTGTTGGAAGCCACACTATGGCAATCACATAATTTGTGGAATCCATTTCACCTTGTGCTGTCATTGGTTTAACTGTCCTTTCATAGCATTGCCAAGAATTAAATAAAACTCCGCTGAAATTAATGAAGGTAGAATGGAGAAAGGTTGCCAGGAGAGGAAAAAGAATGAAGCTCTGCATATTAGAGCTCTTATGGCAGTAAATTTGGGAAAAACTAGGTAGAAAATGTAAAGGACATTAAGCATTATTATTATTATTATTATTATTATTATTATTATTATTATTATTATTATTATATGTTGGTATTCAAGTACAGTCTCTTCAAGAAGTTGTTATGTATGGGATGGTGGGTTTGAATCCAGAATTCAGCTCTGAAGGAAGCTGTCCTAGAACTCTCCCTTAGAAAACTACTAAGTGATGGGTAAAAACTGGCAGCATCTCGCATTGCCCAGCAGTTACTCATCCACAAACAAGAACATTTTCCCATACTTGCAGAAAAAATCAGTCTACTCCTGTAATTATTGGCTTCTATATCTCAGTCTCTTCAGTTCAGCCAGATTGGTCAGAAGTATGATGATAGGAGGAGATGGAAAGAGTTGTACTGATAAAGGCAGCCCTATTTCTGCAGCTGTGTCCCTCCTATGTACATTTTGTAGAATGTACAGCGGTTTCAGTCTACTAGAAAGTTCTTTCAAACAGTTGCTTCCTGAACTTTCCGGGCCTATCCACAATTAAACTTCCTAGCAATGTTTTTTGTTTCCCAGTCAGGCACCAAATATATGAGATGTCCCTTTTCATGTTCCCATTAAAAAGTTTAATCTTCATTTTAACCAACCCAATTCATTGCCTTACATTTATTCTAGTTCATAAATGCCTTTTTAAGGAAAACACCAGCATGACAAGTATAGCCACTTTCTTCCATGGACTGCTTATATAATTCTGTACTGTATCCCTATTCATTTGAATACAAAATAAATGCCTAATGTGATTTTGAAAGGAATAAGCTATATCAGCATTCTATAATTAATACAAATGGTAATTGGTCTACTGACAGACAAAGCTGTATCGGCTTCTCAAATGCCGAATTATGAAGATAATAAGTTCAAGGAAAAGCCTACTGCACCCTTACTGTTGATAACACATATCAACATACTGTAAGGCTTTGACTAATAGTGCCCATTTCATTCAATGTATATTGTCCGGTAAAATCTTCATAGCTATTTTAAGTACTTAGCACTATAAAAAACAGCTTATCTGAATGCAATGCGTGACTGTAAACTATTTTTCTTCTTTACTACTGAAGTTTCTCGGTTTTAGTATTTAAACTTAAATGTGCTTAAATACTGAATTGCCTTACAAAAGCCTACACTGAGAATTTGCCCTAATGAGACTGTATTAATTTAACACTATTTTAGAGAGAAACTACGTCATATTTTCTAAGCTAGGCGACCTCTATATCAAACTAAAGACCTGACACCCCAAATTTTTTGTTATTATAGGAATAACATGTTATTATATATAATAAAATAATAATTTTATATAGTAAAGTATCTATATGGATAAATGTATGCAGGTACAGTCATATATAACTGTATTAAATTTACCATCAGAAAATGTGAGTCATACAGTCCTTCCTACATCTGTATGTGTGACCGAGAGAAGGAACTCAATAGAATGTTTTTAAAAACCTTTTCATTATCCTCAATTAGATATGAACAAAAAGTGAAAATAGGCCTAAATAAAATAGAACAGTTTTGCTTTAATAATCCAACCAGAGGTCCAAACCCATCTTTGACTGAAAAAGATGAATAATAGCCATCAGATTTTTTTCCGAACAACTGAAGAGACTAGCAGCTAAAAAATCTGGAAATTATTAAACATATAAATAACTCCACACCCTTTGGGATGTTAAAAATATTAAAAACAATGGAGAATCATTTGAACTAAGTCATCTGCTGTCTTATGTTGTGGCATCTGCAAGATGTGGCAATAACAAACGATATAAAAACAAAGTTCTTAGAAGAAATCTACATTTGGAATTAATTTGTTAAACTGTGAATTTTGCACTTTCAAAAGAAATAGCACAATGATTTTCAACTGTGCATTAAAAATATGCTAGTAGTAGTAAGGCGGCAATGTTTTATATCTTCTGGAGACATTATTATTTCCATATGGTGAAATACCTCTCATGCTGTTATGATATACTGTCACACTGATTGCTATGGTAACTATGCCTACTTTAATTTATTGTATTACAGGCATCTGAATAACATAGACCTCTAAATAGCAAAGGTCACATCCCATAAATACTGTTCATACATTGACATAGTTTAGTACAGAATAGAGAGAGGCTTGTAGTACTCCAACCAAATGAGAGGTGGTTTACTGTTTGTGTATAATTTAATTCCATTGCTATAAAAGACCAACAATAAGATGAAGCATAAGAGAGCAAATAATCCTTGCATTACTCGCAATGGAAAATACTGTTAACATTGTATGAAGTGTAGTTGAAGCTGCTGAGTGTAGCAGTTACCCTTCGTGGGGATACATATTAGGAGTAGTTAAATTTTCTTATTCAACAAAACTGTTGAAGCAACAGAGAGCCAACGCCCAAAACACAGGCCACATGCATGGCTAGTCAGATGCTTATCTGTGTGGGTGGAGGGATTTCTTTGGGAGCTGAACACAAACACAGGGGCTGGGCATTGTTGGAGTAGAGTTGGACATGTGCTCAGAAGAGAAATAAGCAGTCTAAACACCACAGGAACAGCAGTGAAATACCAGGCAGCTAGGAGAAATGCTGTGGGTACAGTGAGTAAAGGGCACTTAGATCAATGGGAGGCTGAACTCTTTCAAAATGGTCTTTTCTGCTTCTTTTCAGGAGTGAAGGTAAAAATTCAAAATAGTAAAATATGTAGTTCCATGGGCCTTGGAAATAAGATTCATCAGCCAGCCAAAAAAATACCCTGACACAAATGCTTTCAGTCTTCTACCAAATAAACAGCTACTCAGGAGTGACTTATTTTTAATGGCTTAAGGACACTAGGTCTTTAGGCACTGAAGCTTAAAGATGTTTAAAGCTTCTTTGTCCTAGAGTCAGGCTATTTTTAAGGTGTCTCTGTAGGAGTTCAACTGTCTTTTATCAACTAGTAATAATTAATTTATTTTTTTACAATTTATGCATTAATGTTAAAATTTGATGTGGTCAGCCCACAAATTATCAGTGCTTAAACAATTATTTGATGGGGGATCAGACTTGGCTAGGTTAGGGCTAAGCTGTGCCTTTCCCTTTTCTACTTAGCCAATGAAAGTGGATAATTTTGAGCCCATGGCTACACATCAAGGTTTCTAAATACAGAATAATATTTAGGAAATATTTCAGATCAAATCTACACAGCTCCAAAATTCACGCAAGTTAGTGGTTTTAGAGTAGATATTGACAGATGAGTATGTCATAAATTGAGGTGCCTGGACAATTTTATAGCCATGTTACATAAGGAACTTTCACTTTGGGTTGGCCAAGTAAAATCCAGATTTAAACAATCTGTCTGCTGCTTAAACATACTAGGAAAATACTGAATTATTTAGAAACTCTTAAATGTTATTGCCACTTTTTTCATACATTATGGATCTGATAATGGCTGTTAGACTTTGGATGTGGCTGCTAGCGGCATTTCTGGAGAGAATGATAATATTTTGTTAAGAAAAAAACTTTGGACTTCTAACTGAATTAAAGAGAGGTCACCCGTGGTACACTGCATTCTGATTTAGAGTCCCTCAAACTCTAAATTAGAGAGCAGATTTTTGCATACAGTTGTACAAAAGTTTTCTTCCCTATATAAAACATTCATTTCTCCCTTAGCAAAGCCTCTTTCCTGTGCCTGCACAGCAGTTTGTTAACAGCTGAGAAGCGCAGATGCAACTGTTTGTTCACACTGCAAAATGGACCAGTGAAATGATCTTACTCAATTAGATAGGGCGCATTAGACTGTCAGTCACTCAACTTCAGGCAAAGCAACTGTCCCGTTTACAGGGTGGTCTGCAATTGCCTTTGGCAGCACAGCTATAGGGGAGAGAAAACTGTGGTGCTGGGTGTGCTGGAGTAAGGAAATTAATAAGAGGCTTTGCTGCTATACGAACTGCAACATTTAACTGCACTTTCAGTTTATATATAGATAAAATACAGATGTATGTATGTATACATATATATTTTTTAAAAAAAATTCACTTGGAGTGTAATTTTTCTGCTGGTGCAATTACTCTAGCTCTTTCAAAGAGTTAACCTGAATTGACAAAAGCTGCCTTCTGTTGGCATGGCTGTGACCAGACCAGGGGTTCTCCTTAACAAAACTGTGTCAGCCACGAAGTGTTAAATTTTTCTATTGAACAAAAATACTGTCTTCTTACACTAGCACAGTGTCATAGGCTAACTTCTGTTTGCAGAGTCTTGCTTTGACAGGCATAAAGCTATATTATTTGATGGCAGCATGGAGACATACGGGGAATGAGTTGCTAGTCAACAAGGTTCAGCTTTTACTGAAGAAACAGCTATGTAGCGTAAAGATGACTGGCATCTTTGTTGGCGTATCATAACACTGAACAAACACTGCATGCATACAGTGAGGTTTTTTCTCACTCTTGATGTAATTTCACATTAAAGACAAGGCCGTTTAGTAGAGCAGAGCTGCTGCCATATGTTGTACTTGCCCTGTGCCACAAGGATACCAACTTCCTCTTTTGTAAAGACAAGAGTCTCCACCAAGAGTCTCAGCCACCACAAGACATGGAGTAGGCCTACACATTTTATAAACAAGAAAAAAACCCTTATCTGCCTTAAAATATCAAGAGAACTGGCCTCTGGCATGAAGAGAAAACTCCCAGGGTGCTTGTAGTACTTGTGTTCTTCCAAAACAAATATTCTGCTCCTGTCCTTAGGGCAACAGAGTTTCCCAGCACCCTTGTGGCATTAAAGATTACACCAGTCTGTTAGCTGTAGTATGCTAATAAGTAAAACAGACCAGGAAACATTCTCTGACCTTGAGACTAACTAGTATGACAAGAGTCGCATCTGCATTGCTAAGCAGTCCTATCCCCTAAAACAGAGTAGCCACATCCAGACTGCCCAATACATCTCCTTCACGCCACCATACGACCTCAGAGCCTTGCTGGGATTACAGTTTCGGGAATGGTCCCTGTGAACCACTGCCTTACTGCCACAGACAGGAGGGAAACTAGTGAGCATTTTGTATGTTAGTGCTTCAGACTGCCCAGGCTTTGTTTGAGGGGAATGATGATCAGCTTGTGCTATAGCCTTTACTAACAACTCAACAGTATCGAGCACTGCAGGACAAGGCTCGTACTTGTGAACTGGCTCTGTTTAGTTTAATAGTATAAACACAGACTTAGAGTCTTCTGCATCCAGAAGGGTTACTTGGGTTCAAGGGCAGATCGGACAAGTACTTGAAAGTTTCACTTAGTGAGCTGCTAAATAGCCAAACCACATCAGCAACAGAAAATCCTCTGAGCTAAAAAGAGGCAGAGATTAAGTGAACAGTCAGTAGGTGTCATATATGATTGTGTGTTCTCACTCTTTTCTGGGAATCAGCTCAACGATAGAAACCAAACAGATGGACCTTTGGTCCACACCGGTAAAGATATTCTCATGCTCAAAGGAGTCACAGGAGCTGTGAGTGCAGCACTGAACCCAGTTGCCTGAGACTCTGTCTTTATACATCTGTGTAGATACCTGCACATGCATTTTCTATTCTTTTTCTATTTTTTTTTTTTTAAAGTTACCTCTGCCTCCTCACTGAGAATACCATGAAATGGCAGGGAAGACATGCTGTCACTGCAGTTCTAGCAGGGGTCTCAGAATGAGATGACAAGAGCAGGGAACTTGGCTGCTGCAGGGAATCTCCTGCAACCAGTTGTCCAAAATTTGAGCCTAACCAAGTTCCCTACACATTAATAAGGTAGAGACTACATCAGGCTGTTACACTTGTATGCAATAAAAGCTTTCCTTTGCAAGATGCCTGATAAAATAACTTTAAATTAAGAAAAGATGGGATTAAATGCTTTGGTAGAACTAAGAAACAATATAAGAGTGGAGAGAGTGGAAGAAAGAGGATCCACTTGAGATATTTCATGTTTTAGCAGTTTTATTTAATTTACTTGTGTCAAAATGCTATTCTTCCATTCGTTCAGTAAAGAAAAATCCAATAACTGGCCATATAATAATACCTGATTTGGGCATCTTTCCCACTTTGGTACTGTGTAGGAATTTTTAGACATCCTTTCTCCCTGAAGAGGGAAAATGAATCCTAGGAAAAAGAATAGCAGCAATACTGTCAGCCTTTCTGTCTCCAAAGCTCCAGTGGGAGGCAGAGGGTCTTTGGTGAGGCTGCAGCAGTGCTGCAGACAAGAGGCAGTGCCTCCCTGCACTCTCTGAGCAGAGCAGCATCACAAATGAAGTAGATTCATTCCCAAAGGAAGATTTCATTATTTTCTTAATTTCTACTGGGAGTCACAGAGGTGTCCTTTTTTTTGTCTTTCACAAATGATCAACCTTTTGCTATGTACACAATTATCCAAGAGCAATACTAAGTGGCTCAGAAAATAATTTACAGCTGAAACCATACAAAGTTAATTAGTACTAGTCTGAGAAGGTTATTGATATATTATCAAACCCAGAAAGTGTTCAGCATGATCCTCATGGAACTTCAAAGTACAGCTGAGTTTTATTGTCATCAGTTGCACAGATCAAATGCTAATCAGGCAGAAGTACAGATACAGCTCTTGTAGTGACTTGCAATTTTAAGTCTGAATGTTATAGCTTCTGAAAGCCTTATGTACCCAGCCTTGCCCTGCCCGGCCCCTCTGTCCCCTTGCCCCACTCTTGGGTCAGGCTGGGAGGACAGTGACCTCCCAGACGCAACCGCAGGCAGGCGCAGAAGGCAATGGGGCTGCCCAGGGATGCCACCCTGCTCACTGCCATCCCTTGTGGTTCAGCCCTGCCTGTCTGCACAGCTCTCGTTTGCCCATCAGCCCTGTGTCCCCTCCACTGATGTGGTAAGTAATTAATTGGATCAGCAGAGAGCAACCAATGCATAACTTGCCACATGCACAATTTGGAATCATAGAATCCCTAGGTTGGAAAAGACCTTTGAGATCATCGAGCCCAACCGTACCTTTCCACTGCTAAATCATATCCCTAAGCACCCCATCTACCCGTCTTCTGAACACCTCCAGGGATGGGAACTCAATCACCTCCCTGGGCAGACTCTGCAAGTACTTGATAACCCTTACGGTGAAGAATTTTTTTCCCAATGTCCTGTCTAAACCTCCTCTGGTACAACTCTAATCCTATCACCTATCACTTGGGAGAAGAGACCAACACCCACCTCTCTACAACTTCCTCTTAGGTAGTTGTAGAGAGCAATGAGGTCTCCCCTCAGCCTCCTCTTCTCCAGGCCAAACAACCCCAGTTCCCTCAGCTGCTCCTTTTAAGACCTGGGCTCCAGCCCCTTCACCAGTTTTGTCACTCATCTCTGGACATGCTGCGGGACCTCAATGTCTTTCTTTTAATGAGAGGCCCAAAACTGAACATGATATTCAAGTATTATTTTACTCCACTTTGCAGTTCCAATACAGAAGGGAACAGCTTTCTTCCTGAAATTCTTGCTGCATCTTGCTGGATTTCAAGCTGTGGTGATTTTTCAGGATTTTTTTTAGCCTGAAAGGTCTTGGTTAATCTTCCCTTTGCACCGTTGGAAGCCACTCTTGATTTATAACCTGCCCTTGGATAAGGAGGAGCAAGACTACAAGCTGCCTTTCAGTAAGCATCCCCACAGCCACCGTGTCCTGCAGATGTGGCATGCATTCACCCACAGGCTTGACAAAACATGCACTTTTTATTTCTCTTAACTATGACCAGTAAACTAGTTATGAATGGTGATTAAAAAAAAAAAAAAGCTGAGTTATTTTGAGCAAATTTGAAGACAGATGTTGGTGAGCAAATGAGCAGTCCTAGAAGATGTATCAATAGTTGTCCTTTATATGTTGATGCTCACCTGGACACAGAATGAAGTGCATGGTAGTCACTAAGTCAACCACAGAAAGCTGAGGGTCTGTCACACAGCCTAGAACCTGTGTGTCCAGAGAGTCAGCATATTTCTAGCCTGAAATTTATCCCACAAAACCATTCCCCCTTAGGCATGGGAGTAATAAAACTGTACTAGTAACAAAGTACTTCTAAGAGATCAATTACACTCTATACAGTGGGTTTTGAACACATATCTGGGGCTGCTAGTCAGGTTTCAAAGATGGCATTAATGTAGCGCCTGGTAACGTGGTACATACAGCATCATTATTTAATTTCTGCCTTTAGAAAGAAGCTCTAGATTTAAGGGTTAGAAATTTCTTAATGGTATCAGGTCTTAATACAAAGACATTAATAAAGGTGGGTGAGGAATGCTGCATAGAGCCCTTTTGGCCATTAGCTAGGAAAGCATTGTGTGCAAGGTAAATGATACATTTTCTCAACTGAACAGTGATACCAACTGGAGTTTCTGAACTGCTGCTAAGATGCTGAGATGGAACCTGCTTTCTCCTGTACATAGGTGAGCAATGCACTTTCTTCATTTTTTGATTAGCAAAATGTCCCAAATCAAGTATAATTTTTTCTGTAGCTGCCTCCCTGACTGACTATGCTTCTCCCTGGCAAGGATGGAGGAGGCCTTCATCTTTCCAAACTGTTTACATGCTGCTTCTGCTGATGACAAAGTAGCATCAACGAAATTTAACCATAGACATTAAAATGTGCTACCGTATGGGGAAAGAAATTTAACACGATCAAAAAAAATAACAAGTAACTTTTTAAATAGTAATCTGTTGATAAAACCAAAATATGTCAAGGACTGGAGACACACAGAAACATTCATAATTTCCTATCAAAAGTTAGATCTATTATTGTATTTTTTTTAATAGATAGTAGTTTACAAAGATTCACTTTCTATCTCATATTTTTACATGGAAATATATGCATGTGTTTAAGTAACAGCTTTTCCAGTATTTGTGGAAATTATGTTTCTGATGTTCATGTACATCTCTTTCATGTGAACAAGATTCTTTCTCTTCAGTGAAAGAACATTTCCAAAGCTACACAGAACTGACCATCACCCAGTTCTCAAGCTATTTTCTGTGAGCCTTTCTGTGCATCCTTGTGAGAAAGATGGCTGAACTCATAAGGAGGGCTTTAAATTAGCAATGATAGAGTGGGAGACACTTACCAGCAGCCCTGTAAGGGACTGATGGACAAGTCTGATGAGCAAAGGATCTGGAGCATTGTGGCAGAAAGGCATCACAAAATTAAGAAAATATGGTCGAAGGAGGGCAACCTCCAGCCCTTGCATGTAAGCAAGGAAGCGCCTACAAGGCACGATTATAGGGAAATGCCCAGAACTCTTTCTGGGAAATCGACATGCCAGGGTGCCTTTCCAAAGCACTTGTACACTCATGCACACAGCATGGGAAATAAACATCATGAATTATTAGTCTGTGTGCAAGTTGCAGGACTATACTCTTTTTGGGATCACAGAGGTGTGGTGGGATGGCTCCCATGACTACTGGTGCAGTGGAGGGCAACACGATCTTTAGGCCAGGAAGATCAGAGTTTCCCTTTATGTGAGAGAGCAGCTGGAGTGCATGGAGCTCTGCCTGGGGGTGGATAATGAGCCACCCGTGAATTTTTCCAATGGGCTGTCCAAATCCAAAGGTTTGTAAAAAATCTAATTGTGAGTCATATTCGCATGCCAGAGGGATGCTCAAGTCCTGCACTTAGTGAATGGATGGAGCAAGATTCCTCTGGAGCAGATTGATCCTGCATCTCAGGTGGGTTAAGAAGTCCTGAATATCAAAGTAGCAACTGTGTTATTATGAAGTGCAATATCACTCCACATTTTCATCTGAGATATGGGGTTTCCTTTTCTTCTTCCAGACTATAGCTGTCTCATCTTATGTGCATCATCTCATAAGACCCAATGAAGGGGCACTTTGCCTTTGTTCCTTCAAAGAAGAGAAACAAAGACAGAAAATACACCCGCTTACCCCTTTTGAAGGCTTTCAATGATCAATTCAGAGTCAAAGTTGAAAGCCACAAAGATCTATGCAGTAGGATAAACTGAGCATGGGGACTTTAGCGGAACTTAAGTAAGTTAATATGTTCATCTTTAGATTTATACACTTTTCCTTGGCACCTAACATTAATCTGCACAAGTTAGGACATTTTAGTCAAATTGTATTTTCATTTGGCAAGTGTTTGCCATTTGTAGATGCAGGTCTACCAGCTGAGATAATTGGGATGAGCTGGAAAGAATTTTACATTTGTGATCAGCAACTTTCTTCTTGTTTTCTTTGGAATACTGAACAGGAAAAGAGAAGATTAGTCTTTTATCCTGTGATTTATATGTGAAATTTCTAGGGCATGGAAAAGCCACAGAAAGGTCTTCAAATTACAAAATAAAGCAAATAGCATGTTGTAATATGTTTTACAAGTGATAATGTAAATCACAAATAAACAGAAGGATTTAAAAAAATTATTCCTTGGCTGTGTGAACTTAGGGAACATTTAGAGTCAAACTAGAGGGTCTGAAATAGGAATTTCTTTGTCTTCACCCAAGTAAACAGATTGTTTATTGTATTGCAAATAAACAGCAGAACGTATGCAGCCTTTTTGATGGGTAAAGAGTAAAAAAATTGAATTTCCAGCTGTTGTTAGTTATTTTTTTCCTCTGATCTCTTTCAGACATCCCATGCTTTCTTAAGCAATTTTCTGCAAATGTTGACCTGGACCTTCTGTCTTTGTTGCCAGCCTCCCACATGCTCGTGAGATTCCAGCCAATCCCCACCCACGCTATGCTAAACCTGTTGGTCAATAGTTGATGAGTAACAGTCCCTCTTTCTCTAATCAGAGGCATTGGATGGCAAGCCTTAAATCCCTCCCATCTTATTCTGTGAAGCAGTAGGTTGTTCAGTCTATTCCCTGTTCTTACAAATCCCCAAAGCCTTTACAATTCAATAGCTAAAAACTTAGAAATGTCCATAAACGAGACTTATTAGTCATAGGCACTTACAACACTATCTTTGTTTTCCATGGGAAAGAAAACAGCTTACTAGACATTTAGTATTAATTAGCATTATAACTTCATTAAATCTTATTTTTCATTCTTATTCATTTATTTGCTGAAGTTACTCAAAGCCAAGCTACTTCTGAAACTTGACAATACTTTTGCCTCTGTGTGTTTCAATTTGGGTATCATAATTTGTTTTAATTAGCTCTTGCTCTTAATTCTGAAAAATTAACCGTTAAAATATGAGAATGACACTCAGAGAAGGATGGATACTTGCATAGGGATATAGAAACAGTATGAAACTGTGTTTCTGAATCTGGCTAAAAATAAAATGGTGGTAAGACCAGGAACTTAACAATATAATATCAAGGTAACTCAGCTATGTAGGTAAAAATATACTATTGATCTGGCAAAGATCAATCTTTCAGCTATATTTGTTCTCAAGAAAACTGAATCCAGTTGGATAGTACGATAACTGAAGATCATTCTGCAGAGATATCTTTTGGGGAAAAAGTATCCTGTACAATATCCTTGAGATTTAGACCATGTCTGTTAGAATAGCTGAAGAACTCCTCCATTGCAACCATTTTGCATTTGTTGGAAAAATTATTTGAGGGATTTTTTTTGACAAATGATTAAAATTAAAATATTCATACTCTCCTTCTAACAGCTATAAAAACAAGTAAGCAAAATGTTTCGTGTTATCCATTTTAACTTCAAAGATGAGAGTCTCTTCTTTGTTTATCACAGTAAACGGTCTTTTAAGATGAGATTCTATAGACATAATTAATCCTAAAAATTTTCACCTTAAAAGTATGTGTACATCTGAAGAACTGTCCATATTTGGTAACCTTTAACTACTACCTAATTTCAGACTTCCTCAGTTATTTCCCAAAATGAATGCTGTGGTGACTTGTGTGAGACTGGCCTTTATCCAGTTACTGGCAGATATCGCTGAGTCAGAATATCCATTACGCTTTACCATCTGTTAGGCCAATTCACAAAAAAATTTAAAGGATCTGGTGATAGGCTATTCACTTGATCCTCAGTGACTGTGTATACAAAAAGGGATTCAGGTGCTATAGGTGTGTGAATAAAGATCTTTCATCTTAATATAGTTTTAAATTAATTTGTTGTTTGTATATTTCATATATCTTTTCCAAACAGGTTCATAAGGCAATAGAAATATTTGAATATAAAATGTGTTTTAACAGAAGAAAGGTCTGTAATCTACAGCTCCTTGTGCAGCTGATACCAGATTGCTCAGTCTCCATCACTTCCTCTGTTAATGAACAAATGGAATAACCAATTCATTAATTTTACATCTTTAAAAGAAAATTGCTTCAGTTCTCTGTGGGAAGGTACAAGTGATGTCAAACTTCAGAACCTTGGTTTGGATAACGTTACATTTGTCTCATGGGGAATCTAGTTCAAGACTGGGTTTTCACCATCTTAAAAGTTAACCTGAAACAAACCTCATTTGTGCTACAATAGTATTCCCAATATGCTTATAGAACCGTAATACTTTAAAAGAGAGATGAATTTCAATTTGTGGAAAAATAAAGAGCTTTGCCTATGCAGAGGAGGATAAATTTCAATTTCCCGTCTTTACCCAACCTTTTTAAATTCATCCCTTACCATCACAAAGAGCTCTTCACTAAGTTTCTGTAGATTATCTTGGATCAAATATGGTTCTTTTCTCATTGCTGTTTTTTGAAAAAGAACAGAGTTTGTGATTAGAAACTTAGGTAGTATTCTAGCTTTTACTAGGTTATGTATTTATTTACTTATTTATGTACTTATTCATTTACTTAATTGATTATTTGAAATAGCCCTTTGCCAGATTTCTGTGCCCGAAAGATGGCTTCTTCATTATCTGTATCATTCCAATAGCACTTTTCTGTCTCCATTCCAGTTTAAAATACACTTTCTGTGAATACCCTAGCTTGTATCAATGCCTTGTATAATGTAGAAGGCAGCAGCACTTCCTTGTATCCAGTACAAATGGATAGTTTGGGCTTGTTTTTTCTCTTTCTACAGCCACATTACACTGGCAAACTCTTTGTCATTTTTTGGTTGACTTTTATCCTGTTCTATATGCTTCTTTTTCACCTCCAGCTGATAAACATCTGATCTTTCAAACATGCCCTTATCAGCAGTTATTAAGTGGATGCCTCTGTGCTTTGTACTGTGAAAACCTATCACTGTCACTGGTCTTAGAGGCTGTACTTTCTGTGTAGGTACTTAGTCTTCAGCAGCATTTTCATTTAGCACTCAGCTAGAATCTCATGAGCACATACCTTGTTCTCTCACTTAATGCAATGCTCTGCAGGATCAGTCCTAAGACTGATGGATATGCAATGCTGCTGGTGATAACTGCACCTTGGGGACTTCCTTTTCAATATGTGTCCACTTTAGCCCTTCTGGTTTTGCCTTATCTATCTTCCAGTTTCTATATTAACAGCGTTCCTGAACTCCTTAAACAATAATTTCCTTTGTGGTAAATTACTGAATTATTTACCATAATCTACATTCTTAGAAACATGACGTTTACTCTTAACTTACAAGAAAGTTATCTTTTCAAATGTAAATTTTGTTAGATTAATGTAGCATGCACCTCTGATAAAGAAAACCATGTTACATTTTAGCTGTCTTTCCATTTGCCTCCACAGCTCATTGTTCTTAACTTCAAAATCTGTGCTAAGGGCTCCTGTAGGGGTGACTGAACTGATGGGAATTCAGCCACCTAGATCATTTTACCCATTCCTTACCCAAAAACTTTCTGCAATTAAATATACTGTCTCCAGGCAGACGGCAGGTTCTCTACTCTTCACACCACACATTCCCAAACTGCCAGAGTCATTAAAAAACATCTGCCTACCTGAACTTGCAATTACTTATGTGCTTCTTTTAGTGTTTTAGCAGGTCAATTTCCATCTCCCCTTCCTTCATTTCACCACAGTCAGCAGTCCAAACTCTGTGTCTATATTGAATATGGTAATAAAATTATCGTTCCTACTCTTGTTCCTGATTAGGTACCTGGTCATTACCATTATAATCTTCATTTTTACCAAAACCTAAAGTATTAATTCAGTATGTAGGACATTTCATTATTCAACTCTAAATCAGCCTCCTGTTGTCAACATGTAATGGCCCCTATCTTTCTTTCCTTATTCCTCTCTTGTATAGACGGTGAATACATAATTAGCTTTTGTTTTCCTCCCAAGATAAAGCTTAATTAGCTTTTTTAACCGAATTTACTTTTTTTCCTAACCTTCAAGACAGAGCCCTCTTAGTTTATCACACTGTTTTTGTGCTTCTAGTTAGTTTTGTCCTTTTAACATCCTGTCTGATACATTTATTAATTTTAGTAGATCTGTAGCCCAGAAATCGTATTAGCTCATTGGGGTAGGTTGAACCCAGACAGCAGCTAAGCCCCCACCCACCCAACATTATATATTATGAAATATGTCTTTGGTCATTTTGGGTTGGCTGTGCTGTGTGTATCTCTTCCCAACCTCTTGCCCACCCCTTACTCTACTTGCCTGGGTCTGCAGAGCAGGAAAAACAAAACCTTGACACGGTGAAAACACTGCTCAGCAACAGCCAAAACACTTGTGTGTTACCAACATCAGTTTAGACACAAAGCCAAAACACAGGACTCTATAGGCTATTACGACGAAAATTAATCCCATCCCAGCCAGGACCATTATATTCATTGAGAGACATCAATCTGCTGTGACATGCAACATTTGTGATCATAGTATGTTCATATTTTTTAGAATTTCCATATCCCTTCTCTGTCTGTTATGTAATACTCATGGCTTCTGGGCTTGTAAGTTCTGTATACTTTAGGGAAGACAAAGAAAAATATGGACAAATAAAACCCTAAATGCCCCAAATCCTAAGGCAAATGATAAAAAGAATATCTGGAGAGTTTTTAGTATGCCAGTTCTGAACCCATCTTGTCGTGTTTAGGCCTTGAATTTTAGACATAAATTTTTGTAAGAGCTTGATCTGTATTGGATTTTTTTGTCGTTTCCCTTTGTGACATACTATATTGTACTTCTTTTGTTAAGGACATTACTCACATCTTGAAAGCCAAGGTTATCTGTGCTGGTCTGGATGCTGAGAATTATCAATAAATTTCTGTGTTTTCTTGCTGTTCAGGGACATGTATATGCTCCTGGACTGAGACCAAGAAAATGCACTACAGCTTTTCAGTCTGCATCATTACTTTAACAGTTTTAGAGATGCCTTTGTAATACTAAAATTAATGAATCAAAAGCCTTTGTGTACAAAATAATAAAATTCTGTCATTATTTGTAAACTTAAAATCTTAAGCATTTTTAAAGATCTCACTGAAAATAGTGTGGAGATTTTCCATATCTTCATGGCATCCTTCTTTCTCCTTCATATGCACTCACACATGCACACAGACTTAATTTCAATATCCTTAGCAGCAGTGAAATTGAATAGCAATGAGGCATATACTGTTTTGTTTATCTGTTCCTGTAGAAGAAATAATACCATATCTACACAGAGTTCAAAATAGGAAATGTAGATGGTGCAAAGACAAGTGGTACGATGTTGTTTTATGTTTGTGGGAAACCAACAAACGAAATCAATCTTAAGACATCCGACAGTGGGAGTTCTGTGTTCTGCTGTCCTTAATTGCACTGGCTCTTAATGACACTCATGTGAAATCACATTTCTCTTACTCCAATTCACCCCACTCATTTCAACAAGACTCCTTTGGGATTAATTACTGTTCAGTATAAGGTGGAGTTTTACAATTTGTTCTTAATTTAGTAACCATTTAGTTAAATGCGTGCATTTTGGATGATAGCTATGTATCTCCTTTCCTAAGCGCAGAGTGATAATATTCATTTGACTGATAAGCTTTTATTTCACAGTGATAATAATAATTTAATTTCAGTTATTATATTCATCCAGGTCTTATTCATTTGATAAAGTCCACTAGCAAAGCTATTTGTGCTGTGGAACTGGTGGAAAAATGAAGACCATTTGATCCAATAATTTATACATTCTTAATGTGTTGCACTGCTTACTGGTAATATTACATTTACTTCCTTTGGCAACAGAACCAGAATTGGAGTCTGGATATAAAGAGACTGATGGTTATGCCTACTGCCACGGAGATGGTGGATTATGTCCTGCCGTTGATTTTGAAGTAAACATCTCCAACAAATATCTTATGTGAAAGTCAGTACTGTATAAGTGAAGGAGGAAATATGTGTGACTCCAATACTGTGACAAATTATTATCCTTTCCCCCAGCAGCTGTCTTAAAATTAAGAAAAATAGTTGCCAAGTATGGTCATTTAGCTTCATGGTAATGCTCCCGGTCTTGCAAGTCATCTTGTATGTTGCATTTTGAGGGGTTTTTTTTGCTTCTGAATGTTAAGAAATGGACTCCAGTCTTGTAAATGTAACTTGCCACTTGAACTTTGTCTTTGAACTTCATGCCAGCACCGTTTGACTTACAGGAACAGTGAAAAGAAGGTATAATCCATCATTGATGACAGCCATTTGTTTTAAATCAGAGGTCTCTAATTTCAGCAATAAGCCTAAATGTTGAAATAAACAAAAACAGTGATATTTTTGCTTAAAAGTGCTTTTAAAGCCACCAATTTAATGAATCTTTCAGTCTCTGGAATACAGATTTCAAAGAAGGATGAGGCCAGATGACTTCACACAGTTCTCAGAGAAAGAATTTAAGGTCAAGACAAGTCTAAATATCACACTTGACCCTGTTCAGAAGTAGAATTGTTATGAGTTTGCTGTTCTCTCTGCCACTATTTGTCTCCTCACTTCAGAGTATGTAACAATGTAATAATTGACAATCTGTGTGAATAAATAACTCAGTATTTACTGTGCATTTTGAAAAGAATTTGTAACTGCTTTAGAGTTCCCTAGCTATGATTTTCTGTTGTCATTTATTAATAATTTGCTTCTAGGATGATCCACATGCAAATGGAACAATAAACAAAGAACCTTCTGTGCCACAGGAACATATTAAAGTAAGTCTTCAGAGAGTCGTGTTCTATTGCTGGAGAAAACAGCCCTGAGTCAGCACTCTCTCCTCTCTTCCCCCCCCACCTCCCGTCCCTTCTTCAAGCTGGCAGGAAATGAAAACTATTTCAGCACGTTATACAAAAATGTGTAGAAACTATGTGATCATTTCAGTCTTGCTGTATACCAGCAATGAAAGTTTATTGATAGCATCACCAGACATTTCTGAAGCTCTTTAAAAATTATCATGTCTTCATCACTTTCAACCTGACAATACATTTGAAGATATTATACTTAAAAATTAAAAAAAACCCAAAACATTTCCAGAAAGACAAATTTGTCTGCATTATTTTTCTGAAAGTTACTCACTAGTTTAACTCACATGGTTCCTTATGTTGCTTTTCTGTTAGAGCCTTTTCTATATTGAAGGAGGTAGGTCAGAAAAGCAGGTAGCATCTACTTTTGACTCAACAGCCAGACTGAGAGGTAATATGTTAGTGGGTGCAAGATCCATATCATTGAATGGATGCAAGGCTTATGGATTCTTACCAAGCTCAAGCAAGTTTAAGCTAGTTTAATTTAAATGTTGGGTGGGCAGAAGAAGGTGCTTTAGCAGGTTAGATTCTCTGGGACTAACTGAGGCCTTATCCAAAATTCAAAGGCTTGATGGCTTTTGAAGCAGATCTTGGATTCCCACCTGAGTCTAGTGATGTGGTTAGCTGCCGAAATTGGTACTCCGTCATTGCTGGCTGATATTTTCAGATGTGGTCAAGCAAAAAATCTTTATTTGTAGAAGTGTTTGGTGCACATTGCCCCTAAAGACTTAGTTGTTGTGTAGCTGTAATTTTATATATATATATATAAAATATATATTTTTATATATATATAAAATATATATAAAAATATGTATATAAAAAAATTATAGATAGGCTGTTCCAGCTTAGCACTCACACTTAAAAATGTGATTCACACTGTATGCTAAAACCAAGCAATGTTCAAGTAGATAAATGACCTTTAAACATCAGATTTATGCACACAATAACTCATTTGAACCTTTTTCTCCTCTTCTTTTTCTCCTCTTCTTTTGCCTTTACTCTCCTGATACTAGACCCACTAATAGTTTTGGAGGTTGGAGATTTATAAGCACAGATAAGACTAGCATGGGTGACAGCACTGGTAACTCACCACATGTTTATACCTATAGACAGATATCTTGTTCTTGTTATAAGAGAACAGTCGACTTTCTCTGCCTGTGTTACCCAGGGCCTTTGTTGAGATTGTTAACAGGGTTGCCAATTAGCAATTGTGATATTTTGTTCATATGTGTGATAAAAGACCTGCTGACTAGGAGTTGCTGAATGTGCTGAGCACATTTCACAATATTTAAACAGTAAATTACCATACCCAGCATTTTTGTCAACAAGCCGAGGAATTGATTGATTGGGTGGGTACATCCTGCAAAGTGATTATTACTAGTGATATGCTGCTTATAATTTACAAAGATGTCAAGAAGTTGTGAAGTGCTCAGCTAAGACTGCCTGTGCTCACCTTGAGTAATCCACTTGTACTCTCTCAGATCTGTGTACAATGAATAGTGATTAATGCACAGGCTGTTTGAAAAAAAGGCGTGACAGCAAAGGGGGGGGGGGGGAAGAAGAAAAGTGTTGGCAGGCAGAAAAGTGAGAATGCAAAACTCTGAAAGCTGTCTTGTTCTCTGCATGAAAAACATTCCTACCCTTTATATGCCTTTGGAAACACAAGGAGATGGCAACAATGCTACATGGTGAAGGGTTAGTGCTCATGGAATAGAAGGTAGTTTTAGAGGGACCAGATAAGAGTATCAAAGTGTATGTCAGAGTAGAGTATACCTAAACGCCTTGATACTGAGTTCTCTCACTGCTGGTGAACTATACACCTTAAAATACACTGCATATATTATATTGTTGATGCAGCAGACTAATGTCTACCATTCTGAGAGTTCTTTCTCATTTTGTTTTGTGATACTATCAGAGGCCTTACTGCTGACCAAAATCCATCATACCTAAAGACATTTTCAATATTGCAGCTGCTTCTCCTCGGTACGCCCCTGAATGAATGTGGATGGACATACATTCATTTCTACCATTTTTTTTAAATGGTTTTCCTCCTGTGTCACTGTCATAAGAACTTTTAATACATTTATTCTGAACCTATGCTCATCTTTCACCATGCTTTTGTAAGAATTGCTTGACTTTGCAGCTCTTCACATCTGAAAATATAATGCTACCCTTACTCCCTTCCAGTTTTGCTTTATTTCAGTATTAATTACAAGACTTCCTCTATAATGCCAGGGCATCTTCCACTTTCCTGCTTTGCTTTTCTGTTTTGTTTTTTTTTTTTTTTGGCGTTTTGGTGGCCCATGTTTCTGCCTACAGAGATTCACCACGGCCACAACATCTTTTTGGAGCAAACAGATCACAGTGCTACACTTGAAACACTAGAGGCTGCTAAACTTGTATTTGTTCATTGAGTTTTCTCAAATGAAATGACATGATAGATCTTACTCTATTGAAGTCACGGTAGGAAAATTCCTTACTCTAAACATACCTAAGGTAGCACTAGGCAATTCATTTTCTGTATTCTCTTGCTCCCAGCTGTTAACAAAATACACAACAAAGGATCCTGTTCCAGTGCGTAAAAGGCATCTATAAGAAATACAGAATATCTAGGAAACAGGAAATGAAGGATAAATGCAAGATCAACTATTTCATTTTTAGCACCTATTTACACTTTGTCAGACATGAAAGCTTATGATTTAAGAACAGTTGGTTGCCTTCTTCTAAAATACTTGTTGTAACTGTATTTACAGAAAAAGGTATATCTTCATTTTAAAAAACTGTTATGTAAATCAACATTTTTATGTAAGACCAGAGCAGATTCACATACTGTATACATGAGATTGCGCCTCATGTCAGACAATACCTCCACAAGATACTTCTCCAGATGGCTTTTTGAATCTTATCTTGTAAGCTTCTCGTTGGGTTGAAGAGTAGTATGTGTAAAAAATTGAGCTATTTAGTGGTGATTGAAGTTTGTATCCTACTCTCTCACATGCAAGCCTCTAGCTAATAAAAGACAGCCAACCACGTTCTATTACCATCCTTCTGATTAGCAAAATCAGTTCAAGTTGATGGCCTGACAAGGGGAGACTGTACTGAAGCACTAGCCGTGATTATGGTAGTCAATTTTCACAGCTGTGTGAGAATCCTAACTAGTTTTGTTCTCCAGTATCCCAGCTGCTGGAATCAAGCTATTATGCAAGGAACTCGTATTGTATTCTCTTGAAAAAAAGACTGCTTAACCAAAAAATTACAATATGACACTTACCTTCTGTGTCCCTCAAAATGAAAACCAAATAGACACTCAGATGGGTTATTTTTAGCAACTTCGTGGTTTCATAGGCTTAATGTATAAGTAGTGAACACTTGGCCCTGCCAATCTGTGCACAGTCTTTGAGGAAGATGCTTAGGCCTCTTTCCAACCTCTCTTCCTGACAGGAATTTCTATGAGGGAGGTAGGGAGTTTATAATGAACTTGACCTGACATCTGGGCTGAGGGAAGCTAACAGACTGCGTTTGTTACCAGCAATTCCAGTGGTTTCCAGTACACTCCAAAGTACCCCAGAATATTCTTGTTTCAGGAAGGAAAAGCAAACATGCAAGAAGAGATCCTGAGTGTGGTAGCAAAAGCTGACCTCCAGTTCCAGGAGGGTATATGTAGGGGAATGGCAGGGCCAGCTGGGTGGACCAGGACTGCTGTGGCCAGCAGATTGTCCCATGTGATGACATCAGATTGAAAGGTTGCCCAGCTTGCATGAGCCCTTCACTTAGCTTCTGAGCAATAGCATGGGCTATATTTAGAGACAGAGAATATTAGGTGAGATGTATTGTGCCTGATTCTCCTTCAACCTCAAGTGTATTTGTGTACGTGAAGACTCTCATTGATTTCAACGGCTAAGACTCCTCCATTTCAGCATAAGTAGCATGACTAACTTTACAATGAGTGAGTGAAGTTCAGCCTAAGTAATAATTATGCAGTTTTGTTTTGTGTGCAGCTCTTGCTCTAAAAATACCAGGGGAAAGATAAGCTGTCTTAGCTCTCTCCTTTCTGCAAGGGCCTGTTAATGCCTTGTAAGCCTTTTCTGCTTGACTTACTAAGATGTCACTGACTTCTTCAACACAATTTATTTTACAAATTAACTTTTTTTACTGTGTTTGGTCAGAGTTGAGTCTCTGGTCAGAGACTAAAGCAAAATGATGGGTTAGTTGCACTTTAAACCTACATACCTGGAGAAAGAAAAGTTAAAAGCACCTTGGGCTAAGCCCAACTCCTGGTCTTACAAGAGCTATGGAAAGCAGTGCAAAATTATTTACAATGCTAATTAAAATAAATTTGTCCCTATTCCTTGGCCACTATGTGAAACAGCTCTTGCTTTGTAATTTTGCTGATCTCTGTATAAAACAGAGATTTATTTGTGTCTTCTCTCCAGCAGCTAACTGCTACAAATGTCAGATAATTATGCTGAATGAGTGTGTTGTGCCTTCGTTATATTTCTTCTTTTGTACAAGTTGCTGATTTTGAAAGCTGCCCAGCTACTGAAACTCCACTTAAAGTGCCTAAGATCAGAAACAAGCCCGGGGCAACAACATTGTATGATACTGCAATAAATAAAGCATTCGTTGACTCATGACCTGTCTAGATCAGGAGACCTCAAGAATGTTTTATGTTAAAATAAATAAATAGATCTCTGAAGTTGACTGATTGCTCCATGCAGAGCAGACTCAACACTTAGTGTAACATTTGCCTCAACAGCACAAAAGTAGGCAAAGAGCTGCCCTGCAGCTCTGCTGTTCCAGACAGAGGAGAATCCAAGCACAGCTATGCCTACTCCCTACCACCTGCTCTCACCACAGTCTCTGAAGAAGACATGTCAGCACAGGGCAGAAAGCACAGCCTTAGGCTTCTTTGAATTATACAGATGGCTAAACAGTCCCCAGATGACCCAGGATCAGAGGAATGGACTTAAATTGCATAAAGCCACCTTTCTCACTGCTTACCAGATGCCTTTCAGCTGTGCAGAGGGCAAAATAGGTTTGGTAGAGAAGCTATCCTTAAACACAGCTTGGGATTCATTCTCTGACACTCCTTATGTCATGATGTACCTCCTGTGACCTGGCTAACAAGGAAATCCAGTAGTACACAACGTGTCTTAATATTTTCCCTTGCTAAGCCTTCAGCTGCTCTTCACTTCAGCTGCACTGATACCAGTTCTCAGTTAAAACAGAGTGATCCCAACATTCACAGTAGTGATTTCATTTTAACAACACATAGGATTGTGATTGTCTTAGGGCAAAGTTCATACCTTCTAAATTTGCCAGACACCAAGCATAGGCTACGCACATTTGGAGTAGACAATGACAAGCTGCTGTCATCAAGTGCAGCCATAAAAAAATGGCCTTGTTTATCTCACAGTTACTCATGCTCAAATATTTTAAATATTGAAGCATTGATGTGAACACTACACTTCAGTGATGGAGGACAAGAAGAGACAAGATATCACTTTCCTAGTCATCGATTTCTGTGCCATGGTATAGAATGACTCACTTGAAGTTCTTCAGGGAAGTGCTAGCTGCAAAGCATTTCCTGTGGTGGCTGCAAGGAAAATGCGATGACTTTAGCAACTCACAATACTTTCACCTATTTTGATACTGGTAACAACCTTTTTAAGCTGTGGTGAATTACTGACGAAGTAATTTTGAGAGATCCTTGTGTTGAATTCTGTTGCGTGTAATGCAAACAGAAAATGAAATACAGAGCCACAGTCATGGCTTTAAGTTATTTAGAAGTTATTATTTTAAGTTATTTTAAAATTCTGAATTTGCTACTTTGAGTCCAGCAGAATTTATTTCTGAGCCGGCATGATATTTATATATTGTTCTGTGAGTGAGCATTTATCTCAAGATTTTCAAGGTAGTCTACCCATCTTACTCCTATTGCTATGAGATCACTGTCCTTAGATGTCACTGCCTCCTCTGCTCTATAGCCTTGGGACAATATACTTTCTGTTTCATCTGATTACTCTTCCACCTTGGGTCTTTCTTTCCCCATATGCATTTCTCCACAAAATCTGACAAATTGTCTCCTCTACTTTAAACTACAGCATAACATCACTGATAAGCCAGAGCTGGCCCCAAAATGATTTTTTACCATTTTCTTCAGGCACTGTTTGCCATGAGCTGAACTGGTCTGCACAGAGGCATTGGGCCTTCTCAAATTGTGGAGAAAGCATCTATGCAGTGGTAGTCAGTGAAAAGGAGCAATCTTGTCTACCCTAGACTCATTACCGAGCACACACAAAAAAGTTAAGAATCTGAGGTCAGCCTAGAGGAACCACAGTTGGTGCCCTCTGCCTCCCAGGGAGCCTGGCTGCAGCCTAAGCTGGGAGAGTTCAGATATCAGGTAGATTCCTGGGAGGTATCTGGGACTGTGTTTTCTGTAATGAAACACCTCCTAAGAAACTGGAAAGTATGAGGACAGTGGTCAGACTACTGCATTTGAGTGGGCCAGAGTCAGAAAGTGGATGTGGGACAAGAAATTTTCTGGGAACACATTTTTGAATTGCTGGAAACTGCTCCCTGTTCATGGATCTGTGCTTCCAGACTTACCCTGAAAGGCTGACCCACGTAGCCAACCTCATAATGCCAACAGGCTTCTCTCCAGGTACGTCTGTGCTCTGGGAAGTGATGCGTCTTCCAAGCTCATACTTGATCCAGTTGGTAGCAATTTGCAGAATTGCAGGTTACTGAGGAACATCAACAACAAGAAGAAAAAGTGAAAGGAGATTTCTCTTCCTCAGATCCTGAGAATCTTCTGAACCAGAAAAGAGATTTTAAACAAATCTTTGCTTATTTTAAGTCAAAGTTTAAGTCAAAGAAATGCTAAGCCTGCAAAACTAATTATTTTGGCTGAATTTTTCCTCTTTGCAGCTGTTGAAAATTATGATGAATTTTGTCATAAAGTAGAACCCCCTTCCAGCTATTGATTGAGACATCTAACACTAATTACATGTCATAAAGAAACAATGACACACTCAGGGTCCAACTTCAGTTCACGCAATATTTACTTCCATCACTGAATCCCTTTCTTAGTGATACCACAGCCACAACATTAACATCAGTGGCTCATTGCAGGCTTATAAAGTTCACTGTAACTGCTGGGAACAAAATTTGGCCCAATGTTAACATAGTTTATCATATATGAAGTGCTTATATAGCAGTAATTCTGCACTAACTGCTCCAAGCTCTTGTTTCTTCTTGAAAGTCATAACACCAGAGTGTTCTTGTGATGGCAATATCTGACAGTATTTTTAAAGTGCAAAAATTATTTGGGATCACTTCTTTGGAAATGTGAAATAATTCTGATAAATCTAACTGATGGTGTCAAGTCACTCACTGAAGTTACATCACAAAGAAAGTAGCAACGGTGGGGAAACAAGCTATCTGAAGGAAAACAAGGGGATTGCAGCACTCAAATGAAATGCAGTAGAGGTCTTTGGGTGAAATAATTAAAGCTTACTGGGCCAGCAGTGCTGTGAGCAACCTTAATCTTGCTGAATGGCCCTGTGGCTGGTGCCATTGCCTAAGGACAAGAAAACTTCCTTCTACAAACTGAGGGAAAACTTTCAGAAGAAATTCAGAAGACTCAGGAAACAGAATTGCAACCAATGAAATTATTATTCCAGGGAAAGAATTTGATTTATGTATTAACGGAAAAGGTGGTGGAAAAGCTGTTGTTGCAGTGCAATGAAAATCTAAGCCTGAAAGCTGCTGTTGAAGGGCACAGAGCTCGTGCTACACACTGGAGCATGAACCACTGCTGTAAGTGGTCCAGACTGCCTGGTCTGATGCTCCTGTGCAAAGCAGAAGCAGCGCTTCAGCTGCAGTTCTAGCATCCTGAGGATTTTCTGAACCACACTGTGTTTCTAGGACCATGACAGAGTTCAGATGGATTGGGATTTGGATATTGCAGTTTTTAATAGTATAATATATAGTTTTTAATAAATAATAAAATAAAAAGGTTTTAATAAATAGTTTTTAATAGTTTTTCTTTTAAAAGAAGACGAAAATAGCCTTTCTTTTCCTTTCCTCTCTTCCCTCTATCATTCAATAAATGTTTTCTCAAAATCAAGCACTAGATTCAAGTAGTTCAAGTTGTAGAAATTATTTGACTTCAGTCTTGTAACTTTATGGATGAATTTTCAATTGGTATAAAATAGCAGAACTTCTTGTAACTTTTTAAGTTCCCAAAGAACACTTATATCCTGATGTTCAAGAGCAGACCGTAAAGAAGAATTAAATCTTGCGATAAAAAGTGAGTTATCTCAACTCTTTCTATAGGACTCGAATAATTAAAACAATTTGGCTAAAATAGCTAATTATTTCTAGAGGTACACTCCGGTGAAAAGTACCCAGTCAGCTCTACTTTAAATAGCTGTGAAAAGAAAGAAAAAAATTCAGGCCCCCAGCAATAGAAAGGTAGAAGGGTAACAGTGAAAACTCAGATTTGCTAGAGCTCAATGGAAATTTAGAGTTCTGACTCCATTTTTCTCACAATTGTTCTACATTGCACTCCTTTAACCTAGTCAAAAACCTCCAGACCACAGCTGCACCGGGGAGACTGATGGAAGAAATGTAGTGGAGGACTCAATCTCACCCATGAAGTCCTTTACAATATGCTTGTGACAGCAGTCATAATCCTAGTATACATTGTCCTTTCAGGTTCTGTTTCTATAAAAACAAATGTGCAAATATACACACACACACATATGGATACACATATGCATATACATATATGTGTGTGCGCATATATGTATGGATATTTATGTATAGATATATGACAGTCACTACAGAGGAAGCACTGAAGATATGTTGATCATAAACTCTTTAGACTGGGGCCCAGAAATCAGTCAGAGAGCTTGCAGCTTGGCACCAGTGCTGCATGTGTTGGCATGCGGTTATGTACTGGCTGCTGCTGATCTTTGGAAATCAGCTGGTACAAGCTTGGGCAACATCACAGCTCTTCTCTCTCTTGTACTCCCCCTACGCTGAAGCCAAGGAGAAGGGGTTGTGCAGTCAGTAGCAGAAGTGACCCTCAGCAAGTGCCTGCCACAGGCAGGAAGACTAGACACACAAGATAGCTTTTCTATCCAAAGGCATAGACTAGCCCTGTTCAGGCTAATGGTTCAGGTTAACTGTAGAAGAAATAGAACATTCCTTTGTCAAGCATAAATGTAAATGTCCCTGTATAAGGACTAGGTAAAAATAACCAGAGAACCTTAGTATTTACCTAGGAAAGTAAAAAACATTTTGCAATTTCTTTAAAGGACTTTAATGAGTAATCCATACTGTTTACTTAAGAAAAAATGCTTGAAACCTAGTGAGCACATATAAAAATATTTCCTTATTTAATTTTTTTGAGGGGCATTAAATCAGAAATACTTCTTGGTCAGCCTTGTGTATGGAAACATCTTGTTGATGTAAGTGTTGTAATCCTGTTTAAATAAAGTGATTTTTTAAAAAAAATAAGTACATCTTGAACTTTATAGTAAAAGATGCTGGATTAGTTAAAGTTGGATATAAGATAGCCTGTCATTATTCTAGTTTCTCTGATGATCTCTGCCAGTACATTTCCTACACAACATTTTTGTTATTCTGGTCTTGGGTTATCTTCAGTCACAACTGCCAGTTGAGCTAAACTATGCAGTTCACCTACAAGGCTTCAGCAAATGAGATCTAAAAGTATCTCACTCTCCCCAAGGAGAAGTGGATAAAACTGATTCCTGGGAGAGGGTGCACTTTCCCGTCTATCGTCCAGCAGTTTCTCCTTTTGCCAGGGGGCTGTTTTTTTTCTGTCACATACAAAAGGGCAGTTGGATTTTTATCTGCAGTTATTCATCAGCTTCAGTCTCTGCTATAGGTTAAAGTAATGTTCTTGTTGAATCACAGATATGCGGAAAAAGTGATACACTGAAGACGTGGCATACTGGAAAAATTGCACCAAAAACTCCCGAGTCAGATTTCTTCCAACAGCTATAATGTAGCTTCAAATATTCTGCAACAAGATACAGGAGATTATTTATTAAAAATAGAAAGGAATGCACAGTTATGGAAAATCAGAAGGAATTTTCATATTTTATGCCATTGTTATTTTGTTTATACAGAAAATATTTTACTTCAAAGGCTGTTGTCAGGTAGCTGAGGCCTCATATTTAGTCACAACTTGTCACTACTTCAGTAGGAGACTTTAATTTCCTAGAACTATTATGAATCCAAGAAAAACAGTTTTTCTTTGAATTTGAGCATTCTGTTTCAGCTTTTGCATTCCAAACATTTCAACCCAGGAATCAGTAAGTGAACTTTACTAGAAACAAAAGCCGAGACTATCAAAACTGAATGATTAACTATAATTGGTAGAAGTTATGTGTTTGCACCGTCACTAAAAATCTCTGTTTAGTTTGTTGCCTAGTATTGAATTTGAGTAGAATGCAAAAGTAGGAATCAAAATTTGTAGATGTTGAAAGACTGAACATTTTTTCCTATGTGAGTAATAGAATGGCCTGCAAAGCTAAAATATGCGGTATTTTGCACAAATGGCAACTAAGCAGCTGCTAGAGAGGCTAGATACTTCATAGATTTCTTGGTACAAAAGATTAAGCTGGCAGTTAACATGGCAAAGGCAGATGATAATGCAGATATTGTACCAGCACTGACTCAAATTTAGAATCATAGAATCATTAGGTTGGAAAAGACCTTCGAGATCATCTGCTCCAACCGTACCTATCTACTACTAAATCATGTCCCCAAGCACTTCATCTACCTGCCTTTTAAACACCTCCAGGAATGGTGACTCAACCACCTCTCTGGGCAGCCTGTTCCAGTGCTTGATAACACTTCTGGTAAAAAAATATTTCCTAATGTTCTACCTAAACTTCCCCTGACACAGCTTGAGGCCATTCCTTCTTTTCCTATCACCTATCACTTGGGAAAAGAGACCAACACCCACCTCCCTGCAACCTCCTTTTAGGTAGTTGTAGAGAGCAATAAGGTCTCCCCTTGGCCTCCTCTTCTGCAGGCTAAACACTCCCAGTTCCCTCAGCTGCTCCTTGTGAAACTTGTGCTGCAGCCTCTTCACCAGTTTCATTGCCCTTCTCTGGACACCTCCAGGACCTCAATGTCTTTCTTGCAGTGAGGGGTCCCAAACTGAACACAGTATTCGAGGTACAGCCTCACCAGTGCTAAGTACAGGGGCAGAATCACTTACCCGGTCCTGCTGGCCACACCATTTTTGATACAAGCCAAGATGCTGTTGGCCTTCTTGGCCACCTGAGCACACTGTTGACTCACTTTCGGCTGGGTGTCGACCAACACCCCTAGGTCTTTCTCTGCCAGGCAGCTTTCAAGCCATACTTCCCCAAGCCTGTAGCACTGCATGGGGTTTTTTTTGTCCAAAGTGCAGGACTCTGCTCTTGGCCTTGTTAAACCTCATCCCACTGGCCTCAGCCCATCAGTCCAGACTGTTCAGATACCTCTACAGAGCCTTCCTACCCTCCAACAGATTGACACTTCCTTCCAGTTTAGTGTCATCTGCAAACTTGCTGAGGGTGCATTTGATCCCCTCATCCAAGTAGTTAATAAAGATATTGAACAGAACTCGACCCAGCACCGAGCCTTGGGGAACACCACTTGTGACTGGCCTCCAGCTGGATTGAACTCCATTTACCCCAACTCTTTGGGCCCAGCCATTCAGCCAGTTTTTTACCCAGTGCCTGTCTAGGCCGGTGGTAGCCAATTTCTCAAGTAGAATACTGTGAGAGATGGTGTCAAAGGCTTTACTAATGTCCAGGTACAGTACATCCACAGCCTTTCCCTCACCCATCAAGCAGGTCACCGTGTCACAGAAGGCAATCAAGTTAGTTTGGCAGGACCTGCCTTTCATAAACCCATGCTTAGTGGGCCTGATCACCCAGTTGTCCTTTATGTGCTGTGACATGGCACCCAAGATGACCTGCTCCATGACCTTCTCTGACACTGAGGTCAGACAGACAGGTCTGTCGTTTCCTGGATCCTCTCTCTGGCCCTTCTTGTAAATGGGTGTAACATCTGCCAGCATCCAGTCCAATGGAACTTCCCCAGTCAGCCAGGACTGCTAGTAAATGACGGAAAGAGGTTCGGCGAGCACCTCTGCCAACTCCCTCAATACCCTCGGGTGGATCCCATCTGGCCTGATATAAATATCTAATTTGCCTAGCAGGTCTCTAACCATTTCCTCTTGGATCAAGGGAGCTTTGTTCTGCTCTTCCTCCCTGTCTACTGGCTCGTGAGGTTGACTATCCAGGGAACATCTCACCTCACTATTAAAGACTGAGGCAAAGAAAAAGAAAGCATTAAGAAACTCAGCCTTACCCTCATCCCTTGTCACTCTTGTTGCCCCTGCATCCAGTAAAGGATGGAGATTTTCCTCAGTCCTTCTTTTGTTGCTGATATATTTCTATAAGGATTTTTTATTATCTTTCACAGAATTGGCCAATCTAAGTTCTAACTGGTCTTTAGCCCTTCGGATTTTCTCTCTACAAGATCTCACTTCATCTTTGTAGTCCTCACGAGTTGCCTGCCCCTTCTTCCAGAGTTTGTATATTTTCCTCTTTTTCCTGATTTCTTTCCAGAGCTCTTTACTCAGCCAGGACAGTTTTCTTCCCCACTGGCTCGTTTTCTGGCTTACTTGTTTCACATCAAAGATTAGAGGCCTGTAGGATGTATATTGGCTGGTAGCTAGCAGGGGGAACTTTGTATTTCTTTTGCTCAGTATTAGCTGGACCTTGGTTTAACTTCTGGGGAACATTTTTGTTCACCTTTTGGAGGGAGAATTCTTTTGACAAAATTTCTGTGGGTTTTCCTTATAACTAATACATAAATTTTCAAATGAAAGTGCTTGCAGACCTGAGGCACTGCTAACTCTTCTGTCCTCATATCTAGTTCCTGAGTTGAGTGGCCGGTGAATTGTTGACCTGTAAGGCTCTTCTCTTGCAAGAACATGCTCCTGGAAGGGGAGTTTGAGAGCAGATCACCCTGCACATATTGCATCAATTTGTAAAGGAGACAGGAGAGTGGATAAGAAAGAATTCATGGATAGTGGGGGCAGGAATCTAAAGGATAGTGGGGCAGGAGTCTAAAGGATTCATACATTGAGACCTGCTAAATGAAGACAGGGAGCCATATACTAAGACGTAAATGAAGAGGTGTAAAAACAGCCATGTTCATTAAGTGGCCAGAAGCAAACCGGGGAAGATATGAGGCCAAGACTGATGTTCTTCTTACACTTTTTCTTAGCTTCTCCCTTGCCACTCTTTACCAGAAATCAGACCTTTAGATCCAGTGTGAGCAAGAAGGCCTAAAATGGGGACAGTCAGTTCAAAAAAGGGCACAGTAACTCAAAATAGCTGAGAACTGCAGGGGCATGGACTTCTGCTGCCCTTTTGCAGCAGTGAGTCTGCCTGCATATCTCAAGCAGGGTGCAACAAGAATATATCAAACAGGATAAAAGGCCTATAGTGTGGTTGACTGTACAATTGCTCCTGCACCACTCTGGAGTGTCCTGACCATCCCTATGCTTAGTGTGATCCTGTGGAGAAGAGAGGGGAGATAAAACATACTGAATATTCCTCAGATTTTTCTTTGGAAGCCTTTCTGCTTAGCAAAAAACAGTGAAGGTGGTTTGGGTCAATAAGGTGTCTGGTGATAAAGGTGTCTATAATTCTTTGTGTGCTTTAAATAAAATGGATATTGAATTAAATACTTGAGCAATCTTTAGACTTGGGACTCCAATTTGAGATTCCTTCTTCACAGGTGAGTACAGAAAATTACAAAACTGGGGTCTTGCCCACTCCAGGGCATGGATCCTAATTTACTTCTTCACCTCCATCTTCAGTATTTCTTACCAGCTGGCCATCAGTGGCTCAAAGTGCTGAATCCTCCTGACAGTGTCCTAGTATTTTTTGGACCCCATTCTAATAGTTCTGATTTAGCTATTGCAGTACTGTAGACAGGCTTGATGCAGGCTGCTGGACTCCCACTCAAGGGGTTCAGGTGCCTACTCCTAATCACTCTGCACAATCTAGCCCTGTGACTGTAATAGAACACTGCTGGAAATAAAATGAACTGCCTGCACTTGGGAGCAGAACATCCCTATGTTTTGCCAGTACACCAAGGAAAACTAATATTAATTTGGCCATTAAACTCAAAATGTGATAAATTCTCAAAACAAATATTCCGTACATGGTGTTAGGCTGAAGGCAGTTCTGATTCCAAGGTATTATTAAAGTTTCAACATTTTGGCCCCTAACAATTTCTTTCATGCAATTCTTAGAATGGTTATTCAGGTGGTCCATGTTAATTGGCAGATGCCCAATGGCAAGATAGAAAGTACATATTTTACTTCACTTTCTTAACTGGATAATTGGTGGATTATAAGAGCTGGTAAAAAAGGAACACCAGCTTGTTCTTACCCCCTCCTTCTAGCCTTGAGCCTTCAGTATAGGTGTAGAAGAACAATCCTCTAACCCTTTTAGTATTCTTAATATTTCTGATAAGTAGTGAGGTTAATTGATTAATCACTATTCTTTTTTTTTTTTTTTTTTTGGTAAGGTGCTAAATCTTAAGAAAATCAGAAACACTTAAGTAGCCTTAGTAAAGATGGGGAGTGGATTACTGTTGACCCAAATTCTGAACTAGTTGACTTCTGTGTACTGTTTCTATTGTAAAAAGAGGAAAAAGCCCACTACCAGCTTCATGCTGCCCAACTGCAACAAGGAAAGGTTCTCTACTAGCATGAGTGGAGAAAACACAGTGACCCTAAATTCTGTCCTTCCAAAAACAATAGCAAATCTCCCACTTTATCCTATAATACGTAGTATTATGGTTTTGGATCAGTGCTTCCCTGAAAACTGCTTCTTCAAATATGACTAAGAAACACACTTGTGAGTGTTTCAGATTGCATTGAACACAGGAAGCTTTTACTATTCCTTTGCTTTGGAGCATTTTCATTAGGATATCACATGCACAAGGTCCTATGCAAGATATTAAAAATCTTTTTTTTGCCATCTGTATAGGAATAAATTTCAGCCCTGAGTTTAAAAAAAATATTTTAGGTCTTTCTTGAAGTATATGCTAAATCAAGTCCAAAAGCCAGGTTTCCAACTGAGTGTCACTAGCTACAGTGTAGCGTGTAAAAGAGACATATAAGCTGTTTCCTCATTTTTTTGTGAAACAGAAAGAAATGAAGCATCATTTTCTGATCCACACTGCTGCCTTCCAGTAAAAGGCAAAGATTCTGAACTTTCTACCATAAGCACTATATATGAATATGTGTAATGTGTTGTGCCAGAAAACTGTAAGTACTGAAAAATAATGTCAGCATCTTTCCTCATAATCATGGGGTTTCGGTGAGTAAAAAAACTTTGCCTCTAATTTACCTTTTTTATTTTCTTGTGTTGATCTTTTGCATGTCATATTTTTTACTTAATCTCTTTAGCGACAAGGACAAGATGTATTTGTTTTTAAACAAAAGCTGACAGTCTCACATAGTAGGATGAGTTCAAGCAATGAGGCATAAGAAAAAACAATTTATATCACAAGAATTTTATCACAACGGTTGGCAATGCTTAGACCTGTTCACAGTTCCTGCTGATTTGATTCTCTTGAATACAACCTCTGACACATACAAGGAGCAGATAATTATATGTTTTTTTCTACTACAATCCAGTGTAAAGATCCCAGTAAACCTTATTTAATAAACCATATCACTTTATGTGTAAGGAAGGTTTAGAATTTGACAGATAGAAAGCTGACATTCAGAGGTGTTCCTCCTTTTTGCCCCACAGAATGATGCCTGGATTCAGACCAGAGGTAAGTATACGGGTTTTCTTTTGAAAATCCTCATGTTGCCCTGAAAATCCCCATTTCTTTCCTGGTATTTGCACAATGAGCCAAATTTTTGGCAGTTTGCCAAGTTAACTACTGGCCACACAACAGATGCTGAATGGGAACCCTGAGAGCAAGCTGTATCCTTGTAAGGGTGGCAAAGCCGATGTTACCCAATAGCCTTTTCTTTTAATTCAGTATATAATCTAAATAATTACTCTTTTCTCTGCAAAAATCATGCCTTCCCACCCTATTTCCTTCAAGCTGGAGAAGATCCAACCAGACTCCATCCAACCCACTATGTGGCCCTGTGGGGAAAAAAAACCCAAAAACCCTACTGCTAGATGATGTAGTTGATTGGGTAATTTAAGCAGTACTTCATGGCTGAATATTTAGGTTTCACTTCCTATTGCCGATGTGTAAGTTCCCAGGAATTGCCTGAAAACTTACTTGCAAAATTTAAATCATTTGGATGTTTTAGATGAGCAATACAGGCTTTAGAAGCAGCCAGGTTTAGCTTACCTTACACCTCAATTCTGCCCAAATTCTTTTTGAATTGTAATACCTTCTTCAACTAAGCAAGGCTGTAAGTTCTAACCAAAATGTCATTCAAAATTCAAATGAGAATGTTGGCTGGATATTTTTTAGAAAGGTGATGACTGGAAGCATAATAACACTATGGTTTTTATTATATATGTGAGTTAAATAAGCCTTGATAATCTCTTAGGGATGTTCTTCCTACAGTATCCTAAATCTTGATTTGCAAAATAAAATTCTGCAGATGAGAATAGGAATTTTGATATACTTCTCATTCTTACAGGTATATGCATCTTCCCTGTTTTTTTCGTACAGCTGTCCATGTACCTCAGAAGCTATACCGTGTCCATACTCAATCTTTGCATATTCTTCCTTGGTAAAATTCTTTAAAATCCCTGCAGCAAATGCATACAAATAAATTTTAAGAATAATGGAAGAGCTTTACCACTAAGGATACAGAGCTGTCAGGATGCAGAGATTCTTACGTACTCTAAGTACACACTTCAATAAGGCGTTTGCTACTTCCTTTCAAGATATTGACTATTATACAGAAGTCATGGGAATGAGGATATTGTTGCTGGTCAATGGGTACAGAGAGAAAACAGGAAGGCTCTTGTGTTTGTGCTATACTTAGAGCCAAGAACTAGTTTCCATACCAACGACAGGAAATGTTGAGCAATAAGACTCTTGCTTCAAAAATGACATTGAAAATTAGATGTTATAATGCTCCCTTTAAATTACAGGGGGAAGGTTATAGACAAAAAGCAAGTGAAATAGTGTATAGTGAGTCAGCCTTAACTGAACAAATAATTTCATTCAGGAATATAGAAAAATAATTTTTTTTATGTTTCCAAATGAAATCCATCCAAAGCTTCTGCATTCTCTATTCCAAAGTAATATTGCTTGCCCTTGACTTCTGGTAAATCTGAGTAAAGGATGGTCAGATTAAGCATGCTTAACTTTACCAAAGCACAATATTCAAGATCCAACGGGCCAGTTTTTGGCCAAGTAGTTGGCACAATATAATTGTTTATAAAGCTTAAATAACACATTCTACACATTTTATACAAAATACCAGAGTTAGGATAAGGTAGCATTTTTGGCCTACTTATATTGGGGAATACTTTATGAATGAAAAGCCTGACCTTGTCATTTCCCCATTGGAGCAAAGGCAAGAGAAGGTGTTACTGAATCAGAAGAGAAAGGATTAAGGAAATTCTGCAAAGGAAAATGTACATGGAAGGAAGGAAGGAAGGAAGGAAGGAAGGAAGGAAGGAAGGAAGGAAGGAAGGAAGGAAGGAAGGAAGGAAGGGAGGGAGGAAGGGAGGGAGGGAGGGAGGAAGGAAGGGAGGAAGGAAGGAGGGAAGGAAGGAAGGAAGGAAGGAAGGAAGGAAGGAAGGAAGGAAGGAAGGAAGGAAGGAAGGAAGGAAGGAAGGAAGGAAGGAAGGAAGGAAGGAAGGAAGGAAGGGAGGGAGGAAGGAAGGGAGGAAGGGAGGGAAGGAAGGAAGGAAGGAAGGAAGGAAGGAAGGAAGGAAGGAAGGAAGGAAGGAAGGAAGGAAGGAAGCCCAAAATTCAGAATAAGTAGGAAATTAAAAGGGAATTGCTTCTTCTCACTCAGTGATTTGGATTGTGACAATGATGAAACCATTTCTCTGACTAAATGTTGAAAGCTGCTCTAGGTATGGTTAGTTATGAATTAGTCATCCCTTCATAGCCACTGGAGAGAAAGATACAATTCTAGAAAGCAACATATGTCATCCAAAAGCAGACAACTAAATAGGTCACATAAAGCTTTTTCCAGTGTCTTAACTTTTGGCTGTTGAATATACCATGCTCAGACATGTAAAATTATGTGCAAAGCCCACCCCTAAAGACCAAAGTAAACACTAACAGTTGCCTAAAGAGCATATTATCTTTCTACTGTTGTGTAAAATTCTTAATGGCAATAGTGGGGAAAGGCAGCATGTGAAACTTTAAATTCATATTGGACCTTATGGACTACAAACACAAAATATATCTTACTTTTCTGAAAGAACTGTATCAGTTATCAGGAAAGAAAAAGTAGGAAAATTTAGCCTTTTAAATAGTTTATTGATATGATTATTCTTCACTCTTGTGAATAAAAGAAAGGCATGGTCATGCCAAATAAAATTTACTTAAACACCAAACATGTAAACTCACATTGGTTGCATTCCACAGACAACTATTGAAAAATCTATTAAAGCAAGGTGCAAAATTTTTTATGTTGAGAAAATCTCTTGTTCTAGATTTGACAATCATCAAACGTAATATTTATATAATGGTGATAGACAGAATATTGTCTCAGCCCAATGTGACTTCTGGTGTGGTAAGAAGAGATAGGAGTCCAGAAGTTACCAAGAAAAGAGAGGAACTTTAAAAATGGAGATAAACATTTATTTTAAGTTGGACAAGTGATGTTTTAAGGAGTCTTGGTGACATAACATGTAATAAAGATGTATTAAACTTATTAACACCTCCATATTTCTTTTGAGTGTGAAAAGTCAAGTCATCATCTTTTCTCTACATCTTTCATTCTTCTATAGAGAAAAGTTCCTCTCTTTGGGATAAAGTGAGCAACATTGCATACAATATTTAACAAGTGGGCAAATCATTGTTGCTACACCAAATTCTCATTCCTGAGTGGCATTAATATATTGCCCATTATTAGAAATATATAATTAGGATTATGATCTTATTTTACATTTACCATCATCAGGTTGCACCTGTCATTCCCTTGTCTAGTCATTCATTAGTGTGATATAATTCTTGATCCTGTGTGTTTCACAAGTGTGAATAATTTGCATGTCTTGAAAACATTATCACCTCATTATTTCAGGTTGTTTATGTGTGCTTCAATATCCAGGTTCTAGCAGCGATTCCTGGGTGATATCACAGATGACTTCTTGTCATTGTAAAACCAGACTTTTCTAACCCTAAACAGTATTTCTTATTTTCTGCTGTTGTTAATCCATAAAAAGATACCATATGTGGTGATTTTGTTCCTTTTAACTATCTTTAGTGAAGGATGCTTCTTCACATGTTCTACAATTAATGATATGATGGAATCATTTGGATAATTAAAATTCTGCAGCTGACTTTTAGGTAATTAGGTAGAAATTTTAGGTTTTTAACTCATAAAAGTAAAAAATTCAACACAAGACAACACGACATTGTCTTCGTTTTTAAGCAGTAGGGATATACCTGCACCTGGCAGGGAATCAACAGTTAGGAAGCCCACAGACTGACAGAATCTCTATGACTGATCTTTGAAAGTCATCTTGATATTGAAAATGTTGAATCTTGAGGCATGCAACAAGATTCCTACCTTCCCAACTGTCTGCAGTTCCTCAAAGTTATTACTCAAAAGGGTAGTATCCCCAAGGAACCAGGAAAACTTTGGTCACCGTGTACCCTATCTGTTGTAAAGACATGCACATGCACTGATTTAAAGTCTCACAAGACTATGCCTTCCCATTTATCTATGTGCTGCAAGGTTTCAGCTTGACTTTAACAGTACACTTTCCTCTGGAAACAATAAAGATGTCTCTTCTTTGGCAGCTTCAGTCCTTGCAATCAAAAAGCATCAAGCACTCACCCGCCACCCTTGAGGAAGCTCAGCTGAGATGTTGGAAAAGTGTGACTGCTGATGCAAAGGACAAATCACCTACCTAAGCCTACTGTAATTCACCTTTTTGAATCAAGACTGTCTCCATCTCTTAATGGACTAGAGCAGAAAAAGTACTCCTTCCTTTCAGAATAAAGCAGTTACTATATTCTAGATTGTCACTGCTTTTCACCCAGATGAGCATTCCTGCTGTTTCAGGAGTGACCCCGGAGACCAAATTCCACAAGTCATCCTTGCAATATGAGCTCTGCAGAAATGACAAAGACAGGATGAAGAGTAGCAAAGTGACCAAAATTAATGTGATACTGCACATGGTAGTGATATACTTTGATCATATCCCTGAAATGTCAGTGGGAATCCTATGGGAACTGTAAATAACACTCAAATAATTATTAGAAGAGAGCTCCTTAACGTTTTCAGTAGATCTTGGCCAGACAACAGTTAGTTCATAGCTGAACACTTATTTTAGTTACTTAAAATAAGAACATCTTTCTTTGAATTTATTTGTGTCTGAAGTACAGCTTCAACCTTGTACATAGAGAAGAAGCAAAGAAACACTTCAGTAAATGTGCAAAATCAAAGGGACAAACAATTTTTTCTGAGGTCATAAGCAGTTAAAAGCAAACAAATGTCAACAGCATAAATTTTATCTTAAACTTCCAAATTTGGAAATGTGTCTAATATTTTAAGTTAAAAAAAAGAATAAAAGAGAGAAAGCAAATACAGATTTTGAATGGAAATGCCATACACGTGAAAGTGTCCACTAAGTGCATTTTTAATTTTTCTTCTGTTTCCTTTTGGACATAAAGTACTTACGAAATAATTATAATCCAAATCCTGTACATTAGACATTTCACTTTTGCTGTTATTGCTAGTAATTTGTTCTTTGAAGATCTAACCTCAGGTGCCGGTCGTAGCCTGTTAAGGCTAGGCTACATCCTTTTGATCACGTTCCAACAACAAAATGCTGTAAAATAGTTTCCGCTTTTAAAGACTCAATTTTCATTTGGAGCTTGGAGTGAAAGAAAATTTGGAAAGAATGGAATTCAAATATTTCTGTGTTTACCCATCTTGACACGATCCTTGTTATTGAGTGATTACAGTTAAAATTTGGATCATATTTTATGCTGTTCAGAGAAATTAATTACATTTATTTTAAACTTAATTTTTCATAGATGAATGTTTATTCCTGGCTTTATCTTAAAAGAAAAGTTATGAGAAAATGCCCTTTCCACATTTTCTAGGTGCTTGAATCAGTCACCCTGGATCAGTATTTAAATTACTTTCCCAACAATGAATTTGACTCACAGTTTCAAAATAAAGGGACGTAAACCAGTTGCTAAAAAATGTATCTTTTAAAAGGTGTTGCAGAGGAGTTGCTCATTCCAAAGCATACTTTTATAGAGAGCTAGACTTCTTTTGTGCAAACAAGAATGGACATATATATGCATTCACACAAAGATTAGATGCATGGAATCAGAGAAATGAATCTTTTATTTCACTTGCTATTAAGGTAATTTTCCTCCAAGTTTCCCTGCTGTCCTAAGTTTTCCCTAAATTCCCTACAGTTACAATTGGTTTGCACCCTTGCAAGGAGCTAAAATCACAATAAATTAGAATTGTCATCCTTTTGGTGTCTTTCCATAGAGTTTTCTCCCCTATGTTAAATGCATTGTCATTTACAGAAAGTGCCTTTTCCAGAATTAAAGCTCTCTCAAGTCAAGTTCATGTGGGATGAACAATTTCCAAAACTGGCATTGAAAAGATGAGGGTAACTACAAGGGAAAATAGTCCCCCTGCAAATCTGTTCTAAGCATAGAAGTGAGTACCTCCACCTTCATTGAGTATTACCTCCTTTAAAGCCATTCATCCCATGGGGAGAGCACTAGATGTTAAGCTATATTAATCAAACAATCCAATAGCCCATGTCCATGGAAGACAGTATTTGAAAACACAGAGAGTACATTGCATACCTGAATTATTTTATAGAAAACATAGATGGTTTTAAAAAAAGCCTCAGTACAGAATTATGTGCAAAAAAGAATATGAGCTGAAAGTTCAGTTCTTTCAGTGTTGCTTATAGTGTAACTGGAGAATATTCTGAATAAAACATTTAAAAAAATATATTATTTTTTATCACTCTGATACTAATGGCTATTAGTGAGAGCCATGCACTTTTAACACAAAAATTCTTTGATCATGCTGGTAAGGGGAAACAGTTTTACCTCTTTTTTTAGTGTCTATGAAAACAGCAAAAGCTCTTGCTAGTTTAGAAATCGTATTGGTCTTCTATTTAAATTCCATAGCTGAGATACGGTTCAAAATAATAAGGGTGAATACATATTTAATGGTCTAAAGATAGACTAGTAAACTCAAGAGAGAAGATTGACGTCAAATATGATCTTTTATCTAGCTGCCTATTTTACTGCCTGTTAATGTTCTGCAGAAGAATACGGCATTTAAATCTGTTTTCTTATTACAAAAGAAAGGAGAAAAAAAGTAAACTGTTTGTCTTATAACGTATACTCCTGCTTTAAACAAAAGTATTTTTAGCAAAAACAATAGTGGAAACTTTCAGACAAAGTCTTTTGAATTTTCCAGCTCTTTGAACTAAGGTTCACACTGGCATGAACATGTTTTTTCTGGCTCTCCGGTGAACGCATTGAGAGCTGATGCCTCTTTTCTTAATAGTTATTTGCTTCAGAGAATGCTGTACACATATCTACAACTTAGTCAGGGAGTGCAATTCTCTGTGTAACTTGACTACAGTATTTCAGTCTTCTACATCAACACACAGTTTTGTCAGCAGCACTCCATTAGAGATTCTGGCTTCTACCTTGAAGAACCAAAAAATGAAAAAAGATAAATTGCTGTATTTTTTTAATCATCACTTTGTTCTATTCTTGCAAAGAACAACAAGAAGTTCCAATTTCTCTGCTTTCAGCCTGATAATAGCTTACAGTATTTTTTTGTATTACATTCTCTGCATTGCCTTCCAATTAAATTCTTTTTTTTTAAGTGCTCTACCAGCCTGGTTACACGTATCTCAGTGACCTGTTGATTTCTTAAGTGCTGGTCCTGGCTGTGCGGTACTCAGATTCAGATACACAGCAGCTGTTCAGAGCAGTGAGTTATAGGCACAGTATGTTTCTAACAGATCATTTCAGGGGAATAGTCATGGTATTTAGAAAGAAAAAAACTGTTTAAAAATAAAGTTTTCAGATCTGGTGATAGGAAGAATCCGTGAAAGATCTAGATGCTTTTGTATCTCCTCTTTACCTTTTGAAGTCAGTGACTCAAAAAAGAAAGTGGGAATCATCACCTTCCTTTCCACTTCTATTTCACTCACTGCTCAGATATATTATGTTCAATATGCATTTCCATATTTCCTCCTTTCCATAGCATGTGAGTCCTCTTGTAAGAACTCAGTTTAGCTAGGCTTTCACTGGATGTTCACACAAATCTGACTGGATTCCTGACTGAGTCTTTGCTGCTCCTTTGTTGCCCCAAATAAACTATGACAATCAGCATTGTCCCTTGTGAAATAATGAGTTTTGGAATCTCACTACAGTGCTACTGGTGATTTTCACCTATCTGCCCAACACTGCTGCCTGATTTTGCAGAAGTATATTGTAATATTTTTGAAATGGTGTCAGATTGTCTCTTCACTTAGACTTCACCAGCTGGTCTTTGAAGAGCCTGGTTTAACTGCTATTATAAAAAGAAGAAACAAATCAAGAAATGACCCCAAAAACCCACTAGAAAACAATCCCAAAATGCTAGATATAGAGATACACTGGCAAAAGGCATGTGAAAAAAAAAATTCATTGAAAGCATTTTCTGAAATCAAATAAGCACTGAGAATGGGAAAAAAAAATCAACAACCCACTAGCAAAACAAAATCAAAAAATCCTAGCAACAATGATGACTTCAGTTTGCAGAGCAGAACATTAACTGGCTTCCTGCCACTGGCAGTTCCATGCTTTTCAAACATCGCTTGCAGCATAATCTTCAGTTTATTGATATATTAATTGTATTCTCTTTGGGCTGGAATTTTGTTCCAGAAATAACAGTTCAGATCATATCCATTTCTGATCTGTGTTCTAGGAAGAGTCCTTCTGAAAAATGATAACAGTTTTTGGAGGCACTGACCTTTGAGCATTTCTGATACAGTAAAGCAAGGAGGGAAACATGTTCATTTGTCCATCTGTTATCTATCATACATATGTTTTCTTCTCAGCTGTTGTCCATTGTAGGGTATTTATCACCTTAGCTCTTCCAGGAGGAATCTGTTCTAAAACTGTGTTTGCCTTGTGATCGTCATAATAAGGCCCCAGCCTTGACTGGACTACCTAAGATTTATTACAATGTGTCTTACATGATAAAAACAATAAGGAAGCTGATAGATAAGAAAAAGAAGAGTTAAACAATACAAATTAAGAGTTAAGCAATACAAAGTGTGAAAAATCTCAGTCATCATTTCAAAGGGAGGGGTGTGTCTTAGAACAATGTAGATTAATACTCTGTTAGTAACATATAATATTTACAATACAAAGGCTCTCAGGAGATGCTCACACCTAATTAATTCCTGGGACACAAGGAACACTGATTCCTCATGCGTTAGGTACTCCTTACAAAGTCATATTGAGATGCTTCATAACTGAATAGTCATTATTTAAACAAAAGAGGTGGGGTAAATGTATATGGATGGGTTGCATTGTAACAAAAACCCTAAACTTAGTGTTTTATAAAACTCTATTAATATCAGAATCTCTTTTTCTGTTCCTTCTTTACTTCTTCCTTGCCAGTCATGAAGAAATTTTGTGCAGTCTGAGCAGTCATGAAAAACCAAAAATGCTTATAAATGTACATTCTATATATAATGAAATAAGGCCTAGATATTCTTGACTGGTTAAATGCAGTGTAAACATTTCAGTTTCTAAATAATCACCTGGTCTTCCTCCAATCTTAGCAGTCTGGGAAGGTTCATAATATGGAAAATAATGTGGATTGAAAAGCCCAAACAGCTACTACGTAACTGTCTGTACGGGCACGTCACAAACATTTATTTTTCATCATTGTTCCTTACCTCCTACAAGATAACTGGACTTTTATCTCAGCGACAACTTGGAAAAAGCACTAACTTAATTCCTGTTACCAACAACTGGAGGTCCTTGTCTCATTATCAGTTCTACATCTCTATGACAGATCTTTGTGTGTTAGAAAGTAAGGCAGGAGAGATTTCCTTTTGTTTTATCTGAGAGTGTATCTCCTGAACCCAGTACCTAATTTACTTGGGTTGCACCTTGGTTAGACTACAACTAGGACTCCATCTTGTTGTATAGTCTTAACTTCTTTCAGAGCTTTCTTAGCCATTCACTTTCTTCACTGCTGCTTTCCTTTATATTTCTACATAAAATTATTTTCTTTTATGTATGTGTTAACTAAAATGTAAATAAAAACATTTTCATTCTATTACAACAACAAAGACTGACGTGTTTCAGTATGTTTCACCTAGCCTATGACTGCATCACCATTAGGTTTACTTACTTGCCTATCCTGCTGAGTGCCTGTATATATGTACAAGATTTCAAAAGCCAGGCCTATTAGGCCTTTACTATTAACTCATTCAATTTTTATGAGAACATGGGTCTTGAAGGTATTACAAACTTTCCTTCCAGTCTGATAAGTTGACATCAAATACTCAGGCTATGTTTTTATAGAAAAGTGATTGTATGCCAATGGGTTTTTTTTGGTTCAATTTTTTTTTGCAAAAAAAGAATTATTTTAATTGATTTAAGTCTTTAATTTAAAGGATAAGCATGGTTTGCTTAACATCTCTGCTTCAAGAGACTGCAAGTAAATCTTTTAATGCAGATACATTAATTGTTGACATTTAGTTGGAGTTTTGACTTTTTTGGAATTAAGGGATTTACTTGTTTACAATCAGTCAAGTCTTATTTTTGAAAATATAACTCAGTATGGATTCACTCAGACTTCAGGTGGAAACTGAGGAGATCATGAATGCTGTATTGTACAAAGGAAAAAGCACCTTTTAGAGCAGGGATATATTGGACATTGATTCACTACAGTATGAACAAAACCCCAACAGAACCAATATAGGAACATAGCTGGCCGCTGAGTCTGTGAATATGGATGTCCACCTCCCAAAGCACTTTCCTTCACAAAGAAGCAGGAGGAAGTGCAACTGAGGTAGCTGCAATTCTGCATAACTAAAGGGTGTTGAGAGACAATTCTGCCTGCTCCTGACTTGAATGAAGGTCTTTCCACAAAGAGAGTATTTGCTCTGGCATTGTTAAGTACTGGGCAACAAGCCATTGCCCATGTTGATATAATGACTATGGCAACACAATGACACGAATGTCTCACTGAAGATGAGCTGTCCTTGAATCATTTCACCAGTGTCTTAAGTATGTGATTTTCATCATATTTTATTCTATTTTTTTAAGACCACTATGTTTAATACAGACAGAATAAACTGAACTCCTGCTTTCAGTGTTGACAACACTTAGGCCAATCTGTCTGCTTGCCATAATCTGAAATATTGGGCCCATTTTTCCTTTAAAGTTCTGGTGCCTAAAGACAACTTTCAGTATTTAAGGTTCTGCACCATCACTAATTTGGCCAGCTGAGAACAAAGTCCTCACATTTTGCTCATGAAGCTCAAGCTGGGAAGGTGAGCATGGCCTACAAGTAAAGGTTCATTAAACAACATTGTAGATATCAGAAGTAGTGGGTTTAGCAGCAGCTTTTGAGTGGCAGAGTTTTCATACAGGTTTGTAAAATAGGCAAGGGAACTACGTTTTTCATCTCTTGGTGGATGGCTAGGGAAAAAAGTGTCAAGTCTATGCTACAGTTTATGCTATTCCCTTACATGGTTAAAAATATCCCAGGCACCAGGCCATCCTTGAAATCCATAGCCAAGTACGGTGTCAGTCAGAGCTTGACTAGATGCCAGTGAACAGCTGCATATTTTGAGCTCTGGTGGAAGCTCTGAAGCCAATGCACCTATCCTGCTATAGAAAAGATACGAAAGAGAAAAACAGACCCAAATAGGAGTTAACATATTGAAATAGATCATATAATGGACTTGTGTAGGCCATTAAAATTGAGAACTTATGTGATTTTTTTAGCCTGAGTCAATACTCTGCTCATTAATAAATGGATTCAGAATTTAAAGTTTCGGCCCTGCCAAAACCTATTGAGGATGATGCAGAGGTTTCATAACACACATCTTCAGTCAGACCTTAAGCAACAACATCATCGCTGGTAATGGCAATCTACAATTATACTTTATTAACTGTATTCCTTGTCTTTTTATTTTCCTTACATGCTGAATTACCTTAAAATATACTTATTGAAGTATATCTTGTGGATACAAACGATTAGTTGCTAATGTGTATCACATGAAAGTTTTAGTTTTTTAACAACACGTTCTTTTGTTAAGATTATAAAGTAATGAATCACTAGAGCAAGTAACAGTTCTGTAGTTTGGTTCTAATTTCAGAGTAAAAAATTCCCCAGCTATTCCCCAGCTAAATATAAAAGAATAATGTAAACATGAAAACTACATTGATTCAGTTGTTCTGAGTTATCTTTTTGCTATAATATAAATGTATATACTGTTTTACAGGGTCAAATCAAGTAAAAAGTTGCTGCCTCGGAGAAATTACAATCTGGTTGAGATCTTCAAAGTTTTAAATATTTAGATGTAAGAAATGCTCATGTTCTAATACTATTGTAGGATAAAAAAATTAATCTTCAACTTTGTTTGCATGTGCTTAAGAAGATCTTTGGGTGTTGCTTTGATTTGGAGTTTCAGTATGAGGACTTATATACCACAACAACATGTGTGAACTTAATAAAAATGTAGATAGTACAAAAGACATTTAAACTTCAATAACAGAATATTCCTGATAAAGCTATTTGATGGAGGAAATGATATAAAAATTAATCTTTCATAGCTGGTACAACCCACATGAGAAAGAAACTATACATTTAAGAAATAGGTATACATGATAAAGGGTAACTTCACATAAAGAGACCAGAATAGGCAGTTAAGGACATTCTAGGTTTATCCAAACAAACCTACAAGTTGACACAGGTAAGAAGGAGGCTTTGTCAAGATTTGATGAAAAAGATGAGTGGGATGTCAAAAAGAGAGAAATCCAATGTTATAGCCTCAGTAGAAAACTGACACACTTGGAAACAGTTCATATACAACTATTGCTGATTCGATCTTTCCCAGGTTTCAGTCCTAAGGGTATTAGTATAGTCACATTTTCTTCAGTAACATAAGTAATACTATTGCTGATGTTGTCTTAATTAATTCAGATGACAGACACAAAAGCATATTCCAAAAATAGCCCAGCCTTAAATTATCTCTTTGCAGCTTTCTGCTTACATAATTTGTGCCAGGATTGTAAGTAATTGGAAGAGAAAGGTTCATGCTTTCTACTCCTGCACTGACTATCAATTGATATGAGGTTCTTAGAAGAGCAATGATCAGGCGTGGAGCAAAACAGACGTCATGTTTAGTGACTCCCCATACTATTCTGCTTTGTATATGGCATATGAACTTATATGCTGATACTAAGATATAATCTACTGCAAACTATAAGGCCTTCTGAATTGTTGCATTTTGGCCTTTCTGTGTAAGGCTTTTTAATGCAAGCCTAAGCTCTATAAAATGTCTGCAGAAAGAAGCAGGAGGAAATATATCATATACATCAAAAGATGAAGATAAGTATGTCCAAATCACAGAAGTATAAGACATTTAAATCCTTTTATGTGGAAATTATGTTTGAAATAGAAGCCAAGGTCAGGTCCAGTCATCCCCATATTTCAGAGGTTTTCTTACTTCCTTTATTCTGCAGGGAATATAAAGCCTCAAATTTTACCAGTATACAAATGAGAGGGACAGATCTTGACAACATGGACAAATACTAGAGATAGATTAAATAGTTACGATAACATAGGAATCAATCAAAACCTCCATTAAAAAAACAGATGGAGATTTTACGATAATTGAATGCATAGTTAATTTCATTTTTTCTTCATTTTCAAGCATATCTGCACTCATTTCCCTATCTGGGATCAGAATACACTGTGAAAAAATACTATGACTCAGACAACATTAATAATATTTCCAGTGGGAATGGAAGAAGACTACATGAGCATTTTCATAAATAAATTTTTTCTCATGGGGTTTCCAGATAGTTTTAAGTAATGGAGGTTATGGGAGACTTGGAACTAAAATCTAAACAAATACTCAGACTTTGGGGAGACTGAATATAATCTCCTTGCCCTTCCTTTTTTTGCTTTTGATGTCTGTCTAGCACATGAATAATCAACAAAAAAAAAATAAGGGGGAGAGGGAGGGGAAGGAAGGAAGGAAGGAAGGAAGGAAGGAAGGAAGGAAGGAAGGAAGGAAGGAAGGAAGGAAGGAAGGAAGGAAGGAAGGAAGGAAGGAAGGAAGGAAGGAATTCACATTCCTGTATTTTGGCCAGGACAGTCCTTGGGAGCTTAAGTGGTATTCATGTGATTTTGGCATGTGTAGCAATGCACTTTGAATGTATTAAAAAGAGTAGTTAATGGATGTGCATTGTTTTGGGTGTCAGTTTAATCTATTTAACTCTTCAAAATCCAACGTGTTTCTTCATAGATTACTGAATCACAGAAACACAGAATCACAGAGTCACAGAATAACCTGAGTTGGAAGGGACCGACAAGGATCACCTACTTCCAATTCTATCTCTGCATAGGATAACTCCCAAGTTTGCACCACGTGTCTGAGTGCATTGTCCAAATGCTTCTTCAGTATTGTCAGACTTGGTGCTATTAGTACTTCCCTGGGGAGCCTGTTCTAGTGCTTCACCACCCTCTGAGTGAAGAATCTTTTCCTAATATCCAACCTAAACCTCCCCTGCCACACCTTCTTGCCATTCCCTCGGATCCTATTGTTGGTCACCAAAGAGAAGAGATCAGCTCCTCCTCCTTCCTTTGTGAGGAAGCAGTAAAGTGCCATGAGGTCCCCCCTTGGTCTTCTCCAGGCTGAACAGATCAAGTGAATTAAACTTACTCTGAATTAAAAGTCACATAGAAGCACAAATGGACATCACATCATGCTGCTGCTGTTCATGCACCTGTGTGAAGTGGCAATGCATATGATACAAGACACATAATGTGGGGAAGAGAAGATGGATTTGTGACTGAGACACAGAGCTAAGGGCCAGGAGCCTTAGGTACAATTTCCAGCTCTGTCACAAAAGTCCTTGTGACCTTGAGTCAGACACAACCTCTCTGAGCCTCATGCTTCACTTTCTTTCAAGGTCATTTCAAATTAATTATTAGTTGTCAGGCACTTTTTCATCCTTGTACAGAAGGCACTATAAAATACAGTTTCTTCCATTTATACTGAGGTGAAAAACGTGTAAAGAAAGGGATGTTGATCCTGTGAAAGGGATCAACATCACCCACTACCACTCCCAACAAAAGACAGACACAAATGGCAGGGGGCAGCTACCCTGTTACACTTTGACATGTTGACTCCATTTACACCTTTCATATGTGCTGGAATTCAATCCTTACACTGTCCTTCTGTGTTTCCCTTTACCGCCCTTCCTCCTGTTCTTACCTATACAGCCGCTGAAGTTCCAAATTCCCCATAATCGGCAGATTAAGTTAGTTTGGTTGTAGCTCTTTTATCTGGTCATGTTCTGGTTCCACTGAGTTAATCGGGTATATTCCATTTCAAAAGGCAAACCTGTGGCCAAGAAAAATCTGCATTTCTTCTCCTAGCATGCATTAACTCTTCTGTCTACATCCATTAAGATAGCCCAGAATGTAGAAAAAATACATAAATTTAGGATAACTTATGATGTTTAAAACAGCGCTATAAAAATATACAATCCCTAGTTACAAGTCCACATATAGTCACCTGAAAATATTTTACAGTAAATCAAATATTCCAGTACCTGAAAGGGGCCTACAAGAAAGCTGGAGAGGGACTGTTCATAAAGACTTGTAGTGATAGGATGAGGGGGGAAGGATATAAAGTGGAGGGGGGCAGATTTAGGCTTAATATAAGGAAGAATTTCTTCACCATGAGCATGGTGAGGCACTGGAACAGGTTGCATGGGGAAGTTGTGGATGCCTTGGGCAGCCTGATCTACTGGGATGTCCCTGCCCATGGCAGAGGGATTGGAACTAGATGATCTTTAAGGTCTCTTCCAACCCAAACTATTCTATGATTCTGTGTTTCTATTTTTATTTTCTCTACACATGGCTGACCTCCCACGTTAAAATTTAGCAGCATTAAGTTCTATGTCCATTTCAAATACATGTGATTTTTTTTTGTTATAAAAAATAAATTTTCAAAAGAAAGCATCAGAACTTAGCCCAAGGCTGAAATTCACTGGATTTCTATTGCTATTTCTTTTTTCATTTTCTTTTTTTTTCTAATAGAAATGCTTCTTTCAACACAGTTTCTTTAAAGAGTACGCAAACAAATTAAAAAAAATCTCTATTCACACTGAGTGTGTTTGAACGAAAAGACCTCAGTGACTTTTTTTGTTGTGTGAATTGCTGCTGCTGCTGAATGCTCTCTCTAATTATGCATGGACCATACTCAGTGATCAGATTTTCATCAATGTGGTTTTATTAAGTTGCAAAATTACAGAGAATGAAATGATAAAAGAGTAGTAATATAGTACAGTAATATGTAGCAGAACATATTGCTGTTTGGTAGCTGATTACAGTAAGTAAAATAATTCTCCCATTTATCTTATCTCCTGAACTGCTTAGCTGCATTAGTTATAAGTTGTTTATTTTGGCATAAAAGCTGATGTGAAGACTCATTTTTCATTTCATATAAAAGCTGGATGACAGAATCATCATTTTGCTCTCATGATGCAACTTCTCAAATTTGAAAAGACCACCTGGTAATGTTTTTCTTAATGTTATCAGCAGACATTTAGAGCTGGATTTTCTAAGCTTGGCCTCCTGGTTATAACCACAAAATACACATACAAAAATGCTACTGCATACTAAAAGATTACTGCGCTAACAGCATGCATACTTAAGTATGCAAATAGCATAATAATAGAACTAAAGGCAGTATGAGGAAAGGATAGAGCTAGACTATTAAAAGAATAAGAAATCGAGAGTTTGGATGTACAGTGTACAATTCATAATAATATTCTTAATTTTCTTAATAATAATCTTTATTTTCTTAATAACAATTAGTTTTCAGATTACTGCCTTGTTCTGAAAGGACTGATATTGATATTTTACATAAGTTCCTTAGTGTTCTCAATATTTATTTATTACTATTACTATCACAGAGTCACAAAATGGTAGGTGTTGAAAGCGACCTCTGGACATCATCTAGTCCAACCCTCCCAATTAAAGCAGGTTCACATAGAGCAGATTGCACAGGAATGTGTCCAGATGGGTTTTGAATATCTAGAGGAGACACCAAAACCTCTCTGGGCAACATGTTCCTGTGCTCTGTCGCCCTCAAAGTAAATGTTTCTCATGTTCAGGTGGAACTGCCTGTACTCAATTTTGTCCCTATTGCCCATTGGACACCATTGGAAAGAGTCTAGCCCTATCATCTTGACAAAAAACCAGCCACTTTTGCTTGGGAAACAATGAGGTTTGCACCCTTGTACTCTCAGAATGATTCCCAAATAAGACAAAGGTGTTCACAGTAAAAGCATAACTTGCAATATCTGCATGCATATCATGAGACTGGGGAATAAGCTATAGTGGAATAAACAATCTGAATTACAGACTGCATCCTGCACTTATTCAGTTTTTATTAATAGTCTCTGTATGTGACTGTAAGCATGCAGGATTAACACTGTAAAGAAATTCTGGTATCTTGATTTCTGCTGAGAAAGGCTTATCAAGGCTCTGGAAGAATCTGGCCAACAGAAAATTTCTGGAAAACGTTGAATGGTTTTAACAAGTCTTGTTCACTGCCACCGTTACAGTAACCCAGATAACACGTTCACTCAATTCAGCTGCAATTCTGTGACTAAGCATCAGAAATTTTATTCCAAACCTTTCATCCTGTCAAGGATGTTAGGCCCATTGAGGCAGCAAGTGATATCGCAGTGTCATCAGATTAGGGTTCAGGGTGGGCAGTAAACTGAACTCGAAGATTCATGAACTGCTAACAGGTCTGTATAGCAGATAGTGTCAAACACTTGTGCAGTGTTTTAAAAAAATAAGTCCTTAGGACAAAGTAGTATTGGTGCCTCTGAAATGATTGCCGGACATGGATTCAATACTACAAAACTTTACTATCCACTTTCAGTCACCTTTGGAAAGAGGGAAATGTCTGATTGATTTCCATGTGAACAAGGTGTTATCAAAAGATATTCCTACTACAATTCATGTTTCTCTATCCTGTCCATGTCTTGCTGAATGGCAGCACAGCCTTCTGGTGTATCAGGCACTCTTCCCAGCCTTAAGTCATCAGCAAACTTGCTGAGGGTACACTGTCAGCTCATCCAGGTCATTGTTGAACATGTTGAATAAGACTGGGCCCAGTACTGACCCCTGAGGAACACCACTAGCTACGTGCTTTAGAATAAACTATTCTAAAGTTTATTTTCTTCTTCAGAATCCAAGCTAGATTTGACAGAATTTCTTATTTTTCTAATTAGCTCACTCCCTAACTAATAGGTCTCATAAAAGTAGCTTTATGTTCCTCCATGTATCTAAACATTATATCCAACTCTTCATTATAAGCTTTCTGAGATATGGAAGATGCATTGCTTTCTTACAGTTGCGTAGCACCAGAAGTAGTTTAGGAGCTCTTCTTGACACTGAACACAAAACAGTGAAGACAATTATTTTTTTTAAATGCATTGGAGAAGTGATTCAAAAAGAATGAGAAGTGTTCAAAGTAAGGGAACTGAACTCAAAGAAGTTAACAATTTTTTTTTTTTCAGTACTACGGTTAACACCAATATTTCCTTTCATCAGTCAGCTGCAGGTCAGGGTGGTAGAGGCAATTCTTCCTGAGAGACTAGTATAAGATGAGAAGACAATCTGTGTGTAAGCACTTCCAGCCACAGTGCTCCAAGCCCCAGGGTGCAAATTACTTAAACCATTGCTGCTCTCATATCTTCTGTACCAGAAGGCTAGTATGCTTGATGTCCAAGAAGATGTTTGTTAAAGGCAGGCATTTGCAAAAAAAAAAAAAAAAAACAACATAACCCCACACTTTAACTCAGGGTTTCCTTTTCCATTTTTTCTTTTAATTTTGCATGTGCAGATTTGCTTCTTCATTTCCATCATGCCTATTGTCCTCTTCTCCACTTTTTCAAAATAAGTGAGTTGTTGCAACAGGGCCTGCTGAAAGACATTTTTCATTGACATCTGAACTCAGTGAAGATTAGTATTTACTGAAATGTTCTTTAGTCAAGCTCTTTCCTACAGCGACCTTCCCAGAACACACATGGCAGTTTTATTAGGGAGACATTTTCCATGCCGTCTTCGCAGATGGAGAGAGAAAACTGGCCATCAGAATCTGTCCTTCCCTTGCATTCTATCCATCCTACCCCTAACTCTCTTTCAGAGATTTCCCTCAGTGAAAGGGCAAGATAATCCACTAACTGACCTACATTTTGGTGATTCTCCCTAGGGGTGATGTTCTGTGTGCTTGGCAAAAATGGGAAGACAGTTCATTGGACGTATGAGCCCTGCCAAGAATGTGCAGTCAGGAGAGTTTCTTCCAGCTAAAACACAGTAAAATTTAATGTGTAACAAGCTAGGTACATTCATCTTCAAATATTGATTATCAAAGAGTGTAGAATGTCCTGCACCTAATTCAGTGAATGTCCTACAACTGAACCAAGTCTACTAATCCCATCATTACATATTTGTATATTGAAGGTTCCAATCAGTCTTGCCTCTCTTTGTTAAAATAATAATGTGTTGGCTGCCTAATAAACTGAGGATAGCTATGTTTAGATAGCAATTTTACATAAGTAAGCATTTTTCCTCTTGTAATCCATTGAGTTTAGTGTATAATTTAATCATATTGCAGATCTTACATTGTTCATAGTCCTTGAAACATAGAAGTATGTTTTTCAAATACAAATTTAAGACATCTAAGTGTACTGCCTGCTTTAGAACTGCTGAGTTATTAAATCCTAGAGCAATTTACAAGTGATTTGTACCTTTGCTTATATATTTGTTTAAAAAATACATGTCTAGGCACCTTATTGAGTGCATCAGTAACAAGTGACTATAGCCCAAGGGCTCAGAAAACTTCATTTTTATCATAGGGTGACTCCAGTCTCCAGAAACTTCATATACTCTCTGCATTTAACAATTAACAATCATAGTTTATTGGCATTCTTTAAACAATGTAGTGGGATACGAGTTTGTACCAACTATTAATGGTAGGTCTGCTTTCGGATAGCCGTCTGTTCATGTAAAAAGGGAATCATGCCAAATAGAATTCTTCTTCCTGACAGATTTCACTCCTCTCTCTTGATTTTTTTCAAATCTTTTTTCTTCTGAAAACTCTTTAGAAAATGCTTGCTCTGAGGTTATTGAAAGAGCTACTGTTTGTGTGCTAGAGTTCTGATAGGAACAATAAAATATACATGCACACACACAAAATAATTGAATGAGGAGAAAAAAAATAGTAAAAGCTTGAGGATGCTCCTTGAGGTTTCAAGACCCGCCACTTAATTTTACGCTTTTAATCTTATTCCATTCCTGGTATCATATTCCCAATGTATTAGAACTGGAAGAAAACTAGCTACTCCTAAAAGCTGGAAAATGACTTGTTTTGTAATTCATCTATCTGCATTAAGGTTTCTATCTTACTGTAAATACTGAGGTAGTAATAACTTCAACTTGGACTTGGTGTGTCATCTATCTTTTTCCCCCTCCTTCTTTGGAACTTGACTTCACTAAGGATGGCATTTCCAGATACTAATACATAACGCAACACACAAAATACACCAGGGTAACTGAAAGGGAGAGAGAACAGAAAGAAATGCTGGTGTAAAGCAGCCCTTAAATTGAGTATGCAAATTCAAACATCAGCAGATTTTGAAATGAGTTTTCTGTCTTGTACACAGAAAGGGCTTAGTGTCCTCTGTCCAACAAAGTTAGTGCCAAGCAAGTTTTCCAAGCAAGGGAAAGAATATGCTTTAACTATCAGAAAAGAGAAAAATATGGAATTTAAGAAAACAGGAGAATAAGTGAAAGGAAGAAGAAATACACAACATTTCTTGGTTTTACCTGAAAAAAGGTAATGACCTAGTATTTTGTACAAAAGGAGAGACACTGATGTTTTTCCTATCATTACCTTCTTTATGAAGAGAGAGAGAAAAGCAAGATACAAAACCAAATTCCAAAATATCATTCTAAAACCAGTGAAAGAACTTCCAAAGAAAGCAAAAGCATGGGTGTTTCTGTAAACTGTAACCCACAAAGGCGTGGGAGATTGCTTGAGCTGACATTTAGGGAGTAAATGTGGTAAATAAACAAAGCAATCATAACCAACTGTAATGAAACTCCTTTTTAATTAATAACCACTTTACCAAGCTCAGGAGAAAATCTGAAAGGAAAAGAAATAATTATATGCCCAACAGCTACAAATCTTATCTTCTTGACACCATGAGTTTTTCTAGGCAACATATGTCTTCTATGTTGTCTTTCTATAGTGCCAAAAAAAAAATGTTGGCAATTTCTCAAATAATAATAGTATTAAGCTGAGCTAAAGATTTTCATAGACAAGGTGGGTTTTTTTTTTTTTTTGCAGTAGTGGTAACAGTAACCTCTTTAACAAAGGCCAGTACGGTAATCAGTAAGAACAGAGGATTTGATCCTCACATACTCATTTAGTCTTGATTATGAACTACACAGCAGCTTGTCTTATAGGAGGAAATGGGGGCAAATCAATAGAATCAGTAGATCAGGGTTAGCAGCTGTAAAAGTAGATTTTTTTCCTCAGGTTAATAAGCAGAATAACTGTATTTTTTAGAAATGAGTAGTATAGAGAAGAAAGTATTTATGCTTCATTGCTTCTAATGAGAGGGTCATTAGGTTAATTTAACCATTAGAGGATGTCTTTTTGCTATATTGACTAATATTTCAATCACTATATTTAATACAGAATTTTGCTGCAATTAAATGCACAGTAAATTTAAACACTGTATGCAAGTACAAATGTAGCCATATTATTTTTTGGAGGGAGGAAGCCTGAGTGGTCTTATACACCACTTCGTTGTTTTCATCTGGCAACTCAGATATAATGCAAAAATACTGAAATGTCACCACTGCGATTTACGGAGGTTGTTTGTATATTTTTGAAATTTCAAGGAAAAAATTTGTAGCCAGTAGCATAATCAGTTTATTATTGGAGGAAACTAGTCTGGAGGAAGAACTCATAACTTAACAGGTGCAAGTTTTGTGGTGCCAGTTACCCCTAGGTAACCAGTTTCACATGGGAACACAAACTATCATCATTTTCAGGACTACCTTTCTTCTTTGCCTGTCCACCTATCAACACCCTCAACAATGACAAAAGAAGAAAAATAATATGACATCGTGGGACAAGGAAGCACACAGAACCAGGATAAAAGAGGACATTGAGAATTCCCTTAAGGAAAAGGAAAGAAAGAGCAGGACCTATGAAAAGAAAGCAAAAAAATACACAAAAATCTGACAACAGTGCGCAGGGAAGTGGAGTAACACAGAGAAATGGGAATACATGCAAAGAGCATGGATGTGTGGAATGGACTGCAAGGGAGGAATAGAAGAAATTTATGGGAATGAGCAAGCTGTGCTGATTTTTTTTAGAAAAAATAGGGCTGAAGGGATGACAGACGCTCTTAACCAAGTCACAGTAAATGGCTTGTTAAGCCTGCCTTTGTGTCTCCCTTAAAAAAAATTATAATTTACTAAAAGAAACTTCTGAGGGAAAACCAGAAAAAAATCAACAGCAATAGATCAAATACAGCATCAATAGATCAAATAAAATAATTATAGACAGATTCCCTCTACTTTCACAATAAGTTACAATAACATATAAATAGAGAGATAAAATTAAGAATGAAACTGATAAAGATGATATATATTTAAATGAAACAACTTTCTGGTATTTGACCATCTTATTGAAGGAAAGAGAGTAGGAGCTCCTTACACAGCTCCCTAACTTGCTCTACTAGAAGTCTGGTTTTATCAGCCAACACCTGTTGTCTCCTATTCAGCCATGATTATTAAGCTTTGCACAGCATGTAGTATGGGTGTGTTCCTAATCTGGCAGCATGATGTGAAGAAGCTTCCTTGGTTTTGTGCAGACTAAGGCTGTCTTCCTAGCGTATAATCAGTTCTGAGCTCTGGATCTTGAAAGCTACTCACAGCTGCTACGCAGGAGACTTGCTTTTAAAATAATATTCTGCTTGGCAGCAGGAAATTTCAAGTGGTACAGAACCATTGTGGATATATTCGTTTTCACTAGTAAGCTGCATTTCAATCATGGATTGATTGCCTGTATATATTCATAGAGAAGAAAGGAAAAACAGCCATAAGATGATCTCAGTTTCTATAGATCTGCCAGTGGGCTACAACCCAACCTCTGATTTGTTAGTAAAGGACATTTGGGCAGGTTTCTTTTGTTTCTTTGGGCTCTATTCTAATGTTTGCCAACTACTCTCAATTATGTGATCCATGAAGCTTTGAGAAATAAATATAGGGAGTGGTTCAATTTAAATCAAATAAATTTCATATTTACTTTAACACTTCTAATCTTCTTAATCTTAATCTAATCTAATTTTAACACTTTTAATCTTCTGCTACAGTAGGCAGTTAATTTGAAACTGGAAAGATGAATTTTGGGTTCACTGTGAGTTGCAGGGCTGATCTCTTACCAATGGGAGAATACATGAAAAAGTCTATGTCAAAATAAGTGGTGGCAGAATGCCCTTGAGAATAAATTTAACCTACCTTTAGTGATCTCAGCCTGAGTCTTCATAGCAAATAAATTATTCTTTGATTTACACAGGTAAAGATGAAAAGAGTACAGCGGAGCTAAAATGTCACACTAACAGTCAATAAAGAAACAGGCTGTTAAGCACAATTTTGTGACCTACAGGATATTGGTTGTATCCCTGATTGAAGCACTGACTTAGACTCTAAATCTCGTCAATTCACTTGATCTGTTTTCCTTTTGAAAATGAAAGAAAGTCTTTGAATGACTCATTTACTTTGCCTGAATGGAAAGAAACACCAAAACACAAACAAGATCTTACATGTAAATGCTAAATACTTTACTATAGAAATTCCCACTTCATTTACTTGTTCTATAATTTCAGACAACTGAAAACACTGAATTAAAGGCACTTTAGAGCTATTTTGTGTGTCATGTCAAGTAGGAAGGTAAACTTTAAATGTTTTCCACACAATTTAAAAAAAATAACACTACACAGAGACATAAATATTATAGAGTCATAGAATGGCTTGGCTTGGAAAAGACCTTAAAGATCACCTAGTTCCAACTCCCCTGCCACGGCCAGGGCAACTTTCCTCTAGATCAGGCTGCTCAGACTCACCCAACTTGGCCTTGAACATCTTCAGGGATGGGGCATCCACAACTTCTCTGGACAACCTGGTGCCACACCACCACCACCACCACAGTAAAAAAAATTCTTCCTACTAACTAATCTAAATCTACTCTTTTTTAAAATAAAACCATTACCCCTTGTAAAGATGAAGTGTCCATCACTCCAATTGGACCCAGCCTGGACCATGTGGCCTGGAAGGAGCTGCTGGAGCTGCTGCTGCTGGAGAAACCATGTGTTCCTGAGGAACTGCTGCTGGCCCCTGAAGTGGTGACTCCTTTTTCTCTTCTCTCTCTCCTTCCCCATCCACCTTCTTGAGATAGATAGATAGATAGATAGATAGATAGATAGATAGATAGATAGATAGATGGATAGATAATTTATCTTATTGTGTTTTCTTGACTGATATTGTTGTGTGTTCGATCAAATCTGAGTGACGTTGGCTCTGTTCAGGGATCAGATTGTGGTCTGAACATATTGAAATCTGTTTTCTGAAACTTTGGAAGTTGCCTTCTTCCCCCCCATATCTCATCTGTGCACCCAAGTTTTTTGGTTTGTTTATTTTGGTTTGAAGCTAATACATTTTGCTTTTTGGTTTTCACCCTGGGAGTGACCTTGTTGGCCTCTGGATTGCTGCACAGATAATCGAATCACCTTCTTCAACTGTGCAGGTCGTCAGAAGCCTGGACACGAGTGCATAGCTCATGGATTGGGGCATGACATTTTTGGTGTAGTTAGCAGGACTTCTCTGTTTGCAGCAGCCACAGGGTGAAATTGTTAAGGGATAAGGCTTGAAAGCCAAAAAGGAGGTTGTAATTTCTGGCATTCACGATGGCCACCCGGGCTATGCTTGATGCCTACTGCTCCCTGCAATTATTTTTAGAATATTTGGTGATTTTTGGAGTTCTGGCAGTCAAGTGGGTGGCTACTCACACAGGGAACACTGAAAACAATGCCTTGAAAGAAACAGTAAAAACGTTGGTGATGGACCCAGAGGCCTTGAAGGCAGAGCTCTAGCTAACCAGCAGAATGTTATAGACCAAACAAAAGTGATTGGATCACCATTGCTGGACTGCGGTAGTGAAGGTTGTGAAATTGTTTTTTCCAGTTTGGGCAGCAGACCCTTAATGTGGCTCATTGTCTTTTGGAGGAGAGGGTGGTGAAATCTGATCTTGCTCCCAGTTCTGATCCAGGACTCCAACTCCTGATTATTATTAATGAGGGGGTGGTGAAACCTCATCCTGCTCTTGATACTGATCCTGATTTCAAGCTCTGGCCCCTAATTACTGATAAGAGAGAGAAGTCTGAAACCTCTATTATAATGTAAGCAAATACACGTGCCCTAATGGAGCTTGCTCAATTGCAGGATCTTGCCCAGTTGCAGGAGCATGAGGGAATACCATGCTCTGTGATTCGAACAATAACTTCCTGGGGTGCAGGAATTGGGTTTTTGGAGAAGGATGATGTGATCACGAACCCTACCCCAGGGTCCAGCTACCTCACTGGAAGAATACAAAAGGCAGCTTGCTTGCTGCTGCTGTGTGCCCCGATGTTAATGTTGGCAGACCTAGGCAAAATTAATCCCTTTTTACCACACCCGATAAAAGATGTCTATGACCTCTTGAAGCCTTGCAAATTTTCACCGATATTTGTGTAAGGAGGGTTGGAGAAAGGGGGTTCACTGATATTTAATGGATGTCCTGCCTGTATCTGACCTGCAGTTGCTAGTAGAAATGTGAAAACCAGCCGTCAAAAGCCCGACCTCGAGAGAAAGAAGTGCCTGCGGCCCCTCCAACAATGGGAACAACAGCCGCTCCTTCAGCTCCTGTGGGGGAGATTACCAGCCCCACCCCCAGGCTGTATGCTGGGAAGGCACCGATGACCAGGGAAAGGGGCATAAAATAAATACAAGGTGGATTGTCCCTTCTTTTTAAAACCACTCCTGTTTTGGATCGAGTTTTCTTTCTATTTTTCAGGGAAAATCAAGAGGATCCATGGTGGAGGCACATGGACCTGGGACATGTCCTGACGGGTCCTGCTCTGCTGAAGATGGGCTGAGATTTTTTTTTTTTTTTTTTTTTTTTTGCCACACCTGTTGATTTTGTCTTTGTGTTTAATATGGCTACTTTGACTATACCTGTATTACACATTTTGGTCTTCCCTAAGTCGAATATTTGCTTTCATAAGGGAGTTGTATATTTCTCTGTTAGTAATCTCTGTTAATGCTATTGTTGCTCCTCAGGAAGCGAGGTGTGACCCACTGGTCTCAACTGGGAGCAAGAAAGTGGTGTGAAGCATATTCTTTGAAGTCTTCATCACCACACAACTTTGTGAGTTCTGTCCTTGGGATCCAAAATTCCATCCTTTGAAGAGACCAGATTATTATGATTCTTCACATGTGCCTCAACTTTCCTAATATTCTGGTTTTAGTCCTCCTAAATTTATATGAGCCAATGTAATTCCGATTACAAAATTGAACCTTAAAACTTTTGGGAGAGTAAGTGACACCTCTTTTGAGTTCTCCAAAATTATTGCTTGTGGTTTATGGATTCGGGTTGGAGTCATGTATTTACCAAGGCTGTTAATCCAAGTGATAGAAAACCAAGGACAAGAACTGTAGTGTCAACCCTGTTTGTTAAAATGTTGTTTTTGCTTTCTAGATTTATACTTGTTCTGGTTCTCTCAGGTATTGTTATATTAATCTTGATCCTTGTATGACCACCTGTGCCATCCTGGTTGTCTTTTCCTTCCCTTCTTTCTTCCTTCATCTGTTATGTCTCTTTCTTCTCTCTTTCTCAGCCCTATTATCCTTATCCTCTCCCCTCCTCACATCCGGCTGCCCTGGAGCAGCTGGACCCTCCTGAAGGGTCTGTTCATGCGTGGTGAGACTCCCCACACCCTATGTGCTGGTGAGGCATGGACTAGCCCGCACGGAGCCACGCAGTGAGCATGCGCACAACTCTCATCGGACCCTGGACCAGGGGACCTGGAAGGAGTGCGTGTTCCCAAGGACCAGCTATAGGAGAGGTGACCCCTTCCTCTTCCCTTCTTTCTCTCCTTTTCCCTCTGCACTCTCTTTTTCTCTCTCTAATGTTTATCTTATTGTGCTTTCTTGAACCGGTATGTGTCGGATCGGATCTGAGTGACCTTGCCTATGTTCAGGAATCCGATTGTGATCTGAACAGACTGAAATCTGTTTTCTGTGATTTTGGGAAGTTGCACCCCTATATCTCACCTGTGCACAGGAGTTTTTCAGTCTGTTTATTTTGGTTTGAAGCCAGAATACATTTTGCTTTTTGATTTCACCCTGGGAGTAACCTTGTCAGTGTCTGGATCGCAGCACAGATAATCGAACCAGCTTCTTCAACTCTGCAGGTTGAAAGAAGCCTCGAAGTGAGTGTGTAGCTTGTGGATCCAGGACATGACACCCCTCTTCATATCACTGCACTCCCTGATAAGTTCTTCACCAGCTTTCCTCTAGCCCCCTTTAAGTACTGGAAGGCTGCTATAAGTTCTCCCCAGAACCTTGTCTTCTCTAGGCTAAACAAGCCCAACTCTCTCAACCTGTCCTCATATGGAAGGTGCTCCAGCTTGAACAGATCCATGACCTTCCTGTGCTGAGTACTCCAGAACTGAATGCATTTCTCCAGGGAAGGTTTCATGATAGTGAACTACTAGAGGGAGAGAATCACCTCCCTCAACCTACTGGCTGTGCTTCTTTTGATGCAGCCTAGGATGCGATTGGCCTTTTGGGCTGGAAATGCACATTGCCAGCTCAGGTTGAGCTGCTCATCCACCAGCAGTCCCAAGTCTTTCTCTTCAGGGCTGCTTTCAAACCATTTTCCACCCAGCCTGTTTTGTACTCAGGGTTGCCCTGATCCATGTGTAGGACCTTGCACTTGACCTTTTCAAACCTCATGAGGTTTGCACAGGCCCACCTCTCAAGCATGTCCAGATCCCTCTGGATGGCACTCCTTCCCTCCAGTGTGTTGACTGCGCCACACAGCTTGGTGTTGTTTGCAACCTTGCTGAGGCTGCACCCAGTCTGATTGTTGATGTCACCAATGAAGATGTAAAACAACACTGGTTCCAATACTGACCCCTGCAGAATTCCGCTCATCACTGGTCTTCACTTGCACACTGAGTCATTGACCACAACATACCCCATATCATATTGAAATTTTCTCTGTGTTTGATTTTTCCCTCTCATCCTATTATGTATTTTTTGTGATTTCTATGTTCCTTTTGTTTCTTCCCTGTCTTTATTGCACCATTTTTCTTCCCTCCTTTCACTGCATTTCCAGAACTTGTTGTTCTGAAGATAATGATCAGAATTGGTATGGTTGCGATGCAGTTACTTCTGTAAACATAGGATTAAAGCAATATATTCCAGTTCACTATTTATTCTGTGGTCAGTGAGACATCACAGTGTATCACATGGTTGCCAAGCCACTCTCCATGATATCTGAAAAATCATGGCGGTCAGGAGAAGTCCCTGGTGACTGGAAGAAGGGTGACATTGTGCCCACTTTTAAAAAGGATAGAAAAGACAACCCTGGGAACTACCAACCTGTCAGCCTCAATTCTGTGCCTGGGAAGATCATGGAACAGATCCTCCTAGAAGCTATGCTAAAGCATGTGGCAGACAGGGAGGTGATTAATGGCAACCAGCATGGCTTCACCAGGGGCAAGTCTGTATGACCAACTTAGTGGCTTTCTATGATGGGGTAACCGCAGCAGTGGACACGGGTAAACTAACGAATGTGGTCTATCTAGACTTCTGTAAAGCCTTTGACACGGTCCTGCACAACATCCTTCTCTCTAAATAAGAGAGATATGAATTTGATGGGTGGACTGTTCAGTGGATAAGAAACTGGTTGAATGGTTGTATTCAAAGAGTAGTGGTCAATGGCTCAAAATCCAGAGGGAGATCCGTGACGAGTGGTGTCCCTCAGGGGTCCGTACTGAAACCGGTGCTGTTTAATATCTTTATCAATGATATTGACAGCGCGATTGAGTGCACCCTCAGCAAGTTTGCAGATGACACCACGCTGAGTCGTGCAGCTGCCACACCAGAAGGATGGGATGTCATCCAGAGGACCTGGACAGACTGGAGAATTGGGCCTCTGAAAACCTCATGAGGTTCAACAAGGCCAAATGTAAGGTCTTGCACTTGGGTAGGGGCAATCCCCATTTTCAATACATGATGGGGGATGACGTCCTTGAGAGCAGTCCTGCAGAGAGGGACTTGGGAGTGCTGGTCGATGAGAAGCTCGACATGAGCCAGCAATGTACGCTTGCAGCCCAGAAGGCCGGCTGTATCCTGGGCTGCATCAAAAGAAGAGTGGCCAGCAGGTTGATGGAAGTGATTCTGCCTCTCTGTTTCTCTCTTGTGAGACCTCATCTGGAGTACTCTGTCCAGTTCTGGAATCATCAAAGTAAGAAGGATATGGAGCTCTTGGAACAGGTTCAGAGGAGGGCTACAAAGATGATCGGAGGGCTGGTACACCTTCGCTATGAGCACAGGCAGAGAGCTGGACTTGTTCAGCCTGGAGAAGAGAAGGCTCAGATGAGATCTTATAGCCAACCTTCCAGTACCTGGAAGTGGCCTACAGAAAAGCTGGAGAGGGGCTATTCATAAAGGCTTGTGGGGATGGGACCATGGGGAATGGGTACAAACCGGAAAGGAACAGATTTAGACTGGATGCTAGGAAGAATTTCTTCACCATGAGAGTGGTAAGGCACTGGCACAGGTTGCTCAGGGAAGTTATGGCTGCCCCGTCCCTGGAGGTGTTCAAGGCCAGGTTGGATGGGGTCTTGGGCATCCTGCTTTAGTGGGTGTCCCTGCCCATGGCAGGGGGTTTGGAACAAGATGATCTTTAAGGTCCCTTCCAATCCTAACTATTCTACAATTCTATGATTCACATAAAAGAAGAGAAACAAGTGTTGGACTGAAAGACCTAACCATTTCATGAGATATGCCCAAAGATGTTCTAGCTTACGATATTGCAAAGGCCTTGCCTGTGGGACTGTCTTAGCCCATCAGACTCTTGAGACATGCTTCAGCACTGTGATAAAAGTTAAAGGTTTTTCATGTGTTCTTATGTTCTTTATGTTTTTTCTTTTTGTTTTGTTTTGGTTTTTTTTCTTGTTAACAAAGCTTTCAGTCTCTAATGGGGAAGAAAAAAGCAAAAAAAAAAAGCTTGCAGCTCAGGAGTCTTCAAAAACTTTTACTACCCTTCTACTTCTTGCTATCCAGTAAAATGGATTAGGGGTAAAGAAAGTCTAGCAGCAAAAGAGACAGAGAGACAGGGCAATTTATAAGAGTGTTGATCAGATACCACTTTTCACAAAGGGGCTTCTATTACTGCTATGTCGTTTCAGCTCCTGAGAGCTAAGACATTTGAACACTTTGCAATGTTAGGCCTGTAGACATTTATTCTAACATTGCTTACTCAACTACTGTATTATCCCTGACAATCTTACTGCCCTGTTTATAGTCTGACATAGAAACTGCCTCCATTGTTCAGTAGGTCTCTAAGGAGACCTACTGATCTGCTTTTCTACTGCTGCCACCAGTTTTGTGTAAACTAATACTGTAATATCTTTTAACACGTGTGCTAAACTTTATGAAGTACCTTGAGGGAAAGAGGATACTTAGTGCATATACTTTGTATTTGCTCGGGATCTCCATTTACAGTGCATTTTAAGGAGCTGTTGCTACTACTGTATTACAAGCCACCTAAATATAAGACTTAAGAATGTAATTTTTTGGTTCTACATTTGGAGCCCTTCAGTTTACACTCCTATCCTGAACTTTTACTTTTGATTTAAAATAACTAATTCTTCTGGTGTCACTGAGCACTGAAAAAAACCTCCTTGATAAAATGTCTGAAAGAATATTGGTTCCTATTTGTTCCTAATATTCTGTGCCCCATAACAGAAAGCTATAACCACATCTTCCAACTTCTGGCTTTTCCCATCATTTATAAACTTCAAACAGTCTTAATCATGATGTGATCATTAATAGAGAACTTCATTCTTGAATGTTAAGTTTTCCTTTCAAAATAAGCTAAATGTACTGAGAGTTAAAAAGCTGACAATATACAAATAAGAATAACACCATCATCCTCAACAATTCTTTTCCTGGGTTCCTTGCAGAAAATATGTTTATTTTCTTTCCACGTTTTAGAACAAAAAGTCAAGTGCCTAATTTCAATGCTATTTTATGACTAATCAAAAAGCACAAACTGTTCATTTGAAAGGCCATATTCTGCTTTTACTTATGTCAGAAAACATTTTGCCAGTTGGCTTCTTCAAATCAGAGGAATCTTTATCATAGCAGCAATGCTCTAAGAAGCAGAAAAGATAGATATGTACCATGACTTTCCAGTTTGCAGTATACAAATATATTGGAGATAAATAACTTTTTAAAATTATGACAGTTCAGCTTGTCAACAAGAACCTAGCTTCACATCAAAAAAAGGATGTGTGGAGAATTTGAAATAATGCACTAAGTAATTTTTCAGTTATTACAAACAAAAGTAATTCTTAATTTATCCTTACCAAATTTATGCTGTAACACTGAAGAAAAACATTTTAGATTTTATGCCTTTTTAGAATAAGGGAGATTTGAAGGAAAGAAGTAATTTGTTCAGAAATTACTAGATGATCCTCTCCACAAAAATTTCTGTCCCTCGAATGGTGCAAGACTTTATTCCATGGTATAAATCCTGGGGGGCATCTTGTACCCTCCGAGATCCCCAGAGGTTCCACCCAGTTCCCAGCAATGCCTCAAGACCACAGACCTCCCAGGGCTTTTGTGCCAGCCCTTTTGGAGGCAGCTTGGGTAGCTAAGGAATGGGCTTTAGATAATGAAGGTCCAGGAAACAAATTGAGTTCTTCGAGCTTCTGTTCCTTCAATTGTATTTTCAAAGGTACTTCAACCAAAGACACAGTTGAGAACCATTTAACTTCAATTGCCTTTCAGGTTGCCAGCCAGCTTCCTACCTTGGTAGCTCAGTTGTGGAAAATAAGATTTGTCTGTGCTGAAATGCATAAGCAACAGTAACTTCAAGCTGATGGAAAGATCTATCCCTGACGTGAGTATAAGTTGGAAGCTTTAATCATGATACAAACTTGCTGCATTATTTCAGTGTCCCACAAGTTTTGGTCAGTATACAATCTTCTTTTCTTTTTTAGCTAGTGTTTAAAAGGCTTAGCTGAGAGACAGGTAAACAAAAAAATGTAGACAGGCAGACTACAGTTTCGTTTGAAATTGAAATGGCACCACACACTTGGCTTTTGACATGGATAATGGAGCCATGGCTGCAAAGGATTTGTTAAACAAGCAGAAGTCCCAAGTTCAAACTTTTAATCTTCCTGCCTCCCCTTCCCCCTCCACAACAGCAGAAGGAGTTTTAGAAAGCGATTAAGTTACACTGGGAACTAATATTACCATTTTACATACTGGCTTTCTTGGAAGCCTGAAAAATACTATATGTCAAGTTACGCACTGGCAAACTGCCGTGCTTTTCAAGTGACAGCAGTGCCTTCTGTCTTGCTTTCAGTCAGCGTTCCACATCGGCAGTCTGCTGCCAAATTCTGTGTGGAATAGACATTGTACGGCTAAAATTATCTTGTGGGTTCTGGATCACACTAATGTGTTAATGATTAAATGCATTATTATTATGTTTAGCTGTGTAATTTTCTGTGCATTTAAGGAGCTCATAATTAATTTGTCTGTAACATATGTGCAAGTCACTTAACCTCTCTGTGCCTTAGTTTTCAAGTTGTATCAGGAGGATTAAAGTGCTTACTTACTAGCATAGGCACATTAAATTTGTCAGGTGCTCATATATCAAAAGAATGGATGTCATATGAGTGCCTAAGAGAAAGAGATCAAATTTTAATACATGCAGACATTGCTGGAGCTTTCAGCAGTAAGCCCTACTCTTCCTCTTTCTAACTACCATTTCACAGCACATGCACTTATGTACATGTTCAATTGACAGTTACAAATCTAAAGCTACTTTAAGAGGCACGGTGGTAAGAATTTCCAGGGCAACAGAAGATGGTGGTGGAATTACTTTCAATTCCTACTGAGTCCAAGACACACAGTCTACAATTGTTTGTATGCCAAGTCAGTTGACATTATTCTACTCTTCAAAACATAGTGGACCTAGACTTTATAGTAAAGAGCATTGTGTTCTGAGTAATGCTGAGCTATTAAAGTGTCGTTTTTCCTGCCTGCTTTAGTAGCAAAGCTGAAAAGCCTTGTAGCTCTGAATTAAAAAGAAAATAATCTAATTATGGTTCACTGCAGTTGAAAAAGACACTTTTTGAGACATCTAAATTATTTACATATTTTTAATTCAAGGTAAAGTTGGGACTCTACAATTGCTAAGACATTGTAGTGATTGTACACTTAAAATATGCTTTTTTTCTGTTTAACATTTAGTAAAAGTACAGTCTAATTAAGATGTAATTTGAAATAACAACAATTTGCTTTGCTATTGAACAACCTAGAACATTCGAAGAGTCATGCTTTAGGTATTTTGTAACTACACAATAATACAGGATAACACAGGATTCAAGAAAGGACTGATCATTTTTATTTGGCTAGCTTTCCCCGGTGCTACCAACTTTATATTGCAAATATATTTCTCTATCATTCTCTTAAAATTAAAAAAAACCCCTCTTTAATTCATTTTTACATATTTAATAAAATTTGGGATAAGTGTATGTAAAGGCTGATGGAATTTATATAAGTGGTCGCTGCCATGAAGTCATTGTAGCAAGAAATTGAAAATATATTGTAATTTGGTGTAATATTGTAAGATGTAGAACTGGGCAAAAGAGATCAAAGCCATATATGAATCTGGGCTGAGATCAGCAATAGTTCAGTTGAGAAAGGAAGGAAGGTATAGTATAGAAGTGGAAAGAAACTTTGGAAAAGTCTTATAATAAGGTAGTTTTCCAAAAGTGGAAGTGCTGGCAGGTTTTTAATCATACTTTTTTTTTGACTATTGAGTCAAATTGAAAGTTTCATTTTTGAAAATGCAATGAAATTTAAGAAAAGGAAATAAGAGGGCAAGAAAAGATATTTTAAACCTGAAAATGAAATCTCATGTTAGGTCAATTGAAAGATCATGGACTAAAATAAAATGTAAGAATTTTGTCTTTTTCAATCTTCCCCAAGTCTAGCTTTGGTCGAATACCAGCCACCAGCCTCACTCCTTTTCTGTTCTTCCCTTCATCCAGCCTCCAGGTTGGCAATCATTTCAAATTTCAAATTACACATTTTTGTAATCTCTAACAGAGATAATTTTTTGATATTTTAAACTGGGAATCAGTGAGCTTCACTTGCAGACCTCAGTCAATAAAGTACATGCACCTTTCTCAGCAATTCTCTTTTGGAATAGAATCCTAATTTTTGGGGCTTAAGTTTGCCGAATGATCACTGACAATCCTCAGGCACCGTGCAGCTAGGGTTGCAAACACTGAGGAAGACTTGCCTTATTTCTCCTTGTGTCTCTGCCTTAAAAGAAGGAAGGGAGAGAATGTAGCCAGGTTATCACTGTCAGACCACTGGATTATGAGCTTTGCTTCCTTTCCAGCTGCTCAGGACAGAGTATCTGGTGGAAGATAAATGTGTGTTAAGTACAATCTGGCTGATGTAACTTTTTTATTTACACTGGATTCTGGTCAGAAATTGCACAGGCAAATGTTCTTCAGGAATCTCAGACCAAACAGATTCCTGTACCCCAGAGAGCAAAATGAGTTATTGAGATAAAAGTAGAAAAAATCTGCTGATGTTTGCTTTAATTGCTTACAAGCATCCTGAGTTGCATGCCATTGAATGCTACAGGACCACGTACGACATTACCCACCTGAGGGCTCCTTCTACAATACCAACATGTCGGATGTCAATTCACTAAGCAAGCATGTGAAAGAAAAGAGGAATCAGTAAGGTGTTTCCTTGAATTTTAATGCATTATTTATGGAAAATGGGAAGGAATTTTAGCGAATTATTTATGGAAAATGGGAAGGAAGTTTGAAACAGCAATAATTGTGAGAATTCTGAAAATAGGAAGACGCTGTCTATGTGTATCTAAAAATAATGAATCACTCTTAAAGTATTGGTTATTTTGAGAGAGCTAGTTCTGTAAAAATAGTTTGGTGACCGCAAGATTGATTTCCTCTCCTCACTATGGATTTTCGTGACCTGATGCAGTGTCCCCACACACTTTGTTGTAAGATTTCATTTATTAGTATTATATTAAAAAATAATCAGATATTAAACATAGGATTAGATATTGCAGAGTAGAAATTTACTCTTCTCTATTTCTGTAACTTAAAGAAGCTGATAATAACATTCTTTGGCTATTGATTAATGCTTTATAAACTTTTTTTTGTAATGAGGCATTAAGATAACTTCTACTTCTTCCTCCCAAATCTTTGACATGTGTATGCTGTACAAAGGCCAGCATCAAAACCAAAACAACTGATTTTTGTGCCAACCGATTTTTGTGCCTAACTAGGACCACTTTTGTAGCAACATTATGTCAACCATAGCTTGTCAAAAACTGAACATGTTTCATGACTTCAGGGTCACTTTTGATTAAGATAGACTGTGTGGCACAGCTAAAGGTTTGTTGCTAGGACAGTGGAAAGGATATAAACGAGCAAGAGGTTGCAGGCAATGGAGAGTTGAGAAAGTAGACTCTGCAGATGATTTCACTACAGAATTACTGGGTCTGCAGAGAAAAGGTTTAAGGTATGTGAGGAATAAAGCTGGAGTGCCATCAGTTCTGCTTGACCCAAGAAGATTGTTGGTGAAAGTGTGACAAATTTTGTCTTTTTCTGTGGAGGTGTTTAGGCAGTCACCTAGGTATGAGTTTCTATTTTTATCATCAGCAACCCTCTTTATAGCAACTAAATGGGTGTACTGCTTTCCCTCCAAATTTCCCAGAGTGCCTTGCAAGCCTTCAAGGGCTCCTTGGGCTTTGGCTAGTTCTCTTGTGTTTATAGGATCTAGATGGCTCCCTGAGTCTATAACCCACTCTAAATCTCCAATTCTCCACCAGATACAGCTACATTTGCACACTAACGTTCTTGTAACTAAAGCAGTCCTTTGCAAAGCAAAGAAAATTTGGAAGCAGAGAGTGAGGTGAATTTTTTTCTTGACTAGCCAAGCAACTGTGAAGGTTAGAAAACAATGTCCTGTCTGCTCCTCTTTCGCTTAAGTATTGGTGTCGGAGCAAGTTTTCGCATCAGTGCTGCTCGTCAATGATAGGGCTATATAAAATTAGAGACTGGGCAGCCTGCAACAGATATTTGTAGTATGGCCTCAGGATGCAAAAATTTGATGTCAGTGTAAGAAGAGAATCAGCACCTGTGAAAGTCTTTTAGGTACCAAGAACTCCTTAAAATAAAAGGCAGAAATCTGTAGTATTAATAATAATTAATAATATTAATTGAGCTGAATTCTTGAGAGGAGACTGTCACACAACCTTTTAGTTTAATTAAATTTTCTTCGAAGATTTTTTTAATAGATCTGACTTCCATCCTCTTTGCTGTACATATGTGATCTGGCTGATGGCAGAGGCGTCAGTACCTATGGACACAGCACAGGAAATTTGATACATATCATTGCCAGATTTCTGGGTTGGGACAGATGTGAGCTCGAGGTCACAACAGCACTATTTTGAGCACAGCCTGGAAGAATGCACAGGTCATTGTAAAAATACTCAATCATTAACACTGCACGCAAGCTATAAGGATAAAACAAACAACCTGTAACATTAGAAATTAGAGCCCTGTACAGATGTGAAAGCATATCTGACGTTCACTGATGTGCCAGGCTGTTATCTACCATTGTGTGGGCTTCTTTATCCAACAAACAATACTTCCATGAGGTAGAGACTACATCTTTTTTAGTCCAATTATCAAAATTCATGCCACAATTCACCAATTTATCATTCTCAGGTGAAAACATTTCTAGGAATTTTCTGCACCAGGGGTACTAAATATCTTGCTACTGGCCTATATTTATTTGCAGATGACGACTGCTTTTGTGTCCAAATTGATTACTACATTTCTTTCTTCACAGAATCACAGAATCACAGAATCACAGAATGACCTGAGGTGGAAGGGACCTATAAGGATCACCGAGTCCAACTCCTATCCCTGCATAGGACAAGCCCCAAATTTACACCGTATATCTGAGTGCATAGTCCAAGTGCTTCTTCACTTGTGTTAGTCTTGGCACCATTACTTCTGTTCCAGTGCTCCACCACCCTCTGAGTGAAGAACCTTTTCCTAATACGCAAAGTAAACCTCCCCTGGAACATCTTCCTCCCATTCCCTTGGGTCTTATCATTGATCAATGGAGAGAAGAGATCAGTGTCTGCTCCTCCTCCTTCCCTCATGAGGAAGCAGTAAAGTGCTATGAGGTACCCCCTCAGTCTCCTCTTCTCCAGGCTGAACAGAGCAAGTGACTTCATCTTGTTGTATTACAACTTCCCCTCTAGACCATTCATCAACTTTATGGCCTCCTCTGGACACTCTCTCATAGCTTGATATCTTTTTTATTCTGCAGTGCCCAAACCTGCACACAATACTCGAGGTGGGGCTGCACCAGTGTGGAGCAGAGTGGGACAATCACCTCCCTTGACTGGCTAGCAATATCGTGCTTGATGAATCCTAGGACACAGTTGGCCCTCTTGGCTGCCAGGGCACACTTTTGGCTCATGTTAGCTAGCAGTTGACCAGATCTCCCAGATCCCTTCCTGCAGGGCTGCTCTCCAGCCTTTCACTCTGTAGTCTGTAGATATATCCAGGGTTGTTCTGTCCCAGGTGGAAAACACAATCTTGCCCTTGTTGAACTTAATGTGTCTGGTGATTGCCCTGCTCTCCAATTTGTCTAGATTCCTCTGCAGGGCTTCTATGCCTTTAAGAGTGTCAACAGCTCCCCCAGTTTCATGTTATCAGTGAACTGTGTTAGCAAACCTTCTTCTCATAGTTTATGTCTGATGATTAGAAACTAATGTGCAGGCAAGGGACTGGTATCGATTTCAAAAGTCTTTTTCTTGTTTAAAAATGACATCAGGAATTTCACAGTGTAACTCCACTGCTCAAATTGTACATGCTGAAACTTTGAAATGAATATAGTTTATACTGACAGCACCCAAAGGAACCATGAAAATTCACTGATATGCAAATAATTTGAGTCATCAGGACCTAAAAATATGAAAAAGAAGAAACATTAACTGAAATCACCATACAGTTTAGCAAATTGAAGGGGTTTCTCTAGTAGATTTCTCCAGTGAAATACCATTAATAATAGCAAGTGCCACAAAACTAGTTAACTGGTGTCCAAAGATATTAGGGTATTTGTTTGAATATGGATGTGGTAAAAGAAGTAGGGAGAGGAAGTGGGTCAGAAGCTTCAGTCCCTCTATGAGCTTCTGTGTGTTGTTCAAGCTCTACACTATGGATAATGTACACAGCCTGTATACTCATACTGTTCTGACTCCAATTTTGTTATTATGTCTAGCACAGTAAGATCTAATTTCAGACCAGATTTCAACATATAAATAAGTAATTCTAGACAGTGCTTCATTACAGAAAAGTTATTGTAGTCTCTCTATCCAGCCTGAAGTCTAGAAGGTGGCAAATTTCAGAAATTTTTGAGCAACATTGCAGGTATTTGGTATGAACAACCAAGCTGGATCTTCTTATGTCTAGTTTTTCACAACATCCAGTTATTCAGTGAGAAGTACTGATTCTAGACATATACATAAATCTCTCAAACTTTACCCAGGCATGGCTAATGGCTGCTAGTGTTGAACTCTTTCTGAACTATATTTTAGTTAAAAATTGAAGTGGGAACAAAGTATGCAAGAAATTTCAGGTGTTCCTGTTTTCACTAGTAGAATTTTGGTAGCAACATACATTCTAGCTTAACATTGCTATGAGAGCTTGAGTCTCACCAACTGGTGATTAAACTGTTTGGACTTAAGTTGTCTTCACATGCACAAGAGTACAATAGATTTGAAAGATATTGAAAAAGTAAAATGATGCATCCAAGCAAACTAAGATGTTTACTGCTACTTGCCTGTAGTTCTGTCTCCCTGTCACATTGCTTAAGTGCATTATCTGTTTCACAGAAACTCTCAGCTTCTTCCAAACATGATAAATGGGAACCTAAAGAAGAACCCTAAATACAGAATTTAAAAAGACCATTTTGAAAAGCGATTTTCAGTGTGCTCTGTAGGCTAGAAAGTAGTAGTCCCTAATCTCAGGTCAGTGTCATAGACCAATGCACACATAGCATCAATTCAGTCAAGCAAGCATATAATTTACTGTAAGGCAAAATCATATATGACTTAGTATGTTGACATTGTAAGTCAATTGACTGAAAACCAGAATTTTTCAAATGCAGTGCATTTGAAAAAACAAGCAAACAAAACCACAACACACAATCTGTATCTAGCATCAAAACCAAATTTGTAAAAAATATTTAGTGGTTTAATTGCACCACTACCTGTAAAATGATATAAATTATCCTGTGGATCATCTGCCTTCATCTGATACTGTTGTAATCCATATATCATAGCAACCATGACCTCAGCTGTCATGACATCAGAAGCCATCACTCAGGCAGTCAGAAGACATACATGTTTGTATATGAGGTAATTCCACATAGATTTATGCTAGATATTCATGATTTTCGAACAAAGAAAGATTTATTAACATTTCACAATCATTTTTCCTTAAAGGTTAGAAAGTGTGATGTAAAATGTAGAGTTTCATTTAGTTCAGAATGATCATATGTGCCTTGTTATATTGTCAGTCAGTGTGATGTTATGAAAACCAGCAGGAGAGGGTATTTGGGTGTGACGTATAATGCATTACACACATGCAAATAAAAAAATCATTATTTAGACTTGAAGAGCAAAGAAGGCTCAGACATTAGGAAGTTCTGGAAATATGGTTACCTACACAGCCCTTGCAAACAAATGGCAAGAAAAAATGCAAGACAAACACAAACTTAAGCTTTAAACTAAACACAATGAATGTGTACACAAGAGATCTTCTAAAACTATGTCTATTCTATGTTTGTTCTCTTTCATTCAGAAGGCTAAAATGTGTTGTTTCAATCACTAGAAAACACAAAGTGAATAAAATTCAGCACCCATTTGGCCTTTCCAAAGTCCATATGCTGACCTATAATACTTTGTACAATCCCATCTCACTACTTTCCAAAGAACAATAACACTTATGACACAACTGTCTTCACAAAGCATTGCAGTGGCTTCACAAAATTCAATACTTTTGATTATTTGGTGATTAATTTATAGTTTGTATCTGCACTAGACTGGATTTGATCCCCATCTGCCTGAAAACTAATTCAAAAGTTGTTGTGATCATATGTCTCTGTGTGTTTTTATCTAATAATGAATAACTCAAGACTGTACAATAACTAATTTGAAAGCTACTATTTTAATGATCGAGAAACAGTCTAAGTTCAGCACAGAAAATTTGCTGGCTTTGTTAAATAATGAGCAGTTCCCTGACTATGGAAGAAGAGTGAAACTCTTCTTATCTACAATGTCAGATCATTCATATAACTTTCCTGTTATCACCTTTAGGATATGCTGATTTTTCAACAGGTAATAGCAAGTTGAGTGAATGGTCCAATGTTCAATCTATAATATACCTGTAGCAAAAATTTTAGATTAAGAATTTTGATCTATTGAAGTCAATATGATTTTTGGTTTGACGTTCAGAAGTGTTAGGATCTGCACTTAAAGCTCTCTAATAGTGTTGTTTGATGCTTAGAGATTTTATCCAAAGACTCATTCATGATTCAGAGGATGTGCTTTCTGTTTGGAACACTAGCTTAAAATAAAAAAAAAAAAAAAAAAAAAAAGAGATCATTAAAAGTAATCTAAATTGGGGTTGTTTACTGACAGGTTTTGGCAATATATCGTGACATTTTAAACTTCTGCAATGACAATTTTTTTAAGCAACTAGCAAGTTATTAGATTATGCCTTCTTTTTTAATAGTTTTCCATAAATTATCCACTGTGTCTTCCATAAATTATCTTTACAATATGACTAATTTTTCCAGGTGGCTTTAAGTCACCTATAGGGTTGTCGTATTTTTAAGGTGCAAATATTTTGGATCATTCCAATTCCACCAGATTTTGATTTTGCAAGAGTTTTTACAAGTTTATAAATAGTAACGATAAAAAGTTAAACTTACATTAGATAGTTAGTTATGGTTACATTTTTGCAGGCAGCTTTATAGGCTGCTTTTAGTCAGTTGCTTGAAAAAATTTCAATTTTGTATCTCAGATAATAATTTTTTTCACGTTTTTCACCTAAATTTTTCTCAGTTGTTTGAAAGGTAAGGAACAGGACATGTTTGCTGTTTTACTCCCACAGGACGCTTTCCTTGAAACATATAGCTAACAGGAATTATCAACATACTTCAAATATTTAAACGTCTGCATCAAACTATTTAATATAAAAGGCATAAACACTGAGAGGAGCTATTCCACTCATGGACTAAACATGAAGTTAAAGTCTCATGCCTCCTTATACTTTATCACTCTCTCCCCTCCGGTTGCAACTACTTCATGTCAAGTAGGGCCATGCCTGGATCAGCCACAGTGCCCCTGTGGAAGAATTGAATTTGTTCAAAGAAGACAAAGGTTCCTGTTACGACATGCTCAAGAAGAAAGAGGACGACCTTCCCCTCTCCCTGTGGCTACCCCTTAGGTCAGAACTCTGTCTGGTAGAAGTGCAGAGGGTTGGCAGATTGGGTGGCCCAGTCCTTACATTCGTGAATTCTTTCATAGCTTGGGTTGGACCTCAACCTTTTAAAATTTCCAGGACAGGAACATGCAGAGCACAGGATTTCATGATGGCAAGAAGACATAATTTTGTTATCTATGGTTACTTAAAGGACCAGTATAAAATCTATTTCATCATCGTTGTTGTTGTTATTATTATACTATAAATAATATAAACTTATAATAATAATAATTCTGCTAATATAACATAGAAATGTTTTTTTAACCTTTTCCACAAATATTTTAGCTTTCCAACTGAGAGGAAATTGACCTTGAAGGTACATTGATAAACTGTTACTTACATGAAAAACGTACATTATGTTTTCTAGTCAAGAGATTTCTGGACATTTAAAAGGAATATAAAAATAAGAGTTCTCAGTGCTATATGGCTCACATTAGACTTTCAGACTCCTCTGAAAATCCCCGTGAGGCCAGGCAGCTGTAACTCTTACCTATACTGATGTGGAATCATGGTGGTAGAGAACCAAGTAATTTTGGAAATTAAACTGGAAGAGGATGAGGTTTTTGGTTTCCTCCATGTTTACTTACAAACATCTATCACTTCCTGTGCTGAAGTGATAGATGATGCACAAAACTAAAATGTTAACATTAGCCTTATAGTAACTTCTGTCCTGCTTTTGCTCTTTAGCTTTTTATTTCATAGAATAGAATCATAGAATAGTTGGGACCTTAAAGATGAACCAGTTTCAACCCCGTGTGATGGGCAGGGACACATTCTACCAAATCAGGCTGCCCAAGGCCCCCATCCAACCTGACCTTGAACACCTTGAGTGATGGGGTATCCACAGCTTCCCTGGGCAACCTGTTCCAGTGCCTGACCACTCTCGTAGTGAAGAATTTCCTTGTTATATCTAGTCTAAATCTACTCCTCTCCAGTTTATAGCCATTGCCGCTAGCTGTATCAATACAAGCCTTTGTAAAAAGTCCCTCCTCATCTTTCTTGTAGCCCCCCTTATAGCGGGGAGCCCTCTTTCTCTTTAGCTGTAAGGTTGCTATAAAGACTCCCTGGAGCCTTCTCTTCTCCAGGCTGAACAATGCCAACTCTCTCAGCCTGTCCTCATAAGGAAGGTGCTCCAGCCCTCTGATTGTCTTTGTAGCCCTCCTCTGGACCTGTCCCAACAGCCTCATATCCTTCTTATGTTGAAGATTCCAGAACTGGACACAATACTCCAGATGAGGTCTCACAAGAGGTGAATAGAGGGGCAGAATCACTTCCCTCAACCTGCTGGCCACGCTTCTTTTGATGCAGCCCAGGATACGGTTGGCCTTCTGGGCAGCAAGTGCACATTGCTGGCTCATATTCAGCTTCTGACCAACGAACACCCCCAAATCCTTCTCTGCAGGGCTGCTCTCAATTACATCATCTCCCATCCTGTATTGGAATCACAGATTGCCCTGACCCAGGTGTAGGACCTTGCACTTGGCCTTGCTGAACCTCTTGAGGTTCACACAGGCCCACTTCTCCAGCTTGTCCAGGTCCCTCTGGATGACATCCCGTCCTTCCAGACTGGCACCTGCACAACTCAGCTTGGTGTCATCTGCAAATTTGCTGAAGGTGCACTCAATCTCGCTGTCAGTATCATTGATGAAGATATTAAACAGCACTGGTCCCAGTATGGACCCCTGAAGGACACCGCTTGGTGGGGATCTCCATCAGGACATTTAGTCCACTGGACATTGAGTCCAAACACCACCAAACAGTCCACTCATCAAAGCTATACCTCTCTTATTTAGAAAGAATGAGGTTGTGGGGGACCGTCTCAAAGTCTTTACAGAAGTCTAGGTAGATCACATCCACTGGTTTTCCCATGTCCACTGCTGTGGTTACCCCATCATAGAAAGCCACTATGTTGGTCATATAGGACTTGCCCCTGGTGAAGCCATGCTGGCTGCCAGTAATCACCTCCCCATCCTCCATGTGCATAATATAGCTTCTAGGAGGACCTATTCCATGAATAATGAATTCATTATCATTTGTTCATAGAAACAGGGGTTTCTATCATGCACATAATATCTGAAATGCTGTCTCAGTGCTTGATTATCAATCTGGCTTCTATTCTATCATTCTGTCAGACTGAATGTTTGATGATCTATACAAAGAAGATATTCTAAAATAAAAAGAAAAGAATGAGTGGCAAAGTTTCTTTATAGCTGGCTGAATTCACAAGTTTTCTGAAAAGGCTTGCATGCATCTGAAAGCAGAATTGCATTGGAGTTATCATAACCTAGATTTTGTATGGAAGCTGGAAAGAAATAGAAATAATAACCTGATAGTGTTGCAACTGATCATCTGGAAAAAATGATAAATCAGATCAAATGTTTTCTTCTTTTTAACTTCTTTTAGCATAACTTAAGATTTTGAGTGAAGAGTATGGCTTGGAATGGAAGTAGAATGGAAGGTGAAAACATTTAAAAGAATTAGAAAGGATATTTGGCAACTTCTAAGCTTTTGTTGTTGAAATGATCCTTCCTGTGAAGGATTTTAGCAAAGGACATATTCTGTCCAAAGGTTCTGACAAAAATGCCTGGATCAATTCAATCCAGAATGCTCAAGAACTGTGGCTTCAACCAGGATATGCAGCATTTAACAGATGAAACTTGTAAGTATCATTCTCAGAGTTACAAACAGGATGAACTAAACTTGTCCTCTCTTCTGTGGCATCTCAAAAAGGATTTAACAGCCTCTCCAACCACTCCTTGGAGTGGACTGTCTCACTCATTAATTTTAATTAAATAATCATTACAATTTCTAACACTTTCCCCTGTTGTGTTCCATAATCTATTGTTCAAGAGTCATCGACTTGCCCTAGTCTATTGCAAAAAATTTTTAGCTGTGAGATTTCTTCTTCATACTATCATTTCCCAAATACATCAAGACATGATATTTCAAAAGTGTGTATTAGAAATTAAAGGACATCAAAGCATATTTGAAATTGGGTTAGTAAAAATGTTAATTCAATTACAAGACATTTTGGCACTCTTCTTGCTACAGATGTCTGTTTTAAGTTAAACATTGGGCATCTTCCAATACAAATTTGTAGCAGTTGCTTTGATGGAAAATTAAATGATGCAAGTGTTCTGATGATTACCAGATGTTTTACTGATAGCTAGGTAGGTAGGTAGACAAATAGCAGAGAGACCACACAAATAAATTTAACAGAATAAGCCAGACAAACAGAGGTATTTCAGAAGTTCATTTTTTTGTAGCACATTGCCTGTAAATGAATAAAGTTGGGGAAAAACCTATAGACGTGTGCCTGAAATTACAATATATTTTGCCAGCTCTTATTAAAATGGTCATTAATAAAGGAGTTTTTCTAACATAAAAGTATCTAAAAATTTCAGCTAATCATTTATAGGTAGCTGATAGAAACATCTTTCTCCCTCCATGTCAGCCTTCTCTGTTTGCATTTGTGAAGGCAACAAGATTCAGCCTCCTCTCCAGTATGTTTCCCTCCACAGTTTGAAAGCTATATTTCCACATGGATTATTTTCAATGTCTGTGAAGGATTAGAAGATAAGGAGAAGCTCTTTTGTGTTTTTCTTCTCCCACACCAATACACTGGCAATCTCAGTTTCACTGTTAGTGTGGCAGATTTTCAGGTCTATGTGCTTTCGTATCAGATTTTAAGTTTCAGAAAGGCTTAGAGTCTTGATTCAATTGAAAGACCTCATATGAATGATTGTAATTTGTCTAGTCTATGTCTTGTGAATCCCTTTATCTATGCCCTTTCTGAGTTCATCAAGTTTCTTTTAAAGTTGTTAACATTTTCCCAGAATCTCCAGAATCTTCTCCTTCATTTTATTACCAATGGTAAGCCTTTATTTTAGATGCAGGAATAAAAAATACTGACTAGGAGAAGACCCTCTGTATGATAGGTGGTATAAAAATATAGACTTTATTATTCTCCTACTTAAGTCATCTTTTCTTGTACCTATTTCTGCTAACTTTCTATCCCTGCAGGATGCCAAAGTATCTAAAGGCAAAATAAAAGATTCCGCTTGGGTCAACAAGGTTTAAATTCTTTATTAATGTTGGAGGTGATGAAGCACATGAGAATATCACTCTTGTGATACAATAGAGTATAGCTGCAATTTCTGGCCTTCTTTTCCCAGTAGGTGAGCATCTGTACAACTCTTAACACCTAATTGCCTCATCAACACTACCAAACATGGAAGCGTTGCAAGGAGTCCACACATTTGTCGTCCATTTCTTTTTCTGTAAGTATTTCAAGAAAAGAAAGACTGTTGAGTCCAGATGATAGGGTGGCAACAAGTAGTTTAGAAAACCAAAGCAAACCAAAACATTACTTCCTAACTAATTTAAGGATTGTTTGATCTCAGGTTTTTCAATGGATTCACTGCAACTTACAGCACCATGGCATATATATTGTACAATTCCTTATGGTATCTCCTCTGTAATAGAACTGTCATGTACATAGATCACACAGGAAAAGGGAAGTTTCAAGTCTAAAGCAAAATTGAAACCTATGCTACATTTTGCAATAGCCTCTAGTGACTTATCAAAATTAATGGAAAAATCATTCTTTCTCCAAAAGTAGGACACTTCTGGCTATTCCACTTTTACAGAAACCAAAACACAACAGGGAGGAGCATTTCTGTGGTGTTTAAGTGGAAACATTGCCAGAGACTGCTTTATTGTGGTATTTTAGTTGAAGACAAGTTGGTAGTTGCTGTGGAGTTCTTCCAAAGCATAACTCAGTTATCCTTGTAAAAAAGAAATGCAAGATCTCATTATAAGAGTGTCAAACACAATTAAGAATGACAAACCGGCCCCTTTACAGGAGAGACATATATTTTCCACACACTCCCTTTCTTAAATACATACTCCCTTTCTTAAATACATACTCATGCTCTGCTGTAACATTTTATAATTTCCAATGGAAAAGCCAACTGGAAAAACCCAGGAGGTGGACACTGTCTTTATTCCCATTGCATTGGAGAAACATTTTTGTTAAATTTCTTTAAAATTTTACTTTACTTGTTAATGCAATGCAAACTCATCATTTTAGGACTTTTTAAAAATTATTCCACTGATTCTATTGTCCCCCTTCACTTATGTGTATGCTAGTAGGGAAGTTTTCAACTGTTTGGCTGTGGGTTATTCGTCCACTGCAGACTGAGCACATCAGGTTCTATAAGATCAAGTGCAAAGTCCTGCACATGGGTCAGCACGAGTATAGGTTGGATGGAAAATGGTTTGAGAACAGCCCTGAAGAGAAGGACTTGGGGGTGGATGAGAAGCTTAACGTGAGCTGGCAATGTGTGTTTGCAGCCCAGAAAGCAAACCATATCCTGGACTGCATCAAAAGAAGTGTGACCAGTAGGTGCGACGTCATCAGTCTCTTCTCAGCTCCTGTGAGACCTCACTTAGAGTACTGCATTCAGTTCTGGAGTACTTAACACAGGAAGGACATGGATCTATTCGAATGAGTCCAGAGGAGGCCCACAAGGGTGATCAGAAGGCTGGAGCACCTCTTTTATGAGGACAGGCTGAGAGAGTCGGCCTTGTTTGCTCTAAAGAAGAAAAGGCTCTGGGGACACCTTAAGCTGCTTTCAGTACTTAAATGGAGCCTACAGGGAGGGTTTTTTATCAGGGATAGGAGAGGGAAAAATTTAATCTGAAAGAGGGTAAATTTAGATTCGATATTAGGAAAAAATTTACCATTAGGATGGTGAGGCACCAGAACGGGTCGTACAGAGAAGTCATGGAACCCCCGTTCCTCAGGGTGTTCAAGGCCAAGTTCAATGAGGCTTTGAAAAACCTGATCCAGTGGAAGGTGTCTGTACCCATGGCACTGAGTTTGGAACTAGATGATCTTTTAGGTCCTTTCCAACCCAAACCTTTCTATGATACTATGATTTGCATTTGTAATGTTCTTTCTCTACACTAAATTTTTCATATTATTTCCCAACCTTAGCAGCTAAAATCTTTGGAGTCAAAACTATCATGACAAAGTTACAAAAGAGAACATTTTTGATCTAGCTCTCAGGCCAAAATATGCTATCAAAAGCAAACTCATTTTTTAAATATGGGGAAAATATTGAAGTATGAAACATTTGAGCACTTAAAAATCCTATTCTGGTAAACACTTTTAACTCCCTTGTGAGTTGCAAGATTATATTTAATCAGGAAGGACAGATTTCTGGTTACAGTATTGAAACAGGACACAGATAATGTGGTCCTAGGTGTCTGATCTCCAGAGGAGTCAGAACTGTGCAGCTGCTACCTCGTCCCAATGGTATTTACATTTTCTAGGTAGCACCCTGTTGAATTTATAGTTTCTGAAGTTTTCTGCTTCTGGGAATACTAGGAGTTGTTGCAGGCTGAGTAGATGTTGCAGCATAAACATCTCCCATGCGCAACGAGCCCACAGAGAGACTTATATGTTCTCTTGGATTTCCCAAGAACATAACTTATTGTTTTGAGAAGAATTATCCTATATAACAACAAACATTTTTTGGAACACTCATTCAGAAAGAGTTCAGTGCCTTTCTCTGCTTGCAGAAGTAACAAGAATATCAAAGCCATATCTCAACTCACCATCAGAGTAGAGGTGACTCCTGCTGATGCTACACCAGCATTCAGGAAAGAAAGAAAGGAACTTCGAGTGAAGGATGACACTGGGACTAGCTTCCATTTCCTGAATAAATGCTCAATTTTAGAGGTGTTTAGTGATAAGGTGGAAAACCAGCCCTGAAGATAAAACACTCCACTATTGATTCTGTTTAGTTCTGCATAAACAATTGAATACTAACTCTGAAAGAAGAATATGAGCCAGACTGCAGCTTACTGATGAGGAATTTAATGATGAGGACACTCATACATGAAGAGCAATGGTGGAATCCTATCATTTATAGGCTCATCAACTGTCTTGTTTGTAGATCTAGCCTCTAGATGACTTTCCATTAATAATTTTGCCTCCTGCTTACTTGTTTTATACTTCTTACAGTACTGGGACTTTCTGTTGTATTTTACTATACTTATTGGGTCAGTATGACCTATGACAGAGTCTAGGGAGGGCCAGCAAGTCAGGATGAAACTTCAATAACTCTAATTCAGTCCTCAGTGATAGCTGAGGAGGAATAAGCTTGCACTTCACATCTCATAGATAAAAGCTTCCAGGTACTTCTGTACCTCCTAGAAGTAACAGAATTGCTAGTTGGCAGGAAACTTTCGGATGGCTCACCAAATACAAAGAAGGGTCCGTCTCAGCTCAGGCAGAGTAGAAACTTAGATTAAATCAATCTTTCCTCTCAAGACTTATAAAAACTTGAAGCTTAAAGGAAGGGAATTTTGATAGGAGATGAGAAAGGTCTTAATGTAACCTTTGAACTTCATCAGAAACCTAGGGTTCAGAGGATTCCAAAGCTCAGGAAGAAACTGTGAGGACTGATCATACATGAATCAAAATCAGAAAAAAAATCAATAGCCATCCCAATAAAATGAGGGGGGAAAGGAAGCAATATGAGTCTTAACCTGTTTCAGAGAAAGATTTTGCAGAAATTGAGAAAGAAACATAGACAATGAGTTAATGAAGAGCTTTTAGCTAATTCTAGGGTTTTTTTAATCCTTTATCCTCTCCTTTTTCCTTTTTCTAAAGTAAAAATAAAGACATTCCCCCAGGCACACTGGCAAGAAAGTCCTATCATGTATATTGTGACATTAAGTACTCAAAAATGTGGAAATTCTGAAGCAAGAAGGTGTCTCCGCCACTTTGCTCATTGTTAATACACAGTGTCAAGTAAGATACGTATGGGAACTTCATGATACATTTTTTTCCTCATCAGGAAGACACAATTGCCCAGCGTATAACAGCTCAAAAGTAAGGTCTAGAAATGCCTTCCATAAAAAAAAAACCCAAAAACTTTAAAACTGAACAATCTGTTCTTCGGAGGATGTAAGAATTGGGAAGTTGTTTCTTTGTTTTGCATAGCAGGTTCACAGCCTATTCTTTTATTTTGTTAAATATAAATTTACACACATTGTTTCCCATAGAGAATAAGCAATATGTAATATGACTGAGTTAATGCTAGTGAAGAAAAATGAATTCTTAGAATTTGTCTGGCTGTGGAGTGCTCTATCAGAAACTCACTAGTGCAAAGATGCTACGTTCTATGTAGTTCTTATTTGATAAGTGAATTACATGAACTGGATGTTTATTGTCTACTATATTCTCAGGATAAAATATGAAATTGCAGATAATTTAGGTAAGGCAGAGAGACGTCACTAAGTCACATATGTGTGATGACAGGCATTGTAAGAATAAAGCACACTATAATTACTTACAGCTCTCATTATTGAAATTAAAGACCTAGTAAATGATATCTTGGGATATAAATGGGAAATAAATCTTGGGATCCCCTAGGTGCTTTAAGTTTCTAAACTTCAACCTACTGCAAAAATAGCTAGACTAATCATAATAGGCAAAGGTTTAAGGAACTGTTAGTTTGGGGATTTTTAATAAATATTCCAACCCTGGACAGTAGACACAAAATCATTGCAGTAGTTAAGACATGCTTTCTGTAATATAAGTATAGCATATGTTAGCTTTGACAAAAATCATCATTACATACATGATACTGCACTGAAACATTCTCTTTTTTTTTTTTTCCCAAATGTCAACTGACTTTCTCCTTTCTTGTTTTGCTTGATTGTGCAGAAGTCATCAGTAATAATGAGTACAAATTGAAACAAAATACAGAATGATTTTGGAGGCGAATAATTGATATCAAAGACTACATTGTGAAACTGTGGGGAAATCTAAAAAGAAATAAGGACCAATATATTGAAAGATCTGTTGGATAAAAAAATATTTTCCGGAACATTTCCACAGAGAAAAGAAAAACAACAAATTTCCTAGAAAATTCACATTTGGCAGCTGGATTTGTTATGTTCACATGTTGATCAGCTAGAGGACGTTTTTGAACTAAGTGTACTCAGAACGGGTGTCCTGTAGAGCAAGTCATACTGTGAAGAGTGTCAAGAAATACAGGGCAAGAAATAAATCTGGGTCATCAACAGAGGCTAGTATGTGTTGTTTTAGTACATCTGCTTCATATCTTAGCTTGTCATGCATTTAAAATATAAGATAGATTCCTGTAAGAATCAGATATTGTTCCCATTTAAATGAGACTATTCTCATACACAAATAGAAATGAGGCCTGTGATAAAAGACCTCTGTCCTTATTTTTTTTTTTTTTGCTAGTTTTCAAAACTAAACTTATAGCATAAAGTTCCTGCTGAGATTGTAACAAAGTCTTAAAGTTCAGCACTTGTTTGTAGTGGAGAAGATGCTTATATATTCTTACTGAGGGAAAAAGTGGTCAGTGATACATCTATATGAATCTGTGAAGGCTCCAGGAAGCATAAACAAATGGTAACTGAAACCTGCCTTTATAGTTTGTGCTAGGGCACTGGAACAAAAAGAAACATGTGGGAGGCTTTTTGTCAGTAGGCTCCAGCTGATGACAATATTTCCAAGTGTTTATGTTCTTTCCTCCTCACCTCCAATCTTATGGTGCAGGAGCCCTCTTTGATTTTAACCCATAACCTTTCCTGTATTCTTAGCCCACACCATACTGATTCATGCATAGAGCCTACTTATTAAGCAAAGAGACAGAACTGTGCACCCGAAGAAACTTTCTTTCTCATTTTCTAAAAGAAGCCATGCAAAATCAGAAAAACACTGATATCTTTAACTCTGGATTCCAGCAAGCTGAATGTTCTCTAGTGGGTTTGGGCAAAATTGTTTTATAGCATGATTGTCTTACAGATAACCAAGATGCTTTTTGATTTCATGTGGGGTTGATTATTGCCACATGTGTGAAGCCTAGAGGAATTATAAGCCAATGCAGTATTAGTGAAACAGACCTTGAAACAGCACTGTACTTATTTGCTACCAGCCTATGAAAATCTTCCTCATCATGACCACCAGACACAAGCACAGAAGCCCAAAGGGACATGTTATTCCATTGACATAACAATGAAAATACAATGTCAGTTAATCATAACTGATTCACTGCCTCTGTCAGCAAAATAATCCATTTTGGAGAGGCCTATGGACTTTTTGCAAGAGTTCTGAAAGGTCCATCATGCCAGCAAACCCCTAGAAGTGGCAATGGCTGGATTTTTACAGCACAGCTATATTCTTCTCTGTCAAAAGACAAAGTAAATGATAGAAATAAAAGGGAAAAAAATCACCTCTGGAAAATTATTAAGTTGGCCTCTGGGATAGCTAGAACATGTTCAGAGCATAGTTTTTGACAATTCTAGGAGAAAACCTATCACATATCCCATGGTATCTATCTAACTGTGGCTAATCTGTCCACTAAAGTCTTTACAGGTGCTAGAACCATAGTGAAGCATAGACCTTCCACTTCCAGTCAAGGAAGTCCACAACTGAAGGAGCTCTGAGATAGCTTTAAATGGCCAGGCAACAATCTCTCTGATGCTATACTCACTGCATGGACAATTTACTATTCTTTAATGGCCTTTCATGGAAGTTAAGGTTTCTTTTTATAATAAAGGGGAAAAAAATGTTTGTTATTTGGTTCTGTAGCAACATGCTGTTTCATGCTCAGGTAAACTATTTTGATTTAATACTCATACTATGGTGAAAATAACCATTGTAAACTAGTCATTGTCACAGTCATTTGCACAATGCTCTGGAGTTTTGTCATGAAAAGATATTTTGCCCAAGATGTGGGGTTACTTTGTCTATTTCTCAAAATAATGCAGGGCAATTCTGCAGTAACAAGATGTTTCCAGCTTATGCATTTATATCATGCAATGCATATATAAGGTTAGAAGTCACAAAAGCAGATGTGTTACACTTCAGCAATGTAACATTTATGATATTGGCAGGTCAGCACTGGATGTCCCTCCAGATACTTATGATGAACTGCAAATCATAAAGTTCTAGCCCTGAACATTGGAATAATCTCAACTGATTTTTTTTTTACTGATCTTTCAGTTCCCTCAGCTGAAAGGAAGGACAAACAGGTTGCATAACATAAGCAGCATAACATAAGCAGCATAACAATGCTTAATACATTGTTAAGCAGTCTTAATTGATTTAAGTTCAGCAATGCTTATTTTTAAGCACTAAATGATTCCTAAGTATATATTCTGCTGGGACTAAGAATTACTAAATATTTCCCAGGTGCTCAGTACTTCACTGAATTACAGCTCAGTTTTCATTCCAGGGACTGATACAAATGAAAGGGAGGGATGCTACCGGATCCTACTACCGGAGGGAGACAACCCTTTGTGACATTCAGCAGTGGTACTTCTGGCCAATATAAAACCATCATTGCAACAAATTCTCATGTCAGTCTTTTACTCTTAGATTAGACAGTGGAGCACAGAAGGTACATCACCTGGCTTCAGAAACATGCATTTGAAATAGCTGAGAAGAATTTTTGCTGCAAAATACAAGATTTAGTTAAAATATATTTCTTTTAAAATGTAATAAACTGAATTGAAAACATCTATTAAACAGTTTTGTAGTGTTCAAGATTCCTGGTTAATAAAAAAAAAATAATTCAGTTTTGAAGGCGATTTGCTAACCTACAGCTAAAGGCACACACATGTACTTTAACTTAATTTACTGATCCTTATAAGAAACTCACTCTACTCTGGGTATGTGGATTTTGCATTTGTAAGTGTTCACAGTTGTGAAATGCAACATGGTTTACCTCTTTCTGCACAACAGTGTTGTGACTTAGTTGCTAAAAGTCGATTATCTCCCTTCCAGTGGTAGCAGTCATGGCTTTATAGAGAAGGCTAAAAATCTAGTTCTAAAACTTGTTCTCAGAATTTAATTGTTTCCAACTGAAAACCAAGAACCTTCATTACTGCTCTTCAACTAAAGATTTGAAAGCGGGGGAAGAGGAACCACAACCCCAGCAAAGCTGCGGCACTTGGAGCCAGCTTAGAAAATGGCCCCAGACTTAGGAATTCCCCCAGGCAGAGACATCATGAAGTTTTCAAAAGCCAAAATAGAAAGTCAAATACTTGAAAGCAAATCTGGACAATACTTAAATATATAGTAATATTCAGACCAGTGTTTTGGACCTAATTAAGATATTGTGGACTGTAAATAAAAGCCCTGAGCGCAGCTAGATGAAGTTGAGGAATTTTCTGCTCTGATTATGTCTCCTTCACTAGGACCTGTAAGACCTTGTTGAGCCTTGCTGAACTTTGGCTTATCAATGTGGGCAATAATTTATTTGAGAATCACTTCATTTAGCAAATTATTACCATGTCCTCTACAGATGTTTTTCAGTAAAATTAATTAATTTTTTCTAGGTATCTAATGCCAACCAGGGTCTTATGCAGGAATATATTGCTGCTTAATACCAAGAAAGCTCTTTCTGAACCTACTAAAATATTTAACATCCCGACTCCTTACCCAGCAGATTCCTAATCAGGAACAGCATGTCATTTAAACATATACACATCATTTAAACATATACTATGTGAAGGAAACATTTTGCTTGCATGTTCTGTGATTTGTAATATGGAGAGGCAGAATTTACATCATTCTCAAGTTTCATTTTGATTTAAAACCACTGGTCACATGGCTCTGTTTGTACCTGTGCAATTTTTATTTTCATGCCTTTAATAGCGCTACATTAAATAATAAGCATGGTAGTGTCTTCATCTGTAAGAAAAAGTTGTTTGGTAATTTGTGGTTTGTTTTTTTTTTTTTAAACTCAGTTATATAGTCTTCCATCAGAAAATTTAAGAATATGGCCTGTTAGAGGGTGTATCACATTATGACAGCTGCCTAGTGTCTCGTTTAAAGACAATTCTCTAAGCTGTTCTCCATCCAGTCATTTTTACAGGCAAGCACCTTCAAGCATGTGGTGTTGTTAGGACACAAATTCACATTGCTTAGTTGAAAAAGTTTTAGATATCATGAAGCTTTCAGTTGTATAAGATTGCTCAGTAAGAAAGTTATCTCAACAGAATGAGTATCCCAATAAGTTATTATATTGTTAAATGCTGTATTATTGTTAAACACTGAATTATTGTTAAACACTGAATGTGCTGGATTAGAATGAATTAAGTCTTTTATTTATTTATTTTTATTGATATATGAACCATAATTAGATGTTACTTCACTAGTAAGTTGTTCAAAATGGAATTGAAATAAAGCAGGTTGTTTGCAATCTAAGATCATGCAGCACCTAAGGAATCAGTATGACTTCAATTTTTAAACTATTTTTTTTTTAAGAAAACTTCCTTTCCCAACCCACTGCTTTACAAAGTCCAAATAACAGAGACCAAATAACTTTTAAGTGATGGCTGTGTTTACCATGCTTTTATGTAACGTCTGCTCTAAATATCACTGTGGAAATGGTCCTTATATCATCTGAGAAGGCTAAATAAATTCCTGTCTAGTGAAATTATGTCAAAGATCACAGTAATGTTCTCTTTCGTATTGCAATATCATCTGGAATGCTTATTTCCCACTCAATGATTTTCCTAGATATTACATAAGCAAATAAATATCTATTAATTCTTCCTTTCAGCAAAGCAGCAGTGATTCAGATGTTCCAAAAACTAGGAACCACTCTGAGCAGGTTGATTGCTTCTTTCCATCAAAACCTTTTGATCTTAGAAGTTAAAATCATTATTAATGCAATGAGAAAGTGTCAGGCTTTTGTGTAAAAGTTGGAACTCTCCTTGCTAAACTGAATTGGATTTTTAATAGATACAAGTATTTTGAAGAAGAGCAAGCACCTGATAATAAAACTCATGTATGGTTATATAGATGTGATATCAGTACTTCATTCAAATACGGATTAAACTGTTTAATTTAAAAAAAATCCCCCACACCCTATAATAAAATTCTTGTATGATCATCTATCAGTCAATAGCAAATGGACGAAACTCTCCTGATTTTACTTGTATTGGAAATGTTGAATGACAATTGGTTTTAAAAATCATATTGATTACTAATTAAATGCCAAATGTTTCCTTTAAAGCTGTAGAGAACACTGACAGAGTCCAATTTGATCTAGCTAAGAAAAAAAAACCACCCCAAAGGCCTCATCTTCAAAACTTTATTTTCTCCTTTGATTGTAATTTTTTTGTAAATAAAGCTCCTTTGGACCACGTGTAAATAGGTATCCAGGAAAAAAAATGGTTTAGGGAAAGTTTGGCTTGATATTATGTATGATATTATCTCCATAAAAAACCAGCATATTGAAGATCTTTTTGTTAGGGAATCTGTATAATAGTGACAAAATAAGAAGTAAAGTTGGGTAGCATTTCAGGCCCAGTATGTAAAATATTTGTACTTACAATGAGCCTCCAGTGGGCAACAGACTAATACAGCCCAGCCTAGCACCCGCTCTGAAGCCATTACCTTATGAATATTCAGTAGCATATAATTTGTTTCAACACTAGTGAGCATTGCTGGAGATGGTTTTAGTTAATCTGCTGTTTAAGAATTCCATAGTGTAAAATTAATTGTTCTTTAAGTAATTTGAGAAGAATTCAATGACTGCATATATCATCCTAAGGATTATGTATTGTGATACAGATTTGAAGGTATTTTTCTTTATTTGGGATAATAATCAAGGTTGTCAGGAGGACTTGGTTTTTTTTCTTTTATACTGGGAAGAAAACTGGAATGTATAATAGGGGATGCTGAATGTGAAAGAATTGACAAACACTATAATGCAAAATTAAACTAATTTATTTATTCATTTATTTATTTGAGAAAAAGAAATCCCTCCTTTGTCAAAGCTACATGTAGTTATGTGACTTGTAAGTACTACACACACTGACTTGTAAGTACTACACACACTTCACATAATTTAGGCACCGTTGAAAAACCCTCACTTTTTCTCTGTTTCCTAATCTGTGAAATGGCAACACATGTGCTTATGGAAGAGATAAGAAAAGCTATTAAAGCACCAATAAAGAATTCGAATTCTCATGCAGCATATAGCTTGTGGTACAGCTGTGCTTTCTGAACAATTTTGTCTGTGAAGCCTTTAACATCTGGTCAGAGAACTGAAGAATAAATAATGCAAAAATGAACTGAGCAACCTAGGTGGAAGCAAGGTCAGGAAGTAATTTTTATACAAGTTGCCCGTTATAAGAAGGCAAAGGAACAAATCCACTAGGAAGCCTGAAACACAGAGACTTCAGAACTGTGATCTCTCAAGGAAAAACAGTACAAAACATTATAATTGTTGAGTTTTGACAACACCCAGCCATAAATCATGATCTCAGGGAAAGATTTTGACTTTAAAGCAAATGATCTTGTGTACACGTGTGTGTGATAAAACATCTTGATGCTGCAGGCAGCAGAAAGTTCATAGTCTCCTTACAACTGTTTTGTAACCAAGTTCTCAAGCCCTTTAAAAGTGCAGTAAAAGTGCTACTTTAGTAACTGATCTAACTTCTCTTGTCTTTTGTTATTTCTTCCATATGAGAGAATAAATAGTTTTCAAAGCTACTGTGTTTCTTTGAGGGTTCAGTCCACACTGAATAAAAATCAGCCTGAAATTCATCAGCCTCTCAAAGGAAATCTAACTGTATCATCCTGTAAGAAGTTCATCCACCATGTAGTTAATGTCATGATGAATCTCACTGGATAGAAGCTTTGTTGAGTATTGTGTTCTTGTTCATTTTGTTATGAATGCCATACCACAACATTCTGGAGAAAACTCAACAATTGTTCTCAGATTCAGGACTCAAATTGCAAGCCGCATAAGCCAAAATATCTAATTCAATGAGTGTAGAGACAGTTGCTTCAGCAGCTTTAACAACATTATATAAGCAATGATCAGGTGCTGAATATTGCAGTGATGATGCAGATACTAGTGTTTTCCAACTTCCATGGAAGACACTCACATTTTTAGTTTCTAACAGGTTTATCTACCCATCTGAAGAGCCAAGATAAATGTTCTAAATGCAAAGTTATCAGTGGTGTACAATGACAAAATCGATACAGAATGAGAGAATGTAAATGTAATAAAAAATACATCACCCCACTGGCTTACATGATGCTGCTATAGAGACATTGGATTGCAGAAATATTAGTTAACATCACATGTAGCTATTTCCCTCACTAAGGAAAGATCAAAGATTTGACAGGAAGCTGTTTCAGGCATTTCCTATGGTAGACCAGATTTAGCTGCAGGAAAAGAGCCAGCAGACAGATTTGTCTTTGCTAAGGTGCAAAGAAGGAATTTCAGCTGCTCAAAAATAGTCTGGGCCTAATTTTAGTCTCCTAACCAACCTCAACTTAGATATGAAGATTCATGGGGAAAACTAGGGTGAAAAAAGGAGAAGAATGCTTACGTGAGGCATAAAAAATGCTCAGGAAAGGAGGTAATCAAAAAGTATCCTGGCTTGTCTTCTGCAGTTTAGTGTTTATGTCAAACCTTTCCCTTAAGGTAGCTAGGTCAAGAAGATTTAATTCTTCACTTTTGTATCTTAAATGCAAGACAGAACACTGCCGGTGGTTAGGAAAATACTTTTTAATTACTGTCCTGCTTGAAAAGACAGGACAGTTTTTGGCTCCTTGGTAAATAATTAACCAGCTAGTTGTAGGCATTTAATGTGTGGTGCCCTTTGATATTTTTGTAGTGAATGATGATCTTTGTGGTGATTATTATTAAGTCAGGGAGGCAGAATGAAAATGAGCAGGACTCAGTAATAAAGCACAGAAGGTATTCACATTACTAAAGACAAAACTGGGCTTCAGACCCACACATCAGTAAGCATGTAATATAAACCAGCTAGCCAGAGACTCACACCCTCAGCATCAGTGGGTAAGCTATTTCAAAGAGAAAACAAAGCAACGCTACCCTCCACCAGCCTCTGAATGTGAAGAGCCGTGCTTTTTAAGAGCAGTGTACTCAAAATAACTATCTTCAAAATATTTCTCAGTGATGAGTCCTTTCTCAGCCTTATATAGGGGTTGTTCCTGTCAAGTTTATATACCAATATCACAAATTTTCATCAACATAATTAGTACCAGACTTCAAAAACACAGGCTATCATTTCCACCACAGTGCAAGCCAGATTATTTGCCTAGTGATTTTGATTTCAAGGACCAAACCCACTCATTTAAAAAAAAAACAAACAACAAAACCAAACAAACGGAAAGGAATGGAAATCCAGCCTCTTGCCTTTTGTTTTTGCAAAGACTTGCATATCTGGTAAGAGGAAAGCATTTTAAAGGAATCCCCTTTTAAAACACTGGCAGCACAGCACACCATAAAGAAGGCAAGAGATAGTCTTAATGAGGATTTATTTTTTGATTTGTATATTCTATATGAAAACAAAAAGGGCAAGAAAGCTGCTTAAAATCAACATAGAGGCCCCAAGAAGTCTGACTATCAACGCTGCCGTTCACTCTTGCATTTTTGCTTGTACTGACCATCAGCAAAATGTAGATTTCTGGTATCTTTCTCTCTCAGTCTCATTTCTTACCCTTCTTGCAATATTTTCCACAGTAATTTACAACTCTTTCTAAGCAAATACACTCTGGATGAACAAGTTAGAGTCTGGAAATTTGGGCTTCTCAGGTTTTCATTTCATCTGTGACAATGTCTGTCCACTGACTTCAACAAAACTCTTCCTTTTTCTCTCTCAGGTTGCTCATTATGGTCATCTCTGAAGTGGCTGCAGGTGATCTGGAACTCTGCTTGAACCTCAAGACTATCCAAAACACACACCACAGGGATTTCTCTTCCCTAACTGGGAAAGGCAGAAGTGGCAAAGCGGGTCCTGTTCTACTGTGATGACAGCCAAAACGATATTTTGATAAAATAATAGGGCTGCAGACAATAAAGATCTAGTTGTGGATGTAATGAGTTTACACCACATGTAGTCATGGTTTCCTCTTTCCTTTCCCCCAGGCAAGCCAATTTAAAGACATATAGTAAAGAATATTTAGTGAATGGTTCTATTGTACATTTTAAACTGAAATAAAAATGTCAAATTCATAGCCTTGCTACAAATACCTTCAAGGGAGTAAAGCACGGGGATATAGAAATTCTATATAACTTACAAAGGACCACAAAATATGATTAGATTTACACAATTCATTTAACTTTAATATTTTGCATTACAATTTGTTGGCCTCTCTGCGTTTCCCTCACTGAATATTGTTGCTGTAAACAAGAGTGATTAATCATGAAAAGCAATGCAAACAAAGCATTAAAAAGGTCAAAGGATTATAATTGGAAAAGATTTTTTCCAAGATATATAGGGCATAAATGCTCCAATTCTGCATTCTTTATACAGAGTTATTAGTTATTTTTGAATTGCAATCTAGTAGTCTGATTGTTATCTTTCTGTTGTCATTGGTCCAATGTAACTTATGGAGTTCAACAACACTCTTGTCAAGATATACGTTTCAGTATGTGCATTACAAACATTCCCAAGGGAGGCCAATGGATTGACTTTTGTTACGGTCAAAAACCCAACAAAGTCTGTCCTTTCTCTAAGCAGCACAATGGAACAGTTGAAGTAAGATATGAGTTCCATTACATATGTAGAGAAGAAAGTAGGTACCAGAGATGTTTTATCCTTTCTGTCTGGAATTCCTTGGTTTTTAGGCATACCTGGAAATTCATCAAGGGCTGAATGAATGCAGAAAATAAAATTTCTTTTTCCCCATCAAAAGTAATTGGGAATGGGTAAGGGACAGTGGAGGACAAGAGCCTCATCTGAGTCTATTCTGGTGTAAAAAAGAAAGTGAGGGGCTGTATTTGATGACATTCTCACTGAAATTTTGTGGGGAATAATCCCTGCTCTCTAATTCTCTTGCCTTGGGGGAACATTACTTTTTTGTCAGCCTCTCCTTAGGGTGGCAGTGGCCATCTTCCATACATACAGTCATTAAGCAGTAAACACAGCATTTCTGTTAGTGTTCCCTGTTTTTTTAGAAGCTTTCCTCCTTCTCTCCTCAGCTATCCATTTGAGGGCTACATGTCTGTTAAAAAATATTTCAAGAAAAAAATAAGCCCTCCCACGTTACTGAAGTTGCACCACAGATTTTTGCTAGGATAGTGTCCAGCAACAATCTGAAGTTGTGGTTTCCTGGGGTTCCAAGAGTTTACTTTGGCTTGCCTGAATGCTACATTTTGTAGTCTAAAATTCAAGTAACTCTGGTGCTTGATTATCTGGTGCTCACCAGCTAATTCTAACAATCTATTCTCTCTAGTGCCTTAGCACTAGACCATTTAGAAAACCTCAGACACTTTTAGAAATCAAGCTGTCAGTATTATCCAGCATCTTAGAGTATTGATGTCCTGGCTTAGTGTAGTAGCGTTACTTACGAGTACATAAATATTAAAAAGCAATATGTCAGAACACTGGATACTCTAGTAAAACTAAGCTTCAAAGAACCTGAAACCTGGAAATTTTATAGTTGCACACTAAAAGTTCAAATGTCTTGACTGAAGCTATGCTGTACGCAATAATTGTTCTTGAGGGATAAATCTTTCTCCCAGCTGTACTGCATCCCTTAGGTGTGAACTCTCTAAAAAAGCCTGATCTACTTAAAGAATACAGGTTTTTAAGGGTTGGGGTGTGCTTTCTTTTTACATTCTGAAATACTGAAGCTACAAGGTTCCCCAAGAAAAAGAATGGAATTTGGCAGTTCTGCCAGCTTCAGAGAATGCATGTGTATGCTCAGCCATCTGAAGTTTGGAAGCGAGCATATTGGAAGAAGACAGAAGGCCAAGTTCTATACAGGTGGCCTTGTTCCACAAAAATCAGTGGGGTTATTCTCTTTTCCAACTGCAAGGATCTGCCCCCTGCACCCAGCCTACCAATAATTCACTTCTAGTAGAAAATATTTTTTGATTTTTGCTCAGGTGAGCAAAAAATTTTTGCACAGATTTTTGCACAGATGTGCAAATGCAAATACGTACTTCAATTGAATAAACTGCAAAGTCAAAAATAATGTTCTTGTATTTTAGAATAAATAAGAAATCGCTTAAGAAACATACCAAAAGAATATATAAACTTATTAACACTGTGTAAGGGTAGTGTCTGGCTTCCACTTTCATAGAAGTGGGGAATATGAGATGAGATATTTTGCTAAGGATAATTCCTGAAGAATCTTTATTTAGAAAGCTGATTTTCTGGTTGCTAACACAATATGTTTCTGTATCATTTGCAATTTTCATTGTATCTTAACCTTTTTATATGATGTTTGTCTTTTGCTGTGTTTGGCTCTCTAGAGACTTCACAGAGTTCACAAAAAAGTTTGCAAATGGGATCACAGAATCATTTGGTGGTAGAAGACTTTTGAGGTCATCGAGATTATGGTACTAAAACATATCCCTGAGAACATCATCTATCTGTCTTTTAAATAACTTTGGGGGTGGTGACTCAATCACCTCCATGGGCAGCCTGTTCGAGTGCCTGATAACCCTTTTGGCGAAGAAATTTTTCCTGATATCTAACCTAAATCTGCCCTACTGCAGCTTGAGGCCATTTCCTCTCATTCTGTCAACTAGTTACTTAGGAGAAAAGACCAACATCCACCTCGCTACCACTTCCTTTCAGGTAGTTGTAGACAGCAATAAGGTCTCCCCTCAGCCTCCTTTCTCCAGGCTAAACAATCCCAGTTCCCTCAGCCGCCTCTCATAAGGCTTGTTCCTCAACCGTTTCACCAGCTTCATTGCTCTTCTCTGCACAAACCCAGCACATCAACGTCCCTCTTCTAGTGAGGGGATGGAGGTCTGACTTCCTTAACAATGGCCTGAAACTAAATGAAATATAGAAAGAAAATTCATTTTTAGTTTCCACACAGTACACATCTGAAAACCAGCAGGCCTTTCTCTTCACATGTTTTATGTGTTCATAATGTTCACATGTTCATATGTTTTAGTAAACCGTATTTCAACATCTCTATCCAGATAGATTCATGTTAACACAGTAAGAAATACTGGGGAAAGATCCCATGAAGAGCTACAAAAGCTAAGTTCTCAGTGTTATACATGCTGTACTTCTAAAGCAAATGGATGACATGAATAAATTGTATTAACAGTTACTATAGCCAAGTAGAATTCATATTACTTTGACAATATCATGTAATAACAGGGAGAATTCCAGCAGCTGAAAGTGTTTGATGAAATCTTTAGTGAGTTCCCTGATTAGCAAACACTGGCAAATAATGAGCAGAACAGAGGAGGCTGTTTATAACTGAAATGACTATTTAAGTTGAGGGCAAAGCCCATTGTCATTTTCAAAGTTAGGTACTGATTACCCGAATGTACGAATGTTGAAAAATTTCTTATTCTTCCTTCAGTGTACTGCACTCTGAAAAATTACATATTTTTTTCTCTTCTAATATCTACCAAAGAGACTTAGTCATAAATCGTCAAATAACAAATCTGGTAAATCACTCAACTGTACATCAAGATATTCCTGACCAGCTCTCCAGAACATCTTTCCCAGTCTGAAATAGACTATCACCTGAACTAAGGCAAATAAGTACAGAACAATTAATTGTTTATCACAGTTTTGTGTACATACTCAACCACTTCGCAATTGCATGTGTTAAAAAAAAAACCCCAAACAACCCCATCTAAACTATAACAGTAATATTAAATAAACTAGTCCAGAGTCCAGTTGAAGGACATAAATGCACTTCTCTGAACCTTTACTTTTACCATTTTGCTTCAAAAAGTACTGAAAAACATTGACAAATATTGTACAAATTGATGACTTCTCAATTGCTTAGCAATTGCCTAAGCGTACTGCATGCTATGCTAAACTGAAGGTACCAATTGAACTGGTTTCATTTAGGACAATAACTGAACATTTTCCAGAGGTTCCATCTGCGTGTGGAAAAAAATGCACATAAAAGATTAGTGATATATTTTATGTTTGAGTTGCCTGGTACTACATATTGTAAGACTGAGTTTTCAGATGTTAATGACCTGGAAAAACTTAAATCTTTTGAGCTGAAATATTCCATGCTGAGCTTTAGCCTCAGGATGACCTTCTTTTGGAAAATTTCAGCAAAAACAGCTCAGCTGTTGCCAAGAATGAGGCGAGTGACAAACATATATCTTTGTCCATATATGATAAGTCTGGTAACTTTTTTTTTTTTTTTATTAGAGTCCTCATTCTTTGGAGCAGAAAATTGACATGCTACAGAATGACAGCTTAGCGGCCAAGAACATAATTTATTCCTTTTGAAGGCTCGTGAACTTGTCCACATTTTTTCAGACTTTAAACTTCTGAATAATTGCTTTTTATATTTTCAAGAACTTGTGAAAGGACAGAGAGCAATTCCAGAAGGTTAGATTTGTATGGGACGTGACTCAGCTGAGTGGTTCCTGCCATGGGTGGGCCTCACATGCCTAAGCTCTACCTACCTATGCTGGAGATGGCTCATGAGGTTGGATTTTAAACAGATCTATAGGTAAGCAAGGGAAGCAGACAACAACCATTCTGATGTGCAGGGAGCAGAAAGTTAAACCCAGCAAAAGAAGTCATACTATTACATTTTTCAAACGAACTTCATCTATTTCACAAAACATTGTGAACTGCTGTTATCACAATCTGTTCTTGCAGTTGTACCACTGGAGCATTTATCTGGCTGAGTGGAGATAAGTCTTGCTCAAAGGCAACCTTATCGTTCTTAATGTAGCTCCAGTAACCAGGAGGGAGAAGCAGTCTTTGCTGGCACCATTTGGGCCAAAGATGTATTTGTCAGGAACAGAAGAAACTAGGGAGGTGGGGAAGGGTAGAAAGCATCTAATGAAATAGAACGAAAGGGGAAATAAGACAGTGAGCCACTGGAGATGAAGAGGAAAGCCAAAGACTGAAAGGAAACTGCTTGATGTATGAAACATTCTTCTGGGGTTTTATATAAAGCACGGGAAAAGGTAATGGGGAGTCTGGACAAATGAGATCATGGCGTGGCAAGCAAGAAAACAGAGACTACTCTGGAAAAACAATGGACATTGAGACAGTATAGACTGCAAAACAATCAAGGATGATCTGTATGGGCATAAAGGTGGTGCCACATTAATAGCCTTTCTGAGTCCTCTGTGTTTACTAGGAAATTATCTATACGGTAACCTTTTGTTAAGAAAAGTTTTAGAAATTGCACACAGGTCTTTCAGCAGTTGTCAATATTACAGATGTCTTCACATTTCTAATTCATTCTTCTTCTATTTATTTTAATTTTCCTGCAAAGACCACCAATTCTTTCCATGGATGCTGCACGTCTTTCAGGTCTCGATATACACTTGTTACAGGAGTAAATATTGGTTGTGTGAAAAGGAAAACTGATTTCTACAGGAACAGTAATTATTTGCGGAAGTTGAAAGAACGTTGTAGTAAATAAAAAGAGTAAAAGAAGGAAAGGAAAGTATGGTTCCTGGTTAAAGCAACAATGATCTATTCCCTATTTATCTTTCCAAGAGAATTCAAATGCAAACCAAACATTTTACAACTAGTCATTAATTATGCAACATTTCTTTAATGTTTGCAAGGTTACTTTCAGAAGTGATAAGTTGTCATATTTGCAACTAAAGTTGTTCCTGAATATACAGGGAGTTATGCAAAAACAGCTGTAAGAAATAAAGTTCTTCACATTTCATTTAGACATTCAGAGTTAATGAATAATTTTGACTATAATCTGACTCGGCTTCATGATTCTAAGTGGGGGATAATAGTACTACTGCCTTACTTTGGCGAATCATCCTGAAAATAAAGGAGTAGTTGTGAAGCACTAAAATACAAACTGTGATGGGTGCCACAGCAAAGCCTGGAAACTAATAACTCCTTCAGAAAAGTAGGGTTTGACTACAGTACAGTGGTGAAGGAGGAAAACCAAAAAGTTAGCGGTTAGTGATTAAGTGAGGCATCATATGGAAATCCCTAACCTGTGAGAGAGCTGTTCAGGAATTTGTCATAATGCTGCACACAAAAGAACAAACAGACAAAGGTACCCATCAAATCTGCCTGGACATCTTTTAGTGCTGATATTAGCATTCTTCAGCACTAAAAACAGATTTTGAAAATACATTGAATACATAGAATGTAGATGACTCCATGAATTTTTGCATATAAAGTATCATCATTAGTTAATATCTGGTAAAGAACCAATAACTATCTGCTGAGCTGATTATCTGCTGTCAGCAAAGACAGCCCCACCTACATACACATTCATGTACTCCCATAATAAGCATGCAGTTTATTTGACTATTTATACTATTTTGAAGTGAAACACATTCCTTAAAATGATTGGTAAAATACTTCTTCATTTCCTTCAAATTGCATCTGAAGGCCAGATTGATGGAATAACTTTGAGACTGTGACAGAGCTAAGGCAGTGAAATGCCACAGTATTTATAAGCAATTATAAAAGTGCCTTATGTATAATTATATAAACATAGTTTATATTTCTTTAACTTCCTCTTTTTGCACACTGCATATTTTTTTTTTTTTTGCCTATGCTATTTAACTTGGACCAAATTGTTAGGGGCACTGACTCTATTTTTGCACTTAAAACAATTCATATATGGAACACCTACCAGCTGTGGCCCCTATGTACTATTTGTCATAATAAAAGCCAGAGCAGCTGGAGCTGTTTGGTGACTAAAGTAATTTGACTAAATCTCTCAATTTTCCAGAAAATGTCCTGTACATCGTGTTCTTCTCGGGCTTCAAATGCCATGGAAACAGTCTGTTTCTCAATATTTTCACGTTTTTTTTCGGTCTGCTCAGAACTCAGAAGAGTGAAGGCAGTACAAAGCACAGCAGAAACAGGCAGCTGGAATGATGGTTTGCAGAGATTTACACATGACTAGGTACAGAGTAATGGATACTTCAAGTAATTAATGAGATTTTATCCTCTTCAGAAGGAATTTTTATCAATCTAGGCCAATCATCATCTGAGGATCAAAGTCTTAGAAATGTCTGTATGGACACAAGATTCCATCAGGACTTATTACAACACGTCTGCGATTTGGAGGAGGTATTTTTAGTTTTTGGTGTCAATGCAGATTTCAGATTAGGAACTACTAGACCTGAATTTAAAATAAACCCAAAGTAAATTTATTTTGAGAATAAAGTCTTGAGCTTTTTATTCATGGCAATAGTGAACTGAACTATTGAGCAGTAGTGAAGTTTTCATTAGAATAAGGAGGAATCTTAACATTTTAGTGAATATAATGAAAATAAAATTGATTTAAAATATTAATTGGTTAAGTTAATTGCTAAATTTTCTCTTTTGTACATTATTAATAGTTCTGTGGGTAAAGAATTTTACCAGAGTGCAGTCACTCATCATGCATTGTCAACACAATAATCAGGAAATAATTTTGGAAACTGTTAGTTTTGGTTCGTAAATAACATTGTCCTTGTTTTCTCCTCTTCTTCTGTTACTGTGGAACCACATGAACAGTTGGTCCTGCACAAGCAAAATTAAAGGGGTAAAGATGCATTTTATTGGACAAGATAGAATGCAAAGGTCAGGAGAAAGATGAATGGGGTAAGGGAATAGAAACCTTATTAAAAAAATCATAAAATCACAGAATGGTTTGGGTTGGAAGGGACCTTAAAGATCATCTAGTTCCAACTTCCCACTAGACCAAACTGCCCAAGGCCCCATCCAACCTGGCCCAGAGAGGGGCATTCACAACTTCCCTGGACAACCCGTTCCAGTATTTCACCACCCTCATCATGAAGAGTTTCTTCCTAATGTATAATCTAAATCTTCCCCCTTTCCAATTTAAAGCCATTTAAAAGAAGTTTCTTGGTCTTGACTATTCAGCATGCAACAATAACAAGTAATTGTAGTAATTTGGATACATTTCAGATTTGCCAGCCAGAAAAAAAGCTGACAAATTTGCAGGGAGTTCTCTTTAGAGTCAGTGTTCACCTTAATAGATATCCCAGCAAAAAGTACGCTGAAATGTACTCTGAAACTTTGAGCACTCTGAAACTTTGAGCACTAGATACGGACCTACCTAAAAAAGTAGTTTAAGGCTTATTTGAGGAAATACTTTGCATATAAAAGGTCAATTGTTTTATAGTATGTGTAAAGTAATAAGTAAAGTATATTTAATCTAGTGAAGGAGTAAAGGTATACATCTCCCATTGAAAGTAGGCATATCTCCTAAGAAAAGTAAATTCAAATATGTTTTGTGGGAAACAATAAACTAGGAAAAATGGAGCAAATGGAAATTATCATGCATCTCCCAGCTGAAACCTATGCAGAAACAAATTATTCAATACAAAAGTGGTAAGTTCCACATCAACAAATATGAGCACAAAGTCCTTACTTTGAAAGGGGTAGCAGTTGGAAAGTTCCAGTGGCAGAATGTGTAAATCCAGAAGGACTTTTCTTCCGCCTCACACAAATAAAATCTTGCTAAGTGTCTACTCTACCTTTTTTCTTTTTTACAGTTAGGCAAGGTCACAGAAAAGAACTCAGCACACCAATAATCACACTCAAGTTACTACTGAGTTTGCTCTAACTGCACATAAACCAACACAACACACTTTTACATAGAAGAAGGTAGCTTTTGAGCCTGGTTAAAATGGCACTACTTTTTTTTTTCAACACCTGCTAAATATACAGATTCTGGGTTTTTTTCTTTAGATTCTGTTTCCTCACCTTGAAGAGTCTTTTTTTGTTAGCATATCACAAGGTAAATGACATTCTGAATTATGGTATGATATAGGTGTTGCAGAATCTAACATCTGATACAGATGTGTAGATCTCCAGCACATTTCAGCAGGTTGAGACGTGAGTGTACTACAGTGGTCACTGCTGAATCAACTTCATAAGTACGCTTTTTATTTACATTTTACTTTGATGTTTCTAGTTTAATCATTTTTGCATACTAAACCTTGCAAAAAATACCAGATTTACTTGATTCCTCAGTCAAACAGTAAGTTACTAAATAGTTGCCTGAAGAGCTTTGTGTCTTTCTTGAACCTGTCTTGAATTTTGGGCCTATTTAGCCTATACCAAAACAGAGTTCATTTGGTTTTCCAAAGAAGTTTCACATACCAATTCTGTATTCTCTGCATGTCAGTTGCCATCCATGATAATAGCAATGCCATGACTGCAGAAAAGTCTGTAGTTGATCTTCTGTTTTCAAAAGGAATTTCAAAATGTTCAAAAAAACAGTTGCTTCAAAAGTATATATGTATATAATCTGGGACTAATTCAAATAACTTTTATTGTGCATTTGAAAGACTGTATTTCAGATTTCAAATTCTAATAAAAAATGAAACATTTCCATTTGTTTTCACATTTTCAAAGGAGAATTTCAGCACTGCAAAAGCCATCACTTTTATTCTTTAAAAAATTGGATTTATTTGGGAAATTGATTTTGATAAAGCAGCATTTCCTGCCAGAAAACAAAACAAATAAAGAGTCCTTTTATTTCATTGAGTCAGCTAATTATTAGTTATTGACTAAGGTTTACTTCCTATAACTAGTGCTCATTGAAAGGAAACAACTTACTAAAATGTATAATTTTTTTTACTAATTTTTTTAAAAAAGTTCCAGTTTTTAAGTCCTTCAGATTTCAGAAATCTACAGGATGCTACTGCCGGTACATGAAATGTCTTGGCTTGATACTACAACCAACATTTTAATAACTGAGGTGGAAAATCCTTTCGGGAAGAAAGCTGCTAAAATGCAGCTAATTCTTCAAAATAAGTGCAGCGATTTTCTGAGACCTTCTTTTCAGTAATTATTTCCTGTCAACAGCAGCTAGAAGATGACGAAAAGATGCAAGGTCTTTTATATACACGACATTTTTTCTGCCAAGAGAATTTTGCTGTTAAGTGTCCAAAATGTGAGCAGCCTATCTACTAGTGTTTACATTTATAATTTTTTTAAAAAAAAAAAAAACAAACCCTTGGCACTACACCTGATATGAGATTATGCTGACCCATGAGGAAGATGCCTTCTGTCCTTTGTTTATGTGAGCCAGACTTCTCACCTTTAAGAGGCAGAGTGGGAGGAACAACCTCTTATGCCTCTATTTTGGTATCCAGAATCATATTTTATAGTAATATCATTCAAGGGCTAAGTCTGTTTTTTTATTGCATCTTTCTCCTCTCCACACAGCTGTGCACATCATCGTCACCAAAACACACAAAAAGGCCAGGATGGAGCTACTCAAGAATTGGTGCTCCTAAGCATTTGAAATGTCATAGTGAAGGAGAGTTCTAGTAGGGGAAACAGGATTACTCTAAAATAAACAGCAAATTGGTTTGGTTTAGTTCATAATACAGAAGTACACACAGAGTGCTCAGTGGGATCATAGAGAGAAATAACAGCAGGCCAGCTAGTCTGTCTGAAAAGCCCAGTGCCTTCTTTCTGCTCTGTATGTTGGATAGTTTTTAACATCAGCAAAGTTATTGGACGGAATGACAAAAGTTTGAAGTTTGGAACCAAGACGGGTTAGTAGACCAATGTAAATATGTCAAGATGAAAGTTGAAAATTGTTTATTCAGGTGATCTCTGAAACATTTGAAAGGAGCACTGCAAAGCAGAACTGACAGATGTGCTCAGTCAGGGAGGACAGAGACGGTGTATCTGCTGTTTCTTGTCAGCTGCTTGCGGCTTAATGCCATCATCTTGATTTCAATACCTACTCCCAACTATATCCCCTAGAGTCACGTGTTCTCACTCTAGACAGAGCCCTAGGAGTTAAAAAAACCCATAGAAGTGTGCATCATTTCAATCTCCATTGCTTTTTCCGTGTTTCATAACAGCCCAGCACAGAATCCTCCCAAGTAGAATTTATCTTTCTCTCAAAAAAATTAAAAAACAAGCTACCAACACATATAGATTTTGTATTCTCAAAAGAGAAGTAGCTGTACAAGAAACTGTATTTCTACAAGTTCATTATATTTCATGTTTATACTTCTGAAATCAATTCTAACAGCCTCAAGGCTTTAGACAACTTGTGAATTGCTGACATATTTTAAAAGGTGTCATACCTAATTTTCATGCCCAAATCCATGAATGTTTTGAAAAGAAAACTCCCTTGCACCTGTTTCTTGTGGAAAAACATAGGGTGAATAGAAGACAGCTTTGATCTTTTTTATAGATTATGTGGGGTGCTTACTTTTAAGAGTCTTGATCTTGCATAGGCCTGTTAGGACAATTTCTGGAACTTAAAAATGACAGGAGGATGCCCTAAGACATGATCTATCAGCTTATTATTGACACTGTTTAGGAAGACTGTTTTGCAACAAACAAATTGTTTATTACTGTTGTTGCTGCAGCAGAATTATAATGCTTCTGTATAACACAAATTTTGGAAAATAGCACCAGTTTTGCAGAAAATATAATACAAAATATCACGTCAGATTTGGATGAGGTAAGTCAAACGTTTAATGTTCTCTACAAGATTATAATGCACTGTAAGCCAAAAAAAAAAAAAAAAAGTCTCGTCCATACAAACTTCTAAGGGAAACTGAAAGAGGCAAAAAGATTAGGCTGAAACCCAGACCTGTTTTCTTGTGCACGCTAAGGTTTGATTTATAGCTGGCATTTATCCTACTATCTTTATTAGAATCATAGAATGATTTGAGTTGGAAAGGACCTTAACGATCATCTAGTTCCAATCCACCTGCCATGAGCAGGGACACCTTCCAGTAGATCATGTTACTCAAAGCCTCATCCAATCTGTCTGTGACTACCACTGGGGATGGGGCATCCATGTAGGCAACTGTTCCAATGCCGCAACACTCTCACAGGAAAAAATATCTTCCTAATATCTAATTTAAATTTGCCCTCTTTCAGATCAAAACCCTTACTCCTCATCCTATCACTGCACTCCCTGATAAAGACCCTCTCCCCAGAGAGGAGGCTGCCCAGGCTGCCCAGAGCACAGGCTGCCCAGGGAGGTGGTCGAGTCGCCTTCCCTGGAGGTGTTTAAGGAACGGGTGGATGAAGTGCTTAGGGACATGGTTTAGGGAGTGTTAGGAATGGTTGGACTCGATGATCCAATGGGTCCTTTCCAGCCTTGTGATTCTGTGATTCTGTGATTCTCCCCAGTTTTCCTGCAGGCCCCGTTTAAGTACTGGAAGGCTGCTATAAGGCGTCACTGGAGCCTTCTGTTTTCTAGGTTACAGCTAAATTCTCGCAGCCTGTCCTTAGTCCTATTCCTCAGATTAAGTCCAAAACAATCCATTAGCTTCTAGCAATACTCTAGAGAAACATTCTAGTCACAAACTTCCTTACTAGCATCTAAATTGTGACTAAAATTCTAGGAATTTTTAATTCTTTTAATTAAATAAAACAGATTTTAATAGCAATTTGTGTAGAGATAATGGTTTAGCTGCTGGTATTTCCAGCCCTGCCCCTTAAACTGTTTTACATGATATGGGCCTGAATATGGGAGTTGAGGAAAGCTATAAGCCCAAAACTATGGCGCTTAAAGATACATGTTTTATCTCCCTACTGAGCACAGTTTAAAAATAACAAACTGAAGTGTGGTCACTCGTTCAGTCTCCCTGGGTCAAATACTCAAACCAACTAATGGCCCACTGAAACAGAATTGTAACGAATGCAATAACACCCATAAACAACTGATTAAGTTATGATAGGTCATTTCTACATACATACAGAGTTTAAGGGCTAAATTTTTGACATATGAAATGAAAATGGATGGTTGGAAAATACATTTAAAATGAACAAATTTCTGTGGATTCCTCTATTAGGTGTCAGTCCAAATCCAACTAAATTCAATGCTACACTAACAATTACTTAAGTCGACTTTGGACTTATTGACTCCAGTTTGTTGCATTGATATAAATACAGCAACTTGACTGATGCTAGTGGAATCCCTTAAGGATTTTTGAAAGGCAAAGAGCTAAGCCCCATCAACTTCCCTGGGAGTAAGTGCTTATGACTCCACACAGTACTGCCTCCCATCTATTGCAAGCAAGGACAAAAGTCGGTTTGTTGTGTTACGATTGCTAGATTCTGCTGAACTGAATTCTATATCTTGCAAGCCTTTTTTGTACATGAATCTGGGCTGTGAAAGTGAACTGCTTAACTGTCTATTTTGGGCTATGACTTAAAATAAAGGAAAAAAAGGTGGTGGTGGGACACACAATTTATTGTCTTGTAGGAGACTGCATATGTTGGTCGTTAGCTACCGTTCCCTGATATAAAAGAGCCACTCTAAAGTGAAATGAATAGGCAAAACAACATTATTCTTAACCATTAGCAAGCACACCTTATTTTGGACAGTCAGCAAATGTTGCCAAGATGTCAGTCCAGAGCAAATATTTATGTTCATATTGAATAAATTGAAGAATATTAGGTGGCAAAATAGTACCATATCTATCTTTGCTTTTCCTTGGATACTGCTACAAAAAAATCTAAAGCAGTTGGAATGATGTTTGAACTGAATGTGTTTTACTCTTAGAAGTCCTGGTTTTGAAGGAATGCATGACGATTTTCTCCAAGAATCTTTTTATATTTGAGAAGGGAGTTTGATTTATTTCAAAAGGGGATCCCACTTGGCTGTTCCCATTGTTACTGAATGTTTAAGACATTCTGGAGTCATTCAACATGGATTGTTTTACACAGATAGCATGAAAACCAACTATACACTTCATATAGATTTTCAGTTGCTGCTTTTTAACAGTAGTAACGGATTTATAAAGAGCTCTTCCAGTCCTTCCAGCATTCCAGGAAGTCTTCTCTGCCATTCTAGGAAAACAGAACACATTTTCTTCCGTTGAATGTTACTTGGTAAGTTCATCCTATATAAATTTTGAAACATATTTAAAGTTAAATGGGTAATTTCGCATTTTAAGCCAGTGTAGGACCAGGCTAAATTTTACAATACCTCCATTTGAACTGTTAACAGCAACCAGCCTCAGCTGCACCCTTCGTGCTAATTCTCCAGAAACTGCTTGTTCTTTTGAACTCTCTGTGAAGAGATTCACTTGGCAGTGAACAAGGAGTTGTCAAACTAGCCTTTATCACTGAGTACAATCAACGGCATTCTGCTAGCTGATGCATAAAAAGGTGTGCCATGTAGACCAAGCATCAACGGAAAACTATTTTCGCCAAGAGCAAAACAACTCCCTACACAAGGATCTATAGAAACTGTACAACCCAGACTACAGTATTTAATACAAGTTTATTTCTCAAATCCTGGTGCCCTAAGTAGCCATCTTGTAAAGCACCTTCTTGACAATGCTAGGAATTTTTTGTGAACTAAATCATTATCATGTACAAATCTACCTCCACTAAAACCTTCTGCAGTTACTAAGTAAATGGAATTAAGGCTTCCCAAGTCCACCAAATTTTTTCTAATATGAACTGAAGGCTCTGTGTTCCAGGCCTTGCCGCAATATTTAGGTGTCTGTAACAGGATGTCAAATTATAAGGAAAACTCAAGCATTACGGACCATTTTACAGAACTCAGTAGCCAGATTGTCCATGAATATCAATGTGGCAAGCATCAATTCTTCCATACATTGCCACATGATCTTAGATTCACCTGACCACAGAAAATGTGGAATGAAAAGTGGGTAAAGCACTTAATTTCCCATATATTTTTCAATTATGATGTCATTTGGGCATCATTTGGGCATGATTTGGGCATTAATAATGGTGAGAGCAGGTAGTAAAGAACATTTACCAGAGGCAAATGAATATTGGTGAAAAAGCACTACCTTGATTTATGGAGTACTTGCAACAACAGCGGCAAGCGACTCAAGTTGCATCCGTGTTTACTGCATGTAATTCTGCTGTAACCATCAAAGACTTTCTGTACAAACACAGTAAGAGATGATCTTTAAATATTTCATGGCATAAAATAGAAGAGATAATGTGAGTAGGATTTGCCCAGGAGTATGAAGTAGGTCTGTGGAAGTGCTAAGAAGAAATCCTGAACTGCTTGCCAAGTCCAGTGCCATATCTGCTCAAATTTTAATCTTCTTAATCATATTGAGAATAGAGATTAAAAGTATGATATGGTGATAAGTAGTGGTGAATGAATGTGGAATTAAAAGCTCAGCATTACATATGCTTATTTCTATAGCTGCACAGTTATGGTTATTGACAAAAACAGATCCTTGCATGAAAAAGTATGTATGCTTGCTATATCTATTGTACTAATACAGATGCATTATAAAAGGTATATTTTTGTGCATGACTGATTCAAGAAATCTTTTTCTCAACAGTTTCCTAGATACCAGAAACATATGAAAGAATTCATTCACACATGAGATTAGTCTGATGGATATTTTTTTTCTCTTCCACTAGTGATGAACAAAGGAACATGAAAGCTATGTGCACATACAAGTGTTGGTGTATATTCCGGTTTCAGGAAAAATTTTATATCAATAGTGTTTAATTTGACATTAAAACTAAATAAAATAGACAGCAAAGGCATAGTCGAAGAAAGGGTAGAAATATCAGCCTTGAATACCACTGCCAACAGAAATGGGTCAGCTGTAAAATAACAGTCTTCTTGAGTCATTATGATTTTGCTACTAAAAGAACAAGACTTTACCTTTTGATCCTTTGTGTTTTAATTCTAGGTACAGAAAAAACCGCAATAATGCACCAAAAAAAAAAAAAACCTGGACGTTTTCATTGTGTGCTGAACTGCTTTTGAATATGGATAGTTTCTTCCAATTGGAATCAAGGTATGCCAGTACAAAAACCTTATTATTGTTAATCAGCACTTAAATCAGTGACATACTCATGTCAGAAGGTGGTACTCAGCATAGTTAATAGTTCCTGTATTAAGATCAAAGGGGAGAGAGGAGAGGGAAAGGAACTAGACTGTGTATGGTGTCTAGCAGAAGGTCTCTGGTATGATGGTGATGGTTACCAGAAACAGCAGAATTGTTATTCTGCATAGATGAGGAAAAATCAGCAATAGATATGCCTGATGGGCTTCATAATTTTACAAAATAAATATATATCACCTATATGGATTCAATGTTTTGTTGACAGTTTTTCAGATCAGGAATTCACATTGAACCATGCTCTGAGGAATTAAAAAATGTAGATCAGTTTAATCATGAATATTTGACAGGTTAATTCAGCAAAAGAATTAAACTTGGTGTTCAAATTGTCCCTAATTTGGTGTAGAATTTCAAGTCTTTACACAACCAGGGAACAGGGGAGGGAATCTGTCAGCGCCTAGCCTATTCAAAACCACCTACAATTACTGCTTGATTAATACAGTTGGGTTTGGAACATAACAGACAAATGTTGTCTACTCTATGTGACATAAAGACTGTGCATGTGAATGTTTTTTTGCCATTGGAATAAAATATATTCCTATAGTACCAAAACTGGATTATTATTCTCTCTTAAATGATCACTACTGGAATTGATTTATTTTTAATAATATAATTTAATATAATTTAGTAATATAAAATAATTATTAGTGAATATCAGCTCTTTTATACTTGGCTTTCTGATTGCTTTTAGTTAAAATGTGGGAAAACTATAGATATAATAAAACTAGATATTTGGAAAATTTCTTCAGTTTTGTGTAACAAAGAAAAACCAATCCCACAAAATCTATGTTCTTTTCAACCAGCTTTTCTTGACCTAGTCCTCTTGTGAAGATTTGAAACAGATATGATATATAACGTGATCAAATCAACTTAACTCACTGGAAATAGAATAATATAAAAAAATAAAATCTATCCCAATTTTCTGCATAGTTTCTTATTGTCCATTTACTTTCTTATGCTCAAGACTTCAAACAATAGAGTTATCTTGAATTTAACCTTTAAATTTAGGTGTTAATTTTTCTACTTAGTCTCTTTAAAATCAAAGGTAAGTTTTGTTAGGCCACATAAAAGCTTTTAAAACTTTCTTGTTATCTCTTCCAGCTCTTCTGCCAAGACCAGTACAATGCACTACAGATGGGAGCTATAACATATCTACTGTAATTATTCAAGATTTTCTTGTGAACTGACTGGCCTAAGAGTAAAGAATATTTCGGTTTATCCAGAATGCTGAAGAAAAACAATGTGTTGTTCACTGATCTGCATGTGTAATATTCAGATTCTTATTGCTTCAGGAAGACTGAGGAACCATGCTTAGGAGAGCTATGAAACTGGAGTGACCACCTTGCATGACCGTCATACCAATAAACCAGGTGAAAGAAATAATGAATAATAAGAGGATATGGATATATTTATACGGAAAAAGAAGATTTTAGATCTGTAGGGTCCAGGTACTTACATAAATGGACTCTGTGACCTATGGTAACAGGTATAGAAAGTACGACGGGTAGATTTCATTACTTGTTCTTCTCATGGTAATAGAGGAACTGGTCTCTTAAGGTGAGAATATTTAGAATTAAAGTCAATACTAGGACTAGTTCCATGGAAGATACACAGAGAAAGAAGATTTCATGGAAGGTAATACAGAGAGATAAAATCCAGAAAGTTATAGATACAATTGCCTTAGAAAAACACCTAAGACTAGTATCTGCAAAGTATTCATCTCATGGATCAATTTTTATTAACTTTAAGTAGAGAGAAAACATGTATCTATGCCAATAAGATGCCTCTGGAGAGTACATTGTGTTTAAATAACAACTGCTTTCCACTTTTTTATTATTAGTGTGTGTATCTTTGTATTTACTGCTACCTATATCTGGATAAGGTAGCAGATTTTTAAGTTGTTATTTTATAGTGTAAAATACTATAGGAAAAGGGTAATCATTATCTAATGGGAAAAAAATAACTGAGTGGATTGCTACTGTCTTTTGAGGGGTTTGCAAGTGTTGTAACACTAAGTTTATGCTTTGGAAAGTTTTCAGATGGGAAGGTGTACACTACACCAGGTAGCATAAAACCGTGGTATAGGAGAAGAGGAAAAAGGCCGTCTGAAGTTCTGCCAGAATCAAAAGTCATTGTTTATAACTGGAGTTAAGTGTTAACAGTTGACAGCTGAAAATGGAAGGCTGAAAAGCAATAAACACAAAGATAATGAATTCTTTTTCTGCAATAAAAATATACCAAGATTCTGATTTAGTAATATTGGTGACTCTTATTTGACTTGTTCTGCATCGATTTTCCTAAATGCTAAGAACCTGCTTCAAAAACCTCACACAAGTATCATAGCCATAAGCTCTGGGATTACTAGGATTTGTTTAAAGAACCCTTTTGACAAATGTGTAAGACCCCGATTCACAGGAATTTTGTACATAAGAATTTTAAGGTGACTGTTTTAAAAATTTTCAAAATGTGGCTGTTTTTTCAAACTGAGATTTAGATTTTAACACATATATGTTACAAGGGAAACACCCCAAAAAAATATACATTGAAAGATCCCATGACACATTAGTGAAGAATCATGGTTACAACACAACTGTAGAAATATTTACTTTTCCTATTCATTTTTTTCACGTGCAAGATTGATGCAGTATTTATTATAAGCAATCCTTCATATGACAATGCAGACACGAAACTCTATCAAGATGGAAATCTTAGTTTGATTAGATGTGCGCAGTAAGCCTCATGAGATATGAACCATTTTTCTCTAGATGATTCTACAGAGCACTTCTGATTTTCCCGAAATCTATAGTACTCTATGCAGTAGAAAGATCAGTTTCTCTTCCAGCACTCATACATTATCACATAAAGCCAGGAAGAGCCAAATTCAAAATGAAGAAAATTATTCTAGACACAGCACATAGAGCTGTAGTAGTTTTTGTCAAAGCAGCCTATGGATCCTAGAGCTTTCATGGGCCAAAATAGGAAACTTGGAAAGAATGTGAAAAAGAAAATTGTTACAATTAAACATGCAGAGGCCACAAGAAGTTTAGGAAATCTCCAGTCTCAGAATATTCGGAGGCTAGGACAACATCACAGGTACTATTGCACACATATGCACTGTTGTTACTCTTCTGTAGGCTGACAGTTGTTGCTGAAGACAGAAATCTGGTCTGGATAGAAGTCTCTTCTTACAAATTCTATAATTGTATGCTACCATACAATGGTGAAAAATAATAATTTGCCACACTACAGACTTCTGTCTGAATTAAAGGAAGATAACACCTAGTCAAGGTGCCCCTTGCATAGAACCTGTTGACTGATTATGAAAAATATGGGTAGCTCAATAGTCTGCACAGCACAGTTTGTGTGACTGCTGGAATGCAACTACTGGAACAGAAAACACAAAAAATGTTACTAGTGACCAGATCTTCATGTTATAAGCTCACTACAAGGTTCCTCCCACAAAGGAGAGTTAAGAAAGTCATTAAGTTGAGAAAGAAACAATTACACCTAGTTGTGCTTTCTCTGTTTGTGCCAACAGTCAGGCAGCATCTAAGAGGACACTCTAAAAGAAAGTTTCAATGAATGAACATCCCCAGGCATTCTTTCTGTGAGGTTCTCAGGAGTTCTGACTAGTGGACAACAATAGTCACACAAATATCAGATACTCTACCACCCAGATATTACATTGGCAATAACAACTATTTGAAATACCGAGCATCCAATACCTCAAATTGAGGCAATAAATTTTGAATAAAATATTTCATATTACATCATTCTTCTTTCAGTGCAATTAACCATACGCTAAATATTGCCCAGAAAAAAAAGCACTTTTTTTACCCTGATATATTACTAATCTAAGGAATACTAGGTGGGTTCAGGAGAAGGAAATATTCCTTTCACAGCAATTTTCTAACCTTTTTAACCACAGAGTTCATAGTTCATGTCTAAGCATTGATTCATCAAAAGGTACAAGCAATGCTCAACTCTAAATACGTCTGAAAACTGACTTAAAAACTCAGTATGTACTTTTGTGAAGAAAAATGATTTTTATCCTAAACTAAGTTTGCCTCAACTATCCTTCTGAAAAAAAGACGATGAATCATTAAATAGTATTCTTCTTTTTATATATCATATTCTCATAACTGTCCACAGACCATCGATTAAGTTCACAAAGAAAAAAGAAAAATATTAAGAAACAAAAAGCAAAAAAAAATCTTCCTGCTAAAATAAATACGATATAAGGCAGCTTAAATTAAGCTTACATTAACCATTTCTAGAACAGCAGTAATTCTATATTATATTGTATACTCTGCAGCTCAGAAAGGTCCCACTTCCACAGTGGTTTTGGAGACATCACTGTACTCCTACAGGACAATTTAACAGGAAGACCTAGCTCATTTTGTACTTTTCAAACTTCGCTATTTAACCTACTCTTCCTTCTAATTTTTCTTTCATAACATTGAGCTTTTTATTAGTGAAGTTGCTCAGTGGAACTATACCTTGATCTTCTAATGACCCTGTCATTATTTAGTTTAATTCTGCATTGCTTTTTTAAAAAAATATTATCTATGAAAGCCAGTGGGCAAAATAAGGTCTTGTTGTCCAGTGTGCACGTGTGTAACTCCCACCAAGCTGGAGAGACTGCAAGAAGTTCACTGTCATCCGCTAGAAATATGATGACATTTAGGAGACAGAGTGGGAGGAAAGGATGTTACTCAGGAAATGTATTACTTTATGGTTTACCAAGATGACCCTGATCCTGAGTTCAGTGTTCATTTATGTGGATACATTAACAGAATTTCATAAGCTGGTTTTTTTTTTCTTCCTCTGAAACTAATACTGTAGACAATTGGACTAAAAATATGGTTTATTTTAATAGTATTTGTTTTTCATTAGAAGCTTATTGATGTTAGAGGCACATCTATTACTCAGATTTATTCGTCCACCGTTTCTTGTCTCCTCACTAATCCCTTACTTAAACAATTAATTTATATTCATTTTCCTCTAGTCCTCTAATGTCTTTGCTTATTTTTTGAGAAGCTATTTAAAAATTCTCTGTTAGTGAACAGAAAATCTCTTCTGTCAACACCTTCAGATTTTGTGGTTCATAACCACTATGGCTTCAGTGTTTGGCCTGCCTTTGGAAATATTAACTTATGCCAGACTTGACCTAGTGTGATTCCTAATGTTCTCAATTGACTGTTAGGGAAAACATGAATTGCTGCATCCAGTCATGTGCTCATGGGCAGAGAGTGATAAGCCAGCTACCCCCTCCATCGTGAAACATGGAATGCATGATGAACCGCAGAGTGATCTGTGGGAAGAGATGGCTACAATCCCTCCAGTCTCCAGAAAATCTTTTTCAGTATATCACAGAGTAACAGGGAAATTATTGCTGAGAAAATATGTTTAATGTCTCTTTCTAAAGGAGTGAAGGGAGGTCTGATTCTCAATGAGGCCTCTTAAGGAAGAAGTCTCAGTTCCATGAAGATTTCATAGAATCAATGAATGGTTTGGGTTAGAAGGGACTTTGAAGACCACTTAGTTCCAACCCCTTGCCATGGGCAGGGACACCTTCCACTAGATCAAGTTGCTTGTAGATTCATCCAACCTGGTCTTGAACACCTTCAGGGATGAGGCATCCATGACTTCTCTGGACAACCTGTTTCAGTGACTCGACACCCTCACAGCAAAAAATATCTTCCTGATATCTAACTTAAATCTACCCTCTTTCAGCTAAAACTGTGACCTTGGATCCTATCACTGCACTCCCTGGTAAAGAGTTGCTCCCAGCTTTCCTGTAGGCCCTCTTTAAGTACTGGAAGACTGCTATAAGGCCTCCCTGAAGCCTTCTCTTCTCTAGGATGAACAAGCCCAACTCTCTCAGCCTGTCCTCATATGGGAGGTGCTCCAGCTCTCAGACCATCTTTATGCCCCTCATCTGGACTTGCTCTAATAGATCCATGTTCTTCCAATGCTCACCAGAGCAGAACTGAGGGTGACAATCACCTCCTTCAACCTGCTGATCACATTCTTTTGATGCAGCCCATTAAATGATAGGTTTAGTTCCTCAGCATCTTTAAGTAACAAAGGTTAGGAGTTAAACTCTTAAAAATCTATCACAACAAAGAGTAAGTATGAGATATCTCAAGATGATAGATGTTACCAATGAAGACTAAATATGCAAACAACAGGAGAAAAAAGAGGGTTCTTCTGAATTTACTTAGGAGGATTCTCCTGTATATTCCGTGGGAGGGTTTTACATTGGAGATGAGAAAATTTTATTTTCATTTGATAAAAGGAATATTTTGTTTCAGGATTTGGAACTGAACTCAAGTTTTCTTCCTTTGTCAGAATGCTGTAATAACTGTGCAACTGATTCCAGTGCTTCTTTGGTTGCTTTCATTAAAGTTGTGTCTAAAAGACAAAGGTCTGGCCAATGGGTTGGCTATCAAGTTTCCCTTCTGAGAACTCCAGTTCTTTCTTAAAAGTTTCCATTTCCTGGTTAAGTGATAAATACTAGGTTAAGCAAATGAAAAGAGCGACATGGGCTACCTTTTGAAGTGCTGAAACATAGCTTCCCAAATCCAATAATCTGTATTTGACATGCAGACAGATCACTATCATCAGGTTTGTTTTTTTTTTTAATTCTTCTAAAGTATTCAGTCCATCTTTGGAATCAGAAGATAAACCATGAGAATGTCACAACAGAAACATATCTTGATCCTTTCTGCAAACCTGAGGATGTGGAAACTGCCAGTGCAGAGAAGGAGCTGGAGCAGAAGGAAAGAAGGAGCAGAAGGAAAGAAGGAGCAGAAGAAGCAGCAGCTGTAGACAAAGCTACATCTGCTACATCTAAACCAAAACTCCTTATGCTGATGAAGATATGCAAAAGAATTGGGTTTTATCTTTGCCTTAAACCAATACGGAGTTTCTGGACTTACTCCTCAAATCTATATGAGAGACAATGAGAACTCTGTTAGGAGAAAGGGTTATTCTGGAGATGTTCCTTACTTAGAGACTTTTGCTAGTATAGCAATAGAAACAGCAGTAGAAAGTGTAGGGAGAATGATAACTCACTTTCCTTCAGCAGAAATGGAAGATTTCTTGGGTAAGATGCCTCAGCATACTCTTCTCTAAACCTATCTAAATAAATTATTACATTGTGTAGAGTAAGCACCTGGCAGCATTTAAACCCCCAAACCTATTTATGCCATGCTGCTCCAACTTTGTCCAGAGGGAAAAACAAGAATTGAACTTTAAAAAGATTAGTGTATAGAATTATCTAAAATCATACATTATGTAAATGCAAAATATTTCTATGGGAATAATTATAATAAATTTTTGCTAAACTATATAGGCAAAAAGGAAAGCTAAATCTCATAATCATAGCACAAAACATAAAATGTAAACAAATGCCCATTAAAATCAAATCAAACTGATGAAATAAATGAAATGTTTCTATATTCAAAGAAGCTGAGCATATTTTTATTGAAGGCTACCATCTCAATTAAACATTTTAAAAGCTTTTATCGAAACTTGAGAGTGTTGATATGGCCAGTTATTCTATCTCATGAGTTGAGTCAACACATCCATTAGAGGACACTAATTGTTTAAAGCAATCTGATTGAATTTAAAAATGCAGTGTCCTCATACCTTTAGGTTAAATTCCAATTTTACGGGCTGATTCCTGGCCAAGAGAAATGCCATGACTGTATAATATAATGTATCATTTTGCCATCCTGATGAAAGTTTATCTAGGAAAATTACAGCTTGTCCCTTTGTGGTAGAATCTCTTCTCATTCTCCTGAAGAGAATTTCTGAAAACTTTTCCAAACAGTCCAAAGTACGTTTAAAAGGGGTTGTAGGGAGGAAGTATTCTCTGCGTTTCTTCACTTTGTACTTAGTTCATCAACACTAGTTTACCCAGCTATTCTGTGTAGAATCTATCTTCTAGAAACAGAAACAGATTCCATAGCTAGTCTTTGTGGAATCTATCTTCCAGAAACGTGAACAGATTCATAACAAACATCTTTCTGGACACTGTGAAGATGAATACTCAGTTATCCCAGATACTGATTAAGATCTATGGTTAAATTATAACAATGAATGAACAAAGTTTAAGGAAACATATTTTCACATATCTAATTGTTAGGAATGCAAGGTTACTTTCAGAATAGACAAAAGATATGCTGTGAACGTTTTGCCTGTTATTTGAATTAAACCTTATGGATCTTGGGTCAAATTAAAATTGCTTGTTTGTTTGGGTTTTTGTTTTTGTTTAGCAGAATAAAGGCTGTTGGATCTATTGGACTGTTAGGTAACAGGTCCAGAAATCTAAGAAACTAAAAAAACAAAGATCTTCTGGCATATGCCTCATGCTTCCAATAGGTCTCAAAATTAAATAATTAAATATTAGGTTGGGGTAAACATAATTACTGCTTTTAACTATCAACTTTAAAACAGTATATCTCAGTTCAGAATAAAATTTATTAGTCCAAATAAGAACCATTAGAACTATGTATTTTTGCCAACAAGAAACAAGTCTGTCTGTTCTGGTGGTGTAGAATTCTGGAGTCCTGGAAATGATGAATTCTTCAACAGGGATTTGAGCTGCTGCTTGGTTATGGAAAACATCCTCTTGCAGGAAGCTGTCAAGATGCTTGAAAATGTGGTATCAGTGGGAGAGAAGTCTGGTGAGCAACTTGGGTGAGGTAGAATTTTGTAGCCCTGTTCCTGCAGCCACTGCACAATCATTTGTGAGACATGCTGTTGGACATTATCATGGAGGAGAATCGGTGCTCTTTGATTGAGCAATGTCAGATGTAAACATCGCAGTTCTTGGTGCATGTTGTTGATTTCCTGGCAATGTTTCTCTCCTGTGATGGTTTTGCCAGGATTCAAGAAGTTGTACTGGATGACTCCACTTGTTGACCATCTAACAGGGATCATAACCTTCTTTTGATATAGCTTTGGTTTGGGAATGTGTTTTGGTGCATCACCTCAGTCCAGGCACTGCATGGAACACTATCAGTTGTCCTATAGAAACATTGCTCATCACATGTCACAATGTGATCAAGAAATGGATCAGTTTTGTTGCACAAAAAAGCACAGAACAGACTTAATAATAGCGGGGTTTTTAATATAAATTTTCATTCAACTTGTGCGGCACTTATTTGTTGAGCTTTTTGATTTTCCAATTTGACACAAATGTCAAACAACTGTTGAGTGGTAAATGTTCAGTTCTGCAGCCTCTCAAGTTGTTTGGTGTGAATCAGATGTGTTTCAATACTGGCCCTCACTTGGATGTCTTCTACTCTTTTAAAAAGAGAGTACGGTTTCCAAATAAATCTTTTTCAATAAATACCTATGATAGTCTATAATAAAAGGCTAGATGGAGCAATAACACAACTGAAGACCTAACCTCTTCCACAAAAACTTTGCAACAGAAGGAAAGCGAAGGAAAGCAAAGTAAAAGTACTTCCACAAAAAAATGATTCTTTCTACAAACCTGAGATTAGGAGAAGGTATGATAGGATACTGTTAATATAAGTAAAATAAAAACTTGACAAAACAAGAAACCCATTTTTTTTAACCTCCCAAATATTGACTGAATAAACACACCAAAAATTCTAGAATAACTACACAGTGAACCAGGTACTGTATTTAGTGAGCAGGCAGAAAAAGAGGCAAATATCAGGTGATTAATTTCTCTGTTAAAAAAAAATGTCATAAATTCTAAACCTGAATCTGTGCATACAGAAAGAAAAGTATTTTACAAAAAAAAGTAAGGGTATACTTAGGTATTTTTGCATACACCTTCTAGTTTGAATAGGACATAAAAAAAGCATTTAGTACATAAATGTGGGGTTTGTTTCCTGTCAGAATAATTTGGTCTGGAGAGCTTCTGTGATTATCTTCCTATTCTTCCTCTGGAAAGAGACACCTTTCTTTCAAAAATGCCATAGGAATTTCCATTACCTAATGATCAGTAAACATCTTTCATTCATCTGCTACAATTACTCTGTACAAAACCAGGTTTTAATGTAAAATTTATTATCCCATCATTAATTAAAAGCAACTCCCTAAAGTACAATACATGGAAAAAAATTCACAATCACATATTCTTTGTGATTCAAAAAACTTTATGAATCTCACCACAACGTTCAGTCTAAAGCTAGAAAGTATGACCTCAGCTGAACATAAGACTAAACAGAGCAGTTGAGTAAATAAAATTAGAAGATTGCTTGAAGTCCTGAACTCTGAGTAGGCAAGAGTAGAGGTGAGTAGTCCTTCAGAAGAGGCAGCTCCAAACCGTTGTACACTACGAATAAAGCTCTATTACAGTTAGGTTAGAAGAGAGCAAAGGGAGCAGATTATTTGCTGTTACACTCCCCAGGGGTGACTCCTGGACTCCACAGAACCTTAGCCAGGACCTGTTAGTTGTTCTCTGGAAAAGAAAACCTACTTCTCCCCTAAAAACACCTGAAAAGGTGTTTCTGCAAGGTTCATTGCACAGCCTTTTTTCCCGGAGCAGTGGATTGGCCTAGGCTACTTAGTGGGCTGAAAAGCCTACAGACAGGCCTGTAATAGTTTCCAGCCAGCAGGAAATTTTAGCCTCTTGTCATACTCCCCATTCAGGTTTCTGGATGTAACCTAACTGGGCCTTTTCCTTGTGGGCACAAAGCAGAACACCAGTTCTGACATTAAACAGCCTTACTACATTTGAATCCTATCTTTCAAAGGATCATTCCATTTTATGCTGAGAATGTACACATCCAGTGGTCATTTTCAGATGGTTCAGCTGTGCCAATCTCGCAAATCAAGGCAAGTAAATAAGTTTTTCTAACAGTACCCTTGCCAAAGGCAAAATCCGTAGTGAATGCTGCTTAATGAATTCCTAATTAATGCTCTTCTCTACACCTACAACCAGGTAATTCCTTTCCCCTGTACACTGGAGCTTGGAAAGAAAAGATTTTCTTCTTTGGAAGAAGATACCTGTACAGGTTAGTCCTTATGACTTGTGTTACATCAGTTTGTATGTAGTCTGCCAGCAGGTTCTGCAACCTGAATATCCATAAAAATTGCAGGTATATTAATGTAGTAAAAGAACCGTCTTAGAACTTGTGAGCCATGAGTTGAAATTGAGGTGAAGTAGAATCACAGAATCACAAAATGGTAGGGCTGTCAAGGGACTTCTGGAGACCATCTAGTCCAACCCCCTTGCTAAAGAAGTCACACAGAGCAGGTTGCACAGGAACGTGTCCATGGGCACCATTGAAAAGAGACTGGCCCTATCCTCTCGACAAGAAACAGCTACTTTTCTTTGGGAAACAGTGAGGTTTGCACCCTTCTACTCTCAGAATGATTCCCAAGTAAGACAAAAGGAATCACAATAAGAAGCATAACTTGCAATATCTACATATCATGAGACTGTGGAATAAGCTATCGTGGAATAAACAATCTGAATTGTATAATTGCATCCTGCTCTTATTCAGTTTTTATTAATAGTATCTGTATGTGACTGTAAGTATGCAGGATTAAGACTGTAAAGAAATTCTGGTATCTTGATTTCTGCTGAGAAAGGCTTGTCAAGGCTCTGGAAGAATCTGGCCAACAGAAAATTTCTGAGAAACGTTGAATGGTTTTAACAGGTCCTGTTCATTGTCACCATTACAGTAACATATATAACACATTTACTCGATTCAGCTCCAGTTCTGTGATTAGACATCAGAAATTTTACTCCAAGTCTTTCATCCTGTCAAGGATGTTAGGCCCATTGAGGCAGCAGGTGATATCCCAGTGCTATCAGATTAGGGTTCAGGGTGGGTAGTAAGCCTAACTTAAAAAGGAAGATTTACAAACTGCTAGTAAGTCTACCCGGTGTCTATAAAAAGCAGAAAATGTCAAACACTTGCACGGTATTTTGAAGAAATATGTCCTTAGGGAAAAGTAGTAACAATGTCTCTGAAATAATTGCAAGACATAGATCCAATACTATGAAACTTCACTCCCACATTCACTCACTGTCTATTTAGGTCCAAGAAAGTAGGAAGGGAAGGAGAGATAGAAATGACTGAGAGAATGAAAGATGGGGTTTGTTTCACATGTTTTAACTCTGCTTCGAAAGAGTAAAATATCTGATTGACTTCCATGTGAACAAGACATTATCAAGAGATGTTCCTTCTTAAATTCATGTTTCAGTTGCTTTTTGCACCTGGAAGACTGTCACTGAGTAATCCCTCCTCACTTCATTAGTTTCCACATTTTACTTCTTTTTGCAGGTCCTACTATCTTGACTTAAACCTTTGAGAGTATTCAGTTTCTTCACCAGTAATTATCATAGTAATTTAATTAGAAAATTTAGTGGAATTACCCTAGTAATGTTAACTCATGGAAGAAATAATTGCAGAACAAATCTTTAGCCTGTATTAACTTTCTAGAGAACTATTCCAGATATGAAGCCCATATGTATTGCCTTTAATTATTGTTTATGTGAAACTAATCATGTGTTAAGTCAATAGATTCTTAATAATCCTCAGTCACCTTATTCATTAGTATCTTCAATAGAAATACTACACTGAAGAAAAAGCCATTAAAATACACAAGTACTAGAAATTCAACTGTCTCTAAAATGCTATCTTAAATCAATGCACAAAAGTATGATACTTATCCACTATTTTATTCTAATTAACACGTATTGTCCAATTAGAAATCCAGTAATAATCAAAGGATACAACTATCCCTTCTTTTTTTCCACAGATATTGTGTGAAATATAACCATTTCAAAATTATGTATAATTTGGCCCAAGTACCAGAAAACAGGTAACATAAGGTATGGAAAGGTTCAGACTCTTGTCTGAATAGGAAGTGACAAGAACTTAAATTTCACCCTATATCTACGTGAAAGTTAATTTAAGATTAAGAGTCCAAGTGAATTTGGAATAAATTCTGCTGAATGGTGCTATGTGCCGATACTGTTCCAAATACCAACTGCCGTTTCAATTTAAATTGCAAGAAACAAGGCACTTCAGTATTTGAAATTTTTTATTAGTAGACCAATTCATCACCTATTACAACAGCACTACTAGAACAGTTCACTGAGAAGTCAGTTTCTGACTTGCAGACTAATTTGAATCTAAGATTTCAAGTGAGATATTCAAGTTGTGATGGCATCCTTTAAACTCCTTTTATAGTCAGTAGGAAAAAAGAAACAGGTACTTTGAAAAGCAGCTTCGTTCATGAGAAGGATGGCAGTGCCTTCCTTTCCATTGATTAGAGTAGTTTACAGCAAGATTTCTAAAATGCCTAATGTTAGTCAGATGAATAAAATCCTTACTAAGTTAAAATCTTTGTTATTCATTTGGGCCTTTTACTGTAAGTATCCTTTCAACCAAGCCATGATACACCCAGTGATTAATAATTTAATAATATGAGGCATTGCGAACATTTTGTTTGGGATAAAAACACTCAAGTGCAATGAAAATTTGGGAACTTAGCCTATTTTGTATATTCATTTGTTTTGGAAACTGAAACCACATAAATTTTGAAGTGTTCCAGGTTAATGGTCACATCGCACAGTGATGCTAGTGTTCAAATTCACAGAGGAAAGGAACCAGGAAAGCCTTACAACATTCACCAAAAGAAAATTGTTCAGGTAAGCAAAAAACTTGGAAAAAGATGATACTATGCTTTTTTCCAGTTCAACTGCTTTCCCTGAAATAAACACTTCTGTAGAGAGGCTCACTGGTGTTGTTCCCAAAGTCTAAGTAATCCTTCAGAGTAAACTAGAAGGGAAATTGAAAGGATGAAGTAAGTTTTCATTGACCTTCAATGCCTCCAGTGAAATTTCCATTGAAATCAATAGAAGAGCCTATTTTTCACAGGCAGTTAAAAGCTTTCAAAAACTGTACTTTAAAATCTTTCACATCTTGAAGATATAAAAGTATCTTTCTGAGACTCTCGCAGTTCAACAATTTAGTCAACTGTGTGTACCTAGCCATTCCTTAGCTCAGTAAGTCACTTGGCCCTCCAATTCTCAAATCAACTCACTTGAGTTCAACTTCACTGTCATGTCTTTTTGCATATTTTTGGATTCCAGTTCCCTTCCACCCATAAGCAGTCACTTCTCCTCCCTTCGGGCTGTAGTAGTTTTTCATACAAAAGTGAAAATCCCTCTACCTTGGGAAAGGATCAACTGGATGTGGTTTTCTCCTGTCTAGTTCCAAAGCTATGGGGTAGCAGAGGAAGGGACTGAAGAAAGGTGTCTTAGAATTTAACTAAAGAAAAGCAGAAGGAAGGAAAAGGATTTCCTTTGAGAACTTTGTGGAAGCTGCTGAAAGGAAGGGGAAGAAGACCCAATTTTTCAATGGCAAGATGTAACTGGCAGCTCTTCCTCCAAAAGTGAGAAAGCAACCTCAGAACGGACGTTTAGGAGAGTCTGAAATATCTCTAATTAGAGAGACAATGTCTCCTAGCCAGGAAGAGCTCCAGGAACATGTAATCTGGAGCACTGCTTTAATTACACTTAGAAGCACCTCTTTTTTAAAGTCATGGAGAGAAAGTGAGCTTTATTAGTTTTCCACTATATTCTTGTCAAAATGTAAAATTTTTTAAAAATTCTTTGTATCTATTTTTTTCTTAATGCTGCTCTACTCCACAAGAGTTTTTTGTATCAGTTGTAGACAATGAGATCATCTGTCCATTTTTATTATAGTCAGAAATATATAAAATGTAATTGCAGTAAATAACTGAAACAAAGATGACCTGCGATAATATAGTTTTTCACATTTTTAAGAAAAATAGCCCCCTTTTAGACAATTTAAATTGTTCTGTCAGCTTGGTGTAACAGCTACAAAAAAGGATGAAACAATAGAATATTTCATTATGAAATTACCTGCAGAAATACAGAACATAAAATAAGAAATTAGGTAGTATTTCTGCAGGAAAGGATTATGCGTTATTGTATATAATCAGATGCTATAAAGGAGTAAAACATACTACACTATTGCCCCAAAGCACATACATGATTATTTACATATTCAAAGGGAGACGTAAAATTATCTGTTTGTGCAGAAGTTATGTGATATCAATAGGAATCAGCATTCACGTTTGAGTTTACACTCTTAAGAAAGATGGAGAGAGCTCAGAGGAAAGCAGCAGAAATTGTTAGTTTAATAAAATTAGTTACAAGGAAAGATGTATAAAATTGTATGTGGTTAATCAAAGGAAGTGGAAATGAACTGAGGAAGTGATAACCTGTTGCTGCAAAAATGAAACAATAATCTGTTTTTCATATCTGGTGTATAAGCAAATATATAAAAGCTTAATGTATGGCAAAGTAGATTAAGGAGATATATAACAGCAAAGTGCCTAACAGGAAATATGGTGGAACATTGGAAGGGATTTTCTGCAGCAGGCATGAAGTCTCTATGAACATGTTGGACAACCGTTCCTTCTCCCAATTAATTTAAAGTCACAAGCTAAACTAGCATAGAATATACAACACAAGCAACAACTAGCAAGCAACACAAACAACAGCTAGAAATGTGTAGCCAGAATCCATTCCACTGAGCAAGTTAAAAGTCCTGCCACATCTAGAGATGAACCATAAGTAAACGTGGCATGTCATGGAATTAGAGTGATAATGTAATGGAAATCAGATGAAAATCAGGACCAATCTTCTTCTGGCAATGCAAATTGCAGTATTATCTTCAAATTTTGTAGCAATGTCACAATTCCAACATGAAAAATCATCAAAATTCAGCTAATAGTTTCCTCTCAGTTTCACCTTCAAAAAGTCTCATACCTCTGCACCAGCTCTTGCTTTAAGTCTCCAGCACCAATCCCAGAGGCTTAGTTTCAGTCCTTAGACAACAAGTCACAAGATTTCAAGTTCTCTATGAGTAGGGACTCTTAAAAAGCAAATTTAAGCATACTAATGATTTATTTTTCTCAGTTATCATTGAAACGTGGTAGAAGTAATCTGGAGATCATCAAAGATTTGTGGACCTTATTTTGCAAAATACTTCTTCGAATCAAAGTGAAAAAGATGACCCTTTAATTCACAACAGAAGCTAGAAATCAAGCAAGGATTATTACTTAAACTGTAAGTATATTCCTTTACCCCTGATTTCTATTGGTAGTTTTCAAAATTATTTTGTCCTTACCATTACATTGACAACTATGAAGAACTTGTTTGTCCTAAATCTTGTCTTACAGTTTATTTGATATTTCATTTTTATAAACAGCAGAAAAAATGGTAACCAATGTTACCAGTTGAATACCTTTTGAAATTTAAATTAATTGAATAGATTATTATAATTTCATCCCTAGGATAAACTAAGTGAAAAGTGCTGTATTTACTATTATTATTTTTTTTAAAAGTCATAGTATCATCTTACAGAATACAGGACTTTGGATTTATTTACACATAATCACCTCCATTTTATTGTAATTTATAAACTAGCAACCCTATTTTGGTTTATGAAGGAAAAAAAGAGTATAAAATTAACAAATATCTGCCTTTTTTCTTTCTGTTCGTAATTGACCTGGACCAAAGGTCCTCCTAGGTGGGCTACACTCAGTCTGACTCCAACAGTTGAAGGTCCAAGTTCCTTAGGCTCCCTGTCTGAATCTCTGCTATGGGTCATGTCCAGAGTGAAAGAACAATGGAGGGAAATCTGTGATACTCTTTAGCTGCACCCTTTCATATTCTGCTGCAGTCATGCAAACTACCAGGTAAATTGTGTGCTGAAGAGTGATGTCTGACCTAGAGAAGAATGAGACGGAAGAAAAGATCAGCTCCTGCCAGCTCTGCCAGGGCAGCAGTAGAGCCTGGAGATAGGGTCAGGCAGCTGAGGTGATTAATCTGTTCAACAAGCAGCTGTTAGCTTCACTGTGCAGTGGTCACAGTCCCCAAATCCTACAAGCACAGTTCCCGCAAGCGGCATTCTATCAATCTGCTCTTAACAGTTGCCTTCTATCATGTGGCCAAATATTAAGCCTTGTTTAGATGGAAAATATCTACACTGATGCCAACTAAACTATAAGCAAACTTTAAGCACAGTGAAATCCTTAAACAATCTTCCTTAGAATATTAATTTTAATATAGTTAAAGCAGACTGTGGGGGGAAAAAAAATGTCTGTTGGGGCAGAAATGTTGACCACAAAGCAGAAAAGCTGAAAGAAGGTCTATTTATGCGAGTTGCCAACTAGTGCTTTTTTCCTTGAAATTACTTTCTTGGAATTTTTTGTATATTTTCGTTTTACTGATGAGTGAGTGGAATCAGAACAAAGTAAGAAAAGCAGGCAGTCTGTTTTTTTAAATGGCTGCTTACATTTGACCTTCTTGGACTCCCTTCCCAAAACAAAGCACAAAGAACATTCGTTCTCTTCTCCTGGTCATGTGTCTTTCTTTTCCTCTCTTTCACTTTTTCTAGTGACTTCCACATGGCTAGGATAGTATTTTGTGGAGATAAGAATCTTAAAGAGGAAGAAGGAATTCACCAGTACACAGTTCAACAAGGACACGACAAACCTAACTTTAATTTCTGCTTTTGCCACAGATTTTCTCTGACATATTCATTGAGTCATTTAATTTCTCTTCCATGGCTTCCTGTCTCCAAAATGTGGGTAATCATTCTGCTTTCCCACAGGGATTCTGGTGAACAATGCTCCTTTCTGCTATGTATGTCTAACAACAATCACAATAATATACAATCTAGAAGAAATTTCCTCCTTTTTTTTTTTTTACATTTTTAAAATCCTCCCCTCTCCCTTTTAAGAGATCCACTTGCATTGAACTTTTAGAAGTATTGCAGGAAGATATACTCTCCGTCATGTGTTTGAGTAAAATTGTCACTGCTTATTACCACTTGGAACCACACTGGGTTCTCTTGGTTCATGTGGGCACTACTGTAGATCTGCTAGGCCAAAATTTTATCACTGAATAGGATGCATTTAGTGATTCTTTCAACAAAATAGTGACAATGTACATTCCACAGATACCATCAGGTGATTGATGGGAAAGAACTACATGTTGCCTTTGTAACAGTATGTAAGAATGAATGTTCTAGACCTCTTTGCCAAACGGCATGGGGTAAGGAAGTTTAAAACCCAGAAATTACTCCAGATATAATGATATAACGTGACAGCCAGGAAGACCATTAGGTCATTTGCTTGTTTAGAAAAGAGTATGGGAGACTGGTCCGATCACAGTAAAGTTAAAATTTAACAGCAACTTAGCATGAAACTCCAGAATCAAAACCCAGTTTGGGCATGCATTCAGAAATTTGTTAGACTAGATTATGTAGCACCTAAAATATCAAACCCAAGATTAAACCCAAACAGAGAATTCACATTTGAATCCTCTAGCCAATCTGAATAGGTTGTGAAAGTGGGCTGTGGGAAGCCAGGATGAAAAGCAATCAGTGCATTTTCCCAGCTGTGCCACAGGGCTTATTTAGATATCACATTATTGTTACTTCTCAAAATCTTTTGCAATTAGTTTTTGGACTCCTACAGTAGCCATGGCAAATGTGTTCTCTAACTGCACATTTACTCATAGACACTGACCTACCTAAATTATAATTTTCTTCTGGAATATAATGATAAATACGTAAATATGTGGAGCCTTGGGAGTTCTTAATAAAATAAACAATTCTTCACAGTATCCAAAACTATATTTACATCAAAATGGCTTTATATGACCTTTATATTACCATTTCCATTAACTGGGTATTGTGTCCTAACTTATTATCTTCATTAAAAATACACTGTGCATGTGGTAAAAATGTTTGGAAAATTACGCTTATGCTGAAACAGTCTATCTGATTCTTCTTCATCTTACTTGTCTGCCTTTGATGTGGTATTCTCTACATCAATTTAATTAACACAAGACTTGTTAAGGTAAAAAGTCAATGTGATATGAATGAGTTTCTTAGGTAGGAAATGCTTTTATGTGTTGCATTCTGTAATTTTCTAGACACAGTTTTGCTAACGAGAAATTTCATTCCATCTTTCTACTTGGAGGGAGGGAAACAGAGTCACTGATGTCCAGCCTCCTTTCTCCCATTTTGTTTGAATAGAGTGACAACTATTTTTCAGCCACTGTTGACAAGAACGTCTGTGAAGCACTTGGCAGTGGGAGTTATGACTTCAACGTGAGGTTATAAACCCATAGCTGCAGGAAATATCATTTTACAAAGCAGTGGACAAAACAAATACATTTGACCTCTTCACATATAGTTTTACATCCTTAAAAGGTGACTTACAACTTCTAAATCAGATTCTTCTTTAGAGCTTAGCTAGGCACTGTGCTGTGCCTGAGGATCTGTAGTGCAGCCTCACAATGCAACTTAATGGAAGTTTTGCATTTAATGGCACTTCTGTTTTTTATTTTATTCCCTTCCCACACAAGCAAAACTAAAACAAAAATCCCATGAAACTGCTAAGATCAGAGTCATATAGCAATGCCAAACTAGATATCTCTCAAAACAATGGTCTTCAGTTTACATCTTCAGCCCTAAAGGAGAGCTTTTCAATGCACATGCCTTTGGATTTTGGAAGACCTGGTGGTTCGTGCTAGGTTACCCGGCCTCTAATCCCATTTTATCTTAAACGCTGTGATAGGTATGAATCACTACGATTAGGCCATCTTTTAAATCAAAGACAGCAGACAACTCTGGTAATACCACACTTTCTTCTACTTTTGCATTGACCCAGATGAGTGTTTGTGTAGATGATCGAACACTCATCCTACAGAGAGCTAAGAAAAGACCATTTCTTATCTGAGAAAGAAAAGATAGTTGTATCTTCTTCCAGTCTGTCACAATCTGAAGAAAAATGATGTTGGTTGATCCCTACAATAAAGACATCACTGTCTGTGTAAGCTTGAATATGTAATGAAACTGAGCAGCGTAAATACACTGATAGAAGTAAATGTATCAGCAAAACCAGAAGAATGTGTGAGATATTGATCCCATATCTTCAGTGCTGTTTGATTAACTTTTAAGCATGAATTCACTGAAGATCACAGAATCATAAAATCATAGAATGCTTTGGGTTGGAAAGGACCTTAAGAATCATCCAGTTCCAACCCCCCAGTTCATATAGTCAGAATTTTATTGTTTTTACCTCTTCTAGCCACACGAATCATTAAAATAGAAAACAGCAAGAATCATCTTTTTCTGTCATTTATATAAAAAGATTTTGGGGAATTCTGTTCTCTTAAATAACATCAACTGGTATTTCATCTAATAATTAACTTTGGTTTTTGCTAATATTCATTCCAAAATGAATTCTTATGTTGCTCACTCATACTTTTTTTAAGCAGTTTAAGTACAAATATTTTTCTGCCTAGCCAGTTGTTCCTACTTGTGCTTTTGTAGATTCAAATTCTCCTAGCTATATATAGTATTCTTTTTATTTTTACTTTCTCTTTTTAAGTAAAGCTGATTGCAGTCAGCAGCTATGGAGAAGGCACCTACATCCACCTACAGTAATCAATATCACTACGAAGAGTGGCCTGAATGTTAGAGTGAGGATCCAGGAGGCAGAAATAATGTTGAGTGGGGAAACATGAGAGAAGGAGAGATGCTGTTAGGGCATTATGGTGTATGGGTAGACAATATTAGGTTATGTGGTAGCTTACTGCAACATGAAGTTGGAATAGTGAATCAGTATTGAAAGCTGGATTCTACAATGACCTACTTTCTCATTTGGTTTAAAAATGCATGCCATAAGCAAACAAATAAAAGTATAATCTTTGTGTAAATGAAACAAAATAAGTGTGTGCTAGTCTTTCTCTTTCTCTTTCTCTTTCTCTTTCTCTTTCTCTTTCTCTTTCTCTTTCTCTTTCTCTTTCTCTTTCTCTTTCTCTTTCTCTTTCTCTTTCTCTTTCTCTTTCTCTTTCCCTTTCTCTTTCCCTTTCTCCATTTTCACCTCCATCTCCTACTCCTTCCCCTAAGTGTACTTGTCAACATTTTGTAATCAAGTTGTCAGGTCATTTTAATGGGCAAGTTTCTGTCCTAAACCCAACTCTGTTCAATAATCCAAGATTGAAAAATCAAACAACTCAAATTTAAAGCAAAAAAACATGTATGACAAGAATATGTGAACAGAAAATATAGGAAGTGTAGGTCCTGAAGTCCCTCAAATAGTAACATCTTCAAGCTTCACACAGGTCTACCAATCAGTAGATAGCAAAGCAGAAATCATTATTTACCTCAAGAAAAGAAAGATATATGTTCAGAATGGGAACTGACAGAAATCTGTCTCAGACTTAATTTTTCTAAATGAGGTTATCCATAAACCTCACTAGTTTGAATTCTCTAGCTTAATCCACTTCTGGGTGGACGAAAGTATATGGCTGTGATAGATTTGTTAATCTTTCAGCACTCATAATCTGTCAGTTCACAGATGAAATAGCCTGAAGCCATGTCTGGAGAGGAGGTTTAATCCTTTGATTTAATGTAGTATCAAGTCAAGAGGAGTCAACAGTCCTCTGATCACATTTGATTCAAGTATATGTATGCAACTTGTATAAATATATATATCTAACTGAACAACTTCCATTGTATTTTAAAGTATTACCTACATGCAACACTTTTAAATAAAAAACAAGTATATGAGTGGTTCCCATTAGTCCAAAAATCATAAAGGATGAAAAAGAAAAGCATTTATATGAGTGTGTGCCACATTATCTAGTATTTTGGTGTGTCTTGTCCAATATACAATCACATTATCAATTTATTAACATACCTGTCTATTGTAGTTCATTCTCTCTACAATTCTGTTTGCAGTATTGTAGGTCCACTGATTCAAATCCAATTAGACTGATGTATACTAACTAGTTTGTGTGAGGTAATTTTTTTTATTTGTGAGGAAAGCGACTTGGAAATAAATGCACAGTAGTAAATTACAATGTTTAGCTAGCTTATGAATAAAAAAAAGCATAATTTGAAGTCTTATTCTGGTAATAATTTTCCAAAGATATGTGCTAATCATTACTCCTTGGTTTCCTTCTTCTTAAAAACACCTGCAGTCTGTTGAACACATTCACTTTCAAGAATCTCAGTGCAATCTATAAATAACCATTGTAACTCAGCATGATATTTTAAACACAGAAAGCATGAAATTGTTCTGCACTCAGTGCAGATTAGAAGTAAAATGAGTGTGTGAAGGTGGGGCACTCTTATATGGATAACAAAAGTATAGCTTTATGAATTATAAGAAAAAAATACTAGGCTAAACTTCAGTATCATCCTAGCCACTGGGTTTTCATGAACACCTCCCAAACTTCAAATTGAAATCTCAAAATGATTTTTAAACCTCTAGAACATAATGAATCACATAATAGGCTAGATCATTAGCTCCTGTAAATTGGCAAACTTTCTTAAAGAGAATTTTTTTAAGGGCATGTCATTACTATCTTGACAAAAATCACAACCCATATTTCTGGAAAAAAAAATTGTACATATAATTGTACACGGCTTAATGTTTACATATCCCCTCCAAAGTTGCTCTATGGCATTTCAATGAGTAGTTGGTAGCTATGGAAAGCACTAAGAAATTTTTGGTATGAGCATAAAAACTTTAAAATGCATTGAATATACATTGGAAATCAAATAGCTAATTTACCACAATACTGAGAACAGTGACTGTGTGACATACAAATTGTTTTATAAATACAATGTTCTGTGATTTGCAAAAAAATGTATAAGTCAAACAGCGAAACTTGGTTTGCAGCATAGTAAAAAAATAGTTGTTAGGTGTGTCTACAAAATATTTATCTGTTATAGGAGATACGCATCTACAATGGGTAAATATTGCATAGTAGCCAAGATTTCTATTATACTGTGGCACTGATTCAGCATTCAGTCAGAGGAATCCAAATAGGTTTCAGCAGGTTTGTACAAGGTAAATAAGTTAGCCTGTCTCTACACTAGCAGATGAAAGCATGTAGGCTAAACGAACATTACCATAGAAACAGACTGTCTTGTAGATTCAGAATTCCCACAGAGCATAATTCCTGCAGGCCCTCACTGTGAGGTAATATCAAAGTGTAGTTTTGTGTGACTAAGGACTCCAGGGCTGACTATTCCTTCTACGTGTGGCAACAATTGTAATCCTACTTTTCATCCTAGCCTTCGTTATCTGTACAATTTCTTAGTGTCACTTTTAGTGCCAACTCCTAATGGTTAGTTTCCAAATATGGATGTCCTATAAAAAACTTCTGAACAAGTATGGGATAGTGGCACACTTAGTTTACCTTTTAAAACAACTTACTTCTGTGCTCAGTTTTTTACTTTTTTTAATTGAGATATAAACAGAGACTAGATGCAGCAGTTACCTCCTACGTAAGGACTAGGTCTAGTTACTCATGCATATGGTGAATCCCAGCTTCAAGTCAATAGATGACTCCTGTGAAGCTGATGGGAGCACACAATGCATAAATCAGCATGAGCACATCAGTATTCATCTAGCCCTTTCAAATCAAAAAGGACAATTTCAATGAGCCAAGTCTAACTGCACTCAGAGATTAAATTTTCCACTGACACAAATGGAAAATTCCTTGAATAAAAGGGCAGGATCTGGTTAGATCAAAAATCAGTCTAGATCCCAGAAGGTAAAGGGTGGAATCCTTCATCTCGATGTCAGAGATTTTTTAACTTAAGCATTTAAGGATTTCCTAGCATTTGTAAATGCTTTATGAATCGTGTGAGCCACTCAAATACTTTTGAACAATTAATAGCAAAAGTAACTTGCAAAAATATCCAAACTAGAACACTGATTTGGAAATATGTCATTAACCGTTTTTTTAAGATCAATCCACCAACTCCACTGAAACAGTGAAGGGATACATTTAATGAAAGTGACAAGCCCACAAACACTTAACACATACTTGGCTTTACATGTGCACATTGTTATCTTCTTTAAAGTCTATAAGTTGGATCCTATTCCCAATATTTGACTGTCATTGAGTAAAGCCATAATTTTAAGAGAAATAATTTTACAGAATTAATCTTAGGTTGTTCTTTCTCTTTTTTTTCATGTACTTTCACAACTCACATCATATTGGACAAAAACATTAGAAACATTACAAATTACAAATTACAACATTACAAATTACAACATTAGAACATTACAAATTAGACCACAGAGACTTTGATTTTGCATAAAATGATGGAAGGTTTTTCTCATCCTTAGTTTTAAAGGTCCATACAAAAGACATAGCATACTAGGTGACATTAATTTCAATATTTTTGGATGAACAATGTTACATACTGAATCAGCCCTGAAGGGATTTAAATATGTGATTCCAGAAACACTGTGTGTTGAAAAACTGGTGTTCAAACTAAGCAAAAATGTAGACCACCATATACGATAGTTCAAGGTTAATTATATTTTCTATTGTATGGGTACAACTATAAATACTAGCAAAACACGTAAATAAGAATTACGTAGAAACAGACATCAATAAGAGACTGTTAATAATTAGCATTATTATCCATGAAAAGAAGATTCTTCACACAGATCTAAAATAATTGAAATATAGAATATAAATATTTGTATTGTTTTTAAGAGAAAAGAGTTGACACAATTATTTTCCAATGTTAATTTTACTACATTTCATTGCAATTTGCAATGCTGAAAGACATGTCTACACTTATTAAAGGAATTGTCTCCTCCTCTCTTGCCAAGTTGAAGACCTGTTCTTACGCCATCTGTAATCCAGCACGTGTATTAAGAAAGTTGCTTGCATAGCAAGATGAGCACACCAAGACTAAAAATGTGTAGTGTTCTAGGCAGTTCAGTAACAGAGCACTACAACATTATGGTAAGCATTTGAAACAGAAATGGCTGAACTTAATAGCTGACCTATGAAGCAAGTCTTCAATATTCTTGTTAAGTATTGTGGTGACCGTGTGTGAGGGGAAAAACACACAGATTGAAAACAGTTTTAATTTCATTATTTCCAAATGCAGTGACAGTACTTCATGGCACTGAGTAGATAGAATGATTAAGATATTTTAATTTCAGTCACAATACGGCCTTGTTAATGCCTCCTTCAGCTGTCAAAATTTCAGAAAACTGCCCCCTAGGTATCTGCTCACAGGAAGGTCCTGTCATAAATGCCCCAGTTAGTGCCTCAGAAGGATGATACTACTTTAGCTGAAACAAAGAGTTAATTTCACTGAGTTCTAAGGAGCAGGAGACATGACAGCTGTTAACTTGCCGGTTATCTGAAGAGTGGATAGAGTCACTGAGGGCAATCTCTACAATCAGAGCTGGATGAAAGATGCAGGCAAAAGAAGGGTTTTAAGAAAACTGCAAAGTGAAAAAGAAGACTTCTGCAAACTCAATAAAGTACAATTAGGACTGTACTGCACCTGAAGAGATTACTTAGTCACTTCCTTGTGAAGAGGCAGATCACCTGTATGAATGTCACCCTTGAGAGAAGCTTGTTTAGCCTGTTGTTAAAGATCTTCAAAGACAAGGCACTACAGCTGCTTCAAGCCATATATGCCTAGAATTTGTCTTCGCAAAAGACTCCTTAACTGCCAAAATAACTCTTCTAATGGCTAATCTACGTCCTTTTAATTTTTTTTTAATTTAACCTCTTAGACTTTTATTCAATATTTCCTTGCAGATACTTTGTCTTCAAAACTTACAAAGGAATTTCATTGAGAAAATAGTTTTCTAATAACAATATCATTTAAAAGAAGGCAAAAATACCTTAATAAAGACAAGATGCAGAATATCTCCTACTTTTACTTCACCTACAAGCCTACCATTCTATTAGAAATGAAAATCAGACTTGATATAATTTTAGCTGTGTATCTTTGTTTTATGCCAGGTAATAAAAAAGTAATAATTAATAGAAAGTATTTAAAAATTCACTCCATCATCCAATATATATTTTTTTCTCTCAGGGTGATCTATACTTGTTATTTGACCAAAACTTGTGTTTGTAATTAATTTTTCAGTTTATTGTAAAAAAGCATCATTAAGCTTATTTGTTTCAGGGTGACTAAAGCTAGTTTGCTTGAGATTTTTAATTATTAGGGAAAAAAATATTATTTTAATTCCATGAAACCAACAGAAAACACTACAATTTCTGTCACCTTTAAACACAAGGTTTTGCGTGCTTGATTTCTGCAATGTTTCCTTAGAAATTAATATCTGTGATTTGCCTTAACAAGTAACATTGTACAAAGTACATTTGCTTTACAGAAATGAATCTCAGTGGATTAGCATAACCTTCAGAAAAACAGGGTTTCTTGTCCTAAAATTAAAAACTGCTAAAAGGATTTTTTTACCATGATAAAATACTCCTTGCTTTACAATATTTTAGAAACATTTTCATATTTAAAAAAATTCCAGAGATGCAGCTGTTAATCCTATAAAATGTTATTCATGTGCAAAGCATACCTATTATTATTAGATTTACAAAGTGTTGCTTCATCTTGAGTAGTGTTTTGGATTTCTCTTTTGGTAAATCTAATGCTAAATTTGACATTTCCCTTTTTAATAAAGGGAACTCAGGCTACCTTTACTTCTGATGTTATGCAGAAAATGCAACTCCTCTTCTTCACTTTACAGGTCTTATTCATAGCACTATACACACTTTTCCTATTATTTACTATTTTTTCAATTTATTTTTTAATTTAATGGAAATCAAACATAAACATATTTAATCACAGCCGAGACATCTCAATATGAATAATAAATTCAGGAGCACATGGGTCCTATTTGTGCATGCCCAGGCTGTCAATTACTCTGAGTCAAAACTTCATTTCAATCTAACCTATATTCATTAGGTAATTTTATCCTCCGACTCAACAGCAGAAGCTGTTATCCATATGCATCTCAGTTCACAGTTGCATTTTGTTTTGAAAAAGTCTGCCTATTTTTTTTCAGTATTTAGAAGTATTGATACTGTTATGGATTTAAATTAGTGTGACTGGATGAGCATTAAGAAATTGAAATAAAGATGAATGTCTATTCCTACAAGAGTGTCTGTGATTAAGAGGATACCGACATAGCATTATCTGTAGTTAGTACTCAGCAGAACTGTGTGACTTCAGTTAAATATATTCTGGTTTCAAATGCAAGAAGAAACTACCTCCATTGAGTACAAAACAATGTCAGTCTAATCCACTTCTTCAGGTTGTTGGCATTTGCTAAAAACCCAGTCTTACTTGAATTTTCTGAAGTTCATGAAATATCATTGCGAATCTAACTAAAGCTTTCTATTTGTACTTTGGCAGCAAAACCTAAAAGAGAACAGTGTAAGGCCATTACAGCTTTATAGCCTCCAAGAGGCAAAGCTCACTCAACTAACTCCTTCAAAGTTTTGTCTCATAGCCACAGTTAGATTCTGGCCATTAACACAACAGCTATAAGTGGGTACAGTTAGGTAACTTAAAGAAGTAAGAGTGGGAAAATGTTTAAAAGCTACATGTGTCTTTACTGCAATGCTAAACACTACGCTAAATAGAAGCATGAATACACTAGTGCTCTATACGCATACATAAAAAAAAAGTAATATATAGCAGTTTCAGCCCACGGGCTGTAGATCTGGGCACAAATTCAAGAATTTGACCTTCTAGTTCTTCCTAATTGTAACTTCCATGCTATGAATACTTAGCTATGTCTTTAAAGGCTTGGAGAAAGGCTAGCTAAACCCCTCTGCTATTTAGAATGGGTACCATATACAGAGAAAGAAAGAAAAGCTTCCCTTGAGTACTATTTACAGAATCACAGAATCAGGAAAAGGAAGGGGTTGGAAGAAACCTCTGGACATCATCTAGTCCAACCCCTCTGCTAAAGCAGGTTTACCTAGAGCAGCCTACAGAGGAATGCATCCAGGCAGGTTTAGAATATCTCCAGAGAAGGAGATGATCTGATAAAATAATTTGATTAAATTAAATAATTAATCAAATTAAAGAATTTTATTAAATAATTTGTGAAAATCATTATATTTTCACTGAATTGTTGACTATATTTATTTCCCCTTTTCTCTTATTCAGCCAATAGAAATTAGGGCAAAATTCATACACTTAATTTTTAACAAATATTTGTATGCAAATAAAATCCCATGACAGCTATGTTTTCATCTAAGATAGACTTTTTAAGATATACAATGAGAATCTTGAAGAACTTAAAGGTGATAAAGAGAAGATGAACATATAAGAAAGATGAATGAAAGCAAAATAGAAATATTTAGGAGCAAATTTTTTTTTTTTACCAACAGCCATATTGCTCAAAGATAGTTTCAGGAGGAGAACATATGCCTCCCAAGGCTGAGTCCAAATATCTTCTGATATAATTTCATCTAAAGGTATGCCACTGCTATTGCATGTCTAAAGTTCTTGCTCAATTGCACTCTGTGTGAAGATATAAACAGAAATGTTTGTTCTGGAAGAGTTTAGGGGAAAAAACAAAGTTATTTTTAAGTGTAAAGATTGCGCAGAGGTAGCTGAAGAATATAGTTTGGTCATGTTTGCAATTAAGAACTAAGAGAAAGGTACTCTTTTATTCCTCCTTTCTCACCATACTATAAAAGACAACCAGAGAATGATTGAGCATGTACAAAATATACTCTCTGACAGCTATTTGTTTTCCCTTCTCTTTTAGGCATAAGTTAATATTCTTTTGGAACAGGCCAATTTGTGCAGTTTTGAGAAACTGAACTTTGTATGAAAAATCTGGAAGATCATAGTGCTGAGGTAAACTAGGCTACATTGTGCATGTTTAGCCTTTTTTTTTTGATGTTGCAAAAGAGATTTTTTAAATAAATATTTTTAGGTGGAATTATTTGACATTTACTACTGAGAATTTAAAAAAATCTAATAAATCATTATTTTACTTATAAACCCATTCTCAATATTAAAATTGGTTTAATTTAAAATGCTAAGTTTTTCTGATACTGAGATTTTGTGGATGAAGACTCATATTGGAATGACAGGTCTTTAACCAATATTTATTTCCTTTTAAAATGGTGAAGTTTACTACATTTTGACACACCTAGTCTCATTCTTGTATTATAATTAATTGTATGAAAAAAAAGACCAATGGTAAAGAAAAATTTCCAAGGGAATATTTAAAGCTTTACTCAGCGTATACTCCATTGTGACTCAGGAAACTTTTAGATTCTTTTGAATTGTTCATTACAGACCTTCTAAATACAGTATTTTTCCAAATTGAAACACACTGCTTTCAATATCGGTTACCAAAACAACTCAATAATTTGAGACAAACACTTATAGGAATAAATGCATTATTTAAATCAATCAATCAATCAATGAATAAATAAATAAATAAATTCTTATGGTAGGTTGGACTTCCATGGCTGAACAGTTCCAAGAACAGGAATCACTGACTTAAGTCCAATCTAACATTCATAGCATTTTCAATCCTACGATAGTCAACAAAATTACCTCTTGAGTTAACTGACATCTTAAATCAGACGCTTGATTGATTTATGTTTTTTCTCTGTTTTTTTCCATGTTGTACACGCAAATCATACATCAAGACTTAGAGGGAAAATATTAGGTGCAAATATAAAGATGCTGCTGGATTGTCAATACTGGATGAAGGTATGACTGAGGCAACTAGCACGTGTTGATATGAGGGAGGATAAGAAGTAGACATTTGCTCATTTTTGGTGTAGTCACAGGCAGCTTTTGTAAGTGGTACACCACAAATGATAGAATCATAGAACAGCCCAGGTTGGGAGAGATCTGGAAATATCTGGCCCATCCTTTCATGGAAAAGGAAGTCTGGACAAGATTCTCTAGCACCCTATCTTTCATGTCTGGAAAATCTACAGTGATGGGGCTTTCGTCATATCTCTGGGAAGGCTGTTCTAATGACTGATTGTTCTCAATGTAAAACATTTCTTCTTTATGTCAAAATTAAACCTCTCGTGGGACAACTTGTACCCTCTCCCTCTTGTCCTGTCCATGGGGTTTCTTGTGGAGAGAGAGCCTCTGTCCTCTTAGTAGATGCTCTCTAAATACTGGAAAACTGTGATGAGATCCCAACAAGTCTTCTCCAAGGTAAAAAGACTTAATTCCATTCAGTCTTTTTGTATTGGAAAAGTCTCCAGGCCTTTGCTCATCTTTTTGGCGCTCTTTTGAACTCATTCGAGTCTGACTGAGTCTTTTTTGAATCATGGCCATCAGAAGTGGACACAGTACTCCAGGTGTGGCCTAACAAGCACTGTGTAGAGTGGAATGATCAGACCTCTGTCACTTCTAGTAATGCCTCTGTGGATGTAGCACAGGATCCAATTTGACTTTTTTGCTGCAGCTGTGCACTGCTGACTCTTGTTCAGCTTGTTGTCCACCAGGAACCCTAGGTTCCTTTCAGCAAATCTGCTCCCCAACCACACAGATCCTAGCTTGTATTGGACTGTCAGCTGAATGTGAACCATTATCCTATGTATCTTTTTTTAGTGTATATATATTGGGTCTAGAAACAATAAAGGAGGAATTCAAAGTAAGGAAGCTAACAGCTGTGACAGTGCTGGGAGACTTACTATGGCTGATATTTGAGGATGACTTAAGTAAGAACAGTGGGTTTAATCTCTCAGACTTCATTTGAAAGGTATAAAAATGCCTTTTACTAGAACATATCTCAGTGTTTTGATGTTTTTCAAAACAGTAAATATATGAAAAGTTTTTTATGAGAACTTTCTATGTCAACTGAATATTTGACAGTTTCATTAAACACTTTAAGAAACCTTTCCTTAATCTAGATATTTTAAAGCAAATTTATATGTTTTTAGAAAATTATGATAAAATAACATTTGACATATTTGGAACAGAAGTTTGAGTTTTTCATTTTGATGAGCTTTTTCTTTACAGAATGGTAATTCATATCACTCCATAAAATGAGTTACTACAATTAAAAGTAATGCAATGGAATCAGTCCATTCAAAGCTCAGTATTTCTAAATTTAAATTAAGTCCTAAAATGTTAGAAGCTGCTGTTGAATGAAAACCCAGACCCTATAATATATTATTCTGTTTTCCAAGCCAGCCAGTATAAAAGCTCTTCTTTAAGTGTTTATCATGCTTCAAGGGGAGATGAAGAAGAAATAACAGGTAGGTTCTGTAAAGAGGAATATAACTGGGCCTAGCAGCTCCAGTGAAACACGCTTTACTGAAAGGCGAGTATGAGTGTCTGTACAATGTTTTTCATGTTAACCCACTTCCATTCAGAAATTAATCTGCAGAATAGGAAGAGTAAGAGGGACTTTATAGGAATATGGAACTGGAATAAAGAAAAATAAAAAAGAACAGAAATATAAAGATGGAAAATGGAAAAAAGTGGAAAACAGTGATTTTGGCTTTGCTACCTAACTCCAGGTTTGATTATTTTGTTCTCATTGAAGAGGCGTTAGTCAATCTCCAGTGAAAACCTGACAGAATAAATACTGTAACTATTTTCTGAGTATATGGCATGGCTTACCTTTATATGTTGAAAGTAAAATCTATCAAGATCTATAAAGAAATTGTGTTTGACTGTTCATTTTAAAAATATTAAATCACCTGTGAGACATTTTAGTAGGAAAACCACAGTGCTGAAAAGTCCTAATTTAGGCTGTTTCTGGCATTATTTAAAAGGAGCAGCTATACAAGTTGTGGAAAATTGACAAAAATGGAAGGTCAAACTGAGATAAGTTGCTACTACTCTGGTTAGACTTTAGAAGGAAAAAACTCAATATCACTCCCAAAATACAGCAGACAAAATCGCATTGGTTTGTTTGCTTGTTGTGTAGACTAAACTAGACTGTTTCATGAACACAGTGGCATCAGTTTGTAATGTGGATGCAAGATTCATTCATTCATTCTTGTTAATTTGGTGGTTATGATTTCACATTTTCTCTTTGGTTCTTTTCTATTTCATATCAAATAGATAAAAATTACAACTGTGAAATTAACAAGACCTTCTTAAGTGCACCCACATTGATATCAGTAGCGTTAAGTACTTGTCACATGCCATCAGAGAATTACAACATTTACAAATGTATCGGACCAAATTAATCAAGGTTTCCTTAACACAATTTTAAGGAGTGGAAAAATTTTGCACCTGAATTACACTATATGACAAAAGATGTATTTTTCAGATAACTCATTTTAAGTTAATGTGATACTTACATCTATTCTATTTACTACAGGACAAAAGTTCCTCTGCCACAAAGGCGAAAAGAACGACTATGCATATGGGACTGTCTTTTCATCACAAGTTATTTAGCACAACTCGCCTTCTAACTGTAATTGGAACAGGCAGCATAGTGGCATAAGAGAAAGAGCAGATCTCGAAGTACTCTCTTTCTGAATTCAATGCACTCTACTTCCAGAATCAAGGTGAAGTTTTCTTTTAAGCATATAACTTGCATAGGAGTCAATGGATTATCAAAAGAGAACAGTGAAAGCAGCTGCTCAAATTCCTTTGAAGAAGACACCATTTATCTAGAACAATTCTACTTCCTTTTTTCATTTCTCCTAATGAAAATCTCCTCTGTAGCTCTGTCTGATAAAATGATTCAACTTCCACAAACTTCCAATCTTACGATTTCATCCTTCCAACATCCTGTCCATTGCAGTGAACTTTTCCTGATTTATATTCAGGAAAAGAAGAGGAAAAATAAGATTTTTATTATCATCCAAAGATTATTTTGCTTACATTATGTGTTCTCAGCAATTGCCTCTTTTGATAAGACATCTTGGGTCTAAGAGAATGCCATGGCTTTGTGTTAGGAGACAGAAAGAAAAGACAAAAATAGACTAGCATGGCAGGGTCTAGCCCCACCCTGGCTAAATTTTGGCATCTAAAACTGTGCAGTTGGACTCCCAAACCCCTTCCTCCCCACCCCTAGGGAAAGGGGAGAGGGGTTTGAAAGGAAAAAGACTTGCCGGTTGGAAACTTGAACTATAGCTTTAATGAATTTGTATTGGTATTGGTATTGGTATTGATTAATAATAATAACAATAATGAAAATAATTAGAAAGCAATAGGATCTAGACAAATACCTTAGATCACACTCCCATCCCACTCCCTGATATGTCACCACAAATGCTGTAGAGCAAACACAAAGGAAAAGGGTCCAAGGCTATGAGGGACTTTGGGCTCAGCAACTGGATTCAAAAACGCACGGGTTGGTGATCACAGACCAACAGGAGCAACCAGACAGACAAAGTCTTTACTGGACGTTGGCTGCCACAAAAGAGAGAAAGACCCTCATGATCTCTCAGTATAATATCAAGTGTGACGTATATGAGATGGAATACTCTGATGGTCAATTTAGGGTCATCTGCCCTATTTGCCCCTCCTTGCAAATGCGGCCCCTTTTCTGCCAGCTTGAGAATGGCCTTGGGTACTCTAGGGATTACTATATTATTATAGGGTTACTATAGACAGTGGTCTTTTTGCATACCAGTACCCTGCGTTATCAATTTGGGAGAAGAATACTGTCTCAAAAAACATGCAGTTAGCTTTCAAAGAATGAAATTACTTAGAGCAACTGAGTTAAGAGTTACTAAACTTACTATAATTTCTCTCAGACCACAACAGTAGCAGATGCAAAATTTTCTGATGTATATCTACTTGACTACATGCAGACCTGAACTGTAAGAGGCATAAATGCATTATATTAATTTTTGAATTAAACCAGTACCAAAACACTATGATTCATTACAGCAGCTGAAAATTACATATTGAAAAGATTTCTTTACAAAAAAGTTGGTTAAATGAAAGAATCTAGAATTACATTAGTGGAAGCCAATATCTTGTAAATATAAATAAATAAAAAATAAAACCAAATTTTTCTGTCACTATACTCCATGCCTGCAAATATTAAAATCTTCACTCAATAAATCAGGGATGATTTTTGAAATAAAAATATTCTCCAGCTAAAGATTTAAGATTCTGTTGATAATATTAGGGATATATATTTTAGGGGGAAAAAAATTAATCTTTATTTTTTATTCTTGAATATATTTGAACTCTTCATTGATAAAAACCTTGAATTAAATATTGAAATAATCTTTTAAACTATTTTAATCCAAACCAAGACACACAAATAAGGAAAACAGAATTCTCTTAAAGAAAAGTTCTTCCATTTTGTTTTTCAGGAAGGGAGTATAATAAAGATTCAATTATAACCAACAGAAAGCCATACTTTAGTTCATCCAGGCTCAAGTACAGCCAACATGAAGACTTGTTTTAGTCCACACAGATAACCACTGGGGGAAGTCGTGACCCTTCTGAGATACTAGAATTTTTGCTTCTGATTTCTAAGGCCCAGGATTTAATCCATAAATATAAACACTCTTCACATACGTAACATAATCTTCACCTACATTCTCTAATTAAGCATACTATTTATATGTAAACATAGAATGAGATAGCAAATCAAAGCTATCAAGATACTAACCTTATTTTCATACTGTAAAAGTAATTTCCAATCACTCAAATAATCAGCCTAGTGAATGCATTCAGCTGTTTCATGTGGGAAGCCATATTTAATCCATCAAGTTACTGTATACACTCCTCACATTACTAGGCTTAGTAATATAATTTGCAGTTCATATGAGAAAACTTATTCAAACATACATCAATTTCCTGTCCACAATTTGAGCAACATCGAGTACGCAAATATTAACATAAGAAACAATGATGCCATTTAAGCATCAGGCACCTGAAATTATAATAGAAACTGTATATGTGGGAGTATTTGCATGTAGCAAGTTCTGAGCTGAAACTGAGTTACTTAGAGAGTTTTCACAAATCCTTTACTGCATGATAAAGTCACATGTAAATTGTCTGATTAAAAGATGCAAATAACAAAAATCAACAAATTGTGTAATGTCAAAGTATTTACTGAGGAGGTGTTTAACACATACACATTAATCAAATTTTCCCTTCGAGGCCTGTAAATATAAATTAGAAGAAAATAACTATAAAAAATGTTGGCAACTTGTCAAAGGCAAAATTCCTATTTTCTTGCTACCTACTCCTCCCCTACAATAATGGAGAAAGGCTGTTAGCAATAGCCTTACATCAGGTCAGCAGATCAGTTTCAGCACTGATTATTTAGATGATATGAGGACTGTTGAAGCGGTGAGTAATTTCGACAAATACATAAAAAGTAAATAAGACATGCTTCTAACACATCTTTGAGGATTTATGAACTTCAGAGATTAAGCTTCATGATACCTCTCATATGCTAGCTAAAGCTTCTACTTCATAGCAATAGGAACTTAATGGAATAAAACCTAGTCTGTGCACTTAAACATGCACTCTTTCCAATCAAATAGGAAGATCAAGTCAAACTGAGAAAACCATGAGAACTTCTGATCTAAGGAAAAACTTTCTATCTCCCTTTCTCAAACTACTGTTTTACAAATTTTAACAGTTCTTTTTCCTTTCAAGTAAAAAGCTAATCTCTTGCACGTCAGTCATACTCATCACCAGCTTTGCTATTTGCTTTTTTTTGGGGGGAGGGGGAACAAATCTCACACATTCTGTCAGAGTTTTAGAGATTCCTGTAAAAGGTATCTTTGATTTTCTGATTTGTTAGAGTATGTTTGAATTTAAAAAACAGTTAGCCTTGGCTTTGTATCATTAAAGATACTGTGCATCGGAACAATTTGACTCAATGATTCTTAGGGGTCCCTTCCAACTTGAGATAGTCTATGATTCTATGAACTAGAAGTCTGTGCTTAGTTATCTTAGGTACTGTCTGGCAAGACACACAAAACATTAATCAGAAGCTGGATACATTAATAAAGTTTTTACGTATTGCCATGGTTTTGATGAGGGGTATTGCTGGATTATGGTGTAACAGTGGGATAAACAGCACACAAAGATATTACCTTCTAAACAATAAAAGAGAAAAGACAATCATTGCTGTTTACTGTGGCTTGCAGACATGAAGACACTGAAGAAACTGAATAATAGAGGATAAAACAAGATGTTGGTTTGGGGATTTTTATTTTGGTGGTTGTTATATGTACATAAATGGTAATATCACCTCATAATTTTTTTGTATTTTAACCCTTCCTGTTTGTGACAATATACAAGTAACCTGGAAACTCTTGGCTGATAGTATCTTTAATGGTAACTAGCTGTAGGATTATTATTACTTTCTAATCCATGTAATGTGCACTAAGCAATTATCCATGATTATGCAACATTTTAGAGTCTGCAGGAGAGGCTCAATTTATTTTTGTGCAGTGGTAGAAAACAACATGCCAGTGCTCTTCTGACTGATCTGGGTGCTGAATAATATGCAGCCGGCAGAAGTAACCTACCTGGGATTGATAAATGCATTACTAATAGTTATGCAGAAGTAATTTCGAATTGAAGTAAACAAAACAGACAGCTAAAGAAGCTACTCCTTTCTTTCTGCCCTGCTCTTACAAACTCTACGTAGTTCAAGGCTCTATTTTGTGAAAAGTATGCAGTTTCTTCTTTTCTGAAAATCTGGGCCTATGCATTTCTGCCAGCTTGGACATAACGTAAATGTTTCCCAGTTACATCAAGCCTGCTTTCTAGAGAGGGATATGTAGTTTTCACCTGAGAGAAGTGAGGGCTACGTGGCCACAACCATTGCATAGGCATCTTTGACATCTTTGCTACAAATATAAATCTTGTTTATAAAGATTATAAATCTTTATATATATAAAGGTTATAAATCTTGTTGTTGCTGTTCTGTCCCCAAGACATGCTTATTTCAGTTGGTCAGCTCATATGCAATAAATCCACAACTTCTAGAGCTCATATACAAGCAGACATTGACTGTAAAGTGGTTGTAAAACTCATACACAGCAGGCTATTCCTTTGATACAGGAACATGGGTGCCATATACTGCAGCCTTACTGTATACCCAGACAAAGGAGTTCTTGTATGCTTGACAGAATGGTTGGATTCGGTCAGTTGTCACAAATCACTGTCTCACAAATGAAAATCTGGAAGCACTCTTCCACATAGTACAGCTGCAGTGGATATAAGATGTATATAATGCAAATCCTTGAACAGGAATGCAATGGTCTAGAAAGCTAGAAAATTAATAATACCTAATATATTATATTAGATTTTTCTTCACAAAACAGACTTTCAGTGACACATGAATTCTGACTGGGGAGTAGTGATGTAATTAGTAAAATATGCATCTGGATTACTCATCTGTAAACAAATTATGTTGGGATCATTAATGATATTAATGACAATTCCTCCCTTACTGCACCAATTAGACACTGTATTTATGCATTACTTCTTCCTGCTCATTCTGAAGATAAAAAAGAGTAAACATTTCTTCTTGACCTTTGTAGAAGACTAAATACTTTCTGGCCCAAGGATGCTCTGGTATTTTGTTTATATTTGCTTAGTGAATGTATTAAAAAAAAAAACAACTTTCAGTTTGGAGAGAGGAAAAATCTTTTTCTCTTTCAGCAGGCAGGGTATTCACATTTCCAAGATAAGACCTTCAAATTAAAACCTTAAGGTCTACCAAAGTTTATTGCAGAAGCTCAGAAGCAATGCTGATAAATATCATTCTGTTTCATGGGCAATTCCTCATAGATTAGTTAGGCCAACCAGACCTAGGTAAAAGTAAAAAAAAACTGCAACATGCCAACCATTGTAATCTCATTCCTGATTTTAAAATTAAGTCTGAATCCAAATGAGAAGCGAGTGTTTTCATTTTGTGAAGAACTTTTCCTTCAGTCAAGGTAATACTTGTCCAATGGTTTTGCTGAGGTTTTGTTTGATTTTTTTTTTCTGCAAGAAATTAATTTTGATGGTTTGTATCTTGCCCTATATCAAGTAATGGAATAATATCACAGCAAAGCATTGTAAAACAAGTTGACTGCTTCTTTTTATATCTATTAACTTGACAAAGATCTTCTTGTATCACTACCATAGGAGAAATTTTTAAAAAAAGAGATAGCAGCAATGATAGCAGGAATGATTACATTCTTGCATTGTTCGATTGTGTATTGTCTTATATTGCTCCGTTCTAGACTAACATCAGAAAGAAAAATAAACCACAATTAATCAAAGATAAGTATTTTCATTGGAAACCTCAAGAAGCTGTAGATTTTACTCAGTTTGAATATTTGTGATGTAGGAGAAACATAGCTATGCCAAGAACTTTCTTTCTTGTACCACGAAAAAAAAAAAAAAGTAAAACGTGAAATATGAATAATATATTCATATACTACCTTACCAGTCAGTTGGTAGAATGTTACTGGTCAGGACTTCAAAACATTTCAGTTTACTAAAGACTTTGATTTTCCTGCACAAGTAGCAAACATCTGCCGCGATACTTTAAGGATCTTGTCACACAGACTGTGACAGATAAAACCAGAAGTCTAAAATACCTATGGCTCCCAGCCACCCACCCTGCTCCTCTGAAAGAGATGACTGCCCTGAGGCATGGATATCTGATCCTTTTGTCCATCAGCTTCTGCACTTTTCAGGCTTTTGGATTATAGTTCATGATGGCATACCTGGAAAGAAAAGTGAAGCTGTGTCTGGCATTTTGCATAGATATAAAGCCTGTTGTTTACAGCCTTCATGGAAATGCAATTTCATTATACACTTCTAAAGATTATTTCAGAAGACAGTGTTTTAGGGATTTTTTTGCAGGAAAAATCTAGCAGACTACAAGAACCATGAATCTGCAAAAAGATACAGAAAACTGCAAAACATTATGAACAAAACTGTACAAAATATTTTTTTTTCAGCTGTGTTGTCCTATTTGACTTAAGCCAGAGGCAACATTCATACTTTAAAGAGGGCCTTTTCATTTACAGAGTTTCAGCTAACCAGAAATAATAGTATGCTTAAGGAACACTGAGAAATATGAGCACTAGTTACAAAAGAACGAACAAGTATTCAGATAACAGTTCTAAAGCCTACTCTAGGGACTGGTAGCTGATTGCTACTAATTTGTATGGTCTCCATTTCAGTTCCCACAGAACACATATTCAAGACATAAAAATAACTCCCTGTCACAACCAGCATTCTTGTTCACAGGAAAGTGTTCGAACAGATTTAGGAAATTCTTTGAATTCAAACCCATCTCACAAACTGTTTCTGTACTGGGGCAATGTTGGGCATATTGCATTGTTGCTGATCAGATGTACCTGTACTGTTACATCACTTGTGTGTAAATATGAAGAATTAGTATTCCAGGGTATTAAACTAAATTTTTATGAATATAAGACTAAGTTTTTCAGACACAGTATATCAGTAATCACAAAAGATTTTCTGTTCAAGATTTTATGTTCAGCATGTATGGCATCAGTAATCTCATACTTATCTCTTTTTCCACCCTGTTTTAAGATAGAAGAATAAACTTCAGTTATTGCTCTGCCATGAATGGCAAGAAAAGAACCACATATTGAAAATAAAAGACCTTTAGCAGCTGTAAGGAAATAGAGACTTCGAAGTGTCCTCTTTGTAACAGCAGTAGACTGGTAACAGTGTGGTGCTAAATTTGTGAGTCATTTGCTTTGTTTGTCAACAGCAACTTTTGTCTCTGGACACATCTGGAAATTGGAGTTTCAGTTTTGTGGGAGCTTGGAAGTCACCTTTAAAACCACATAGTTATATCTTATGCTGCAAAGTAGCTGTTCATATTACCAAGACAGGAAGAGCACAGTTGGTTTGGTTTTGAGGCCTTTATGCATTTTAGCTGCATAAAGATCAATAAATAGAGGTCTTAAAGAAGTCTTAAAACTCTTCATACCTGCAGTAATTCCTGTGAGCCTTCGCCAACCTTCTTCAGGCAGGCCTGACTTACAAACTGACCTTAAACTTTAATTTAGGTTAGGAGGGGAAGAAAAAAAATCAAAATAACCTTTAGGACATCATCCACTCTAAAGTATATTGGCAGCTGTATGTAAAATAAAACAAATCTCCCTTCCTGTACAGGATGTTTCCTTAGGAATGCATTAGGAACAGCCTCACTTCCCAGTCAATAATAAACCAGTCCCAAAAAACACACTTGAAAAGAAAGGAAATATGCAACATGGCACATGACGCAAACCTGCCTGTAAATAAGAAACTATGAATCAATAATACATTTTGCCATTACTGCTGCTGTTGTGACAGACCAATATGTAAGCGTGGTGAAATCCCCCAAGCCACTCTAAACTTGTAATGCCTAAGGTTTCACGACAAAATGCAGAGGAAGATCATGGCTAAGCATCTCAGGGCTCCCACATGTATATTTTCAAAGCTAAAGAAAATGTTTGCAAAACTCTGTTTGCTAACGCTAAACACTTTCATTATGTCCAAGTTTGTTACTCAGGACTGCCCTGCTGTAATAGGATGAAAAAGCTTCAGTGATAGACACTCTCCTCAGTTGCTCATTTGAATTTGGTTCAAAGAAATTTCTCATCCTTCTAACACTTTCCTATTTACTCGTCTTTTAAAAACTAAAATGCATACACATTTCAATGGCAAAAGAAACTCACTTTTTCATAACTTTCACAAGAGATATTTTCTATCACATGGTACAAGATTAACGTGGGGAGGCAACCTTATGAATCCTGGTGGCCCAGTTGTGTCACTGTTTTCTGGTGATAGGTTCACAACAGTGAAACTCAAGAGAAGGTTTATCACTGACCTGTGTATTGCGGTTTTCTGCAATGATCCAGTCCCTCGAGGGCAAGTGACTTAGGATACCAGAATGATGGTTAATATCACATTATTACTAATGCTAAATTATATTTCATTTAATAAAATGGGTGTGAGTCTCAAAATATGTATGATTTAAAACCACTTCTATATTTTCCACAATACCTTCTATTTAAGCTTCTCCTATGCCAACATCTTAAAATATAGTTTCTAGCAGCAGAGGCCATCAGGAGATTTGTTGAATAGGGCACATTTCACTCAGCACGTAATATTTTAATATATATCCAGATACATCTGGGATTAACTTACTTTTGTCAAACCAGACTATAACGTTGTGCATTTAATTAAATTCAAATGGATTCCTCATTTTCTCTACTCTTGACTAATCTGAATAATCTATCCACTGATAACTGACCACTGTGTTTCTCAAACAAGTACTATCACATTTCTTTATGTGTTTTCTGGTAACACAGGTGAAACATGTAGAACTCTATTAAGCATTTTCAATGTTTGTTATGGTCTGAAGTTCTCACTGGGAAACTGAAAGTTAGAGAACTTTATTTACCTTGGTCATCATTCTTCCAGAGGACTAATTGGTTAAAAAAATCACATATAGCTTCATAGATTTCAAATGCAATCCCAGTACTATCTGACTATTGTATTTATTATATAAATAATATAAATAAAAGAATATTTATATTGTATATGAATATATAAATATAATATTATTATATTATATATATAGCAAGTCAGGAAAACACATCTTAAAAACTCTACTCATTTCTTCTAATTTGGTGTTATGTTCAGCTTTATGAATTTATGAGTTCTTTATAAATTTTTTTTGCTATCAGAATCATAGCTAAAAACCTTTCTGTCTTCACAGAATCATAGAATGGTTGGGGTTGGAAGGGGCCTCAAAGATTATCTAGTTCAAACTCCTCTGTCATGGGCAGAAACACCTCCCACCACACCAGGATGCCCAAGGCCCCATCCAACCTATTGTTGAACACTTCCAGGGAGGGGGCATCCACAGCTTCTCTGGGCAGCCTGTGCCAGTGCCTCATCATCTGCATCGTGAAGAATTTCTTCCTAATGTCTAGTCTATATCTTCCCCTATCCAATTTAAAGCCATTCCTCCTCATCCTATCACTACATGCCCTTGCAAAAAGTCTCTCCCCAGCTTTCTTGTAGGTCTCCTTCAGGTACTGGAAGGTCGCTACAAGGTCTCCCTGGAACCTTCTCTTCTCCAGGCTGATCAACCCAACTCTCTTAGCTGCCTGCACAGCAGAGGTGCTCCAGCCCTCTGATCATCTTAATAACTCTTCTGTGGATCCATTCCAGCAGTTCCATATCCCTCTTATGTTGACGATTCCAGAACCGGATACAACCCCCCACAGCTTTAGCAACTAAAGACTGTGAAGTGCCCCTATGGCATTAAGCTAATAAGCAAACTATCAAGCAGCCCAAATCTCTTTTCAGATCTTTAATCACAAAAGAATCATAATATTGTTGATAATTGACTATGCCACACCATATACCCAAGATGCTGGGAAACACTACACTTAATGGTTCATGAGTCATCATAAATTATGATATGCCAATAAAATGCTGAGAAGGATTTTTGTCTCTGGTATTTTTGCTCACTACAAGAAAGTCAGCTATGTCAGATGGGGATTTTAAACGTGTAAATCCACACAAATGGACAGAAACACCACTTGTTACTAGAAGCATGCTACAGAGTTAAATAGTCAAACAAGAAGACATGAAAAAGTTTTACTACTGAATAAAAATGCCATAATACAGGTTATTGCATATATTGCATTACTGCATAATGCAACCTGAATTCTAATTTTTCTAAAGCATAAAAATCACCAAATGAGTGTGGAATATTCCTAGGCATTATTTATTTTAATCTTAAATAACATATAGATATTTTTCTAAACAAAAGCCTAGAAGAGTGGTGTACGTCTTTCATGTCTAATTCCATAGAAGAACTGGATGGGGTTTTGAAGCATTGAGGCATTTGAATAATTTGAGAGTAGCAGAGTTACCACGTCATCTGGTTTAAAATATCTCTAAGCGTAACTGAGGGAACTGTTGATTATTACTGAAGTACATACACAACTTCATATAGAAATATATAATTTTTATTTCTGTTTGCCTCTGATTATGATTTTGCAGTCTCATCTGAAATGTAGAATCACTCGTCAAACACAGACATGATTTTTAAATTATTGTCTCCCGTTTCTATACAACAGACCTCACATGGGAACCCTTGCTGAAGACTCTTCAATCACAGCGATAAGATTACATGTATGAGCAAGCAAAACTAGCTTGCCAGTAGCTACCACTCACTTCACTACATTTCACTTCTCATTTTAATCACAGCAACTTAATGTATTTAATTACCTATTCATTTACGGTGATGGCATAGTAGGAGAGAAGAATATGAATCTTAAAGAATATGAGTCTTGAAGAGTCCAGGATACGAAGATTAGAAGAGCTGAATTTCCATAAGGGGCTGAGTTCTACATCTCCTAATGCATGAGAGGTGTACAACTTCTCTGAGAAACAGTGGGTCTGCACAGAAAGGGATACGGACTGAGTGAGCCTTTACTAAAACTGGTGAACTTCAGCCTTGAGTGGGTCTCCACCAAGAATCTGACTTGATTGCTTTTGTCCTTTTTAGACTATGACTGCTTTCAGGATGCCATTCTTTCTGATGTTTGAAACCAAAGTGCCTGAAGCTTTAATATTTTGAGCAATAAAACACAATTCCTGTCAGGTACTTTGCACCAACTCTTTTAGAAAACAAGAATCTGATGGCAAGAACAGGCCTGAGGTAACATTTTTACTCTCAATCATGTTAAGTCCTTAGATATTTCTGTTCTTTGGGGTTTTTTTGGAAAGACCAAAATTTCCTGTGTAGGATGGTGCTGGCGTGCAGAGTAGAGAATGCTCTGAAAACTGACTCTTTCTGCAGCACTTTCCCAGCAGTGTGAAACATCCTGCCAAGATATCAAGGAATCTTTCAAACTATGGCATATTTTTGAGCAAGGACGGGCCCCTGAATCAAAAAGTTGCATTACAACCTAATCGAAGTAAATAAAATAATAACAAACAATAAACAGGATACAAGCAGTGTCAATATTTATTCCATAACAGAAGCCGTTTTCACAGGCAGCAAGTTTCAACATGGTAAGAACTGTCCATGTGTTAGTTACGCTTACTTAAATCATGTAAACAAACAAACAAAGTAAATGTTTGTAAACAAATGTTTGTAAACAATTTCTGTTGGATAAGAGAAAGCAATCAATTTGTTAACAGATATACTACAGTACCTTTCATCTGAACATCTCAATGTAACCTGGAACAATTAAACATGCCTCGTATCAGAGCCTTGTGGTTATTTTTACTTCCCAGCTCAGTATGAGTTAAGTACGTAATTGCTTTGCATTCTTGGAGATCATCCTTGGAAGTGTTAAATGAAGAATTTAACTCTTCTGACAATGATCCCACAGGTTGCCATTAAAAATGAAATCTGACAAACTCTGTCAGAAAAGTGTCTTGTTTTTCTGTGACAAGAACAGAATTAAAAAGGAAACACTTTACAGAGAGACTTTCATGAGCATAAGTCCCTTTCAGGAACACAAATTAAAGTCTTCAGATGGATTCAGCAACCTGCAACTCACAGTAAAATTGTGAGCTGCTGTGGATTCTTGCCTGGTTGAGAGCTGTGAACATTCAGCCATGTAATTTAGAAGCCTAGAGGGAATGTTAGGTAACAAATGTTTTAAAAAATTCATACCTCTTGTAAATTTGAAAGACTGTGAAAATGTGACTATGATACATAGAGCAAATCAGTATGGAGAAAAATTATATCATCCTCTATCCTCTAAATCAGTTCACGTAGGTAATTAAATATTAAAGTGTAATGTAATAATTTTTTTTTGGTGTTGAGTTCATAAAGTATTTTCTCTCCCCGACTCCATCTGACCTAATTTGACAATTAAAACAAGTAGTCGTATTTTCCATGTCAGCAAGGACTGGAATGTTTTCTACACCAATACAGATTTTCCCAGGTAGAAAGGCTATTGCTTGTGTCTAGGAGTTATGGCTGTTGTCACTCATAAACTCTTCCAAATTTTATTTGCCAGTCATATGATGAAGAAAGGACAGCTAGTTCCTGCTGTGTGCTCTTTGTTATACATGAAGCAATTTTTGTTCCTTTTCTGGATGAAACACTTCTAGGAAAGTCAGCAGGGAGCCAATTCCGACATCGTGTATGATGCCTTTGAAGTCTGCCTTCTGCAGTGTATCACAGCAGTGAACCAAACATTTACATGCCTTCTTGTCTTGCACTTCTTGATGCTGAGCGCGTGCATCTATACCTATATTGCCCACTAGGTTTGGAATTCATCTTTGTTATTGTATTGCAAAATTGTAGTTCGTTACAACTAGTGTTTAGTAAACACTATGTCATTGTGAAGACAGATTTTACTTGTGGCAGTTCTTATTTTCCTATATCCACTAAATACTATTTGTTGGTATAAAAAGCCTGAAAGGAATAGTAGAGAACAAAACTGAGAACATGGACAAAATCCTATGGGGTCCATGTTACACACAATACATGTGCCAGATTTATATCTTATGTAAGCACACAAAAAGAGTAAAAAGCATGAGCGCCCCCTTTTCTCCACTAACTTGATATCAACAGCTTACTAATGTCAGCTCCAAGTTATGGTGAGTGGGTCTCAAGGAGGAAACTCAAAAGGAAAACAAAGAGAACAAACAGTATTCTGGGAATGCCTCTTGTGGTGCCACAGAAGGTGTTATAAATTCTTTTGTAAACATATGAAATGCAGACAGTCTCTTCCTTTGCATAGAGATTCCTTCTCTGGCAACTGAAGCTGTCCATTAATTTAGTTTAAAAACAAAACCAATAAAAAACAGGGATGCTCAAAACTTAGTTCTGCTTGCTTCTCCAGGTGCAATCACAAGATCTAGCAGAATGCATTATGTGTCCTTTCTCATACTCTCAGACTGAGAGCCACTTACATGAACATCATTACAGAAGACAAAGTATAACACAGGCAGAGTTTGAGAACTGTGGAACCCACAGCTCAGGTGAAAAGGCACAGTCCAGGTAGCTGCTGTTAGGAAGACAGTTTGTGGCGTGGAGAGAAATAAGAGTCTTCTTTTATAAAACGAGGTTTTAATACTGAAGTTCTCTCAAAATACTAGTTGATGTAAATTGTAAAATCTTCAATTTTCTATTTCAAATATAATGTTATAGTTATCATTTTGTGACAATTATTACAGCTTTTTGATGAAACAGGCCTCGCACTTTATTGAATAATTAATAAAAACCTGATGTTAAATGAATCTCGTGAATTCCACAAAAAAATTAGCAAATTCTAATTGTACAAACACTGGTTTATGCCCACAACCTTGAGTGCCTATAGTCTGTTTACACTGGGGCAAAGTGAAACAAGGCTCTGGTTTTTTTCAAGCAGCAAGCAGCTGCTCAGACACAGGATAACAGTTCTGAGACCTTCCATTCTGACTAGTCTGAGGTTCTACATCTCTCCAATTTCCCCCTCAGCTCCTAAATTGCCCATGCCAAACTGCCAGTACTGAGTTCACTAGAAAAACAAAGCATCCTGGACAAGAAATCACAACCTTGAACACAGAGAAACAAAGTAATGAGAAAAGAGTACACAATTTTTTTGTCCCATCATATAATTTTCACTCACTCACAGCATTCTTCTTTATGAGTGCAGATCGCTATCATGCAAATACCAGTACCACCTGAAAAGTAGTGCCAATGTGAAGAAGCCATGCTATGAATTTAATTACAATAATATATTGTTTAAAGATATTTTACAAAGGTACACTAGCTTAAAGGGACACTGCAATAAGTTACAATCACACCATTTATAGAATCTTTTAGTTCATGTGTAAAAAAAGGGAAGCACTTACACAACAATGGGAAGAAAATGTCCCAAATGGAACTGAACTGTTTTGAACGTTCACTAGGAAGATCTCAGTTCAGGTTAGGTTTCTGATTTTTTGATGATTTATTAAGGTCTGTAAATCACCAGAATGATTAACCACCACATTTAAATTTTGTTTATAAACCCACTAGTAAAATTTATACTTCAGCAAGTTTTAAGTAAATTATGTTTCTCTTTCATACTCATATGCTTTACTACTCCTATAATTTTTTTTTTACTTCATGTTTTACTCTTACTGAAAGTTAGCAATCAAAAATTCATATGAGGTAAATTTAATAGGCTCAGATGTAACTTGTTAATTTCCCTTATCCTTCTCTATACCAGTAAAACAGCTTAGCAACAGTTTTCTGTATTGACCCATCAGCCTGAAAATAAATATATAACCTAAGATGGTAGACTAGTGCAAAATCTCCATATCTCAGTTATCTGAAACTGTAAACATGAGTTATGGAATAAAAGCTGACACTTTGGTGTTGTAGTTGTCTTGATGAAAAACATAAGTCTCAATGACTTCTGAGACAATGATGTTGGCAGGAACCACCCAGTAACTCAGACTAAGCTAAGATTATTGCTTTTCATAACATATGAGAGGTTTTTTGATGACCCTTGAGTTTCATATAATAAAAAAAAAAATAATGACTAACACAACTGGTCATTCAACACATTTCACTTCTTCAGTACAAAGAAAGATATTTTTGTTATTTGACTCCTGCATGCTATTATGTGAGGCTAGATGATGGCACTCCCCTTTACATGCCTCCCTGGAGCCTTCCAAACTACACTTCCAAATTTTCAGCCGACTAGAGCCCATAAAGTGTTCCTGCTAGCTTTAATGTGCAGTCACCCTTCTTGCTCAATAGATTGAAGCATCCAATGCAGCAGTAAAGATTTGTTTCCTGAAGGTTTTCTATTTTATTTTGTTAAAGTGATTGGCTCCCCTAAGATTATACCAACTGCTCATTGTCTATGAGAATGCCATTGTTATGGTCTTTGACTGGGCTCAGATATTTAAATAATGTTGAGAGGTCTTTCATCTAGTCACACGTTGAACATTGTGCTGTATAACATTAAACGAGAGATATAGGACAATTGTAGTCAGTGATCCCTTCTCTTACAAATACCTTTAAGGGGCTGAAACTCCAATTCTTAACTGGTAAGTGTATCACCACTTTCTAATAGGTTATTCAATATAGTCACAAACCTGATATCCGTATCCCTGCTTTTTGTTAAGGATGATGAGCTACAAGAATTGTAAAACCACAGAATACTGCACAGTTCTTTGTGGATTGCAGACAAACACTCATATATTTAATTATATGAACATAACTATATATAAAAAATGTCGTTACTTCTTTTTGGTAAGACTCCTTTAGGGGACTAAAGACTCTTCTCTGTGTTTCTGGAGGGCTTTGAAGTGGGTGGGGTGAGTGTTTGTCCATATCCTCAATGTCTGTTGTATTGTACAGGTGCCACAGGCCAGATGAGGAATCTTTCCCTCAAGGCTGGTGAGGTTACTATTCTGGAGTGCACACTCTTGATGGATACAATCTGACCTATCCCAAACTGCTCCAGAGGGGCTTTGGGCATTAATTTCCTTTCCACACCCCTTCCAAAATTTCTTAATGCTTTCCTAAGGGAATATTTCTCACACTAGCCAGTATGTGCATATTTATGGCATTCTCAGTTGGAAGTGAGAGTTGGTTAAGTGGCTGACTTAGAATGCCCATGTATCTTGGAGGTGACTTTAAATTGCCAGAGTTGTCAAAAGGGAAAAGAAGACCTGTCAATTACACAATAGTGTTCTTATACTAAAATCTATTTCTAATGCAGAAGGACGAGCAGTTCAAAGAGAAAAAGAGCATACATGCACATACAAACAGCCAGCACCATGGTGGATAAAATTCACATATTCCTCATTTATGAGCAAATTCACAAGAGTTACAGTCATGAAAAATTTAAATTCAGCAAGATGAAAGAAGAGAAAACGAAGGAAAACTGAAGTAAGTGAAACATAAATAACATGTTTAGAAACTACAGGAAATCCCAGCAGCTAATATTTGCTAAAACAAAACCAAAACACATACGCTAAATAATCTATAATTTCATGTGCTTAATACTAAAGCACATGACTAACTACACTGATAAATCTGTTGAGAATGTTTTGCATTTTACAGGACTGAGCCCTTAATGCATAATCCTAAACAGAAATACACATCTATTTCAATGTCTTGTCAGTCAGTCATTCTCACAGTTATCCCAGTGTTTTAATCTTCCATTTCTCCCACAGTCGCCCCATGTCTTTATTGGCATCCCGATACATCAGCTCACTTCAACTTCAGGCTTGCAAAATCCCTCATTTTTCATTCAAATATCTCCTAGCACTCTCTTCTCACACTAATGTGCAAGGTGACTCAACAATAAACATGCCACTAATCTGAAACTGAGTCACTGTGTTTCTAAATGCCAAAACCAAATCATTGCCTGAGCATATTGCTGCAAGTCTTGTTCACTCCACCTTCATCATCTCTGTATGGTTTATTATCCTCATTCATTGTGTCATGTCTAAAAATAGAAAGTAAGCAATTTGAGATATGGGTAATATATCTCCCTCTGTCCACAAACACACCACAACAGCTTTGGGAAGCATTAAAAAAAGAATTAATACAACAAAAGCTGTAAAATAGTAAATAATAAACAGCTCTTGTAATTCTTTTCCTAATTAAGTTTTGTGTTAATTCTTCCCAGCACATTCTGTGAACATTTCAGATAAGGAAATCCCACTTCTCTGTACATAAATCAAGGTTTTGAGTTTAGTGTGTGTTATTATTACCATCCCATCTGAGCTAGTTTCTTCCTTTGTTTGTTCTTCATACATAGAAGACATTGCTTCACTTATTAAAAAAAATATCACGATAGGAAACTGTTAGTACTAAAAGACATTGGATGTATGTGATCCTTACTGTAGCTGGTACAGTCCAAAAATGTTCTCTACAAAGCAAAACACAGTATTGTCAAACTTTTGGTCCAATGATAATTTTGAAGAGAGTACGCACACAAATCAAACAAATAGCAACTTTCTGGCCATTTTGAGCCTGAATAAGATTTCAAATACTCCGGCCTTCCTTAGCTCTGCTTTAATATTAATACATAAATAAGAAACAAAAAAATGAAGACATAAATAAAAGAAGACACAAATAATAATTTATGGAGACAACTTAAGCATGGAATAATTTAGCTAAAATCAAAGCAGTCACTTCATCCTGAAACATTCTGCTGTGTTAGGAACATATTTTCAAACTACATCATCCATAGCATATTAATTACTGTAATCCAGTTAAGACCAGGAGTTACTGGAATGCTATTAATACATCAAAGCTAATGCAACACAGACAGGTGAGCTGGAACTAATCAACATAATGCGCATTATAGGATATTGCTAGAACAGATTTATTTTGAATACTTTAATATCTTTGAACAGATTTTCTCATGCAACAGTGGTTTTGCATTTACAACCAAATATTTCATGTCAATCACTTAAGGAATCTTTTCTGTTTCTGAAAGATTAAAATGTCATGTGTTGAATTTATATTTATTTTCATTGCTACAACTGGAATTTACTTATAGCCTATCAAAAAAAAAATGCGCTTAGGATGTGATCACATAGTTTCTGGATGAGTAGAAACCCTAGAAAATAATGGTTTATGTAGGAAACGCTGACTCAACATTTAACTACAGAGGCGTGAGCTGTTACCTCTGTAACTACCAGTCAACCTCAATCTTTCCTAATTAAAATATTCCTCTGGTGGCATATACATAAGGTTAACCCTTACTGTTTACTCTACAATATATGACTACAAAGAACTCAGTGTAAGTTAAATGATGCAGTTGTGTCTGGCTACATACAACAATTTGATAGAATTTGATAAATAATCAAACTATCTCTTCGTAAAACTCATGATGTACAGCAACTTGATACTTCCTTATTTCCAACATAATATCATAACATAAAAATGCATTAAAAATTCATTAAAATATGAATTCATCTAATTAATGGGAAAAATCTATAGCTTACCTGAACAAGGGTCTCCTTCATCCTCAGCCAACACCAAAGTATTTTCATTTCTTCTATGAGAAATTTCAGAATTGCATAAAAATGAGTTAATATCATAAACAGTATGAGACAAAAACCAAGCTTACCACATTTGATGATGAAGTTCTTTACTTCTGAGAGGTTTTAAAATAAAATTCTTCAGATTAGCATTGAAATAAAGCCTAATATTTCCAGGTAGTTAGAGGTTGCCACATCTACTATGATTGTGCCAGATTTCCACTATTTATCACTGTTTTTTTCAGTTATTATAACTATGCCAAATATTTATCACTTGGGCTGAAATTCCCTTTGCTGAGGACAAACCTTTCATCTAGATTGGTTTGGTCATTTCCAATGACAAAGGCTTAAATAGTGTAATTTTCCCATGGTTATGGACATGCAGGAAGATATAAACATTGTATGTATGATCACATATAGAAGGGTCCCCTAAGGACCCTTAACTCATTCAGGGGACAAGGATGGCCAGTACTTCTTAGGAGAGTAGCTATTTCTTTTTACAGTCTTTATTATTCAATGTATATCTCCAAACTTTGTTTACTGAACACTGAAACTGGAAAAGAACATTTGAGTCTAGAGGAATCCTCCTACAGATTTTATACAGTGCCTTGATATAACAGCTGAATGCTTCTCTAGTGTTAATCTTCTGAACTGTTGCAGTGAAAAAATTCAGGAAAAGATTTTTCGCCGAAAGGGTCATTGGGCACTGGAACAGGCTGCCCATGGAGGTGACTGAGTCACCATCCCTGGAGAATAGAAATGGTTGGACTCGATGACCCAAGAGGTCTTTTCCAACCTGGTGATTCTATGATTCTATGAATGAAGGCACTGTTATTCTTATTTTACTAATGCACAGATATTAAGATTTATACATACATATATAAATATGCAGTAATATTATGTCCAAATTAGGATATCTGCAGTATGTTTCTTCAAAGAGTAAGCACTATGCATTACTGCAAGTTCAAAATTTGGTTCCCATTGGCTCTTCTTGCAGCTCACTTTTCATTACGAGTTGCATTGACTTATCTTGGTAGCGCTGTGACACAGAGTGAAATACATAAAGAAGCCTACATAAAGATGTAGTGCACATCTGAAGATTAGGACAAACCAACTAGTCACTAGTAACTCTCTGAATCCAGGCTTGTATCCTGAAGCTCACAGAAGAATGTTCTACAAAACAGTCATGACCTTGAAGTATGTGCAAGGTACGTATTTTGATTGCTCTGGAGCTATACAAATTATTATCAATTGTAGAAGTGTATATTACATATAAATGTAATAATTGTAGCATCTTTAGGTAAAAGCATAGTGATTCCAATTAAAAAAAGTTTTACCACCCATCCAGCGGCTTAACAAGGTCAGCAGTTACTTTAAGTACTATGACTGGTGTCCATGAAGCACAACACTCTACACTGCACTTGTGTATTCTCACTTCAGGGCAATGTGTGCAGTTTTGATGCCTCCATATAAGAAGGACATCAAACTATTAGAGTGTGTCCAGAGGAAGGTGCCCAACACAAAGAAGGATATCAAGGGCATTTAGACTAGCGGCTGAGGTTACTTGGTTTGTTCAGCTTAGAGAAGAGAAGGCTGAGGAGTGACCACCTTGCAGTTTACAACTTCCTCAAGAGGGGAAGTTGAGGAGAAGATGTGGATCTCCTCTCTCTAGGACACATGGATAAAGCTGTGTCAGGGGAAGTTCCCATTAGAAACTAGGAAAAATTTCTTCACTGAGAGTGTGATTGGTCACTGGTGCAAGCTCTCCAGGAAAATGATCATGGCACTAAGACTGACAAGAGTTCAGGAAGCCTCTGGATGATGATCTTAGTCATATGTTTTAGTTTTAGGTAGTCCTGCAAGAGCAGGAAGTTAGACTTGCTGATCCTTATAGTTCCCTTCCACCCTGAGATATACGATGATTCTGGTTTGTTACAGAATCTACCATAGAGAAAATTCTATACAGGGAGAGGATGTCTTGTAATTTGCACATTATTTTAATGTCAGTTACCTCCTCACCTCCCACCTACCCCCCTACCCCCCTCCCCCCCCCACGCCACCACCTTCCCTAACACTCCCCCTGGAAATAATAACATTATTTAAACACAAACACTCACATGTAAAATTACACGTAACTAGAAAACCCTTATCAGACAAAAAAGAACATGCGTATTAAAAAAAAAGAGAGAGAAAAAAACCATACAAAAGTTCCTTCTGAGATAAGAAGTAACTTCTTGGCAGTTGGCTTTGAGGGATTAAAATGAGATAATAAGGTAATACAGTTCTAAAACACTTAGATATCCAAGCTTCGTTGCAAAAAGTTACTTGAGCCTCAAAATGGGACTCAAAAAAATATTCAGCATGTATTGATGGGAAATCTATATTTTTAATTTTGTTGAACTTCCCCCCCTGAGAGTTTATGTTCTTTTTCTGCCCGTTAAAATATGTCCGTGTCTGTACTGGAGTGAAACAATACTGTCACCTGGTGGTTAAATTTACTAGTAGTGGTCAATCAAATGCAGATATAAAAAAGACCTCTGTTAAAAACTTTGCAGAATCTATCATCTGAATAGCTAAATGAATTGCTGAGATTCATGAACAACTTAATGTAGAGAACCCAGTCACTATGTCATTAATAGCAGTGAGCAGCACTAGTATTAATGTCATGGCTGAGGGTCAGGAAACAAGTAATTAAGTACTTTGTTATGGAAAAAGTAAAAAGTTGGTCTTACATGATTCTACCAGAGACTGATTCTGCTGCTTTTTCTTTGAATTACTCTTCCCATTGAATTAGTTAAGGTATTCTAGGAGTGACAAAATATAAATAAGCACTGCTATACACAGCATTTTCAGTGTGAATATGGCAGATTTTGGCTTCCAATGGCTAAACAAACCAAGGATAAGGGGAAAATAGAAATGAAACATCACTGTATTTTAACTGGTCCTAAACTAGATTATACATATATGTTTCTATTTCAGCTACAGAAGATGAGCCCAAAGAAAGATACCTTCATTTTGGGTATCACTTAGAAGTGATAGCCTTTAATCCTGTAGAAGTACCTAACATAACATTTTTGTTGATCATCAGTTTCTGCATTCTACATTGATGAGTTTTATGAATGCAGCAGAAGTACAATGTGTTTAACATAGCTTTGAACGGCCTAACTTTTAGAAAATCCAGTTCCTAGATATTTAAAAATGTGGAATCCTGAATTTGATTTTGTAACCTCTGAGTGGGCTGATAGATTTGTGGTTATTTCTAGGACAAAGAAAGGATACTCTTCAGTCCTTTAGCCATTATTATATTTTCTCTGTTGCTTCTTATCCTTTATTTGGATGTAACATGAAGTACTTGATGATTACATTGCTTATGACCCCATCCTGTTCACTTTTCTGGAGAAAAGTCATGTGCATCCACAGGGGGTTCTCTACTAATGGAAAATCTTGAAGGCAAATCCTGAAGAAAAATCCTGGGAAATTCTCTGTTCAAGAAAGACAAGGAACTACTGGAGACAGTCCAGCAGAGGACATGAAGACAGTTAGGGAACTGCAGTATTTTTTTTATTGGGAGAGGCTGACTGAACTTAGTCTGTTGAGCCTGGAAAAGACTGAGAGGGGACCTTATCAATGCTTATTATCTAAAGGGAAAGTGTCAAGAGGGTGGGGCCACATTCCTCTCAGTGGCGTCAAGCAACAGGACAAGGGACAATGGGCACAAACTAGAGCACTGGAAGTTTCACCTTAACATGAGGCAAAACTTTACTCTGAGGGTGACAGAGCAGTGGAACAGGCTGCCGATGGAGGTTGTGGCTTTTCCTTCTCTGGAGGTAGTCAAGACCCACCTGGACCCATTTCTGTGCAACTTGCTCTAGGTGAACCTGCTTTAGTAGAGAGGTTGTTCTAGATGATCTCCAGATGTCCCTTCCAATCCCTATTATTCTGTGACTCTGTGATGTACTGATGACATTAAATTATCTGATTGTTACAAACAAGAACTAAGAAGGCTTCCCTTGAAATGGCAGCTCTACTAATGCTAGAAAGATATCACTAGATTCTGCAGAAGAAGAACTTCACATCAGTTAGAAACATGAGAGAGCTTTTAAGATGAGCTACAACCTGAGCTAACTATCAGCATGACTAGTTCAAGGTTACTGCAGGTAAGTCAGAAAATGCATCAGTACAAAAACTGGTGCTTGGGGTTCTCCATGCTCAAAACATAGACTAGATGCAATGGACACACAGCTTCCTGTTATCTCTTGAATTTCCCACTCCAAGATAGATTCAGTCATTCTTACATTTGCTCAGACTCCCATCAATGCTCTAACATAACAAAATTTTCACATGCGGTGGAGAGGTAACCTTGAGATCTTTGAGTTCAAAGGTTTTTGAGACAACAGTTTATCATTTCAGTGCTATTCCTTTGTTCTGTAGCACCCCTACAGTACACACTAGGCAAATCTGTTACACTTCACTTGGACCTGTAGCCAGATAAGAATTTAAATATCTGAAGTCCAATGAACTCCACAGAAAATAGCATCCACACATTACTTAGCTGTAAACTGTAGCCATAAGGAAACATAACTACATGTTACTCCCTTGCCAGTTCTCTGCAATGGGTGCAATTGACTGAGTACAAATTCTCTTAACAGACATACCTTCTCTGCAGGCTGTGTTTTTTGCCAAATGAGAGGTTGACAAAACAGCCTTATTCTATTAGAGCTCCTTAGAGTATCACAGTATAGGTGGTAAAGTTTTATTAATGAAAAAAAATGCAACCCATAGTCATTTCCTACAACCACATCACTTTGATTCTTTTTCCTCACCACCTGTGGAACTGCAGTGTGGGTTCTGCCTCTGGCTCCCCATGTCTATCCCTCTGTTCTTATCATGCCTACTTTTCTATTTGATCTTACTCATGTTGGAATGCAGGAGAAAAAAGAGAAAGGAACATTCAACTTCTCAAGTTTTTTCAGCCACTGAAATCAGATGGGCTTCGGAGACACAAAGGTCAGCACATCACACATGCTTCACACATGCATCACACATGTGAAAGGTGATTATGAACGATATTCATACAACCTTTTTTTAACTGAAAGGACAAGCAGAAACAGAGCAAGGAAATACATTTGAAAAGATTGTGTAAAAATGAAAGGAAGGACAAAGCCTTTTTTACTTTACTTATTTGTTTAGTTACCCTGAATAGAAACACTCCAGCTCAGAGAGATTTGCTTATGCAGGAGAAGAGAAGACCACAAAAAAAAAAAAAAAAAAAAACAAAACAAAAAACCCTCTATCTGTTTTGGCTTAGTAGAAGTTGGAACTTTAGGATACACAATCCAGCACAGCTCACTGAGTTCCCCTCTTCCTATTAAGTGGCAGCCTCAGGGCTTCATCTAGCGTTCACAAATCAAATTACAGTTAGAAAGAATAAAACCTACACCAAACCATGACACATAGAAATAATATTAGTCCAGACAATTTTCCATTAAATGTTATCAGGAACAATGCCCCATATTTTGTGCAAAGTTCAGACTGGCGGTTACATACCATTTTTAGGTGCTGGCCTCTTTTCCCAGGTGATAGGTGATAGGACAAGGGGGAAAGGCCTTAAGCTGCACCAGGGAAGGTTCAGACTGGATATCAGGAAAAAACTTCACAGAAACGGTCATTTGGCACTGGAACAGGCTGCCCAGGGAGGTGGTTGAGTCACAATCCCTGGAGGTATTTAAAAGACGGATAGACGAGGTGCTCAGGGACATGGTTTAGTGGCAGACAGGAATGGTTGGACTTGATGACCCAAGAGGTCTTTTCCAATTTGGTGATTCTGTGATTCTGTACATGATTCACAATATTACCCACCCTACAAAATTTACTGGTAGAGTGCATTAGTCTATAGAATGTACACATCTAGTCCAAACTGTGTTAGGGCTTCCTTAAGTTTCTAGATGTTTTTAAATCGATGTTATGATTTATAATGTATTAATCTATTCAAATATATAGGATAGATTAATTTGTTTTGAGTTCTCCAGTTCAACATAGCTATGACTGGCAATTCACATTGATATTCCAGTCACAGAGTGGAGCTGTGACCTGGCTGAAGCTCTCAGGGTACATAAAAGTCTCCTCTAGATAAAGAGCAGCAGCAAGATAATTTTCCATCTAATTGTTTCAAAAGAGATGATCCATGTTATGAATAGGTTACTAATCTGCTTCTGATTTTGATAACATCGAGCTCAAGGCCATTGAAGAAACCAAGGAGATCCCTTTAATGAACTGAGTTAGACTACTCCTAAGATCATATAAAATGTACTCAGTGCTGTTTAGAAATGCAAAATCTAAACTGTTCTGAACAAACTTGTTAGGGACTGGCTAACCATGTACAACAAACTGTATAAGATTCTTATATTTTCCTACAAGTTCTTGATCATGAAAAAGTCTAAAGATCATAGAATCACAGAATCATATAATAGTTTGTGTTGGAAGAGACCTTAAAGATCATCTAGCTGCAATCCCCCTGCTATGGGCAGGGACATGTCCCACTAGAACAGGCTGCCCAAGGCCCCATCCAACGTGGCCTCGAACACCTCCAGGGACAGGGCAACAACAACTTCCCTGGGCAACCTGTGCCAGTGCCTCACCACCCTCATAGTGAAGAAAGATGCTTAGTGCCATTTCAAAGCAGGTCCAGAAGATTATTTCCTAAGTAGAACCAGGTCAACAATTAAGGAAAGAAAGGTGACTAAACTGTAATTGATGTGATGATATGAATTAGAGGCCTTAGAATGTCTAAAATGAGTACTGCATGGAAATATGAAAAGTGATAAGGATGGTAAAGAAAGACACATTTTCAGGTGTCCCCAGTTCTAGAATTTCTTCTTCTTTGCAAGCTTCAAATGATGCTACATTACCAATATACCCAGAAACAACTTTTCAACATACTCTTATTATAAACATATGTTTCTATGCTACTTGCTCTCAATATTTTTTTTATTTTATTTTCTACCCCTTTGTCATTTTCAGTAGTAGCAAGGACTCTATCACTACAGCAGGATCCACAGAAAGGAAAAGTGAGTGTGGCTTACATTAGACTTGTAAATTTTTAGGAGCAAGGCTACTGATGATATAGATGATTGGTTTATATTGTTGCACCCTTCTAATAGAAAAATAAATAAGCACAGCCAAGCTGCAAAATCATTTAGAATCCAGTATGAGTTCTTGAACATGTTTGCTTGCTATTTCTTCTGCCAAATTCCTGAAGCAGCAGCAGGGTTAATGTAAACACAAAAGACATATAAATGAAAAAGGAATGGAGGAAATGCAAGGCACTGTCTCATTGTAATTAAACTTATTTAATATTTGCACAGCATTTCACACTGGATATCACAAAAAAAAAAAAAGTAAAATCAATTTGAGCTTAATGATCCTTTCCCCTGCACTTCAGAACAAAGCTGCAAACCCCAAAGACATCTGTTATGTGACAAGAAACAGCTTTTTCTTTCTCTTCACTTGCAAAAAGGCAATGAAGGTTATGATTCCAGTTTAGCACAAGATGCTTGCCACTCTGCTTAGTGTGTTCATGTACCAGTCTATCATGGTCTAAATTACCAACATGTGTGTCATCTTTTGGTATAACTCAGAAGTAGAACTCGGACTAGACAGAAATACTAGGGCAAGCCTTCCAGCAGCACTGGAATTTATTCAAGGGCCACAATACTGCCTTGTGCATAAGTAAAAAGGTTGTGTTGTATTATGTATTCAGTTCAGCTAACTAGTCCAGACTTGCTCACATCTACCTGTTTACCGGGCAGTCATTTACTTGCACTGTAGTATATATATGCTCTATAAACATCCAAACCTGAAATCTTAACTTTTACACATTTTAGCACTATTTTTTTTTAAGCTTATAATGGAGCCAAGCCTACTAGTTTTCTTTTGTTTTATATAGCTTACTAATTTTCTTCCTTATATCCTTGTGGGATTTGTTTCATTATCATGATCATTAAAACCTCCATCAAGTAAATTATTTGGATCGGTATTTTAAAATCTGATTAGCAGCATATATTGTCTTAACATCTTGGTGCTCAAACTGGAACATTTACAAGAGAAATTTCATTAATAGAAGAAGATCAACAATCTCATTGTAAACAGATCAGCCTCTTTAAGGAAGCTCAAGTTAGGTATCCAAAGTGGAGATATTCATAGTCCCCTTTTTGACTCTGACTCATGGTAATAAATTAAAAAAGCTTCCTTCTTTGGAAATGATGTAGTAAACTGTTCAAGATATAAATTCTGCAATCCGTGGTGCTAAATTTTATGTTACTAATGCAGATACCATAGAAGTATCCAAAAAGAGTCCTAGAAGAAATGCACTCATTTTCCATAGTTTACATTAAACTGCCAGAGTTGAGCATATCTTCAATTAATAGCAGTGGTATATGCAAAAAATAAATGTGAATATAGATGTGATAGACCACTAAATAATGTTTCTTGTGTGATAAATTGACTGGATGAAAAGTCTGAACACTGAAAACTAATTTAGCAAGTGAAAGAATTAATTGCTAAAGAACTTTGTTTAAAAAGTTACTTACCTCTTAGTAATACGTCATAGATGGTTCTAATTTAGGCAGTGGAATTTCTCATTCTGTTTTTGGTCCAGCTGTCACATTTCACAAATAAAGGATAAAAATATTTTTCTTATGTTTTTCTAAAACATACTAGGATCTACATCATCTTACATCACAAAATAGATATATAATATTTATTACCACAATGATTACAATTTGTCACTATTTATGCCACTAAAGTGCAGAACTAAGCCCATAATCTATTTAAAATTATGTTGTTCAGCAGTGTAAAATACAACAAAGAGAAAAATAAAAATTAAATTTTATTTACAGAAGTTTGCAATAGCTACAGGTAAATCCCTTGACTGTTCACCGTTAACTGCACTTGTTAGTTAATGGTTTCTATTGCAAAATTCATAATCAGCTCTGGACCCTAACTATAAAGTTAGTTAAAGTAACCTATTTCCTGAAATAAATGTTTGAAACCATTGAATCTTGAATATCAAACAAAGTTAATGCTGTGTGGTCTTTAATCTCCCTCCTCAACTTGCATTAACAATGACCTTTCCTCACTGCTGGTCTTACACACCAATAGATCAAAGTACAATAAACCCCATTAATGAACTACATAAAAGAACTTTGTTACTGTAATCCACAACACCAATAAGATAACCACTCCAAAACTTATGGAAATAGCATCAAAATCATTAAAAAGAATTTTTTTTTAAATAATATGTATGCTTAAATATGCACACCTCTCAAGTCTTAAGACAATGATATTTTTTTTCCTTTAAAATTTGTGGGAGATGAAATGTAAAAAGATTGGAGTAGTAGTTCACCTTAGTGACTAGACTTTGTCTCAACCCACTTTCTACAAAAACTAGGATGAAGTAAGAAAAATATAAACTCGAATAACGTATACATAAATGACAGATATTCTTGCTTTCCAGCAACATTTTCTCTACCAGCTTCGTATGTCGACAAGGTGCAATGGCATTGAAAAAATTGCAAATGTGAAAGTTTTTGACTCTTGGAAAAGAACTTTGTTTAATTTTTATGAAAATTTTGGCCTGTGTCTCCAGTTATTTGAAACAATCTGGCATCTCTAGTCATATTTTTACAACATCCTGTACATGTCATAATAGCATTTAGATATCTCTGCCGTCTAGCTACATATTTCAAAGAGAACTATGCACTACTTTTTTTCAAGGCCAATAGGATACTTCAGAAATAAATATTTATTTGTTCTGATAATTCCATTGCTTAAAAAAGTACAGATATATCTTGAGGGTAAATTTGTTAAATTATCTATTTATTCTACACCTAACTTCAAAAGAGAGTTTATTTAATGTAAACAATCGTTGTAGCTATGCGAATACTAAGTCATCAGCTTTTCTTTGAAGTCTTAACAACATCATAGCCAATGAAGGTAAAGGCTGCAGTCTGGTTACAGATACATGTAACAGCATTAATTTCAGTTTGAACTCTCTCAGCACCTTGCTATCCATCAGCACAATGGCTGCTGCCTCCCACACTACAAACAAGTCTGAAACCAAGTGAAAAGGCATTAAAGTTGCTGTAGGAAGTAAAATGCTTTTCAAGTTGTCGTCTTGATAGCATTATATAAAAAACAAGATTTGAAATTGCTTTTTTAAGTTTCTTTAAGGCATGACTTGTAATATGCTGTGGGTGGTTTGTCTTTTGGATGGTAAACAATCCTTTATAAGTTAAACGTTTCAGGTTTTGCAAACAACACACACAAGTATTTTGCTTTTTAATCAAATATATTTGGGCAATTTAGCATATTTGCTAGCTCAGATTTCCTCCAGTCCTGTCACAACCTGTACTTGCAGTGGTCACCAAAGTTCAGACTCAAATTCAACACTTTTTTCCTTTTTACAATGCTGGAGAGAATGTCTAATGTTTTCCTATATCAATAGTCTGAAAGATATTAAACTTACAGCAGTCAAATATGGTGCAACTTAGGCTTTATTAAAATAGGGTACATAATGAATATGAGTAACAAAATACAAGTATTTCTTAGTGTAAATCTCCTTTGGTTTATGCAGGTAAATAAGCTTCCACATGGGAAAAAAAAATACTTCCTCAAGATTTTTATTTTCAAAATAGAAAGAAGATAAAATCTTGAAATCCACATTGGTATTTCAGAATCTCTGGAATCAGAATTAAAAATTAATTCTCTAATTCAAACAAATGATCCATTAATTAGAAAAGTAAAGCACTGTCATAGCTCTGTCTGTTTCTCTATAAATAAGAACCTCCTGGTACAAAATGCTGAGACAAGAGGAAAACTGATGAACCTTCAGTTCTGTTGACAAAATTAGCTATGTTTGGGGATATATGTTAAGAAACGGGGGTTTTGGACTACAGTTAAGTAGGTTCTAAAAAGTAACAAAAGCAATAAAAAGTAGAAAGACATTCTCAGATGATGTAAATACACAGCATTTCACTCAATTCAACTGTTCAATGCTAGTTTGTACCATTTACAGATCTGACTCTGATCTGATCTGACAGTAACTAAATATATATAATTATTTGGTAATGCTAACTTCAATCTTTTTATTTAAAAATCACTCTTAAATCATTTCCAGAAATTCCTTTCCAACAGTAATGGAAAAGAACAAAACAATCTTTCAGTGTACCTCTACTTCAGATCCTGCATCTGTCTATGTAAATACAGGGGAAACTGTATAAAAATAATACTAACGTATTGCAAAGTTCATAATAAAGCAAATAAAATTTTAATAGCTTATTCTTGGTCAACAAACACGTTTTTTGTGGGCTTGCTCTGGAACTGCTCAAGACAGTTGATAACTTAATACAAAAGCTAAAATAGATACCCACAAATCACGGTAACTTGCATGTCTATAGGATGTTTTTCCTTTCCCCTTTAATAATTGCCTTGAGTTGGTAAGACCACGGATGATGAGACCATTTTGGGATGGATGGAAAGGCATATAAGGATGGAAAGGCAGAAAAATGAAAACTAGAAACATATCTGGGAACATCTGGTTTTAAGGCTAGGATAAATGGAAGACACACCCATTAGTATAGATGACAGCTTTCCCTAGTAGCCCAAAATATACTTGCAGTAAAATTCATGATTGTCCAAGGTGGAATTATTTTTTGTCTGCTTCTTATACACTTTGCATAACTATAGTCATATTTTTCTCTTCTGAACTTGATCTGGAACAATGATTTAATATTTCTTTAAAAATACACATTTAAGAAATCCTTCTCTAAATCTTTCCAAACATTTCTTCCATATTAGCCAAGTGCAACATAAAGCATTTCAAATTACTGTTGCAGTCTGGTCTCAACTCATAGATCCTTTAGGTATCATAAGTGAACTACCAAGCAGACCCTTCTGGTAAAACTTTCATTGTTGAATTATTGATGAAGTTTAAATGGAGCTATTCCAAAGAAAAAGATTTTTAAAATGATTTCAGTATGCACTCATCAACATTGGATAGCAGTCTAGCCAAATTCACAGGTGTCACTAGATGATCTAGGAACATCTTTCCTGACTCAGAAAGTTTTCAGAAATTGCATTCCGCTTGCATTCTGGAGTGAGAAAACAGTGAAAAGAGGTCCTCGATTTCCAGAGAAACCAGTCCTGTGTTTGAGAAAGATGTCACTGTAAATGTAAGCACTGCAAGTATGAAGTATATTTGAGTATTTGAGTATTTCACCAGCAGGAATCCAAATCTCATAATTCAGAGATTTTTAAATATTGTGGTCACTTCTGAAAATGAGGCTTCCACTCCTAAGTAACAGAGGACTTTGGAAAATATTTCTAACGGCTCATGTGCATTTGTACTTCTAAGAAGTAACTGTATAAACATGTTTGTACAACCCTTGCTTTTGTCTCCCAAGGATACACGCATATTCAGCTTGTGAGTTTGTCAACCACAGATCAGCCTGTTTTGTGGACTCTGCGCAATATGTAGCAAAATTGCTGGCACTACTAAATAATAATTTTTAAAAAGTAGAATCCATGGGGCCAAGTATTTCACTAATTATTAAAGAAATACACAATTGTAATTGACAAAATAGTAAAATTTAAGTGTTGAATATTTTTCCATGGATGAACTTGCAACTGGAGAAAGAGTATTTTCCTACCACCAGATTCTTGGCACATTTCCTTTTTAGTTCTTAATTACATCCTTGAGGCAGTAACTACTGTATGAAATCTTTATCTCTGCCCACAGTCAAGATTGCATGTCATACAGGTTTAACTAATACTTTGAGCTGTTTCATATATCACCTGTCATGCATTGTTCTGAGGATCATTTTCTCTTTTTTTTTTTTAACATTAAACTTTTACTGTTTTCTTACTAGTATTTCTAAGATGATACAGAGACAAAACTTTCTGGTTTCTTTTGTGGAAGGAAGAAACCAAAAAGGAGTCTCTGACTGCATGGCACTGTATAGAAGATGTAATATGACGAAGAACTAAGTCTTACATGAAAACTTGCAGCATAAATATCACAATTTTGAAATAAAAGATTTTGGGTCTCGTGAAAATATTTAGCTGAAGTTATTAATAATTTCTGCAGGAAATCTAGATCTATTTTTTTTTCCCCACTTCATGCAGCTTTTTCTGCTACCGCAGGAAAGGTGGGAAACTGCAAACAAACCTCAAACAAAATCCTATCAACAACTGTATTTTGGTTTTCCATCAGAAAAGCAATGTCTCAGAGAGACTTGCAACTTTATTAGCTAAAGTTTCCACATCTGAGAAAAATATTAATGAGAGTTTAGTTTACCTCAGGAGCAGATATTTGGGGTGATAATGCTCAATGTCTTCATCAACTACCTGAATGCAATAGAATTTTCTGAATCTCAGAAAGTTTGTGGACGATACCAAATTTGAAGAGGTTCTTGATATATTAGAGTGCAAGGCTGCTGTCCAGGGGACAAGTTTTAGTACTGATCCAAAAGGAAATTCATGACATTCAACAAAGTAGTATGCAAAGAATTGAACCTATAACAGAAACACCCCATATAAAAGTATCAGCAGAGGACTGACTGGCTAGAAGGGAACTTTGCAAAAAAGAAGGGTACAGTCCTGATGGATACTTCTTGATGGAAGCAGTCTAAGAGGTTCCTGGAGTGTGTGGAAGACAACTTCCTCACAAAACTGGTGAGTGAGCCGACAAGGGAGGGTGCCCTCCTGGACCTGCTGTTTGTGAACAGAGAAGGCCTTGTGGGGGATGTGATGATTGGAGGATGCCTGGGACAAAGTGATCATGAGATGATAGGATTTTCAGCTCTAGGTGAGATGAGGAAGGGGATTAGAAAACAGTCACATTAAACTTCAGGAGGCAGACTTTGAACTGTTCAGAAGGCTGGTTAGCAAAGTCCCATGGGAGACAGTCCTTCAGGGCAAGGGATCCCACGAGGGCTGGGCGCTCTTAAAATATAAAATCCTAGCAGCTCAGGAGCAAGCCATCCCTATGTTCCAGAAAAGGAGCCGGCAGGGGAAAAAAACAGTTTGGTTGAGTAGGGAGATCTTGAGAGATATTAAAAAGAAGACGAATGTCTATGAGCTTTGAAAGAACAGACAGGTGTCTTGGGTGGACTACAGGGAGGAAGTGAGATCGTGCAGGGAAAAAATCAGGAGGGCTAAGACCCAACTAGAAATCAAATTGTCTAAGTCTGTGAAAGATAATAAAAAGTCTTTCTACAAATACATTAACAAGAAAAGGAGGACTAGGGAGAATATTCAGTCCCTATTGGATGCAGAAGGAACAACAGTGACAAGGGATGAGGACAAGGCTGAGGTACTTAATGCCTTCTTTGCCTCCGTCTTTAATAGCAAGGAAAGTTGTTCCCCCTGTGTACAAACCCAGGAGTTAGAGAAGTAGAATGAGGCTCGCATGATCCGACAGGACGTGGTTAGAGACTTTCTTGCCCAGCTAGACACCCACAAGTCTACAGGGCCAGATGGGATCCACACAAGAGTATTAAAGGAGCTGATGGATGTCCTTTCCAAACCCCTTTCCATCATCTTCCAGCAGTCCTGGCTGACTGGGGAAGTTCCACTAGACTGGAGGCTGGCTGATATCGTGCCCATCTACAAGAAGGGTTGCAGGGAGAATCCAGGGAACTACAGGCCTGTCAGTCTGACCTCAGTGCCGGGGAAAGTCATGGAACAGGTGATCTTGACTGCTATCACGAAGCACCTGCAAGAGAACTGGGTGATCAGGCACAGTCAACACAGATTCACGAAAGCCAGGTCTTGCCAAACTAACCTGATCGCATTCTATGACAAAATTACTCGACTACTGGATGAGGGAAAGGCTGTGGATGTAGTCTTCTTGGACTTCAGTAAAGCCTTTGACAAAGTTTCTCACAGCATTCTGCTTCAGAAACTGTCTGCCTCTGGGCTGGACAGGCGCACACTCTCCTGGGTTGAAAACTGGTTGGATGGCCGGGCCCAAAGAGTGATGGTAAATGAAGTTAACTCCAGCTGGGGGACAGTCACAAGTGGGGTTCCTCAGGGCTCAGTACTGGGTCCAGCCCTGTTCAATGTCTTTATCAATGACCTGGATAAAGGCATTAAGTGCACCCTCAGCAAGTTTGCAGATGACACTAAGCTGAGTGGAAGCGTGGATCTCCTGGAGGGTAGGGAGGCTCTGCAAAGGGACCTGAACAGGCTGGACTGCTGGGCTGTGACCAACGGCATGAGGTTCAACAAGGCCAAATGCCGGGTCCTGCACTTGGGACACAACAACCCTATGCAGTCCTACAGAGAAGTCTGGCTAGAAAGCTGCCTAGAGGAGAAGGACCTGGGGGCTTGGTTGACAGCCGACTGAACATGAGCCAGCAATGTGCCCAGGTGGCCAAGAAGGCCAATGGCATCTTGGCTTGTATCAGAAATGGCGTGACCATCCAGGGAGGTTATTCTTCCTCTGTACTTGGCACTGGTGAGACCACACCTTGCGTTCTGGTGTTCAGTTCTGGGCCCCTCACCACAGGATGTTGAGGTTCTGGAGCACGTCCAGAGAAGAGCAACGAAGCTGGCGAGGGGGCTGTAGAACAAGTCTTATGAGGAGTGGCTGAGAGAGCTGGGGTTGTTTAGCCTGGAGAAGAGGAGGCTGAGGGGAGACCTTATTGCTCTCTACAACTACCTGAAAGGAGGTTGTGGAGAGGAGGGAGCTGGCCTCTTCTCCCAAGTGACAGGGGACAGGACAAGAGGGAATGGCCTGAAGCTCCACCAGGGGAGGTTCAGGCTGGACATCAGGAATAAAATTTTCACAGAAAGGGTCATTGGGCACTGGAACAGGCTGCCCAGGGAGGTGGTTGAGTCACCTTCCCTGGAGGTATTTAAGGGACGGGTGGATGAGGTGCTGAAGGGCATGGTTTAGGGAGTGTTAGGAATGGTTGGACTCGATGACCCAGTGGGTCATCCTTCCAACCTATTGGTTCTATAATTCTATGATTCTATTATTCTGATGAACATAAATAAGCAATGTGCAATGAAAGTTAAGCGCATCAACAAGAGTGTAACCATTAGAACAGATTAATCCCCTTTATTCAGCATCAAGTCTCATCTGAATGCAGATATAAGTTGCAGCAAGGAACTCTGACCTGGTATGAGGAAAAATTGTGACAGTAATTAAGCTCAGAGATTTTGTGGAACCTCCATCCTTCCGTATTTTTAATACTCAGCCGGATAAGACTGAGCAAACTGAAACAGCTTTACAGAGGGGCTTTCTTTGGGTAGGAGGTTGAACTAGATGACCTCCAGCAGTCTCTTCCAACCTAAGTTATCTCCATATACAGAAAATTATCAAAGCCCTTCCTGATCTTCATTAGGAAAAGCAAAATATGAGAGGCTTGATAAGTCTCAGCCTTCAGGCAGTCACATTTCATCTGCATCAGAGCCTTTCAGTTACTGTATGCTAAATCATCACCATTTTTGCTTTCCCCATCTTCGTATGCCTTTAATCTTGAAGTAGGATGCTTATGCCTCCAAACAGAAGAAGGACCAGACCATGAACTGCATTAACCTTAATAGCAGTAATGGTTATATTGTGACTTGAAGAGCAAAGCAGGATGCTTCTTTTTTAAAACCTATTTCAACATATTTTTCATCCATTGCTCTGTAGGGGAATACTGTATCACTACTAGATGAACTATTTTTCTTGATGATTTGTGCATTTCTATTCTTACAGTAAATACTGTTGATAATCATGTTGCTACTTCAGTCAAAATATGAGTCATACCTGTATTGGTGTTCTTACTGGAAAAGAAAACCTCTAACTGATAAGCAATGTAATTTAATGTCTCCCCATATGCTCCAGTCTTGCAAAGGGCACTGTACAGAGGCTTCAATATCTATTAAATATCTATTTAAGCATGCTGAGGCCTGTTACAGAACTGGGGCATTAATCTGCCATACCTTGATTCTATTCCAGTTAACTTCAAATGGAGCTCTGTTGCAACCAAAATCCTGGCAAAGAGCTTCATGCAGTTTCATATCTTTGGCAAAGACAGTAAATTATTGATAAGTAGTATATTCTATAATCAGCATATACAGCTCTCTTACCCTAATTTATGTTACTGAATTCTGAATCTCTGAATTTATTTTTTTGCAATTGCAAATGCGTACTTAGAATAAAGTTTTAGTTTGGATCAGGAGTGCTTTTCTGAAGCTAATCTCATCAGTCCCCTCTTGCTGCACTTTGTTTCCATCATGGACTAGTCTCACAGCATGTAAATCCAAATGCCTTTGGGTGAAACTAAGCCAGCAGGAATAATCCAAGAGCCCAATCACTTGTTCCAACCACTAAGGGAAGTTCAGTTCCTGGGGCAAAACTACAATTGGTCTGAAGCTGGTCAAAATTGTATAATTATTCCATACTTGACCCCCAGAACAAACTATTTCACACTATGTATCTGTTCCTCTTTCCCCTTAATATTTGATAATAAACTCATGACATTAATTGATCTGATCAGCAGATAATTCCAACTGCATCTCATTTGAGTTTGGATATTTTAAACTTAGGTGTAAGAAATTTATCTACATTACTTTCAGACAGTAAAGGGAGTGAGGAAGTGGAAGAGGGAGGTGGAAGCAAGCAATTAGGGTGGGAGAGAGCAAAGGGAAGAGGGGAAGGCATCAAAAACCCATACTGGAAACTCATCAAACAGACCTAACAAAAGACCTAAGAAAGGCAGATTTTCCTTAAAGAGTACCTAAAGGAAAGACACTTCTGGATAGGGAAAACATATTTTCCTAATGGAAAACAATCTGGAATTAATTTTTTCTGTCAGTCCTAAAGTCAACCAAATATACATACACAAAATTACATGTCTGTTTAAATAGTGCATACTCTATACCATTAGATATTAAAAAAAATTCAAGTAAATTTCCACATATTCAAAACAAACCGGCTGAAGCAAAAGAACAGCTAGAAAAACTGAGTAAGGTCTGAAATTGCATTGAGTCAATGCCATTACCTTTTTTTATTTAGAATAAGTACGTGAGACAAAGTACTCAACCTTACAGTACTCCACAGAAGATCATAGTAGCGATCTTCTAGAAGCCTCAGGGCATAAGCTTTATTTGCAAAAATAATTGCTCCTACCTTTCGAAGTTTGGCTCACACTGACTACACACTCCTACAATGAGATCAAGATTAACCACTGTAAGCCAGCATCTTCAGAGCTGCGAGTCACAGAACACATTACAGTCAGGGACAACTGCAACCACATTACCGAAACCTGTATGACAAATGTAGTCCATTGGTCATATCTAGATCAACAGACCCAAATACATATATACTGAGTATTACTGCATGTAGACAAAGGTTCAAGTTATAAGAAAGAAATTAGAATAGGAAAGAATCATGTTTTTTAGAAAAAGAATGATTGTTGTGAGTTCTCACAGGTGAAAACAGGTTAAACTGAAGCTCAGTAACCATAATACTCCAAGCAGGAGAAACAGCTAGACAGACTTATCTTGTAAATATAAGGCTGTCTGAGCCAACTTAAGCAGCTTAGCTGACTCAATATGATGTTGTGCTACATTATTGTGTTTTTCAGTAAAACCCATTAACAAGCACAGCACACCTAGGTTAGTCTTATCCAGTAGATTGATATGCCTGTTTAAAGCTAGTGGAAGCTTCTGCACCCTACAATGTTAATTTATGCCACATGTAAGAGAACACTCTTAAATAGTTTTGCGTCCATGATGAAAATCAGACTGATCATGCTTTGTGGTACTGATCTTCAGAACAATACTTACTGTTAGAGCAAATATTGGCACATAGTTCATTTTTATGAGACAAGAAACATGGAAGAAAAGTGAACAAAACTTCTTACTGTATTCCAACTCTCTCTCAAAAAAAAAAGTATTTTTGCTTAGATGCTAGGTGTTTCTCAGTCACTTCTTTTGCAATTACTTGTTTTAGCAACTAAATTCCCTGCCTGACTCAAACATTTAATCTTGGTGCTGAAGCCTTATGATGAAGTTTATAATGTTTTTATTTTGTTGCACTTCTTCATTGTCCCAGGTCTTACACAATGAAGACACACTTGTGCAGTTAGATTCATGTTACTTTAGGCGATAAGATGAAATAACAGTTATCAGGCTATATTAGGTTGGTAATACTGGGATAGTGGATTAGATTAAAATATTAAAACAGTAGGAAAAAAACCCAATGTTTTTCATTGCTTTTACTAATATTCCTTATTGAGGTTTTCAAAGACGCTTAAAATCTGGCATGAACCTATATTTTAAAATTCTACAATTGTATGTGAACATATTTAGAATAATTTAATATCAGCTATCAGTTATCCACACTCAAGAATGCAGAAGAGATTAGGAAAGGATCAGAGGATATCAAAGATGGAGGTTCATTCACATGTATTCTTCTCCAAAAGAGCATCTGCAATGCCCGAATGAGCAAACTATTTATGATCTTTGGAACAAATGAGAGAAATTTTCTGTTCTCTGTGGTACCCAGTTTATGAGAGGAGCTTCAAAAACGTTGAGAAACCACTTGTGGATCTTTAATCCCTGTACGGATTTACCACTTGATCTAGCAGGTGGTGTCTGAGAAAAACCTGTCCTAAGTAGCAGTGACCTCCAGAGCCATCAAGGAGCCTAGAGACAAGACAAAAGTAGTATCTAGTATGGTCTTTGATCTATTACACTACAGTAGGCAAATATTAAATAGGTCATTAACATAACTATTGGAAAAAAAGAGAAGCGATCAGTTAAATATATGTTTTGATCAATGAATACACACTTCTGAGCTGCTCTCATGCTAACTTACTCTTCCAAAGCTGTCTAAGGAAAAAATAATTCTTGTCCCTAAGTCCAGTAAACTCCATGCAGATAGAATATATGTATATGCACTTCCAGCAGAGCTCAGAATACTCTGCCATACATTTATCCTAGTGGTAGCCAAATCATTTTAAATTAAGCCTTGAGTCAAATTCATATATCAATATGGTTTTCTCAGCATGAACATATATAAGTTCACCATTTTTATCTTGTTTGCTTCATGTGCAATATATGTACATGCCCCTGTGTGTGCAGTGATTAGAAGGACAACATATGAGACTGAAAATTGTCAGTCCACAGAAAAATGGATGCAATAAATAAAATTATATCACCAGTATGTATGATCTTTTATTTCCATTTTACTTTTTAGTAAGCATCCAAATCTTGGGTGGTCATTATCTGAGTACTAAGGCTATGTTCCTCTTATAATAATTCTACCATCTGCTTTACTTACATTTTGTATTAATAAAGTCACTGATATTCTAGTACATATTAGAAGTTTGCAATCCATTTTATAAAAATGGGTCTCACAGACATAAAATGCAAGTATCAATAAAATGCCTGTGTCGAAACCTTACAAAGTTACTATTAAGGGGACTTTTTAAATATTTCTACAGGTTTAGTTCAAGTAGACTCATGTTAATTTTTAAAGTAGTTTGGCATGAAAGCTCCTTGGGATTAGAAACTACTAAATCATGAATAAGTCTGTTAATAAAGGTCACAGTGATTTCAATAACATGTAAAGACTAGAAAGGTGATATGCAAATATTGATGATTTACACTGTTGCACTTTTAATAGTTGAAATTAGTTTCAGTGATCTAGAATTAAATCAATAGAATTGTAATTATATTTGGTGTTGTGATACCTAACTAGTAACTGATCCATTATACTGGAAAATAAACCCCAAAGTCAGGTGCCTAGGTTCTCTACAAAATGTGTGAAAGTGCCTGGGAGTCAGAGCATGGGATTCAGAAAGTCCAGCACACAGAGTGCAAAGTCACCTGAATTAAGCCGCAACATCTGTCAATCACTCTATTTTTATACAGAATACACAGTCTTAAACATCTGTTTACGGTATGTGTTAAAATTATATCTATGTTAGCTCAAGAAAACAAATATCCTGAAGAGAGAGACCTAATGTGCCACTGCTTAGTATATCCAAATGAAATGTGATGCATATGTTTTAAAATCTTTCTCCTGTCTTCTTGTATCTTCATCAGTCACAAATATGTGAGAGCCGGTGGGCTGTTATAAACTATCTTGTTACCGAAGTAATTCAATTTTGTGTAAAATAAACATATATTTCTTAATCTACAAGGGAATGAAAATGAATACATGACCTAGTTGACGGTGTATTCCCCTCGGAATTCAGGCTTTCTAACAGTAAGAACAGTACAGGAATGCCAAAACAATAATTTTGGTGTGTTTTTATGTGGAGCAATTGAGTACCATCACTGACAAATTTGGTAGTTTTCAATTCACCCAAAGCTAGAATTTGGGTACCTAGATGACTCAACTGGTCATTCCATCTTTTAAATTGCAGCTGAGCTGAGCAGGTCAGGAGTTCTACTTAAAAGTGATATCTAGGAACCTAGTCCCTTTCAGACAAAGGCTGTTGGCTTTGTCTAATGTAAAGTCCATGTTTCTTATTACATAAGTTTCTAAAATCTACTGATCCAAACATCATTTAAGCTTACTAAATCTCTACAAATAAAATCATCCAGACAGGCTGCTAATCATCAATTAATATCTTCTTACTTATCGTGAGAATAACCCCTGGCATGATTTTGTGCCACTAGCATTCTCCCTAGCAACTCTGAGCCATCATTTGGCAGATAGGAAATATTCTCAATGGACAGTTTGCATACAGCCATACTGTTTTGGAAGCCGAGCATTCTTATAATGTGGGCATGGGCATTAGTGTCATAAAACAGTCCATACATCTTTAGTTTGCAAGTATAAATGTAGTCAATGAATGCAAATGAATTACAAGGATTAACTGCAGGTTGAGTTACAGGATTCATTTCGTGACATTGCGACTACGCCTTTAATATATGCTGACCACAATGCTGCAATGGACCTTTGCTGTGTAGCAGCAGTTGGCAGTCCTCCCAGACCCTTGGTCCACATTTCCTTCTCTTCTTTGTACCACGCCTTTTGCTGTTAATTCTTCTTTTAGAATGTACTATTTGCAGAGATTTATCCTACAAGGAGAGGCTAGCACTCAAATTTTCTAGACCTGAATTAGGGTTGCAAGGTTTATTATAGCTCAGTTGCACAGGTATACAGTGGAACAGGCAAAGGGTCAAAATGAGTAAGCTTATTAACTAGTCTAAAGTACTGGGAGAAATCAATAACCATAAACAAGAACAAAAATACCGTCTTCCCAAAAGGAAGAAACTGAAAGCTGATGTGTACTCCCACTTCTAAAAAAAAAATTACTCTTTTATATAATACCATTTCTTGGTCCCTTTGAAGTGTACAGTGATCTTGAGACTTCAGCTATGTCATGGCTAGCTGAAAAAAATATAATTAATTTTCTAGTTTTGCTGCTGTTAACAAAATTTCCTCTTAGGCCAATATGACGTCCTGCGTAAAACCAGATTCTTATAACACAAACCCATCCTACCTTGGAAGATCCTTTATTATAGTTTTTCTTTCCTGCCAGTTTCATGATTTTATTTATAGTTTTGCACTGGTACGCAGGGATGCTTTACATCATAATCTCTAACATTATACATCTGGTTTCCACAGGCATTGCAGTAATACTGCAAAGACAGTTCTGCATCTGTTCTCCACAAAGAGAAATGGTTCCTGTCTGTCTGTATTTATGCACAGAATCCTAGACAAAAGTACTTTTTCTGAATCTTTGCCAGAATCTACTATAAGTGCTGCTCCCAAATGCAAAACTTAAGCTGAGAATATTACTTTCTCTAAAAATTGGTTACTGTTAGAGTTAACTTCATGTCCATCTCTGTTGAAACATAGGTATATCAGTAAGATTTTCTCTACAGCCTTGTAGATCAACTTTGCAAAATATTTTTTTCAGAAGACTTTTAATGTTGTAATATTCTACAATTATATCAATTTACAATTATATTTTTTTCTTTACAGAGGTGCTAAGAAAAATGATTACTAAAGTGGTGCTATTAGTCAGTATTCATGTCAAATAATTATGTGTCTAAATCAGTAGAAATCAATTACATTTCTACTTATAATTTATCCAGTGATTTATTAGGTGCCTAATATAAGGTATCTAACCAAGCACAGTGAGAAAACAAATGTCTTTTAAAGGAATTCTGCAATGTAGGTGACCTATCAGTTATAATACCTGAATAAAATACAGAGGAGCAAATCAGCACAGAATTTATGGTGTTGTGAGCACAGCAGATTTGTGAGATCAGTGCTGTGGCTCTGAGGAATTCTCTAACCTGTTCGTTTTGCACACAGCACACAGAAACTAACACAGAAAAAAAAATCCTCATTTTACACAGATTACGAGGATTAATGGCATGGGGTTACATGTTGGTATATCTATTACATTTATTGATCCCATTTTCTTCTATTAATAACGTTGCAGGAGGTCAGAAAGATTGACCGCTAGGCTGCATCATTTGACTGCAATGAAGTCAAGACATCCAAGACCTTTGTGAACCTGCAGCTGCTGTTCTGATTTACCCAGAGAATGACAGCAAAAGCAAGAGGCAAGTAAAACTCAGAATTTCTCTTCCAAAATTTTTTTAGTCCAAAGTCAAAAGATCTCTTAAGACAGAAACCACTACTTCTGGAATGTAAAAGTAAAGTAACATTACTATAATACAGATTTCAAATTCATACTACATAAAATACTGTCAGAACACTTCAGTAACATCTGCTGTGAAAAATATGTCAGATGAGCATTTTCAGAGGAATAACTGTAAATGCTTCACCAGTACTACTGGAAAATAAACACACTTTTTAACTTAGCTTTTTTTTTTCTTACTTCTTATCTTTTACTCTTCCTTGCTCACCAGTACATGGCTATGTTTAAATTTCAGTTCACAATGGGAGATTTGTCAACATGTAGACTGTTTAAGAGTACAAATGGAGAAGAAAAGGGAACATTTGTATTTTAAAATTTCTTTATCATTATTAATTATATAAGTTTAATTACTGGTTTTGATTGCACCAGCGGCAAGTTGGTTTTGCTGCCTCTGTGGTTTCTGCAAGACAAGGCCTGGGCTGTCCCAGGCCGGACACAGGTGGCTCCAGCAAGACCAGCCCAGCTAAGCCCAGCCCAGCTCCAGCAGGCAGAGTTCAGCTCAGCCTGGCTCCAGCAGGCACAGCCCAGCCCAGCACCAGCACAGGGGCAGGGGAACATCTTGAGAGGGCAGTGCTGGTGGAGAGTATCTCGTATGGACTGACCACAGCCCGCCATTCCCTGTACCCCTACGCTCCTGAGGAGGATGTGAAGGAAAGTTACAGGACTCAGGAATGAAAGAGGGAAGTTGAGGCTGAGGACAAGGTGGGGAATGAGTTGAAGATGTTCTAATTTTTGTCTTTATTTCTGACCATCTAAATCTAAGTTAATTGGAAACAAATTAAAATTTGTATTCTCCGAACTGAATCATTTTTCCCCATTATGATAATTAGTAAGCAATATCCCTGGTTTTACATTGACCAACAAGTGTTTTCTTATGTTCTCTCCCTCTCTTGGAGAGGGTGGGGAGTCAGAGAGTGGCTAGGCAAATGTCTGGCATCTGGCCAAGGTCAACCACCACACTTGGAAATAAATCTTCGACAGAAATTTTGAGGCAAGAAAACAAATATCTCAGAAAAGGATAAGTACACGTTCCTTGACTTCGTTCCTTGTTAAAACCTCTTCCATTAGAGATTTTCTATCACTATATGTCTTTTCTGTTTCAGTTTGCACCACAGACAATGGTATTGTTTGTTTTAATCCATCCATTTTTTTGGTGGAGGTTTACAGGAAACTTATGTATTCAGTAATATTGTGGATGCTTGTTAGGGTGGAACCATAGATCAGTTAGCTGGCTCAATACCACTGTCTGCATGACAGTCGTGACATCTAATGGAACAAACTCCACAGTCTTACAAACTAAAAGCAGACCTTTTCTGCTCTAAGAACTGACCTTTTCAGGTTCACATAGTTGAATGTCTCCACAGTTAAACTACAACAACTTCTGAAATGTGTCAGGGCAAGATGATGTCATATAAACATCCTATTGCAACTGCTCCTACTATCAAACATTATCTACAACAGAAACAGTTAAAATCTGAATTGCATTGATCTTTAGAACAAAACAGTAGCAGTAACAGTTTCAACTGACCTGACTTCAACTGCTCCACCATATCTGTTGTTACACAGTCTAGAAAAAGCAAAGAGAAGATGATGACCTCAGAGAAATTAATTTAGATCATGTAGAAATGTTCTGAGCAGAGATGGAAAAAACATCTTGTTAAGTTATTATAACTGACGTTATGAAAAAAAAAAAAATCAGCATTTGTGTGGGTTTTGTATTACCTAAAATACATGTTACCCTGATCAGTCTATATAGAGTTCAAGAACTAAAATTCCTTGTTATCATGTGAATCAGAATAAAAAAAAATACATTAAAAGCAAGTGGAAATCCAAGTGCCTATTATAGGTGAAACAGTATAAACGAGCTACTGCCAAATATGCACAAAAACCAAGCGGGGGAAAAGGGTGAAATGTTTTCACTTAACACCACAACAAAAGAAAGAAGAAAATTTCAAAACAGAATATTATTAAAATAATTTAAAAGTCAGTGAAGGATATTCTTTAAGAAATCTATTCATCAAACTGTGTTTTTTATATACATATATATATGTAGTGTAGTGAGAACACAAGGAAAGAAGGTTTGTTGCAGAATCTAAAAAGCCTGAAAGGCAAGGAAACATTGCCCTGCTTGTATCACTTGAATAGTCATGTAATGTGAAGAACATGCCAGCTGCTGCAGTTATTTTTTGGAAGAGTCCTATAGTTCATACATTAAAGGTGCCTCGAAGGAGCAGGAAAATATGGCACTGACCTAAGAACAGATTCTCCAAGTCTGACAGATAGCAATACTATGCACAAAATTCCTGTGTACTTGTCAGTTCATGTCTACCAGACACGCGAGTCTGGGCATTGCTAAACCATGTTAGGACATTTTCAACTAGTTCAGTCAATTGAGTACACACCTTGATCTAGGCTTAACACTAATGAGTAAGCATATTTCTTCTTTCTTTCATCAACTCATGTATAAAGTATACAAGGTGAGTTTTCAGTCCAGGCTAGGCATAAGGGAAGTTATCTTTACAATCTTACTTAGTTTAGTCATGGGACTGAAACTGCAAAAGACATTAAAAGAAAAGTCTAAAGGCAGGGCTCATCAGCAAGCTAACATGACAGCTAGCTAGAAACATACTGCATCAAATAAGAAAGTCTGTTAACTTGCCAGAGATGCCAGGACACAAGTGTTTTACTGTGTTTGTATTGGTAAAACTATGCCAGTGTGTAAACACTGGAGTACATATAGAAATGTTAAATATTTTTTTCATTTTTTCCAGTGTGTCCACTCATTTGATCTACCAAATGTCATGTAAGTAGAGGTCATCAAGTATGGCAGTTATACTTCTCAGGTCCTGCACTCCACCAAAACTACCGGTATAAGGAAAGCTGAGAGAAGGTGCCCGCAGCTATGAGTCATGATGTACATTAATTTCTTTAGAAAATTCAAAAAATTGACAGAGGAAAAACAATGCAACTCTGATGCTTATGAATAGGCTTGCAGAATCTACTGCTGTTCGCTTTACAAAGTTTCGCTTTACAAGGTTCCACTTTACATTTTGGGAAAGTGATCATCAAACTTGCTATTCCTAAATGACCCCTCTTAGAAAACCAAAAAAGAAACCAGTCTTTTTCTTCCTCACTGCTCCCAGCCAGGGAAAAAAAAAATTAAAAAGAAAAAAATTTAAAAAAAAAGAGGAAAATACACTCCTGTAAGATCAAAAGCAAATCATCACCTGGTCAAACCTAAGGGAAAACAGACACAGAAGTAAAAAACATTGCCAAAATTGTGAAAACCTGCTTATTATGTAAGCTTGCATAAGCTCTGCCACACATTCACCCTTCATTTGGAAGCATGGTTTCACATGGTAAATCTCTAGAAGAGTTCATTTATGGGTTAAAATGTTTGAGATTGCCTTTAAGAAAGGCACTGGTTACAAAATCTGATCTGAGTTCACCTGTCAGTGTTTACCTACAGACGGTAAAATTTGTATTTGTGAGAGGTGCTAAACTACTGAAGTGATTTTCTGTTATCTCTGATGGAACACTGCTTTTAAGAAAAATCATGCTTTAAGAAGAGTATTATTGTGTTTATTCCAGGGATATTATCTCAGGACTATATAAATCAGAAATCACAGTTATTGACATTTCTATGTCAGAAAATTCTGTACTGCATGTATGCCTTATATGTATTCTTAATATGATTCTTAGGGACTTAATCTAAAATTCAAAATTTGGTCTGATTGGAAGTGATCTGGGTTTTATAAGATGTTCTGTCACAGCCTGTTTATTTGCTGTTCTCAGTTCTATTATTGTCTCTTCTGTATCAAAAGAAGCAAAGATATATCCTTCATCAAATATAACCCTTTCTTGAAAAACATTTCAATGGACAAATTAGAATTCTTAAATTGGAAAATAGCTTTGGTCAAAAAATATCAGCCTTAAATGAAGGAAGTCTTCAGACAACCTGAACCTATAATTTGTTAAATATGTGAAAAATTCAAATAATTATCCCCAAGATGCCAGAAATTCTTCATAAGTTCAAGTAAATATTTTCAAAATACCAGAAATTCTTCACAATCAAAGTATTTGGAATGGGGAAGCTTTATAATTTATATAATAATATTTTAATCATTTATACTGGAAAGAGAGATTATAGTCTGAAAAGCTTTACCAGAAAGCGGTAAGATTCCTCATCATATTCCTACTTCTTCCAGAAACAAAATAAGCAAGACCATATGTAGTATGTTCTACTGTCCGTCAAGTTATATAGGAGGAAATATAACAGGAACAATTGGCTATATTCTCCTAACTGAATAATATCAGTGGACAGTTGAAGCAAGAAGGAAACCACCGAAATACCATAACTGTTGGGCTTGTGTAACTTAATATGAAAACAGAAACAGATCATCAGAAGTGATGAAAGGCTAAGTTCAGACTGGCAAATTGCAGTTTTTAAACACATAATCGGGTATTAGCTTTGCTGCCGAAGTGATCTGCTGTGTTTTTCTGTCCTTATATGCGCTTTCACATCAGTCTCTTTTGTCTTGTCCTGTTCTGCCAGGATCAGTGTATCAATTACTTGGGTTTCAGCGAAAAAAAACAAAATGTACACCTAGGAGGCAAGTTTTTGTTACCACTTAAAAAACAATTGCATATGTAAATTTAATATAAACCAAATTATTCAGGGACGGTTTTTTTCATTCCTTGTAGGGAAGCATGATTCAGTTGAGGGATACATGAAGAGTTATTTAGTTTTATTCTTAAAACAGCTTCCAGGGAATAATTTCATTATAGTTTACCCATATGCCGCAGCTATAATCAGTGATCTGAAGTATCTGATCTCACACCTATTTTGCCTAGTGCCCATACATTTCTCAGGGCAATCATTGTGCTATTTTATACCAAAATTCAATATAATCTTTTAACATAGATGTGCAAGTCCAGTAAAACTAAATGTTCTCAGTATACATAATCTCTCCCTGTATTTAGCAGATCAGACTTAGCATGTTCATCTTTAGACCTTAGGTCATCTGTGGCAACTTTAAAAAGTAGTAATGTTAAAGGATTTTTTTGTTCTTCAATGTATAGCTGAGTTTGCACTGAAAGCAGATCAAAATACTTCATTTCAGTTTCACCACCTTTTGCACACAGTATCTCTCCCAAGCACATCTTGCCTGTCAAACATGAACATATTTCAGCATCCCACATGATGAAGTCATATAAAAAAGGCAATGTAGCAAACAGCCAATTATCAGAATACAAGGTTGTGATTTGTTTCTATGATCACTACCTAGCTGTGAAAGTTCTCTGTTTCCAAAATGATGTCTCTAGGCATGTGCTACTAACAGGAACAGGATCCTAAGCTAAACATAACTTTGGTCCAGTGTGGAACAGTTGTTATATGTATTTATAAACACACACAAGCACACACACACATCCAGACATGTACATTTAAAAAAATAATAGATAACAGAATCTATAAGTTATCTTAAGCAAACCTGTTCTTTTTGGCTGTTAAATATAACCAATCTAAATGAAATTGTAAGCTCAAAATCCACAAAAAGATGGAGGTGGCTTCTTGAGGAATAAGTTTTAAGATTTAGATTTTCAAGGACCAAATTCAAAACCCAAAAATGAACTTTTAAAAATCCCAAAGAGAGAGACAGAAACACAAGCAGCCAATTGCCTCAAAATTTCAGCTATTTCCTGCTTACATATTATAGACTAGTACTGCCCACTGGAATTCTTTAATGAAGAGGGAATTTCTGTCATATTCATCAAAATAATTTCTAGAAGTCATCCCACTTCCGCAGAACCCCACAGTAAACCCAGGCAGAGCTCCATCAGAAGCTTCTTTGCCAGGCATGACTTAGTATTTTCTTGGCAACAGACCTACATGTTGGGTAAGTTGAGCTAGGACCCTTTGAGTCAGAACCAGTGCTGCCAGGCTTTCCTGAAATGTGAATTCCTTTCATAAAAAAATGTTTTAAACTCTTTAAATGCATTTTTCAGCTGTATTTGATCCAAATTTGTTCCCTGTCCATTGTGCCCTGGGACATTCTGGTCTCGTTTATTAAGTGCAGCAACTGTCACCAACTTCCAAATTGCTCAGTGTCTACATAGGTGCCCTGATGTGTGCAACTCGCTCTGATGCCTCTAATTTGGCGCCTTCCTACTGACACTCCTTTAATGCAACACAGAAGTTTCCCATCTGTCCTCCATTCTTGCTGTTTTTCTCTCTCTCAGCATGCCCATCCTACCCTTTCATTTTTCCAGCAAAGTGCATTCACTTTCCTCACTGTCTTTCCTCTGTCTTCCCTGGTTCAGAGAGCCCCATCTGATCTGGAGCGTAGCAGTAAATATAATCATAACCTCTCTCTGTTTAGTCTTTTATTTTGAAGTCAATACTGGATTTTTTTTTCCATTCATTAAGATCATTTTTTGTTCTGAAATAAACAGGGATATAGCTTTACCCTCTGCTATAGAGTGCACATTTTTAAAAAATTATGCTACTGGTGAAAATAAAGATTGCTAACTGGAGTACTATTTTCAAATATCCTTTGTTATCTTTGCCTTTACTAACTAAAGAAAATTGTGTAAGGAAGGGAATATTCACACACTTCAGAAATTGATAACATAGTGGAAGCTATGTCAAACTATGGCTTAGTCAGCAGCTGAACACAGACAGTTGTGAACTGAGTTCCTCCCCCACCCCTCCAGGGAAGAGGGAAAAGGAAATGAGATAGAGAGAGACTTGGTGGTTAGAAACTAAAACTGAAACCACTTTGATGAAACAGTAACAACAAAAGAAGTAAATAATAATAATAATATTAATAAGGAAATAGTTAAATATATGTAAATATACAAAATCAAACTCCCTGATGACCATGCGTCACCATTGACACTGCACAGCACGCATGGGGAAAATCCCAGGCTGGACTCAGTGGCAGACAGGAGCTGAATTCAGGAGCTCGATAAAGGAGCTGGATTCAGGAATGCATGAATCGACAGCAGACAGTTGGATGAGGTCATCACTGGACACTGGACATTGAAGAAAAGAGCTTGATCCTCGTGATCCTTCAACTTTATACAGAGTATGACATGTGTGAAATGGAATACTTTAAGTGTCCTGACAAGAACTTTGTGGACCTTGGAGTGTACCTGTACAAAACTAGTCACTGGATTTCTAAAGGTAATTTAGAAAATTCCATTTTATAAATAAAGATGTGAAAAATATACTGCTATTTTTTTATTTAAATGAATGATGGAGGATAATGAATAATTTGGTGAAATTTATTTACAGTAGTCTGCAGCAGGCAGAAATGAAGTATTGTTGTACCACTGAAAGATTTCTTTACATCTTAATGTGGATGTAATTGCAGGATCTGGACCGAATATGATGTTCAGTTTAAAACTAAAGCATAAAAAGTTTAAAAATCTATCAGCATTTGAAGACATTTAATTTAAAAAAGATCATGTCATTAACCTCCAGATGTTGATGTGAACCTGTCTCTGTGTGTGTGAAAATATCCGGATTGATTTAAGCCTCATGTCATCTTGCTTATGCAACAGATCTTCTACTACCATAGCCATACTGGTATAGCTCTGTCAATGAAGATCTTCAATGTACACACAAAGCATACCATTGTAAGTAAAAAGCCGATGTAGTTACATCGGTCTGTGAAAAACCCGATGTAGTTTCTGACAACAAAGGTGCAGCCAGAGGTTTTGCTAGTAGAACTGTGACATCCATATGACACGGCCAAGTGTTATAATGTGCTACTTCTTTATAGAGTTTTCTCCTTACTTTTAGTGAAATTTATTGATGAATTCTCATTAAAAATCAAATCCTGGTCCAGGGATCTCTTGTGACAATAACATTATTTCACTATAAACAACTGCCTTTTCCAGTCTCTCAAAAACTCTTAGTCATTCAAATGATTTGGATTTAAGCATTTTCAGCTGCAGGCAAATGAGTGGAAAATAAGCTTTATTCTTCCTTGGGAAGAAAATGTTGGAAAAGAGTCTGTCTAAATAAATCACAATTTCTTAGTTCTATTACAAATTTCATGAAAACTGCTAGCTGTCAGAAACTTTTATAATATTCTGACTCAAGATTTCCTAACAAACGTTACTTACTGTTGTCATTTCAAGCCCTTGTTCTAATAGATACTTGAAGGTTACTCAAAGTTTGTGCTGTACTGCATTGTAGAACATCAAAATGACAGTAACACCAGCCTTGTGGAGTTGCATGACAATATATTGGCACAGCTCCACAAAAGTGCCAGTTGAAAACCTAGCTCACAGGGCTTAAATTGAAGTCAGATTTCACTTATGTCTCTAATTAAACAATGAGAGTAATAAAAACCTGACAATTAGAGTGAATTATTTCTCAGGCCAAAAATGACACTGCAAGTTTGGCACATAGGTAATCTATTTCAAGAGCTAAAACCACAGGTCAATGATTCCAGCACTCTGGAACTGAAATTATTTTTTCATTACCATAATTTTAATTATTTTAAGAATACATCTGTTTCCAAGAATGAAAAAATCAGAATCATCTACACTTATTTTTCCATATAGTTTCACATTTTTGCTACTCACTGGAGTACTTTCCACTACTCACTGGAGTCAGCACAAACACAATTTTGAGGTATAGATTTGAACAAGTCAACATATGCCATAAGATATTCCACAAACCAACAGCCTCTGAAATTGGAAGAACTCTGTACAGATTTGTTTGCATCTTGAGCTCTTTTTGCTCAAATTCCTCAAGTTCGATATCAATGTTTTGGCTGTATTTTTTTCTCCAGAAGATCCTCTGAAAAAAAAAAAAGCATTTCTTAGAGTTAGTAGAATATCTCCCTAACCTGATTTTTCAAATGTTTTGTATTACGTTTTGTTTTGTTACATTTCAAAAATCAAGTTAGGAAAAACTTGGCTGATTCATCCATGCAGGGTTCTCTGAGAATCAATGGATCTTACACACATTAAGTAAATTATGCCTAGGGTAAGAATGATAATAAAGTAAGAAATGTTTGGCTACCTTGCCTGGCAAAACTATTATGCACTTGTAGCTTATGTATTGCTTCAGATGCTCAGGGTTTTTCTCATTTCCTCACAAAAAGCTTTGTTTCAGCCAGGACTATTTACTCAAACTTTAGCAAGGAAGCATAGAATCAGAAGTAAATTTTACATGCAGATTTGAGAGGTTTACCAAGTATCCTTGATAATGACTACTAATTCCATTTCACCATTATCTAGCAATGCATTTTCATAATCAGTAAATTTCACATTAATTGCATTTTGACTCTGAACCTCTGTTTGAACATTTATTATACTCTTCACAAATACACAAGCATTATCATTATCTTGAGGCACACAGTTTTGTCCTGCAATTATTTGCATCACAGGACAAACTATGTTAGGCCTTGCTGAAGATTTGGTAGATTTTTACACCAACTGATAAAATGCTGTTTATATATACTTTGCATCAATTCTGTCTAAAATGAGAATATTATCACAAAAAAAAAAAGATACACACTAAAATAACCTGAAGTTGAATGTAAAAGAATTCCATAAAAAGTGTTTAATTTGCATATTTTTCAAGAAATTTTCTGTTTTGTCGAATTCTTCAAACTCATGAAAACATCTACCATCCAAACACTTTCAAACCTGTCATTTGGAGTACAAGGAACCAAATTAATAAAGAAACAGAGAAATACACTGGGCTTTAATTTTTTTCAAAGAGTTTTTCCTTTTTCAAAGACTAGTTATTAAAAATAGTAAACTGTCAGCCTGATTCTCCATACACTTTTGTGATTTATGTTCTTAGGAACTATTTGTTGGTCATTTCACTAAGAATACCGCATGCTACTATGAACAACCATCTGTTGTTTGCTGGTAGAAGATGAAATACCTAAATTCAGTGAAAAAAAGCTGACATGGGAAACTGAATAAAACCTTAAATGGTAATTTATTCAAATTGATGATATGTCCAATTCTTCTTCCTTACATATAATCCTGTCTTCATTCTAGATCAAATATTTGTAGTCCTTTTTATATCGGAACTGTATATTTGATTCCCTGTCTTTATTGTAATGGAGTAACTGAAGGATGAAATCTAATTACCAGGTTAGTACTGGAGTGAGAAAACCTTTCTTAATTCTATATTGAGGATATGGGAGAAGAGACAGCCTTCAGAGTGCATCTATGCCTTTGGAGGATTTCTTCCCACCTTAGGAACTACATATTCTGTTGTTCAAGATATAGAATTAATACTTTTTTCCTAGTACGTGACCCTCTCCTAGTTTGCATTCTGAATACTGCAAAGAAGGAGAGGCTACCTGGCAAAATAGATACAGTAGGTTTAAATATTTCATATAATCCTGGAGAACTAATAATTGTTTATTCCCAGCTAAATTTATTTTCCTTCCCTAAATTTCAGTTTAGTTTAGAGTAATGCAAACAGATACAGAATATTTGTACATTTCTCTTTCAGCTCCTGAGACTAAGGTGTTTGTAAATATCTCCTGCCATTTCTTGGAGCAAGATTCTGCCACTTCTCTTTGTGATACTCAATAGCACTCATGTAGAAAAGTGGCAGGCTGCATGTTTTCCCCAAGAAGAGAAGGTTAGTTATTTTTCCTTTTAAAGAAAGATCACTAACACTAAAATATTTATTTAAATAATTCAACAAATATCTAGGATTCAACTTATCACAAATGAGGCTGGTAACTGAATAAATATTTCATTATTAGAGATAGAGGATTTAGATCAAGACTAAGTGTTTTCATATTGGCTGCATTGCAATGGATAAAATTTTACAATAATAGATACAGTTTAAGCAAAGATATCAGCAGATCATTTATCATGGGGTTTGGTCTTGTATATTTTTATATTTGCTGCTATATTCTTGTACAAAAATTGTTTAAAGTGATTAAATTCTAGCTTACCTTACCATAACTTGTGTGCCCATAATTTTTTTTCTCATATTCATTGTGAGAATGTACTATTTTCATTTAGAATTCAATTGTTTGTGAATTATTTCAAATCTCAAAAGGAAATATTGAACAATGGATAGATATTATATTCCTACAGAAAAAGCTGTCTTTGCATGGGAGTGTTATACTTGTGTGTGAATCTGGAACCTGAGAAAGTGTTATACTAACTTAGAATGAGTTTTATAAGATATCACATCAGTGTTAAAACTGAACAAGCTTGCAAAGTTTGTTATCTGCGTGTTCTAAATCTTTCTCTGAAAGGGCTGGAGTTTATTTGGATACATGCCATTTTATCCAGTACTTCATCACTCTTTTTAACATGCTTAGAGCCCTGTGTCATGAAACCTATCAATCAATGGTATTCTAATTAACACAATTCTGCCAGACACTGGTTCATATTCTTTCCTATTTAGTTCCCCAAAGTAGAATCATGCATGGCTGTAACATTTACTTTCATAAGTTTTTTTGTTGTGCTTCAAACTTGTACATGTAGCAAATGTTTTAAAGTACCAATATAGGACTAGAAAGGAACAGAATCTGGGCTACAGATCTAAAATATTTCTGAAGCTATGTGAAATCATTGCCAAAAATATGAAAAATGGTAAGAACAAAAAATCTCTACTTCCTCCCTTCATGAAATTTTTCAATTTTTAAACTATCTTTGGCATGTTTTTCACCACTGGAAACATTCAGTCTGGGATTCAAGAAGGAAATACAAATACCATTCCATTTTTGCATTCAGAAATGAAAGAAACCTCTCTTCACTGGCTTTCCTGATCTTGTAAGATACAAGTCCTGAATTGAGTCCATTGAATGGAGAAACAGAAATTGTGTACAAAGGCTGATATACACTCACCCCTCCATTTGTACTATAAATCACAGAATGCTATCTCAAACAGTGAGATCAAAGACTTTATTCAGCCTGTGTGGTATCAACAAAGCAAAATCTTTATCCAGCTAATAAACTTAGTAGCTAAATTAAGAATATTGCCTTAAGCTTTGTAAAAAGTAGCACGATGGCAAATAAATAAAAAATGTGATTTTTTTTTCAGGCAATCCAAGGAACATTTTGTTTTGATTCAACTTGCTTTTGTTCTGTTTTCTCTTGTCAGGAAGACAGTCACGCCGACATGTGTTTTCAGATGTTCTCAGACTTCATTTGCTAGTAGGAGTAGCATGTGGTTTATAGAAAAAGGAAGATCAGATGCCTTTCAGATGTTCCTTGTACAATGCTGAAAGAAATGGTCATTTATTTTCTACTTGGTCCTCGTGTCGTCTCTTTGGAAAACATCAGCATATACACTGAAGCCAGTTATTTGTCCATGGAATTATTTTTGGTCATGTTTAGCCAAAGACAAAACAGAAGGCCATGCATCATATGAGATATATGGAACAGGTAATAACTTCCGTAGAATGAACTTGTGCTAAAACAAGAGAGTTTATCTCTTTTTTCCCCCCAATATATATCACACCAAACCTAATCCTCTAAATATCTTCAGAAATTTCTGACACATTTTCTTTAAGGTGTCAGAACTAATGTATTCAACTTCTCTTTTATCTGTACATTAAAAGGTAGCAGAAGCCTATCTCAAAATATTTCTGCCATATTTTCCAGGTCTATGAATATAATAGGCATCAGAACAAAAGGATAACACCACAGATAATTCACTATTTTTTCTGTGTTTATAGCTCCAAAAGCAACATTTATATTTAAGCTAAGAAAATAATAGGCAACATTTTTATAATCTACAGATACCTTAACTGCTTTGTGACCAAGCAAACTAAAAATCCTTCAAACATACTAAAAATTAGCAGTCTACAGAGACATTCTTTACCAGATGCTCTCTAAAACAGTCCCTTGAATTACATGGCCTCACTAAAGGAAAAAAAATAAAAAAGAGAGACAAAGGAGAAATAATTAAGAAAAGAGAGAAAAAGAAACAAAAAAAAAAAAAGAAAAAATACAAAAAGAAAAAAGAGAAAAAAGAAAAAATATTGAAAAACAGAAAAAAATAGGGTAGAAAAGAGAGGAAAAAGAAAAAAGTTCAACATGTATCATTTGTTGGAATGGTGGGCCTACAAAGAAGGGAAATTTCCTAAATGTGAATTTTGAAGTTCATAAAGATCAGGTCTTTGGTACAAGAGTGAAAGTAAGCTTTGTTAACTGCTGCATACTTGAAGGATTCTGAAAGTACCATGTTAAATTTTATTTTCATTGTAGCTAATTCAGAATTTCACCAATTCAAAGTAGGACAATATCAGCCAATGTGACAAAAAATATTTCTTTTCCTCTGAAATGTTATATACTTTTACGTATTGTCTGATCACAGCAATGAATCTACAATTGTATTTAAAAAATTACTGAGATTTGTCACTACCTTTTTTTGCAAACAGCTCCTCATTAAGTAGCTATGCAGCATTACAAAATAGTGTTCACATTGGCTTTGGTGTCTTGCAAGGGACATTTGTGTTCCATTGGCACAGTGCCTAGAAAATATGGAATGTTATAAATACTTTCTCATGTTTATATGTTACAACTATAATTACAATAATGAATTCTGATTGGTTGCAGTATCAGCAAAGAGACAATCAGATGAAACTTAGTTATGGAGTCATCTGGAAAGTTTGTCTGGTTTACACTGAAGTCTAAGGAAACTTCAGGGCAATCTGTGTAACAGAAGCACATTAAATTAAAAATCATTTGAAGTTTAGAACTGATTTCTGTTAAAGAATTATGAAACCATAGTCTGATAAAGCATAAAAGTGAATTAAACTTCTCTATCCTGTATGTTTTCTTACCCTTTATCTGTGTTTAGCTACAAGAAAGATCATAACAAGAAAATGTCAAACGCGGATGCGAGCAAGAAAATTGACATGATGCTTAAAAGGACCATCTGGTCCCTAAAGTTCATAACACTAGTGTTCCTTCTTCCGGCCTTCTGAAGCCTTACGATTACATCAGCTTTCATATACAGAGAAAGAGAAATTGGTTCTGTTTTATAGTTAGAAGAGAAAAAACCCCAACACCTAGCTTAAAGCAATATCAAACAACATATTAAAGGAAACCTACATATTTTGAAAGAAGTTTAGAATGACTAAAATGAAGAATACTATGAGTATAATGGGATGATGTAAATTAAATTCTTAGTTAGTTCTTACAGAACACCATTTTCTTGAAGAATTATGCCTTAGGCTGAACAATGAGGAGAAATTCTGGCATATATAAAATTACTAATTGTTCATTTAATTTTTTCATGACTAATTTAATCTTAATCCCAATCCCACTGCAGTGCATTCCAAGAAATTTTTACCCTAGGGACTTTCAGTCTCTTGCTCAGCTATGACAACTGTATCTGTCTCATCAGGAAAAAGATATTAAGCAATGTTACTTACTATAATTAACACAATTCCATTTTAAAGTTTCAAAACTCCTTTCAAAGTCCATACAGTAATAAAATGTGTATAAAATCAAGTATATTTAATGATATATTGTAAACCACAGTTTCTTTGAGGGCTTTCTAGAAAACAACAACAAAAAAAACCCTCGAAGAAACAAACCTCTGTGAGAAAAAGCTACAACAATCAGATCAAAAGTCTTTGTAGAAGGAGTCCAATGAGCCCAAACAATAGCATTGATGGTTTGCGCTAGCTTCCACAGTAAAAACTTTTGGCTGTACTTACTGTTATAACAGTCTAAGGAAGAACATTACAGTTGTGTGCTTACACAACAAATTAAAATCTCTAGATAGGTAGTGATGAATTTGAGCTAGGCGGTTTTAGAATGAAAATATATTTGTCTCTACTAACATAGACCTTGGATTTTGTGATTACAAATAAATTTAAGAGATTCTATATTACATGTGTAGTGCCATCACTGTAAATCAGCTGCCTATATTTATTATATAATTAGGAATGTTAAATAAAACTACTAAGTAAGATGTAATTTTCAGGGCATATGTGTAAGACCGATTCCACCCCCACCCAAAACATGTATTTCTAAACAGTCTCAAAGACCTGTGTCTCTAGATCCTTTTCTCAGGGCTAATGCATCCAACAACCTCTATGCAAATCTTTCTAGCTAAAGCACAGTCTTTGGCCTGCATCCTTCACTTATGACCATGGTGCCTTGATGCAAAATATTAACTTAGGTGATCTTACCTATTGAGATTCCTTTTGTCATTAAGATGTAACACATGCCTTTCATCTTTTCTACTCCACTTTCTGCTACTAAAAGGAAGACTAGAACCTCCAAGGGTCTTGATAATTTCTGTTCTTCCCATGAAAAGTTCTTGGCTCCAAAGAGTACCGATGACTAGGTAAGCATATCTTACTTTAGTATGTTTGTCTATTATTAAAATAAACTATACACTCCTTTAGGCCATCTGTTTCTTAGGTCAGTTTCTTTTTTCCCCTGCCAACAACCAAATAATAATCTAATGTTCATGTTAAGAAAAACTACAAGCACTGCTGCTTGCCTCTGATCTGTGTTTGTTTGTAATTAAAAATACATGAAATAAACTGAACCTTGCACTTGCAAGAGCTGAGTGAATGCACTTTTTAATATGCAGTTGTTTATTATTTATTTTCTGTCTTCTGCAGTCAACTTTTAAAAAATAAGAGTTTTTTATAGTTCACAAGAAGTCACAGACAGTAGTCTTTTACGTAAGTAAAGTCTTTGGAACACTTGAAGAATAATTTGGTGCCAAACTCTTAAATCACTTTGCAAGTTCTATGCCATCTGAAATCCATGGCATAATTTAAATTTAAATTAATTACTTTGTCTTTTTTAAATCTGTTAAACATACAAATCAAACAAAGTAATTTATGAGAACTACTGGATGACTGTCCAGTTAGAAGAGATTTGAATAGGCAAATTCTGTTCCACTTACGGGAAAAAAACCCAACTAGAAAATGTAACGCTTTTTTAGTTCGAAGGAAAAAGGAGAATGGTGATACAGGTTTCTCTAAGAAAGATGTGTGTGTCAAGTCATTGACCTCAATATTCTTCAAGAAGGAGACAAAAAGTCTTGTAGACTTATGGCTAAGGAAGAACACACTTATCTGTGACCTTCTTCGTGGAAATTTGTATTCAAATACAAACATTGAAGATGAACGTGATTAGATGAAGTACTTCATAAGTAACTGACACGGTGGTAGGACATGGCTTGACCAGAGGGAACAAGAAACACATTGGACTCTCTGTTCTAGGTTTATGACAACTCCTGCCCAGAATTTTGCTAGCACAGCTCATGCAAAGGCTGGATATACGCTGGGAGCATCACCACTAGGTGAAATCCAGAGCACCACATAGACAAGATAAGTGGCTAGGCAGAGCTAAAAAGCCGTCATGCAGCTAATTTCTCCTGCAAAATTGCTGTCTCCTGCATATTGGTTGTCTGGCAGTTTCGTCAGAATTCACTAACTTGTGGTGTAGACCACATTTCCAAACTGGAAGGCCAGCTTATACACCGCTTTTGAAGTGGATCAAACAACACCTGGACTGTTCAAGATTTTGTGCTTCCTAATGTGAAATAGGGGATGCTTGCAGTGTGACAAAGAAGGAAAGATAAGCACTCGCACCTTCAGTTAGGTAACTATTTTGCTGATAAGTGCATGAGTTGTAAGTTGCAAGTTTTAAGTTATCAGTTACAAGGTATAAATTAGAGAACTTGTGAGAGATAGACCTCATGACTTAAGTAACGATTCAATGAATTCACATGACAGGCTAGTCATAAAAAGGGGATTGAGCCCTTGTTTGTCATGTTTGTTTCTTTTCTTAATGAGCTCATGAATTAAAGTTTAATTCACATTTTATCCTGTAAATTTGAGAGATCCAAGTAGACTGTGGCAAGCTTATAAGTAGTTTGCACGTGTGTGATTGACCAAAGTAGAGAAGTCTGAAATATATACTTTGTAAAAAGAAAAAAATTATCAGCAAGAAACTAGTCTTTTGTAAATTTGTTTTGCTCTCAAGTATCTTTGTTTCTTTCTGTAGCTAATGGTACACTAAATTTCATTCCTCGTATTTAAGAAAAAAATGCTGATATCATTAGTCTCCTTGCCTAAGATTTTCTTTTGCTATAAGTGGAAGAAAATCCAAGGGGAGGAGATGAAAAGAAGAGTATTTCTTTTTATATCATTAAAGGTATAGCTTTAAATTAACTGAAGGGATTAATTGCCCTCAGCTCAGTGTAACAAATGGCTTTTATTTTAAGAAAATCATCTTCTTTCAGCATCTTAAGTATATTCATTTTACATTTTTCTTTCAGCTTGTACCTACATTTATTTTTGAATACCTAAATAAAAAATCCCCAAATACAAACAACTTGAAAGCAGCTGGTATTTTAATAAGAAAACCAACAGCAGAAGTACTATGTTCAAAGACAAAACTTGCACTGGTTCACTTTGGCTGATCACCATCAACTTAAAATAGAGAAAGTACAACTAACTCTCAAGTGGCAGATTCACACCTTGGCAGTAATACTGAGCACTCATTCCTACTACCTGTGTTTGCAAGATTTCCCTGTGAAGTGGATGTATGAATTAATTTAATTTAAAATGTTTTTTAGGATTTTCAATGGATTCTTTATGAAGTTTTCTGAAGCTGTTTTGATTACCAGTTTATCTATGTCATCCTTCATAAAACTGGATGTGCACAACTGGCAGACACTTTTAGGAATGTGAACTTGAGTAAGAAAGAAAGGATATTATAAGGTAGAAATAAAACTCTTACGTTAAGACTGGAAACCCAACTGTGCTGTGCATGGAATGTTGTGAATCATCATTTGTGTTGAAAAAAAATACAAATAAAAATAAATCCTGAAGCCACTGCTGCTGTTCAAGATATTTTGGTGTAAACAGACTTCTTTTGGATGGGGACCAGAAGCCTAGGTTACATGGGATGTATAGCTAGATAATGAGTATACTAGGATCTATTTTAGTTCATTTTAAAGAATAAAATAATCTGACTTCTATATTTAAAAACATTGGCGAAGACAGCTTGAACAGAGAAGATATCTCTCTATCTTTTTTCTTACATTTTCTCCTGGAGGAGTTCACTTAAAAGAGTTCTGTCTCCACTGTTTTTCACTACACTGTGAACCATAGAAACAGATAATTATTTAGGTTGGAAAAGACCTTTAAAATCACTGATTCCAACCCTATACCTAACACTACCAAGTCTGCCACTAAACTATGTCCCTCAGCACCACATCTACACATCTTTTAAATACCTCCAGGGATGATGACTCAACCACTTCCCTGGGTATCCTGTTCCAGTGCTTCTCAACACTGCCTGTGAAGAAATTTTTCCTGATACCTAATCTGAACTTGGTACAACCTGAAGCCATTTCCTCTCATCTCATAACTTGTTACTTGGGAGAAGAGACTAACACCTACCTCTTTTCACGTAGTTGTAGAGAGCAACAAAGTCTCCCTTCAGCCTCCTTCAGCCTCCTATTCTCCAGACTAAACAAGCCCAATTCTTTCTGCTGCTCCTTATAAGACTTGTGATCCAAATCCTTCACCAGCTTCATTGCCCTTCTCTGAACACACTCCAGCACCTCAATACCTTTCTGGTAGTGAGGGACCCAAAACTGAACACAGTATTTGCATGACAGCCTTACCAGTGCTTAGTACGGGAAGATGTTCGCTTCCCTCATCCTGCTGGCCACACTATCTCTAATACTAGCCAGGATGCTATTGGCTTGCTTGGGCTAGAGAGTTAAAAATTGTATGCACAGTGTAAATAGAAAAGAGGGCAGGAAAAAGAGAGAGAGAAAAACCACAAATACTTTAATTAAAATAGTCATGTTTTTTGTGTTTGAGACATTTTTGACAAATGTTCTCTGGGAAAAAAAGCATATGGGTTTAATTGGGATCTTCCTCTGTGCTCTTCCATAAAAGCAGCAAATGCATCTGCCTGGAAGAGTTAGGATTGTGATTGTAGCATTTATAAAGACATCCCATTCTCTTAAGCAAACTTAGCAATTACATTTTTAGAATGTTAGATATAGAAATGTACAAACAGTTATGAAATTTGGGTATGACTTTGACTGTTCCACATACACAATAAAAGTAACTACAGTACAAGTGAACATTCTTTACTTATCCTTTACATAGAGAGATAACATTGTTTAGTTTCTACCTGAGAATTTACCCATGAGGCCTTTCAACATTTTCTGTTATTTATGGAACAACAACATTCAAAAAATGTGCATTAATGAAGAAAATATATGATTTTTTCTTCAAGAAATTAATTGAATTCCCATGAGGGAAAGTGTTGTCACTGATTTCTATTATACTTATTTCAGAATCAGGCATTTTCTTGAAATTTCAAGTATGGCAAGAAAATTGCAGAAGTTTTGAAGATACAAGTATCTTCATAAAGAAACAATCTGATCTGCTACAATAATGTTTGTTTAAAATGTTTAAACAGAATTTGGTTGAGAAATACTAAATAGTTTTAAGGCTTCAGATACAACATGGATTTGGAAAACCAGCAAAATTCCTGGAAAAAGGCAATTTCAAAAGTAGTTTTCACACAACTTTGATTTTTCTTCCTTCTTTGTTATTTATCAAAATTGTCTTTGAAAATCAACTGACAAATAATCTGCTAAAATTATCATATCAGTTAAGGTATGAGGTAGAAAAGAAGCTGACATTTCTTCATCAAAAATCATTCCACTTTGGAATTCTTTGATTAGAATGAAAATGCTAAATTTCTTTTGAAATATATAAATTTAAGTTTAATTTAGAAATATTAAAATAGCCCCACCAAAACATAGTGTTTCAGCTTTATTAGAGTAACTAAAATAATATAGCCATGTTTCATTTTATATTTCAATACCCCCGCATAGCCCTTGTCTGCTTGGAGGTGATACCTAGCACACTGTCAATGTGTCTACAGAGCTTCTGGAAAGGAAAGGGAGAATTTTCTATATTTCATTATCATATAAGGAGTGCCACATATATTTTCAAGGAGCACATATAGGAATACAAATAATAAAACAGTTGTCAAAATACCTAGTGAAAAAGACATATTCTTGATAATTGACAAGGATCTGATCCCTCATCCCTTCTTATGTGGTGGATCACCTTCTTTCAGTTTTGCACTTACTCCAGTGGCAATTCTCTATCCCTTTGCAAAGCTAATACAGAAACTCTTGAGAGTGGAAAGTTTTTGTTTATGTTTGATTATGTTTTTGGTTATGTTTTTGCTGTCTTCTTCCCTTGAACTCAGAGAATCTATCCATGAAACCAGCAACATAATCTTGATTGATCACTTCCTAATTATTTAGGAATTTAGGATTGATCACTTCTGAATTTCTGGCTTGACTGATCACTTTCCTAATCTTAATTGATCACTTCCTAATCTCATGTTTGCTCCATAAATTTCCTAATCTTCTGCTTATTTTAATTCAATGAGGGTTGTGAGTGCTACAGACATAACTTGAGGGTCATTTTTTCAATCTGTGAAACTGTAAATGAAGCAGTAAATATGGTAGCCTGTTTATAGGCTAACACACAGCCCATTAAAATCTTCCAGTGATTGACTCTTATGCACTGATATAATGACAATATATTTCTTTACTTCTTGAAGATCAAACTGTCCGAAGTATGGACAAATAATTTTCTGTAGCCAATGGATTTGTAAGATACAACAAATATAATTTTTCAAAAATTACTCTTCAGATTCTTGGGAATTTAGATTTTAGAAGAGAGATGCATTTGGGAATACGTGGGGCAACACTAGTAGTTATGAAAATCAAACATGGTGTCTATATGCCTGGAAAAAAGACTCTTGATAATTTAGAGAAATTACTGTTACTTACGTATCTGAAGAGCCTGAAAAAGACTTTCTTATCTTTTCATAGCATGATGTATGCTTCATATAAAGACATACTCAAATGAGTATGAATATTTTTTGCTAGTACAAACACATACTGAAATGAGGCCAACGTATAGTATTTTTGTGAATGGATTTTGGGTATTTTAAAATTATACTGTATTCTGCAAGATATTTCCACAGAATAGTTAAAGAGACATGGATGGCTTCATCAGGGGCAAATCCTGTGTGACCGACTTAGTGGCTTTCTATGATGGGGTGACCACGGCAGTGGACACAGGGAAAAACAATGGATGTGATCTATCTGGACTTATATAAAGCCTTTTGATGGTTCCTCCCAGCATCCTTCTCTCTAAATTGGAATGATATAGATTTGATGGGTAGACTGTTCAGCGGATAAGAAATTGGTTGGATGGTCATACTCAGAGAATAGTGGTCAACAGCTCGATGTCCAGACGGAGATCCATGACAAGTGGGGTCCCTCCGGGGTCCATACTAGGACTGGTGCTGTTTAATATCTTCATCAATGATATTGACAGCAAGACTGAGTGCACCCTCTGCAAATTTGCATATAACACCAAGCTGAGTGGTGCAACAGCAACACTGGAAGGACAGGATATAATCCAGAAGGAGCTGGACAAGATGGAGAAGTGGGCCTGTGTGAATTTCATGAGGTTCAACAAGGCCAAGTGCAAGGTCCTACACCTGGGTCGGGGCAATCTCCCATCAATACACGATGGGAGATGATGTGATTGAGAGCAGCCCTGCAGAGAAGGACTTCGGGATGCTGGTTGATTGGAAGCTGAATATGAGCAGGCAGTGTGCACTCACAGCCCAGAAGGCCAACTGTATCCTGGGCTACATCAAAAGAAGCGTGGCCAGCATGTGGAGGGAGGTGATTCTGCCCCTCTGTTCCTCTCTTGTGAGACCTCATCTGGAATACTGTGTCCAGTTCTGGAATTCTCACCATAGGAAGGATATGGAGCTGTTGAAACACGTCCAGAGGAGGGCTACAAAGACGATCAGAGGTCTGGAGCACCGCCCATACAAGGACAGACTGAGAGTTAGGGTTGTTCAGGCTAGAGAAGAGGAGGCTCCGAGGAGATCTTATAGTGACTTTCCAGTACGTGAAGGAGGCCTATATGAAAGCTGGAGAGAGACTTTTCACAAAGGCTTGAAGTCATAGGACTAGGGGCAATGGCTATAAACTGGAGAGGGCCAGACTTTAGACATAAGGACAAATTTCTTCACTATGAGAGTGGTGAGGCACTGGAACAGGTTGTCCAGGGAAGCTGTGGATTCCTCATCCCTGGAGGTGTTCAAGGCCAGGTTAGATAGGGCCTTGGGCAGCCTGATCTTGTGGGACAGGTCCCCGCCCATCACAGGGGGTTTGGAACTAGATGATCTTTAAGGTCCCTTCAAACTGAAACTATTCTATAATTCTGTGATTCTATGATCTTAAATCCTGAAATAATTTCAGAAATATTTTCAGTCTATATGCTATCCGAAACAGCAGACAATTGTTTATTATGAAAACACTGAGATTTTCCAGCACCACCTTCAGATTTTCTCTGAAAGGTAAATGGTAAGTTAATTATGAACTTTCCTTTAAGGCTGCATATGTAGTTTATAGAGTACAGTTTTAAGAGTTTTCCTGATTGTGACCAATAGAAATGTCTAAATGTAGTTTCTAGATAACATGCATTAATGAGGCTGATAAAGTCAAGACTAATTCAGTAAGTCTGGAGAAGTGATCTACTGTCATAATTAATGGGTTTTTTTCATGGAAGAAAAGAAGAAATCAATCTGTTGCTATCTGAAGCCAAAGATGACTATGGAGCTTTGTGCAATAACAGTTTTACATCTTATTGTTTTACCATTCACATATTTCTTATAGGCTTTGCTACACTGAGCAAATCAGCATAGATATTGTGATTGTGACTTTCAAGCAGATGTAGTGTGGCTCTAATGGTCACATCTGGAGAGCTGTTTCCTTCCAAAAGCATTCCAGCATCCATTTAAAGATCATTCTGACACTTCAAGTTCAAATGAGTAAGGAGAACAGTTCAAGAATAAGTCCTTTGACCTTATCCTTTCTGGCAGAATTCGTCAACTTTCTGGAAAATGTCAACCTTAAATTGCTTATCTGCAGTCTATTGAAATCTATTAGGTTCTGGAACTACCACTTCAATATAAGAAGGACATTGAACTTTTGGACTGTGTCCAGAGGAGGATGCCCAGGATGGAGAAAGTTCTGGATGGAGAAAGTTCTGGATGGAGAGGAGAGGAGAGGAGAGGAGAGGAGAGGAGAGGAGAGGAGAGGAGAGGAGAGGAGAGGAGAGGAGAGGAGAGGAGAGGAGAGGAGAGGAGAGGAGAGTTGGAAGGCATCTACAGCAACAATCAAGTCCAACTCCATGACCACTTCAGAGTTTAACGAAAGTTAAAGCTGGCATTGAGGGCGTTGTCCAAAGGCCAATTGTTCTGAACACTGACAGGCATGGAGCATTAACTACATCTGTAGGAAGTCTGTTCCAGCATTTGACCACCTTTTCTGTCAAGAAATGTTTCTTTACGTCAAATCCAAGCCTCCCCTGATGGACACATCTTAGAGACACTCTTACATGTCACAGAATCACAGAATCATTTGAGTTGGGAAAGACCTTTAAGATCATTGAGTACAAATGTAAACCTAACACTGCCAAGTCCACCACTAAACCACGTCCTTTAGCACCACATCTACACGTCTTTTAAATACCTTCAGGCATAGTGACTCAACCACTTCCCTGGGCAACTTGTTCAATGCTTGACAACCCTGTCTGTGAAGAAATTTTTCCTGATATCAAATCTAACCTTCCCCTGACAACGTGAGGCCGTTTCTTCTTGTCCAATCATTTGTTACCTGAGAGAAGAGACCAACACTCATCTCACTACAACCTCCTTTCACATAGTTGTAAAGAGCAATAAAGTCTTCCCTCAGCCTCTTTTTCACCATACTAAATAAGATAAATTCTCTCAGCTGCTCCTCATGAGACTTGGGCTCCAGACCCTTCACCAGCTTTGTTGCCCTTCTTTGGACACACTCCAGCACCTTGATGTCTCTCTGGTAGTGAAGGGCCCAAAACTGAACACAGTATTTGAGAGGCAGCCTCACCAGTGCTGAGTACAGGGGGACAATCAGTTCCCCGGTCCTGCCAGTCACAGTATTTCTAGTACAGGCCAAGATTCTGTTGGCCTTCTTGGCCACCTCGGCACACTGCTGGCTATCAACCAACACTCCCAAGTCCTTTTCTACTGGGCAGCTTTCCAAGCCTGTAGTGTTGCATGGTGGTGTTTTAGCTCTGGTGCAGGACCTGACACTAAGCCTTGTTGAACCATAAACAGTTGGCCTCAGCCCATCAATCCAGCCTGTCCAGATCCCTCTGTAGATCCTTCCTTCTTTCCTTCAAGCAGACCAACACTCATGCACAACTTGGTGTCCAACCACAAACTTACTGAAGGAGCATTTGATCTCTCATCCATATCATTAATAAAGATATTAAACAGAACCAGCCCCAATACAAGTGGTAGCACCACTTGTGACTGACTGCCAACTGGATTTAACTCCATCCACCACAACTTTTTCAGCCAGCCATTCAGCTAGTTTTTTTACCCAGAGAAGGGTATGTCTGTCCAAGATCTGGTATAGATCCCAGGGAGAAAAAATCATCACCTTCCTCTTCACTCCCCCTCCTCAGGAATCTGTAGAGAGCAGTGCGGTCACCTCTCAGCCTCCTTCTCTCTGAACTAGACAAACTCAGTGTCCTCAGCTGCTCCTCATAGAACATTGCTTCCTGTCCCTTCCCTTGTTGCTTTCTCAACATCCTTTTTAAATGGTGAGGCCCAAATCCTCACAAATCACTCAAGGTAAGGGTTCACCCACTGAGTACAGTGGGATTACAATTTCTTTTGACTGTCTAGTAACGCTGTCTGCTGCACCCCAGGATGTGTTTTTCCCTCTTGGCTGCCAGGGCACGCTGCTGACTCCTGTTGAGTCTGCTGTCAACCAGAATCCCTAGACCCCTTTCTGCAGGGCTGCTCTCCAGCCACTCCTCTCCCAATTTATTCATATGTCCAGGGTTACACCATCCCAGGTGCAGAATCTAATATTCATTCATGTTCAATTACATACCATTAATGAGTTCCCAATGCTCTAGTCTATCCAGATCTAACTGTAAGCTGTCTTGTGCCTTCAGAGAGTCAGCAGCACCTCCCAGTTTATTATCATCAGAAAACTTCTAACCTTGCATTCAACTCCTCCATCCAGATCATTGATAAAAAGATTGAGCAGAACTGGCTCTAGAATTGAGCCCTGAGGAACACTGCTGATGATTGGTCACCACAGAGATGCAGCTGTGTTCACCCTCTGAACCTGCAGTTCAGCAAGTTCTTCACCTAGTGCACCATTACATATTTGAACAACTCCAGTGGGATACTGTGAGGATTCTTGTTGGATCAAAGCAAGAAACAATTTAATTCTGGGTTAGTTACATCTATTCACATTATTAAAGGAGTATGTTCTATCTGTCCTTGAAATAAAAGCTGCAGTACTGAAGACAATTTACAATTTCATGAGGATATCTAAATGATTTTTCTCACATTTATCTCCTAGAGTAAACATAGATCTTTGTAGACCTTAAAAAACTATTTTCTTAACTTCTCAGAATCCTGTATTAGAAAATCTAAAGGAAAAATAACTTCATATTATTTATTTTGGAGCTCTTACAGAAACACATATTTAAATTATGATATGAGTAGTGTTGTAAAAGAAATCTTGTCAAATGCTTCAGTAACATCTGGCATGAACTGTTTCATGCAGATTTTTTCAGATTAAGTTTTACTTCATAGAATGTAAATTAGTTGATCTTGCAGGTCTGGCACATGTTTAATGCATGTGATGGTATCCTTGCCAGTATTTAGTATCTCCTCCAGACTAAAGACACATGCTTATTCTGGCAAACTTTTAAAGCAGCTGTTTTTGAAACAAGTAAATGGCATATACCACAATTAGGGGATTCAAGAGGCGTTTGAGCAACAGTCATTCATGTCTGTAATGGCAGTGACTGCCAGCTTGCAGGAGTTAAACAAATGAGACCCGGTGACATAAAAGATTAGCCAGACTCCATCCATTTTACATGAGGGAAAATAGGATATTGTAAAAGGATCCTACTGGCCGCTCCAATACTAACCAGACAAAGAATGTAAACTGTTACCACAAGGATTTTCCCTAAACACTGTTAAAATGATGATAGCAAGAATGAGAAAAGAAAGGCAGAGCAGAAACAGCTCCAGGATGTTCAGATAGTCTTGCTAGACAATTCCAATCATCTAGCTTCTTCAGATTTTTACCCATGCATTTCAAAATACCAACCTTCAAGTACCACATCTTCCTCAGGTTTCGTTCTTCTTTTCCAAGGATGGCATTGCATTACTTTCTTTTCTTTTTTCATTTTCCTTTTTTTCACCTAAGAATTGTCTTTAGCACAGGTGTTCCATGTAAAGCCAACTGCCTTCTACAATTCTTGAGAAATCTTTAGTAAATTCACCTGCAACATCTTCATAATATTTGTGTAACAGAAGGTACTACTTTACCACTTCTATAGCAGGGAAAATTAACTTTAAAATGAAGCTTAAAATCACAACTGAGAAACTACTGTTTCTTGAAAGGGATACATGAATATAAGGTGGCTTTGGCTTTCCAGTTCCTTAGCATGATCACTAAGTTACTAGGAAACTAGCTTGACTAGTTATTTGTCTTGTTCTGACTTACGACCACTCAGTGACACATGGATTTGCCTGGAATTTGACCGCAATGGACATTTCCTGAGTCCACTTAACTGTTTCAGAAAGGAAAATTGATCCAATAAACCCTTGGTTCTAAAATCGTAGCTTGATTCCAGTACCCTACATTCTCCTCCCTCTCAACAAAAATAAGACTTATAATAAATGATTTGATGATCATGTGCGAACCTTGTAAAACTGTCAGACAAAATTCACAAATCTTTCAACTAGTTCCAAAAAAGGAACTCAAATGTGGATCTGGTCTCTCGGTGTCTTCCTTTCAACAGGACTATAATGTTAACATTCTTAGAAGGTGGTACAATCTCTCACTTTCTTTAGATCACTCAGCACTGGGACTGGTGCTCATAGTCCTGAAAAGTACCTCAAAGGATCATTCAATTTAGTGGTTTAAAACTGTAGACCCCTAGGTATTTTCCAGTATCTGTATGGACCTTCACATAATGATCTTCAACCTGCTGGCATTAAGATTACTGCTGTTACTCAGTTCTCTCTGTGGAGGAAAGCCCCACAAAGAAAACCATATTCCAATGCAGCTCCTGCCTGCTTCTAAGTCAAAAGGTACAATGAAAATATTTGGTGCAAACAATGGTAATGTTCATTCTATACATCCCATAGAAACTTCACATCTCCCACTACTTCAAACATGATATGCCATAGTAAGTTCTTCATTAAAACAGTGGGACATTTGGTGGCAAATCTGAAGATTCCTGCTTTTTACAGAGTTTCTCTTCAAACAAAATCTGCTTTTCACCTGTGTTTGGAAGTCATTAATTAAGACATAATGCAAGGAACACATAGGCTTGGAAACAAAATTACCACTGTCTTACCAGCAGCTGCAGTTTTTCCAGTGAACTAAATATCTCTCTGTTAACTGCATTCACACTTTTAACACAAGACAAAGTACAAAGTTTCTGCTATAAAAATTATGACCAAAGCATGGGGTATTATAAAAAGTGCAAATGTTATGTACAAACTACAGTGCGCTCTGATAACATGATTTTTCTCTTAAACACAAAGAATAAAGTCCTAAGTGGGAATAGCTTTCAAAACATGACATGCCATTTAAACCAATTAATCGTCACTGTTAGACTGCAACTGGAAAGGATTACACAGCAAACACAGTAGTAATAAAATGCCTTAACCTAATTCTTGTGGGAGAGACATAGAGTTAAAATATTAGCTTGAGTCAACAGGAAAGCTGAGGCTTGCAAAATTCTGGAAAGAACCAGACAGCCTTTATCAACAGCTCCCGCTGTCCACCTGTTTCTCCACTTTAGGCTTTGAAAAATAGATTGCATAAATCTGAAGGGATAATTAAAAATCAAGTTGCATCAGGTTTAAGCACAGCAGGACAACTAATTATCATGACTTCCCCATCTGTTGATCCAGCCCACAATGCTTCTCAACTTGGCATTGCCTCCAGTCAGTAAGAAGTAAAACCAGACTATCCTGTGTAAGTTCAAGTTTTGCTCAGCTGGGGAGGCAGGGATAAAGCCCGTTATACATTTACCAAAATCTTATATATGTCACTGTCCCATAGAAGGCAAAACCCATTTCTTCTGACTAGGCAGCCCCAGTAGAAACTGTGACAAACAAGTCAAGACAGGAGCCTTTTTCCATGTCTTAGTGTGCCCGAAGTTACTCAAAAGCAACAATTCTTCCACCCTGTATTCATTAATGCTGTTTCAATTCAGCTTCTGCAGGAAAAAAAATGTTGTTATCACTTAAGCACAGTTTATTATCACCATTCTGGCAACTAATATATGATATTTCATGACAGAGCTGCTCTTTATGATCTGCAAGATGTGTTTAGAAACTACAAAATTCTGGTTACACATTAGTGATTCCATGTGTTTTGTGAGAACCAGTAACAGGATTGCAAGGTGTCATTCAACCAGTAAGCTCAGCCCTCTAAGCACTAAGAGTTTCACTTTCACTGACCAGCGAATCTACAGAAAGCTGAGGAGACTGCTTTTAGATATTGTTATATAAATGTATGTCAAAAGTCTGAATTTTGTTCATCTTTTCAATACACATGCAAGAGACGAGCTAAAAGGAATATAGGAATAAGGGAAAAGACTTTCCCTACATTCCCTAATGTTTTTTAAAGGAAATGTTGCATAAAACTGTCCCACCTCAGACTCACGAGCCACACACTCGCATCCAGGTGTGACTTGGGGGGTGGGGGGGTTCATTTATCTGTGCAGTGATCCAGAGGCCAATAAGGTCATGCTCAGGGTGAAAATCAAAAGCAATATTTGTTCTGGCTCCAGCAAACATAAACAGCCCAAAATACTCTGGTGCACAGCCGCGACATCGGGGTGCAACTTCCGAAAGTTACATGAACAAATCTCAGCCCTTTCAGATCACAATCTGACCCCTGAATGTAGACAAGGTCACACAGATCTGATCCAACACGCACACCATAAAGTAATGGGAGAGAGACAGAAAGAAAGAAAGAGAAGGAAAAAGGAAAGAAATCACCACTTCAGTGGGCAGTGGCAGTTCCTTGGGAACACATGATTACAGTAGCAGCTTCTTCCAGGCCGCATGGTCCAGTCTGGCCCGATCAAAGTGATGGTTGAGAGAGAGCGCACAAGAGAGCGCAGCAGTGAGAGCCTCCTCCGCCATGTGGTTCCTTTTGAGATCTTTTATAAGGCCCGTTTGACCCCCACCAGCACATGTTGGGGTGGTCTTGCCTCATGTCTTTTGGGAGGGTCCAGCCTGGGCCATCCAATGGGTGGAGGAAGATGGGGTTGCGGGGGCAGCACCTGCCGCTGCATCAGCTCCCCCTGTAACAGCCAGCTCCAGACCCTGAGCTCAGACAGGTGAGGGAGAGCAGTGCTTACTCCTGCACCTCCCCTCCCAGCACCACAAACAAGGCCCTCAGGCGATATGCGAAGCTCAGTCCCTGGGGAGCTTTGCTACTGCACCATCTCCACTATTCGTTGGTGGCACCACAAAACAAACGCACAAATAACCAGCCTTTAGACAAAATGTTTAAAGCAAAGAAAGAAACAAAGTTGGTCTTCACAACAACTGATCATATACCAGGTCCTATTATACTCATGAACACATCTGTTCTCATTCTTTTTACATCTATATACTACAAGAAGTACAAAAATGTGTTCATTGAAATATTATTGGAGATTTAAATGCGGCTAAGCCAGCAACATCACTCTTTCAGTGACATCGAGCAGCAGGACGGTGAGTACTGCAGCAAGGTGACAGCTTGCAGCAGTGGAGCGCTTGCCAGAACCAGGAAAAGCCCAGGAAAACCCAAGAGGGAGCGGGGCAGGCTGCTCCTGGCTCCTGACTTCTGGAAGCCTCAACTGCTATGTGGTGCCTGACGTAGAGAGAGGCGGTTCCAGCTGCTACTGTGGGATATTTAAACAGCCCCTAGGGAGTACCGCGACCCAGAGCATGGCAAACAGGTGCGGGGCATGTTAGAAAAACAGGGCAGACTGAGCAGCAGTTCGAGTGGGCAGGGCAAGCAGGAAGGGCAAAGAGTGGGGTTGGAGGCTGTCTGGAAGGGACCAAGGAGCATAGTGGTCACTCCAGGTACTGCACCATGTAAGGCTACTCCAAGTACTGCACCAGCCAGGACTGATGCAGCCACCTAGATGGAGCCTCAATGGGTACATGTGGCTACCTAGACGCTGGTTTGCAGAGAATGCCCCCCTCTCACACTGACTCAGCGTGGACTTCAGTAAAGCCTTTGACACAGTTTCTCACAGCATTCTGCTTCAGAAACTGTCTGCCTCTGGCCTGGACAGGTGTACACTCTCCTGGGTTGAAAATTGGTTGGATGGCCAGGCCCAGAGAGCGGTGATCAATGGAGTTAACTCCAGATGGAGGCCAGTTAGTGAGGTTCCTCAGGGCTCAGTGATGGGTGCAGTTCTGTTCAATAACTTTATCAATGACCTGGATAAAGGCATTGAATGAATCCCTTAGCAAGTTTGCAGATGACACTAAGCTGGGAGGAACTGTCGATCTGCTTGATGGTAGGGAGGCTCCGCAAAGGGATCTTAACAGGCTGAACCGATGGGCATGAGGTTTAACAAGGCAAATGCCAGGTCCTGCACTTGGGGCACAACAATCCTGTGCAGTGCTACAGACTAGGGGAAGAGCGGCTGGAAAGCTGCCTAGAGGAGAAGGACCTGGGAGTATTGATTGACAGCCGACTGAACATGAGCCAGCAATGTGCCCAGGTGGCCAAGAAGGCCAATGGCATCTTGGCTTGTATCAGAAACGGTATGGCCAGCAGGACCAGGAAAGTGATTCTGCCTCTGTATTTGGCACTGGTGAGACTACACTTTGAATACTGTGTTCAATTCTGGGCCCCTCACTCCAAGAAGGATGTTGAGGCTCTGGAGCGTGTCCAGTAAAGAGCAATAAAGCTGGTGAAGGCGACGGAGAATGAGGAGCGGCTGAGGGAACTGGGGTTCTTTAGCCTGGAGAAGAGAAGGCTGAGGGGAGACCTTATTGCTCTCTACAACTACCTGAAAGGAGGTTGTGGAGAGGAGGGAGCTGGCCTCTTCTCCCAAGTGACAGGTGACAGGACAAGGGAGAATGGCCTCAAGCTGTGCCAGGAGAGGTTTGGACTGGATATCAGGAAAAAATTTTTCACAGAGAAGGTCGTCGGGCACTGGAACAGGATGCCCAGGGAGGTGGTTGAGTCACCATCCCTGGAGGTATTTAAAGACAGGTAGACAAGGTGCTCAGGGACATGGTTTAGTGGCAGATAGGAATGGTTGGACTCGATGATCCAAGAGGTCTTTTCCAACCTGGTGATTCTATGATTATTTAGTCCTTTTCACTACAAACCACTTAGTTAAAGTATTCATAGGTTTTAAAATTATACTTTTATCATTGAGAGAATGGATCTTGATAAAGTACGGAATAAATTTGTAGCTTCTAACTAACTTCAAGAAAATTATTTGCTCCAGCACAAACTACTCAGTATACAAAAAATCATCTTGCGATCTTTTCTGTCATCTGTCTAGTATACATTGGAGATTGGTTAGGAAAGCAGTCCTTGACTCACAATTGAGATAAATTTCAACTCTTATTCTAATCTAAGTTTAAAAATGAAACCTAGTTTTGGAGTTTTAAAAATTATCACTGGCATTTTACATGAGATTCTAGTGCTGGTTTGTGTGAGGAAGAGTGTAGAAAAGACCTAATCCTGCATGATTATACTGAAACCAGCCCACAAAATCTGTTATTCTGTTTGACAGTTCCAAGAAAGACACTAAATGCATAGGAAAAGCAATATGAACAGTGTCAGAAAAATCACATATATACTTTTAAAACATATTACAAAAGTAACCTGCGTCCTCTTTACCACTCAAGACACTCTCATTACAGTCAGTATACAGAATCCAAACCCAGCCAGGAGGCATGAAACTTTTTTCATTCATCTCACCACACAAACCTACACTGCTATATCCATCCTTGAACAGAGTAATTAATTTCTTTATTGATCTTTAGATCTCTTAAAATTGCACATGCCATCTTAAGTGTATGGTTCTCTAAAGAAGAACAAATGAAGAGGAAAGAAGGATTATGGAAGATGGAACTAAAGACTTAGCAGATGCATAGTGCCTTGGATGACAATAATTTCATGTTAAATTGATAGCATTATAGAAAGGCTTATAGTACTACTGTCATTAAAATAGAAATGCAGTAGTGTAGGGAACTGGATTCCAGATTATAAATGGCTTCACTTGGCCCAAGAAGACAGGTTCAACTTCATGCATCTAACTGAAAGTCCAGTTTAGAGGCAGGGTTGTCTTCATCTCCTGCTATATTACAGCGGTGTACAGAACTGCTGTTGGATATGCTTATATCCTTTGGTGATAATACATGTATCATGGTAAATATAATTGGAATAAATCCAGTCCTTGTTTTTTGTCAGTTTCTATAGAATATGTAATTTTCCATCATGTCGCACAAAGAGTTGATAAGGCGCAGCAACCCCCTACCGTGCTGACTGTGACATGTTAATCACAAGACCAAACTACTGTGTTTGACCATCTAATTTCTTTTTTGTTAGTAAGTATCTAATCACCTTAGAATATTCAGCTATAGGAATATATCTATATGAAACCTCCATCTTACTATATTACTTATGACTGAAAGACATATTCAATTCAGGATCTTAGAAAATTAATAAATGTCATAATAATCCAGTGCATTCTGCTTTACTTCCATTCATAAAACTTTTCTTACAGATGAACTAATCTTAACTTAGTTCATAACAAAGTTACTTACACATATTTCCAGATCACTACAGTCAGTAAACGCCAGTTATAAACATTTGATTGGGGTAGTTATTTGAAGGGGCTTCTACATTAGAAGGCTGTGTGTTTGTTAGAATACTATCTAAAGCTGCTGTAAAGGTAGCAGAGAGAATAAAGAGAGAATGAGGGAATGAAGGAGAGAAGGTGGTAAAAGTCTTGGTAAAAAAACACTGTGTCCCCAGAGTTTATCAATGTGCTTTCAGACATGTGGTGTTTTCATTCCTTCAGTGCAGAATGAAGCTTCTCTCTACGTGATAGATCTAGAACCTTCAGACACATAGGTTTCTAGAGCACATCAATCTGCAATAATCAGAAAAAAGCATGGAACATGCCTCCCAAATCTTTGCCTAGGATCTTATGTCTACCTATCACTCAAAACCTACAAATGGACCCCAAAAAATCTTCAAGAAAATAGTCTAGAAGAACTGTAACATCACTGTGATGTATTTAAGATTTAGCAACACAGTACATTTTAAGACCTTTGGCAAAAGGCCAAAGGATTTATCCATACAGACAAAAAACATTTGCCTGTCTAAATGTTTTTACTTAGCACTTCTCATAATCAGGTTATGGGTTTAAAGAAGTCATATGTTTAAAAAGCACTCAGAAAAATCCATAGGAACTTATTAAAATTTTTTTGAGGGGAGTATTGTGGCTTATTTTCCTGGAAGTAGATACATTAGTTAGAAGATCTGCTTTTTTGTAAAGAGCTTCATTGAGTATGGAAGAGCAAAAAAAAAAATAAGCAGATGGAGAAAGAAAACACCATACTTGCCTAGATTCATTCTTGCAGGTCATTGATAAATAGAAAATTCAAAATTAAGTATTATCACAGTCAGAATACTGAACATGAAGCCCAATATGTCGTACTTTCTTGATCACTAGGCTGAAACAAATATTCAGTGTACTGAAGCCAACAAAATCTTACAGTATGTAAACTTCTACACTGAAACTATTTGTTTTACAAAGGGATTTGCTACTTTTCACATGCTGTGAATTTCATGGTTAGATGCTAGAAGAATGAACAAGACCAGAGACTTCGATCCAGAAGACTTACCCCTCTCTCCCTTCACATAAATGTACTGCGATTGGAGACTGGCGCTCATGCCTCAGTACGTGAAGAAGGAGCTACTTGCCAGTCTCTGTGTAGATGACACGGCTTCAGAAAGGAGCCCTAATAGCGAAATGCAAGGTGTGCAACAACACAAGTCTCAGGAAGAAAAAGACAGTAGAAGCAGTATGCAGGCTATGTGGAGACAGGCTGTGACATGAGATTTGGAACAGGTTGTAAAATGCTTTCAATACAAACGCAGTCTGCACTAACAGTATACAGGTGGCAATATTGCATTCTATATATATTGCATGCTAAGATATACTCATTAAACTTGAAATGGAAATGAATGAAGTGCCGACATACAAAGTTGGCAGTGACATCTTGTCAGGTGAAATCACCTTCGGTCTGAAGGACTGCATAAGCTGCACTACAAATGCTGCTTGATAAATAATGACATCTATTGTTAATGTTAATTGCACTTAAATATTAATTGAAAACAGCCATAATCACTGGTTAATTAACAACATCAAAAGACTGTATTTCACACCATGAAGATCAGTATACAGAATCCATTTGTACTTCAACCTCAGAATTAAGTTTTCTGACTTGTTAGTGCTTGACTTCACCTACCACAGAGGCTCCTGTTCTGGTTAAGCAGAGTTTAGACCAGACACAGAGCAAAGGGGGAAAAAAGTATTGTGCAAACCTGTGCTGCTGCTTGCTCACCCTTTGAGTTTCAACAAGGCTAAGGGGCAAGTCCTGCCCTTAGGCCACAACAACTACATGCTTGGGGACAACCAGCTGGAAAGTTGCCTAGTGGAAATGGACCTGGGGTTGCTGGTTGCCAGCCTTCTGAACATGAACCAGCAGTGTGCCCAGGTGGCCAAGAAGGCCAACAGCATTCTGAAATGGTTTGGTCAGCAGGACTAGGGGAGTGATCATCCCCTTGTACTCAGTGTTGGCAAGGCCACACCATGAATACTGTGTTCAGTTTTGGGCTCCTCACTACAAGAAAGACATTGAGGTGCTGAAGCATGTCCAGAGAACGGCAACAAAGCTGGTGAAGGTCTGAAGTGCGAGTCTTACTAGGTGTGGCTGAGGGAATTTGGATTGTTTATTCTGGAGAAAAGGAGGCTGAGGGGAGATCTTATTGCTCTCCACAACTACCTGAAAGGAGGTTGTAGTGAGATGGGTGTCTTCTCTCATATAACAAGTGATAGGATGAGATGGAACAGCCTCAAGTTGCATTAGGGGAGGATTAAGCTACATATTAGGAAAGCGTTATCAGACACTGGAACAGGCTGTCCAGGGAAGCTGTCGAGTCGCCATCCCTGGAGGTATTTAAAAGAGGTGTGGATGTGATATCGTTTAGTGGTGGACTAGGTAGTGTTAGGTTTATAGTTGGAATCAATGATCTTGAAGGTCTTTTCTGAATTAAACAATTCTATAATTCTATGATATTGTGATTTTGTCTGGAATCTGCAGTTCTGTCTACACTGAGAAGTCAAAGGAGTAGAGGGCACTCCACTCATCATTCTGATGCTCTGGCATTTTTACTGCATCTGATGGGACATAGCGAGAAAAGCCTTGTTTTCATACAAAAGGCAGGAATCTGGGCTGAGAGGGACTCATGCTCTGTTCTAGTTGCTCTACTTGGTGTCTCAGATGAATACATGTGGGTCAAGGACTATGTAAGCCTGGAAGATGAACGCAATATTGTGGACCATACTATTTATTCTTTCTGTGAGTCTTAGCTTGTTAGATTGTTTAGAGTCCTTCTGAGCACTTTCAATGCCTTAAGAATTAACAGCTCTGCCTTAGGAAACCAACTCTAATTAAATCCATTTCCCAAATGTCCAACTGGCTAAAATTGTGTTTCTGCTTAACATATCCCCTTTCCTGCTGCATTCTAGATTAGTGCTTTAGTTGAATATTTGGGTAAAAATTAAAATTTAATGATTTATGGTGTCCAAAAGATCAGTCTAGAGGAGACGATGCAATCATCTGACGAAAATTCTAAGTAAATGTCGACCATGTAAGTTACTTCTTACCTGAAAGAAACAACTTCTTTCCTTCCCTTCCCCATATGGAAAAGCAATTGAATTAGTACAGCTCAAAGAAAGAAACAAGAAACCTTAAAAATATTTTCCAGAGCCATTCAAGGAGAAAATACCTACCATGTAATTCCTAGATTTTTTTTGCAGAGGGTAGGGGGAAAAGGTTAATATTACTTTATAAGATGAGTAAATACAATCCCAATAGCATTATAGTAATTATAATAATTATATATTACATATATTTATTTGTCCTGAAGGTTCACTGCTTTCTATTTAGCACATCCTTTCATAAAATGCTTCCTCCAAAATATCTGCAAGTTAATTCATTCATGTCCTACTTAAATGCTTAATTACTTTGTTATCCACATGGGAAAAGAAAAAAAGCCTTAACAATTACCTAAATAAACTCTTAAAAAAACACGAAAAACTGTTTACTAATTTTTTTTTTTTAAGTTGTCAATTAGGACTATATTTAATTAAACTTTAATTGATGTTTATATTTAAACTGCGTAACTACTCTCACAAAATAACAGTGAACCTACCTTTTCATTATGATGAAGAGTGTGGTCAGAATACTGCTGATGCCATTCATCTTCTGAACTCTAATACTATTTTGATGTACCATTGATGTACAAATCAAATGCACCTTGATTTATGATATGTCAATAATTCAGATGTCAATAATAAGACTGTACATTGATGTCAGTCTTTATAACTACTTATCTCAGAAATAGTGAAATGCAACAGAAAGAACGACAACTTGTTCTAAAGAAAAGTGGTTTTCTGGCATCATACTGCTCTCACCCCGCACAAAGCACATTTGACAGTGTGAAAAACACACTCAAATTCCAGCAATGACATGTGTGTCAACTTTGATGTGCTTGCCTGTGTAAGAGTCATAGAATCATAGAATCACCAGGTTGGAAAGGACCTACTGGATCATCGAGTCCGACCATCCCTAACACTCCCTTAAACCATGTCCCTGAGCACTTCATTTACCTGTTCCTTAAACACCTCCAGGGAAGGTGACTCGACCACCTCCCTGGGCAGACTGTTCCAGTGCCCGATAACTCTTTCTGTGAAGAATTTTTTTCTGATATCCAGCCTGAACCTCCCCTGGTGGAGCTTCAGGCCATTCCCCCTTGTCCTGTCCTCAGCTACTTGAGAGAAGAGGCCAGCTCCCTGCTCTCCACAACCTCCTTTCAGGTAGTTGTAGAGAGCAATAAGGTCTCCCCTCAGCCTCCTCTTCTCCAGGCTAAACAACCCCAGCTCTCTCAGCTGCTCCTCGTAAGACTTGTTCTCCAGCCTCCTCACCAGCTTCATTGCTATTCTCTGGACACGCTCCAGAGCCTCAACATCCTTCTGTGGTGAGGGGCCCAGAACTGAACACAGTACTCAAGGTGCAATCTCACCAGTGCCGAATACAGAGGGAGAATAACCTCCCTGGACCTGCTGGTCACACCTTTTCTGATACAAGCCAAGATGGCATTGGCCTTCTTGGCCACCTGGGCACACTGCTGGCTCATGTTCAGTTGGCTGTCAACCATTACCCCCAGGTCCTTCTCCTCTGTACAGCTCTCCAGCCACTCTTCCCCCAGTCTGTAGCACTGCATAGGATTGTTGTGCCCCAAGTGCAGGACCCGGCATTTGGCCTTGTTGAACCTCATGCCACTAGCCTCATCCCAGCGGTCCAGCCTGTTAAGATCCCTTTGCAGAGCCTCCCTACCCTCCAGCAGATCCACACTTCCTCCTAGCTTAGTGTCATTTGCAAACTTGCTGAGGGTGCACTAAATGCCTTTATCCAGGTCATTGATAAAGCCACTGAACAGGGCTGGACCCAGTACCGAGCCCTGAGGAACCCCACTTGTGACTGGCCTCCAGCTGGAGTTAACTCCATTGACCACCACTCTCTGGGCCCGGCCATCCAACCAGTTTTCAACCCAAGAGAGTGTGCGCCCATCCAGGCCAGAGCCAGACAGTTTCTGAAGCAGAATGCTGTGAGAAACTGTGTCAAAGGCTTTACCGAAGTCCAAAGTTTTATACTGTTGTTACAGTTTTATACTGTTGTTACTGTACCCTTTGGCAAAGGGAACCAAATCTCTTGAAAATGTATGACAACCGTTCCAAGTAGACTTAAGGTAATAAATAATTTCTAAATCTAGTGTGAGATTGAACAAGGTCACACATAGTAAATAAAATACCAGAAATAAAAATAAAATGTTAGAATAGAAGAAACAGTAATACTACTTTTCTGTGAAAAAAAAGGAAAAAAAAAAAATTATCTTGACTGTTCAGCCATTTCCATAGCAAAAGCATTGTGGCTAGAGTTAAACAGCTAAAATTTCAAAAAGAGTCAATAATCATGAAATAATGTCATCTGTATTTTCAACAAGAAATGTAATTTTGTAGTGGATGACACAAAGTGCCATAATTTTGGAATTTGTTGCTCAACTCTGCTTGTTCTTCATACACTATATCATATTCATCCTTAGCCACTTCATACAACTTGCAGGATATTTACTGAGAGAAAATATATTTATATACTGTGAAATACTATTTTGTTATCAAATAACCCAATAAAAAGTATGTCATAAAAATATCCCAGACACAAGGACGGTCTACAAAGTCTATCCTTATGCTGACTAATACACAAAATACATCGCCCAAACAGAAAACATGCATATTACTTCTTTCTTTTGCCTTTAGTCACAAAAAAAGTTCCCTGTCTGTGATCTTCTGGTATGCTGGCACATCATCAGGAACCTTGTGTGTCACTTTCTCAGTCTGTCATGCTCATATATCACAATATCAGAACCAAATGTTCTTCAAGGTTTGCTAAACTTGTTTGTTTACCTTTTCTTTACCAGTAGATATTGATTGTGCCTGATCACTAGATCTTGTATTTCTGGCTACCTGTTAATACAAGCCTATTTGACTCTTATTCAACTTGTATGCAAAGATGTGCTTGTGTAGGTACTGATTGATGAGAAGTCGAATGTGAGTCAGCAGTGTATGCTCACAGCCCAGAAAGCCAAGTGTATCCTGGACTCCACAAAAAGAAGCATGGCCAGCAGGTTGAGTAAGGTGATTCCACACTTCTCCTCCTCTCTGCTGAGATCTCACCTGGAGTATTGTAACCGGATCTGGAGACCTTAGCAAAGGAAAGACATGGTTATGTTGGAGTTGGTTGAGAGAAGGGCCACAAAAATAACCAAAGGGATGGAATATCTCCCTATGATGAAAGAGTTGAAAGAATTGGGGTTGGTCATCCTGGGCAAGAGAAGGCTCTGGGGAGACCTTATTGTGGCCTTTCTGTACCTAAACAGAAAGGGGCTTATAATAAAGATGGGGACAAAATTTTTAGCAGGGATTACTGTGATAGGACAAGGGATAATAGTTTTAAAGTACAAGAGGGTACATTTAGACAAATTATAAGGAAGAAATTTTAATTATGTGAGTGCTGAAACACCGGTCCATGCTGTCTAGAGATGTAGTAGATACGCTGGAAACATTCCAGATCAGGTTAGACAGGGCTCTGAGTAACCTGATTGAGCTGAAGATGTCCCTGCTCACTGCAAGGGGATGGGCCAGATGACCATGAAAAGTCCCTTCTAACCCAAACTATTCTGTGATTCTGTGATTTATGGAAGTTGAGAACTGTGGTTTTTACATACAGAAAGGAATTTTACATATAGAAGGGAATAAATAAATTAATGTTTGTCTACTTTGATTGAGGCATTTTCTTTTCCTCCTTCCAACTGCAGAGACCCATATTATAGGGGAAGGCTATAAAATCATTTTTACCAAATGATTTTACCAAATGGCAGATGTTCCGTGTGCGTAAAAATGCAGCAGGGGTAGTTGTCATCTAGTGAATGCAGATTAGAAGAAATAATCTCCCAAGAGCGGGGTAAAACTGGAACTCTGAATGTTATGACATAGAAAATTGCATTGTTCAGCCCTTCCAGAGGTGTCAGCATTGATGCTGGCAGTTATGGAGAGATGTTGACAAAAGCCTTCCAGAGGACAGTGTAAAATTACAGAAGGTTAAGTTAATTTTTGGACAGTTCTCAAACACATTGCTCAGGAATATTGTGACTTGTTAAATGCATCCCTGTCTTCCCATGGTATTCAACACAGCAGATTACTGCACTGGAATGCATTAGAGTTCATTAAATAATGCTTGTTGATGGGGAAATCATACTGAGTTACAATTAGGACCACTATTCTAGCCCTAAAAGTGAATGACTCAATAATTTAGTCTCTCATTAAGATAAATATGAATACCTCTGAAATTAGCAACAAGTTGCCCAGATTTAAGTCTTGATCTGACCGTTGCTTCTCCAGGTAATCATTGCACACCTTATTTCCCTACTGAGGTTCTAAATTCTGTCCTCTCCTGATTACAAATATAGTATTTTGTATATAGCACTATGGATTTTGAGAGTGGATACTAGCTTTTCTACTGCTTTATAGGATTTTTTGAGGGAGATACTCTATAGTTCATAAAATGTTTAGACGAAAAAGATCTTTATAATAAATGTAAAAAAAAATAAATAAACAATACAATAAAATTTTGTTTCCCAGGAAAATCAGGCAGTACTTATTTTTATTTTTCAAAAGGCCAATCTTTTGTTTGGACGCAAAAACAGAGATTAAATATATTTGAAATATACTAAATAGATCCTTTTAACTAAAACACATCTAAAGATTTTAATTAAGTACAAATCCTGTTTAAGACAGAAACAAAGAGGTGGTCGATATTTGTGTATTAAATGGTTAACATCTATCTGTTATTAGATTGGTTATGATCTACCACATGAGAAAAAACCAGGAGATTCTTCTGTCTAGTTTTACAGTTTTTCAAGTGGTTAATGCCTGAGGAAGATTAAGAAAGAAAAAAAAACAGAACATGGCAAACAAATCCTTAGTGTACCTGATCAGCAGTATAATTATTTTATAGATATCTTCTGAATAAATGGGGTATGTCACATCTAATTTACAGAACCAATTTAACAATTTGAGCTGGAAATTATTTTCCTCTTCTGTAAACTGCCACTGACTCGAAGGAGTATCAGTATCAATAGTATTTCATCTTTTCTTTTTCTGACTTAATCTACATGGAATTCTATGTCAGTTCAACTTTTCAGTCTTTTTTGTGTTCTGCAGGTTTGCACTTTAAAAGAGTAGAAAGGGAAAATCCTGGATTCTTGTAGAAAAGGAAGAAAAACAGGAACTAGAAATTCTTGTATGAAATTATAATTGCCTGCCCGACTTTTAGTTTATTTCAAAAAGCAACTGACAATATTTAAAAACACAAATTACATAAAAAAAGACAGAAAATTTTCAAGTAAACATATAGTAGCTTAATTGATAGTGTTAGATGAAGGGTTTGCATCTTGAAGATAAAGGGTTTAATAGGCCAATTGTAAAAGAGACAACAAAAATAGAAATGCAGTAGGGGCAAGGAAGAAATTCAGAACTAACTATTACAGAAAATCTTCCCAATTTCATTGCAGTTAGTCTTCAAGCAATACTTCCAAATAAATGTTTACCAAACTTTCACTTCTTTCCAGTTTTATAAGACATTTAAATCCTAATGATAAAATTATGCAAAGAAATAAGAGTTTGCATTCATACTGAACTTCTTTAGTGTGCAAGTTTGTTTCCTCATTTAAGGAAATACGAATTGCAAATTAGTACTGTCTGTACAAAATTCACAATATGCACTTACGTGTGATATATGCGCAACAGTTGCTGATTCCTTGAAGCAGAAACTAAAATGTATAGGCTGTAAAATATCATTTGCACTTTCTTTTTCCAATAAATGAATGACTCAATAGCTTGAAATATTCTTTTTTTTTAAGTAGCATGAAAAAAAAAATTGAGAAAGTGGTAAAATAAGTAAAGATGAAATAAACAGTCCATTTTTAAAGTATATCTAATAAAAATAGGTTTGGAATAGTAAGTAATTGACAAGAAATTATTATCTTTGTCAACATAAAAAAATATGAACATACAAGAACCAAAAAGGTAACTTATAAATTAAATTCGTCCATGACTTAAAGGCACATAAAATTAGGCACATAAGTTTGTAACACATAAAATTTGTAGAAACATAAAGCTTTACATAGTACGCATTTTCCAATAAAGCCGTATGTATTTCTTACAGTGAAAATGAGGAAATGGACGCCTTCAAATTGGAATTCAAAGTCCAGAATTTTTTTTAAATCTTCCAAAGACTGTTCATTTCTTTGAAATTAGCTTATTCTAATTTACTTTTAAGATAATAACAGAGATTTCTAAGTTGGACAATGCAAAACAAGTTATGTAATAAAATGTAATGCTTTTTCCTCTGTTTCTCAGTCTTTTGCCAATTTCTCACAATTTCAAAAAAAGACTGTTTTTAAACTATTTCTTAGTCACTTTGCAGTTCCTAACCCTTGAACCAATGCACATTCAGTCCCAGTGTAATTTTGGTTTATGTCTTTTACTTTTTTTTCAAAGAAAAATTTGATTATTCTACTTCTGATTTTTTTCATTAGCAAAACAATTAATCCATACTCAGGAAGAAATAAATCAGCCAGATTGAATCCAGTAAAAGCAGAATGTAGAATTGTTTCTGGCCTCATATTGTACTTGCTAAGGATTCACGAATACTTATAAACAGAAGTGTGTATTCCAGCTATGCTCAAGGTCTTTCTGATCAAATAACAACTGCCAACCTAGGATGTTACACTTTTCTTCTCAATAGAAGTTTTTGTTTATTTTTCCCATTCATCTTACTTACTACTATGTATGTCACTTTCTCTAGAAATCTAGTATGTAAGCACATGTTTACCTTTAATGATAGAATGGAAACAGACATAAAATTTATAGAATTCTAGAATAATAGAAAGGTTTGGGTTGGAAGGGACCTTGAAGTTCATCTATTTCCAGCTCTTCTGCCACGAGGGAGATGTGCTAGCACTTTGTAAAGCTCAGCACTGTTCTGTTAGGAGAAATAGATAGGCACATGAGGAGAACCATTATACATTCTGAGGGCCTGAAAGGGTCAAAAGCAGAATGATGAAGCCAGAGGCCTTGAGAGCAGTGTTCTGTGGGGCCTGAAAGGGTCGATAACAGAAAACTGTGCTGAGATTAAAAGCCGCTCCTCCTGAAAGGGAGGATGTGGACACAGAGGTTCTTGGCGATATAATGGGTTTCTCCCCATTCCAGGGCCCAAGCTAAATGTATACACTCCAGGAACACCTGCAGATTTAGTTAAGGATGTTATGTGAACTCTGGACAGACACGTAGACCCTTGTTTGTAGAACTTACAGAGCCTGCTTTCTCACAACAAGAACAGTAATAAAGTATGTAAACAGTGCATACAAGTACGATGTTATCTCAACCAGAAGAGTATAAAAACTCCGTTTGGAGAATAAAATGTTGCTACTTGCCACCAGAGCGGTAGTCCGTCTGTCGATTTAGGCGTCCCTGTGAGCTGGTCTCCGTCATTTGGTGCCGAAACCCGGGATACTCGGTTGCTAAAGGACAGGACGTCGCTCGCCTTCACGAGCCGCGGTTGGTAAGTTGGAAACGAGGGCGAGGACAAGGGTATTTTAGACAGACGACAAAAAAATGAGAATTGCTTCAAGTAACGAACGTAGTGTTTTTGCTAGCATGTTAAAGTCTCTGCCTGGTGCTAGAGGAGTAAAGATTACTAGAAAACAGATTGATCGTTTTTTAAATTTTGTGATATATGTGCATGTTTTGAGTGTTGTGTGTGTTCGGCGCCGTGTGTAATTTAAATATTCATACCATCATGCTGTTCTTATTGACCGGTCGTAAACAATATTGTATAAGTATATTAAGCTAGCTCTCAAAAGAGTGGTTCTATGTGTGTATGTGTGTGTGTGTTTAAAGCGCTTTAGGCACATTATTCTAAAAATACTAGATATAAGACTAACTCCTTCCCATTAACAAAAATTCTTGGAAAAAAGTAATTTTTTTATTAGATGTTAGTATGATTTTTTTTCCTTCTGTAACAGTAACAATTTAGTTTAATATCTGTTTTTCCGGTTCCCAGAGTGACACCTTAGAACATAATAATATCTAATGTTTTATTGGAATTAACTATGACAAAATTGCTTCAGTTTTTATTTGAATCTTTACTTATTTGTCATACAGTATGGGAAATCTATTAAAAATAAAAGGGATAGCTCGTGGTAAACACTTAGTTGGAGATTCCCCACAGGATTGTTGTTTTCATCAAATCTACACAGCTGAATTTACTCTGTGGTTTCTGTTTCTGTAAGGCAATGGAAGTCTGGAAGTCCACTGAAAGTGTATTTTGTTTAAACAAGTTTATTTAATATTTAGTCCGATCCATCTCTGTTGAAATTTATTTCTCAGTGCTTTGGAATTTTTTAGGATTGAGTTTACTTTTATATGGGCAATGTATTGGGTCCTGTGTTTTGAGATAAGTAGACTATTGACATAGATGTTACAGTACTTAATAAACAAGATAAAATGTATTATTAAGTAAATAAGAGACAACGGGATTTTCCTGAATTAATGTTGAATTAGTCATCTAAACTCTTTCTGATAATGATAAATCTTTAGAGCAAAAAAATAGCAACAATGTTGTTCAATCAAGTTATCTTTAGTATTTTCAGTAATAAGGTAGTACTTGGAAGAGCATGAGATCTCTCAAAGGCTCTCATGGAAGGCCACTTCAAACTCAGAGGAAGGCCACTTCAAATTAAATCTGGCAATGGACATCAAGGCCAACAAGAAGGGCTTCTTCAAGTATGTCAGCAGCAAACAGACCACTTAGGGAAAATGTGGACCTGCTGTTGAATGGGGTGGGTACTCTGGTGACTGTGGACAGAGAGAAAGCGAAGTTACTGAATACTTTCTTTGCTTCTTTTCTTACTGCTAAGGCCAGCCCTCACAAATTCCAGACTGTGGAGGAAGGAAGGAAAGTCTGGAGAAAGGAAGACTGTCCTTCGGATGAGAAGGATTGGGTTAGAGATCATTTAGGCAAACTGGACACCCACAAACACATGGGCCCAGATGTGGTGCTCACACAAGCGCTGAGAGAGCTGCAAATGATATCACTAAGGTACTCTTCATTATCTTCAAAATATCATGGAGTACAGGAGAGGTGCCTGAGGACTGGAGAAAAGAGAATGTCACTCCAGTTTTCAAAAAGGGTCAGAAGGACGACCCAGGAAACTGCAGTCCAGTCAGCTTCAACTTCATCCCTGGAAAGCTGATGGAACAGCTCATTCTGGATGTCATCTCCATGCATAAGGGTTATTGAGAGTGGTCAACGTGGATTCACCACGGGGAAATCATGCTTGATCAATCTGATACCTGCCTAAGATGACATAACAAGCCTGGTAGATGAGGGGAGAGCAGTGGATGTTGTCTACCTTCACTTCAGCAAGGCTTTTGATGCTGTCTCCCATATCATCCTCGTCGGTAAACTTAGGAAGTATGGGTTAGATGACTAGGCAGTGAGATGGATTTATAACTGGCTGGATGAAGAGCTCAGAGGGGTGTGATCAATGGAGCAGATTCTATTTGGAAGCCTGTGCTCAGTGGTGTTCCCCATGGGTCAGTACTGCACCCAGTCTTGTTCAACATATGCATCAGTGACCTGGATGAGGGAACAGTGTACCCTCAGCAAGCTTGCTGTTGACACAAAGCTGGGAGGAGTGGCTGATAAGCCAAAAGGATGTGCTGCTATTTAGCGAGACCTGGACAGGCTGGAAAGCTGGGAAGAGAGGAAGTTAATGAAGTTTAACAAAGCTGACTGCAATTATTTCTTAATTGCTGGATATTTTTTGTAAAGCCACTAATAATTATAATGTTGTGTCAGTAAAAATAATATTTAAAAAAAAGTAATTTGACTGTTAGAGTATGTAGGTAAGTGGTACTAACTTTAGGAAGATATTTTGATTGACAAGCAGGCTCAACACAGAAATTGCAGCTTAATGCTTTGCATCTTAAATTAATGCCACTTTATCAAAGATAATAATCACAATAAAAACAGCCCAGTCTAATGCTCAAAGTTCCCCATTTCTGCAGCCATGTATACGATCCCTCAAACTATCTGCCAGCTGTATAGTAATATACAGCTCTGAAGGATACTTCTCTGTGTTTGTCTGATGGTCTAATAGATTAAAATGGCAAACATATCTAAAATCTCTTTCATTAGACGAGACTCCAAAACATATAGATTTTGATGAAAAGACACAATGATTTTAACTAATAAATATTATTGATATATATAAATTAGAGCATATAGCTAGCTAATTATCATATTCTATTTGGGATGCAAAAAATGGATGGTAGAGATTCCCTGTGCAGAAGAGCAGTGAATAATGGACATCTGTGAGATGAAAAAATGCAACAATAATAAACCATTTTTATACATTTATGATTTTAAACCTCTTTTGAAAGCTAGGCAACAGTTGGGGTATCAGGCGATTCTAAATCTTTCCTTAAAAATACTATCTATAACGTAAGATTATTACATATTTATACATACCCAGGAAGCTGATTATTTTGTGAAATATGTGAAACAACACTCCATTTAATAATGATTGTCATGATTAAACTCTTAACAAAATTAGACAGTCATCATTTAGTCACTAAAATACATTATCTAGGAATTCATAGATATGCTAGTAGCTGCACTTGAATGACACTTCTGAGTGCAGACAGTCCTTTTAGCACACATGTATTTAGGAACATTCATTATACTGAATATTCCAGAACTACTTCCAGCATGAAATAGAAATGAAGAGAGAAATATTTTATTAATACTTCAGTAAGATTTTGCTGCATACATACACATTATGTGGATCCTGAGTAATTCTGTAGCTAGAAAGACAAAACAGTATTGTACATTTGAAGAGCTGTTTGGTGATGGAAAGTCACTGATGTATTTAAGTTAGAGAGGCATTCCCTGAAGATCTACAGCTCTGTGAACTGTATGTGCACTTTTGCACAAACATAGACATTAGGCAGGAAAAAACATAAAACACTTATTTGCATGGTTTTAAGGAATGTGTGTGTTTTGTTTTGTTCTAAAATTGATTTGATTTTTAAAGTGTTGAGCTAAAACCAGCTCTGATAGAAAAAAACCTTTCACAGGTATCCACATAAATATTTGGGTGTTCAATACAAGGCAGTCCTTTTGAAAAAATGTAGTTGAAGACCTCAATGATCAACTCAAAATTCTGTGTTTATAAATAATTACCTGTGGAACCTAAGCAGGAAGCATATATATTATAGAACCACATCTATATCAATAACTCATAAACCTTCCAAAAAATGTGAGTTGAAATGCATGGCCATCTTTCAGTTTATTTTGTAGTTCTCTGTTATCTCTGAATGTTTAAAAATCCTAGCTTGATCAACGTGATGAAATAATGTTTATCTTTATAAGGCTCAAAGCTTAAGTAGTCAGAACTATCAACTGCAGCCATAGCCTGTTTGAAAAACAAACTTAATTTAGGCTTATTAATTACTTACTGCACATAAACAACAACTGACTTCTGTTTAAAACTGGCAACACTCATTAAAAAGTCTTGGTGAAAGTCATATTATTTTACTTTTTGCATAATTCTTAAAAAAGTAACAGCGGTAGAAGTATACATTTATTATAAGATACAAGTCTTAAGAATCTAAAAATTATATTCCATGCCATTAAAAATATATGATTAAAAACTCATTTCAAAACCATTCATTTTTTCAGAATATAGTCTCAAAAAATGATAGTCATTTTTTTACAGCCATAGGACAGGAAAAGCAGAGCAGTAATCACTCAGGCAAAAGTGGAGCCACCAACACCATCTTCTTTTAACCTGTCTCCCAATCTTAGAGCTGTCATACGATTTCCAGACAGTTTTAATTCTCAGTCCCTAATTACAAGAAACAAGATGATCTAGGCCCACAGTATGTAAAAGACTGCTTCTCCAGAATTAAGTCCAACTGTTCTCAGAACTGATGATCCCCTAGACAAACTGTGTGGCAGACTAATGGGGCAACTTCTCTAGCTCAGCTGTCTAGATTAATTTCTATTTTCTATAGATGATAGATGCATGAAACTATGAAAGTGAAAGACAAACCCATCCAGCGTCTTTCAGGTCTCACAGGGAAGATGTAGGTAATTTGAGCCACACACATCTTAAAAAACCGAACATGTAAAATGTTAGTGACAAGTTCCAAACTAATGTATTTTAAGAGTCAGTTTTCAGACCACAACTGCATCCAAAGGAGAATGAGTTAATCAATTTTATTCATGGGTTGTTCCATGTACTCATTTGTACCACAGGCACCAATTATTGCTGTTGGTGTGGCCATACCATCCCTTGCTATTCATGCTGGTGCAATTCATTCCAGCACACAGACTCCCCACGAGGACACATACACCATTTGAAGCACTATGTATGGCTTTAGTTTGTGGTTTAGAAGGACAAGAGAGAGCTTTTGTGGTCCCCATGCAAGATGATGAATTTCATCCAGGATGGTAAACACATTTTCAAACAGAAAGCATCTGCACTTTATACTAAGCTAGTGACAGGGTTTCTGCTAACTGCTTCAAAATATATAACTGGCATTGACAGGCAAAATACACAAGCTGTAATGAAAACTGGGTATATTTGCAAAAGATAGAAATAATTCCAAATAAAAGTAATAGCTGTTCCACTTTATTAAGTGTCAATTAGTAGTTAGCACTCCACCACTGCCTCAAGCTGCAGATGTTTTGATTATCCTTAAGCTAAGAGAAAATGTCTCTATATGACCAGTATATCCATCAAGGACAAAAAAGATCTACAGTAATTCTGCACAGATCATGGAATTTTTTGTACTAAGCACATTTTTGACAGATTGAAGGTATTGAAGTAAATGAACTAGAGCACTTGATCATATCTTTCTTATGTATACTAGTTCATTTAGTGTATTCGCAGAAATTAAGAAAGAAAATGCATTACAAGATAACATTTTATGCTGCAAGATATCATGACTAAGTAAGAACTTAAAATTATACTATAAGGTACAGACTCAGGGTACACTACTGTTTTATTCTTTTTCCAAAATAATTTGTTGATGTTAAGACAGAGTTTTCTTTTAGCGAAAGAAGGTGGTTTAGAAATTAGAAGAAGTTGGGTCTTTTAGCAAAAGAAGAGAATGGTGGTTTAGAAATCAGGGAGAACACAATGGGTTTACAGTTTTTACACGCCTTCATGTTGTCAAAACAAAATGTGTAGCAGGACACTCAGCTTAGACGAAGGCAAGATCATCTCTATTGTAACGCCATAGTCTCAGTAGCAAGGCAGTTGTCTGTTTGTTCCTCATATTCATAACCACTAAATTGTAAAAGGCAATGTCAGCAGTAAATTCTTTGCCTTAAACCACACAAATTTCCCCAAGTTTTGGTTTTTACTAGCTGTCAGTTGCACAGCATGAACTAAGGAACAATGTACAGAACAGCTTACTAAGGGAACAGGCAGTTCTAATAATAAAGTACATCATATTCCAGTTCTCACACAAAACAATGTACTGGATTTTGTTGAGAATTGCGCATTATATGACTTCTGTCCAAAACAACTACAGAGAGTACCTGAAACAGTAAGCATTTCAGCAGGTCTGCAAAAGAACTTAGTTCTGCAGATGCCAAGAATTTAACAAGAGTGAAAATGGAATCGGAAATTTATGTGGAAGTCATAAAATACAAAGTTGTCATAAAAAAAATACTTTGCAGACTATATTAAACTTTGAAGTTTAATTAAGCTTTAACTATTAGAAAGGAAACGATACCCTACTGAGAGCAAAAGTATCTCATATCTTCCTTGGTGCAAATTTTTGCATTTCCAGTTTTTATAGAAACCAGACCCTTTTTGGTAATGGAATCAATGAATGCTTCTGTGTGAAATATTTCCTGATAATATTCTGTAACATGTTCATACTGTGAGCGTATTTATGTCTGAACATATGCAGACATCTAAACTTATGTCAGAAGTTACTTTGCTGTCTGCTGTGGTTTTGGTTTGGATTGATGCCTATGAAGTCTTCCATCACATTTGGATTCATTATGGGATAAGATCAGAATGCTGTTTATCTTCACTTTATGATCAGAATTCTACATACTTCAAGCAGCATACTTGGATCTCTTTTCACCTTGTCTTTTGATAAAACACTGGAAAAGCAGATGCTTGCCAAGTAGGAAAATAACAAAAATAACTATCCTTCCACTACAGTCCTCATACACACACACACATCTCCCTGGAAAAAAAGAAAATCTGTTTTCAAAAACAGAACTGCAACCAACTTTAGAAATTGTGATTGTTGTTTGTATTACTATAGATTTTGTCACAGGTAGTCAGAAGACATTAATATTAGACTATGAAAAGTTATTATAGTCTCTTCAAATTGCTTTCTTACCTCATGAGCATTGTTCCTCATCTGATGAACAAAGATTGTCCAGTGTAAAACTTGTTCCTGAATGATTCTGGCCTAAATATTAGTCTTGAGATAAAAGTCCCAAGGCAAATGTTTTTATTCAAGTGCAAAACACTTAGGACATAGAGTTTTCCTTTCAGCCTGCTTTTAGGATTCTAAGATGATGAAAATACGGTTATTAGCATGTAAGATGGGTTAAGAATCACAGAATAACAGTGTCTGTGAATATCTGAGTTTGGAAGTACCCTCTGGATTTTATCTGTTCCAACCAGGTGGATATAGACCAACAATGTAAGTCTTGGCAAATAGTCTTCTTAAACCACCTGCAAATTGACTTATCAGAGGATTAAGGGTAGGGAGGCACGGGCAAGGCATGGAATTGCCAGTTTTCTACATGCTACATGTCAAATAACTATTATATCTAGGCCTTTTATAAAAGAAAAAAAAAGGAATCAAACCTACTAAACATTCTTCCTGTTCCTTCTAACTACAATTTAATTATCCTTTAGGGATAGTTAAATATTGCTGATGAAATTTCTTTCTACAGCTGTTAATGGTTTATTGATTTGCACTCTTATTTTAAAAAGAAAAGAAAAAATTATAATGAGTAATGTATATACAGATGGTATACATACCCTATATGCACGTAAGCATATATAAAGTTTTAAAATTAAAGCACACTGATGATTCTTAATAAGAAAATATTGGATTTTTTTCATGATGACCGAAGAAAACAGGGTTGAGAATATTCCAGCCTAGAGCAGAAATATATTTTAAAATTTGACAGGAACTTAGTGACTGAATTTTATTTTAATACCTTGACAAATGACACATTCCATTACCTGGGACATGATCTCTCAGTCACATTTTAGGGATTCTTTAACTTGTGAACAGGCCCTGCAGATTAGTCAGTGGAAAGATGAAAAGCAGAATACCTGAAATGCTCTTATAGCAGTTGAAAAGTCATTCAAGTATTTTGTGTGACTGCAGATCAGGATTATTACAAGATACAATGTTTCCTTTAGTTACATTTTGTTCCTAACCTTTGCATCATCTTGATATTAGTTGATCTGTGTGCTGAATTATCTGCCAGGCTTGTAGTTTCATTAAGTTAACATCTTCATGACAAGTCCAGAAATTATACAGAATTTCTTGCCTTGAGTTGACAGAAACCATCACTTTATCACACACACATCACAGCTTATTTAAAAAATACGCTATCTTTCAAGCTGCTTATTGCTACTTTCACTTCAGTTTTCTTTAGGGTGTCCATCCAATCTTTTTCAAAGACCTGATTCTTCCTCATGCTTTATAAATCCATGATCTACTTGGATGAAGGATTGCATGCATTATCATTAGAAAGATAATCATTGAAGTGTACAATATTGTCTCAAAATGTCTTTTAATAGTGTGCCTGTAATGAAAGTGGCCACTAATATATTTCTGCATTTCAGAAGAAGCATACCTCGTAGTTTTGCTGATACTTTTCCCACAAGTCAAAGAGCATTCCTCTCTGTGTTTTCTGGTTAGATTGTCCTTCAAAACTGTACTGCATGTAACCATCAATTATTTTCAATCCGTCGGCAAATGCAATAACCATCAGGCTTGGGCTTTATCTCATTTGGTGTTTTTCAGAACTCACAATTCATTTGAAACCCTAGAGCATTCAACCCTAAACCATATATATACGCTTTATCAGCAGTGAGTTGCAAACACAGATATGCTCCAAAGAACTGTCTGCAATGATCATAGCTCACTTTCACAATGCCTTGACTATTTCCAGATTGCAGCTTCACAGAGCAAGTCTCTCATGGAAACATTCAGTCATGGAGTATCATGTACAAGAATGACCTTCATGATAAAAAAAACCATTTTTTTATTTGTCTTATTCCTGTGAGAGTTTCACAGAGTCTATAGTTTCCACTTTGCAGTCCTCCATCATTAATCTTACCAAGGCAGGAGCCTTATGTGATAATAATATGTACACATTCCGTAAAAGATAGAATACATCCTTTTTTTTAAAAAAAAGATAAAAATAAGTTAAGGAAAAGACAATGTGGCCTACAGAGTGGGACAGATATGTGCAACTTCTTTTACTAGTGGCATTAATGCCATAGCAAAGCATTTGACCTATGAACATCACGTGTCTGTAACTAGAGACATTAGAGTAGTGGTGCATTTTAGACTAATTCAAGTATAAAATATCAAGATAAAGTCATATTTGACTTTTTTCTAGTGTGACCTCTATGCATGAGGTCTTCCAAATCTGCATGGTCAGAAGGAGATGAGATTGCAAAGTTTGACCTCTCATTAATGTGAGGTCTACAGTTATTCCAGTATTCTGAGGGAAAGCCAGCTGACTGGCTCTTCCAAGATCCTCGAGCACCAATATTGGTAGAAACATGGAAAAGTTACAGGTGTTTGTTTGTTCATTTTTTTGAACAGCACAAAATGTACTACAATATAGAGTTGCCACTTTTCTCGTGCCTTTCAGTAGAAAAAAATCCTACATGTTCCTCTCTGTGCATCCTAATTTTTAGGGACTTCATGCTCCTGCTATGATGCTGCAACACATCTGGCTAATACAAAGTTTATTCCTAAGAATGGAACCAAGCACTATTCCATTTCCATCACTTTTAGTACTTAGCATGCACAGAAGCAAAATTTTGCTGTTTGGTGTAAAATGTGCACAAATTCTACTAAAAAGAACTTTAATGTTTTAAGGACTCTAAGCTTTTCTTTACAGAAAAGGCAGTCAAATGCTGGAACAGACTTCCTACAGATGTGGTTGATGCTCCATGCCTGTCAGTGTTCAGAACAACTGGCCTTTGGACAATGCCCTTAATGCCATGCTTTAACTTTCGTTAAGCCCTGAAGTGGTCATGCAGTTGCTGTAGATCCCTTACTCCTCTCCTCCCCTCCCTTCTCTTCCCCTCCCTTCTCTTCCCCTCCCCCTCCCTCCCTTCCCCTTCCCCTTCTCCTCTCCTCTCCTCTCCTCTCCTCTCCTCTCCTCTCCTCTCCTCTCCTCTCCTCTCCTCTCCTCTCCTCTCCTCTCCTCTCTTCCTGAACAAACCAAGCAACCTCAGCTGCTCCTCCTAAGTCTTGCCCTCTAGAACTTTCTCCATCTTGAGCATCCTCCTCTGGACACAGCCCAAAAGTTCAATCTCCTTCTTATATTGATGCAGCCAAAACTGCATAGAGTACTCAAGATCGGACCACACCAGTGCAGTGTAGAGCAGGATAATCACTTCCTTTGAACGGCTAGCTACGCTATGCTTGATGCACCCTGGGAGATGGATAGCCCTTTTGGCTGCCAGGGCACATTGTTGACTCATATTCAACTCGCCATCAAACCAGACTCCCAGGTCTCTTTCTATGGGGTTGTTCTGCAGCCTCTCATCCCCCATTTTGAATGTATAATCAGGATTATCCCACCCTAGGTCGAGAATCTGGCACCAGCTCTTGTTAAATTTCATATGATTGGTGATTGCCGAGCTCTCTAACCTATCCACCTCTCTCTGTAAGGCCTCCCTACCATCTACACAATCCACAGCTTCTCCTATTTTAGTATCGCTGGCAAGCTTACTTAATGTACGTTTGATTCTTGCAAGTAGATCATTTAAAAAACTTCAAAGATCACTGGCCTTGAAATTGAACCCTGCAGAACACCACTAGTGACTGGCTGTCAGCCTGACATGACCCCATTTACTTTAACTCTTTGAGCCTGACTCATTGTACAATTGCTTACCCAATATATTATGGAAGTATCTACCTGGATGCTGGACACTTCCTCCAGAAGGATGAAAGAAAGTATCAAAAGCTTTGCTAAAAACTAAACCCACTGAATCTATTGGTTTCCCTTGGACAAAGAGTGGACAAAGTGGACTCTTTTCCAGCCACCGGAGGGAGACTGGCAGGCCTGTAATTACCAGGGTCTTCCTTCCTGACCTTCTTGAAAACTAGGACAATATTTGCCAGCTTTCAGTCAACTTGGACCACTTCTGACTCCCAAGAGCACTGAAGAATAGTGGAATGAGGTCCTGTGATGACATCAGTCAGCTCTTTTAGTACCCTGGATGAATCCCATTGTGCCCCATAGTCTTAGGTACATCCAGGTGGAGGAGCAAGTCTTGGATAACTTTGGGTTCAGCTGGGAGTTAGTTCACCATCCTCCCAGCCATTGGTATCTTTAATTAAAAAAAGGTATCTCTGGAAAAGAAAATCAGAGTGGCTCTCTGCCTTATCACTGTAACCAAAGACAAATGTTTTGTTTTTTAAGGACAAGGAGTAGTGTTAGGTAGAAATTCTTGGACAAGAGATTGAATCCATTCTTGTCCAATATTATAATATGGGTAAAATGAGCCATCTGAAACACCCTGTTTCTTCTGTAGCGGAGTTTCAACTTGTAAGAGTAACATATAAAGCCTTTGCTAAGAGAGGCAAGAAAGTTTGCAAACTGATCCCTGTTCCTCTATTTATTATACACACAGTGGCCCAGGTCTGAGTGGCCAGGCAACGAAATCTCATCCTACACATTAGTAAAGACTTTCTTGCTTGAATTATTTGTGGTAGGTCAGTGGTTATTTATGCACTGCCATATTGTGAAATTTTGCTAACAATAGAACTGCAAACAGGAAAAAGTAAATAACAAAAGGAAAATAATAAGTAGCAAATTTCATGCAGTAATCCAAATATTAATAGAAATAAAAGCAAGTTTGCACGAGAGTCCAACAAAAGAGAATTTGGGAGGACATGAGTGAGGTCTGAAGCTGATTATCTGGAATATTTATAAATTATTGCAAAGCATTTTTCAAATACTCAGAACAGTAGTCATATTTTAATGCTGGCAATTCTCCTGGAGCCTGAAATATCTTGTAGTTTTTCATCAGAAAGCAGACTAATTGTCTTACATACACAACCACAAACAATAAACAAGAGAGAGAACAAGTCATTTTTGCAAGCTGTAGAGAACAGGATGGAATAGTCATGGATAACACTGCAATGAAGCAAACACTTGTAAAAAACCTCTTCAAACTAAAATGTTTATTTGGAAAAATCCTACAGTCTTACCCAAAATGATCTAGAGCTTTAATAATTTTCACTTACTTGGGAGTCCCTAAAAGAACTGAAGAGCAAAAAAATACAAAATAAAACTAAAAGCAATGGGGAAATGTTTGTATTCTTTTCCAATGGTAATTCTACAGAATTTAAGTGTGAGTTACAGAGCAAGTACCTGATGCTTAATAAGATGACTATTCTATTGTACTAAAGGGACTACTAAAAGAATATTTTATTTATATCCATGTATGAAAATTTTATCATATTTACTGACCATTTATGGTAATAAACAGAAATCATGAAACAATATGACACAATAAAAAGCTAAACGTCACTTGTTTAGATTTATATTGGGATTTGGGGATTTTGTTTTCTCTTTTCACTCTTTTATTACCAATAGTGATTTTTATTACTATAAGGTGGTGAATAATATACAGACTCGGTAGAGGAATTGTGTTGTTTTAAAATAATAAAAAATATATTTGACATGTTGGCTATATGAAAATAAACACAAATGTGTTGTGCATCTGAGTAGTGAACTTTGAAGAATTAGCATACCTATGATCTTGGCCACAGAAGGGGGAGAAAAATACTGGTACATAGGATTTAGAAGTTTTTTTTGAGTCGGCAGTTCTCCTTTCCTCATTCTTTTCTGGTTTTCTGTTCAAAAGCAATTCCACTGCATTTTGAACACGAGACTAATTCCATCCCGATATAATTGGAAGACCAGGCTTCCTGCTGTTTCAAACAGATGTAAATTTTATCATAGCAATGCAATTTTAACAGGGTTAAGTGCATGAATCTGTTTATCTAGGTTATATTTACGTCAAGGTACAGGCTGACCAAAACATTTTCTCAAGGAAACAGAATGGTATGTTTTGTTTCAGCATGAAATGGTGGGTTGCCTTACAGTTCAAGCTGGTTTTTTAAAACATATTATTTTTCCACATCAAAGAAAAAGGCAGACTGAAAGGCCCAAGAATAAGGCAGTACAACATTTTTTCAGAAACTTTTTCCAGGGTGTGAATTTGCATGATTCCTGACTTCTTAAAATAAATCAATTAGTCTCTAATGCACCATGACAGAGAAAGTAACCAAATGCATTTTCAAAGATGAAAAGGAGAAAACTGATTCAACTTGTTTAACTGCTTGGACTAAAGAAAAAAGTCCATTTTCTCACTCAGAATATCTTTGTTCTGTCTCTTCAAATGCAGTTGAGCTAAACAGTAAAGGCCTTTTTGGCATGTTTGGCCCGGTCTGAAATGCATTGCAATAAGTACTATCTTATGCAAAACCCCATTCAGCTATAACAGGATCCAGGGATGATACATGTATCAGTGACTGATGCATCTTTACTTCCTGTATTAGAGTTTTGACTGCCTCTTCGTGATCTCACATCTACTTCCACATTCTTCCTATTTGTAAACGTGAGCACTGCTAGAAAATCCAGATACATGTTTCCTCCAGTATCCCAATGTATCCATAAATTGTTGTAATTCTTGCCCTAGATTTGGGCATCTCCAATGGTTCCGTTTTACTTAGGGCGTCCAGTGGAATTGCTGTACTACCTGCAATCCAACAAGTACCTGAAACTTGTACTTCTCTACTTGGCCCCTGACTTTTGTTTAGTGGAATTTCAGCTTATGCTTTATAGAGTACTTGCCACACTGCTTCAGGCAATTTATAACTCATTATTCATAATACGTAAGAAGGAAGAAAGCTATAACTAAAGCAAAGAGCTTAATATTTTTGTTCCACTTCATTTGGTCTTACTCTTCTTCAGTTCTGATTAACTGTTGTTTTAAAATCTGGATACTAGTGGTAGCCAATGTAAACATGTGGAAGTATTATAAAGACCAATTTGTAATGAATTTCCTCAGCCTTTGTTAAGGCAGAATTACTATTAGTAGAGATACAACATAGTATTTAATTTATTTAAATACATGCAAATCCCCCTTTCTTTCTTTTGGTGGCAACATACCATCTAGCCATCACTGAGAAACTCAGGAGGACTAGCAATTCAGTGAGATTATCAAAACTGCCAAAGTGTTCATAACAAGTTAAAATAAACCTTCCCAGAGGTTTTCAAGGCTTAATGGTTGTTTCTGTATAAATTTTACATCATATTAGCTCACTACCAGTCACTGCAGAGTGATGTAAAATAAATCTCATTATATCAGCTATGCTCTGGCTAATGTCATAAAAATGGGAGAAATACAGACCTTGCCATTTAAACACAAGTTTACAACATCTGAAAAAAAGAAATCAGAGGGAAGAAGGTTTGGGGTTTTCTTCCTGTTAGAAAATGTAGACTTTAAATCACAGCCTCTGACCTGGAAAATCACTAAGCCACAGTCAATTAGAAGCTGAGAAAATACTGGCCCCATCAACTTTTCCTGTTTTTTAACTGAAATAAAAATCTGTCATTAGCCATTGATGAAGCGAGAGCACTGAGCTGGAGAACCCTCCTCCGATTATGCCTTTGTTTAATCTGATTCTTATTTGAGAAGCAACGTTGCAATTTATATAGAATCATAGAATCACCAGGTTGGAAAAGACCTCTTGGATCATCGGGTCCAACCTGAGTCAACCTGAGTCACAGTAATGCTAAACTATACCACTGTCTGAAGCAGGCATGATGTCTTACAAATGTCAGATTTTGCTGTACAGACTGACAACACCAACGGTGATAATGTTGATTTTGGCAGAGAAATATTTACCTTCAGTGACTGCACAGAAAATCTGCATCATATCGAAAAAAGCTGGATGGATCTATGCATCCTAAAAGCTGGTCTTCAGAAAGGCATTAAATGTTTCTGCTTTCCTAATGTGCTGATCCCATTCACAGAGAACCATGGAGATGAAAAATGAATATTTCACAGTCTTCCTACAAATACAGTGAAGGCCTTCAGTATCTCACTGATGCTAGGACCACAACATTTTCAGACAGTTCTAAGACATGTATATGAAAAAGATGGTGCTGACAAACCCTTACACATGAGAAGCAGTAGAAATACAGCATCATGTAAGAAAGAAATGATGCTGAAAAGAATGTAGATTTATCTTAATGGCTTGAATCCTTCTTTGAGAGCAATTCACAGACCAAAACAGAAAGTCAAACGAGTTTTTCTGAAATTTTGTATTTAATCAGAAGATTCAAAGAATTTTCAGAGGGACTTTAAAAGGTTTGCTCTTCCAGGGAGGTGCTGGGTTTGCACCTCTAAGTCATCTCAGTCCCTCCTTCTGCAGATAAAGCATGAGACAACCAAGTCCTCCACATGTCTGGTTATAAGGTCCAGCCAGGCTTACATAGGATGACATGTTTGGCCTACAAGAAAGCTGGGGAGGGGCAGTTTACAAAGACTTGTAGCGATAGGACTAAGGGCAATGGCTACAAACTGGAGAGGGGCAGATTTAGACTAGACATAAGGAGGAATTTCTTCATGATGGAGGTGGTGAGGCACTGGAACAGGCTGCCCAGTGAAGCTGTGGATGTCCTATCCCTGGAGGTGTTCAAGGCCAGGTTGAATGGGGCCTTGGGCAGCCTGATCTAGTGGGAGGTGTCTGCCCATTGTAGGGGTGTTGGAACTAGATGATCTTTACAGTCCCTTCCAACCCAAAGTATTCTATGATTCTACTCTATGCTTCTGCTCTTCTGCTGGTATAAAGGAGAAGAATTGGCAAAGACTTACACCTGTGCAGCAACTAGAGGTATGACTGTCTAATACAGAGACATACCCAAACAGGAGTGAAGTATTCTGGTATGAGGGGCAGAACTCTGTTCTTTTTTTTGGATCCCTGTAAGCAGCAGTCATTGTGTTTTCCATATCCCACTGCTCTGCATCTACAGATCTTTATGTCTGACACCAACACCTGCTAACTTGGCACTATCACGTTTACGCTCAGTTTGTTGAAGTGGATAACTACCACCAATGTGTCTTATACTCAAGTTTGGGGAAGCTCACCTTCTTCATGCTTGAATCAGTCCTCTTGAGTTCAAAACTTATTTGTTCTCTTTCTCAAACTTCTACGCATATTATACTAGCAATTGGGCATCATTTACATCTGGTTCTGAAGTACTTTGAGGGGGTGCATCAATACGATACTAGTAAGAACATCATAGCCTAACAGGTAAATTAAAATAAGAAAAATATTATGAAGAATAAGAAGAATCTGCTGAAGTGAAAAATACCATCTGAATGTAAATGTATGACTTACTAAGGTACCAAAACCAGATAAATGTATCTGTATGTTTATGATACTATCCACTGTGTATCATTTGTATGCATTATTCATTCACATCTTAACTTAGGAACATACTATATTTTAAATTGCTATGAGATTGGTTTCTTCATCTCTTTCTTAGGTCTTCTTTTTTAGGTCTCCAAGTGAGAAGGTGCAATTGCAAAAGCTTTATAATCGGCCCAGAGAACTACAATAGTAATATCTGTCTTTAGAGTATGGGTAAACGTGAATGTTGAGTAGCAGCTGCAAGTACAATACAAGTTTTTTTCAGTAAACATTTCTTATTAGCTTTCTTTGCTTATGAGAAAGTCAACTTCTAGTCTTTGCAAAGGAAAGACTGGCACGAAAGCTTCTTACCAAAATGTGGTCTAAACATACACATGAAATATTTACATTAATAATCAAATTATTTGCATCAGCTTCTGTTAACTTCCACGTTAGTCACACATCAAGGAAGAGAATATCATGACACAATAACCTTGCAGCACAATTATGTCACTGTTTATTTATACTGACTTCTAAACACAGAAAAGAAGGAACTGTTACACTATGCTCTAATTACTTCTTGGTGGTCATGAAACTGGTGATTCTCACTATCATATCTTCAAAGCCAGCCAACAACAGCTTGCAGCAAAGCAAACATTTGAAACACCCTTGCTTTTCTATTCTCCTGTAGCTGGGGAGAAAAGTAAGTTTTCCACCATGATGTGAAGACCAGTACTTTTTTTCCTGCAAATGACAGCATGTAAAGCTGTGAATCCTGTGAGAAATGTTTGGACTGTAAGGGTTTCCCTTTCCTCTGGTTCCATGTTGGGAAGATCAAATGGGAAAGTTTACTTATTTCTACTGTAAGTTAGGCTTTGCAGTGTCAAGGTTAACCTCCTATATGGATCCAGTTTCAACATACATTTGATTTATTCCTTTCAGTTCTGAAGAAAAGCACTAAAATAAGCAAACTTTAACATGTAGGAATACAATAAAATATATATAAGCAATAGTTTCCAGAGTAACACAAGTATAATTACCAGAGAAATGACACCTAACACTGTGTTTAAAACTGTATGAGAACTACATTGTTTAAAACTGTATGAGAACTTTGACATACAAGCCACTTAAAATGGCGTAAATCTCAAATAAAACCAGGATTGTTGCGATTGTTGTATTTATTCCAATTGTCAGTTCGCTTTTTCTTAATAGCTTTTGCAAATCACAGAATCAAAGATTGGAAAATGGCTGAGGTTGGAAGTGACCTCTGGAAGTCATCCGGTCCAGCACTCCTGCTCAAGCAGGACCACAGAGAGCTGGACCATATCCAAAGGACTTTTGAACATCTCCAAGCATGCAGACTCCACAACCTCCCTGGGCAATCTGTGAAAGTGCTCAGTCACCCTCACAGTTAAAAAGTGCTTCCTGTTGTTCAGAGGGAACCTCCTATGCTTCAGTTTGTGCCCATTGACTCTTAGGCAACAGGAAAAAGTGCCCAATTCTGTCTTCTTTACACCCTCTCTTCAGGTATTTGTGGACATTGCGAAAATCTCTGAACAGTCCCAACTCTCTTAGCCTTTTCTCACAGAAGAGGTGCTCCAGTCCCCTAATCATCTTTGTGGCCCTTCACTGGACTCTCTCCAACACTTCCATGTCTTTTCTGTGAGTGAGCCCAGAACTTGACACGATAGTCCAGGTTGTGGCCTCACCTGTGCTAACTGTAGGGGAAGGATCACCTCTCTTGAACTGCTAGCAATACTTTTGCCTAATGTAGTGCAGGATACCAGTAGTCTTCTTTGCCACATGGGCACATAGTTGGCTCATTTTCACCTGGTGTCCAGTAAGACTCCCAGGTCCTTTTCTGCTAAGCTGATTTCAAGTTAGGTGGCCCCCAGTATATACTGGTGCATGGGATTGTTCCTCCCCAGTTTCAAAGACTGCGATTCTCCTTGCTGAATTTATGGCATTCCTTAACTTCTTAATTGTGGGAATCCCAAATCTCAAAATACTTTTTTTCAAACATATTTGCCTAAAGGATAGAATTTTACAAAATTTTTCTGTGAAAACAGAGTAAAAGATAAGCCAAAGTCTGAAACTGTTGAGCTGGCTAGGCAATGGAATATCCTTCATAGAGACTCAAGGGGCTGCTCTGTGTAATGTGGGCTGTTTGACTGACAGGATGCATAGTTTGCTCATTAAATATGGGATTTTGTCATTCCTGTCCTTATTGAAAACTTTATCCTTTAAACCAGAACACAAGATAGATCTCTAGTCATTGCAAATGAGCTTACATGCCCTCAGTTAATAAAAAACAGAGAAGCAAATCAGATTTTTTCCTCAAAGAACAATCATCACAGGGAAATTCCAGGAACATCCTCACTCTCAGTATTGTCATATTTTGTATAGCAAATGAATAGTTTGAAACTGGCCAACCCATGACATCTCATCGAAAGCAGGGCTTGGAAGGACTGAACATTTTTTTCCTATATGAACACTGACTACAGCAAAAGAATACTTGGAGATCCTCTGCATTTAATCAGAGCTCTTTGAACAATAAAAAAGTCTGTGTGTTACTAAATGTTACTGCAAGTGACAAGGCTGCCTATTAAGTGCTATTTTCAATATTGTCTAGAAAATACATTAATTTTGAAGAACTATCCCACCAGATGCGGTAAAAAGAAGTTGTTTACAATTAAATCCACTTGTAAAATGGATATTTTTTAAGACTCTTATTAGAGTCTTAAAAGATTACCATAACACTCAAAGAGAATGTTTTACATCTTTGTTTAATTCCATACTAGTGGATAGTACCATTAGCACCAACTGGAGACCTGTCTCAAATGCACTGCTACTAAGTTATGAAGTTAATTTCCCACTTATTACCCCAGCCTCCATTGAAGGGTCATTTCAAATTAAGGTCATATAAATATATGAGTAAATAAAGGAAAGCAGAAAAATAGAGAAAGCATTCTTTTCCATTTTCTTGATTTTAAAATTCTTTCAGTAAAAGAACAGTGGTGGAAAACCTGAGTTCTATCAATAGAAGATATCCTTCATGCTTAAAAATAGAAATGAGGAAAAAACCCCAACATAAATATATATCAACGAAGGTGTATTTGCTGTGCATAAATCCTACAATGGGTCTTGACAATGGCATATATATTTCTGTCCCTACAAGCCTTAAAAATAGTAGGGAAAATTGACACATAAACAATGACCTACAGAGTGCCTAATAGGCAAAAGTAAACAGACTGGAAAAGAAATGGTATGGCAGAGTAGAGGTGTGATAGAAGACTATAAAATCACAGCTATAGGAGCCTATATTTTCATATTTCACATTAACAGAGTCTCAATGGATCTCATTACTTTTCTGAGCAAGTAGGAACATCAGCAGCTGTACAAACAAAAGCAATAGAAAAAAATCAGATACAAGAGTCAGCTAAAGCAGAATGGAGAAAAAGGAGTCTCTGTGTATATTTAGTTCATGGTCAAATTTCTACTAAAATGTAGAGAGGAGAGCCAGAAAAAAAATCATGGAAAAAAAATCTTCAACTGGATGAGGGATTATTTATTCCATAGCCTTCAGAAGATGTCCCTGACATGAAAAACACTATGAGCCATAACAGTGCTAGCAGGAATCATCACCAGTCTGACTCTATGACTCCATTCTTACTCTGTAAACCAATCCAAAAGTTTGGAAATCTTGTCTTTCTTTGGATCATAAAGTCTTGATCGCTAATTTGACTGCTGCTGTCTAGCTTGTTTAAGCTGGTGCACTTGGTTTCTAAAGTATAATTATGAAAGATGAAAATATTTTCCCAAATGAGATTTAAACAGCCCTGAAGAGACCATGTAAAATGTTTTACAGGCTATTTTCCTTTCTGTGCAAGCCAGAATGCTGGTTTTGCCATAGCATAAAACTATTGAATCAGGCTAGCTTTTCATAGCTTTTTCTACAGAGCTTCAACTTGTGGATTCGTGAAGTGATTAATTCCAGTTTAAGTTCAGTACTTCCAGTTGTCCTTACTGATATGCATCCTTTTCCTCTACTTCCTAACAAATGCTCATGATTAATAGCTCCTGAAATCAACTGCATAGATCATAGTGATCTGTGAAAACTGTCTCTTTTTCAGGGAAATTCTTCCTCCAGGAGCTTTTTTTCCTGAGGGTCTAAACAGTTCTAAAAATAAAATTCAGCTTCTTAAATTTCCTTCTAAATTTAGGCTTAGCAAGGAATACAAATGGATCCTACAAATTTCCTTTCCTTCTCAAGGGTCCCACAGTCTCTTGTTTTCAGACTTTTAGTCTACATATCAAGCATATGTACTTTAGGAAAAAAAAACCTTTATTGTGACAACCTGACAGCTAGGACAACCAATATAAAATAAAGCACAGGGTCAGACCAAGAGGTTACAGAGGAATGAAAACAGGCTAACTGGTTTCAAAAGAAAGGAGTTAATCTCATAAGAGTATACAGGTATTAACTTCCTGTAAGTGGTTCAGCAGCTCAAGTAAATTTTAAAATAAGCAAGAGAATAAGTAGAGGATAATGACTACATATGACAAAGATATGTGAAAATATGGGAATTCCTAGATGTCTGAAAATTTATTAGGATTATCAAGCAGTTTGCTAATTCGTCTTGATGACCTAGCACAAGAAGGAAGAAACACATGCAGGAAAAAAAATGTAGCCACTTAAAGCTACTATGAAAACATCTAAAAAGTTAATGAAGGCCTCAGACCTCTGTAAAACAAAACAAGCTGAGGGAGTTCAGGTGTCTGAGAATCTTTGAACAAATGGTCTTCATAGCTAGTGTCTGTCTGTGGCCACAATGACCATTGGCTATCAATCTTATCTTTTCAGAAGTATGTCTGAAAAGCAAGCAGCTCATTTTAGATCCTAATATTATCTAGATAAAGAAATTGTTAGTGGTGTTTTGCTACCACTGTCCAGAAAGTATATAGGATTCTTTGGAACACTGTTCTCAAGGACATTAATCTTTTTAAAAATACATAGTTAAATCCAATACCATCTGCCATCATATTAACCTATCATAAATGTGCTGCATCATTAACTAATTTTAATTAGATAAAATTTATAAATAAAATCTAGAAAAATTAAAAAGCAATCACAGCTAACCAAAATAACTGTGTTGCAGTTTGTTTCTAACAACATGTGATTCATCATGAATATGGCATTAAACTATGCTGAGCTATCTTTTGTAGGTTTTACATTGAGCCACAACCAAATCTGAAAATCACAACATGTGGATATGAACGAAGAGGGTTTAAGTGCTCCAAATAAACATTTATTGGCTCTAAATCCTGGCAATAATTGAGGTGTAATTTACTTATCTGGGTGCGTTTAGTTTTATTGTTCTAGGAAGCCAGGGCATAAAGAGAACTGAAAAGCCCATGGATGAAAAGCCTTTTTTTAAGTTATTATTTTACTCCTCCTACACAGGATAAGGACAAGAAGCAAGTTAATCTGCAAGGAGGTTAGATTGTAGAAAAAGGAATAAGTAATTCAGAACATCATATATGAAGAAAATGAAATTAATTTCAATAAATCATAATGACTATAGTGAAGGAATTTTAATGTTGATATTTTTACTGCGATTTTAACATACATACAATTTTTTTTTTGTTATTGTTCTCTGTGTTGTTACGTAGCTCAATAAATATCCTCAGTTTGAAAGTCTTTTTGTGCTTTGACTCCACAAGTTCCTGTTCATTAGTCATGTTTTCTGTGGAGTTATTGACATAAAACATCTTCCCAGTTAGCTAGAAGTGTCCTTGCTTCGTCTCCCCAAGATAAGTATCTGAAAATAAGCCTAAGGGTAAAAATCATCCTCTGTAACCTATCATCTATAATTAAAACCCTAAAGCTAAAATTGAGTGCTAGTAATATAAGCAAAATGTTCTTCATTTTAAAATAATAGAGTAATGCAAATACATTTGTTTTAATTAATCAAAAACTCATTTCTGTAACATTCACAAAACATTAGGAATTTATAATTCTTCATCCAAATCCACAAACATCTTTTTCCACAGACATAACTATTATTTATAATAGGTCAATGCAAACCTTAGCTTTTGCTTAGTAATATATTCTCTGGGTTTTCAGTTTAATGGTTAAGTTTAATGATTTGTTTTCAGCAAAATTAATTGGTCCCTGTGTACTGAAATGAATTTCTGGAAGAAAATGTTATGTGGTTTATCAAAAGTACTATGTTTCCTCAACAGACTTACCGTGCAAACCCGAACAATACCTGTGTGCAATAGAGTAACAAGAGTAAAATTGCCCTTTCTTGTTACACTACTATTAGACAGCTAAAGAAGTTTGGGAAATAGATTATATCCAAACTGGAGAAACAGCTGGCCATCTTAATTGAGAACATCTGACAAGAAGAAAGTATGGTTGAATAAGGTAAGCTAGCTTTCCAATCAGTTTTCCAGTTTGGAAATGAATTCCAGACACACATTTCTATCCATTTTCACTATGTTAACAATTCAGAACTGTACAAAACATAAGCACTATCATCACTTAATTTAGATTTAGGGTAAGGTGGAAAAATAAGGACAGTATCTCTGAAGTTATCTTAAAAAAGTTCATGTATTCACATCAGTATTTGGTTAAAAAACAAACAAACCACCAAACAAAAAATAAACCAGCAAAGTGCAATAAACTGGTCTTAACAGTTCTTACTGTGGAGATTTTGAATGATGAGTCTGAGTACCTCCAGTAGCATAAAGTTGGAAAACAGAACTAAAAGCAATATTAGAGAGATTATTCAAGGTAAAATCTTTCTGCTTAGACAAGTTCATTGTGCACCTTTCACAAGAGAGAGGCTGCAATTTGAGACCAGATTCTGCCATTAATTAGGCACCCACAGGGGCCCTAAATAGGTGTTTAAAAAGTTGGAGTAAAATATGAAAATATTGGAATATTGGAATAAAATATGGAATAAAATATGAAAATATTGGAATAAAAATATTGGAATAAAAAATAAAATATGAAAATATTGGAATAAAATATGAAAATAATTATTGACAAAGTATTACATGTGAAAAACACATGGGAAAGATTTTTTTTTTAAAAAAAAATGTAATGTATTGGAAGTGAAAGGTAAGATGTTAACTTCCTTCACTTAACATAAACTTACGCATGGAGAAAAGTGCCACAAAGTAGCATAACAATACAAGCAGCATATGAAAGACATCAGAAGTCTGCTGTGTGAACGGTGTATCTGTGTGTATTCCCAGAGATAGTCACACAGTCATGATGATATACTTGCAGCTGTAATTTTTCTCTTCCTCATCCAGGCAATTTTCTATTTATTTTTCTAAGCTTTTGTAATCTTTCTCTCTTTTCAAGTTTTTCCTAATTATTCTTGATAGTTTGGCCAACAATAATTCCAGGTTCATAAAATCAAAACTACAACCTGATAACGTATATGTAAAATAACTTTTTTAGTATTAGTTCTTAATTTTTATTCCAAAAATTAGCAAACTGCCAGAGGACTGAAATTGGTAGAAGATCCTTTTTCCAAGAATTTTGGATTATGATTAAATTCCTGATGCAATAATCAATTTTCATTCGATCACAAGGTGGTTCTGAGGAAAACAACACAGTAAAATATGGCATGGGGGAGGTCTCAATTATTGCCTAGAAAAGAAATCTATATCCAATTTGTTTAACTTACAAACAAAATAATGTGTGTTCCAAAAAACAATGAACATACTCAAGTACTGAATTTAATGGAAAATTACAAAGTGAGAGGTTGGATTTGTTAGTGTTTTGGCTTATACATCATCATCAAGTATACAAGTGCTGCAGCAAAAATTGTAGACTACTACTTCATTTAATAGGGCTATGTGAGACCTGCTGACCAGGCAAAGAAAATCTGAGGTGTTTCGACAGAAATCATACAATCATGGGATGGTTTGGGTTGGAAGGAACCTTTCAAGTTGATCCAGTCCTACCCATTCTGCAATGAGCAAGGACATCTTCAACTAGATCAAGTCACTTGAAGCCCTGTCCAGCCTGACCTTGAATGTTTACAGGGATGGAGTATCTACCACCTCTTTGGGCAACCTGTTCCACTGTTTCACCACACTCATCATAAAAATTTCTGCCTTAAATTAAGACTGATTCTTCCCTCTTGTAATTTAAAACCATTATCCTTTGTCCTGCTATAATGGGCCCTACTAAAAAGTCTGTCCTCATCTTTCTTATAAGCTCCCATTAAGTATTCACACACCAAACTTCTTAAGCAAGTCTCTCGGGACAGGGAAAGGTGAGCAACTTCTGCAGTGCCCTGACATGATTTTTTCCCTTTTTACTTCACTAGTTCATCCCTCACTTTTTTCCCTAGGGAAAAAGAATTCTTAAAGGGAAGACTGAATTATCTAAGAAAGATATGGAGGTCTGTTCAAAGGCATTTATATTGCATGCACTGATTCAGTCAGGGATGTTCTGCTTAGTGGAAAGTTCTGATCTTTCAATGAAAATTCTATCCAAACTTCTTCCAGCCAAAATTGTTTGGCTTTGGGTTTTGTTTTTTTTTTAATGGTGACTTGGTGGTGAGACAGTGAGGAGATTAAAAAAGATTTTATCAAAAAAAAGAGACCAGTCACATGCCCTTATGAGAGACCGGCAGCCTTGGGAGTCTCCGGGTGTACAGTGGTTTCTCAGCTCATCAATGGTCCTGTGTCAAGCAACAAGACTGCAAGGGTCTCTGTGGTGGAGTCAGAAGCTCAGATTCTGTCACTATATCTTTGCTATAATTCAATTGGATTAATCTTGAGCACAAGGATCCTGAAAATCCATAGGCCCATCAGTGCACTCCTGGGCACAGTTTTGACCACGTGAAATTGCCATTCCTAGGGCAGGACCCAGACACAATCCGTAGCACATAACCAGCAACCACTTCCCACACACAATATTAACAAGGTGCAACAATCTTGCAGTCTCTCTACTGCCAGTTCAAGAAGTCCTTACAACGATAAATGGCCTTCCCTCTATATCCAAGGCCACGACAAAAATCTCTACTTAATTACACACTATGAAGATAATACTCTGTTAGATTAGATCACAGTCCCTCATTACTTCAAATATTTTGAAGGGCAAAATTAATTTCTCCCATCTCTCACACTCAGATATGCTTTCACTGAGACCATTTGGAAGCAACACAGGTTCGAGGCCAAGTGCCACACAATACGGAGAGACCACCCTGTCACTGTTCTCAGAATCCAGAAGTGTTCCTTAGTTATATTGTTTAGCAGCGTAAACATAGCCTGAAGAGCATTCTAAGTCAAGGATGTTCATCCTAATGTAATGGGGCTGCCCCAGAGCTGCACACTGCAGATCTGGCCTCCTGCAGCCTCCCACCAACCATCCTGGTGGTAAAGCAACACTTTTTCACTGTATTTTTACTTTGTTTTAAACAGAAAGAATGTAATTCAGTTGTCTAAATAGAAATATCTCTATTTGAGAGCCAAAGGACTTTCCTAGGGTATCAGAAACATATGGATGGGGCTAACAGACATAAACAAATCTACAAGAGACTGTGTTCTTCTGGAGCCACAGCTTTAGGCCACACAGGATCGCGTAACTCATTCTAAATGACACCTAAAGCTTCACTGTTAAGCAGGTGAAAAGCCCTGAGATTCCATGTGATGTTTTGTCTTTCAAAAACTAGTGGTTGTTTTGTGACTGAGATTTTTGTCAAACAGAAAACAGTTAAGAAAATTTCCAACCTGAAAACTGTTCTTTGAAATGCAATGTGAGAAATATCACATTTTCATATTACTTATATTTACGTCTCACCTTCAAAAGGTATTACTTATTCCTGGAATAAATAACACCACAGTGGTTTTGCTAATAATTAGCAAAATAATAAAGATTATGAATGTGAAAAATTCTTCCAAGTAAAACAGTGGTAGATTTTGGCACCATCAAAATTTATTTGTTCCAGATTGTCAGAATATATTATGAAATACAGTAAAATGTTTACCATCTAATAATGAATTCCCCAAATTTGAAAGCATAAACTGCAATTCCTGTACCAAAATGATATATTTTTACAAATACTCCTTCCTACTCTTCAACAAGGATTTTGTTGAAGATTTACTCCTGCACTCTACACATTCTCTAACTACTGCAGACATCCAACTGGTGATGTATATGACCACAAATCCAGATTAAATGGTTAATTTAGGCAGGCATATTATCACTAGAGTTATCACTAGAGTTAAAGGATTCATGGAATGCTTACAGCTGCATTTTTTGTCATACATACCAGTGTGTCAACACTTTGCCACCATGTGACAACCATGCCATAGAGAGTAACTGCAGTTGTACCTCTGACCTTACACTCTAAAATAATAAAAGCCAGTTTACTTTTTCTATGAAAACTGTAGAAGGATTATCACAAACTCTTGCATAAGGTTAAGAAAAAACATACCGTAACTGTAGGAAGACAAGACATTGGTTCACATAGTAGCCTATTTACCCATTTAGACACTGATATGACAGTATTCTCAGATTTTTCCAACCACTTGTGTATATATAATGCTGAAGTTATTAGTAAGGTCATTTAGATCCTATCAACTCTGAGTAACACATTCAAAGCAAATGAGTAAGTAGTAAGGGAAAAGTGTTTTGTTTCTGATATTTATTTATTACCCTACCCTGAAGAGAATTTTTTTCCATATCCTGTTATCTAGGCTGTATTTGCATGTAAACTGATATTCACACTGGTATTCACACAGCAGTGAATAAGATAAATATGCATCAAAAAACAGCCTTGTTTAGATGTAATCCTTCCTTTGAAGAGAAAAAAGGAAGGCATAATTAAGATACTTGCATGGTTGTTACACAAAAAGGACTAAAACAGGCCTAAAACTAGCAAACTTCTTTTTCTTTTTTTCAGTTGGATTTATTTTGCATGCAAATGGCAATCATGAACATCTCAGGAATGCAGCAAATATTCTTGGGTTTATTCTTATTCTTACATCATTATAGTATGCTCTTATTCTTATAAGAGTAAATTCACCATACCTGTGTAATTCTTCTTCAAAGCTAACTCATCCTTCTTAACTACTCATGAGCAGGACTGCACGCAATATTGCACAGAAGTGTAACTTCTTTCTGATGAACAGCATCTGACCTTACGTATTCTGGGATCAAATACTCCTTTCTCACTGTCACATCACAGTGTGTGCACCTATCATTCTGTAATCAAGTACATTTCTTCTCACCTGTGATTCTCAAACGATAAGTATTCAGCTGGTATCAGAAGCCTTTGGTAATGATCCCTAGACACGTGGCATGAAATGTCATCTTATTACAGTTAATTCATTTCTATTAGTCCAGTTTTCAGTACCTCTTGTTCTTACTCAAAGGTATTTGTCTGCCTGAGGCATTTGGCCCAGCTTTGTCGTTAACAGTTTCAGTAGACCATTCATTGTGCTACTCTGACAGCATAGTCATTAATAAAGACAGTAAGAGTGAATAGGCTCAAGAATCATTAAAAAACTAACTCCTTGCCCTGATCTGTTTTTTTAATCTTCTCTGATCTGTGCATCTCACTAGAGAAAAAATCAGTTCTAGTCTTATATAGGTGAATATATTCCCTTCTTACATGATAAAAATACTTGTGAATTTTGTTCAGAGTATTTGGGAAAGGAAGTTAGTGTAAACAGCCATCATCTCCCCCAAAAATAAAAGACATTGAACTGAGTCTCATAAGGGTACTTTGACATTCTGTACCACAGACATCAAAACAAAGGATTTAATTTGCTCACACAGAATTAACATTCAAATACACATTGAATTTTCAGTTAAATGTTTAGATTCTTATGTTTATGAAGAATCAATAATTTGATGATTGACTCATGATTAAATTGTATTATGAACTCTTTTGAGTCACTTTACTTTTGCAGAAGTTCATTGGCTTTTTTAACCAAACATGCCGGTACTTGAACAGTGATGCTTGCAGAATTTGTTTCTTGTATTTATATGACAATAAAAGCTTTTTTGAAAGGTCTGATAACCTCATTTCACACTGATAATAAAAAACACAGAATGTCCCACTGTGGTATTTCACACCCTAAACAAAAAAACAAAGCCCAGGGAACGTACACAGAACCTTACTATAAACTGACAGTTTTACAGGAAAATCATCACAGTGGTCATGAACATAAGCATAAAAATATCTTAAACATAATTTTCTGCTCCATGTTTCATAGGAAGAGGCCAGAAGAAAGCTAGATCCCCTGTGTTGATCAGTTTATAGCAACAGACCAGAAAATACAAACAATCAAGGTAATTGGTTAAACAAACAAATAAAAAAAAAAAAAAGGATGTCCAGGTTTATAAAAAGAGCAGATGACATTTCAGAATGTCAGCTTTGTAATATAATACCACATAAATAGCACACTTTGGGCTAGTACTGAGTAACACAACAAGTTTTACTTATTTACATGTGAAAAGTTAGGCACTCAACATTTTACTATAAAAATAAAAAAAACCAAACCAACAGGGGTTTCAAAAGTTATTAATGATTTTGTGCACATTTATTTACACACCTCTATCTAATTTTCAGAGAGCAGATGCCTTCTGAAGGAAAAAGGAGAAAAGAAGAGGAAAAGATAAGCAATCTTAATATGCCTACTTCGATTCTTAAATATGCCTTAATTCTTGAACATTTTCCAATCTAAGGATGACTTCCCAGCATTTTTAATTTTTTTTAAAAGGCTCTTGAAGGAAAGTTTCTTAAATTTTACATTGGAATACCAACAAATTGTTTTTTGGTTGGTAAAGTAACATGTAAGTAGAAGTTCCCAGTGATGAGCGAAAGCAGACAAAGGGGGGTTGGGAGTGTTCGTTAGAGCTAGGCGTTGTTCGCCTTGAAGACCCTGGAAGTTGATAATGAAGGAGCCAGCTAGCAGCAGTTTACTGATAAGTGGGCACTGGAATGCAGAAAGCTGGCTGCATTTGGTTGAGGAGTTTGAAAACAGCCAGAGGAGACTGAGTCTGCCCAAATTTCAAAAAGAAATATATTCATCCCAAGGAAGGCTTCCTAATTCATCCCTAAAACCCCAGCCCAGGACCATCAGGAGGCACTACGCAGGTGCAAGACTGGAACGAACTTTCCAGAACTAATTATAATACGAAGCGGGGAAAGAGTATGAATATCTAGTAGGCACTTATACCTATTCATGTCTTTACACTATAAGTAGCTGCTTGTTAAGCTATATGGTGTGCAAGCTAGGAGGAGAACCCCCTTGCACCCCAGTGCTGGAAATAAACATACCTGCTTTATAACTCATTTTGGGTTATAGGCTTTGATTTCGCAAAACACCAGGACATAAATGTTCAGATTCTGTGGGTTTATACTAAATTAAAGTATATTTACAAGAGTACACCTAAATTGCAATAAATAACAAATAACTAATTAATTTAATAGTATACCTTCTTAGCTACAAAATCAGGGACTTCCTCTCACAGCACGAGTTAATTGCAATAATTTAAGGCAAACATCAATCTCTCACCAGCGATAAAACTTTAGGCTGTAGAAATAAAATGGTTGCAAGATATGGACTTAAGGACATTACCTAGTTTGATTGAGTTAGTTAAGCTTTATCCTCATGCTATATTGAAATCCAAAGGGATAAGAACATCATTTTATCCTACATATTGGTTTAAGTAACAATATCTCTTTATAAGTTGGGGGGGAAGGGAAGGGAAGGGAAGGGAAGGGAAGGGAAGGGAAGGGAAGGGAAGGGAAGGGAAGGGAAGGGAAGGGAAGGGAAGGGAAGGGAAGGGAAGGGAAGGGAAGGGAAGGGAAGGGAAGGGAAGGGAAGGGAAGGGAAGGGAAGGGAAGGGAAGGGAAGGGAAGGGAAGGGAAGGGAAGGGAAGGGAAGGGAAGGGAAGGGAAGGGAAGGGAAGGGAAGGGAAGGGAAGGGAAGGGAAGGGAAGGGAAGGGAAGGGAACAAATTAGGAAATTCTTTTCCTCCTTCTTCCCTCTCTCCAAGAATGACTTGGGAAGTAGCCTCCAGAATCCCAGAGACTTTAACATGTATACATCTTACATCTCCTCTTCCAACTCCATTCCTGTACGGATCGCATGTGAAATGGCCTAGATTTCCTCTGAATGTCTGGATGTTCCTCCAGAGGCAATCAATACTATTATTATATATGGTACCACAGACTGATCAAAATTACACAGGGAATTCCTGGTCATGTGCTGAGTTCCAGCGGGAAAAGTCCCAAATCAGTGTCAGATCACTGCATTTTCAAATTGGTGGTACATTGTAAAATTTCACAAGGGGTCCAAATAAACATTTGTTGCTGGTTTTCTTATTAAAAATCCAACAACATGTGTCAAGGGTGCACTTTGTTTTCAGTAACCTATCATGACAGAAAAATAGAGATAACTTCTGTTGGAAACACACATTACTGGAAATGCTAACTTCTTAGCCTTAAGAAACAGCAAAGATTACTTTGTAAAATCTTTATACATTCGAATTCTTTCTAATGAAAATGTTCAGATTTTATCCTTTTAATATTTGAAATTTACTGCAATTTACCTCTACCTGCACTTCTTCAGGTAAATTGTGAAACAAAGTTGCCATGACAATACAAAAATACTCTTCTACTAATAAAAGCAATATTTATCTTTCCAGTGCTAGGAAGTGAAGGCATACACTTAGGTGCAGAATTCTAAACCTAGTGAGAATCATGGAAGAAAAGACTTACAGAATTATAATTAATATGATTTTTAAAACTACCATTTGTGAATTCCGTTACATATCTTTCATGTCGTTGTTCAGCTGAAATATAGAGTGTTTAAACTCATAAAACATTTTCTGCTACAGACAATTATTCTATCTTTGACCTCATTTATTAATTTTTAATATTAATTACAAATTAATAATTTAAGTAAGTCAAGAAGCAAGTCACTGTTTAATAGGCAAAAATAAAAAAATAAAGTTTTTAAAAGCTACAAGGTTAGTGTATACAATTTAATATTTTTTAAGGTATTTTATAACAGACCACTCACACTTCCAATGTTATTTCACAGAGTTTATTTTTACAGCATATTCTTATTGCTATTGCACAATTGTAGCTGTTGCAAGTTCTACTTTTGTTATATAGTGATTATCTGTTGCAAGAAACTTCCCTGATGGCAATGTTAACTCACTCAAATCACATGTAGAACATATTATAATCATCAAGCGAAGATGTGTCTCCTTATAATTATAACATCTTTGAACTAAAATAAGAAATGCACCAAAAGCACAGCAAGTTCTTTCCCCACAGGCCACACAAGACCTCTGATGAACAAGACCCTGAATGAATCAGAATGCCTATAGTTTTGGTCTGAAATTTTTAAAAGAAAAATGCACAGCACAAAGTAAATGAGCAAGAACCCTACTGTGTTTTTAACAGCCGTGCAAGGAAGTTAAAGAGAAAGTTTGCTTACAGACTGTTTATAGAACAGTACTTTATTTAACAAACTATATACTGTTTTTCACTTACATCTTTTTTTAGCAGCTCCCAACAAAACTCTAAATTCTAATCTTCATTATGAAAATTATTCCATAGAAAATTAACAGAAATAAAACTGCTGACATTTTTTAAAATTTGATTTCTGTACTATCTCTGTGCACTATTTCTGCACAAAGTATTTAGCAAAAATGAATTTGCCCTGGTCTTTTACACTTGTTCAAAAGCTAGAGAATCCTAACCTGGGGATCATCAAAAACAAACAAAAATTGTTTTCTGCTTCAGGATGGGAAAACACACTCTATAATCTTAGCAAAGTGTTAGCAGTCTAGCGTCAGTTCTTACTAGTTTATGGATTTCAGCAAGCTCTGGTATCATAAATTGGTTCAAAAAATTTTCTTTAATTTTATTTTCCAAGGCATGTATTGTACATTGAGAAATATCAAAGCAAAGATTCTTTTCATATAGGTAAGACATGTACTGAAGAGTATCTGGTGATATCTTTGTGATTCAAGATGCTAGAAGACAGCAGTATGTTTTGTTATTTTTCTTCTATTTCTTTCAAGGAGAAGTGCCTGAAACCAAGAATTCTAGTTCAGAAAATGACTAAAAGAAACTAGGGTACTACAGTAAAATACGAGAGCAGTGTGAAATAAGAGCCCAGAATACTGTTCTTTTTATTCAGATTTTATATACCCTTAATCACTTATGCAGTGTTCTGGATACTATACTTCAAGAAAAGTGAATTTGGTGTGAGATCCATTAAAAATCCAGGTGTAATATAGGAGTATATTGCTGTCTTGACCTAAAATATTACAGCCTTGACCACTGCAGGCCAAATTATAGTTGAACTACAAACACTCCATGATTGAAATCAGCCTATGTAAGCACAGGTTTTAGGTGTCTTTTAGGAAAAGTGGGCTGATGTTCAAAGCTCATGTGATGTGAAATTTCCTCATTCCTTTTGCTTAGATACACAAATTATGTTAGAATGGATAATACTAGGAAGACATATGCTAAGCATATGGCAATGATATACAAGTATCGTTCTAGGAAGGTCTGTGGACACATCAGCCCTAAAGAGGCCACTTTCTCTTGCCAAAGTCTTTCATAATGATAGCTTTATATATTTCTCCATCTCATCCAGTATTAGCACATTGCTACTGTACATTCTGCCTTCCACCTAATAAGAAACTAGCAAATTTCTTTTACCATGTCTCATAATAGTTGCCACTCCTTTTGCCTCAGGGGACACACAGAATAAAGCAGAGGTAATGCTACCATCTAGCAGAGGCTACCAAAACCATATTCCATACCTGAAAGCCATTTAAATCACTGAGAAAATAGGGGAAAGACAAGTTAGAGAAAATTCACAGAGAATGACACAGAAAGAAATTAAATTAACGTGATTTTCAAAAGACCACTACAGCATGGCTGGAGCCTGTTCTATAATGCAGTGGACATAATATGCAGCTAATATTCCTGGAGCAGAGAGCTTGAGCTGGTAGCTGAAGGAAAGCAAGACTGTGCACTACATGTAGTTTGTCTGCTCCAGAATCACTTATATTAATTAACAGCTTCCTAATGTGATTTTCTTTTCACACACTGTGGAAACAAATTCTGTACTACAGTTATATTAAAATAACAGCAAATGCTCAGATTCAAGCAGTTAAATGGTTGTAAACATCATGGTTTTCTCACTGTCCAGAAAGTTAGGTATATGAAAATGATCCTATTGAGTTCATTGGTATGTGCTATCTTCTTTTGCCTCAGGTATAGCAGGCTACAGAATTAAATCCTCTGATGCCACATGTAGGTTTGGAAATTTTCTACAAGATTGCTTTCAACTCTTTCTTACTAATTTTTCTTCTGCTTGACGTTAAGTAAAATGCCACCACTTTAAGGAGAAGGTGGTGATCCCATACTGGTAGAAGAGGCTACTATGCATAAGATGATAATTGAGATGAGGATAACACATATTGATATCAAAGGCCTGGGTGGTATAAGAACAAATTATAGACAGCCAATCACAGAGCATTAAAGGGATGAAACTTTGAAAGCCGACTATAAATGATTATCAAGAGAACAAAGAACATGTATCCAACACATGCAAAACATGGTATAGACAGTTTCAGGCTCTACAAGAGCAGGAGGAAAGAAAGAACACAAACAGAGAACTGCTCCGGTATGTCCTTAGCTGAGGATGCTGTATCTTAGCAGTACTGCTGCTTATATGCAGCAGGTTCTTCCTCATCTTGGGAAAAGAGGAAAAGGAAGGGGTTTTTTAATTTTCCTGTTCACCACATTTTTCTACTGATAACTTAGAAATAATATATAATTTTTTATATTCTACTACAAAACTGTTTTAAGTAAATCAGAATTTTAAAGAGCACTGTGTGAGCATGTCTTGTATATAGGTGCGCACTGATACTGCAGCACAGAGCTAGAGTAAACACAGATGAAACAGGAAGAAGTGTAGAAGGAAATGTTCTACTGAGATCACTTGGAGTTCTGTGTTACTTGAGCTCATTTTTTCACTCATATCTGCTTGGTTCTTTGCTTCTCAAACACTTCCTCCAAAGCCTGTTGTTTCCTAACAAACCAGTAAACACACATTCTATTGTAAGAAGATACTTCTGCCAAGTCACAGACACTGTAACCCCACAAATATGTGCAGGATGTTCCTATTTTAAGGTTAACAAGCAAAATTCCTATTCTAAGGAAGAAGTAAAAAAAAAAAAAAACTTTGCTGATACAAACTGACAGTTCACTTATATCAAATGCTGACATACCTGTTCATACCATAAGGCTATCATTATATTTTAACATGTTGTTATATGTTAGTCTTATTTTAAATCAATAAAATAATTTTACTACCACATCACTAGCTATCTTGTTGGTAGCTTAGGTCAATGGACAATAAGAACATTTTATCTTAATCACAATTGTTGGAAATTCATTAGGTAGTAAAAATGAGAAGAGGTTCAATTCCTTCCCTATTCAAGCACCTAAGTGATGTAAAATAAACAGATCATAGAATCATAGAATCACCAGGTTGGAAAAGACCTCTAGGATCATCAAGTCCAACTATTCCTATTAACCACTAAACCATGTCCCCAAGTACCTCATCCACCCTTTAAATACCTCCAGGCATGGTGACTCAACCACCTCTCCGGGCAGCCTGTTCCAGTGCCCAATGACCCTTTTCACGAAAAATTTTCTTTCTGATGTCCAGCCTGAATCTCCTGTGGCAGAGCTTGAGGCCATTCCGCCTTGTCCTGTTCCCTGTCACTTGGGAAAAGAGGCCAGCTCCCTCCTCTCCACAATCTCCTTTCAGGTAGTTGTAGAGAGCAATAAGGTCTCCCCTCAGCCTCCTGAGCTAAACAACCTAGTCTAGGCTAAACAACCCAGTTCCCTCAGCTGCTCTTCATAAGGCTTGTTCTCCAGCCCCTTCAACAGCTTTGTTGCTCTCCTCTGGACACGCTTCAGAACCTCAACATCCCTCTTGCAGCGAGGGGCCCAGAACTGAACATAGTATTCAACGTGAGGTCTCACCAGTGCCAAATACAGGGACAGAATATCCTCCCCGGACCTGCTGGCCACGCTTTTTCTCATACAAGCCAACTTGGCCACCTGGGCACACTGCTGGCTCATGTTCAGCCAGCTGTCAATCAACACCCTCAGGTCCATCTCCTCCGGGCAGCTTTCTAGCCACTCTTCCCCTAGTCTGTAGCACTGCAATCCTTAATTTTAAAATCAAAGTGAATAATTCTTTACTTTTGCACTAAAATTATACTCCTTTTTATTGTAGTGCAATTGCTAAATTTGTCAAGAACAAGGATTCTACCACAATCACTCACCACTGAGTGCTGTAAAGAGCTAGTGGTATCCTTCTTAGATTAGACCACTCTTTTTGTAACCTGCTTTTTTCTACACTCTATCCGGGACCTAAAGTGATATTTACTTGTTATTTGTTTAAAGTATGAATAATAAGTCCTATATCACTTTCAGGACTGAGAAAATCTCAAAGGGGAATTACCTCAAAGGGAGTTAGCTGCCTAGAGTATTTAAAAAATCTTGGTCTAAGTCTTGATAAGTATTTCTCCCTCTCATCTGTATATGAAGTGTCATCATTGTGCTGCAATTCCACATCCCATCACATCAGGTACAATATTTTGTCATCGGTCACATCTCTTAGAGAACTAAGGGAATGTTTCTGTGCAAATTGCAGAAGGGGGAGAGCCAAGATATTTAATTGCAAGAGCTGCAAGTGTTAAAGTTTTCTTAGAAGCGTAATCAATAACGCAGTTCTGCCTTTTATGCACTTAGTGAAGCACTAGATATTGAAGTTTGTACTTTACAGAAAGTTGGCTGTCAGTGGACAAGAATGTATTCATTAAGTATGTTAATTTTACCCTTGATATTGTCATTTTGTTCTTTGCAAAATTTGAATTCAAACTAATAAACAGGCCAGAAAAAAAAATACAGATGCTGACATACAGTGCCATTTTCTTTCCTCTAATCATGAATACAACAATTAATGACTTGCGTATACACAGAAATACATACACTGTAATCTGGCAATTCCTTAGACTAGCAAGGATTAGCAGTCAAACATGAAAAAAAGGTATTTTGGGCCACTGTACCTAGAGCTGTCCAACATTATAGGGGAGTACTAGCTGAGTAATGCACACAAAAGGTCTTAAATCTTTCTGTCCCCTCTATCCTATCCTTGAGCCAGACTGTTCAGACTGGCCTCAATTTCCTTTATGGATTTATTTCAAAATTCAGAATTTTTAAAAAATCTCTTCTTATGCCCATTCAGGACCAAAAAAAAAAAAAATATTACGTTCTTTTTCAAATATGATAATGTGTAACTTCAAAAATCATCCATTTGGAAAAATACTTCTGAAAGTTCCTCTTCAGTGCCCCATCTTTATTTTTCTAATACAAATTTAACTTTAAAATTCATTTATCTGAATGCTAATTTAGGCCATGTTTCTCATTAAATGATACACATACACATTTTTAATAACACCTCTCCAAAAGTAAGTCTATCTAACATTCAATGGAATAGATATTTCACATTCAAAATATCTATGGGCACTTCGTGAGAGTCAAGAAACAAGTATGGGGCAAGATAAAATGCAAGTAATCACTATTTGCGGAAGTCAGAAGTACTTTAGGCAGAGTTCTCAAATTCATAAACCTTCCTCTGAGGATTGCCTGGATGATTCTAAGACAAAAAATTTGTAATGCTTGCAACTGCTTACATTATGTGATATTATTAGATGTGGTGCGTTAAACATTTTCTTATTGAAGGAATGCAGACTACTCTTTGAATAAGAAGAAATATATAAAAGTGTATCAAAGTAGAGAAATTAATTAAGAATAATAGGAAATCACTCCAAATTAAAAAGTCTTATAACATGATCTGAAAATAGAAGAGCACAAGGACTTCTTTCTGTCCCTTCTGTTTGTTAGCCATTTTCCGTCTTGAATTCCTTCCCAGTGTGGCAACAGCTTTTTGATTGAAGAATGCTGGAGTTGTAGTTACAATATTATAAACATTGAGTACGCAATGCATAACAGAAAAGATATCCATGACAACAGTTTCCAAATTAGACTGAATGGAAAAAAAAGTCATTATTCCAGGCAAAAAAAAAAGGGAAACAAAAAAGGGAAAAAAAAAAACCAGCTTAGCTCTAAATTTTAAAAAAACAAGCAGAAACATGGACAATTATTACCTTTAACAGGCAAAGTCTACACGGTGACCACATCTGGCATAATTCCCACATGACATTACTGAAGAATGCACACCTTGATTTTGAAGCTGTCTTGAAGGTGATGAAGAAAGATCAACATCTACTTTGTGCATGAAAATACGAAAGTCGGCTTACTCAGCTGGTACTGTGAAGCGAGCTTGCCACAAACGAATCTTTTAAAGGAGAGATTATGGAATGAGGAAGTATAGGAGGTAGAAGAGAAACAAACTTTATATTGAGAGACATCATCATGGGAATTATGCTATGGGCAGGAAGACAGGAAATAGTTGTTAGATAGATTGAGGGGGAAGGGGAAGGCTGTAAAAGTAAAACAAACTGTTTCTCTTTTAGAGAGGAAAGTCAATCTTAGTCTCCCTAACCTAATACAAATAACTTTCTTTAGCATTTACCTGAAATGCAGGCTATTTGAAATGAGGTCTCTTATGAATTGTGATACATAAGACTTAGAGAACTTCAGTTCATGGTTTATTGTACTTAAATCATATGAGGAAAGGGACTACATATCAATTTATACAAAAATTCAACACTAGCAACCGCTACTGGGTTTCCTAGGTGATACAATATTCACATGTGAGCTTTTTCAGACTAAATATATATCAGACTCAATGTAGGATGGCAGGGCAGCTAGTGCCTTATACCATTTTTATCTTACACACTGACAAGCATCTGCCATTTATAATAGCTTTACTCTTCTTGTGTGCATTTCCATGTGCGGGTAATACTGACTTAATTGTCATATTGACCGGAGGTTACTGAAAAACAAAAATGCATGCATAGCAGAAGAGAAGATTTTGTTTCCTCTCCCAACCCTACAACTATACTAAATGAACTAAACATTTGTTAGTGTGTTAATCTCAGACCTTCTTTAACCTTTGCTGTTATGTTCTGTTGTTATTGTTTCTACCATTGCCTCCAGCCAAGCCAAGTTTTTTAAAGCTGGTTAATAGGAACCTCTATTCAGAAAGCCTATTGAAACAACAAGAACAATTAAGTCCTTTTCATGCATTACAAAGCAAACATTGCAAGCACTGTTGGCCTTCATCAAATGTACCATAACAATACTATTCAACATTGCTAAGAGCTTAGGTAAAGTAGAATGACATCACTGAGACAGAAAGCAATGAGGGATAAATAAAATAGACATGTTCCTAAAGGCCGATTAGCCATTAAAAGGTCTTGAGAAAAAATGGCTAAGAAGAAGTGCTGAGCAGTCAGGTTTATGCATTCAGCTGCTTTTCATCACCCTTCCTACAGAAGAGAAAAAAAAATATGAGCTACTGAAGGAGGAGGGGCTGCATTCAATTTCAGGCTAATTAAAAGTCATGAGTGACTGTTAACTAGGGCTTAACCATAGAAGAAGGTATAGGGAATAAACTAAGGCAGTCTTCAGTGATTATAAACTACTATGGCCTTTGAGCAGCAGGTTCAGCTTCCTTTTTAGGATGGAAGAACAACTATGGAAACATTCTGTGAGGCTTGTGTATATGGCTTATGGTTCTATCCTCCATTTGATAAGGCCCAAGAAGACACTTTAAAGGTGCTTTCACTTAGCTGAAACTGGCAGAAAACAGAGATCTGTGAATCCTTTTGTAAAAAGTAAAGAAGCTGTAAGGAGTCTGTTGCAAATTTAACCCAGAAAACGCCCCTGCTTTTGAATAGTTCTAGCTATTCCATAGCTTCAGCTGGCTTTTTCTTTGCTTGTTTCTCGCCTACCAATGTGACCTACACCCTTGAAGGGATGACCTTCAGCAGATTAACATGATCTATAGCAGCAGTTTGACAAGTTTGTGAAAGCTTCAAAACTTTGATTCTTCTAGCGTGCCTCATGTCTAAGCTCATGATCAATTTTTTTATTTTCAAATTCTGTATATGCTTTCTCTGGCAATGGGAGATGGACATTTTTCAGTCACTTTTGTAACGTACTACTCCAGACAAAGACCCTCAAATCTGTTTAGTTAAAGTTTACATATACATTCAAGTAGTTAGAAAAAATGAAAACCAAAGACTGAGGCAGATAAAGTGATCCTGGAATGAACAATGAAAAAGAAAGTGTGTAGGTCAGAGTTGAGAAACAAGCAATTGAGCCATCTGAGCAAATCAAAGTGGTGCATAAAAAGATAAGACTAAATTATCTGACATTTAAAGTAAGAAAAGAGCCTTCTGATAATGCTAACAAAGTGATTAAAAGAAGTGAACTTGAATCTCAGGAGTGAGAATTTATTTTTAATGAGGGATTAAATTTAAGATTTCTCATAATGTGTTAAATGTCTTGATTAGTCGCTTAACCATTAATGGAATGGTTCCAATCATAAGTAACCAGATAAAACCACAGAAAGACAGACATCCTAGCTACTCATAAGCTGCTATTTATTGTCAGCATAATGCTGCACATTGTAGTAAATGCCATCATCGTAACAACAAATCCACTTGCCTACCTGTGGTCACCTTATTGCTGGTTTCGTAGTTATGTTCTGTGTCTTCACATCTCAGATTAATGTGTGATACTTGCAGGCCCATTCTCCAAGAAAAGCCCAAAAGGAGTGGTTAAAAAGAGGCAAAATCAGCACTCAGATGTATTCAAGTCATGGTCCTGCAGAGCCATGGTCAGGGCAGCTTTAGTGGTGGCTGCACCAAGGGCCACTCATGGAAACAACATCGAGAGACTTAAATGGCACCTAGGGAGCATCAGCAACAAGAATGCAGCAAACAGGCTAAGGCAAACAGGGTGTGGTGCATCAGAGGGGCGTGGTGAAACAGTTTGCACAGCAGTTTGCACAGGCAGGGCAAGCAGGGAAAGCATGTGGACAGGGCACTGGACTTCACCCAGTAGGACCAGGGAGCCATGATGTCTGCTTAGCAGAGAATTAAGGTCTCTGCAAGCTCTGCACTGGCTGTGACTGATGCAGCCACACAGACAGAGCCCCACTGGGTGCATGCTGCCATCCAGATGCAGGGCTGCAGGGCGTGCTCCCCTCTTGCACTGATATCAGACAGGGAGGTGTGGTTGGGTGGCGGAACTCCTCTGCTTGGGAATGGAACTTGAGGAGAAAGTTAGCAGACTGAGGACCATCAGGGAGTGTGAGAGGGAGATTGGCTACTGGAACAACACCCTTATACTCAAGGAGCAGGCATGCCTCATGCAACAGAGGACTCCCCATCCTCACTCCACTCAGCTGAACAGAGAAATTTGGAGATGGAGGGGAATGGTAGCGGGTTCCTGCCCAGCACAGCAGGTGTGTGTCCCCTGTGTCAACCTTAGCCTTCCAGGTTCCCTTGCACAATAGATACAAAGTGAATAGATACAAACAGGAACTGAATGCTAATGTGGATGATGGGTCTAACAGCCTAGAAACTTTCTCAAGACTTCCTAAGCCATCCACCAAAATGGTTTCTGTAAAGAAAAAAAGGCAGGTCATTGTTGAGGGAACTCCCTTCGGAAAAGAACAGAAGGCCCAATCTGCAGACCAGATGCATTACATAGGGAAGTCTGCTGCCTACTTGGAGTTTCAGTTAGAATATGTGGAAAGAAAACTTCCAGCTCTGGTCAGACCCAGGGATTATTATCCACTATTGAATTTTGAAGTAGGCAGTACTGAAATCTCAACAAGAAAGTGAGGGCAATTAAAAGGGACTTCAGGGCTTTGGGACAAATGGTGAAGGGATCAGGTGCACAGGCAGTGTTCTCTTCTGTCATTCCTGTTACAGGAAATGATGAGGGAAGGAGTAGGAAGAGCCAGGTAGAATATAACTGGCTCCAAACCTGGACTGAGGAGCAAAATTTTGAGGTGCTTTTTTTTGACCATTTGTTGTCCTACACAACACCAGACTTGCTGACAAATGATGGGGTACATCTGTCCCCAAGGGGCAAAAGGATGCTTACCAAGAAGGTAGCAGGGCTCATCAATGGAGCTTTAAACTAGATATGAAGGGAGAGGGGGACAAAACCAGACTTTATAGAAAAAAGCCTGGGAATGGCACTCCAGTGTCTGAGGGATGGGGTGCTGACGAGGCCCTTTAGCTTAACCCCTCAGAGAAAGTGGGGGATAGCACTCCAAGGGGCAGCAAAGATGCAAAGGTTATTGATGGGTTAGGAACTACAGTAAGTAGTCATTTAGAGATTAAGATTATTCCCCTCAGGAGCATAGCGGGACCAACAGCCCAACTGAAGTGCATCTACACCAACGCATGCAGCATGGGCAACAAACAGGAGGAACTAGAAGTCATTATAAGGCACAAAAACTAGGATGTATTTGCCATCATGGAAATGATGTGGGACAGCTTGCACTACTGGAGTGCTGACATGGTTGGCTGTAAAGTCTTCAGGTGGGATAAGCAAGAAAGAAGAGATGGTGGGGTAGCCCGTGGTGTTAGAAAGGTTTTGATTGCCTTGAGTTTAATGATGGTGATGACAGGATGGAGTGTCTATGGGTGAAAACCAGTGAAATAACAAATAAGGCAGATTATTGAGGTGGGAGTCTGCTGTAGACCACCCAGCTGTGAAGAAGAGACTGATGAGATATTCTACAAGCAACTGGGAGAAGTCATGATTGCTAGCCCTGGACCCTGGCTGGGCCTGAAGGGTTACGATAAATGGAGTTAAATCTGGTTGGAGGCTGGTCACAGGTGGTGTTCCCCAAGGCTGATGTTGGGTCCAGTTCTGTTCCATATCTTTATCAGTGACCTGGATGAATGTACCCTTAGTAAGTTCGCAAATGACACTAAGCTGGGCAGAAGTGCTGATCTGCTTGAGGGTAAGGAGGCTGTACAGAGGGAGCTGAACAGGATCGGTGGGCTGTCACCAATGATATGAGGTTCAACAAGGCCAAGTGCCAAGTCTTGCACTTGGCACACAACGACCCCATGCAGCGCTACAGGCTTGGTGACAAATGGCTGGAAAGCTGCATATCACTCAGACGGAAAGAGAGATACTTTTTCATGGCTGGATTTTTTCAGCTGAAGATAGGATGTTTCTAGACCTTTTCTTTTAACCAACTCCTAGAACAGATTTAATTACCCCGTGTATCAGACAGGACTTCATATTATTCCTTCATTTTTAAAAAATGTCTGTGATATGAGCAGAGTTACCAAAGAAAGATAAAGAGACCTTTGTAGCTTGAATTCAAGGTAACAAATTGTCAAAGAGTTGATATATGTAGCCCTTAGACAGCAACAAATCAAAATTCTTTATTTTGATCCTTCTTTGAAGAGGAGCATGTAATAGGAGATAGTCTTGTGAAGTTCAAAACTGTTAACGGTGGTGGGTTTATAATTAATCTATCATTGTCTGGACGCTGAAAGTGAAATTAATTACTCTGTGATTTAGAATAAAATCCATTATACTTCAACTTAGTGCTGGATTTATTCAAGGAAAGAGTGCATATGTAATAGATCCAAAGACCCTCAGAAGAAGCTCCACAAACAAGAAAATTGGGAAGATACAAAATGTTTTAAGATTTGTTTTATGTTGTATATTATAGAGAGGTAATAGCTTCTTCTAGGAGGTACAGAGCTCTTTATTGATTTTGAAACATGACAGGAAAAGTTGTTCAGATGCAATAGCCTGTCTTTTACATTAAAATACTATGAAAGAGAACATAACCACCTACGACAGAATTCATATTTCAAAAACAAAGATCATATATGTCTTGTAATAATAGTATTTTTTAAAGACTAGTAGTTTTAAAATTTAGTTCAAAAATGTGTTGGAGAATCAAGAAATTAAAAAATCATGAATCAGCAGACTAGATAGATCACATAGGAGAGTACTTCATTTATCTTAAGCAGAAGAGTCCTCAAAAATCTTTGTGGACAACTTATAGTTGAAATCCTTTCTGGAGCACGAAAAGATGGGGGTCATGATTTTAAACAGAGTGGTAGAACATATTCGGGTTAAGCTTCAATAGTTTTAACCAGTGTGATCAGGCAAACTACAACTGCATAAGATGCAAATTATTAAATCTGTATCTATTTTTATGTCCACCTACATGTGTGTGTATTTTACAGTCATTTATAATTGAAGGACTTAGAGAGGACAGCTTATTAGCATAAATAGAAAGTCTTAAAAAACAGCACTAAAGAAGAATACTAAAGAGCTTTTCAAGACCCTTCCTCTAGCAAAGTTAACCTTCTGGCTATAGAAAAGAAGTAAAGTACTTTTTGAAAAGGTTAGTCGCACTTAGCTGTGATGTTAACATGTACATGTCAGAATTTCTAGGTAAATACAAATGTACATATATATGTGGGTGTACATATGGATACACACGCACAGACACACGTGCTGGGTTGCACCTGTGTCAAGTCAAAGTTGCCAGCATTCATTAATTGCACTGTAATATTATATTCCTATCTGAATAGTTATAAACTGGGAAAGTAATCTGAAGAGGATATTGAGCTTCTTGTTCCCATGTATTCTTCTTCTCTATTTATGTTTATACCTTTCTGTTCTTCTGTTATCCTATCTATCCGGTACCAAGAATTCTCAGACAAGAACGGGCAGCACTGTGCACGGTTGTCACTTTTGTCCCATTTGGCTGCTGAAGAACCACTAAATCTGACAGCAAAAATTACTGTAAGAGCCTTGTCTCAGCCAAGGCCAGAGCATTCGCTGCAGTAGACAAGAAATGTGTGGGCAATTAAGCCAAACTGTTCTGTTAAGGCTCCAAGGATGAGCAAAGCAAGATGTTTTCAAAGTCTATTGCTCAGCCATTTTTAAGCGATTTCCAACAGAAACACAAAATTTCTATAAAGACTTCCACCCAAGCGAATTTACCCTCCATGTAATTTAGTGCAGGCATGATATATTCTTACAATGTGGTTTTAAACCCGTAGATGTGTTGAGTCACGACACTGAATAAAAATAATTTGCAGTGCCCTAGAGTATTATTGCAACTGAAAGCTTACTTTCAGTAAGATAACTTTTTTAATAAACAGAAGAAAAAATTGATTTCATTGAGATGCCCTGGCAAGGCCTGAAAGCAATCCTGAATCTGTACCTATATGTTATTACCAGCTTTGCTGGCACACGGTTGATTTCAGTCTGAAGAGTTTTCAATCTTTTACCACTAAAAAAAAAGAATACTGTTTCCCACCGTCCTGGTTTAGCCCTCCCCCCCAACCAGATCAGTGGCTAAAATGAAAGAGAGACTTACAGACTCTAAACCAGCTTTAATGAAACAGTAATAATAAAAAAGAAGATAAGAGTATCAATAAGAAAATAATAAAATATATAAACATATAGAAAACCAATTCAGTGACTAGTACATCACTGCTGATGCTGCAGGGCAGGAGCGGGGAAGGTTCTAGACTGGACTTGGAAGCAGGTGGGAGCTGGACTCAGGAACTGGATCCAGAAACTGGATTCAGGAACACATGGATGGGTTCAAGGACAAAAAGACAGGTGAGGTCTTCCCTGAACATCAGCCATCAAAGAAACAAGACTCATCCTCATGATCTCTAAGCTTTTAGACTGATTATGACCTGTATGGCATGGAATACTTCATTGGTCAGGCTTGGGTCACCTGTCCTGTCTGCCCCTCACTGCAGGTTCAACCTCTTTTGCCAGCAGCTCTGGGATGGCCTTAATTTGCATATGAAGAGGTGTAAGCAGTGGCCTCTCTACACACTAGTGACCCGTTAGGTTGATGATAATTATCAGGCTGAAAGGTCAGAGTTCTGACATTTCAACTGTTCAGAGTTCATATGTTGTGCTTTAGCCAAAACCAGAACACCCACTGCTTCGTTATTGCAATCTCCTTCTGCCCTAGAAGACATCCTAGTTATAAACAAATATATTTGTATCTATCTGAAGCACATAAAAGCATCCTGATATGTTTTTTCTGTTACAAAAGAAGATTAACCTTGATGATTTGTTCAAATGTGTGAGTTACTGCTGTGGTTGATATTTTTTCTTTTGGATAAAAGTATTATTTTAATTCATGAGACAATTTTTGAAAAATGAAATAGAAAAGCAAAACAGGGAATATCAAACCATTACTTCACAAGCTGGATTTCCTTTATGAGTGATTCACTAAGGAACCAAAGCCAATATGACAAAAAGCCATGTGTTCTGGGAAAAAGTATAAATACAAGCCATAACTGGTTTCTGAAATTTGCACTATAACAAAATAGGCATTTTCCCAGCCATTTTCTCAGTTATTTAATGCGAAGCATCTAGATAGCACCAAGGATGATGATGATAGAATAACAGTTGTTTAGAGGTACAATAAAACTTTGTACCAAAGTTAATATTAAGAAAATCAGCTTTGTCAGTTGTGAGGATCAGGAAACCTCAGAGACACAGTTTTAAAATGTTTCCTTCTATTCTACAACTTCCAATATAATATTGTCTATTTTTTTCCAGTGCACTCTATCATGAAGACTACAGAATGATGTAGGAAAATTTCATCAAGTTGGACACTTGATAGGCTACTATACTAAAGCCACTATTCAAAGCTCCTGCTTGTGGAACTTCCTTTGTAAAAAAATGTTCTTTCTGAGATAAAATGTTATGGACAATATTTTTCTTTCTGTTAGTAAAACATTAAAATCACTCAGTTCAGATATGCACCTGAAACTTTCCAGAATATGCTGACCACCATTCTGACTGACATCTATTTCACAGTACCTTAGTCACCCTCAGCTGCTCAAAACACGCTCAGAAGTTTTCCAAAGTGGATCCAGTACCAATTGCAACTTCCTTCTGCTTGCACCAGTGCAACGCACTGGTCTGGTTCGGCAGGAAGGGCAGAGGTAGGTGGTCTTCTGAGTATTTACAAGGCAGCATGAAAGTGGCAACACTTGCCTCCATTTTCTTTGAGCTCAGTGAAATGTACAGGTTACAAGAACTTGGCGAAAGGTTGGTTTTTTTACAAAACAGCAGCAGCTCAAATACAGTCAATGCCACCCAAAGTGATAATGTCAAGGGGAGGAGAGTGGAGGGGAGGGGACAAAGCAGGAAAAGAGGACTGTAACAGAAAAATAGTCACCACCCAAATGGAACCAGTGAAGATTTCAGCATCAAACTTGGTCCATAGGGCAGTGGGCACATGTGTGCTTTTGGCACAGGTTATTTAGAAAGGAGCTCCATCCCTTTGCACATGAGGAGCACAGAGGAGGGGTCTTCTCATCATTACACAGTATCCCTACTGGAAAGTTCTCGAAATGGAGCATGTGTACAAGACCCTTCTGGAAGGTTCTGGAATTGGATCTGGGAGTTTTGGGGGTCACTTACAGTTCAAAATACCCTTTCCAGAATAGCCACTGCTTGAACTCTTTGGGTGCCTGTGTGCAGCCAGGAGTGCTCTTGCCTCTTCAGGCCAGTTAGAGAGAGTCAGAAGTTTTTTGCCTCTTCACAAATTGCAAAGCCCCCTCCCTTCTCTAAGCATAGCCCCCAAACACTGGGGCAGGAAGATGCCAAAAGGCCAGACTGCTTAAAGCCCCCAAGCACACACAATTTTACATTAAGACAAGTGTTTAAAACACAAATAATACAGAAATCAACCCTTAAAACCAGTTATGGCCAAAATTGCACACAGACTTTATTAAAATACTCTCTGCTACTCCATGCCTTACAGGAACTACCTGAGAGCAAGGGATTAGTCTTACACTATAATCCCCTAGTTCTTTTCGTCTCTTTCAGTACTTGAATTAAAATAGACAACTTGTTTTGTAATACTTGTCTACTAAACAGGCATTTGGTTTATATTGCAGGCTACTGCTGACAAAGGGTGTTCAAATATCTTAGTACTAAAGAACTATACACAGTCCAGTATACTTACATTTACACAAATACTTCTTCAGTGATCTGAAAATACAAAACCTCAAAAGTGTATCACATGTATGTGTGTATATATATACACAATCACATACACACAAATTCTTTGCTAATGCACAGAAAAACTTCATCGTGTATTTACGCTTAGTCCTTGCAAAGGTACTCTATTATAGTGCCTTCATCCCAGTTTTTGCATTACACCTTTATCTCTACTGCCACTGATTTTTACAACCGCTAAACCAATATCAAAACACTAGTAGCACTTAAGTCAATAAAATTCTTACTTTTTAAGATTATTTGAACATTCTTGCCTTATCTAACTTCTAAATTTACTTTATGGGGCTATATAGCTCTTTAACACTCTTTAAAGGAAATATTTGAAAGAGGCTCTTAGGAAAAATAGTTCATATATGCTCATCATATGATTCAAGAACGAAAAAGGGTAAACAGAAAATGGTAGGGGAACTAATAATAATAATGTACCTCTTGTGGTTGTTGTGGCACATTCAATTCAGATTCTCTTTCAAAGGCTTACTGATGGAAATTCAGTCCTATTTTCATTTAAGTCTGTGACTAATCTTTAATTGACTTCAGATGCAAGCAAGGCTGAGCCTACAATAAAAACATTAATTTAAGAGGAAATAAAGTGAGATGAAAAATCAGTTTCTACAGAGCATATGCCACCAAAGAAGACCTTTCCTTTTAATGGATTAAGACACCACTTTTAAACAACAAATGGTCATATCAAATAAACATTTAAATATAATGTTGAAGGGCAAAAGAAATGGGAATTTATGACCATTACGTACTTGAGATATTTTATTTTGTTTTGATGTCTTCTTTTCCTCTTTGCGGAGGAGATTCTAAGAAAAAGAGCAATGTTTCCTGTAATTTCTTTGTAAGTCGTATGTGTTGTATTCAGTTGCACATAACTGTCATCTGCAGCTGCTATGTTAAGGAAAAGACAACAGTCATCTAGGCAAACACACATAACCTTGGAATCAGCAGTTACTTAGAACAGCTGTTTCATAAACAAAACATAACAAAAATGCTATTTTCAAAAACTTAGTCCCTCGCTTCAAGAAAAAATACACCTAAACACACCGTAGGCTTTTCTTCTTCCCTAGTACTCCAGCACTACATACCATACCCCATTCATTCTACAAAGCATCAGCCTCCTGAGATGAGCTTTGCTCCTTTCTTTTTCCTTCTCATAAAAAAGGCCTTATATGATTTGTGCATCTATAAATGTAGATAGTATGTTGGAAATGTAGATAGTATGAAAGGCTTTTGAATTCATTGAATGCAGGCCTGGGTCACATCATCTGGAAATTAGTTTTCCTTTTACTCGGGGAACGGGAAGGAGTTGGATCCAAGGCTTTGGTTTTGGCTTGTCTTGGAGTTAATGAAAACATACAAATCAGGAGATGACTTTCCCTAGCTCAGGTGTGATGACATTCAGGAATTCCATTTAGCTAGGAACTACAAAGTAGGACAGATCAAAACATAACAGTTGTGACCTATCAAATTCAGATTCCTAACCTCCATTTGCCCTAGCAAACAAATTAGAATTATCACATTTGAAAGCCCCTTCAGGTGGCAAAGCAAACTTGATGCTCTTCTGTTCCAGGTGAACACTCTAACAGCCAATCTGCCACAGGAAACTCCAAAGCTTTGGACTGAAACATGGTGCCACTACATTTGCATCAAGTCTGACCATGGGTGTAAGGAAGACTAGCACACCGAGACTCTCTAAGCAGACTGACAAAGTAATGGGGCTTGAGTACATGTAAACATAAGATGAACACAGAGTTAGTCAGCAGCAGAAGAAAAAAAATCATTTCTAGCATAATCTTGTGTTCCTGAGGAGGTCTGAGAAAAACAACAGTTGTGTGAACATCAGAATAAATGAAAGGATGGCTTCCAATAAAGTTGTTGAATGACTTTTTAACAGCACTGTTCTAAGTGTGACCTCGCTCATCCTTACAGATCAAAGAATCCATGTGGGGAAGAAACATTGCAAAGTCCCACCACATGAAAAGCTGATTCATGTGACTTCTCCCCTATCTAATAAGGGAAGAGCTTCTAATGGAGCCTTGCCTTCAGAGGAGAAATTGCTTCCGACTTCAAAAAAAATCCTGAATTTGTTTGTGCAGCGAGTGAGTGTAAAGGTAGAAAAGACCAGTAAAGGAATACATTGTGTAAACTTTGTTCCCATAGGAGAACAAACTGAAAACTGAGACCCTAATGGAGTTTAGACTGCTCCAGAGATATGTGATACTGGAGCAGGCTTATGCCATGGAACTTAACTCCAGGTACATTTGCAAGTACAAAAGACACTCCTTCCTCAATTTTAGCAGTGAAATATGGTGCTGTAGTTAATAAAAGTAATGCTACTAGACATGTGATTTTTAAGAGATCTGAGAAGTCTTTGATTATTTAAAAGAACCAAAAATACATTAATAAAAGTACTACACATAACAGCAGTTACCGTGGAAAATTAAAGCTGTCAAGAAGCTTCTGCTTATACTCCGTGAAGCAAAACACACTATAACCCATCCAATGCTGCCAAACAGCTCATTGTAAGAAAGAACAAAATAGACACCAGGTTTCATCCAAATACTTTTGAAAAAATGACAAAAAAAAAATTATTTCTATTTTCTCTAAGAGCTCTATAACAAAATTACATACTGCTTGTGTTCAAAGCAATTCTAAAATGTTGTGATGTCATTTATAGAGCTACTTTTTCATAGTATGCCCACCAAAGTTAGATGATTGTGTCCTGGAATTTTCTTCACAGTTGAGTCAATAGAAATTTTCCTAATCCTAATAAAAGTACAGAATCATTTGGGTTTATCCTTTGCATATGATATAGCATGTCACTCCATTTATGTATTCAGCTTTACTACCTTGAAGTGAAAAAAAATCAGCTCATATCTAGAAAATGAAATTAATTACAATAGCAAAATTAGCACACATATAGCACACATTATATATATATATATATAATTTACATACACGAAAATTCTTTCCAAATAGCCATTTGTGTCAGATTGGATATATGTGTCACTCCTTTCATCTACTGAAAGCAAATGATTTACCAAATTCATTTATTTTTATCCCAAATGACTATCTGCATTTCCTCAGAGTAAATCACAACTGTGACCTAGGCAAAGGCATTTTAATATGTTAACATGTTAAACATGTCAGCAACATCACATACATTCTTCTAAACAATGTGATTTAATAGATTACTTTATAGATTTTATAGATTAATTTATAGATTAATATCCTATCTGCATATGTAGATGAAGTATTAAAATAAACTTTATTACCTGAAAATATAAACCCATTCTTCGACTTCCCCTTTCAGTCAAGATTCTCTCAGTATTTTGCAGCTGTGGTATATCATATTTTCACTTACTAGAAGATTGTTACTCTTGTGTCAATACAGTCAAATATTGTCCAATATACACAACTGAATATACTGTCTTAAGCTGAACAGACCTTCCGTTCCCACTCAGCACTATTAAACATGTAAAGGTATTCCTGTGTTATCTTAGCACAGTGACAAAAATCCACACACAGTTTCTCACATCCCAAACCATAATCCTAGGTCGAAGTAAATACACTTTGGACAACTCAGTAAAGCCTGAAGTAGCTCTATAAGTAAAATTTACAAAGCAGAAAAGCAACTTTTTGCTTGTGAACTGATCTACTGAAGCTGTACATTGATCTAAACTGCTCTCTACGGCTTGCCAAAGACACTCAGCACTATTGTCATTGAATTATTTCTTCCTGTCTGCCAAAGAAAATCCCTAATTCTCATAACACTTTGATCTTGAATACTGTTTTCAGTTTTGGACCCCTCACTACAGTAAGGATATTGAGATGTCCAAAGAAGACCATTGAATCTGGTGAAAGGTTTAGAGAATGAGTCTTATGAAGACCAGCTCTGTCAGCCAGGGTGGTTTAGTCTAGAGAAGAGAAGCCTGAGGGGAGACCTTATCACTCTCTACAGTCCCACCTATAGCAAGGTGGGTGTCAGTCTCTTTTCCCAAGTAACAAGAGGATGAGGCCTCAAGTTGCACCAGGGGAGGTTTAGGTTGGTTATTGGGAAGAATTTCTTCGCTGAAAAGGCTATCAAGCATTGAAAGAGACTGCCCAGGGAAGTAGTTGAATCACGCTCTCTGGATGTATTTAAAAGACTTATTGATGGGACACTTAGGGACGGGGTTTATTGACTTGGCAGTGTTAGGTTTGTAACTGGACTCAGTGATCTTAAAGATCGTTTCCAATGTCAATGATTCTATGATTCTATAAAACACTACAGTGATCTTCAAACTAGGCAGGTCAAAACCTTGAGGTGGTGGCTGGCAGTTAAGATAAATAAATTAGTGGTGGCTATCTCTGTCAGGAAAAAGGAAATAAGGAGATGTCCATATGGTGGGTCCACATTTTTTATTCCACCTATAAGCATCACTCTTTAAAGGACCATAAACTTATCCGTGACATTCTTTATTTCCTAGTATCAATTTCCCAAGGAACTAAAAATTATAAAAAAACCTAAGCTAACTGCCACTTTGTGTGAGACAACAAAAATAAAAGATGAAAAAAAAAATTTGCTTTACAGATCAGTGTACAACTTAAGCAATTAGTTCATATGCAGTCAGTCTATTGTGGAAATCTGATTTATGGGACCAGTCCTGCCTTTACTGAGTTGTCTGAAGTGGTTTTACCTCAGGCCAAGGAGTATGGATTGAGATGGGAAAACCAGTTTCTAAGAGAAACTGGGTTTGTTTTTTCCTGGCTTACTTCATCAAGTGTAATGAGTAAACATTAACAAGGGCTGGGACGCTTCCACTTCCAAAGCACAGCCAAGCCAAGAATTGTATTACCTATTCAGCAGCCACAGTTGAACAAACAAAACATTTTTATCTCCCTGGAAATGAAAAAAATCTTCGGTCATTCCCAAAAGACAAGACATCCATGTTAGTCTCATTCCGGTTTGATAGTATATCACTAAATAATCACACTCACCTCACTTACCTCACTCTGCATTATCTACCCTCATCCCTTACTTACTCTCTACAGAGCCATATATGGAGCAGTTAAACTCTCTTGTATTACTTTCCACAGTACACTTTTTTTAAGTCACATACAATGTTGTATTAATAGCACATACAGGCAAGGAAGGAATTGATAGCAGCTGCAGTCCTTGCCCAGGCAGAAGAACTGTGTGGGTGACTCTGTGACCACTGATGAAGAGGCCTTCCCTCATGACAGCTGCATGGGAGATCCTAAGAAATGGATTAACGATGCGTGTTTCACCATGTGTTCGCACATACATCTCTATGGAAACACTCCTGTTGTAGGATGGAAAGATGCCTTTGGTGCCTGGGGTTGTAAGAGAAATAAAGCCATTACTAGTTCTACTACAAAAGTTTCCTATACTGGGCACTGAACAGATCATAAGAAAAAAATTGTCTATAGTACTTTTCTTCTTTCTTCATGGATTTTGTGACTTACCCTCTATGCAGACTTAACAGTAGTTCTTAGAGCAGTTGTTTAGTGCCAGGAAGTTCCACTATTTGTCAGAAATTTTTTACTCTTGCTGTCCCAAAACATTGCAATTTGAATATGGCAAGCATGGAGTAAACATGTCTGAAGACTGTGTTTACAGGCCCCTCATATTGCCACTTGTTAACTAAGAACCAGACTCTGAGGATTTACTGATTAATATTTAAAACAACAAAAACAACAGCAAAAGTCGTTCATGAAGTAGTTTTGTTCTGGATAGCAGTGATCCACCAGCCCTATGAGAATAGATCCTTTCCATGCTGCATTGTGAGATTCAAAATCTGCCATTTCCAAAACGGCACTCACATGTCAGGGGGGTAACTAAATTTCAAACTATTTGGATTATTTTTATGTACTGTATGTCAAAATTCTAGAGTTTAATTCTGCCATGATGACAATGTTAGGAACATATCACAGTCATTGACAATTCTGTCAATGAGCAGCCAAGCAGGACAAGGACTGATCAATGAAGTGTCCTGCTGTAGATCTCTGTTGTAGTCTCTGAGTCTCCATGCATTTACTAGCAGCACAGACTATTTTGAGATGTTAATTCCAGATTCTTTAAGGAGCATTTCTTTGGGATATGTGGTGGCCTGTTATAAGTTAGTCTGTTTTGTGCCTCACTCGGATATATTTCTGTTTCATTAGGAGACTTAGGAGAAAACAACTTTTTTTTTTTTTTAATAATCTCTATCTATATCTAGAGTGTAAGAAGCAAAGGAGAAGCTTATCTTTTGTTTTTGCAGTATTTTCAAAAGAAATCAGTTTTGTCTATGTGTTATCTTGTCTTGCAATGCAAATAAAATTATTTGCTGCCTTAGAGAAAACACCCAGAACTCTTAGGCAGCAGGTATTCTATGTGCACTTCAGAGGGCATTAGGACTGTGCCATATAGAGAAAAATATCAATGTAGAAAACATAACAATTTAGATGTATTTGAAATCTATATCCAAATCTCTCTTCAGTCTGTAATCTGACTCAGCTGGAAATGATGCTGCCTTTGCCCAAAACTGGTCAGATGTGGATAATGAAAAGATTAATTTCTCTCTCTCCAAGAGAGCAATAGCAGCTGAGGAATGGCTTTAGGCCACTCAATCTCACTTGCATCCCAGCTAACAGCTGTGCAAACCACAGAATTTTTACTACCCAGGGGTTTATTTAAATGTTTTTTCTCTTTTGATGTACTGTTTATATAAACTCAAAAGACTTTTGCTTTGAATGAATCTCAAAACAAGACTCTCCTTTGTTGATTTTACCTATATCTTGAATAATATGCTTTGTACAAGTTTCATCTCAAAAGAAATAAAAAGAATTATCTCTGAGGAACTATTTTAATAGATATTACAGTTGATTACTCGGTAAGTCTGAATGCATTAGAAATTGTAATAAACAAGCATGTTATTGCTCGGTGCTGACATTCATGAGTTAGAAGAACAAGACTAGTCCCTGCAAAACCAGAATCATTTCTTTAACTGAAGTCCTAAAGATATGGGATTTTAGAACTAACTGCCAATCACTAAAACTTTTACTTAGAAACCAACATTGGCGTGATAGCATTATTTTTTCAGATCTGAATACTTAGCAAATAACCCAGAACCAATACATTCTCTTCACATTTTACATACTTCACCAGAGTTTAAACCATATTTTTGGAGTTATGAAGTCATAAAGGAGTGAACTAATGAAGACTTATCTGCTGAAAGGATTCACATGATTTACCTGTTCCAGTGCCCGATAACTCTTTCTGTGAAGAATTTTCTTCTGATATCCAGCCTGAACATCCCCTGGTGGAGCTTCAGGCCATTCCCCCTTGTCCTGTCCTCAGTCACTTGGGAGAAGAGGCCAGCTCCCTCCTCTCCACAACCCCCTTTCAGGTAGTTGTAGAGAGTAATAAGGTCTCTCCTCAGCCTCCTCTTCTCCAGGCTAAACAACCCCAGCTCTCTCAGCTGCTCCTCGTAAGACTTGTTCTCCAGCCCCCTCACCAGCTTCATTGCTCTTCTCTGGACACACTCCAGAGCCTCAACATCCTTCTTGTGGCGAGGGGCCCAGAACTGAACACAGTACTCAAGGTGTGGTCTCACCAGTGCCGAGTACAGAAGGAGAATAACCTCCCTGGACCTGCTGGTCACACCATTTCTGATACAAGCCAAGATGGCATTGGCCTTCTTGGCCACCTGGGCACACTGCTGGCTCACGTTCAGTCGGCTGTCAACCATTACCCCCAGGTCCTTCTCCTCTGTACAGCTCTGCAGCCACTCTTCCCCCAGTCTGTAGCGCTGCATAGGGTTGTTGTGCCCCAAGTGCAGGACCCGGCATTTGGCCTTGTTGAACCTCATGCCATTGGCCTCAGCCCAGCCGTCCAGCCTGTTAAGATCCCTTTGCAGAGCCTCCCTACCCTCCAGCAGATCCACACTTCCACCCAGCTTAGTGTCATTTGCAAACTTGCTGAGGGTGCACTCAATGCCTTCATCCAGGTCATTGATAAAGACATTGAACAGGGCTGGACCCAGTACCGAGCCCTGAGGAACCCCACTTGTGACTGGCCTCCAGCTGGAGTTTACTCCGTTTACCACCACTCTCTGGGCCCGGCCATCCAACCAGTTTTCAACCCAGGAGAGTGTGCGCCCATCCAGGCCAGAGCCAGACAGTTTCTGAAGCAGAATGTTGTTAGAAACTTTGTCAAAGGCTTTACTGAAGTCCAAGAAGACTACATCCACAGCCTTTCCCCCATCCAGTAGTCAATTCATTAAGCAGGAAAAAGCATGCTTTCATATGTGCTTGGGCAACTTCTAACACAGACCTGGCTGGCTGTTGCTGCACTCTATTCCAAATATCATAGTAAGTCCTATGTCCAGGGTCTGATCCAGAAAACCTCCCGACCCTCTAATTTTGCCTCTGAAATAATACTTGGGCTGAACTTCTTCGCCCTAATAGCAGCTGAAACAGCTGCCCACCATTGGATGTTATATATCCTCAGATCCCAGGCTCCTCCAGGCCACAAATTCAGCATGTCAGGAGGTAGTTGCTTTGGAACTCTCTGTCCGTGGAACCTCATTTACAGTTGAAATTAGCTGCAAATGAAAGACAGCCAATGCAGCTCTTGTGGAGCTCTACATTCGCAGCTAAATGTTGTTGTGGTTTGAATGGAAGATAAATTCCCAGTCAAGTGTGGACTCTGTTCCAGGCTTAAATTATAAGAGAGGAATATGCTCAGCCTTCTTACTTTGAGGCTTATTGCCAGCAAGTGGTGGTCACGTTAACAGTGTGATTTAAATCATAATGAATAGAAAAAGGAAGGAGTCCACAGATGAATGACATGAAGGCAATAAGACACAGAATAAAATCATGAATGCTCACGTGCATGAGAATGAACGCAGAAAAGTCAACAAACACTGAGAGAACATTTAAAGCAGTCAAAAAATATGATTGAAGGCAGACAAACTGTGAACAAAAATGGATGAAGAAAGATGACAAATGGCAAGTAGATACATGGCACACAATGACACAAGAAGAAAGGGTCTGAATATCATCTTGATTGTCAAAGCTGGGGAAAAAAAAGAGGGAATTAAAAAAAGAGAACTGGCAGATATGCAAAGGATGAAGACTAATAATGGAACACGCTGAAAAGCTGGCAGGCAGTGTGCACTGAATTGGGACAATAGAAGCATCGTGATCCATTTCCAGCCTTTGTTTCAAACAAGCAGCTTCTCAGAGTGAAAGAAATTGAAACGAATATGCTTTTTGTTTTGGTTTGTTTTTTTTTTCCGAAACAGAAAAGTAACAAACATACAACAAAGTCCATTTTCTCTGGGTTTTATCTACTTGTTTGCAGAATCTGAAATTTCTGTACAAGTAATTCTAGCAATGTAAAGATTCTTGTGGATTAAGCTGTCTACTTTAGAAAGTTCTTGTTATTGTTTGTATATATAGAGGAAAATGCTGGCTTTTTCTCTGCCCTAGAAAGGAAAAATAATAACATTATTAGACACCACCCTGAAGTATCTGTATGTGTCACAAGCACCTATAATTCTACCTCTTTTTTTTCTATAGTGGTTATATATCTATACTTCATACTGCTTTGCAAAATGATACATTCACTCTTATTTTCCTAACCCATGAGTGACATAAATGCTAAGGAGGCTATTATTTTTCATTTCACCTAATTTTATCATGGAAAAAAAGGCAGATTGCATTAAGATTCTAAAGACCTTATCTGTGACTATGACTACATGTCACATTCATAATAAAATGCAGAAAAATAAATACTACCTGGATTTTCTTGAAGGAAAAAAATGCAAATTGCAAATTTCATTTTCTTTAACTACTTTTTTTTCAAAGTGATGTTGTTTTTTAAGGAATTTAATTTAATCAAACAGGAATTTTCAGTCTTTCCTTGTAAATTAGAGGCATTAAGCATGATTATCAGTAAGAAGTAAGCATGAATAAGAATATAATAATACTATGAGAGAGAAAAAGTAGATTGTTGACCAATACAGTACATTTCAGAAGCACCAGACTGTAGAAATGCTGAAATACCATATTTATGTATGATGTTTAAAAAAAAAAACCCTCTGAACTGGAAGCACTAGAGGAAAAAAGTGTTAGCCTGGTTTTCCAGAATCTATTTATATTGTCAGTGTTCTTGTTACAGCAGCTATATCAGGTTTATAATTATGGCTTTCATAATGATATTTTTTCCTGTAGTTTCAAGTCTATAGGCACACCATAATGCTTTTTCATATTAGCTTACACAGCTGAAATTAGAGTGTCACTTCTAAAGTCAAGGGCTTGCCTTGCTGCTGAGCAGCTATGCTCTCAATAGAATGCCATTTGTACACACTGTAGTTCTGTTCTGGCATCAGGCTGGAATTATTTAAGGCTCTCATTGTCTTGAGATCAACAGGTGCACAACGTCTCTAGGACTTGAATGCTGTAGTTATCAGACTAGCAATCAATGGTCTTGTCTTACAGCATTCATACTAAAATGCTAATTGCCATTAGTGCCTTCAATTAATGCATTCAATTCAATTTAGTTATTTTAGTCCCATAAATGTTGATATGTGAAACTGTCCCATTAATCTCAACAGAACACAGACATGTACTACCCGCTGAAGCAGTTAAACACAGCCTTATAATCTGATTAGATTTTGCTTGCACCGATATCTGCTTTCTTCCATTAAATTGTACCAAACTCTAAAGAATATGTTAAGATTGTTACTATACATGAAGTCATTCAATGCATTTTAACCTTGCAGTGATTCACAGTCATATTAAATAATCGCAGTCACCTCTACTCACATCAGCTCTAAGACTACCTCACAGCAAGGCTCCATGCAGCGTTGGGAACACTTCTGCTAATGAGCAAAGGCCAGTGTTGTCAGAGATTATTGGGCCACGGTGTTGGGAGTTGGGGGATGGGGAGGTGAGTGGGGGGATTTTTCAAAACAGAAACCAAACTCCAGTGTCCATTAATAGCTTGCAATTTTAAATAGTTTGGAATTGGGCTTTATTTCAGAGCCATCGCCAATAAAAAAACTTTAGTTCTACTGTATCCACCGGACTTTTCCTTCTTAACAGTCATAAGATGGCATTGAAACATTAGTTAAGAGCTGAAATGCATAACTGCTTGTGGCTTTTAATCATCTGAATTTACTTTAGAGATTCTACTCACCTCTGGGCTCACTGGCTAGTTTTGCACACTAAAAACCCCAGACTGGTTCACATACCACTTGCTCTCTGCATTGTTGTTCAGCAACCATTTCTTCAAGTCCTCATCAACAGGCACATCATATCCAGAATTTCCATTAGGTCTTCAACTCCAGTAAGTGTCCAAAAATATTTAATGTCTTACTTGCACAGCTGCTTGCTTCCCATTTACCAAATTCTCAAGGCTTACCTTGAACCCAGGCTCCAGACAGGAATAAAGACTGCATGACAAACTTTTGACCTGGGGAAATCCCTCTTGTGGGAAAGATTTAGAAGCAGGTTTGTGTTGCCCATCCAACACAGACCTGCTAAAACCCCAAACTGTGACTTCTATGATAATCAGGCAAGCTAGAGTAGTTTGGAAGTGAAGTGCAGATGGTGTAGTATGAAAGGAATTAAATTTCAACTGATTAACACCTACCAGATGCAGATAGATTTTGTATATCAAGGTCCCAAAAGCATAAAAAATATTATACAGAAATTTTCCCTCTCTTATGCTTCTGGAAATTATTGAAGGGTATTACAAAAAGTTACCAAGTCCTGCATATAGCTGTCTACTTATTGAAAAAATGACTGCAAAAGTCCCATGAGGGACTTTCTCCATACGACTTTTTTCATGCTCACTTGTGGCTAAATCAGACTAAACAAAATAAAAAATATTCCCATTGATTCCATAAGGAACTGAAGTCAAAGAAGAATTCACTTGTCATCCTCAATAAAAAGCATACAATGGTTTCAAAGCAACAATAAGTAGCACACATATTTTTATAAAGATTTATTTTAAATATTTTATTAAACCTATTTATAAAGCACAGAATAAAAGAAAGGTTTAACTTCTATTATAGTCACTGCCAATACTTCCTTACCCCAACACCAGTGAAAGCATAGGCTGTAAAACTTGTCCTTCTACTGCAATCTACTAAGTTAGTTTTTAACATCAAGATATTATATTACCATTGTTATGTGTGCTACACGTGTATCATCACTGTTCCCTGCAACTCCAGTTAACAGGGATAATATTTTAACCAGTAAGTTATAAAAATAAAGAAGCAAAGACATGGCCCTAAACTGGTAAATGGTCTTTACACAGGAAAGTGGTTTTTTCCAAACTTTCTCCTGGCACAGTTCACTTTTCTTGTTAAATCCATCGGCTGCTTTCCTTTATTTACTATGCAATTAAGTAGGTTCCTGTTCCCCCTGTGATCTTAGTTTTGTATTTTGTAGCAATGAAATGCTACAAAATGAAATGCTTCCTAACGATAAGTCATAACAATAACTCTCTCATAATTGATATTCACAAACAAACTCAACAAAAATACCACGAAGAAATGCAAGAACTAAGAAAGTGTATTGTTTTACTCTGTTGAAATTTGAAGTTTACACAACATGTAATAGGTTTCCTCATCCCCTGCTTTGCTCTTTAACTCCTTCTTATTCCTTCTCACAGTCTTCTTCCTATTCTCCACAGTTTCAATGGCAACAATGAACAAAGATGTCTTGGGCAAGCCAAGAATAATACGCTGTTGTTGATCTGTACTCCTAAGTCTCACTTAATGATTTTTTTTCTTTTACTTACTCAAAAAGTTGAAAACTCATGGTTCTCTAGGGCCATCTGTGGAGTTATTTGTTTCCAGATTTGAGAAGAAGCCAAAGCTTTGCATACCCTGTATATGAGACTCAAAACCAAGCAGTATTGCAGAAGTTCAGCTAGGGCTCAGACTAGCATAAGTCACTTTTCACAAGAGATTCATCTCTATTCGAAAAATGAATGGCTGACAATACTTACCTAAAAGACACTGCTCCTGAAGAAGCTGTATAACCTACTGTATGCCTGTAAACTGAATCTGGCAAGTTAATTAACTTAAGCAATTATAGATGTTGAGATATTTCTCTGTCAAAGAGTTTGAAAGGCTGGCACCAGAGCCCGTAGTTAAAATGTCTGTGATAGCAATTATGTCACCCTTGTGACAGGCTTTAACTGAAGCAATGAAAGAAGCTGTTATGTTTCCCCTAGCTCAGCAGGTGTGAAGGCAGCACAAAGAACATTCACAGAGGAATTCCCTTACATGAAACTTAGACTCATTCTGAGTGTTGCATGCCACTGTTTCCACTGCCTGCGGAATAAATGGCAAACAAATTCTGATTCATTATATTTTGCAAATGTTTCTGAAGAAAAATACTTACTTTTGAAAAGTTACTAATTCTGTCACTCAATTTCAGGTGAATTTCATTGTTATTGTTCTTTCTCCTTCTGCTTGTTTTCTGATTCATTTGCTGGCTCTCCCTTCAGGAAAGTCCTAATATCCAATTCATTTAAGTATATTTAAGCCTGAATGCCAATTCAGCATTTTTGTTTTCCTTTTACTTTATTCTAGCTAACTTTATAGAAAAAAGGTTCAAAGGAGATGGCAACACAGGCCCAAATCTGTAAGCTCAGCTTCAGATCAAGACTCAAGGATATTTTGATTCAGATGAATAGTAATCATCCCTACTTAAAAACCACCACTGCAGCTGGAATGAACTAGTTTCTAATCCTTCTTGCTTGTCTAAGTTAATCTCATTAATTAGGATATGCAATATAAAATTTAATCACTTAAAAATAATATAAAGATACCTTTTATTACAATTTTTAATTTAGAACTATAATTTTGATTTAGGGAAAGAATTGAACAGATTACCAAAGTAAAGTAAATGCTACAGGACCTTTTTAATAGACAGGACAGAAAGACCTTTTACTATTCTAACTTAATCTGCACTTTCCAGTTGAGATTGTTAGGATGACTATTACATGCTGCAGGACATCTTTTGGTATTTCATTGACTCAGATTTATAGGCCTAGCCAGCAGTTTTCAAAGTGCATAACTTTGAGAAATATATAGCCACTTTCTGAAAATATCACAAGAACCACAGCACAAAGCTTTCGTCAGGAAATAGGTTCAGCACGGTTTTATTTGCAGTTCTTACTGTTATTCAGTTAAATTCCTAGACTGCAAGTAAAAGACTCCCTTTACAAAGGGGATCACAAACAAAATTCCTTTCTTTGCTGTCTTTTTATATTCTTTATTTGGTAGGACTAATACTAAAGTAAACTAAAAAAAACAATACATCACAGAAGAAACCAAGTATCTGTCATGCAGAAAAAGAAACCTACATCCACCTTTTTATTTCTAAAAATAATTTTTGGTACATATTTTTATGTGCACTATTCTTAAAACTGTCCCCAGACTGGTACGATTGCTCTTTGAATAGTAACCAGGAAAAAGGAAAAGGAGCACGTAGTTCAGGTATTTAAATTCACAATTGCCTGCCCATTTGGACTGTAGAGCACTGAAACTGTCTTTTATGGTCAATATCATAAAGGCAGTGAGTAGAAACACACAGCAGTATTCCATTTTGTGACATGGCCAACGCATGGGTGATTTTGAGAAGCGTAACTGAATGAAATCCCTCACCAGGACAGCAACCTCTTTTCAAAACACAGAATGGGTAGAAGGCAGCATTGGCTCAAATGACAGAAACTCCATATGCTTTTATGTCTATTATTTGACATTTTCAGGCAAGGTTGCATTTGCCAGCACAGCAGTGATTTTAGAACTGCAGAGCCTTGAAAGATTAAATGTTGATTTCAGTTTCTAGGATTTATTATGTCTGCCTTCACACTCAAAGATGTGACAACATCACGAGTTTGGCTATGTTTCCAAAATTTCCTTTGCAGCCATGAGCACTACAAGCGTTTTCTAATTACTTGCTGAGAGTTTAGTGGAATTACATATAACTGTGATGATACTAAGAAATGCAAGCCTAGTGAACAGTTTTGCTTGTCTCTTCTTACGAAACAGCAATTGTAAATAAGACTGCTAATGCAATGTGATGTTAGTGACTTCACAGTCAGATCTCAAACAAGAACAGGAAAAAATATTTATGTTTCCAAGTCAGCTACATATTCTCTAATTTACCACATGAAAGTTAGTAAACTGTACTAAAGCAACCTCAGACTCATTAGTCGTTCTTTTCTAGAACCAATAAAAGAGGAAAGGAAGTAGTTACGCAGCACTAATCTTTCAACTGGGAAAGCAGAAGGCAATTTCAACCCTCAGGACGAACAGCAAGACAAAGAAACAGATACTTTGTAAGACCTAGAAAACCCCAAGGACACTTGCAAAGAGACAATTGTATTTTGTGAAGAACAGTGAATGTGAAATCAATTTGCTATCCCGGTAACAGATTATCAAGCTGTATGAGTAGAGAAGAGGCAACTACAGTCAGAAGCCTGATGTTTTATAAGAATTATTGATAACATTTTCCATTGCATGCTCATGAGCAAGTTGAGAAAAGCACAGTCTTGATGAACCTATGGTTAATATTTATATTCAGAGTAATAACTAAATATTAATTCCCAACCAAAGCTCTTCTTCAGGTCTTAATTTAGGTACTTTACCATTCTAATTAATGAACCAAATAATAAAATGCTGAGTGTATGCTTAATATTAGCATCCTCAGAATTCAAAATTAGTTGGGCTAACTTGAGGCATGGTCTGAAAGATATTAGAATACAGTTCAGAGGAGTCAGATGAAAGGCACAGAAATCAGAAATCTTGAGATATAAGGAAGGGGGAAATGTAAGGTAGAAAGGACTGGTTTTATAATGCTCTCAGGCTTGCAGGAAAGAAAGCATGAGAAATATCATCTTAGATACATGAACAGATAGAAAGACCTCACTTTGAGCATGTCTAATTTTGTGTAACGTGCTTAAAGAAAGGTGCAAATGTTGAGAATCTAAATTTGAGCAGGAAGGGAAGAAAGGTTAGAGTTTCAAAAAATAATGATCTACAAGAAAAGACGAAGTTTAGAAAAGACAGAATATATACGACTACTTTCAAATCTAGAAAAGGCTGCAACAAAAAGTAAGAAGTCCCATCTCTTTTATTTGTGGTGTAGAAAATCTAAACACTAAAGGTTTAAGATGCAGAGAGAAAGATTTATGCTAAACTTTAGGTGATAAAAAGCTTTAAGAATGGTGAAGCACTGGAGCATATTGACTTGAGTAGCCATGCTGTTCGAGACTTGGAGACTTTAAGAATACATTAAGACAAACTTTATTCACCTGTATCACCCTGTATCAGACTGTATCACCCTGCAAAATAAATGTTTTTACAATAAGTGAGAAATAATCAACATATGACAGTTCTATATGGGCTGTAAGCATAAAAGTGAAATTGCATATATTAGCTTATTCAAGTCACTCCTTCCAATTTTTTTAGAAGCCCTCAGAAATACCTTATTGAACCCCTATGCTATGAACTGATCTTTAAATCAAATTAGTATAGTCACAGAGTTGAAGTAAGTAATTTCATTCTGTAGCTGATAATTTTCTTCCTAATATAATTAGGAAAAAAAAATCCTTTGTAAGCCAAAATAGTTTTAAGCACGTTTTATACTGTCCAACTCCACTTTTGTCTTTATTTTATAGGCTGAAGCATGTATTGGATATTAAAGAAGGTATTTAAAACTGCACAAGATGGAAAGAATGTTTGCTAGCCTACAGTTACAAGAGAGCAGAGTATGGCTTGATAGATCTCTACAGAAGGGGCCTCTTTATGCCCCCATGTCTTGTAGAATTTTCCTGTGAATTAACCATCTCCTTTCCTTCACATTTCCCACAGCAAACAAAAAGAGCTGACAAATTTCTTTCTCTGTTTTGGCACAATACTCAGAAAACAGAAGCAGAGAAAAAATGGGAGCATGACTCAGCTGCCAACTTGAAAATTGCAAGAACTCTGACATTTCCTCACTCTGGTGTATTAGGTGACAAGATTGAGAAATCTGAAGTGGGCAGATCTGATGAACTGAAAACATTAGAATTGTTTATTGTTTTACTAACAAATTAAAGGATAGGTTAAAATTATTAAAACAGTAAAACTTTCCCAGACATAGACTTTACATATGAGCATAAAGAAGCACAGATGAAAATATACATAACACTGTTTTGTTTTAAGCAACCAGTACTCTTTCTGAAAGAGACAATATCATAGAATCATAGAATCACCAGGTTGGAAAGGACCCACTGGATCATCGAGTCCAACCATTCCTAACACTCCCTTAAACCATGTCCCTAAGCACTTCATCAACCTGTTCCTTAAACATCTCCAGGGAAGGTGATTCGACCACCTCCTGGGCAGCCTGTTCCAGTACCCAATGACTCTTACTGTGAAGAATTTTCTTCTGATATCCAGCCTGAATATCCCCTGGTGGAGCTTCAGGCCATTCCCCCTTGTCCTGTCCTCAGTCACTTGGGAGAAGAGGCCAGCTCCCTCCTCTCCACAACCCCCTTTCAGGTAGTTGTAGAGAGTAATAAGGCCTCCCCTCAGCCTCCTCTTCTCCAGGCTAAACAACCCCAGCTCTCTCAGCTGCTCCTCGTAAGACTTGTTCTCCAGCCCCCTCACCAGCTTCATTGCTCTTCTCTGGACACACTCCAGAGCCTCAACATCCTTCTTGTGGCGAGGGGCCCAGAACTGAACACAGTACTCAAGGTGTGGTCTCACCAGTGCCGAGTACAGAAGGAGAATAACCTCCCTGGACCTGCTGGTCACACCATTTCTGATACAAGCCAAGATGGCATTGGCCTTCTTGGCCACCTGGGCACACTGCTGGCTCACGTTCAGTCGGCTGTCAACCATTACCCCCAGGTCCTTCTCCTCTGTACAGCTCTGCAGCCACTCTTCCCCCAGTCTGTAGCGCTGCATAGGGTTGTTGTGCCCCAAGTGCAGGACCCGGCATTTGGCCTTGTTGAACCTCATGCCATTGGCCTCAGCCCAGCCGTCCAGCCTGTTAAGATCCCTTTGCAGAGCCTCCCTACCCTCCAGCAGATCCACACTTCCACCCAGCTTAGTGTCATTTGCAAACTTGCTGAGGGTGCACTCAATGCCTTCATCCAGGTCATTGATAAAGACATTGAACAGGGCTGGACCCAGTACCGAGCCCTGAGGAACCCCACTTGTGACTGGCCTCCAGCTGGAGTTTACTCCGTTTACCACTACTCTCTGGGCCCGGCCATCCAACCAGTTTTCAACCCAGGAGAGTGTGCGCCCATCCAGGCCAGAGCCAGACAGTTTCTGAAGCAGAATGTTGTTAGAAACTTTGTCAAAGGCTTTACTGAAGTCCAAGAAGACTACATCCACAGCCTTTCTCCCATCCAGTAGTCGAGTCACTTTGTCATAGAAGGCAATCAGGTTAGTTTGGCAAGATCTGCCTTTTGTAAACCCATGTTGACTGGGCCTGATCACCCGGTTCTCTTGCATGTGCTTCATGATAGCACTCAAGATCACCTGTTCCATGACTTTCCCCGGCACTGAGGTCAGACTGACAGGCCTGTAGTTCCCTGGATCCTCCCTGCAACCCTTCTTGTAGATGGGCACAACATCAGCCAGCCTCCAGTCTAGTGGAACTTCCCCAGTCAGCCAAGACCTCTGGAAAATGATGGAAAGGGGTTTGGAAGGGACATCTGCCAGCTCCTTCAATACTCTTGGGTAGATCCCATCCGGCCCCATAGACTTTTGGGTGTCTAACTGGGCAAGAAAGTCTCTAACCGCCTCCTCTTAGATCATGGGAGCCTCATTTTGCTCCTCTAAGTCCTGGGTTTCTACACAGGGGGAACAACTTTCCTTGCTATTAAAGACTGAGGCAAAGAAGGCATTAAGTACCTCAGCCTTGTCCTTATCCCCTGTCACTGTTATTCTTTCTGCATCCAATAGGGACTGAATATTCTCCCTAGTCCTCCTTTTCTTGTTGATGTATTTGTAAAAAGATTTTTTATTATCTTTCACAGACTTAGCCAATTTGATTTCTAGTTGGGCCTTAGCCCTCCTGATTTTTTCCCTGCACGACCTCACTTCCTCCCTGTAGCCCACCCAAGACACCTGTCCCTTCCTCCAAAGCTCATAGACCTTCTTCTTCTTTTTGATGCATCTCAAGATCTCCCTGCTCAACCAAGCTGGCTTTTTCCCCTGACGGCTCCTTTTCTGGAACATAGAATCACAGAATCACAGAATCACAGAATCACAAGGTTGGAAAGGACCCACTGGATCATCGAGTCCAACCATTCCTAACACTCCCTAAACCATGCCCCTAAGCACTTCATCCACCCGTTCCTTAAACACCTCCAGGGAAGGCGACTCGACCACCTCCCTGGGCAGCCTGTTCCAGTACCCAATGACTCTTACTGTGAAGAATTTTTTTCTGATATCCAACCTGAACCTCCCCTGACGGAGCTTCAGGCCATTCCCTCTAGTCCTGTCCCCTGTCACTTGGGAGAAGAGGCCAGCTCCCTCCTCTCCACAACCTCCTTTCAGGTAGTTGTAGAGAGTAATAAGGTCTCCCCTCAGCCTCCTCTTCTCCAGGCTAAACAACCCCAGCTCTCTCAGCCGCTCCTCGTAAGACTTGTTCTCCAGCCCCCTCACCAGCTTTGTTGCTCTTCTCTGGACACGCTCCAGAGCCTCAACATCCTTCTTGTGGTGAGGGGCCCAGAACTGAACACAGTACTCGAGGTGCGGTCTCACCAGTGCTGAGTACAGAGGGAGAATAACCTCCCTGGACCTGCTGGTGACCCCATTTCTGATGCAAGCCAAGATGCCGTTGGCCTTCTTGGCCACCTGGGCACACTGCTGGCTCATGTTCAGTCGGCTGTCAACCAGCACCCCCAGGTCCTTCTCTTCCGTGCAGCTCTCCAGCCATTCTTCCCCCAGTCTGTAGCGCTGCATAGGGTTGTTGTGTCCCAAGTGCAGGACCCGGCATTTGGCCTTGTTAAACCTCATCCCATTGGTCTCAGCCCAGCGGTCCAGCCTGTTCAGATCCCTTTGCAGAGCGTCCCTACCCTCCAGCAGGTCGACACTTCCTCCCAGCTTAGTGTCATCTGCAAACTTGCTAAGGGTGCACTCGATGCCTTCATCCAGGTCGTTGATAAAGACATTGAACAGAGCTGGACCCAGCATAGGGATGGCTTGCTCCTGAGCTGCTAGGATTTCATTTTTTAAGAGCGCCCAGCCCTCGTGGGCTCCCTTGCCCTGAAGGACTGTCTCCCATGGGACTTTGCCAACCAACCTTCTGAACAGTCCAAAGTCTGCCCTCTGGAAGTTTAATGTGACTGTTTTGCTAATTCCCTTCTTTATCCCACCTAGAACTGAAAACCCTATCATCTCATGATCGCTTAGTCCCAGGCATCCTCCAACCGTCACATCCACTGCAAGACCTTCTCTATTCTCAAACAGCAGGTCAAGGAGGGCACCCTCCCTTGTTGGTTCACTAACCAGTTGTGTGAGGAAGTTGTCTTCCACACACTCCAGGAACCTCCTAGACTGCTTCCTTTCTGCTGTATTGTACTCCCAGCAGATATCTGGAAGGTTGAAGTCTCCCACGAGAACAAGAGGTAGAGATCTAGAGACTATCCCCCCCAGCTGTTTATAGAAGAGCTTGTCAGCTGCTTTTTCTTGGCTGGGTGGTCTGTAGCAGACTTCCATCACAATGTCTGCCTTCTTGTGGGCCCCTCTGATTTTAACCCATAAGCACTCAGTCCCTTCCTTACCATAATCCAGCTCAAGGGTATCAAAGCACTCTTTAATGTAGAGGGCTACCCCGCCTCCTTTTCTACCCTTCCTGTCCCACCTGAAGAGTTTATACTGCCCCATAGCTGTACTCCAGTTATATGAGTCATCCCACACGTTTCTGTGATGGCAACGACATCATAGTCACGTTGCCCTACAACAGCTTCCAGCTCATCCTTCTTATTGCCCATGCTGCGTGCATTGGTGGAAATGCACTTCAGCTGGGCTGACAAACCTTCAGCCCTCATAAAAAGGAATAGAGTTCATTCCCAATTGACTGGTCCTTGGAATAACTAACTCCACAGTTCCAGTTTCATTCTTTTGCTCCCCAGCTGTACTCGCCCCCTCTTGCTCTGTGGTGGTGTACTGGTGGTCCACTCCAGCACACCATATCTCAGTTGCTGGAGTCCCACTTCCAGACTCATTCCCATTAGCCTGGTCTCCTCCCCCTCCCCCTTCACATCTAGTTTAAAGCTTTATTTAGGAGCTTAACTAGATTTTTAGAAAGTACTTTAGTCCCCCTTGGAGACAAGCATGTCCCATCCCTAGTAAGAAAGCCTGGGGGTGCGTGGGTCACTCCACGATCAAAGAATCCAAAGCCTCTCTCCTCACACCAGGGTAAGAGCCAGGCATTAATCTGTTTTTTGTCTTTGACCTCCTGTTCCTTATTCCTTAGTGTTGGGATGGAACTAAATACCACTTGTGCTCCAGAGCCCTCCATCATTCTCCCTAGAGCCCTGAAGTCTCTTTTGATGGCTTTCAGCTCAGTCTTAGGGGCTGCAGTCTTAGGGGCTCCAGCATCTATGTGCCAGCATCTGGGAAGACTGGAATCCAGAGATAGCTACTGGGCAGACTAAGTGTCTGAGCTCACCTGCTAGGGCAATCCACCTTGTACATATGTATATATCTGTTCTCTTCGGCATACCTCCATCCTGCTCAGTCAGAGAGGGAAGTAGGCTGAGGCCATTGATGCTGTCTTTGTTTATGTAGGTTCTTCTCTGTGCCTGTCCATGTTGATTTGTGTAGCCAGCTGTGTATGTATATGGTGTATACATTTGTGTCTACGTGTGCCTACTGGGAAGACACGTTCAGCCTCACTACAGGTTAGACCTGGACACGTGGAGCAGCAGCAGCCTTACCTGCCTTGGGTTGTTGGGTCCAGCCCAGATCTCCCCTAGTAGATACTGTCATTTTATTTTCCATCTCTAACAAAGGAGAGAAGATATAATTTTGAAAATAAGTAAATATGGGGGTTTTTGTAAAAAAAAAAGAAAAAATGTTCTGTATAATTAATGCCTCTAAGGGGAGAAAAACAGAATAAAATGCAACACAACAAAAAGTGAAAAAACTGATTTTGTATCCCATAGTTACAGAAAGGACACTTTCTTCCTACAGATTTAACCAGCTGAAACTCAAACTTTATCTTCCTGCTCTGGGTGGAAAATACCCCACAAAAAAGTTCTTCATGTAGCATTTTAACTATTGTAGGTAGTAAAGTAGCCACTTATATAACTTATACCAAGTAAAAGACATTATGTTTGCTGTAGGCAGAATGTGACCAGAAATGAACAGAATATCTGTACACTTGCACCTGAACTGATGTTTCAACATGAGGGGTTATAGGCAAATTTCTACCAAAATCATTGAAACAGAACTTTCCATCAAAGTAAATATTAACTTGTGTACTTTTCTGTTTTATCCAAGATCATTCTGAAGTGTTTTAAGCATGAGTATGCTTACACTTTACACTATATATACACACAACTATAAGAATATGTCTGTGTGTTTCATAAAATTTGATCTGCCTCAGATCATGACAGTGAATACAAAGCACAAAAAGGAAGAATAGATCCTTGATATCCCAGTCTGCGAACAAGAATTTTCTCTCCCACCCTTATGGTTGCTCCTCATTCAAAAAAAAAAAAAAAGAAGCCTTTACCAGAGGTAATACATTTCCCAAAATTCTAGTTTCTAGCAAGCAGCATTTTCCTAGTGAATATAAATTTAATTAAAGAGTTCTCAAACATAAGTGAGAAATACCTTCATTTGGAGAGATGTATTCACACAATATACCTCTTTGTTTCTACTGGTAAAACATAGAGATGAAAGCCATGAAATACTTTTACAGAAATGGTAAATCTATTCATGCATTTCAACTAGCAGAAGATGAGACTTGGCTTTTAGAATATAGCCACAGAATTGAATTTGATGTGCTATATAATTGTACAATGTATTAAAATACAGGTAACAACTGAAAACAGAGAGACTAATTTTTTTAGCGAAAACAGTAATTGTGCAGGTTTCCCTTCTCATGCTCCCTCATAAAAAAAAATTACTTCCAGCATCATGGTGCTTGTTAGCCTGCTTTCTCTCCACACAACTTTGATCCTTGCTGGTGTTTGTTCATCTGTTCCCTACCCTGGAATCAGGTCCCTTGACTGTGAGACATTTCACAGTCACATTTCACACTGCATGTGTGATTAGGATGATTCATAATTTGTTATTCCCACAGTGTGTTCCTAAGTCAGTCACTGTTTCTGTTTCCTATTCTCAGCAAGGCAAGATGTTCAGGATACATTTCCTGTAAGCACTCATTGAGAATGAAGGGCTCTTCCTTTCTGTACAAGTATAAGTACAAAGCATGTTTCAGCTCCCAAAACTTAGAACAAAGACTGGAAATTAGTCATCATGCAAATAAGTTCTAGCCACGTTGTTTTTCAAGTCCTATGTCACTAGAATAATTGAATCCTCTCATTTCCCAGAAATGTGGTAATAATAAGGCTGGAAAGAGGAGAGAGATGGGCAAAGACTGAAAAAAAAAAAAAGTCAAAACAAAGACTAAGTAGCTGTGACTAACAAAACTGAGCAAAAAAAAATATAATGAACAAATTTTCTTTTACTACCTAATGACACTGGCAGCAGTGATAGAACAAAGATATCATTGTTAATTCTACACTCCTATAATGCAATGACAAACTCATGAAACAACGGTTCTGGACTAGATTTAAAGTGTCATCAGAAATCTTAAAAATGAGGTGAGGCAAGGATAACAAGAACATGCCAAAACTCCAAATTATTACATGATGAAAAAACTCCCGCTTGACGGGAAAAACAAAAAATCAAAACTACATGGAAAGAGTGAAATACTGTTTTGTGTGATCTTTTAATGTTTATGACAAATAATAGTATCATTATTAGAAATATATCATGGTATAAACACAGCACACAGGGACACAAGCAAGAGAGTACACACAAACCACAGAGCACGGTGGCAGTGTAATGAGTGTCTGAGGTGGAACTACCAGTCTCGAGATGAAGGCATAGATATGCAAAGTGTAGCCAAGCTATAATAATTATTCTACTATTCCTGTGATGATAGAAGGGGTTTAAATTTAGACTTTGGATACTGTTATCAGTATCTGTGAAGTTGAGTTGTCTGCTAATCATAAAATTAAACTGTGCATTAGTGTGCAGGGTTAGAAATCCTGCTTTAAGAAAATTCAATAAAATAAGCAGCTAGAAAACACACATGGTTCCCAAGGACTTTATAATCTGTGAACAGCGAAGCTCAGTTCATACTGGAAAGAAGAGATGCCCAGTCTTGATGGACAAGAATCTATCTTTCCAGATTAATGAAGACTGAAAATTGTGAGTTTGAAGTCCATTAATTTTGTTTCTAAGATGTTCTTCCCACATTACTAAAGTTTTACTTGCTGGATTGTGATTAGGGCCAGTTTTTTTTTGCAAAGGGCAGCTCCACTTTTGAAGAGTAATGAAAATAATGGTGGTGTAAAATGATATTTAAGGAATGTTCAGCAGCTGAAAGTGCCACAAAGCAGAAGCCAGAGCAGAAGAAAAGACTGTATAGAAGAAATTAAAGACCTGCTACTTCTCTTTCTTCCTGCTTTTTGTTTCCTGGCCGTATTTCAAGTATCTGAACTTGGAGATTAGAACATTCTATCATGGCAAAGCCAACACACAGGAAAATTCACTGGCATATCTAGATTATAGCTGTGAAGCATGCATAGAGTACCAGGCTGAAAATCACACCACAGAATATGCACTGTTCAGCTTCTCTACTTTATCCTTATTTCCATTTTGATTTACCAGTGGCACAAATGTGGCAAGGCAGCAGGTAAGACATTTACACCACTGCTTTTCAGGGCTCAGATGAGTCCTGAGGACTATCATGGAAATATCTGCAACCCCTCTAGTCTAGTGACTCACAGAGTTTTAAGGGTTAAAACACTTCCAATATAAAAACAACAAACTGCATATGCCACTGGTTAAATGGATACATTGTTCTCACCAGACTGTTCTTAATACATCTTTCATCAAAGAGAACATGAGGAGCACCAGCTTCAATGAACAAAGTTAGAGGCTAGAACTGGGCAGGAAATGGTTTTACCAGTCTACACAAATGGGAATATTTCAACTTTATTCCATTCAGCACTAGAATGGGACCAGCATTATTAAGGGTAAGCAAGAGAAGCTCAAGTATGCCTAAGAAAGGGGGGCTGAAGTTCTTCCTTACAACTCTGAAAACATAACTCAAAAGCCCTGTTCTGCTAGGAAAATGGGTTTCTCATTCCTTGGATGACAGGTAAAGTATGATGGTGGTTACTATGGTCTCTATTTTCTCTTTGATTTTAAAAATGTATAATAGTGGACATTCATTCATTTGCCCTGAATAAATTTATAAACAAGAGTGTGAATGAAAGAGGCATTTTACTTACTACAAAAAAAAAAACCCCAAAAAACAGTCAGAGAACCTATCAAACATATTGAGGTCCTCTGCAATAAAAAATATTTTCAAGTATAATTACTTCCTTATAGTAGTGTTCTTTATAGCTTTTCTTCATGGATAAATGAAGCAGGACTTTAAAAAAATCAGCCCTGCATAATGTTCTCTAGCGTGAAAGAAACTCATTTTTTTGTTTCCAGCTGAGGCAGCTGGAGCTAGATATTACCTAAACTCATGTGTATATTTAATTTTAAAATAGCTATTAAAACTGCATTTACCTCTTGTGAAATTAAGCATTCATGCCTAATTGTACAGGCCTAGAGTCTCCTTATGGGTGAAATTTTACAAAGCTTAGCCATAAAATGGTCATTCTTTTAGTTCAGACTCTGAAACATTATATACACCTGCCACTGTTTATTTCAGTAGTAGTATTGTCAGGTAAAGTATTACCCAGCTTGATTTGAAATACAAAACTAAATCCACTGGATAAAAAGGTGATGGAAGCAAATAAACATAAAAATGTTTCAACTTTCTGTTTGAATAGCTAATGCTTATGAAGGACAGAAGGCTGAAACTTTGCAATGGACTGAGGTCTTTGGAAGTTCATTGCAATCCAGCAAAAAAAATTTTCCATTTTGACTGTGTTATGAAGCCTGCGTTAACAGGCTTACAGAAAGATATACTTTAGTAGGAGCATGTAATACTAACTTCATACATGGCAGTGGATATGCATATGTCTGTATGACGGTGAATATTTAGTTTGTTAAATCAATTCTGAAATATATTTTTCTCAGATTTTTTAGTAGGAAATAAAAATGAAACAAATCATAATAACTGTGGCTATAAGCATCTATATTGGAACATTTTTCCTTAAAGTTTTTAAGGAGATTAATGACACGGACTCCTATATCTTGTATCGAAGACCTTTATTGCTCTTAGTGAGCTCCTTATATGCACAATGTTAAGTTGCATCTAAAACTTGGCATCATTTGATTGGTTACAAACAACTGTTCACGCGTATAAGTTTATACTACTATTGGTTAGTTGCTACTGTCCACATGCCTAAATCAAATGCTTACTTGGTTAATTAGCTTCGCATATTTTACATGCTTTTCCCCTAAGTTATCATGATTTCTACTTTTCTAGCTTACACCTCCCTCTCAGCTTCTGGGCATACTGCCATAGCTTACTGTTGCTATCCGTTGTTTCCTCTTACTGCACCATTCATGGTCCTTCATTAATAGAAATGAATGGTGGCCTTCGTTAATAGAAAATGTTTCTACAATTTTTCAGATCCCAGTTACTTATTACATCTCCTCCTTGTATATTTTCAATTGGGCTCATAATCTGTTGATAAAATATTGAATTTGAAACTAAATTAATCTATACAGTATACAAAGAAATCAAAATGACACACTAATTGAAGAGAAGGAAAGCAATTTTTGTTTATTTATATTGAGGGTATGGCTAATGAAACAGGAATAACATTCCAAAAGACATCAAAACAAAATAAGAAATCGGTATGAAAATTGAATGGTAGAATTAACATCTGTTACTTTTGGCATAAAAACTTCCTACATCCCTTTTCCAAAATGTTAGTGTAGAGCTTTTTTTACGAATCATAAATATCTGTAAGGAAATTTCCCTCTGCTGAAGGAATAATTTCCCCCTCAAAGAATAAATCCATTATTACAATTTGCTGTGATATCTGTTATATTTCTTTCTTCTTAAATTTTTTTAAAACGGTAAGAGTTTGCTAATACTCTTAGCAAACATTTAACAAGAGAATTAACTGATAAATGGAATAGGAAGCAAGCAAGCAAGGTGAAGAGTGACATAATAGCCACAATTGGGACTCTGCTAGGAGATTGTGTCAAAGAAGAAACTTGACTCTTGACCCAAAACTGGATTATGACTATAATGTCATAATAGCGATACCAATAAAAATAAACCACCCATCAGTAAAAGAGCATTTAAACAGCGTAAAAGTGTAGCAACATTAAGGGATGAGTTTAATGAACCTTGTCTCCCATGTGCCTTGTAGAACAGCAGACCTTTTCCTAGGATGAGAAATGTATTCTGATATTTCAACAGGTTGAAAAATAATCTAAATTGTTTCATGGCTGAGATTAACAGGATAGCCCTGATTGCTGGACTGATACATTGAAGATATTCTGATGCTAACATGTCCATAATGTTCTCTGAGCATTTTGTGAATTTTATATCTTCCTTCCCTTGTGTTCTATGGAAAAAACACTCAAAATAAAAACGGAACAACAAAACTGAAGCAAACGGTGCATTTTTCTATATGTAAAAAGAACATTCCATGCTCAAATAATTGAAACTAAATGCATTTTTGGAACCCTAGGATTATGCAACTCTGTATTTGTGCCATCATTGAAAGAACTCAAAGCATTATACCCTTTATGTGCCTGAGACAATTCTCAATAATGACCATACAAGCTCAGCACAAAGCTTGTTTCTGTATGAAACATATATTTAAAATTGTTGTATGGGCATCTTAAGTTTCATTTCAAAGACATAAAATTCAGTTCCCTGATTCATGAAAGAATTGACAGTAATAGCCGACATAAATACATTTTAGTAGATAGCAGACTCAGGTGCAAAGATCCGCCATTAACCATAAAGTCTCCGTTAGGCTCATTAGCTCTCAGTCTTGTTTAAAATTCTCCTTGAAGAAGGTTTGGCCCAAAGCAAGCAAACTTTTCTTTTGCAGAGGTATTTTAAGGCAAAGATTACTTGAGCTAAGGATATTCCATTGCACAACATATGTCAGTCCTGGAAATTTTACTAAACCAGGTAAAATTTAGATCATAGAATGGTTTGGGTTAGAAGGGACCTTAAAGATCATCTAGTTCCAATCCCCCTACCACAGACAGGGACACTTGCCGCTACATAAGGTTACTCAAAGACCCAAACAACCTGGTGATGAAAATTTCTAGGGTTGGGCTTCTGCGTCTTCTCCGGATAACCTGTTCTGGTGTGTCATCACCACCACAGTAAAAAAATTTCTTCTAATATCTGACCTAAACCTATTTCAGCTTAGAACCATCACCCTTCATCCTGTCACTACATTCCCTGGTAAAAAGCCCTTCCAGGGCTTTTCTGCAGGCCACCTTTAAGTACTTTGGACTGCCGCAATAAGGTCTCCCTAGAGACTTCTCTACGCTTAAGAAAACAAACTCTCTCAGCCTGTCATCATGCTCCAGACCTCTGACTGTCTTTGCGGTGCTCCTCTGGACTCATTCTAACACATCCATGCCCTTCCTGTGCTGAGGACTCCAGAAATGAACACAGTACTGCAGGTGATGTCTCTTGAGAGCAGAGTAGAGGGGCAGAATCACCTCCCTTGACATGCTGATCACACTTTTTGGTGCAGCCCAGGATGTAGTAGGTTTTCTGGGCTGCAAGGGCCCATTGCTGTCTCATGCTGAGCTTCTCATCCACCAGTGCCCTGAATTCTTTCTCTTTAGGGCTACTTTCCATCCATTCTCCAACCAGCCTGTAATAGTGCTTGGGATTGACCCGACCCAGGTGCAGGACCTGCTGAACTCCATGAGGGTTGCACAGGCCCACCTCTCATGGCTGTCAAGGTCTTTCTGGATGTCATCTGTTTCCTCCAGCATGTCAATCACATCACACATCTTTGTATCATCAGCAAACTTGCTGAGAGTTCATTCAATCCCACTGTCCATTTCTCCAGCAAAGATGTTAAACTATACTGGTCTCAATATCAACCCCTGAGAAACGCTACTCATTACTGGTCTCCATTTGGACATTGAATCATTAACCACCATCCAGCCAATTCTTCTTTATCCACTGGGTGGTCAATCTGCCAAATCTGTATGTCTCCAATTTAGAGACCAGAATGTCATGTGGAACAGTGTCAAATGCTTTTCACAAGTCCAGGTATATTATGTAAGTTATTCTTCCCTTTTCTGCCAATGCAGTACAGTTGTAGAAGGCCACCAGTTTTGTCAGGCATGACTGGGCCTTAGCAAAGCCATGTTGGCTGTCATCAATCACCTCCTGATTTTTCATGTGTCTCAGCAGAGTTTCCAGGAGAATCTGTTCCATGATCTTGCCAGGCACAGTGGTGAGACTGACTGGCTGTAGTTCCAAAAGTCTTTCTTTCTTCCTTTTTCAAAAATGGAGGGAGTTTTCCCCTTTTTCAGTCACTGAGAACTTCACTGGACTGCCATGACTTTTCAAATATGATGGATAAACGCTTAGCAACTTTGCCCACCAGTTGATGAAACAAAAGTGTTTGAAATGGATTTATGTGGGTTTTGTGTGTATATGTTTATATGTAAACAGTTATCAACAGCAATGACGTATATGCTTAAAGTTTATAAGTGGTAATAAAAATACAGAAGTCTCTAGTAGCAAGATTTTATTGAAAAAATATTTTATACTAATTTTTAATTTCTGAATTTTCAAATATGTGGGGTTTTCAACCTTAAAATTATAACATGGATTGAAATGTAAAGTCAAGATACAATCCTACTTTATGTCAAATAAAGCAATCAACTGACTCCTCTAGTTACCTCTGCTTTGTTGTGAACAAGTTGAATTTAGAGTGGTTAACAAACCCATTACATGCATTCATGCAATCACTGAATGCATATATATGTTATTTTTGCGAAACCAAATATTTTAGTAGCATAGAAAGAATACAGTCATTCAATACCCCATCCTCCTTACAACAACCTGTGTTGATACTGAAGTTACACAGGAAAGTAGTCCTGCATAAGGAATCATAAAAGTTAAGGCTCGTATGCATTCTTATCTGCTACAGATTCTGCTATAACTGGAAATATATGTATATATCCATATACAAATAGCAACATCTAACATTAAAGTCAAATATAAGTTGAGAACAATTTCTCTAAGATATGCTTTTTGATTGGATCATTTGAAAGCTAAAGAAGTTGAGATATACCAAACAGAAGGCAACTATTGTTATTGAGAAACATGACAATCTGTTTATTTCCTCTTATACAAGAGTCAGTTGTTGTTGGAGGAACATAGAGGGGCTAATGTGGGAGCAGACTTGTGTGGTACTCTCCCCAGGCAGATAGGCTACATCAGTAACCCTTAAAAAGACAACATTCAGCTCATTTTTTTATACCACAAAACCTGAAAGAATACTATAGGTTTGAATGTGCATTACTGAACACAGCATTTGCCATTGTCGTCTAACTTTTGTACTGAATTCATTATATGCAGTGCATATTCAGAGAGAAAAGTTGAGGCAGCAAAGATTATCTGAATTTGCAAGCCGTGTTTGTGGGTGTCATGGGGAAAGCTACAGATCCTGATGCACAGGAGAAAGTGAAAGCAGCTAGAATAACTATATCCAGTACAGCACCCACTTTATCAGCAACAGATTTGTATTCGCATAGTTGGAAAGAAACACAACTATTATGTTGCTCACAAGTTACATATGTGGGCATGATCTGCACCAACCAACATCAACATTACTGAGGTCTTCTTCAGTTTTACTATCTATGTGTGGTCTAATTTACAGTCTTCTTCTCCAAGTGTAATTAAGGTGAAATTCTAATGCTCTTACAGAAATCCAAGTTCCTGAAGACTGTAAGTGACTCATAGATATTGTTAACAACACCATGGCAACACTGCAGGCCTTTGACTTCCCTTCCAAGTGTATGACATACCCTTTCATGAGGCATGAATGCCCATAGCATGACACCTACTGCTTCACAATGTACATTCATATTGATAGTGTTCTAGATAATTATCTAATTATATTGTGGAGTTAGTGAACATGGTTTCATTTTATATCTTACTTCATTATGCTTATTGCATGGCTTTGGCAAGCTCATAAGAGATATGACTCAGCCATTTGTCAGCACAATTTTTATGAGCTAAGAATAATTGTGTAGAAAGGAAGCTTGTCTTTGAAGTCTTAATTAATTACTAATTTTTGAAGCATTGTGTTGAAAGTCAGATTAGCAGAAGACAGTACAATAAGTTTCCTAATAATTAGAAAGCATGTCTGCAATCTTTATGTGAATAATTCATACAAGTTTCCCTTTCTTCACTGGTGACAAAATTTTTCATCATCCTACTATAAAAATAGCAATTTCTTTCTCTGGACTTGGTGCTCCACAAAAATAACAGAAAGCTAACTTTAGCTTTAGACTTCATTCCTTCATGAATGGTTGTCCTGAAGCACTCAGATGTGCTTAGAACTGAGTACATGTATATCTGTTTAGAGCATTGGTCATTTTCAGCATTTGAAGGCAAAAGACATTTATCATGGAGAGGATTACAGCCACATTTCTCCTACTTGTATATACTTGTAGTAAAGTACAGTAAATCCATTCTCACCCATTCCCAAACTGTCATTACTTGACTAACTTATTTGAGAAAACATTTTTAGGTTAGTATAAGAGTTTTTTACCTTAATCAGACTAAATAAAAATTTGTGATGACATGTGAAGATCTCTATGCTATTTCCTAGGACAACTGCTTTTTATTCCAGATTCTCTTGTGCTTCACCCACCTGAAGGCTGACCACCTTCAATATTAATGTTACCTGCAAAAAAAAACTCAATTGAATGACACAGCACTAATCAGCAGGAAAGTTCTTTTTTAATAGTATACTTCTGATACAGATGTCCTACAGCACGGACAAGTGTTGTAAAGTCAGATGAATCTCAAAATCCTGTTTGTGTAACTTGCACTAAACAGATCATTCTATGCTTCATGTATAGCTGGACAAGGAATTCTTTCCATATCTATTTAAAATTTTTATTATCATTAATCATTTCTTATAGAGGGAAAAGAAGTTGACAAAGTCTCTGCCTATTCTTGGTTCAGTATTACTTCTTCCAATAGCTTCTTTGGCACATCTTCTCGATGCTCAAAGAAACCTTAGTATTACTCTAAGCCACATACACTGTTACATGAATGTTCTTTGTGATTCTACGTGAACCATTGCCTGATAGCTGAAAAATCCTCTTTCCACAAAGCATTTTCTTCCAACTATCACATCACAAAATCTTTTTTACATAGTGTCTCAGTCCAGCTTCAGAATAAGTCTTTACTGTTCCTTCTGTTGCCCCATAGTTACCATTTGGTCCAAGTCGGGATCTAACTCCCAGATGTGGCAGTGGTTTGCTCTTTAGTCATGTATTAGAAATGGTTCTCTTGCCTCAAAGCTTCAATAGTTAGTTCTGCCACAGACTGATGATTACTTAAGGGCTTCTGCACTACAATCATTATAACAATAGGTACATGAGCTGCAAATATATATTACACAAAGGTTTATATAGTCCATTTTCTGGCAAACACTGCCTACCAATATGGCTCTAAATATGATCTATTCATTATCTTGTAAAATTATGCTAAGACACGTTTTTCATAAAGATAAATAGTAATACATCCCATATACTTCTACTTGTGGCAGATATATCAAAATATGTCATGTGCATATATTTACTGTAAGAAAGGGAAATCTAATATAGTATTCATCAGAAAACAAAGAAATGGTGCCATGTTTTTATTACATGCAATTCCAGTTAGTAGAACTGCGATTCCACCTCATAGAGAGCTTTTGGGTTGTTAATTTTATTTATTTATTTATTAACTTAAATTTAAATAGGCTTCTCTCTTTTTTTGGTCTTTTTTTGTGGCTTAATTTGGAGGTTTTTTTCCACAACAAACCCTTTCCCCAACATTTATTGTAGTTTCTAGCTCTGTATGTTTCTAGCTGACATAGATAAAGAATTTAAATATGTAAAAATTAAGGAATGTTGCATAAGGACAAAAAACCCAGCACTAGTCTAAACAAAACAAGTCCTGCACTTCTCAAATAAACATTCATATCCACCTATCTTCTGCTATTTTGCTTTCGAATATGGAACATGTGTAACTACCTTTCAGACAATTGGAAGTAAAAGTATGTTTGTGATCATGTTATCCACTATCTTTCAGGCACACGAGAAAAATAAAATTAACAAACTTTTACAGCTTGAATTAAACTTGTATAATAAAATAAAATGTCTTTTGAATTACTTCTGCTGGCAAAATCATTTTGGAATAACGTGTATTAATTCTTATGTCTCTACTTACTCTAATTAGGCTGCAAGCTGCTTGTCACTACCTAGTTTGATTCATTAACCTTATTATTGCAAATTAAAAAATTTCATAATGCTACTTAAATATATGAAAACGTAATGCAAGACAAAATATGCTAAATACTTCAGGAAAGATGGAAGTAATCGGCTGCATGGCTTTACATTATGCAGAAATGTTATTCTGTTCGTAATTGGAAGGTTACTTTGTATTAAGAAAATATTTTTACCCTCTTCATTTATCTTGTCCCATCAGATCGATGGGACCTTAAATACAGGGTGATTATTTTAATATTTCTTACAGTTACAACTGGGATTGGTAAGTTCAAAACATGTGATTTGACAAAGAAAGAATTTCACAGCTTCCTATATTTTGGAGTTATGATGCATTATTTGGATCAGAAACCTCACATCTGATTAACACTGCTGAAGCTTTGTGCCAGTTTATGGCAAGCTAGAAAGTGAAATGATGAATTGACACTGCCATACTCAGTGCCTTGTCAAATACCATGACAATATAGGAAGTGTCCCTAAAAATCAGGTGGCCCTCTTTTTGCTTCTTCTGGCTACTTCCACTACTTCCTCACCTCATAGACCTGCAAATCCTTTTCTGTCAAAACAGCAGTGATATGGCAGAAATGAGAATATCTATGCCTATTTTCCTCTGAACTACACTCCTGTTCCGGGCTCTTGTATTCTGTTGAAAATCTGGATGATACATCCATAACTTAAAAGAATTTTAGACATAGAAATGTGGAAGATTGGAGGGTGCTTTAACTCTATGATAACAGAGTCCAGCAAGAACTTAAATACATTAGCTGATGAATATCACTTAAAAAAATGTTATCTGTTTTAGACAGTGATTACTTTTCCTTTGCCCCTTCATATATTTCAATATTTAGGGTCTTCCAGGTGCACTCCAGTTTTCAATTTCCTCACTTTCAGATTATGCATTATTTTACTGTGGATGTTTTTAAAGCAAAATATTTGTATAACAGAGAAAACCTTTAATGTAACAAGATACTATGCATCAGTAACCAGTGGCAGTACAAAAGTGAAAGATTTTTCTGTCATTGTAACACAAATGACAACAGTAATCCAGTCAACTAAGCAAAATAAACAGATGAGAATCAATGTGAGTCACTAAAGAAAAATATACTCAACAGGAAAATGGTATGGAGTCATTTAGTAAAGAGTAGGTTTATTTGCAAGGAGAAAAGTTATTTCAGTCAGAATCTGTATATAGCAGGACTCTGAAAACTGAGGTGACCACAGTCATAATGGTCATCGGCCCTCAAAGTCATGTGCTTGTAGTTTCTAGAGTAGTCATTATACAATTTTGAGCCCAAATAAAGCCAGGGATGGGAAGAAGAATTCTACTCCATCTTAAAAATTGAATGTAGATTGCTTACCCCACCTCCCTGTAGCCTTTGATAAGTTAGTTTATATTCATTTAGCCTTATCAATCAGCTTTAAAGATTATTTATGAGGCTTCCATTAAATAATTCAGAGTGAATTTCTAATCGGAAACAAGCATTTCTCAAGTTTTAGTAGTTTATATCAGAACTCAGTTTGAGGTTTTGAATGACCCAGTAGGGTTTCCAGTGAGAGTGCTTCTGATAACTAACACTCTGCTGGCTGCACAGATTGCTTTTGTAATCATAGTACAGATAACAACAGACATTAAACATGTTCACACCCTTGTGCATTATGATCAGAATCTTGCAACAATAGCATTCTTTCTGATTCATACAACTCAAACAGGTAATGATCAGTATTTGATCTTCTAAATAGATATTCTAAGTTTAGGCTCTTCCAGGTTCAAGAAATTTTACTTTTACATGATAAATACAGATTTGAAGACAGATTTTCAAATACATTTAGGCTCCAGCGGAATATTCAGTAGAATTTAAATAAGCACATCAGGTATTGAGTTTTAAGATAACATTTTCAATTGTCATTCTGGTTAAGTCTACCTTTTTAGACATCTGTTATGGGTACTGGGTCTTTCTAGGGTAGATTAATGGCAGCAAGCATGGATTCACCAGGGGCAAATCCAGTATGACCAACTTAGTGGCTTTCTATGACGGGATAACCGCAGCAGTGGACACGGGTAAACCATTGGATGTGACCTATCTGGACTTCTGTAAAGCCTTTGACACGGTTCCCCACAACATCCTTCTCCCTAAATTGGAGAGATATGGATCTGATGGGTGGACAGTATGGTGGATAAGAAACTGGTTGGATGGTCGTATGCGAAGAGTAGTGGTCAATGGCTTGAAGTCCAGCTGGAGATCTGTGACAAGGGGTGTCTCTCAGGGGTCCATACTGGGACCAGTGCTGTTTAATATCTTCATCAATGATACAGCCAGCAAGATTGAGTGTACCCTCAGCAAGTTTGCAGATGACACCAAGCTGAGTGGTGCAGTTACCACATTGGAAGAATGGGACATCATCCAGAGGGACCTGGACAAGCTGAAGAAGTGGGCCTGTGTGAACTGCATGAGTTTCATCAAGGCCAAGTGCAAGGTCCTACACCTGGGTTGAGGCAATCCCCGATTTCAATACAGGATGGGGGATGGTGTGATTGAGAGTGGCTCTGCAGAGAAGGACTTAGGGGTGCTGGTTGATGATAAGCTTGATAAGCTTTGTATATTAATATCCTTCTCTTCATATAACTATTATCAAACCTACTTACTAGAAGGAATAGGCTAAAGTTCCATTTAGATATAATTCATGTTTCTTGGTAAACAAGGTACTGAAGAACTGAAGATTCCTTAATATCCAGAAAATCACAGTCCACTTAAAAGTTCAAAACCTTAATTCATCCAAGATACTACAGAAAACCTGTTATCAACACCTAGCACAATCTTTCAGTGAGGTAATATGTAAAGGTAATATGTAAAGTGAGTGACCATCGTTCCAAGTCTAAATCAGTTAAAGAAGGAAGATTCTCTTAAAAGCTTTCCCCATAATCAGCTTGATCATGAATGATTAGTCTCACAGTATTACTCTGCTTAGAGAAAATTCACAACTGTTACATTTTGTCCATTAAGCTAAATCTCATATTTAAAAAAAAAAAAAAATCTGAGCAATTACATCCAAGCCCTCCTCTTCCCTGAAGGTACACTATATCTGGCTGTGATAAATGTTAAATGAAGAAAGTTCCTGCTGAGACTGAATAGATTTTTCCATAGTAGGAGCAGAAACTGTTTTCTTTTCTCCTTTCCAAAAGTGGCCTGCCCTTTAGCTGGCACTCTCTGTAACTCTCGTTCACATATGTAACATGAGTATACCCATAAACAATATTAAAAATACCAAGCGTATCAAATTGCTTCTGATTTTTTAATTTAGTATTTCCCCATAGCAATTACCAAGAAACGTGATGAGATTTTCCAACAATATCCATAAACCATTTTCAGCTGAACAAATAAATTATGGAAAGGTGAAAATTAGTCAGAGGTACCATCGATTTATTCTTTGAGAATAATTAAGACAGTAAGTGTCACTTACTATAATTCTCAACAAATTAAAACTTACATTCACAAGCAAGTAATCTTAAAAATCCCTCCAAGAACATTTCAAATGTCTTGAAATTAATTAATTAAAATTAATTGCTTTTCCTGTCCCATCTTAAAAAGGAAAATGTAGAGGGTTAGGATTTAAAAACTAGGATTACAACAAATAAGAAAGTTTTCTCTAACGATTTCTAAGAGAATGTTAAGAGAAGGGTTTGCAGGTTTTATTTTTACAGGAACAGACGAATATTTTTGAATAGAAATGCATATTCAAAATTACAAGTTGGAAACTGAAACTACAGCTTTAATGAAATTATATTGATAATAATGAAAATAATTACAAAGTAATAAAATACGTACAAACATATAAGATTGCATCTCTACCTCCCTCCTCGATGACCACACATCACCGTAAATTCTGCAGAGGAATTGGTCCACAGCTAGGAGGGAGCAGGACTGAGGAACTGCATTCAGGAACACATGACTCTGAGATCAGGGTCAACTAGACATACGAGGTCCTCACTGGACATCGGCCATCACAGAAGAGAGCGAGACCCTTGTGATCTCTCAACTTTATACCCAGTGTGACGTATATGAGATGGAATACTCTGTTGGGCTGTTCAGGGTCACCTGCCCTATTCACCCCCCTTCGCAGGTGCAGCCCCTTTTCCATCAGCTTGAGGATGGCCTTGGTTAAACATAAACATTGGTCTTTTTGCATACTAATGCCCTGTGTTATCACCTTTAGAGTCGAACACTGTCTCAAAAACATGCAGTTAGCTTTCTGAGAATGAAGTTGCTTACAGCTGCTGAATTAGTCACAAAATTGATTCTAATTTACCTCAAACCACAACAATTACACGTACATTTGAATATTAAAAAATGTTACAAAGATATTGAAACTAGAAAATTCCTATTATTGTAATCTGTAGAAGCATATCGCCCATAACACGTGTAATAACATGTAGTATATCATTTTATATTGGGTTTTGAGAAGGAAGAAATAAACAGTATTTTTGGTATCATTAGTTATTTCAGTCAACAGTTATTTCCTTATCCTTATATTTCAATACAGACACAAACACTGTCAAATTAAAATTTAGCTCATTGTCTTGAAATATGACTAAGACATTCTCTTGGAAAGATATAAATTACACAGGTTAGCATAGACTTCTTTAGTAATCTGTACAATTAACACAGACAAAATGTTTGAGTACAAAAGTAGTAAAAAATAAAAAGAGTTTTTAGATCGAGACATAACAATGAGGTAAGAAAAGTTTCTATAAGGCGCATCAAAAATTATGAAAATTAAATCTGATTTAAAATCTAAGAAAACAGTGTATATATAACCTGAGCTACCACAAAAACAATGTGGGAAACTGACTTCGTGACTGCAAAACTCACAAGCATATCTATGCCCACAGCTCTGGCACTTGGTTCAAATTTGAGTGATTCGTTCCAATATTCATCATCTTACCTTAATGTTTCTACTATACACAAAGTTGCAGTGCAGACTATGAGCGCTTGAGAGACTTGCTATTGAAAACTCCAATAGTTTACAGAAACCTCCCTTGGGTAAGGGGACTTACTAGAAGACTGTAGAGTGCATTTGGTGAAAGCTTTCTGACACCAGCAATATCTTTGTAATTGAGATTTTATGGAGAAGACGCATTCATTAACCCTAACATTTTGAGCTTAGAAGATGACAGATGCAGTACTCCAAGTGGGATCTCACAAGAGCAGATTACAGAGAGAGAATCAACTCTTTTAATCTGCTAACCTAGCTTTTTCTTTATGCAACACAGGATGTGATTATCTTTCTGGGCTGCAAGAGCACGTTGCCAACTAACGTCCAGTTTATCATCCATCAGTATCTAACCCCAAGTCCTTCTCCACAGTCTATATTGACAATGAAGATTGCCCCAACCCAGGTGCAGGATTTTTCACTTGGCCTTATTGAACTTCATGAGATTCAAATGGGCTAACTCATGAAGCCTGTCAAGGTCCCTCTGGACGACATCCCTTCCCTCTTCACCTTCAGGGTGCACTTAATCCCAGTCTACATCATCATTGAAGACATTAAGTAATACTGGTCCCAGTACATACACTTGAGCAACATCATTCGCTGCTAGTTTCCAGTTGAACATTGAGCCATTAACTGTAACTCTTTGGGTACATTCAGCTGCCATCATAGGATAGACAGGTGACCTTGGGGTGGACTATTCTAAAGCTTGCTTCTTGAAATTCGAGGTTTCAAACTTGGGAAATGAGAATCAGAGGTAGCATAAATTATAGTTCAAAGCTAGCTGAAATGTTAAGAAGAATCTATGTGATTTTTTCCATTTTGAAAAATAATCTTTAGAACCTATCAATGTGTATTTTCTTTGTAACTCTCAAAATAGTAGGTGACATAGTCATTTGTGTTCATTTCATTACCCTTTGCCCTTTGTACTTCTTTTATATGCTGCTTATATCATCCTTTCCACAGATATTCTGACAGTAAATATTATTTTGAATGGCCAGTGGAAGGGATAAGAAAGTAGAGGAGGACTTTATGTCATAAACTTTTTTAAACTGAGAAACTGAAAAATTGCAGTATACAAATTATAATTCCTTATAATTCTATATGATCCAAATATGTTCAGAAGAAAGAGAGCTATCTAATTTTAGTTGCTAGTAAGAGACAAGCCACTATAATTTTTTATCTACTGAAATTATGATTTTTTTATTTCACATCTAAGTAGTTCAAGAAAAGCAGGATATAAAGACTAGTCACTAAAAGCAAAAGATGCTTTGTAGTAAGGAGCACATCTAACCGATTCTGACAAATACGGAAAGCAGAAATTCATTTGAGGCACTGAACTCTGTTAGCCTGCATTGATAAGTCTATTTGACCTACTATTTAGCTAGTACAGATAAAACAACTGCTGAGTCACAACAGGCTTCTGTGTAAACTCTACATGTGTGAAATAATAACAATTTAAAAAGTGCTATGCCAGACTCCAAGCAATATTTTTTAATAACTGAAGCTGATCAGGGACCTGCAAAGATAGAGTTACAAGTTTTAACCTGCCTTAAGGTGTTATTAACTTTCTTCAAAATACACAAAAAAACCCAGCATTAAATACATATGCATTTTAAAGAAGATAATTATGTAAATTAATAACTTCTATATTTCAATTAAATATCTAGAGATTGAGATTGTCTTTGTGGGTGCATCAGTTATCTGTTACACTGAGATGAATATATGGGTGGTTTCTGCACATTTTTCAAGGTGGTTAACAGCAATTTGTATTCTACATATCTAATGTTACTCTTTACCCTATATAAGAGTACAAAAATTGTCACACCTAGTTAGAGACATAATGAATGAACAGCTGTGTAATAAGGCATGTATATTGTGGGAAATGAGCTACACAGGTCAATTAAAAATCTATTTTGTCCACATAATAAGCAGTCACCTCTACAATGTCATTACTTTCGTTCACTGAAATAAAGCTGTTCAGATTCACATCTCAGCCAATTAGCAGCCTTGCTTTGTCCTGTTGGAGTAGAAACGCCAATAAATAAGCTTCTTTGTGAATTTCAAAAGAGTGGAAATACAATACCATCTACGCTGTTTGAGCAGCTTTTCCGTAATATTTAGAAATGTAAGGTTGTGGAAAAATTCAACTGGTGAAAATATGCATCGGGAATACATTGTTGAGTAAGTGCTATGTGAAATTATTTTCTCATACTTCATTGGTAATACATATGCCATTTGGCTAAAAAAAATTCTGTGTGTAAATGTTTTTCATTAAATTCTGCATATACTCACTATAAAATGTGATTTGTATCATTTTACTCAGATCGTATTCTTAATGACAGAAATCATAAAAAAATAGTAGGTATCTCAGTCAGAATTACAGTCAGAAACTGTTGTGCATTTTCTATTTGTGATATTGGAGCTATTTGAGTCAATCCAAATATTCTTCATGGAATGAACTCAAAAGTCATATATTCGGAAGTTTAACTTTTGAGATCAAATGCGTAGCTCTGATATAATTCACTTGTTAATTCCGTGACCCTTGCTTAAGACATATAGGTAAATAAACACAAACACAGATACATACACATGCACACACACACACATATGTATGTTTATATATATAGTTTTTGTCTAATAAAAGGACAAGGCTATTAAAAAATACACAATCTTTGGCTAAATTCCTCTATTTCTATTCCTTTATTTTCTGCAAACAAACCTCCTTTCTTCTCTCAGGTACAGTCTTTTATGTATGTCTGGTTTATGCTGTGTTATTTTTGTGCATTACAGCTGCATTATGTAAAACTTCTTCATGTACATAGGCTTAAGAATGGTATTAAGTTATTTCTAGTCTGTATTTGTGGTCAGTTTTTAAACCTGGATATCACAGTTTGATATACTCTGATTTTATTAAGATTAACATAGGTATACTGAATTTCATTCTCATTTGAGCATAGTTTACCTAAATCACAAAATGTGTGTTTATAAATTAAACTGTTTTGATTTTTATGTATCGAACTTACATTTCTAAACCGTGCTGACATCTAACATAGCAAGGCAATACTCACAGATGAAAACACATAGAGCTTATGGTTTTATTCCTTGAGCATCATTATTTTTACCTAAGTTTGACACAATCTGTCTGGGTCTCTCAGTTCCAATTAAGCTAAATTCTTGAAGTGGCTAGTTACTGCACTAATTGATGCCAGATGAGGTACACGGGCTTCATTAATACTTTGCTGCCATCATGTGGCTGGTGAGATAAATAAAATTATGAGGAAAACCAGGTCTCAAAATAGCAGGCTCCAACAGCCCATCTGGAAGACTGAGACTGGATCTCAAATGATGTTAATAACTCAGCAATGACTTGACTGATGGAGCAACAAAACTGGATTGTTTTTATAGAGCTGTGACTTTTAGTCACTGCCATTTCCTGAAAAAGACCCACAGTAAATATTATGGCTCAATTCCTCTGTCTTTCACGTTCCCTAAGACAACCATGTTTAAGCTGTGCCCACTCCAAGTAGCATTTATCACCCCTTCAAGCAGCAAAAGCATCTGACTTGCATTCAGTACCTTTCCATGTAAAGCCCTGAAGAGAAAGCTCTACACTGCTGGCAGTAGTAATTAATCAAAACCAGCTGTTCTCAGGAACATCAGCATCTATGACTAACATCAAACAACACAGGAGCAACAAGTTCTGGGTGAGGCCCACAATGGATAACTGAAATGTATAACATTAACCTTCACTAAATACAACAAAATCCGTGGAGCTCTGGTTTTAAAGAAAGAGAGACAGACAGACAGAGCATGTTAATCTCCAAATAAGGCACAAGTTGTTCTATTTTCCAAAGAAGATCTATCTGCTACACATCATGTCTGATATAGAAATTCTACAATAATTTAAGAGATGCTAAAAAAGGAGATATGTAAGACATTTATCATTCTAACAAATAAAAATTGGACAGGTTGTTTAGAAAATAATTTAATAGAATATCAGCTTACGATAATTTTTATGTTCAACCTGCACACTGGGTAAGATTTCTTAATAACTGAGGGTGAAATAATTGCAAGTGAAAAACAATCAAAAAAAAACCTCTACATTTTTAAGCTTTTGCAAATTTTTAAGGTAAGGCTCTTACAAACTTGACATTCAAATTCCAGAAGTTTTAAACACATATCAAAATTAATCCCTTAATTCTTACAGAGCTTATTATTAGAAATAATGTCATTTTTACAGATGTGCCTTTTTCATGCATATTTTTGCCATTAAAATACGGAGTCACTGACTAGACTATTTGAAGATTGTTTATGGAGACTATGAATGCTGAATGTTGTTAGCCAATATTCACTGATCATATGAATAAACATTTTGGAGAAAGAGTTCTGTTGAGCTTTAATAGTGGAAATTGAGGCTTCGCCCCTTGATAAACTTTTTTTGAACACTATTGTCTTTGTAAGTGTGCCAAAATATCTTATGTTTCTTATCATATACTTCGAAACCCCTGCAAAGTTCAGTGTATTCTCCTCTGTAATTTTGTACTATAGCTCTTAAACCCATTTGTGAGTTCATGAGCCATTTCTTTAGCATACAAAATCCCAGGTCTCTAACACTGCAGTTTTTTACCATTTTCTCCAACCCCCTTCCTTCATTATGCTATTATTAATCTTAGGACCCCTGCTAGTAAGACAGTTATTAGGTATAGTCACCTAAGAAAATGTGATTTCCAACCTCAGCACCAACCTCATTTCAGAAAACCTGTGAAATCCACTGGATCTTTTTCAAGGAAGTAGCATGATAGATTTTCTCAGTAGCTGGTATTCTTCTCTGGAGATATGACGATGTTATCCATGTTGGTTTGGACAGAGATAATATATTTTGTATTTTTCCAGGAAACAACTATTTTCCAATGCCAAGCTGACTTGTGGCTTTATTATACATAAGCAAAATGGCTTGTAAGATGTTAAAAAATGTCATTTCATTTGATACAATTCCAGACTTCTGTGGGTCCTCAAAAAAATCATTGAAATTCATTATAAATGTCTATAGTAACAGCAAGAACAGAACAAATTCCATTCCTTTGTACAAAGAGGACATCTGAACTTCTCCCTTGCCCTCAAACAGTTTTCTGCTTTATGCTTAAAAGGATTTAAGCATGCCCTGATCATTAGCAACTTCATAGTCGTCTGAGGTTTTTTCAATACCTGTTACATTCCATGAAATGCTGTACTGTCAAAAATCAGCCTCTTGTTTAACTGTAAACTCTGGATACACCTGTCTTCTCGGGCAGCAAGACATTCATATTGCTCTAGTTCTCAGCTTTGCATAACCCAGTAATGTACAACTACAGCCCAATATTCTATATATATAAAAGTGTATATACAAGTATGACAATATTAATTTTAATTATTCAGTGAAGAGTAGTACAGCTTCTCTTGCTCTTTGCTACAGCCTAAAATAGCACAGGTGCTATCAGCAAGAGTCTCAAATTATAAAAGTCGCAAGACCCAGCCTATAGTGTAAAACCTGAATATTCACATGCTCTAATTCTAATAACTACTGGCTTCTAGGGTACCTTTAGGCCACCTACAAACATTACTCAGGTTAGCCTTTCTGCAATTTTAAGAACTACTTCAGCAAGTGAACTTTGTATTAACCTTAGGTCTCATATTTAAAGACCTATTTAATGGTTATAATGAAATCCCAAATTACCAATCTCCTATGATAACTTTATTATCATATAATTTTCTTTCCTAGATCATAAAAAGGGGCAAAATCTTTATATAGAGAGACTTAGGAAAAAAAAGGACTTCTAAGTTATTGATAAGAAATCTTGTTGCCTCTCTTGCATATGCTATGCATGAAAGTCATAGTGATCATAGTGAAGATCATAGTGAAAATAATAGTGTGGATCTCTTAAATATTACACAGGAAAACAGCCCTGGCACTCAGTGCAGAGACAAACTTGAAAGGAAATCAGTTCTAGCACAACTGATCTTTCCAGTTTCTGTATTCACCAGTGCCTTAACTTGCAAAACCAAAATTTTATTCCATATGCCTTCCAGCTATGTATCCTGGAAAACCCATGATCAGTGTCAGAGGATGGGAAAGCAGTCAGAAGTCAGGAAAGCAGGCAGTGATATTGCCAGGCTTACTGCTATTGAAGAGGAAAGCAGACCACATCTACAGCAACTGGCTATTCCTGTCTTAAAAACAGTAAACCAGAGTGTAAAGCTAGTGTAGCTAAATGAAATTCCATAGACAACAGGGACAGACTGGATTGCAATAGGCACAGGTACAACTTGTTCTAACATGAGGAAGTAGATCCCAGATTGCAGGAACTCACAGGAGCCAGAAATTTGTGCAGGGGCAACATTCTGACAATAAGATAATTGCAAGTATATTGCTTCCACAGTGACTAGAACCTCAGCTGATGCTGATCTCCAAAACTGTCAGCGGACAGCGGCCAAGAGTGTCCACTAGATTATTAAACCTGGAGACGCAGCAGAGAGTATGAAGCTAATGCTACAGCTATGGCGGGTCACCACATCTTTAGATATCTGAATGAGGCAGAACATCTGCAGGCTTTAGAAACAGTCCATCACCCCACAGACTCTTGAAAAGTTCTAGACATTGCTAGGACATCTTCTGCTCATCACTGGGTACCCCAGGATGAGCAGTGTAACAGCTACTTCATTACTGCATGTGATATCAGGAATAATGGATGGCACTAAAATATTTTACACAGTGGAACCCGTCTCACTTGGCCAAGAGTTACAATACCTTATTGGTGCTCTAGATTTCTCTGGAGAAGAATAAACAAACTAATAAATAAGCTCCTTTCATTTTCACCCACTATTCCATAAACTCTGTCAGTTAAAAGATCTGTCTGGTGTGATACTAAACCATTCTATGCATTCATGGCTGGTTTTAACTGATATAAATGATTTTTAACTGGTTTAGAAGTATGTTAATGTATAACATAATTTCCAGCAAAGAATTTCCACAGAGCAAGGCTACATTTTATATAAAATAAATCTTTTCCTCTGGAACATGTATGTTCATGTGCCAGCAAACACTTAGACCCAAACAAGTCCATGGGATCAGTTGAGATCTACTCAGCAATATTCTGTCTTCTTGAAGAATACTTTGGCCTCTCTTCTGTATTTTTATTTTATGAGCATGTAAGCATGATACTACAGGGCACTCATGGTTACTGTCCAAAAGAGTGCAGCCCTGTCATGTTTTAAATCTCATTTTCTTGCTCATGCATTCAGAGGATTTGAGGTTAGAAAAGTAGTCACCTGCTGTTTAGAGTTACAAGTAACCATGGAAAGTAAAAATATATAACCTGCTCATTCTTTGTTGCTTTATTTTTCAACTATTTTAGCTCAGCTTTGTAGCCATTTCTCCTGAGCACTTATACAACAGGAGACTTGTCCAGCACTTGTACAACAGTGTTAACTGGGTTTCTAGGGACCTGCAACTTCTTGCTTATATTATCTGTGTCCCCCTCCCTTAATTTGTTTTCACAGCAACAGCTTTTTAATAAAAGTATTTTATAAAGGCCAGAGACTCTTTGGAGAGCTATCATTCTTTAAACTCAACTCAGCTGTCACAGAGCAACAGGACTCAGTTGTGTTCAGTCACCACATGCTGCTTCTGCAGTCTTCCTGCCTCTCTCATTGTCCTGTGAGTCACATTACGATCCTGTATGAGACAAAGTCCTCTAACTAGTCCTGCTCTCATGCCAAGAGAAAAGCCTGAAATTATGTACAACTGTGTTGGCTACACTGGTCTGGTTCTCAAGGACTAAAATTGAATGCCTCTGAAACAAAAGCTACCTGCAAGTCCAGTTGCACACATCTACTCTCAGTCATTTCTTGTCAAGAAAATTATTGCAGCAGGACTTTACTCGCACAGTACAGCAAATTGAACTACAAATAGCACCACTTATTTAACAAATTTGACTTTGAAAAAATATTTCCCTCGTGCTGAAGTGAGGATTGTATATAGATGTGAGACTGAACTAAAAATGTTCCAGTTATAGAGCATGGAATTGTTTCACAGCCAATATATGCAATTACAAATATAATAGCCTACTTATACCTTATGTTCTTGTTATTAACTGAACTGCTGCATGAGCTTGAAAGAATGTAGCTTAACAATTTTCGGTCACCATCTGAATTTTCAAGACTATCTCCTTTTTTTCAAAATAGTATATAAATACAATAGTTTTTTTAACTATTTTTAATAGTAACTTTTCATAACACAGTTGACTATAACTCATGTTTATAATGAATAACAGCAAAGGTTGCCACTATATCATCTTTATTTTTTCATACAGATTAATCTTCAGATCATAAAACTGACATTCAATAATCTTTCTTCCCGCTGATAAATTTTATAGATGATAACTATTCTGAGAAGAAAAATATAATAGTAATGAAATATCGTGTTCTCAGATTTGTTATTCCCTTCAGTCTGTTTCCATCCTGAAAGGAATTCACCAGTAGGAATATTAAACTTCAGTTGCTAAAACGGTGCTGAATTTCGCGTATTAATCTTTAGTCTAATTCTTTTTCATACTCATCTCAAAATATGATATAATAAAATCAAATTCAATTTGAGGAATTGAATCTATAGCCATAAAAGCTAATAATTGCCTTTCTTAGTCCTTGGCTAGTTGGATAGAAATATTTCCCAAAACTATAAAGCAGAAAAGTCATGAGTGTTACTCATTAGATTGTTTTATTCTGAAAATCTAGAGTGAACAATTCTCTGAGCTGTAACAAATAGGGAAAAAAGGCAATTTAAACATGTAAGCTCATTCATAGTTCCGCATACTAGCACAATCATTTTGACGTGGAGTTCGCTCAACACATTATTACAATACCAACAAAATTTATTACCATAACTTTCATAACATCTGATTGAGTTGAACTCTATCATTACATGATAGAGTTCTTTTTAAGTAACATGTAGTACAACCAGTTCCACTGGTAACCCAGGAAAAGATGAAAAAAAATATGCTTAGTTGAGCAAAAGCTGTTAATCAGAGTAAGCATGTCATACTCAGTTTATTTTTAATACAGTGCTCTCCGGGAAACAATAAAGATAGATCTAGCAAGACAGCTGTGTGCTTCAGATTTCTCATTGTATGATGGATAAAGAGACAGCATCAGCAACTCCACAAAGAAAAGAAGCACAAGAAATTTTCATGTTATCGAAAGGAAGTTCCAGTCCAATCTAAGAGAAACAGAGGAAAAAGTGGAAAATAGTATGCTAATATGGGCAAATGGCCAAGAATAATTTTATTTTGAAATTATAAGTAATGTACTTTATTTTGTCAAACCACAAACCTGTAGTTTGACAGGATATGAGACAACTCTCCAAAATACTGTTGGGTGGCTGCATTTGGTCTAGATGAGTAATAGTAGGTGGCACACTTTAAAGTTCATATATGAGAATCTCAGTGAAACCATTTTTAAGTATAGGCAACTGAGAACACACATGGAAAAAACAAAAGTTTGGCTGCACACTAAGTTTTTTATTTGAGCTAACTAACGTGCTACAAATATACTTTTAATTCTGGCAAACCTAAGAAGCCCAGAGCAAAAATTAGAACTCCACTGTTGTCCCTATCGTAGTACATGTGTATAAGCATACTGGTTTGTGACTGGTCTGTACTCCTAAGTTCTTGGTCTTAGATGACTGTAACAAAAGTTAAGCCAAATATTCCAGAGGAGAGTGTAAGTATGAAACAAAAGTCCAGGTCCCTGGCTCACTTAAACATGCAGGTCTTCATTATAACAATGAATAATTCCCAAGGTTAGAAAATAGAAAAAGGCTCACTTTAAGTAATGCTGAAAAATTTTAGCTGTGGACCCATCTCCTCATGTCTGCTCTGCAGCATTTGTGGTGCTGTACAGTCATTGAGGGGTGAGGCAGGGACGCAATCTCATATATTTTATTACTTTCTAATTATTATCATTATTATCATTATAAATTCATTAAAGCTGTAATTTTAGTTTCCAACTTGTAAGTCTTTTTCCTCTCATTTACTTCTCTCCTTTCCCTGTGGGGTTGGGGGGGAAGGGATTCTAGGGGCTCAACTACCCGGTTTTATCTGCCGAATTTGTCTGGGTGGGACTAAACTGTGACACAGTATTAGGGAGTGTACCAGTTGGAGATGTAGAGGACCTCCTCTGCTTAGAGGCAGAGCACTGAGAGGAGGTGAGTAGGTTGAGGAGTATCAGGGAGTATGAGAGGGAGATATACTACTGGAATAACACCCTATCTTCCCTGGAACAGGCTCAACAGGCAGACAGGTCACGCGACATGGAGAATTCCCCATGACTTAAGGGATAGGGGGCAATGGTAACAAGTTCCCACCTGGTGCAGCAGGCAGGTTTCTCACATGACTATCCCACTTTCCTGGGGGCCATAATGGGTATGGCACTCTGCAAGTGGAACCAAACAACGGCAAAGACAATGGTCACCTACCTTGAAGGTGTCACAAAGGTTAAGGTAGCCTATGTCCTGTGCCAAAACTGCTTCTATAAAGAATAAAGATGGGTTATTGTCATAGAAGACCCCCTTCCAAGGGGAACAGATGGTCCAATATGCACACGGAACCCACTCCTTAGGCAAGTCTGATGCATCCTTAGGCCCCAAGATAAGGATGGAAAAGCTTCCTACCCTGTTACCACCCTCAGATTATTATCATTGATTTTTCAGGTAGGCAACAAAAAAGTTGGAACAAGAAATCCAAGGAAAATTAAGAGAGACTTCAGGGCCTTAGGATAACCGTTTAAGGCATCAGGAGCACAAGCGGTGTTCTCCTCTATCCCTTCCACTGCAGGGAATTATGAGGGAAGAAATAAGAAGAGCTAGAGGATCAATACCTGGCTCAAGACTGGTGTCATCAGAAGAATTTGCAGGTTTTTCGATCATGACTTGGTCTACGTGACATCAGGCCTGCTGGCAACAGACTGAGTATGACTGTTTCAAAGAGGCAAAGGATCTTTGCACAGGAGTTAACAGGGCTCAGTGAAAGAGCTTCAAAATAGACTCAGCCTGGCTGAACAGAGAACTTTTGCTGGAACTCAGGAAAACAAAAAGGGTTTATGACCTTTGGAAGAAAGGGGTAGGCAATTGAGAAGGACTAAGGGTGTCATAAAGTTATGCAGGGAGAGCTGGCAGTGCACACAGGTGGCCACGAAGGCCAATAGCACCATGTCTTCTATTAGACATAGTGTGGCCATCAGGACTAGGGAAATGATCGTTCCCCTGTACAAAGCAATGTCAGAGCTATGCCCTGAATACCGTGTTCAGTTTTGGGCCCCTCACTACAAGAAAGACATTGATGTGTGCAAAGAGAGGTGAGGACACTGGTGAAGGTTCTAGGAAACAAATTTTATGACGAGTGGCTGAACAAACTGGGGCTATTTAGTCTGGAGAAAAAGAGGCTGAGGGGAGACCTTATTGCACTCTAAAACTACCTGAAAAAAAGAAGTCTGTGGCGAGGTGGGTATAAGTGTCTTCCCATGTAACGAGCAACAGGACAAGAGGATATGGCCTCAAGTTGTGCCAGAGGAGGTTTTTCCAAGTTCTAGGAAAAACTTCTGTTACTAAAAGGGTTATCAAGTGGTGAGTCACCATCCCTGGAGATATTTAAAAGATATATATATTTGGTGCTTAGAGTAGTTTAGTGGTGGAGCTGCCAGTGCTAGGTTAATGACTGAGGCTGATGATCTTCGAGGTCTTTTCCAAACTAAATGATTCTATGATTCTAAAACAAAATTTTAAATAACAACAAAAATAACCCTGCTAAACTGTTTTCCTTTAGCAGGAAAAACCTGCACTGTCATTTCTGAAAACACCACCTACAAAATGAAAGTGACTATACATGTGTCTTGTAATCTTCAGATTAAAGACATTTCAATCTGGACTTCTAGTGTGAAGAAATATTTTCCTTTTCTAGCTTCTTTTATAATCTTCATTCTTTCAAAACTGCATTTAATGCCTTTTCTGAATGTGCAAAGTAAATAGCATTTTAAGTACCATTCTGCTTTGTAGCTTTTATTTGTATTGCATGGAATATGCCTTTCTACACAATATTTAGAACCTATTTCAACTTTTAATGTGCTTTTTTAAAAAAATCAAATAAATTATTTCCTATTAAAGTACTTAAAAAATTGATTCAAACAGCAATAAAAGTGCTATTTCTAGTACAGCCTGCTTAGTTGAGCTTTGACTTTTCTTGATGTTTCTTTTTGTAGAAAACAATCCAGGGCTAACTAGCTATCTATATAGAAACATTGCAAAGATGCGAATTTTCTTTGATGCTTATGTTCCACAACATAAATTAAAACCTGTGGGCTTCCTAGGTATTGCTGGTTTCCATTTTTATCCTTCAGCATTTAGTTAAAATACCACATACAACCAAAAAACCTACATCAGCTTTGCTAATGTAATCTTTGTATATTTGTGGAAGCAATTAAAAAAATGAATTGCCTACAGTCTGCCACTGCAATTTATGTAAAGCTAAGCTTCCTGCTGTCATTTTCTGATAAAGTAGAACTAACTTAATGCTGTTCTTCTAAGTTATAATAATGAAGAACAGACCACAATAAAGATCAGCTTTGAGAATTACATGAGTTTTGCGTTACAATAAAGCTCACTTTATACCTGTGCAGATGCCTGTGCAGTAAGATCTACCTGAAATCCTGCAGATGGTGTGGAAAATTGGGTTTGTACTTTGGGCCATACAGCTGAGACTTGAACATCTGAAGTCAAACCTCATCTGCCCACTTACATTTTTTGCAGTGAAAGCCATACCCTACCATCTAAATTCATACATATTAAAAATTACTCAGATGTTTTCTGTGCATTATCTTGACGTCTTCAGGCTTCCGTGGAAATCACAGAATCACAGAATCACAAGGTTGGAAAGGACCCATTGGATCATCGAGTCCAACCATTCCTAACACTCCCTAAACCATGTCCCTAAGCACTTCATCCACCCGTTCCTTAAACACCTCCAGGGAAGGCGACTCGACCACCTCCCTGGGCAGCCTGTTCCAGTACCCAATGACTCTTACTGTGAAGAATTTTTTTCTGATATCCAACCTGAACCTCCCCTGATGGAGCTTCAGGCCATTCCCTCTAGTCCTGTCCCCTGTAATACAATGTATCATAGCACTCCAAAGTGCAGAAACCGATCCTTGAGAAGGAAAACAACTAAAGACAGAAAGAACTGAATAAAGAAAACCTTTCACAGAATGACTAGAATTTTAGACAGTCACAGTGAAGCAATATTTATGCTTTGGTCAGAAACTCATTCTGTAGATGAACAATTAATATTTTAAATCTTTCCTAAAGAAAGGAGGGGGGCGAGTTGGGGGTTGGTTTGTTCTATTTTGATTTGGGTTAGGCTTAGGGTTAGGTATGGTCGGGCCTGGCATTTTTTTGGTTGATTTCTTTGTTTTGTTTGTTTATTTTAAGTAGGGGGTTATAGAGACTGAGTTTTGGAAAAGTTTACTGTAAAGCATTTATTAGTTTGAAATGCCATTATTCTCTTTAAACTATTTTATTCCAGAGATGACAATTTGAGGAATACGTGTATGACAATTTGAGGAATATATATGTTCAGACTTTCAGTTTTTCTCCAGTCAAGTAGATTCATTCATTTTGAAGTTGTATTTGTGTGAACAAAGCTCACAGAACTACACTCAACTTCTTCAACATATGAAAATGTTTTCACCACAAAATCAGATCCTATGAAATCTGGAAAATACACGTATATGTTACCAACACTGATGAAGTTATTATTCTTTCTATACCACAAAATCGGGCCTTTTTTTCTCAAATCCTGAAAGATATTCACCAATGGAAAGGCTACCCTGTGTGATTTTTCACAGTATTTAGAGAAATGTTCAGTGATTGTTCCTAATTCACAAAATCCAAAACGCTTCTAGATTTTATTTTAAAAAAAGAGTTTTGAAGGTCAAGAGTTTATAAACAAACTACATTAAGATGAGACATTTCTTTTTCCTTTGATTTCCACTATTCATTAAAGCATGAGACTGTAAATACAGTTTGCCTAAGTCACCGCCCTCAAATGCTTTTAAAAGCTTTTCTAAAATCTTAGGATACGCACTAGTTTTAGTATTATTATATATATAAAAAATATAATGCATAGGATACTTGTCAGTTATATGGTAAGCATGGTACAATGTGCACACATATGATGGAGGGCTGGAGAACAAGTCATACAAGGAGCGGCTGAGAGAGCTGGGGTTGTTTAGCCTGGAGAAGAGGAGGCTGAGGGGAGATCTTATTACTCTCTACAACTACCTGAAAGGAGGTTGTGGAGAGGAGGGAGCTGGCCTCTTCTCCCAAGCGACAGAGGACAGGACAAGAGGGAATGGCCTGAAGCTCTGTCAGGGGAGGTTCAGGTTGGATATCAGAAAAAAATTCTTCACAGAAAGAGTCATTGGGTACTGGAACAGGCTGCCCAGGGAGGTGGTCGAGTCACCTTCCCTGGAGGTGTTTAAGGAACAGGTGGATGAAGTGCTTAGGGACATGGTTTAGGGAGTGTTAGGAATGGTTGGACTCAATGATCCAATGGGTCCTTTCCAACCTTGTGATTCTGTGTGTGATTCTGTGTGTGATGATATAATAGAGTGTAAGTATGATAGTAAATACGTCCAGTTAAATATTGGTTACTTGAATTATCACACACCCACAATCATAAAAAAAAATAATGTAACTCTTTCCCTCAAATCTTTCACAGAAAGAAATGCGTAGAACATCAAAGTCCAAGCTAGTGCTTTGCAACATCTAGTTTCTTACACTAATTCTCAAGCCCATCTGTGTTTCACGTTCGAAAACCTGTGCTGTCTATCATGCAGTCAGTAAAGTTCAATTCTAAGAATTCAGGTATAATGATTCACACCAGTCTGTACAATTACCTAATCCATTTTTCAGATATGTATTTCATTCTTTCTTTTACTTCAACTAGAGAGGCATTCATATTTCCTGGGTTTAAAAGCTGGGACTGTTCAATTTGCATAGGTGGTTGGTTTTTTTATTCATAGTCTTGAGGAATAATTTCAAGGTATAAAGTGAATACCATGCCTAAAGTTCCAGATCATTTTAATACACATTGTTGTAAGATTACTTTTGGTTTTCTCAACACAAATATCCACAAGTGAAATAGATCACAGAATCAACTATGTGACTTTGAGGACTGAGATTTCCAAAGCTGTTAGTGCACATATTCTGGGATAGCTGAGACAGTTACATAAAAACAACCAACCACAGGCTCGCCTACACCTTCGTGCTATTTGCATGCAGTATTACACTCTGTAAGCAATATTGCATTCCATGCAATTTAATCTATTAGAATGCTGATCTCATCTAAGTTTGTCTTAAAATTGTGTAGCAAAATGTTTTATTCCTATTATCACCTTATTACTTAGCACTACTATCAGTGTAGCACTCAAGTAATTCAACGTGACAAATGTTACTGTGGAAATCACAGGACATGCAAGTGCAGACCAAATGCAGTAACCAGTTCCAACAATTACCTCAAAGGCAAAGATGAAATATGCAGTCACCTTGTATAGATATCTTGCAGGTATGACAAAGACTTTTAGAAGTCTAGGCATTTCTTTTATTCTCTTTGCACAATTACAACAAAAACTGTATCTTCCTTGAAATCAAAAAGGTTTTGCTCAAACTGTTTGAGAAGACCTTTCACAGAGAGAAATCACAGACAAAAGAATTACAGAACAAATAGTAGAGATTCCAAAGGCTGATCCATTATATATGATCTGTATATGGTACATAATTTGTTTATCTAATTGAAACAATAAGGCATTTATTTGCTTATTTGTAAACCTAATTAATTATTTTCTTTCAAATGCTTACATAATCAGCACTAGCTGTACTAAAAACTGGGACCATTCAGCAGCCATAGAAATGCATATAATTTTAGGCTTTATTCCTTCCTTCTTTCTGGCCCCTTAGAAGAAATCTTTCTCAATGCCACCTCTGCAAGCTGAAATTGGGTAAATTTGGTAAAGTCACACTTTACCAAATCTGTAGCAGGTGGTGTTTTATCAGCTGAGCCTTTTCAAACAAATCTGTAAGTTGGCAAGCTCTTACAAGCCTGCTTGGATGTCTGGAGTCCTTTATGCTTTCTGCATCACCATCACAGACTATTACTGTCAAAGCACAGCTAGCCAAAGTCTGCTGTTCCAGCTGTGGATAAATAAGATACTTCTAGCAATAACCAGGACTTCCAGATTTACTGCCCTAGAGCTGGTAGTGTGAAAAAACCACAGAATTTGCCTATCAATTCATCATAAAAAGAGCTGAAGTCAAGTTGCTAAAAATTATTGTGGGAGTTCAACATCTTTGCCATCAACATGTACAGTGGGATTGAATGCACCGTCAGGAAGTTTGCTGATGACACCAACTTGTGTGGTGCAGTCAACACGCTGAAGGGAAGGGTTGCCATTCTAGGGCTCCTTGACAAGCTAGAGAGGTGGGCCTGTGTGAACCTCATGAAAGAAGACTAACACGCAATTAAACATACTGATTATCAACTCCCAGCAGCTGTTTCTGCACTGGCATAGCTTTTTTTACTATGGTAGAATTAGTCCTTGATCACTGTCACTGTAAAAACAGAATTAGTCCTAGAAAAAGAAAGAGGAGGGGAGAGTCTCCCTAATTCTTCAATTATGAGTTTAAGAGAGACTGACTTTTCAGAAAACAAAAATCACTCAAAAAGACATATGATCTGTCTAGCTCTAAGTCCCTCAAAATTACAGTATGTTTCTCCCTGATTCCACAATAAAAGTAGACTTGCCAACGTCCTTGCCAAAGCCTTCTTCCACAACTGGCACTGGAACCCTCTTTGATTTATGAAGTCTTTGGGGTCCTAATAACTCACCTCTTCCTCAGCAATACAATCTAAAATAGAGGTTGTTTCTTATTCCTCCTAAGAAATATCTTTATATGTAGTAATGCAAAGAGGGTAAGAAGAGCAGGAAGAGAGAATAGCCATCTTTGTCTTGAGCACTGTTATCATAATTCATCACAATACCACCTAATTTATCCAAGTAAGATTTTCCTCTTAACTCCCAATACTGAAAGATTTTGAGGATGAGGAGAAAGGAATAGGTCATGGTGACCTGCTAAGTCTAACTGAAATTGCCTTTTTGTCCTAAATTTCCCTTTCTCTCAGTTTTGTGACGTATACATTGTTTGAATGAGTTCAAAATTATTAAAGGTGAAGTCTTCCTGTTCTACTCAGAATCCTGGGAACAGGAAAGCCATATCCAGCACAACCTCTGTTTTTTTTCTTTATATCTGCTCTTACCTCTGCTATTTTTTTCCCCAAGAATTTATGTGACTGATCTTCCGACACTTACAAGTAATTTCCTTGAAAAGCATTTCACACAAACTAGTGAAACCATAATAGCTTTGTCTTCTTTCCATCTGTCCACAGGATCTGAGAAGCGTCTCTAGACATATGTACGAGAGGCAGTTGAAGAAATAGCCTCACTCAGCCTGCAAAGAGGCAGAGAATAATACACCTACACTTTGGTCACTGAAGTTCACAGCCCTCTCCTTGAGTAGTTTAAGATAAAGCCACATTTTCATTCAACCTTTTTTTTTTTTTTGCTGTGCAAAAAAAGTGCCTCACCTAGCACTCGTCATATCCTTGATCCCAGCCTACAGAATCTGAAGAGATTGCATGATTGCATGATGAAATGCATCAAAACTAAACCAAAAAAAAGCAGGACTGAATCCTTTGCTAAGGTATCTTGAACTGGTTTTGAATGCAGATTCTCTGATTTCCAGTTAGTTAAATAAGACTACTCTAAGTACTCTGATAATATCTTGATTGATTGACTTCTCAAACAATGGTTTCTGATTCCAAATGAAAAATGAGGTTGAACTGCATGTACTCATACACAGTGGGCAAAAATATTCAGGTAAATTGTGGGGAAAAATGGAAGAATTTCAAAGTTAGATATGAAAGTTAGAGTAACTACTATGAATTTGTGTTATTTCATTATAATAGTATCGTATCATTTTAGAACACTTTTTAAATTGGGTATATCCTGGTTCTTGAACTTCTTTCCATGTCCTGTGACATTAAAAGAGGCTGTGAACATACAGTATGATAATATTGTCCTTAAATGAGGCCAGATGACTTTCACAAATGGAAACAAATTGTTATCTGATTTTAAAGATGGTCTCAAAAGTGTGTGTGTTTCCTGCAGTTAGATCACTTGGAATGTTCTTGGATGAGAGTCAAGGTCGTTCTAATCTTGGTAAGCTACAAAAAAAAAAAAAAAAGAAAAAAATTAAAAAATCCTATTGTCTTGCCTGTTTTTATGAAGTGAAAATCCAACGTCTTTTGAATACTGTGAATATGCTAACTCTAAATATGTTTAATTGAGTGTAATAATGCTTGTGTACGTTATAATTAGAGGCAGCCTTCCAAGGGCAAGGTGTTGGGACACAAGACCTGAGGCTCTGCTAACACTTCTGAAGGGCAGGGTTTGACTCATGATAATGTGGTTTAAGAGTGGTTACAAACAAGAAAATCTTCATTTCATTGGAGGCCTTTAAATGCTTCTGAAACATTTTAAAGGATAAAAGAAATAATGCTTTCCATTATTTGGTGGCATTAGCATGCTGTTCTGAATTAGTATTAGTAAAAAACCTAGTTCATATATGGGAACATTGTAGCTCTGACATCACAGTAATTGAAAAGAAAGACCAAGATAGAAAACATCTATGCTAGCTCGTGGCCATTTTTCGGTTTTGGGGTTTTTTTTCTGTTTTTCCAAAACTCTATATAGAAACAAGCCAAAAATCCTTAAAAGTTCTATCCAAAGAAACAACCTACTGATCCTAGCCTCCTCAACCACATGCAAGTTTGGCAGTTATTCTGTCAATCATTCGTCATCCTTGCTTACACTGCTAAACACGCCACCCTTGGTTTGTCCAGGAAGCGTCTTGTCTCCCTCCATTCCCATTGTCTTTGAAGATCTACTCTGCTGGGATAATTGCTGACTAATCACAGCACATTTGAGGGGAAAAGGGAAACAGTTTATAGGCCCTAGCAGGAGAGATTAAATTATATTAGAATAGCCTATCACCTTCCTTTAGTGTGTCATAATTGTGTCAACCACAGTGGGTTTGAGGAAAATAAGTACTGCTTCCTCTGTAGAGAAGCAGGAGCCCAAATACTGAAAAGCACAATTTTTGAGCGGCATCACTAAAAGCTAAAAAAAGCCCTTTATTATTACACCAGTTCGTATTCTATTTTGATCACATGGCTGAAGAAATATTGAAGGAAAATAAAGGTTACTCCTTCCCTATTTCTCTCTGAAAAGCAGCATTTAATTAGGGAGACAGGAACTACATTTGTTTAATTTCTTTAGCGTTCCTTCCTTTGAAAAATAAAATTTAAGGCATTCAGGTTACTGTTGTTACAACAAACAGATCTATAGGAGGTTTATGGGGTTTCTTTACATTTACACAGAAGCTGTAAATTTAGCACAGAGTTAGATCTTTAGTAACTCTCCTTCAGAACTAATGTCCTGCTAGCTATATTCAGTTTCAGTTCCCCAGGGTTATATTTTATTCTAAAGGTAAGAAACTACAAGGCGGGGCGAGGGGGGGGGGGGGGGGGGGGGGGGGGGGGGGGGGAAGAAAAGCTTTATTAGATCAATTGACATCTGTTCACAATTCACCAGTGGAATATTTAAGGTGTATAGTTTCAGAACTGTCTACCAGTACATGACTTCAAGTTAATTAAACATTGAAATGAAAGAAAAAAAAAAGATGAAGTTATTTTGATTAGAAAAGGTCTATGGAAATAACTGTTCTAGGGGATTGAACTGAATACCTTTACATTTACTTAGAAGAATTTAAACAGCAAGTGCCTCAAGTTCACATTACTTTTTAGGTAAAGGCTTTCTTTCCATTTAGCTTTGAGAATAGCAAAGAGCATATACTTTTTTCAATACAGAAAGGCTAGTTTAACTTCCTGGCAAATATCTGAGCATAGTCTTGAGGAAACATTACAGATCGTCAGGTTTTAGGGCCTAGGCTACCATGACACCTTTTTTTTCAGTGTTACCCTATCAGATACATTCCAAAACTAGAACCATTGTGATGGCCCTACAGTAGAAAACTCGACAAGCCAAAGACTACCTTTAATCCCTCTATGCTTTATTAGATTAATATTAACTACTCTGTACCCCCAACAAATGTCATGTAAGGGAGTATGCTGCTACCACTCTCAATCACTTTGTTTTTCTTCAGAAAGGCACGGAAGGAATGCAAATGAAAAACAGCATCAGCACAGAAGAAAGGAACGACATTCTAAAATCCTACTGATTAAAACTTCAGCACAGTCTTTTGCAGATATTTTTCATGATAGATATTTAACTATTAAATGATAGTTCTTCTCTTGACAAGCTAGGAACTGCTTCCACACACACCACACCTCTAACCCTAGCAAACCCATTCCAAATACTGTGCTGTTGGATTTTTCTCACAGCAACAAAAGGCAAAGGCAACATACAGGCACCATATTACCTCATAGCAACAAAAGATGAAGGCAGCACAGAGACATCATATTCCTAAAACCAGAAATTCCTGCCTGAATGAAACATAATCTTCAAAATAACAACAACAAAATGTACTTACCTTACAATTAGATCAAACTATTCTTCCATTCTATTGTACCTGATCTTGATAAAAGTACCTCTAATGATGTTCTTTGTAATCAGATAATCAGTAAATTAATTCTATAGATCAAGCTATAGAAAATTTGTATTTTGTACTTTGAATATCATCCTTTTTTACAAGAAAGTATGAATTACATGAAATTCTGCAAAATACCCTGTTTCACTACTGTTAATGTTTCTGGGAATTTATTTTAATAGTAGATACCTGTTCACAGCATAGATTTCATATTAATGTTAATAGCATAATAATATTCATATTTTATATTGATAATATACTTGAAGAAGTTTGATATTGGTAGTACTCTATCTATATTGACTTTTGATACAAGAATCTTCCACTTACTCCATTCTTTTTAAGAAATTTTAAATACAAGAAGGCTGGAAAGTAGCATAAAGGATCTGAGAGGAAGTGTAAATTGTATGCTGAGGTAAAGACGTTTTTCTTTGAGACATGCCAGCAGGTGTAAAGTGTTCTACAGGCAGCAGCTTGTGAAAAGAAAAGGTCCTGAGATGTGGAAAACAACTGTTCCTATTTCAAGTGACTGCAAGATTAGAGCATTGAACCTTGGCATCAGTGCAAGAATCAAAATCAAGCACATGGAAGCAAAAATACCTTACACATCTCTTCCTAGCATTTCATTAACCGTATCCAGTATTAGATAGATCAGCAACTACTGCTTGTCAGAATAGTGTGCCACCAAGGATTCAAACCCACTCATAGAAAACACAACCTGGCTTTCAGACCAGAAGCAAGAAGTCTGGCCACTTCAGCATTGTGCTGCTCCGACATCGGCAGCAGTGCAGAAAGGAAAGCATCAAGCTCATTTGGAAAGCAGCCTGATATAAAGTAGGTTTTGAGCTCTAATGAATACACATTAACAACAGGGAAGCAAACTATTTTGCCTCAGGTGCTCTCTAGTAATTATCCTGACCATACTACTATTTCAGAAGGCAGGAAAAGTACTTCGGGATCACTTGTTGGTCAGTCAATGGGTTAGTAAAATGAAACAATAATCTACAATGCGTTATAAAAGAATATATTTTGCGAAGTTGCCTGCTGGCATGGCAACTTAAAATAGTAGCTCTCAATACCACAACTTAAGCCTGGAGCACAGCTGGTTTTGAAGAAATAAGAGAATAAACAGAAGGGATTACTCAAATTCTGTAAAAGAACCGTGAGGAGAGGAACAGCATGGCACCATAAATCCCTTAAACAAGGCAATACCAAGATAAGAATAAGGGAACAAAAAAAGCTGACTAAGAAAACAGGTAACCACTTGAACTTTGAGGGAACTATACTAATTAGCTCGGTAAAAACCTGTCTTCAGGTAGGGAAGAGCTCCATACCAAGAAAAGCCTCTTCCCTTTCTGGACATGCACAGTAAAAAAAGAGGATATTGTAGCTTTAAATGAAGACAGGCATTGCCAGGACATGCGGGAGCTAGAATAACCAAGCTTAACTATAGAAATCCTAATAACTGTCACTTAGAATGTACAAAAGTTCATTGTGTGTTAGTGGAGGTATCCTAGCTTTGTAGAATTACAAACTAGCACCCGTCTCTGCGCAGATATGCAATAAACAAATATCTTGACTCTGTGTGCATGTTGAATTTTTGCACATCTGGTGAAATAACCCTGACTTTTGGGACATCTGTATCATTCTAACAACTCAGGCATCAAAAAGAAGAAGTACGGACCTCCTCCTTCAGCCTACCACAATTCAATTCTTTGGCTGTACATAGCCTAAAGGACCAAGTCCTCTTTTGGAGTTCTTCTCTTTCCTCTTTCTGGCTTTCCTTGTATATTTTACTTCCTTTACATGCTTTCTCCATACTGTCACATAATTTATTACTGCTTGATTTCTTCTTAATACTGTAGCAGTTAGAAAGGTACTTAAGGACTCCATTCCTCCCAGGGACAGATATCTGATCTTACTAACATTGAAAGTCTTGTTTTCCTCAACTCTTTACTTTTTTCAGAAACAGTATATATGTTTGGTCTCTGTAACCACTTGGAATACAACAAAGGGGCAGAGGAAATGCTGTCCAAATGTTCTCTCGCTATGATCACAGTTTAACAGTTTCTTCTGCCTGACCTGTCCTAAACTGTATTTTTGTTATTATGTACTTGGAGTCCTCAGATTCCATGTCATTTCTTCAAATCTTTGATTACATTCTCAACATCTGTATGGCAGAAAAGATACAGAATGTTCTAGATTGTACTAAATGATAACAGAGGCCTGCAAAACAGAATCAGTAGTTGACTTTTCCATATTTGTTCCAAAAGGCTGGCAAAGTATGGTGGTGAAGATTCCCATTGATTTCCATCAGTTTCCTGAACATTACCTTAGAGTGAAACACTTGCTGAGGAAAATGTACTGAAATCACAGTAAGAAATAAACTTTTTACCTTTTCTTAAATTTTAATGTTTTTAATCTTCAAATACTGAATTAGAAGCATTACTGTATTAATGATAGTAGAGATAAGTGAGGCAAGGTGTCGTGGTAAGATTAATTATTTTTTATTTAATAAACCAATAGATTTGGGGAAAAATAGGCAAGTGATCAAGTACATAAACCTTTCTTCAAATGTTGACATTGATTTCATTGTTGTCCTAGCTCCTTAAACATTATCCAATTGTCCTCACCTTCTGTTATCTTGAATATAATCTGTTTTGGTCTGAAGTAACTCATAGCCAAAATAGTACAATTTATTTGCCTGATATTAATTCATTACATATGCTTTACAGGAAACCAGGGAACCATGTCAATAGTATAAGATATTTGCACATTGTATATATGATATTCACAGCTGCATACACAGCCACACATTTACAAAACCATCATCTCAGCTGGGTAGTTAATCTTAAATTTGAAAGAAGTTCAGTCTCCATGCACTGAAGCTTTTGTCTGCTGACCTCTAACCAGGACTAAGATTAGATGCATTGATGAAAAAAATATCACAAACAATGACATTTTCCAATAAGACACTGTCCTGGGGTTTGCTGGGATAAAATTAATTTTCTTCAGATTTTCTTACTGGCCTGCCAACAAGAGGGCAGGGAGTGCACAGGAAGCTGGGATGGGACACAGTTGGGACAGGTGACGCAGGCTGGCCAAGAGGAAGGGTGTATTTGATACCAAGTGAGGTCATGCTCAGTATATAAACGGGGGGAGCTGGCTGTGGGGAGGGGATCACTGCTCAGGAACAGGCTGGGCATTGGTTTCCAGGTGATGAGCAACTGCACTGTGCATTACTCATTTGTATACTCTTTTATTCTTGTTGGTGTCACTTTTCTCTTCCTTTGGTCTTCTATTAAACTGTATTTATCCCAGTCCACTAGTTTACTTCTTTCTTCATGCTTCTCCTTATCCTGCTGCAGTGTGGATGAATAAACAAGAGGCCATGTGGTACTTAGTTGCCAGCTGTGGCTAAACCACAACAGACTCACAGATTAAAAGCAAACCTTAGTAATGATAATACTTAGGCTACATTTAAAAAAAATGGCAAGTAACATTTACCCATACGTGAAAATTTTAATTTTGTTTAAACAACATGGCTTGAGAAAACTTTTCAGTATCTTTTCTTTTTTTTTTAACCTTTCTAACTCTTCAGGATGTGTATCTCTGTAGTCAGCATTAAACAGAACCCCCACAAAAAAACCTCTAAAAAATAGAAAATTAATTTTTAATGTAGTAAATGGCAGGTGTGAGTAAAGCAACATTAGTATTGCAGTAATGCTAAAATCAGTGGGCTTCCTGCAAAGGTACTACCAAAAGCTCTGTTTCTCCTTTTTCCAGCTAAGAAAGCACAGTTAGCTAGGCAATTTTTCTTTCATAATCCTTTTATAACTCCTTTGTATTTCCTATACACTCAGTAAAGATAAGCACATCATATATGCAGCTGCTTTTCTCTCAAACTAAGACATCCTATTCTCTCCCATTTGCCTCCTTTAGCATTAGAAGAGTCTAATACGGCTAACAGAAACACAGAGGTATATATCATCTAAATGAATTCAAATGATACTGATCCCTCCTGAGCAGAATTACTGAAATAAACTGGGTTCTATTCTAGAGCAAGACAATAGCTTATATCAATTATAGTATCAGATGCTAAACCATGCCCTTATCCTTTAGTGTTTATAATGTTATCTAGGATAAAAAAAATCATTCCATCTATTTAGAAGTATCTTCTTTGGTTTTGATTTTGTATCTAGTCCATCTAAAATGCTGTCAATAAGACACCAGACAAGAAGACAGCATCCGTAATGAAAAAGCCATCTTCTCACCTATCTTCTGAGTTACTCAAGCATCTAATAAATAAATGAACGTATAAACCACAATTAGCTCTGTGCAAACAACTCATTTTCCATTTCATTGACCAACAGAAACTTAATAGTGTTATTCTCTTTCCCCAAAAAGTGGGAAAATAAGCTATTCTTTTAAAAGGGATTCAGTGAATTGTTTACTCCATCTCATTGACATCAGAGCAAAAGAGAATACAGGAAGAACTATATCTCCTGGCCAGCATTCTTTGATGCTAGTCTTCACATGGGGTTACGTGTAGAATGCAAACCAATCCCCTGAGTACAGGAAATCTCCCTGTTTCTAACTGGCAACTATACAGTGTACCTTCAACTAAAAAATACTCTTTAGAGTTTGGAGATACTTCTGAATTAGAATTGCATCAGTATGGTATGCCTCATTTTTTCTAGTAAATTAAAGCCAGAGTTCTGAAAGTAGTGCTCAAATAAGTGACGTGATGACTTATCCAAATATAAGCAAGTAAGAAATTGTTTTTATCAAAACACAGTTCACACAACTAGAAATGTACAGACCGTGTACAGCTGCTTCACTGAGGTACAAAATGTAATAAATAAAAAAATATCCATGGTGCAAAATAACTCGTATTTTGCAGTAACAAACAGTTTGGCACATCGTGTTTAACCCATGCAAAGGTGTTTTTTTCCTATTAAACTCATTTTAAGAGGAGGATGGAAAGATTTTGTTTGGACTTACTTATACTGATAGGGGCCTACCATTACATAAGGTAGCTAATTCACTGGTCTCAAGGTGCCTTGTTTTCTGTTCTGAGACAGCTGAACTCCAAAAAGGTTAAGACTTTTTTAGCTGCTTTATTTAAAGCACACCGTTACTATTGCTACATTGCATGGCTTTCAAGTGGAGAATATTGACTTCCCTTAGGTTCTCATGCCCTCATATGCTAAACTCCAAAATATCAGTTCATCACACCTTATGATTTGTAAAAGTTTGGAACACATGTACCACTGTAGTTAGGATTACCTTCTCAATTAGGATAAACATAGGTTCAAGTCACAATATGTTGTTATTTACATGGATCGGAGGAGTCAGCAGTTATTCCCCAATTCCAACTACATGCTTTAACATGAATACTAAGGGTAATTTTTAGTTCCTATTGTATCACTCCTAAAAAATACAAGTGTTGGTAGGAGCAGAAATCGGGTCCAGCTAGGTAACCTGTTAAACTAGTCTTCATTTATTTCCCCTAAGGAAAAAAAGAATCTATTTTGCACAGGTAAGTCGGGGAATATATAAGCCTTTACAACAATTTCCTATTTAATGTGGCTTGACTCAAAACAAATTCATAAAAATAACTTATGTGCAATGGAATTTTGTATTGGAATTTTTGTAAGTTTTGAAAAAACTTGGCCTCAGTTTAAGTAATTTTTTAAGCTATTGTTTTTAATTAATTCCTTGTTTTATTAACAGCTTAGTTATTATTAACTATTACGGGAACATTTAAGCTGTGATTTTTTTTTTTATTTAAAGCTACAGAGAATTTTCTTACATCCATTAGCAAAGCATCAAGTCATGTCATGTGACTCTAAGTCCACCAGACTGCTAATTTTACATTGCACTGTGCTCACTCTCAAATATGGTTCTATAATCAGATATCAAAAACTGAAATTAGCGAACCCAAGAATAATTCTCAAGTCTTTAATCAGTGGTCAGCTTTTCAGCAGGAAAACCAGCCTCCACTCAACAACCTCCTGCTTGCACTATATAAAAAATATGCAAGGGAAACCAACGATGTAACCCCCTTTGCAGCCACACTTGGAACACATAGGTAGGCTTTATCCATCTGGTCGATTCCAAAAACCTGCAAATCTATTATTATATCTCTCATATAATTCTGTACAGTGGATCATGGATAGGACAACTATACTGATTACCACAAAACCTCCAAGGAAAGCAAGAATGTTACATTCTGTATAGCCCTCTTTTAACAAGCTCATATATGTGTTAAAAAATATAAGATTAAAAAATGGAATTAACACTCAAATATACAATATGCTAGAATGGAGAAATAAGATCTATAAAAGAAAGGCCATTTAGAAAGAATATGATTCTATTCAATCACAAGTCAGTTAGAATGGAATTATAGGAATTATGTATACTTTCATAAGGAGTGAGACTACGTTTGTTCTAAGTTTGTAAGTGAAAAAGAAAGAAATATTGTCTCACTTCTGGTTCAGAACAGAACAGTCCTACAGATGTTTTAATGGAAGACAGGGCCAGATAAATTTCCTCTGCCAGCCTCTGGTCATGTAGCCCAGTGTCAGTTCCACAGATCATAAAAATCACAAAAATAAATTGCATGCCATGCTACATTCTGAAAAAAAAAATAAAAGCAACTGAAGATATCATCTGGTTCCAATCTTTTAAATGAATACCTGATGTTATGAAGCTATCTCCATAAAGGCAGTACAGTAATAATTGTGTTAATAAAGACAGATGACAAACAGTCTCTACAAGCTTCTGAGAATCTGAATCTTAAAAACTCTGTAATATTTTCTCAGGACAAAGTTTAAAAAAAAATAAAACTATAGAAGTTATAAAGCTGAGAATGTTAGAACTGTTCTTATAAAAATACAGGAAATTCCAATGTGGCTGCTAAGAGGTTTGAAACATTAAAAGTCACAATAAGCTGCCAAAGATCACTAAGGTGGGAAAAGCTTAGAAAGGAAGACTGAACTACATTTGTGTCAACATCCCTTAAAAGTGAACATCCACATCTGCACTAGCTGGAGGGGCTAATTTGTTTAAAGTATGCTATTTCAAATGTGCACTACATCAGATATTATAAGCTAACCAACATCTGAAGAAAAATAATAAAGCTAGCACTCTATGTGTTCTTCTTCTCTTAGATGGTGTCATAGTTTAGCCCCAGTCCAGCTTGACTGGCAGCTAAACTCAAGCAGTTGTGATCCCAATTCCATCCTACTCCAGAGAAAGGGGAAATGGAAATGAGAGGAAAAGAGTTGGAAACGAAAATTAATACAGCTTTAATGAAACAATAATAATATGAAAAATATTATTAATAAGAACATAATAAGATATATACAAATATAAGACATTTTAAAAAAATCCTCCTCATAGTTATGTTACTACAGATGCTGCAGAGCAGGCATGGGAAAAGGCCCTAGGCTAGACTCAGCCGCAGGAGGGAGCTAGACCTAGGGACTGGATTCAGGAATGCGTAGATCCAGAATCCGAACAAGAAGACAGACAAGGTCCTCACTGGATGTTGACCATCAAAGAGAGCTTGACCCTCATGATCCCTCAGCTTTATACTGAGTATGACATATATGGAATGGAATGGTCAGTTTTACTTTTGGTCAGTTTTAGGTCACCTATCCTGTCTTCCTATCCCTGCAGGTGCAACTAGAACACGTGGCCAGCTATTCTTATTGAGAAGCCTTTGAAGCACAGACTATGTTATGCTCAAAATCAATTCTTAAGAAAAAAAAACAGGAGGGAAGGGAGGTACATATTTTAGACCAGTTATTTAAGAGATTATATGTGTTCTACATCAAATACCTTTCTGGGCACAAGTTCACTCCTTAGTATGTTGGAAAAGTACGGAATCAGGCTCACCATTTAGAGGGTAAATGTGTGAAAGGTTGCTTTCTCAAAACTTTTGGTATTGGAAATTGCTTTTCAAAATACCTGGAATGTTTTAACTGAAAATTTATCTCTGAACCACTAAAACCCCAGCTGTGTTACCAAGGTCCATGACAATACTGAAGAATCACTGTAAGTATTTCTTGGAAGTATGATTGACACAGGTTTTGTTTATAGTTAACAGTTAATCTTACATAGATTGAATTAGTAAATACCTTTTCCATAGAAAATGGGAAATGCAAATTGTAGATGTAAAATAATGTCCAAATTTTTCAAAGTGCACCTCTGATCCATGCATTTAATAGCACCTTGACAAATGCCAATCTCACATCTGATTATGCTAGAAAGCAGGTAAGGGTAAAGGAAGATTTTGATCATACTGAAATAATTCTGAAATAACTGAAGTCAATGCCATTACACTGCACTTCTGGACACAGAGTACATTTGCTTTAGAGGCTTATCAACAGTTATTTTGCTAAAATAAAAGTTCAGTAGCTGCAAGTTCTTGTATTTTATTGTAAATTCCACGTATGTAAAACATGTGAAGGCTGAAGAAACAAAATTCACTGCTGTGGTATGCTCCACGCTTCATGCTCTACCTTTCATAAAGGTCTAAGACTATAACCTAAATCAGCCATTTTGTTGAACCCATCTGCATCCTAGTATAGTGCAGTACTGAAAAACTAAGCTGCAGGCTGCTTCTGATGGACCACTTGCAGGCCTTTTAATATCCTTATAGCAGACACATAGTAACTTACTGATGAAGAGACTGAGTATGATGTGGATTCTTTCCATTGCTGTTTTAGACATTAGAGCATTTAGACATTTAAGGTTACCTAGCTGCAACAGAGCAATTTAATGCTTTCCTTCCCAGGGTTGTTGCAAACCATATGATATCACTTAGACACATGCTGATAGTCCTGGCTAAAGCTATCTGTTTAAAAGATGGAGCAGAACATTAAATCTGCTTCTAATGCCATGTTGATGAAATTGTATTCAAAATGCAGTTAATTGTATTTAGTGACAGATCTTTATAAGACAATAATACAGCCACTTAAGTAAAATGTATTCTTTCAATGTTAATACCTTCCACTAATTTTTTCTCAGGTAATTTTGTCTTTAGGAATAAAATATGCTTTTTGAAATAAGTTGCTACACATTCCATTAAGAAGATATTAAAAAGAACACCAAAATAAAGAACTCAAAAAGTCATACATAAATGTACATACAAGAACAGGTAATTAATCCAATGAATGAAAAGAGAAATGAAACATTAGTAGTGTTGGACTTAATATTACCATGTAGATTCCTTTTTATTCAGAAATTGAGCAATCAGAATACAGTAAAAGCTGCATTATGCATTTTTCAACATACCTATCTATAGTAAATTCCTAATATTTAATTCCTAGGCAAAGTACCCAACTGAGAATTAACTTTACTACCTCACTATGTATACAAAGCTGGTTTTGTTTTGGGACTGACTATCTCAAGAGATTTTGAGTTTTTACATAATTCTAAACATATATTCTATAAGAGTTCCTGAGCACTAGCTCAAATTAAATACACAGATATAATTTTTAAAATAATCTATGAAAGTTTTATAAGGAAATATAGGTGGTTTTATTGGATATTTCCCACCAGGTGATTTTTTATATATATAATCTCTATAATGTCTAGGGCTTCTTATAATCAATTATGTTCTAAGTCTTATTTTGTTCCTTCCTATAAAGTCTGAATTTCAAATATATCCATGAGGTCTACTAATTTCAGTGGAAGCTTCTCTAGCATTTCCGTTTTTGTTATTGCTGTTGTTAAATTGGATAAATATTTTCAAATAACTAAATGTGGACTGAGAGTCCAACATTGCGTACTCATAATATAAGAACTTCATCAAACAGAAGGCAAATATTAGTTTCCAATTTCTTTCTCCAGCAATAAACTTGTAGTCATTCCCTTATTTCATTAAGGGCCCACCAACTACAAACATAGCTAGTCTGTAACATCATGCAGAATAATTCATAGGCCTACATTTTAAATTAAAGGGGTAAAATAAAGGGGGAAGGGAAAGAGGGAGAAAGGAGGAAAAAAAGAAGAAAAAAGGGAAGGAGGGATGGAAGGAAAGGGAAAAGAGCATGAAAAGATTGAAGTGACACTGGCTTTTCTCGAGCCCTCAGATACCTTTCCTGTGTTGTGTTATCTTTCAGAGATAATGGAGAGCGGCTTAGTGATAATATCTGCCAGCTATCTCAGCACTCGTGGGTGCACACTATCAGGGCCCATGTTTTTTGTGCATGTCCAGTTAGCCTAGATGATCTCTAACGCAATCCTTCTCAATCCATGCACGATCTTCCTTTCTCCAAACTGTCTCTTTCCTCCTGGGTCTGGGATCCCTGAGGGCCAAACTTATCAATAAAAAGTGAAGCAAAGAAGGCATACAGTAATTCTGCCTTCTCTGCATCCTCCATCACCATGGCATCCACCTCATTCAGCAGTGGGTCAACATTTTCCCTAGTCTTCCTTTTTGCTATTGATGTACTGGAAGAAGCCCTTCTTGCTGGCCTTGACAATCCTTGCAAGATTTAATTCCAAGTGGCCTTATAGCCTTCCTCTTTGCTTCCCTGCATACACTGACACTATTCCTATATTCCTCCCAATCTCTTTTTCCACATTCTGCACACTTCTTTCTTTCATCTGAGTTTTTTCAGAATCATCTTGCTCATCCATGCAGGTCTCCTGACTCCTTTGCTTGATTTATTACTGCTGGGGATACATCAGCCTTGAGCTTAGATGAAGTGCTTGAATATTGACCAGCTGTCTTGAATACCCCTACCTTCTAGAGCCCTAATCCATGGGATTCCTCCAAACAGATCTTTGAAGAGCCAAAAGTTAGCTGTCCTGAAGTCCAGGTTTGTAATCCTGTTTATTGCCCTTCTTTAATGACAAATCACGAACTCAGCCATCTCACAGTCAGTGTAGCCAAAGTTGCCCTCAATTTTCATATCACCAAACAGACTTTCTTTGTTTGTTAGTACAAGTCCCAGCAGCACACCTGTTCTCACTGGGTCCTCCACCAAGTGTGTCAGAAATTTACCTATGCTCTTCAGGAATTTTTGGACTGTGTGTGCCTAACTGTATCGTCTTTCAAGCAAATATATAGGCAGTTGAAGTCCCCCATGAGAAACAAGGCCTGTGATCATGAGGCTACTTTAAGCTGTCTGTAGAGGCTTTGTTGACTTCTTCTTCCTGATCAAGTGGCCTGTAGCAAACACCTACCCATATTAGCCTCCCCCTCTGTTCTTACCCATGAACTCTAGAGTCATTCTTCATCCATCCCTTAGGCAGAGCTCAATACATTCCAGTTGCTCTCTCACATAAAAAGCAAATCCACCACCTCATCTCACTGGCCTGTCTTTTTTTTAAAAAATGCATAGTCATCCATGACAGCCTTCCAGTAGTGTGACTCATCTCTTCATGTCTCTGTAACTGCAATGTGATCATAGTCCTGAAACTGCACACAAATCTCTAATTCTTCTTGTTTACGCTTCATGCATTGGTATACAGCCATTTCAGAGATCTAATTGTGCATATCCACCCCAGCCTTTTAGAAGAGAAAACAAGCTTGGGCACCAGACAGCTGTCTGAGCAGGACAAGAAGGAAAAGAATAACCAGCTATGCCAAACACTGTAAAAGAGGAAAAAAAAAAAAACACCAAAAAAAAACAACAAAAAAAAGGGAAATAAGTTTTTAAAGGGATGGTTTGGGCTCACAGCTGCTTGGAAGAATGCACCAAATAGAAGCTGTACTAGTTCAAAATGTGCCCAACACAGCAGCAGAGGAAATCCTGTTGATTGAGGTGCCTCCACTTTCCAATATTGTACAATTCCAACAGTCTGCACCTCTGTTTTTTTTTCATAGTTGGGAATGGTGAAGATTACATAGATATGAACAATACTCTGCAAGACTGTAAAAGCCAACCGGTCCAGCCTCAAAGCCGGTGTGGCCATGGTCCTTATGAATTGCCCATTGGCCCCTATTTTCAGCCAGATGCATACTATGCCAGAGGGTTGACTGATAAGCCAGTGTAACAACTGCTACGTCACAGTAACAACTAGTACCCCTACTGCACCTTCACTGAGTTGCTTCTCAGCTACAGCCATGACATACTTATCCATGGAACTGTTCTACAAATACCCAGTGAAGGAAGAAGTCATGCTGGGTGATATGGGTAATGAGGTTTTTATGCAATGCTTAGCTCTGACAGCCCACAATAGGAGGATTGAACTATTGGGATGCCTCCGCAGAAATCTGTTCTTTCCAGACAAGACTTTGTTGGGCAATCTGGATGTAAAAATTAAGCTGGCAAGCAGAAAAGACAACTTTTGTTAAAGGAGATCCTCAGCAGCAGGAGCCTCCTCCACGCAAGGAACCTATGCTTTGCTGCTTGTCAAGAATACGCTGGTGATGCCTGGTGTGTGTTCAAGACGTACTTACAGCTAGCACTAAATACACAGTGGACTTAGTGAACATGAAAGCTTTCAGCACACGAGCCAGCAGCTGTGTCAGCAACCAAGTAGTTTTGTTACTCCAGCTGTGAGCATGTTGTACTTCCACCAGTACTTCCACCAGTGGGAGCTCCCCCTCCCACTTCCCAGAGAGTTACAAAGGCCTCACCAGTTGTACAGGAAAGCTCAAGCTGTTCTGTGTTCTGTGGACACATTCTGGCTCTGGCATTGCTAGGCAGTGTGATGTAGAAACCCCCACCTGCCTTCCATCTTTTCCCTCTTCTATTCAACTGTTAAAATTTCTGGGGCCATCAGCTGTTTCTTCCCTTCCATTTTGCAGCAATGATCTCAATTTTGTAGATCCTGTCCCTATTGAAATTAACTTTGTAAAGTTCTTTCAGATAAAATTTCCCCTCCATTGCATGGTGTGCACCTCCACTTAAAAAGGGAGACCATGCAAATTCTTTAATTTTAAACATAATCCTATATAGAGTTGTAAAGCCCGACAATGCTTCTTTGTTTGCCTTAAACATTTTGTCTGAAGACTGCCCATTTATGTCCTTTGTGGTGTCAGCTTGTCTGTGATGCTGGGTTGGATGGAGGGACAATGCGGGGGTGGGCACTGCTCTCCCTGCTTGGCTGAGCTCAAGGCCTGGAGCTGGCTGCCGCGGAGGGAGGTGATGCAGCAGTGGGCTCTGCCTATGAGACAGCCCTGGCCAGAATCTCGTGACAAGACCACCCTAACATGTGCTAATGGGGTGGGATGGGCCCTATAAAAAGAACTCGCAAGGAACCACGTGGCACTGCTCTCACCCCCATGCTCTCACTCTCTCGACTGCCACTTCGATTAGACCAGCCTCGACCACACGGTCTGGAAAAAGTCACTGCTGCCATCAATGTGGTGATTTCTTTCCTTCGCCTTCTCTCTCTTTCTCTCTGTCTCCCTCCCGTTACCTTACGGGGTGTGTGCCAGATTGGATCCAAGTGACCTGGGTTGCGTTTGGGGATCATATTGTGATCTGAACAGGCTGGGATTCATTTCTATAACTTTAGGAACTTGCACCCCATGCAAGGGGGATTTTTCTTCCAAGCTTGGACGCCAAGCATCAAAGCTGACACATATTTATTGTGCTATATTATACATCTGCATTGGGTTAACATGCATAGTCATGACTTTTCCGATAAGTGGGTAGGGTTAGTAAGATTAGTCACGGGAACTCATTATTATAGTAAGATCAATTATGGGAACTCATCATCACAAGCCTCCTCATTTTAGCGCTTGCTCGTTTTCTCCTGGCAGTGGTGGATACGGTCTTTGGGGATGAAGGCAGGCAGTCTTCCTCATGTTGAACTTTTCACCTTTCCTCTTGCACATGTTCTTAGGCTCTCTGGGTCCTCTCCAAGGCCTTATCTGGCCCAGCTGGTTCTTCTTCCTCTTATCGTTGTACCAGTCGTTGTTATCTGGCTTAACCAGTTACAGCCCCATTAAAATTCCTCAAACATAATCTATAAATAAGTATCCTCCAAGTGAGTGTATAAAGCTTTTGTACATGCGTTGCATAAATGTAATATGTAAGTACCAGCTGGATTCGGATATTGAACAAGTCACCCTACCTTATTAATTACACAAATTGTTGAGAGCTTTACTAATATAAAATAGTAACAATAAAAAAATCATTACTTTGAGACACACACATAAAACAAAACATAACTGAATTTATCTTGCTCCAGAGGTAACAATAACTAAATATTTCATATACACTAACATTGACTCACAAATAACATACAACCTGTGACATGCTGCCTTATCCCATAAGGGGAGAGGAGACTAACGTTTGTTAATTCACCCTGGTTAGAAATGTGGTGAAAAAACACCAAAGGTCCATAAACACAAAACAATTGTTAATATTGTTAATATGTGCCCACACTTAATCACACAGGCAAAATATGTGGCTTCAAACACCATTACAGTACTACAATATGTACATAAAATATGCATCACCAGACACAATACTATGATAGGCCATGCATTGATCAGAAAAACAGAAAAAGAGAAGTGCTTAGTCAAGAAGAGAGGAGGCCCAAGAAAGGAAAGGAGGCCTCTCAGATCACCAGCCCTGGTTTCACTGTCACTCCAGCCAACAGGTTGTCCAGTCCATAGCAGCACTCCACCTGAAGTTTCCTTACAGCTGGTCTCAATCCTTCTGCTTTTATAGCCACAAGACCCATAACACAAAAGAATATGGCTCTTTAATGCCTGGGAGTGTTTGAGACAAATAAGACATTTCAGTGTTTTTCACTGAAATGTTTCTGGTTTTCACATGGGCAACAGATATATGGTAAATACTTCAAAGTGTCTAATCTTTTGTATGCTAGTGGAGTATTAAGAAATTTTTAAAATGTTTTGTACTTCAATTCCTTCTTCATATCTTCTATTGAAATTGAACATCCTTAAAAAATAAAAAATATGAAAATCATGAGATGGCAGACTGAATTTTAACCAAAGTAAAAATGTCTCATTTTAGCAAGATCAAGGTCAAATTCTTCTTCACAGCATGGGGGATATCCCTAAATAATAGATGTTGACTTGGTTCTTAAATACTTTCATTGAATATGTCTTTGGAAAGCACAAAAATATGGAAGGTTTTGTGGTGAACAAAATAAAGATAATTATGAGCATGGACTTTATCTGACCTCTGTGAGGTTCAAGACTAGTACAGGAAGAAATATTCTGGAGTCTAACCACTTTGGGTTTACAATATAGAGAAAAAATGTCTTCTTGGATTGGTTTTTGTGCATAAATAATTTTATAAATATATCAGTATCACTCTCCTAAATTCACAGTTACGACCTAATATGACCGTGTTTGAAGACTAGGGCTGCAGCATCATTCCAAAACAATAAATAAATACTAGATTCCTTGGCTATTGCAGCTGGAAAATTTAAATTAATATATTGCACTCAATACTTTCTTCTTCAGGCCAATGAGGGTTGGGAATACTGAGGAGAGGAGCTAGATCCAAGAGATCCATATGGCCTGTGCTAACAAACTCTAGTCATTTGAGGGAAGGTATTGGAAAGCTCTGAAAAGAGACTACGTATCACATTCGGAAGTCAAAAGACATTATTTGTCCTTTGAAGGATGTGCGTGGAAAAAACAAGGACTTTGCAGACAGAGAAACTCTTCTAGAAGGCTGGATCATCATAAAATCTCAGCAACACATCCTTTCTACAGTGCATAGGTTCATTTTACTAGTTCAGCCAAAAGAACTTCCACAAAAAAAGGTTTACACAAGTGCTTTCCTAGCTTCAAAAAGAAAAAAAAAAAAAAAGAGGACAAAACAAAATAAAAATAATTTTTGTGGTTTATGATTCCAGGATTTCCTTGGTCTGGCTGCTGCAGAACATGCAGCTTGTTTTTCCCAGCAAATGCAAGGGTAGTATGTATTTAACGCTTTGACCCTAAACATACCCATTTGTATCTAATTAATTCTTCTCAGGAATATTCTTCCAATTGCTACTCCAAATGTCCTGTTGGAATGAACTCAAAACACATATATCCTTACATTCTCTTGTTTGGTGGAATCTATACATCTCTTTTGCCAGCCTCCAGTTTTACAGCAAAAATAGTTTTCCTCATGACTGCGGGGGTCTGCAAAACCATCATTTGCTTAAAGACAATAATGCAGGATTCCAAGGGATATCCCTCAAACCTGTCCCCAACACACAGTATTATATGAATATTATTAAATGCACATCACCATTCTGGAAAAAATGTTCAGTGTAACACAAATTTGATATAAGGCTTCATGGAGAAATTTAAAAATTCTTAAAGGATGCTACATAATTTGTCTTTTAGCACATAATATTTTTAAGGGCAGTACTATGTTTAGATAGATATTTTTAGAACTGCCTCTTTGACATGCAGGGAAACATCAATGGAAAAAGCATAATGAGCAAAATTTCATATGTTTGCTTTGATAAGTGGTATTTCTTCCCTCTGCCCTCCCCCATGCAGTTTTTTAGTGTATATCTGATAACAAATTTGTTACTGTGTTCAGAATGTTGACAAGATTTTGAAAGTTTGGAAACACGAACCTAGAACTACAGTGCGTGCTGTGTGTTCATTACTGAGAGTGATGTCACATTTTTAATGGGTAATTTTATACCTGTTGCTGTATAGTAAAGGTGCTGACATTAAGAGCCCAGCTGCAATGGAAAGAGGCATATCTTTGTCCCTTAAGAGTTTTTTCCCCTACATACATTTAATATGTGCATAATTTTTTTAATTTATTATGTTTATCCTGCAGGATTCTGAAAGGTAAAACTCCTATTTATGTAATTAAAATCTACGTTGTACCGACATTAGCAGATTGCTTCAAGGCAGGATTTTAGTAGTTTTCAGAACTCAGATCATGAAAAGACCTGTCTAAAGTGTGTGAAAAGTAGAAATGAATGGCATAAATTTTTCTTACCAATATTTGATTCCAGATATTTCCAGAATTTAGTAAAAATAAATTCTGAGATGTTACAGTCCTTTGACCAGTCATACATGTAAGAAACTTAAATCATTTGAACTTCCCAAACTGATTCTTTACCCTTCACAGTGAGGTTAATTTCCTGGACAAATACAGAAGTTGCAGAACTAAATCTTTATGTTCAACCTGCTAATGCTCAAGTCAGGTCATATCTGCCCCTGTAACACTGAACTGAGCCCCATTTTAAATACAGACAGTTCTAAGAGAGGTCTTGGACATTCACGTGTGTACAGTGAGCATCAAAATCTTGCCTCTATTGTATGCATTTGTAGAAAAGTTTGAAAAGATCAGTTCTTAGCTGATAGAAATGTTTCCCCTAACTTTCAAACTGAGAGAAATTGCAGTATTTGTAGAAAGCCAACATTGTTTAGCCTTCTCTTGCAAAGCATGTTTTCTATTCTCCCATTTATCCCTTTCTGTAATGGCTTCAATTTGATGCGATAGAATATATTTAAGTGAGAAAAGAAATCCCATCAATTGTGTTATGTGTTAGATCATGTTTTTAAATATATGCCTGCCAACACAAATTCTTTTGAGGAGGTGATGGTAAATTCTTTACTCCTTCCAGGCACAAAGTGTTTGAAAGCTTAGATCCAAATCAAGGAAGAACAAGTACAGAGAAATAAAAGCTACTTTCGTAATAGAGCAAAATCTAACAGCCAATATTCTGCCCCTCTTAGCCTTGTAAGACTATTATGCAAACTTTCATTTAATTATAAACTTGTGTTCTACTTATTGATTATTTTTTTTACAATGTCTGCCAATTATGTAAATGGTGGGAAAAGTAAATAGATTTAACTATCTCAATCCCAAGTGAGTTTTACTAGAATATTTTGGACAAAAAGCAAAAAAAAATATTTAATTGATGCAGCTTAACAGACTTGAAAGGCTAAGATTGCTACTGAATAAATGGAAATACTAACTCAACTTCATGTACAGTCAAGAAAATCTCATACACAGACTGTTCCCAGGCACTCAAGATCTACACAAAGCTCTGTAATATTTCCCCATTCCAGTCCCATTGCAGAATTCTGAGTGTAAGAGGTTTGAGTTTTTTGACATAGACCTTCATAAAGCACTGCTTTAAAAAAATGACAGCACTTAATTACAGTGAGAATAAGTTACTGCTGGAAATACTTCATCTCTTTCTGGAATTCCTGACATGCTTCTTCACTCCTCTTTCACAGACAGAAATCTTTTAAAAGGCCTGGTAAGATAAATACATAAGGCATGCTGAACACTGCAAGGAAAATAAATCCATGTCCTACATCCCTTCCCCAACTGGGGAGCAACCAAGGATAAGCACAGCTAGTTTATAAGGCTTTCAACTCAGCCAGTCAAAGACTCATTGGTATTTGATCTTGTTGAACATGCAAGCCCCCTCCTCATTAATTCACTAACATAGCAGCCTCAGTTGAGCTTTTGTATACAATGACCAACAAGAACGGAGGAGCAATTGCAGAACTGCCTTTTATTTGCAATCAACTCTGTCCCACACGACGATCTTGCCTCTAAATTGGAGAGACATAGATATGACAAATGGACCACTCAGTGGATAGAAATTGGCTAGATGATTCCACTATAACTGTTGTGGTCAACAGCTCAACATCCAGGGGATGACTGGTACTCCTTAGGGGTCAGTACTGGGATCAGTTGTTGCTTAACATCTTTGTAGCAGTCATGGGCAGTGTGATTGAGCCCACTCTCCGCGAGTTTGCAGACACCACCAAGCTCTGTAGTGTGATTGACTCAGTGGAGGGAAGGATCGCCAGCCCAGGATACAGTTGGATTTCTGGCCTGCAAGCACACACTGCTGGCTCATGTAGAGCTTCTCATCGACCAGCACCCCCAAGTCCTTCTCTGCAGGGCTGCTCTAAAGCACGTCATCCCCCATCATGTACTGAAATCAGGGACTGCTCTAATCCAGACGTAGGACTTGGCAACTGGCCTTGTTGAACCTCATGAAGTTTGCACAGGCCCACTTCTCCAGCTTGTCCAGGTCCCTCTGGATGACATCCCATCCTTCTGGTGTGGGAACTGCACCACTCAGCTCAGTGTCATCTGCAAACTTGCTGAGGGTGCACTCAATCTCACTGTCAATCTCATTGATGAAGATATTAAACAGCAGTGGTCCCAGTACAGACCCCTGAGGGACACCAATTTTCACAGATCTCCAGCTGGACTTTGAGCCATTGACCACTACTTTTTGAATGCAACCACCCATCCAGTTTCTTATCCACTGAATAGCCCATGCATCAAATCCATATCTCGCCAATTTAGAGAGAAGGATGTTGTAGGGGACTGTGTCAAAGGCTTTACAGAAGTCTAGACAGATCACATTCATTGGTTTACTGTGTCCACTGCTGCATTTAACCCATCATAGAAAGCCACTAAGTTTGTCATACAGGATTTGCCCCTGGTGAAGCCGTGCAGGTTGCCATTAATCACCTCCCTGTCCGCCATGTGCATTTGCATAGCTCTAGGAGGATCTGTTACATGATATTCGCAGGCACAGAGAGGAGGCTGACAGGTCGGTAGCTCCCAGGGTCACCTTTTCTAGCCTTTTTAAAAATGGGCATAACGTTACCCTTCTTCCAGTCACCAGGGACTTCTCCTGGCTGCCATGACTGTTCGAAAATCACAGGCAATGGCTTGGCAACCACATCTGCCAATTCCCACAGGTCTCAGAGATACATCTCATCAGGTCCCATAGACTTATAAGTATTCAGATTCCTCAGGTGTTCACAAACCTTCCTTCCTTCCTCATAAACTCCTTCCTCTACTGTGGGAGGGAGTTTATGCCCCTGGTCACCATCTTGCTGTCCCATGACCCAGGGGGGGTGAGGAGAGCAGTTATCAGTGAAGACTGAGGCAAAAATTCTGTTAAGTAACGCAGCCTTCTCCTCATCTGTTGATACAAGGTCACCACTCCCGACCATCTGTGGGGGAATATTCTCTTTAACCTTCCTCTTCCTGACGTGCCTGTAGGAGACCTTCTTGTTGATCTTCACTTCCCTTGCCAAGTTCAGCTCCAGCTGCACCTTGGCCTTCCTGACCTCATCCCTACACAACTGGGCAGTGTCCCCATACACTTCCCAGGTTACCTGTTCCTACTTGCACTGCCTGTGCAGTTTCCTCTTCTTCTTTGGTTTCACCAGCAGGTCTAGACTCAGCCACCCAGGTCTCTTTGCTTTCCTGCCGCATTTTCTACATATGGGGACTGAGCGCTCTTGCACTTTATGGAAAGCATCCTTAAATATTTGAATAATTTTTAAGGTCCCTTCCAAACCAAACCATGCTATGATTCTGTGATATGATGACAGTAAGAACACTTCTAGATGTTTCCAGTGTGAAAATATAGACATCGTTTTAAAGCATCCCTAGCGTTAAGACACAGCACACTGCCCTGCTCTGTGCTGCATCAGCCCTTTTGCCTCAATTGCAGCTAGAATCACTAACTGCACTTCAGCTTGTGCAGCTGATACAATAGTTTTATGATCGTTTTACATAACAGCCTCAAAGGTAATTTAAGCTCATATTTGATTTTGTCCTGAACTGGACTGATGGCACTCTCACAGGGGCAGACTACAAAAGCAGAGCGATCCTATGGGGCATTCACACCCAGCTCCCTTCCCTGGAGAGCTGGTATCATCCATCCCACTGTGCCTACTGCTGTGGTGCTGGAGCAGTGCACCTTGACCCTCCACTCCACGCTTCAAGTTCAGAGCACAAGATTGCTTAATCTCTCAGTGAGAAGAGTGTTCACAAAACAGAACCTGTTTAAAAAACCAGATTTTTTAAAAAAAGATTAGATTATAAAAACATAAAGCAACATATCCTTTTTACTGATTTTAATAAGCAAAAAAAAAAAAAACTAATCAACAGCCTTCCAATGGATTGCTGGTAGCTAAAATGAAGTGCATTCATACACTTGGATAAATCCTCTTTTTCTTTTTCTTTTTCTTTTCTTTTTCTTTTTCTTTTTCTTTTTCTTTTTCTTTTTCTTTTTCTTTTTCTTTTTCTTTTTCTTTTTCTTTTTCTTTTTTTTTTTAAATCTCTTACATCTGGAAACATGGCTGACAATGTTTTGCAAGAGCTGGTTTTCTCCCAGGATTTCCAGTTCTGTGTGGTTTCCCTAAGCCAAAAATAGACTAAAGAATAACATTTCCGCAAATATTTCAGTATTTCCATTTCCAGGCCTAGTTCAAAGCAGGAAGGGCAGCGCCACAAGAAGAAATTAAATACAATAAACAAATAAAACACAAATTAACTTTTTCAACCATAAAAAAGGTTTGATTGCAGGTTTATATGGAGAGTCAAGTTAATTCTGAATCTTCAAAGCTAATTTTCATATATCTCCCTGAAATATTGGCACTATGCACACAAGATCTGTGGTTAAGATCTCTCTGTGAGATCTGTGAAGAGTTTTTCCATAGCATTTGGTGTTGACTGAATGAAGTGGTTTCAAAAAGTCCTCTAGGCATCTGTCTGCATTTTTTTCACACTCAAACAAATAAAAACAATATTAAAATCCAAACTTAATTTACTTACAAATTGTACAATGGAGATATTGGCTACAACTATATATTGAACAATTAATTAATTATTATTTAATATGGTACTAGAGAAAATGCCTTAATGATCACCTGCCTAAAACCTGTGAGAGGAAAAACTGCTAAATATACAAATTAAAAGTAATTCATATCAATAAATTTACTCATATTAAGAATATTACTGATTTACCTTATCATTGACCTCTTAATTGATAATATTGATGGTATTGAAGCAATGAAGGTAGCTTTGTGTTCTATGATACAAAAAGAGGCTCGTTTTCTTCCTGAAGTCTTAGGCTGAAGGAAATATATTTCCTGTTTAGTCTTAGTGGAATGTAACAAAAAAGCGCTGGTGAGAATTAAGTTATAACATCTGTTTAACAGGGATCTAGGAAGTTCAGATGCTAAAGTGTTTAGTCATTGTAGAGCTGGATCTTGGCAGTGTAAAATGTAAAATTGTGTTAAATCAGCATTTCCTTCACTATCTGATGTATAAGAAAGCTTTTTGTACTTTTCTCTAAAGTGTTTTTCCCCAGTGCTTCAGAATGTGTGGCAGTGTTCCTTTTATTCTGATTTATTTCTAAAAGGAAGATTTGAACAAAAGAACAACAAAAAAAACCCAAGTCACTATAGACAAGGTGATATACCAACAGTCCTTTCTAAAAAACACAGTAATTTTATATATATAGAATTGTGAACTCTTGGGCAGGTATTTGGGTATTTTTCTCTCTCCAAACTCTCATCTAGATTCATTTCTGTATTCAGTTACTTTTAATACTTCATGACATTTGTGAATATGTCGGGGCTTCTTCTCCATTTGTCTTTTTACAAAAGTACAGTATGCACACAACAAGTCTAATTCAAGATCTACTTCTTCAAACATCTGGACACACACCTAACTTGAAACACATAAGTTTCTAAATAGTCTCATTCAAATCACTTGGACTATTCTCAAGCTTGTGGGGAAGTACTTACACAAGTGCTTGCAGGAGCAGGTCTTTATACTCTTGACGTGTTGTGCACTTTCTTATGACATGCTATAAATGCGGACCTGAAGGGATTTTTGCACATTGATTGTCCAATGCAAGGATATTTTTCAACACAATAGCAAAAAATTATTAGGAAAAAAATATAGATTTATAACTTCATACACATTGCATACCAATCACAAATATCTAGTAATAACAAGTTCACAACTGAAGTTCTGGTAAGTATCATGAGCAAGAATTTTCTGTTTTCTAAAATGCATTTATAAATAGCAAAGTAACTAATGAATTAAATTTTGAGAGTAAATACATTAATATTTCAGTTAAAATCTGAAATTACAGACAGCATGGGTGAGGGGTTGTAGTTTGTTTTCTGAGGAGGAGTTATTCCTTTCAATTCTCTGACCAGAAACAGTGAAGGGTAATAAAAATACACAATACATAATAGCCTGATATAAAATCTAGTCATCCTGCAGCTGATACCCAGGATAGTGTTGTGTGTTATATACTTACTATAGTTATATATTATTATATTTTATAATACATACTTATTATAATTATATGTTAGTTGCAGATCACATTTGCCCATATAAATTACTGTATACGTATAATATTGTCATTCTGTAAGTAATTCAGTAAACACACAGAAAATACACACCACAGAATAAAAAGGAGTGTGTTCTTATCCTACACTAAAAACAATCACAGCATATTTGAGAATCAAACAACTACTACCCTGGTTAAGCAAATATGGGTATGAACTAAGCACTGAAGAAATGCTACCATTTTTCCTGGTTATCAAGTAAAATAAATGGCTACCTTTACAAAATAGAGATACAAGTAAATGGACAGTATAGCAAAAATCCATCAGTAACAAAAATGGTACTGTTTCTTTCTATTTGATATAAAACTATATGGATCTACATAGGATGGCCACTATAGGAAAAAAAGTGTGATTTCTCTTTGTTTATGACTTCGGAGGAAGGAGAAATAGGATTATTTTTAATAATACTAACTTAAGCTTTTTACAGTGACCTAAAACAATTAAGACATTATTGTTCATTATAGAACTAAGTATGCTTTTACTGTGAGCATACCCTGGCAGTGTGGAAGACCAACAGCACATGGAGCTGTATTGAGAGGAATGTAGCCAGCAGACCAAGGGAAGAAATTGTTTCCCTTTCTTTATTTAGCACTAAGAATACTCCATGCAGTTTTGGCCTCCCATGAAAAGAAGGATATTGATCAACTAGGCAAAGTTCAGTGGAAGACCACCAGGATGGCTGGGACTCAAGTACTTACCCTGTGAGAAGAAGCTGAGGAGAGAGCACTTGTTCACCCTGAAGAAGAGACAGCCGGCTTCATGGGAACCTGATGGCAATCCCCCAATACCTATTGGCAGGTTATTGAAGAGACAGATCCAGGTTCTTTCTGAAGGTATATGCTGGCAGGATAAGAAGTCGTGATCAAAAACTCCATTTCCGGTGGGTTCCAGTACGACACAGGGAAGAGTTTGAACCACAAAGAGAGTTGAAAAGTGAGTAGTTGAAAAGTTGAAAAGTGCAAAGCTGAACAGTCTCCATCCTTGTCCTGTTTTGAACTAAACCAGATGTAATTCTCTAACTTTTCTGTTGAACCTTTCCTAAGTGACTGCATTTTCTGAAGAACAAGTTTTTCAGACAGTGCCTATTTCTAGAAGTGATAATGCCTGATATTTATAGTTACTATTAAGTAATGGGATGAGTGGCATCCAGCAAGACTCTCACTTATATTTATTTTAATAGTAACCAAGACCATTGCTGAAGTCAGTGGAATGCCTAAATCAAAGGGCAATAAAAGGTCACATCTGCAAGGAGAAGTGGACAGGACACATGACTTAAAACTGACCAATGAGGTATTCCATTTCACATATGCCATACTCAGTATAAAGCCAAGGGATCACGAGTGTCAAGCTCTCTTCTCCTATGGCCAATGTCCTAGAAGGACTCCATCTGTTCTCCTGCCTTCAATCCCAAAACGTGCATTCCTGAATCCAGATCCTGTCTGCCACTGATTCCAGTATGGGACTTTCCCAGTGCCTACTCTGCAGCGTCTGCGGTGACATGATTATTGGGGAAGTGTGACTTTGGTTTGGTATTTACATTTATATACATATTTTATTATTCCCTTGCTAATAATTATTGTTCCATTTTTTTGTTTTTATTCCATTAAAGTTGTTTTAGTTTTTCTCCAACCCACAAGTCTTTCTTCTCTTATTTCTTTTCCCTTTCCCTGAGTAAGGGGGTGGATTTGGGACTATACTGCACAGCATTAAACGCTGGTCATGAGGGCTAAGCACAATCCTTGGAGTTTTTCTCTGGGAATGTAGGTAAACTAGAGACCACCTGAATTATTCTTCAATTTTAAGATGTCTGCAGAATATAAAATCCTAAATTATGCAAGTCCACACTGTTGAATAATTGGCTGCAGAAATATATCAGCAATGATAGTTTGGTAGTGATGTGTCATCAGCATCTACTTACCTTTGTAGAAGCAAGTGTCTTTTATTTTCAGAGAAATTTATGTACCTCCTTACTTATTCTGTTTCAAACTGGAATACTTACAAGATTTCGTTCTGCACAGTTCATTTTAACTTGTCTTTAGAATGTCTAAAATATACTTAAAAATCCAGAAATATTAAAGACGTATAAACTCATTATGAAAAAAAGGACCAGAAAGCTGGTGGAGTAAGGGAGTGAAGAAGAAAAAAAAATTAAGAAAATTTCCACAGAAAATGTACAATAATTTAAAACCTTTTTTCTTCAGAATTTTCAACTCTAAAATCATCTATCACATAGTTGCTAGAAACAACATCTATAGACTTACAATTATGTTCATTTGCTTATATGATTTGAAAGTTGCTTATGGGATTTTTGTCTTGACCATTCATGTGTAAGTAAGATTTTGCTCTCTAGAAGCCCCACAAACCAGCCCTAATTCCTGCAAAATATTTTTGATTGACTACACAAAAGACTAGAAGAGTGTGTCTTAAGAGAGCAAAATGCAAAAAGAGGGGGAAAGCAAGAGTGATGTAATATTTGTGGAAACATTACATGCCCCTCATGTTTATGAACCCAAGCTACTTCACAGATTGTAAAACTTAGATTAATATAAACAAAACAGGGAGATACAGGATTTTTGAAGTATAAAAGAGAAGCAGCAAGAAGAACAAAAGGCCAACATCTTCCTCTGCAAACAGCTTCAAGTAATGACAAAATCAAACAGTCTGAGGAATCTTTTGGGAGAACTAAAGGCCCCGTTCCCAGCTTAAATGAAAGCAAGTAATTAATTGTAGCCAATAGTCCTTTTAACTAGCTGAGTATCTGAGACGTATATGTGTCTATTTCATAGCACTTTGATATGGAAGGATCATCCATCAACTACATGCCTGCCAAGAAATCCCATTAAGTATGCACTCCCATGACAAAATGTGATCTTTTCTAAAGGCTGCAGGCTTCAATGAAGAGGTTTTCTGAGGTTGTATTTTAATGACCTAAAAAATGCCTCGTTATAGAAAGGAGAATACATACTGCTCCCAGATAGCACTGAATAAATTCCCATCCCCAACCTGAGCTTTTTCTGTGAGATTTGTCAAAGAACCAACCAGATTTGTGGCTTTGATTACAGTGACACGAGATCCAACACAAAAAAAGCCCCAAAACTGCGCTTGTAACTTGTTTTATTTGACAAATTAAGAAAATAAGCTTTGAGCACCTTCAAAATATTTCTGAGTCAACACACAGCTGCATATGATGCTGCCAACATTCAAAACAATTCCACAAATCATTTTCTGAGAGGCTGTTGAGCCTCCATCATTTTTGCTTTCGCATCTTCTATCAGAAAAAAAATGGGTTCCTTTGAGAACTGACTTGATCTCTAGGAAGAGGTAGAAATCACAAGGAGACAGGTCTGGTGAACAAGGTGGGTGCTCAAATACAGTGATGTTCTTATTAGCTAAAAACTGCTTCACAAAGTCTTGTGGGCTGATCTGTTGTCTTTGTGCAAAATCTACTCATTTCTCCACACGTCTCATTGTTTCCTTCTCACACATTTGCACAATTTCATCAAGACTTCAATGTAATACTGCTGATTTACCATCTGTCTGCTGGGAATCTACTCTGCCAGCACAATATCCTGGATATTGAAGAAAACAATCAACAAGGCCTTGAATTTCAAATGACTCAAGAATGTTTTTTTCCAGTCTTGGGTGTTGCGATTTCCACTACATTGGTTGTTGCTTCGTTTCCAGATCATATGTAAATATCCAAATTTCATCACAAGTAATTACCAAATTCAACAAACCCAGTTTATCCTCAATGCATTGCAAAAGGTCCAAACACAATTCCTTGCGACACTTTTTTTGTCTGACAGCATTTTTTGAACCATTTTTGCACAAATATTTTCCACGTCCAATTCTTCCATTAAAATGCATCAAACACTTTCGCTGTGCAAATGAACTTTCTCAGGTATAAGTCAAACGTCCAGCCTTCTGCCTTTTCAAATCACATCTCACAGTTTTTCAATGTTGTCATCAGTAACTGCTGTGTGTGAGTTGCCTAGCCAATCGCCATTTTTCAAGCTTTCTCTGCCTTCCAAAACTCATTTGTGCCATTCAAAAGCATGTGCATGAGACATGCACTCTTCACCATAAGACTCAGTCAATTACTGAAAAATTTCCACCACGGATTTCTTCAGTTTCACAATAAATATGTTGTTAACTCACTGTTCACTCTTGCACACCGATGTTTTCTGACCACTGGTAAGAAAGTGCCTATATTTGAACACATGTCCACGTATACTGAATGAAGCGATTGAGTTGAGCCTTTACTCACTGAAACAGATTAGGATGTGTTCAATAACTATCTCGTTGTCTTTCCTCCTCCACTCTTTGTTCCCAAGCTATAGGGTTAGACTTGGCTTTTTTTTGTTTTGGACCTTGTATTAAGGTGCATCATTTGGACACAATGAGATCACAAGCTTAAGTTCAATGTCTTATCTGGATTTGTTCCCATACTATTAAGAGTTATATTTTTTCTCCATATTTCTCTAATCCTAGCCAGAAATAAGATTACACTTTCCACAGGATATGTGGTTACTCTTGCATGCCATTCATGCTTCTTCTATCAAGTATTCCAAATTATAACATTTAGTTAATGACACTTCAGTCCAGGGCAGCTTTCACATTACAGTCATCCCTAAAATTAGCTTCTCCATTAACTGTAGCAGAACAACTAAATAGTCCTTCCAGAGGATGATTTAACACATTGAGTTATAAAGATGGACACTTCGCACTCTGATCATATTCTCAGTAGACTATTTCCAAATCTAACACATTTTAGTTTTCAGCAAGATCTACGATGTAATAATCATTTCTGCAAATAAAGCATTGTATTTTAGAATTTGTTTGGAGAACAGGGTGCTTTGATATTACTGCAGACTACAACCTCACATGAAAATGTGTATGTACAAAGTCTACTAGGAAGCAAGTCACTAGGTATGTACCGCTGTGGTCAAAACTGGGGCCAAAATGGTTTAACATATGTATTAATGACCTGTATGATGGGATAGAGAACACTCTCGGTAAGGCTGCAGATGACACAAAACTGGGAAGAGTGGCTGATCCACCAGATGGCTTTGCTGCCATCCAAAAGGATCTGGACAGGCTGGAGAATAAGGCTGAGAAGAATCTCATCAAATTCAACAAAGAGATGTGCAAAGTCTCACATCTGGGGACTGAACACTGGAAAGCAGCTCTGCAGAGAAAGACCTTGAGTCTTGGTGACCTCAAGCTGACCATGAGCCAGCAATGCAACCTCACAGCCAAGAAGGCCAACAACATCCCACTGTGCGCTAGGAAGAGCACTGTCTCCTAATGAGAGCTACTTAATAAATCAATCACAGGTACGTTTTTCTGGAAGTACTGGCAATTATTACAGTAGCACAATTATCCTCAGTAGAAGGATCAGATATCCAGTCTACATAAGGTGATTAAACGCTCTTGAATACAACTTTGCAAAGTCATTGTGAAAACCTCAGGTTTATGCATCATAATAAGCCAGAAACCAGAAGTACAAAAGCAATATTTTTAAACCAGTGTTCCTCAACAGATTTTGTAATTCGAAAGTAGTGTTGTTACAGTCTAGATTCTAATGCAAATCCTTACTCAGTCTGGGATGATTGTTTCTTCTAAATAATGCCAGGAGTGTCTAAAGAATCTTTCAGAAGGCAGCTTCTGGAATATGGTGCTCTAGCAGTTGTACCTCAAGGCAGAGGCTTAATGCAAGACTGATAAAATATCTGCAATTATCTCTCCTAATTTTAATGAAATATTTTCACAATGCCTTTCTTAGGTGCTGCCAAATACTTTGAAATCCAACACACCTCAGTATAAATAGGTTAATTTTTCCCTTGGGAGCCAACAAGCTAATCAACAGAGTAACTCATAAAAACAGCTGGAAGTCTGTATTGGACTTGCATGTTTAAATAAATTTTGAAACACAGACATGCTTGATCCAAAAATAATCTTTTAATAATAATCAATATTTTGTTTGCTACAGTCTGCTGACTCATACCAGAGCTGGTCTTGAGATTATACATTATGGTACTCTTGAATGCTTTACATTGACTTCATCATAAACCTCAAAGGAACAAGGTACTCTGTAGTTATTCCAAGAAGACATAGCTTTCTAGATTGTTTTTTATTCTAAATTAAATTAGTGATGCACAATCTTATGTATTCTACCATGCAACCCACGTTAGTTGGTTTGGACTCCCATGGGCCTTCCCAAATTCAGTGGTGTTAGCTGCAAATAAAAGTTTATTACTTGCACATCTACCTCTGTATGACACAGAAAATACATTGCATAGTACATACTACCTGTATCAACAGTACATTATGGTGTATTGATAGAAAATATGCTTACTAGAAAACTTATTGGAAATTCAATCAGACAGGGACCTATTTTTTCCAAGCAAATCATGTGATCCTTTCTCCTCTTATGCAGAATTACTACATTTTCCATCTATTTTCTCCCTTGGCAGGTTTAGGGTAAAAAGTAATCCCCTTATTAGACCAGATAACATCCCTGCAGCTGAACACTACAATGTCCAATAACAAAATACACTTCAGAAGAAGAGGTAGACAAACTAAAGTATTTTAGTTTCAAAAGAAGGAGAGAAGATACATCAGTGAAATGCTTCAAGTATGCTTCCTGAAACTATATCTTGTACTGTGTCAACTCATCTATATTTTTTACTTTATAAAAATCTCGTTCTTTCTATTCTTCTCCAGTCCTCAATATAGAAATAACTTATCCTCTTGTCTGCATATAACAGAATGAGGGAGCCTCTCTAGGTTTAACATTATGCACACATGCAGATAATTGGAGAATTTGGTCTCCAGGTACCACAGACAGTATCATTCAATGACTGTACAAAATACTATTTGGCACTAAACCATGTCATATGTCCTTTAACTAACTTGATAGAGTTTCTTTAAAACCAATCCAACAAGGTTCTGTGTTTGTGGCAATGGCTCTCACAGGGACCTGCATGAACACTGGCGAAACTTCTTCAGAATGAATACTCAGACTGATATTTATGATGTAAACTATACTTAATAAATCTACTGCAGTCAGTGCCCAGCACCTCTGTTTCACTGAGTAAGTGAACATCCAGTGAACACCATATGCTATGACTACTCAGCCAAGGGATCATACTGATAGCGTGAGAACTAAAACACATCGTGTGTGACAAACTGTGGGAATATCCCCATGTAAATTCTCCTGCTTACCTCACAACCTTTTCAGCTGACCTTGCATACAGATAACTTTCTAACTGAGCTGTAGAGAATTTATTCATATTTTTTAAATCTTATTTCCTTGGGGTTTTGTTTTTGTTTTTGTTTTTTTTTTTAAGAGAGAAGGCAACTAACTTTCCTGGAGAACGACTCAAAAACCTTGTCTAAGAGCAGAATGAGGTTTAGGATCTACTACCAATTTTAAGACATCAGTTAATCTTCTGGATTCTGAGAAAAGCTGGACTCATTTCCACTAAGAGCAGATGCACAAAGCCTCATAAATCTTCAGAGTTTATGTTTCTGCCCCTCTGTCACAAATTTTGAGACCAGAGATAAACTTTAGGTAAGCATCTGAAACTTGTGAAATCCAGATTAAGCTTCTGAAGCTAATTGTCTCATCAAGCCATTGCTTAAAGTATCAATAAGAGAAAACAATACAGCAACAGCTGCATCCTAAGTACCAGCTGTGTCAGCAGCTTGCTTGTACTTTTCTACAGTTTTGATGCAAAGGCTCTGTATATCACAAGGCAAATTTCTGGCCTGTACTAGAATTATTCCTTTGCAGTCTTTTAGAATTTATCATAGCTAAGGTTAACCACAAAAAATGGAAATGTATAACTTTTATACAGACTGTCTTACGTGATATATAAAAGAAAATACATATAAAAGTGAAAATAATTCTGGTTGATGGTAATGTGTAGGCAAATGGACTACATATGGAGAAATTAAGTTTTTCCACTTTTCTAGTATTCCCATTGTGTAGTTTTTCTTCACTTCACTAATCATTATACCATCCGGGTACATAACAGGAAGGTCTCTTCCAAACAAAAGAAACCATACAAAGCAATTCTTATGCAGACTTTCATGGGGAATGGCTGAAACCTATAGGTCATTTCAGGTCCTTTATGACTCTTAAACTAGGGTTAGACAGGTGAAATTACGTTGTCTGCAACTCCAGAATTTTTGTGCATACTATTTATTAACTGTTTGTTACATGTTTAGCTACCATATCAGAAAAAATCAAATAAAGAAGGGAATTGTCAGGTAATTTTTACGGTTCCCCTGAAGGCAAATTAAATATACTTTTGTATTTAAATATAAAATAAAAATTTAATTAACAAAGTCCTACCACAATACACAGTTTTACACAAAGTCTGCAAAAATACATCACAGATTCCTAACACGCTTGCACCAGGATGTTCTACAAGGCAATGCTGAGGCTATTTCTTTTCTCATCACCAATGATCACTTCACTCTCTTGCAAGGAGATTGTTCCATCTCTGCCATTGCTGCTTCCAGCCAGTTTAATGCTTTTTTGCAGTTGGGTCTCTTTCTTCTCCATGTCAGATCATTCCTCAGTCACAAATTGCTGCTGCTGAGCAGTTAGAATTTCTCCTTGAGAAGTAAATGCTAAAAAAAATCTTTTGCTGAATTGATTATACTGCATACTTCTAAGTCAGGTCCATCTCTGTTTGTCTTTCACTCTTACCCTAAGTGCCCAGTTGCTACCATCCTCCAGTACCTCTAACCTAACAGGAATTTGCATTGATCTGCAAGTGATTTACTTCCCCCCATTTTCCACAAACAATAGCAGAAGAAGAAAGTGAGCAAGTCCTCACTGTAGGCTGCCTGCTTTCCACGAATAGGGAGGGTTAAGCTAATGTGCTTCGCATGCTTTTTTCCCAGGAGGGTGCTCAAGTACTGAGAACACACAGCTAAAATTTTCACACATCTATCAGTCAGACTGCAGTGCATCAACTGCTACAATGTTCAATTCATGCCCAGACAGGTGCTGAGTGGTGGCAGGTTTTTAGGCCAGAGAAATGTTTTTCTTGGCACTTAGCCCCCCCATTTCTATTTCCATCCAGTGTGTTTTCATTTGGGACAGAACAATAACAAATTGCACCAGTCAGCCATGAAGGGCTGGCATTCACTAGAAAAGAAAAACAGCTTTATCACACAGCTCTAGTGCTAGACTCAGACCATGGTGCTTTGTATTGTCTAGATTTTTCTGACTAGAGCTGTTGCTTCATTTGTCCTTGCAATGGCTATCAGGGTGAGGATAATCAGCGCTATTTCCTTCCATCGGCACATGAAATCTGCAACTTCAACTCACGTAGCAAGATGTCAAAAGAAACAATAATGTAATGACCCTGCCAAATACACTGTGAAGATTGTGTGCACATTCAAAGTGAGTTATTAACGGAAGTAAGAGAATTACTGGATTCACCAAAATGAAAGATCCTCTGGCCAAGTCCATGTGCATTAATCTTATCTGTGCTTAGAGCTGTGCTTTAAAAAAAAAAAAAAAAAAAAAATCAGATAGTCCACAACTGGAGCAGACTGTTTATTCACTGTCAGAGCCATGATTAATCTCAAAATTTACAGTTCCCTGTCTTGTGTTTGGTGATACATTTCCTCTCCTGTTTGTGTGGAGTTTTCCACTAAAGTTACTTCAACATACAAATACTGTGTCTCTTTTGCACACAGTTGGGACTGGAGAAAACAGAGCTCCTGGGAACAAAACTGGAAGCAAATACAATCCTAAAGCCTCGTTCTCAGTGTAAAAAATATGCAGCAGATTCACCACTAAAGGTTCCTGAATTCTACCTTCATGGCAAAGACAGTGGCCCACTTGAAGGAAAACACTTCTTTTCCTCTATTCTGCAAATAACAAACCAACTCCAGTACTTGTTTCAGCTGTTGAAAGAGCAAGTCTTACCTAATACCCAAAAGAAGATATGCTCATGACAGCATTTCAGGAGACTCAGACAAGACAGACATCATATATGAAATAAAATGTAGGAGTTTCTATTCAGTGCTGATAGTTTCTATTCAGCTGACTAGTGGAAATTCATTAAGCCTCACTACTTCTACTGTTTGCCAGGGTGCAGAAGAGAAAACAGCATTAAGTTCTAACAACAGCCTCATATGCTTTCTAAAAAGAAAGCTTCAAAATTTGAGATTACAGGCTAGCAACACAAAAACAATTAACCCTGGAGTTTATGAGGCTTTTTCAATTGTACACAGCAGCATTCTAATTAACAATAGAAATTGAAACTAAAAGGCCAAAGAACTAACTACCGTGTAATCTGTAATATACAGGAAGAAAACAGAATAAAAGTTTGGGGAGGAATAGAAAAAGTCTGACTGTGTTCAGCATAGTTAGAGATGTGCTGAGTAATTAAATTAAGATCTTTTCTATCTTAACGATCTACAAAACTGAAGAATGTAGATTTAAACTTCTACATTTTTGTCTCTAAAGACTGATGTTGAGAAGGAACAAGATCAATATTGCCTCTCACTGGGCGAGCAACACCAGTTCTGTGTCTTTTAGTGTATTACAGCAGTGAACCAAAGTCTTGCTCACTTCTTCTGTTGCCTTTCATCCCATCACTACAGTGATATTTGCTAGAACCTTTCAGAGACTGCGTATTTCATTCTCCTTTCTCAAACTAGTGCCAGCACAGCTCTTGCTTCTCATTCATATCCCTTCCCTATGGCATTAAGCTATTGAATTCTTTGCTTTGTCTATGCCAAAAACAAAAGGACAAAAAAACCCGTTGTAAGTATTACAAAAATATTTGTCTGTCAGATGAGCATAGCGTAACTGCCTGTGAATTCATGTAATAGACTGAAAATACTTGTCCGCTCATAGGAATCTTATACAACCATAGCATCAATCAAAACGACAGCTTCCCTCCCTCCCACCCACTGTCCCTTTGTCAAAAAAGGATTTTATCAAATCTGAACTAGAAATAAATGTCTCATATGTTTACTGAGCCCATAACCAGTTAATGCAGCTAACTATGAAGCCACCAGATTGTTTCTGAAAATTTGGTAGCTGAACAACATAATCTTGAATCAGCATCCATTTAATTTTTTTCTGATACACAGTTAGCCTCTAGCTCAGTCTTCCCTGCAGCAAATGTTGATCTCCATGGTCATGCTAATACCAAATAAAAGTAATAAGAACTTGGTGAACACTCTTGTAAAATTGTCTGCTTGAGGAATACAACACAATTTGCTTGCTCTTAATTTAAAAGGCCTTTTAGAAAAGGATCAGAGTAACAGTGAGTATACATGAAAAAAGTAACTAACAGTGTTTTTAGGAGGTTATATGGAATTATAGAATCATTTAAGTTGGAAAAGACCTTCAAGATCACTGAGTCCAACCGTTAACCTAACTCTGCCATGGCTATAAGTGCCACATCTACACATCTTTTAAATCCCTCCACAGATAGGGACTCAACCACTTCCCTGGGCAGCTTTTTCCAGTGTTTGACAACCATTTCAGTGAAGAAATTTTTCCTAATATCCAGTCTAATCTTCCCCTGCACAACTTATCCCTCTCATCTTATCACTTGTTACTTAGGAAGAGAGACCAAAATCCACTTTGCCACAGGTAGCTGTAAAAAGCAATATGATGTCCCCTCAATTCTCCTTTTCTCCAGATTAAATAACTGCAGTTCTCTCAGTCGCTCTTCATAAGACTTGTTCTCCAATCCCTTCACCAGCTTTGTTGGTCTTCTTTGGACATGATCAAACACCTCAGTGTTTTTCTTGCAGTGAGGAGCCCAAAACTGAATGCAGTATTCAAGTTGTGACCTCACTAGTGCCAAGATCACTTCCCTAGGCCTTCTCACCATGCTATTTCTGATACAAGCTAGGATTCTGTTGGCCTTCTTAGCCACCTGGGCACACTTGCCACCTCATATTCAGATAGCTGTGGATGAAGTTTGACCCCCAGGTCATTGCTACCAGGCAGCTTTCCAGCAACTCTTCACCAGCCTAGGATTACTGTTACCCAGACAGAGGTTTTAGGAGATTCAGCAAGACCAAATATTTGGATTTAGAGCTTAAAATACAAATTAATTCTTTTCTATTTAAAAGACAAGTCTTGGAAGAAACTCTATACAGAATTTGGGTTCCATCTTTTATACTTCAACATATTATTCTGAGATTCCACCACAGGCAATATTCATACTGCAGACTCTGTCATGATTTCCAATAGACTAATTAGCAAGACTTCCATATGACTACTCTCAAACTTTTCTTCCAGGGACAAAAATGGACCCTACTATGCCCTAGACATAGTTTTCATTAAACAGCTTTTTCAAGTCCTGGAGGAATGTCAAGACTAGTTCTTCCAATCTACTGCACTTAAGGCAACTTATTTCTCCCTCTCATTTTACCTGGTCAGTATTAAAAAGGGGGAAAAAATATTTCTCTTTCTCTGTAAGCAACACTTCAACAATGATCTCTGAATGCCAGTGGATGAAAAACCAGGAGGGGACAAGACAACTTGTATGCATTGGTAGAAAAACTCTGCTTTTTCACCATCTCTTTGCAGTCCAGAATGGGCAGTGAATGGGCTAGGAAAATGACAAATGGAAATGCCCACAAGCAGAAGATGCTGAACAGGGCTGCCTCTTCTATTTTGCAGCAAATCTTGAGGTTTTAATTCTGTTCTCCACTCACACAGAAAAAAAGCTTTTGAATGTTTTCACCAAAAAGAATTGCATCAAACACGTATGTTATGGCAAAATAACATTTTTTGATGAAAGAACATCTTGCCAGAAATGTTTCTATTGCCTCAATATGACTTGGTAGGCAGTAAAAGAAAGTAAGGACATTAATTATTTCTCTACAACAACATGGAAGGAGCGGGGCAGAAACTGTCACTCCCTGAATCATAAAATTCACTCTTCAGGGTTCCTTCTGGGAGATGTAACTAATAGCAAAAGTAAAGAAACAATTCATTCCACATTTGAAAAATTTCAGCTTTATACGTTATCCAAGTTAAAACATTATCATCACATCATTTATGACCCAAATATTTGTGTGTGTAAGACCTTAATATATCTCACAGTCAGCTACCAATATGTCTTTCTCATAAAAGTGAATCATTAAGTGAATTTACATTATTGAAAAGGTTAAAAATGTCAGTTGAATTTGCAGTTACCTCCCTAAGCCTTAAAAATCTTTTTTCCTTTTGCTATTGGAACATGTAATGATTTAACCTCATTGTGTGAAAATATCCTATTTACAAAACATGCTTTCCCTTATAAACAAAAAGCAAGAACTATTCAGTCCTAATGATCGTTTTAGATGTGAACACATCATCATAATAAAAGACAAATATGTTAAGTGATACAATACTTTATAAAAAATTATTTGTAACTACAACTTAAAGCCTGGTACATTATTACATAATCAAGTTTACTCAATTTCTATTGAAAACTTACAGATACACTGGCAGCCTCCCTAGTACTAAGCATTCTTTATTTATTTCCATTTACATCTAAGGAAAGATAAAGGGCTCATTCCGCAGAAGAAAAAGATATATAAGAACAACCAAATTATTTAGGAGAATACATTCTTTCAGGACCTATAAATATTTACATTAGAATAAGGAAAAATGAACTCAAATGTTCTATTCTTTATGAAACTGCTTTGTATTAATCTAATTGCAAAAAGGAAATGAAGTCTTCCTGACAACGTCACGCAGTTTACTCACAACTGTTTCCTGACTGCAATGCATTTTTTCCCCCCAAAGCTAAGAGCTCAATTAGTAATAGCATGTGCCTTCTTATAAACTAATTTACCACCCTTCCTTTGTGAAATAGATGTCAAGACATAATTTTATCATTCATAGCTAGATGGCATGAGGGTTTACAGGAGACACTACCTTTGTCGTAGGACATGCATTGCCTAACCGTTAACAAATACACCAGGAGTTTCTTTAATGCTAATACTTTAAAATTAACTAAATACAAATAAGCTATGTTTAATTTCCACAGAACTGGGAAATGGGCCATGAGCACAATTCATGTAAGTGAGTTCTGCGTCTCAGTCTCATCAGCTGCTACTGCTGCATCTCAGTTGGGATACCTCAGCTATCCTCATGCCACACCCTGGCTGTAGGTTGTGTACCATTTGAGGAGCCCCCAGCAATTACACCTTGTATATGGAGCCACAGGAGCAGGGAAAAGGTACAAATGCTTTCTTGTTGCTCTCAAATTCTTATTTTTCTGCCACATGTGACTTCATGCTTTATGCTGTGTGATAGTGAGAACCTTATTGAGTACCTACTACTCACAAGCACACTCCGTTGAATTTAGAAGATGCATTTATTTCCAGTGTTAAACACAAGAATGCAGTGATATAACTAAAGACAAAGAGTGGAGAGCTGGAGGGAAAGGAAACACAGAAACCAGTCTGCTCTTACTTAATGGATTTGTGCTTGTAACTTACCTCGGGCAAGATATTTAAAGTGATTTAACAGTATAAAAAAGGATGTGTTTCTATAACTTCTATAAGGAGTTTCAAATGTCCTTCAACAGATTAGGCATATAACTTCCATTGAAATTAAAGTGACTTACATTCCAAACTTTGTTTGATACTTCTGAACCCAATACATGACTAGGTGGCTTTTAACACTTTTGAAAATATCTGTGTAGTTTGAATTCCAGTTTGCCTTCTTAAATCAACAGCTACTCCAATAAGTAATCCTCTACATAGTCTTTTCTTTGATAAAGTCCAACTAATCACAGTATCTTTCAATTTCCAGATTGAAACTGGAAAAAAGTAATCATAAAAAGTAAAGCTTACTTAAATTTCTGGCACCCTTGCAATTATTAAAGCTCTTTATTCATGTGTCTTTCTTTAGGGTACATGCATTTCTTTTTTTCCAGAAAAAAGGTGCTCAGAGTCAATAATCTTCTTATGAATAATAGGAAAAATGCTATATATTGGCTTTCTTATTAGCTTTAATTTCAAAGGCTATCAAACAAGTTCTCTTTTTTTTTAAAAAAAAATTCTTTTAGTCCATATGTGGTTCCGAAAGGCTTGCAGTTAAGACCTAGCATTTCTTTATCCTTTTTTCCAGTGCCATTATGTTAATTTTTACCACAGTACAATAACAGAAATATTGCTGTGTAAAATGCTCAATTTTTTCTCTTCCTCAATCAATTAGCACATATGTTAGAGGGGGCGAAAAAAAAGAATCACATTTACTTGTCATTTATGTTGGTTTCAGTTCAGTGTAAAAACACAAGTGAGATGTAAGTTAAAGCTGAAGAACACCATCAATCTGGGCCAAATTAAGAACAGTACAGACTGAAGGGAAGAGAAAAACTAAGAGAGAGAGACTGACCATTCCCAGAACTGTGGGAGTTTTATAGTGGTGTCCCAAGTTGTGATACATTTATTCAGAATTCTAGTGTAATTAGTATCAGATTAATTAGTCTTATTCATAGATTGTTTATTGAAGAGTGAGTAGATAGGAGAGTATTCTATAGGAAGTGGCTTCCCTTCAGATGATGACTTTGATGTTTTGTTTGAAAGTGCTGTTACAGTCCATTTGGATGTCTCCTGTTTACAGGACAACAGTACTCTGTAATTTAAACTGTATTTCATGAGTTCATTAAGAAATATGACAGACAGAGTAAACAAGGCCTAAATTCCCTTTTGATCAGACCAGTCTAGCACGTAAATTCACTTATTCACCATTCAAGTCACAGGGTTTCATAACTTGTAACCTGTAACTCTTAATATCATGCACTTATGAGGAAAAAACCCAACTATTGACCTAGCCAATAGTGAGAGTGTTTGTCCTTACTCCTTTGTCACAGTGCAGGCACCTGCTGGGTCACACCAGGAAGCATGAAAGCCTGCTGGAGTGCTTCTAAAGCTTTCTGGGAAAGATGACATTTTACACCTTCCAGCTTGGAGGACAGTCCTCTACCATTTCCCTAAGTTAGTGGATTCTGACAAAACTGCAGGACAAAATAATTTCTGAGGGAGACATCAATTTTGCGGGAGAGAATGGGTACATAGTGGCTCTTTAAATCTGTTTGGTCACCAGTTCTGTCTATACAGTGCTCTGGCATTGACCTAGTGGTGAGGCTCCTAGCATACATCAGAGCTTAGCATGAGCTGGCTTTGAGAAAATCTAAGCAGGAGTTGAGTGAACAGTCACAAGTGCTCAATAGTGTTCAGGCCATTCAGTCATCGGGGGGAAAGCAAGCCAACTAAAAGTACCTTATAGCCAGATAGGAAACTTCTCACAAATAGCAACTGAATCAAGAAGACAGCAGAGTAGGATTTCTATGTTCTGTAACCTACTTTGCCTTCTTATTGAGGCTAAAGGGTAAAAAGGAACCTTTTCTGGGGGGAGGAGAAGAGTTGGAATGGTATTTAATCAAGCTATTAATCCATTTCTTCTGTGAAATGTGCAAGCTATAGCTCCTTACAGACTCCAGAGAAGAACTTGAAATTAATGTATTCTCTGGTTTTTAGTTTTTCTAAGAGTTGTTTACTTTTGCTAATTAGCAGCTTTCAAGTATAGATCAATAGGGTTTTCTAAAGCTGTGGCAGTTCTATAAAAATAAAGGAAGTTTAACTTGGTTAAAATTTTGTCTCCTCGTCTTTCACTTTCCCGGGAAGAGTAGGAGGAGTTCACTTAGGCCTAGTAATTACAGGAGAGTCAGGATGCTAAAATTAGAATGTTCTAACAGAGGAAATGAAGTGCAACACATTTTAAAAACAAGAGTCAGGATCAGTTACTTGATGGGTGTGGTTACTACTCTGATGGAATGTGATTTATTACAGCACCAAAAGAGAGTCAGTTCCATTTTTTGCTGTATTTAGGTCTACAATTTCTGTTTGCACAGCCACAAATTCCACCAGTAGAAATGTACATAGTATTTGTGTAAGTTGGGTGTATTGTAGCCAGCTACACGCCTTACATCTTTGTTAAATGTTGCTCATTTACACATTACAGTTTGGGGCAACCTAGCTCACCTGTGGCCAATTCTTGGCCATTCTGCAGAAACATATCACTGTAAGACCAAGAATATACGTTCCAACATACTATGATATTTTTAGGTCTTTGTCTTTCTCTATTCACGCCATAGCTTCCTCAATTTCTGTTTTCATAACTATCAAGTCATCCCAAACATCATTCCTTGTTCAGTTTTTAGACAAATAATTCTGATCAGAAGGTTGGGAAAAAAATATTGTTATTAAATCACATATAGAGAAAGACTGGTATTAATCATGTCTGTAACATCTATTTAGGATTTGACCTTGTGTACATAATTCCATAAACCTATGCCTTGATAGCCTTTGTTCTGAAACAGGCTTCAAAATATTTTTTCCTTCATCAATAATCAGAAGCATAAGGTCAAATCCTCATGCCTGTGTTCACCTAGGTAATACTTACTCAAGCCTAGCCTCACTTGGCCAGTCTTGGAACAACTCAAGAAAAGAATGTGAAACTCTGGCTCTTAATTTTAAGTAATCTAACAATCAAAGTTTGGATTTTCAAAATAGTCTAAAATTACACAAAAGGGACAATCCCTTAATGGAATTTAGGAACATAATTCTGTTAGGTTTCTTTGGAGAAGCTTCTCTCAAACATGTTTTAATTATTTTTTAAAATAATAACAATAAATAGAGTTTCAATTATTAGTGCCTGTGTTAAGCCAAAATCATTGCTTATGTATGGCTAAGTAAACAACAAAATATTTCCAATTGGCTTTCTTTGCTTTTCTAAATATGCTGTCCAAATAGCTCGGTTTTGTCCACTTGGAATAATAATTTTAGTAAAACTAGTTTTTTCATTAATTGTAACTGTGCTAAACACAAATCTGCATTTCAGCTATAAAATTAATTAGTCATAAAAACTGGAAAATATATAAACTATGTGACCTGTATTCCCTGACCATTGTCCCATACATCCAACACACAAATAGCTCCAGGCTGCTGAGGCATTTACCTTAACCACTAACAATTCATATGGCAATACAAGCAGTCACATGACATAACACTCTTAAAGGCAAGGTCCAATAGAGCAATTAAGCTGGAAATATGTTCAAATAAATCTTTGAACATTGTGTATGCAGTGTTTTCATTCACAGTATGAGAGAAACACAGCACAGTAAAGCTTTCACTGAAAGTCAAAGCTAACTGGAGCCACAGAAAATATACAACTAGCAGAGTAGTTCTGCTTTGAAAGGTGGTTTCTAAACAATAGCACTTTTTTGGCAAGTTAATGGAGCCGATCACTGTGTATGAAAGCATATTTTTCAATATCTCTAGCAAAGAAAACCAAAATACATACATACTTGTCATTTCCATATGGATAGAGTACGTGCATTTGACCCCTTAGGACATAGAAGGAAATTTAATGGATGAGTTGAATAGTGTGCTTGGAATAATAAATACTTAGGATAATACTGGAAACTATGGTAAACTCCTTGTGCTGCCTCAGCCATTCACTGTGACCTTCGAACAAGTTACATAGGCTATCTTTACTGGTGAGATTTAAAGTAGAACAAAGTATGCTATACATTATATGAAGAGTTCGCTTTCTGCCTGTTCTGCTTTTTGTTCTTCACAAACACTGAGCTGAGGATATCTGTGTGCATATGGGACTGTTGGCTTCCATACAGCCCTCTGTCCAGCCTTTACAGTGGTAGCAGGCCTGCAAATGTGGTCCCTGAAAGTACTCCTGAATATAGTGTATGCATGTATGAGAACAATCCAGGAGACGGGGTGGCCTGTCAAAATCGAAATTAATGACAACAGGCTCAGACTCATTGGCCTAAATCAGTGTGTACAGCACCTTCTGGCTCTTAGCATTCCAGGACTAGCATAATTGAAATGTTCCCATGGAGGCATGGAAAGTATTTTTTTCCATATGTAGGTTGTCATTCTGCCTCACCAGTGACTGACAGAATTCCTTACCAAGCTTTTGTTGTGGAATCTGCACTATATGTGATGAAGCATGAGCCAGAAAGGCTGCCGCTAAGATCCCAAGGCTTCGTGTGCAAGAAAAGACACTAGGAAAAAAAGAGCCTTTCTTTTTACAGAAAAATCACAGAATTCCACAGTAACATTCTTTAGGGAGCCACCTCTCAGAATTCAGCTGCTGTGGAAGAGTCCCTCAAAAACATAATCTACCATAATGCAAATACTGGTTTGAGGTATATGGGGAAGAATTTTAGATGGGAAAATTCCTGCAGGCCTGGCTGGAGTAAAAAATAAATATTCTGAAGCAGAAGGAGTTTACTTGAGCTCTGATTTGTCCATATTAAGAGCTATGCTGTGGCTATTTCTCCATGGATACATATGGAGGAAGGTATACTAGACGGACCAAACTTTCTCTGTTGAGGGTTTTTAAATTAATATTTTTTAATATTCTGTAGTAATATTAATTAGCATTTTAATATGCTTAATATCGTTTAGCAATTAGAAAATATCACAGAAATCAGGGTGACCTAGCATCAAAAGCAACACCAATACACTAGAAAGATGGCTGTGGCCCCTGCCTGAAATATTTCTATATGTCAGATTGGCACACTCAACAAACTTGAGGTATGCCTCTTGATCTATGAGGTGGTACTCTAAACTACCCAGAGGTATCCTGGATCGGCAAACTAGAGTATCCTTACTGTCTGTACAACACATACAAAGTTAGAAACATCATCTCTTTATTCAGCATGGTAAAGTGGAGAGAATGCTAGCATAATACCCTAGTTCTTTTTTTTTGTCCTTGCTGATTAGTGATTAAAATAAAAATGTTGAAGTTCTTTAAAAGAAATTTAAAACACAGATATATTATTTTTGGAATTTGAGTTTAAACAAACTTCAAAAAGTACAGGTTACATATGCCTTCTTGTTGGCTTCTGAAGCTGGGAATGAAGGAGAAGGAAAAAGGAAAAAAACTTGCAACCTGAATCTACTAAGCACCCCACAAATCTTTGAAAATATTTGTGTGAAAATCTTCTATAAAATTTTGTTTAGATCTAATTTCTATAAATTTTTACCAATTTGGTGGATTTGTAGTCCAAGCACATTCAAAAATCAAAAGCTGTGTTTTCAATCAAAACAGGCAAGTGTGACCTCACAAACCAGAAAAACCCAAGCAGACAAGGGATACATATTTTCCATTTGAACTGTTCAAAGTCTAGCACAATTAACTTGTAACTCTTTGCTCAAAAACTTCACAGTCTGACTGGCTAGATTTTTCTGATGAGTCTGTAAACCGAAATGTTGATGAAGGTCACGTACATTTCTGACTTTCACAGTGAATACTGGACAGGAAAATTCTCGGTGTCCAGAAAAATCACATACACACACACACAAAAAAAAAAAAAAGGAATAAAGGTAAGTCTTCAATAAATGGAATTTCCGTGAGGACAGGGAACTGCTAGTATTATTAAGACAGAAAATCAGTACCCTTAGCATCAAAGTACTCTAAAACCCAGCAACATGGAAAACAATACATCACTGCATTTTCTGTTCTTTCTCTCCTTTTTGAATACATTTAGTTTCATTTGAAGGGAGATGGGAGGCAAATACTAGAGTTGCTCACATCACCTCTTGTGGGTCATTAACAGAAAATGCTTTGAAATATCAGGCCATAACATATCTAAGTGTGGAAAGAATGTTTTGGCATTGATGGATAAAAGAATACTTTCATATACAGAATAGAATAGACAGCAGCTCTTCTTAGTCATTAAAATTTCCTTAACTTTGTCTAGGCAGTAATGTCTTGAATGTGACATTCAGAATATTTCTAACATGAGGAACGTACAGCAGCAGTATTCAGGAGTTCAGCTTTGTATTTGCTGGAATTAAAGTCCAGCACACAACAGTTATGCAATGACTTAGCATACTAATAACTAAAACAGAGGTAATAAAAGGCATGACTATACATCTTGGAGTATCTTTTACTCTGGTGAAAGGCTAAGAAAATGGGCATCTCCAGATACTAACGTACTAAGCAAGCAAAGTAGACAACATCCACACAGACCGTAACATGGATAAAGATGACCCTGTCAGAATACTTGCCAGAATCCTGGATAAAATTCAATCAGAATAATTCTGAGCATTCAAGGTATCTTTCTGTCATAGTGACTCTCTAAAATAGTGAAGCAGACAAGTAAGAGAAGTCTCCTCAAAACTCTTACACTGTAAAAAAGACATCTCTGCATATTAATGTGATGATGATGAGATATTTTAGCCGAAGTTATTTGCCCATTTAAGTTTTAGACATACAGAATATATCCTTACACTTCTAGGATTCTTAGGATTTTCTGAAAGTGTTCAAGGCCAGGTTGGATGGGGCCTCGAGCAGCTTGGTCTATTGGGAGGTACCCCTGCGCATGGCAGGGGGGCTGGAATTAGATGATTTTTAAGATCCCTCCCAACCCAAACCATTCTATGATTCTATGATTCAAATAATAATGTGAACTCTGTCATTTTGGAATGAAAAACAGAAGTGCTAAAAACACTACACTAGGGTGTAAGAAAGATACTTTTCGTTCCACACTGCCTAAACCAGAGGCTTTGAAAGTATTCACAAGTGTTAAACCTAGGGCTTAACTGTAATAAACCATGTAGTTGTTTGCTTTGATAAATTAGGATTTCAGTGAAGTAAGGAAGATTTATGAAAAATGCTTAAGGACACACAAATCCCATTGGTTTTGGCACTTGGAAGTAGTGTACTGAAATCTCTTAGACACTTTTGAAATCCATACTTTCAAGCCACCAGACTCTTGTTTCTTCTATCTTCCCTTCCCCTAGCATATCAATCAAAACTAAAATTAATTTAGCCATCAAAGCTATAATTAAGCTATATTTAATGTACTACAGCTGGCAGGAGACATTCTAATCTAACTGTCTGACAAAGCTTTTATTTTATTCCAATATTTTAATAAGGTTTCTTATTAATATGTATGTAGATAAATATATAATAACGCATATTACTTTTCCATCTCAGTAGGCATTTGAATCACATACAAAAAAAAAAAAAGCACAGGTCATTTTTCTGCAAGAAACAGTACTATGGGATGAGATGTCTGCCTATGGAAGCTGCTATGACAATGGCGCATACCAGTTATTCCTCTTCAGTAGCAATGTAAATGCAGACTAAATCAGACATTCTTTTAAAAGTTGCCAATATTTTTTTCCTTTTCATAACTTTAACTTCATTAAAATTATTCCAAATATACAATAATGTGATGGAGTGTAGAAGTTGATGACCACAGAACCTGGCCAATTTTCTACCCAAGAAATACCTGATCAGTACTTACACCACAGTTTATGTTTATATTCATCCAGCCGTGTGAGAGTAGGCATTGCACTAGGTTGAGTTTGGCTCAGAATCACATAGCATATTTACTTGGGGAGGCAACAAAGGGGCAAAAGATGTAAAACAATAGGCATGGTGATAGAGCACTTAGATTTCAGGAATTCCAGGCTTCTGTCACAAAATTCATATGAAGTATTGGGAAGTTCACACAATCTGTCTTAAATCTGGTTTTGAGATCAAATTAAACAGATATTAAAATCCATTAATCCTTAACTTTCTCTCATACCATTCCAAAACAAGAAAATCAACCAGAGCCTGGGGTCAATGAATTTGGGACTACCCTAAAACTTTTCCTTATCTTTTATCAGTAATATGAATGTTTTTAAGTTCAGAGGTTCAACACTTCTTTACTTTTTAAATTTATTCTGAATAGTATACTTTAGACTTTCCATTTCAGTCAGAAAGGAATGTCTGAATACCACAAGAAAGGCTATTGTGTAAGTTTCCAACTTAATCAAATCTAAGGAATACTGAAACATCATGACAAATCTTGTACTCCTGAAATTTCCTACTCAATTTGCATATCAAAGAAGTTCTAATGGGTTTGCTCTAATTTAGAATTAATGACCCTACCCTACCCTCCTCCAAATCCCCAGGAAATTCAAAGTACACCAGAGCTTAAAGAGTGAGCTTGTATTCTTATTACCAGCTAATTAACAATTTTCCATACATTCATTTTGGGTCACCATCACAAGTAGTTACTTATCCTTTCTTTATAGAAAGAGTTCAGAGGTCAGTCCTATTCCCTACTACTACTTTTGAAAGTGTTCAAAGTAATATGGTGTTTCCTCCTTCTTTAAAAGTTCAGCAAGGGATTCCCCAACTGTTCCAGCAACCAAACTTTCTGAATAGTGTAGCTTCAGTATTTTGCATACTTGTAAGTTAAGCATTCAGAAAGAAGATCTTTCACAGGCTATTCAAAGTAAGGCAATTCAAAGAAGCAGGAAATAGCTATTCACTACAAAGAAATGGTCAGAGTACTGAGAACATTTATGGAAATCATAGTTGTACATCATCATGGATATTTTATCCTTGGGTCCCTCTACTGGCCTTATATATTATTACAACTTTAGACTTGAGTGCATAGTACAGGATTGCTAATTATTTTTAGTCAACTAGCATTTCTGTACTGACTTTGGCAATTTCCTGATGTAAACTCCAGTTCACATGCACTAAATATCTAAAGTTTCCAGAACCTATTATCTGCATGGAATGCACTGAATTAACTTTGTCATAAATTGCAGTTGTTGCTTAATGTTACTAGGATCTGCCAGTGTTACTGAGGCTTATTATTGCTTTCGCCGTAGGTTCTATACCCATCAGTTTAAGTATACCCTAAACAAAAAGTAAGCATTGTGATATTCAACCCATTCACAATTTATGAACCCTTCATAACTTTCTAATGGAAGTGTAGACCCTTTTATAATAAACTAATAGACAAGCAATTTTGTTTCTCTGTTTTCTGTCAGACTGTCCTTACAAGCACTCAGAAGTTCTACAGAGGTCCATCCGTTACCAGCTGAAAAACAGAACTTCTGACCTAAATGGAAACAAAGCAAGGCAGGCCAAGAAAACACCTGTTACAACCCACTTGCCTATAACTATAAACAAAAATTACCTGAGGCTATATTATTCCTCTTGTCGAACCTATTCAGAACAGTCAATTTTTCTGAAATGCAACTGCCTATTTAAATACATACACATACATTTTATACTAGCTAATATATGTAACAGTTGTAGTGGTAGTTTTTCACAGCATATTAGGTTAACATGGCAAGGTTTGATAGAGTGGGGGCTGCAGGGGTCATCTCTGTGAGAAGACGACAGAAGCTGCTCCTGTGTTGGACAGAGCCAGCTCCAGCCAGCTCCAAAATGGACCCAATGCTGGCCAAAGTCGAGTAAATGATCAATGGTGGTAGTGCCTCTTTAAAAACATATTTAAGAAGGAGTAGAACAGCTGTGCAAGAGCACCTGGTGTAGACAGGAGTGAGAATATGTTAGAGAGGCACAAAGGCCAGGGAAGAAGGAAGGGGAAGAGGTGTTTCAGACAGCATTTCCCTGTGGTGGTGTGGTGAAGACCATGGTGATGCAGGCTGTCCTCCTGCAGTCCATGGAGGACTATTCACAGACAACCACACTATAGCCTATGGAGGACCCCATGCCAGAGTAGCTGGACATGTCTTGAAAAAACCTGCAACCCACGGAGAGTCCAGGCTGAAGCAGGCTTCTGTGAGGAACTGCAGCCCATGTAGAAAAGTGCACACAGGAGCAGGTTTTCTGTCAGGACCTGGTACCTTGCAGGGGACCCACACTGGAGCAGTCCATGCCTGAAGAACCGCAGCCTGCGGAAAAGACCATATCGGAGATGTTCTTGAAGAACCGCAGCCCATGGAATTCCCCATGTTGGAGAAGTTCACTAAGGACCCCATATTGAGCAAAGGAAGAGCATGAGAAGGAAGGAGTTGCAGAGACAACACATTATGAACTGACCACAATCCCCATTCCCTATTCCTCTGTGCTGCTTGCAGGGAGGAGGTAGAGAAGTCAGGAGTGAAGTGGAACCTAGGAAAAAAGGAGGGCTGGAAGGGAGGTGGTTTTGAATTTGTACTTGTTTATTATTATCTTACTCTGACTGGCAATAAATTAGATCATTTTCCCCAAATTGGGTCTGCTTTTCCCATGATGGTAAATGTTAAGTGATCTGTCTTAATCTCGACCCATGAGCTTTTACATTGCATTTCCCCTCCCTGTCCTGTCAAGGAGATGGATTGACAGAATGGCTTGGTGGGCACCTGGAAGCTAGCCAAGGTCAGCCTGCCACACACAGCTTACAGTTTGTTCCAATAAGCAGATTAAAAAAACAGATGAGGACTGCAATTACACACTTTTTGCTAAATGTCTTAAAGCTGAATCAATCTGTTTCTTAATCGGGTAAATTACATCCAATGGCTATTTCTTCCACATCTCAGCCACACCTTTGATGGAGTAGGTGGACAATTAGGAGAGAACCAGTGTGTACTGCAAAAGACATAGCAGTGAAGCAGAAATAGAGATACATAATTGCGAACATCCACCTGGTATGAAGGAAGCCAAGAGCTCTTGCAATGGCAAATTTGGCAACAATGTCTGCATAAGGATTCTTGAGCTTCTGCATGGGATACCTGACATTATTAAATGGCAATTTTTAAGTGATAGACTGTACTTAATATATTGTGACACTAGCTTTGAACTGTAAAATTTACCTGATAGGGAAATGTATCACCATTCTTGAATTCATGAGTCAAATAAGCATGAGTATTACAGCACTGGTATTGTCCTCTAGCAGTAGTAACTTGTGTTATAAAGTGAGCAGCAAAAGCTGGATGCTGCTGTTTTGAGTGCAGTTGTGCAGTTACAAGATCTTACCCTTAACAAGAGGAAATCAGAACACCATCCCAATTACCAGTCAACACATTTAATGGAAAATGTTTAAAATGAACCATTTATACGTAATCTTGGACATTCTGAGCAGTCAAAACAATGTTATATAAAGCATAATGAAATTTCTCTCTACATATTTCAGGGCACACAAGCTGAAAGCAACAATTTTCCTTGACCATTTTAGCCAATTAAAGTATATTATTCTAAGAAGGAAGCTAAGTTCCCTCAAACTTTTATTTTCTAAGCATAAAAATCTGTGCATTTTTACCATTTCTTTCTCCTCTAAGTTCTAGTCACGAAAAGAAAAATTCATGACTAATGAAGAGTCCTTCTCAGCAAGAGCACAATAAATTAAGAGATATTATGTTAAAATGCAATAATTAGTTTAGACAATTTAGAAACGCTTTTACTGCACTACTTGATGATGCCAGAAACTGCTAATTAAAAAAAAATCTAGACAACCATTTCAAATTTAGACCACTGACTTTTGTTCTTTTAAAATGTTCTTTCCACTCTGTTTTCTGTACATCTAAGTATACCATGGCAACAGCTTAGTAGATATTCTCTATGTTTGAAATTTACATTTGACAATGCAGTATAAAATGTCCCAGCAGCTCCAGCTCAGAATGTCTGTACAGGTCAGTGATGGGAACTCAAGCACTAAAGCCGCTGTACTGGTTTTGGTTTTGTTGGAGTTAATTTTCTTCACAGTAGCTCATATGGTGCTACATTTTGGATTTCTGATCAAACAGTGTAGATAGCACACCTATATTTTAGTTATTGATAAGCAGTGCTTACACAGCATCAAGGACTTCTCTTGTTTGTCACACTGCCCTGACAGTGAGTAGGCTGGGAGCACACTAGAGGTTGGGAAGGGACGCAGCTCACCCCAACTGACCAAAGGGATATTCCACACCACATGGCATTGTGTTCAGCAGTAAAAGCTGGGGGAAGAGAGGAAAGAAGTGAACGATATTTGTAGTTATGTATTCTGTCTTCCCTAATAACTATTATGTGTAGTAAAGACCTGCTTTCCTGGCAGCAGTTAAATATCTGCCTGTTGATAGTAAGTACTGAATTAACTCCTTATTTTGCGCTGCTTGCATGTGCAGCTTTTGCTCCACCTATTAAAACATCTTTATCTGTTTAATCTCACTTATACGCTTCTGATTGCCTCCTCTATCCTACTGCAGGGATGACTGAGCAGCTGTGTGGGGCTTAATTGCCTACTGTGGTTAACCCATAACAGCTGCACTAGCAACATGATGCTTCTAGGTTAATGTGTCTCAGGCATGTACTGTAATAAATATATTATATATATAGACCTGAAAAAATTTACAATCTTTCTAGTTTGGTTCCAAGACCTTATTACCTTGCATAAGTATGACTGTGCGTGAAGAGGTGAAGTGATAACATGAAGTTACAGATTTGCTGTCTCACATACCTACATATTTTGATGTCTAATTCTCGTGCTTACTTCTCAATGGGAGTTACGAAGTTTTTGTAGATTTGGGCCTAGAGAATCATAAGCTATCAATAATGGCAAAATCAGTATAAAATTTGCACTATTTCTTTCATTACATTGGAGTAGAAACCTGACCTCCCTAAAAAAAAAGGCTCGCAAACATGTACCTATCAAAAGACCATATGTCTTTGTTTCTATTTTTCTCAAATATTCAAAGCAGAGAAATTCATGTGGAAGCAGTACATAAACATTGATGACTAACTACCACAGAGAATAACTGTAAATTAAAAAATCATGAATAAATGTTTTCCTCCCATTATTCTATTCTCCAGCTATTCTCCAGGAATGCAAAGTCCTGTTTCCTGCCAGACAGTGCCATGTTAGACATTCGCACAATTAATGATTCCCCTCTCAAATACACAATACACAAAGTGTGAATGAAAGGTGCCTTGGCAGTGATGACATTCTGTCAAATTCCAACCCAATACGAGGATTTCCATGTACGGCCTAAGACTATAGATTGAAGGAGTGAAGTTGAGTCTGGGAAAGGAGTAAGGAAAGGTGTTATATTAATGTTTGTCTTTATTTACTGCTACTCAAATTAACAATTATGGTTTTATTTCAACTGGCAATCAATTCAGTTAATTTTGCCCAGGATGAGTCTGTTTTGCCTGCAACAGTGACAGGTAAGCAATCTCACAGTATTTATCTCAATGCACGAGCTTCCTTATTCTGGCTTTCCCTGTTCCCTCTCACCCCTATCCTGGAGGGGGTAGGGGGAGAGCAAGGAGCTGGATGGGTGTTTGGCTGTTAGCTGAAGCTAAATCACAACATGATGTCATAAGCATGTTTAATTTCACTGCAATATTTACCAATTATTTTCTTCTGTTACTAGTAAGAGGGAGCCACACTGCGCTAATCTGTACACCAAGACTTCCATCTTTAGTCATTATTATAGTCACACCTCTGAAATATAAATAAATAACTAAATAAATACAACAAAAAGAATGGTCTACCCAGCCTGAACACATAGCTTCTTTGCATGCACTGGTGATGCTAAGCAGATAAAACAGTTTGCAATCTCAAACCTAGAAATTGTTAGCTAGAACAATAGGAAGATGCTTTCCCCTCTCTCAGTTCATCACCTTAAAATCCAGTACCTTCCCCACTAAGATGTGCAAAAGCTGTAAAATTGTTTTAGCCCAAATATTTTGCAATTCTTCTCTATTTTGTTTATTTTTGATGGCATAACAATCTTTGTCTGCCTTGGCAAGTAATACAGCACAATAAGGGCAGGTTTCTACAGCACAGTAATTAGTGCTGAGGACTCCATGTTCCAAACACAAGCACTTGAGAGGGTTTACTTTGGAGCAGCTTTAGTCTGGCCAGCTAGATTGAGCACCTATTAAGGTTAGAGTGCATTAGGTGCCCTTTTGGAGCACATTTTCTGATATAGGTTTCCCAGGGTGGAGTAGGGAGGAGAGACAGAGAAGTAGTTCATACCCTCCGAGGCTGTTTCAGCGTATGAACCAAAATATTTTGAGTGGTAGCAACTTTGAGATAAAGTGCATTCTTGATATAGCCTTAAACAGTATTATGGATGTTAGTTCTTCAAAGAAAATGACAAGGAGTTCCAAGAAAAAAAAAAACCTGCAACAAAATAGAAATACTTTCCTGTTTCTGTTTCTTTATATGCAACTTCACCAAAGTTAACTTTATGAAATCTGTAAGACAAGGTACATTAAAAAATCCTTTCTTTTCCATTCTATACCACGTATGCTACATGATACTTGATGCTTAAAGTCACAAAGCCCAGAGTATTCTATAGTTTGCATCCCTTTTACTTCCTGTCATATGCAAGCTCCCCATTAAAATGGGTAATTTGAGTGACATGATGTCTGAATATATCATTTTTTCTACAAAAGGAAACCAAGGAAATTGTTAAAATATCATGTCTATTAATAAGTAATTATGATATAGTCTAATAGCCACACAAGATTTGTCCTCAAGTTTCTTTTTCGATGGCTTATTCATCCTCTAAACAGGTAGTAGTGATTTCATCAAATATTTTCCAACCACAGTCATTCAGGCAGAGAAAAAATAAATATCTATATTATGCAGCAAGTTGAAATAATGGACATCCTGTACTGAAAGTAAAGGGGACACTTAGGAGAACAACTATTTCTTCTTTCACAAAAATTTACCACTTCATTGCTTACAGAAGATTAGCATAGTCATTATACACTAAAATACACTATAGTGTACATAATTTGCATGTGTCAACAGATGTGTTACACAAAAGCCTGCAAAGATAATTAGTTTATTTCTGTAAACATCTTACCTTGGAGTCTCTGGCAGGCCTGGGAACCATAGCTTTAAACAAATGTGAACTACATTTGTGGAGTTTAAATAACAAATCAATTTATTTTTGGCTTTTGCAACACAGCCACTAAGTAAAATTTAGCATCTGTAAATGGCCTCTGTGTCCTAGTGAATGGACTTAAGTTAAGGAGGGGAGTTTTATGCTTGGCCCCTCTCCAGAGTCTGAGGCTTTAGGCTACATTCCTGGGATTTGCTGTCCATGGACTCTTTTTTGCTATGATTAGGTAGTTCTTTGTTAGAACTCGTGGCAGCAAATCAATGTCCTTTTCATATTACTTGCTCTGCTTTCTTAACCTCTTAGAGCTCAAAACCCAGAGAGGCGGTATTTCATTCCAGCTATATATCATACTGGTAATTTCCCATTGATTAAAAAATATGCTACTAATGTTTACTAGTGGTCCTACCCAAATCCTTACATACGTTCATTGCTTCCTGCCTGGCAGAGATGGCAGTGTGATCTGTCCAGGGAGTAGACCAGACATGCTCCTGTGTCAGCCAACTTGGCAACTATAAGACATATGTACGAGAAGCTAAAAATAGCATAAAGTTGGGAAAACTCTAAGAAAAATGTTCTAACACACCTTCTTTAGGAATTGGTGTGAGAAGAGAAAAGGTGAATGCGGAAGAACCACGATCCTTTCTGGGTTTTAAGTTTTCTTCTCTGGTTTTCAAGCAGAGGTGTCAACTACAAATTCAATAAGAGATTGGCGGTGCCAAACCTACCTTTTTTACTTTTGTCCTCTAAAGCCATAGAATCAGAGAACAGTTTGATTTGGAAGGAGCTTAAAAATCATCTAGTTCCAAACCCCCTGCCATGGTCAGGGACACATCCCACTAGATCAGGCTGCCCAAGGTCCTATCCAACCTGGCCTTGAGCACCTCCAAAGATGAGGCATCCACAGCTTCCCTGGGCAACATGTTCTAGTGCCTCACCACTCTCACGGCAAATAAATTCTTCCTTATGTCAAGCTTAAATCTGCCCCTCTCCAGTTTATACCCATACTCCCTAGTCCTATCACTACAAGCCTTTGTGAACATTCCCTCCACAGCTTTCTTATAGATCCCTTTCAGCTACTGGAAGGTTGCTATAAGATCTCTCTGGAGCCTTCTCTTCTCCAGGCTGAACAAGCCCAACTCTCTCAGCCTGTCCTCGTATGGGAGGTGCTCCAGCCCCCTGATCATCTTTGTAGCCCTCCTCTGGAACCATTCCAACACCACCATATCCTTCTTATGTTGAGGATTCCAGAACTGGACACAATACTCCAGTTGATGTCTCACAAGAGAGGAATAGAGGGGCAGAATGACCGCCCTTGACCTGCTGGCCACTCTTCTCTTGGTGCGGCCCAGGACACGGTTGGCCTTCTGGGCTGTGAGTGCACATTGCCAGCTCATGTCAAGTTTCTCATCAATCTGCACCCCCTAGTCCTTCTCTGCAGGGCTGCTCTCAATCATGTTGTCCCCTACCCTGTATTGAAACGACAGATTGCTCCAACCCAGATGTAGGACCTTGCATTTGGCCTTGTTGAACCTCATGAGGTTCTCAGAGGCCCACTTCTCCAGCCTGTCCAGGTCTGTCTGGATGACATCCTGTCCAAAAAAAATACACATATACAAATAAATAACACGTGTGACTGGATAACTTGAAAAACAAGCTGTATTGCTGTTGGCAATGCTGCTTGATACTTGGTTAGGAAACTGCAGAACTGAAGTGTTAAGACCTTATCCTAATGAGTGCGTTACAAACCCTTCATGCCTTAGTCACTTAAGTAAGATAGCCACAATCCCTGCTAGAGATTCTCCACTCCTCCTGCAAGTGGTTTTTGCTCCAGCAATCCCAGTTCCCATCAGGTCAGCCAAGGTGGCAGCCATGCACAAGCGTCTCTCTGAACACCCATGCACTATTACTTATCACAGAATATGAAGACCACTGAAAAATCAGGGGCTTATGCTAAGTTGCTTGTGGAATTAGAAATGTGAAGCCACAAAGCAACTTTTAAACCTTGAAAACTGACTAAAAGCATGAATGAATGGTAGAGCAAAATACCAAAGCAACATGTAAACCATGATTCAGCTTCCTAAAATGATGAGGACACCTTGTCATTCTACTAGTTCACACAGTTCTAGTCATTCTAAATTAAGACTAAGGCTCAGATTACTTATATAAAAAGTGATTGCATTTTGAAACCGATTTGAAACACTAGCACACCAGAGCCACTTATAATAAATCCAAGTTTGTGTACCTGATAACAGAAAATTCTCCTGGTTGGTGGGGGAGGAAAAAGGGTCTAACTTCTCACTCACATGAAAATCTCAGAGTTGGCTCCTGACATAGAACAAATTATTAAGTTTTGATAAAATGTGTGCATGTATGAAAATATAAGTACTAGAATAATCCAATAGTATAATCCAAGGAAGTTTAGGCTTTTTCCTTTGAGTTATTGTTTCTACTTTGCACCTAGAGTCCAAGTTTAGAAAAGCTCATAGTTACTCAGTCTTTACACTTTCTTGAAGAGACTTCTCAATTAATTTTTCTCTTGAACACTTAGATTTCCAAGGAGCAATACAAAAATATTCGTGTGTATTACAAAGAATGAAGCATGAAAGGATTCCAGTATTTAATGACGTGATTCAAAAACAAAAACCCACCCAAAAAAAAAACCAACAACAAAAATAAGTTTTCCAACAAACAGAATAGGAAGTAAATAAAAACATTAGTATAAATAATGGTAATTTGTAAATAATGAGTGATCAGCTGAAGCATTCAGTCAGAAGCTACAAATTAATACTCAGCAAGAGCCTTCCTCCAGCATGTAAACGCTAAATAAAGAAGCATTTCAGTCACTGTCTTCTGTGGAGCACCATGCACTGAGTCTTATGAAAGCAAAGGAAAGCACTCTCCCTAGGTAAAGTGAAATGGAAGATTAAGACAAGAAGGCTTCAAGTAGGATGTCGCCTCTGAACTGTAATTCATTCCTGTGCTTTTCTCCAGAAACACAGAAAGCTGTAGCACAGATACCCAGATTTGAGAGAATATGGAAGTTGCAGGTGATGCTGTCAGGAAAATAAACAAATGCCAGAAAAACTAATTTCATGCGAAACTTAAGAGATTTTAGTTAGGATTCACTAACAGAAAATCTTGCACATCAATCTGCTCTCTCTAGCCTAGCATACAAGTATTGTAAAGAAGTTGATTATTTTATGCATAATACACCCTTCTTCTGGACAATTTGAACAAGACAGAGGTTTAAAGGAAGGAACGCAGATGTTTTAACATGCCACAGTAGCATGAGAATGTGGCATACAACTATTTTTCCCACAAGATACAGCTGCATAGGCTTCATAACCTACTAATCAAATTACGGGTCAACAGCCTCTAAGAGCTACAACTTCCAGAAGCTTGAGTGAGATTACAATGCTCAACAGACAGTCAGTACAATTACAATACTGTTAGCTTCTTCTTCAATAAAAGATTGATAGAATAGCAAGATTTGAAGCACATAGTACCCAGCTCTGATCTGCCATTTAGAGTAGCCATTTTTGTCTGAAAACACTTACTTTTCAATGTTATATAAGGAATTCCAGACATTTCCTGTTATTCCAGTTATTTTGCCTTTCCCAAATCAATAAGCCATAGGTTTGGATTGCTGTACTGTGGAAATAGCTAAAAGGAGGACAGGTTGCTATCACAATGGGTTTGGGGAGCTTTGCATTCAAGTGTTCAATAAAGCTACAAGAAACAGCACCTCTCAAAGACAAAATAACCTGGATGAGGAAAAAAACATTTTTCTTTTACTCACCGATTGTTGTTTTTTTCTGTTGTGCCTCATGCTCCTAGGTGCTGCAGTATGGCCTGTCAAAACGTGAAGTATAGTCACTTTTCTCCATTTCCTGGTTATTTCAAAATGGGGAAGGATTGTGCACTTGGCACAGCTTCCAGGTCTGAGCAAGAATCCTATTTTTTCACTTTCTGCATTAGAACAGACTTGTGGCTCAGCCTGCAGAAGATTGCCACTATTTTCTCCCTTCAGCCACACACCCCTTACTTTCCCAATACAGGGATCAAAACTGAGTAGGTCACTTGAATACTTTTTCTAATACTGCAATGCCCAAAAGGAAGCAGAGGGAGGGAAGTGGAAAAGTGATAGACTCCATGAATATTACTTAAAATGCTGACAATCAGCCAGGATAGGGCAAGAAGGACTGCACTGTTCCTATATAGCAGAAATTAGTAAGTGAATGTGGCATGTTTAACTAAACAGCACAAAAGAGTGTATTTATTTAGCTAGATAAGTACATGGTTTCATCACTGTAGTATCTGAGCACAATCAATATTTGTAACTAGAAACAACATGCTTTCTCTCTTCCTTCCCTTATGTTCTGGGGGATTTTGAAATTCTTTCTATTCTTTATGTGAGAAGAGCAGCTTAATTTATTGGACTTTAGTTCTCAAAAAAATTGTAGCTGTACGTCTGAGCAACTGTGAAGAAGGATAAACTAAGTCACAGAGCTAGCTGTATTTTAATTTTGACGACAATTAGTACTCCACTTATCCTTGTTACTTTCCCTAATATGATGGTTTGGTGGCTTTTAGTAACCAAAAGTGCATCCCTCATTAACTTGCTCTGCATTGGGTTAGGTGTTCACAATTGAACATAAAAGTCTACTTCCATCATGAATAAACCTATTAACACTACTGACAGCTTCTCTATATCTCATCACAGCTTCCTTATTCTGTGAGGCACTCACAAAGAAAAAAAAGTGATTTTTCAGCTAAATGGTGCTAGACTCTGAAGCAGAATCTCTAATAGATCTGTACATTACAGCCAACACAGGAAAGTGGAAGAGAAGATCTTTGGTTCATGGATTCTCAGGATGGCTTCTCTTTTTGGTATGAGCTGCAGCTTTTCAAAACGCGTTCAGTTTCCTGGCTCTGCAGCATTGAAGTTATTGTATATGAAAATGCCTAGGTAGGACACATATTCCCCAAAACATCCATCCAACATCTAATAAATTGAATAAATTTGTCTATAGCAACTATTAAGACAAACAATGAGAGTGTGAGTGTGGTTTTCATCTGGAGGAAACATAAGAGCTCAGAGAACTCTACCTCTTCCAGCGTTTCTACCCAGTTTCTGCCCCTTCCGTAGTTTCATGGATATAATAGGGTAATCCTTACATTCATATGACTTCCTAATGTTGAAAGTCTAAACTATTTTAAATTCCAGATATGTAAAAGAAACTGCAAAATTCAACTGCATGCCCTTTAGCACGCATAACTACTTTTTTCAATCCTTCAATATTTTTGCCATAAGCACAGCTGCCAATAGTCAGGCAAAGCTATACTAGCTCTGTTTCTTACACTCTCAAAACTTCATCTAATTTTTCCAGCACCACCTAAAAATGTTCAGGTTGGCTGCAGTAAAAGAAAGAATAGCTTTTCTATCAGACATTCGGTTGACAAGGTTTTTGTTTAAAAAACAAAGAAAGTATATATAAAACCAGTTTAAAATCTGTTGTCAGGTGATGATTTATCAAAGAAGTCTTGTTCAAAGGATGTCAGAATGGCCTAATGGCTGTGAATCACCACCATGGCAGTTGGAAAGTAGAGAACTGCCTCTTCTTGCTACAGTGCTTTCCATTGTTTTTGTTCAGACTGAATTAGAGTAAAAATGGGGGCTTCTTGTGAAGATTTTTTTCATTTTGAAGCTCAATAGTATGTCTTATAGTGATTTGTACTTTCTTTTAAATGGAGTATGTAAGTGACAAGGCTTCTGAAGGCTTTGTCTTCATTTACCTAAGGACTGACACCAGAAAAATCCTTAGAAGATTCTTTATGAATGAGTGACACCTGCTGGACAATACAGGCTTAAAAAAATCATCTCCCTGGAGTTCTGTAATATTACTCCAGAAAACCAAATTTAAATTAGCCACAGCTTCCTTTTTTGTTGTTGGTTGTTTGGTTTTGGGGTTTTTGTTTGTTTTTTTTTTTTAAAAAGGGCAAAAATTCGGGTCTGTCTTCAAATCATATGAAGTTTGTGCTAAAAACAAATGAGTCATCACATTAATCTCATTTTCCTGTCTAGAAAAGTGTTGTACAGAGAACTGAGCGAAGACAGGACCAGGAATTACATTTCATGCAGGAGTTCAAAGCCTTTAAGCATAGTTTCATTTCCGTTTCAGGCCTATTGTTTTCAAAGTTCTTTTTGAAAGAGAAAGGATCTTCATCTCCAATGCATGTTGCTTGGTGGAGTGCTGTAGGAAAAAGGCAGTACTGGTTTTCAGCCAGATTCTGCTGACTTGCATATGTTTTAAGGGAGTGCACATATCCAGTTAGGGAGAACAAACCAAACCAAGCAACAACACCACACACACAAAAAAACCCTTATCTACCACATAAAGGAAAAAGAGAGGAAGAAAGAAAAAGAGAGGAAGAAAGAAAAAGATAGCTGTTCAATTCTGCAAAGAAAATGCCAGACAACTAAGTACCAAAGGCAGTGGGAAGTCAGGAAGATCTTTCTGAACTTTGCCTAGTTTCATTGGACCCTCTCTCAAATCAGTCTGAACTGCCTCCTGAAGACAGCTTAAAGAATTAATATGTTCCCACAGCAATAATACACACCCAAAGACATTCACACATATAGCCCAAAGCAGTAAATGTACCCTTCACACAACTCTCATTAGCAGACACTACTAGTGACACTACAACTGGTACATAACAAAGCTGTTCACTAGAAATTTTAGATAAAAGCTAAGAAAAAAAGAAAGAACACAAAGAAAAAAATGGACAACCAAATTATTTTTATTTCCCTTTAGTTACCAAAGCAAGCAAGAAGCAACAGCTGGAGTCAGATGAGTAAAACCAAGAAATACAAATTAGAACCATAATATGGAGTCAACTTCACAGAGCAGCTAGATCACCAACTAGGAAATATGAATGAAGTCTTCAGCTGGTATAAATTGGTTATTATTTTTGTAAACAGTACTTCTGCTCCTATCTTTTTTCTTTCTACTTTTCCCTGCTAGAACAAGTCGAAGACTGCTGTTCACTCTCCCAGAAAAATATATAGTGTACTCATACCACTCCACATTTACTGGAAACAAAACACCTTACTAATAATCTATCTGTTTTATAATTTTCTAGGCAAGAAATATTTTTTTTATTTTTAACTTTCCCTGTAAGGATCCTCCAAGACCTGTAAGAAGGATAACACAAAAAACCTTATGGCTACTTTACACACAGACTCCTAACTTTTGTTTCAGTGCATTGGGACTTCTATACTGCTTATAAAGTCCTTCCTAGTAATGTCACAAGTAAACCACAGGTTTCAAGCAATTTATTCCCAGAAAAACATGAAAATCCTTGCAAGCTGAATTGTATTGGACTATCAGTAATAAAACAAATCACTCCAAACAGATAACATCTATAGTTGATTGTCTGAAGTTCTTTGAGTGACGCTGAAAAAAAAAAAAAAAAAAAGAAAACAATCCATGTATATTATAAACACGTTTGCTGTTCGTGAGGCACCATAAAAACTAGTGGTTTCCAGTCCAGGATTCTCACATTTTCTTTTATGCTGTCCCAACTTAAGCAACAGACATAGTACAATAAGCACCATGCATTACAATTCACGCCTGCCTAGATCACTCCTTTATTTTACTATTGCACACCATTCCTGTGATTGTAACAGCTCAAAGAGAAAAATATCTAACACATATATTCCCCAAATACAATTATGCAAAAATATCTAACCAACCATGATCTCTCAGTAGCTGTTTCACTAAGTGCAGTATTCTGCAAAGAACTAATTGAGAACATCCCTCTGCACTTGATAGTTTCACAAATGAGACTAGGGAGAAAATAGTTATTGCATATGGCAAGGCCGTGGGAGAGGAGCTGTTTGTCCTTCCAGGCAATTCACTTCCACCATGAGCAAGATTCCTCTAGTCACTCAGGCTTACTTGTCCACTTGCAGGTTGTGTTGAAGGATCAGTATTTCAGGCCCAGACCAAATAATTCAGAGTAGTTTAAAACATGATGTCCCAGAAAATATCTTCACTAACTTCTATTATAAAAAAAAAATGATATGGGGTTGTAGGATGGAGGGGGGAAAAAAAAAAGAGAAAGAAAAAATACAAACAGTATTTTTCAAGTTTGAAACTAGAATGGCTTAACCTGGTCTCAGTGACCCTGGACAATAATTCTGGCCTCTTAGCTACCATAAATATGATAAATGGCTTTGGCTCTTAGATTACACACATATTTGTGGTATCATCATTGAAACACATTTTGGGATAAGGGCTACTCACAGCTGGAATTTTTTATTATTATTATTTGTTGTTTATTAATGTTAACATTTGAGAAATAAAGTTACCTCCCATTTAAATCATGGATAGTATCATGCTCAGTACCTCAGTAGGAGGTACTATTTCATTCATAATAAGTTAGTTCTTCCTGGAAGAGAGAACAGGAGAAAAAAAAATGCCTTATCTGTTCATAGCAGATAAGCCTGACTAAATCTGTAGAAGGAGACCTGAAAAGAGGTAAAACAAACACTTATTTTGAAAGAAAATAGCCAAGCTAGAATCCAGTCTAATATAGCAAGGGACAAGTAACTTTGCTAGTATAGATTAGAGGAGGCAGAGGGACTAAATTAATGCAGAGGTAGTAATTAACTGAGTTTCCAGAGATGATGTGATATTTTGACTAGTTTCCTTTTAAAGGTAGGCGTATGTCATGTGAAATGACAGGGAGTAGCAAGACAGATGGGCTGGGCACCAAGGTTAGCACCTTGCTGATGGTGTACTATCACCTCAGGCTTGAGCAAGGTGGGCAGAGTTGCAAGTAGACAACAGGCTCCAGCAACATCCTTGTCATGGCAGGGAATGAACAATGTTCAAGGGACAGCCAGGAAAAGCAGCAGACGGGGACATCTGTAGGGGTGGGCTGAGCCAAGCCGACCTGCAGCTGCCTCAGGGCACCCACCCTCAGGCTGAAGTGAGACCTTAGGAAGGCAGCGGGTAGAGGCCCCGGGTAGAGGCCCCAGGTCAGGCTGGCCAGGGATGTTAGGATGTAATAGTGCTTTCAGGGCACTGATGTAAAACAACTACTTCAATAGTTGTATTTTCTCCAACAGCCTGGGATTTTGAAAAAACTCTCTCCCTTTTGAATTTGACTTCTAACAACCATACTTTGGTGCCAGCTTACCCCATGAAGACCATAGGCAAGATATCCAAGCATGGTAACTGAAACAATAAGTTTCTAAGTTAGACAGCATGTGCCAGAACATCTGGACATGCATGTCAGATCACGAATCAGATATTTCTGTCATTCAGAATATAATCTTGACAGTTATGCTCTCCAGGCATTTCCAAAGAAAAGAGGTTGGGCAGTGTGGCAAATTTCCCCAAATGCACTGTCTGTTCCTTCATTTCTTACATGGGCAGGTACTGTCAGCAAAATGGGACATAAAGGACTGAAGAGAAATTATTTACTGTCTTACATGTGGTTACTCAGCATTTGCCTCTTAAATCCATTGATCTCTTACACAGAATGATAACCATATTTGTCTATTGTCTAATACTGCAATTCTCAGCATTTCTAAGACACAACAAATCCTCTGAAATACCTGCAATGTATCCTGTCATGCTAGATTTTAACAACATAGATATTTATCTTATTAAAAGCCACATTTTTCACTAATAGTTTTTTTCAAAACTTAGTCCATTTTGATGAATGCTTTAGTTAAATAATTTCTATTTTGTGTAGATTGCTGTAATATTAAAATTAGTTTGAACTCAACAATGACTGAATAAAAACTTGAATGAAATATTTTTTTTTTACAGAAAAAAACTTGTGGAGAAAATACATGAAAGTTTTCACTTCTAGAAAACTTCAGGTTTTCTGCAAGAACTCCAACAGGGCCCTGAAGGGCCTAACAGGCTTTGATGTTCCTGAATCATTTCCCTTGTTACATGCAATAACCAGGGGACTAACATGAGCTCAGGCTGAGGAACCCTCTCCTGCTCTACGCCGTAGGTAGGCCTGGGGCCAGTCTCCTGGATGGAACCCTCAGACCCCTATAGTAGTTTTGCCTCCAGCCCTGCCTTTGACCTTGCTTTCACTCCCACTTGAAGCCCACATCCAGACTCTGGACTAGTTCATGCCCTGACTGTGTCCCTGGCTCAGCCCACCTGGCTCAAGTCCTGGCTCAAGCTCAAGGGGACAGCAGCCCACTAGCAAGAGCACAGTTTGCAGTAGTGTTATGCTCAGCTCCTCGCTTGTTTGATCTTGCACAGCCCCACTCTTGCTGCTCCCTGACAAACAAAAGACACCTTGACAAACAAAGTCAGCACAAGATTTTTTTCTCTACTTTCCCTTACATAGCTCCATGACTTGTAAGCATCTGTAAGAGACAAATTAGTGAAATGCAAGTTCAAACTATGGGCTTATTAACCTTTTGATAAAATACCTACTGCCATCCAGCATAAGCAGTAAGGTTTCAAAGTAAGAATTCAGAAAGAAAAAAAAATCTCTAACCAAATGCAAGCAACTGAGTACAAATAACAAACCATAAAGAGACAGAGCTGGCCCTCTAACTGTGCTTCAGAAGCCTTCAAATGATGAAGGTTCAACACAGGAAAACCAGGTTCTACACTATCTTTGCATGTATCATAAATATAACACCCTCTCCTCCAAGGAACAAAGGGGAGGGAGATGCCGTTATGCCCTTAATTTATCCTTCTCTTTTTCTGGAGGGGTGGCAGGGGAGGAAGAGGAGTGGTGGGACATGATCCAAACCAAGAACAGTTTTAGCCCTAAGATTAAACACTGTTAGCTTTACTGCTGTGTTGCTTCCGTTTTCACTGACATGCAGCTACAGCTTAAGCACTTCTCCATTGGCACTGGCAGGAAGAACAGAAAGAAGCTGAATTAAAGAACTAGGATGTCATTCCTCCACTCCTGCATAGCATAGTTCAAGACCAGTTGAGTGCTAGTTCAGCTGCTTTGCATGCAATGATTGAGTGAAGCTGCACTAACAGCTAGACAAGCGAAGCTAACTAAAGGCATCCCTCAGTGAAAGTAACAGAAATAGAGCAAGTAGTTCTCCAACCCAAAGCTCATGCACAGATTTAATATATTACACGACAAAGAAAAAATAAATTTAGAAGGTTACACATATTTTAGTTGATTTTAAAAATTGGACATAAGCTCTTTTTCAAAGATTTCATTTTTATTCACTAGTAACATACAGAGTTAAGTAAAGCAAAGTTAATTTTCACATTAGCTTTAAGCATCAAGTTTAATAAAATGGCAGCAATGACAGCTGTAGTGATAAATCTTTCCAGTACATTTACACTAGTTGTTAATTACAGGTAGTATATTAGCAAGATACCAAGGATGCAATACTCAATACATCTTCATCAATATCACCCAGTAAGGATCTAAGACGCAATGTGTTCGTATACACTCACTCAAAATAGTTCCTTCAGACATTTTTCAGAATCAGAGAATTACCAAATTTGAAAGGGATATCTGGAGGCCATCTAGTCAAGCTCATGTTGTGCTCAAAGCAGGTTGTTCAGTGCCCTGTTCTATTAATTTTTGATTACATCCAAGGATAAAACTATTACAATCTCACTGGACAAACTGCTACAATGTTTGACCACCATCTTGGTGAATTTTTTTCTTTCTAATTGGAATTTTTGATGTCGCAGCTTGCATCTGCTGCTTCTTGTGCTGTGAACACATGCTTTGGAGAACAGTCTGGCTTTATGTTCTCTACAGCCTTCAATAGGTGCATATAGATAGCAATAAAATCTACCCTTAGCTTTCTAGAATTTTTTTCCCTAAGGCTGTAGGGACTCTGATCTCTCAACCTCTCCTCTTAGGCCCCTTCACCAGATGCTGGTAGCCATCCACTGGATTTGCACCAGTATGTCACTGCCCGTCTTGTGGCATGACTCTCCAGATACAGTCTAGTAAGTATCTCAGAGAGGGGAAGAACCACTTTCCTCAAACAAGGGCACATCACTGGCTCGTGTTCAACCTGTTTTACAGCAATACTCCAAATCCTGCAAAGCCTCTTTCCACCCATCTGCTTTGTAGCAGTGCATATGGTTATTCCACCTCAGGAAAAGGACTTTGCACTCTCCTTTACTGAACAAACTCAGAGCTGCTGTCCTAAAGTCTAGCACTGTAACCCCATTATTTATCTTGCTTACCATCAACACCAGCATCAGGGAGAGAGTCCAGGTACCTCCCTCATCTCCAGACCTGGCTGCTCCCTCTGGAGCCTGTCTGTATTGAGGCTTCTGATGTGCCTGGGATGGTGGCATCAGCTGGCATCAGAAACCATGGCACATTGCTACCATAGCTGCATGGTGTCAAGAAGTCTCATTCAGTCTTTATCAGTGTTTCTGGGCTCCAGTGTCTGTCCTGGGATAACTGCTGCAACAAATATCATATCTGTTTTAGTTGCTTCTCTTTGCTGAACAAAGCAAGTAGTAACCCTATGTTGTTCTGTATCTCCATAGTAACAAAATAACTATCTTTACAAAGGATGTTTTGCATTAATTTCTTTAATGAACATGGAGGTGTGAACTTCAATGACAAATAAAATATCTCTCTACCACCTCTTCAGAAAGAGTCTTTAAACACTATCATTTGGGTAAAGATTCTGAGAATAGCTACTTTGACTGTCTAACACTACATAAAGAGGTAACAGATGTGAAACAGTACACTTGTGATGAGAATTCACACTTATTTTCTGTTAAATCATAGCAATGCTAGAGTTAAAAAACACAATCCCAGCCACAGAGCCATTGTTCATATAAGGAGAAAACAACTCTTTTCCAAGGTCTACTGGTCTACAACTCTGAGAATTTTCCACTGAGGACTATTTGCCAAACAACTAAACTGAACCTCCACACCTGTGTTAAAGACAAACAAGCAACACACACACTTCACATACTACATGAAGAAGATAAGAAATAAGAGGCACAAGACAAAGTGCGCTTTCAAGACCACCTACAATTTGAGTGAGAGCATAATCACCAGTTCAGAGAGAGAAGGAAAGAAACTTGCAGTACTTTTTTGTCCAAGTCCAAAATAAATATGTAAGATCCAAATGGGAAACATCTGGGAAAACACAGCATATAACAGGCAGCATCTATTTTGCTTAATCCATCTGCCATATGCCGTGCAGTTAAGATGTCAGTTCCTACCTATATGCAACATGACAGTAATCTAACTACTAGCTTTACCTCTGGAGCTGGGAATATCTCTACCAAAGTACTTTACAGGAACACAATTCTCATTAAGAGACAAACTGCAACCAATATTGAAGATTCTAATTGAAACTATACTTGGGGGGGGATCTTCTCTAGTTAGTTGGAAATAAAGCTATGCCAAGTCTTCTCTTGGTACTTTAAATTTCTCAGCAGAAAGACATTCAGGAACTAAATCAGTTACAATCACAGGTCAATCATGAGAACAAGGCACAAAGAACATTTTCTTTCACAGAAAATAGCCTTTCCCTATGAGCCAGTACACTCTTTTCTTCTCCCTTCCATCACATCCACCACTTACAGAAAAGTCAGGTTGATATCCAGTAGTTTAGTGCTCCATCTTGTGGCCACCCACAAACAATGGTGTTTCCTGCACATGACCCCATGCCCCTTATCTAATGCCAATGAAGAAATCAGTAGTGTCTTAACAATTTAAGACATTATAACATAACCTAGCATTAATTGCACTCTATATAAAGGCAGTCAAAACATCTTTAGAGCATTTTCTTCTAAACAGGATCAAGTTGACTTACCTTAAGTCAACTGATACAAAGTGCTGTTACTTCGCCTCTTGTTCATCTCAGACCTTAGTAGGCAGAGTAGGGGGTTGGGGTGGAAATCACACTTAAAAGAAAGTGAGAACTCCTTGTTCCCCAAGTACAGCAGAGATCAGCTCCCAAATCTCTGTTCTGCAATTACTTTCTTCAAGAGCAGGAGCAAGTGATAGAGTCATATAGTGAAAAAAAAGTACATCTTATCTGCAGGCACTTCCTGTAGTTCCTTCCAGAAGAAGAATATGCCATTATTAAACCAAATATCACTAGGTTTTCCAAAGACTAAAGTTAATCCCAGCTGGTTTGAAGAAGTTTCAGAGGTAAAGTATCTTCAGCTTTTGGAAGTTGATAGACACTGATGACACAAAACAAGCATATCTAATCATACCTAAAATACAGGTCTCCTAAAATGTAGTGACATCACATTTTATATCTATTTTTCAGTGGAATTAATTCATGACAAGAAACCTAATAGTAAAGATTCTACAGCAATAATATGACAGGTACAAGAAAACCTCACCATTATAAAAATTCACTCAGATAATAGATCTTATTCCTGGCCATCTTTAGTGACAAACGATGAGAAGAATTAGCTGTAACTAGAGATCAGTAAAACGTAGCACAAGACTTACCTATTCCATTAGTTGCTAAGACACAATGCACTCTTTCAGAATCTACAAAACCGTAAAAAGCAATAAGGCTCTTTGTTCTACTCACTGGCTACAAAGAAGAGGCTAGACAGCTAAGCACCAAAAATACAGTTCCTGGGCATCTGACTAGCCATTTGGACAAGTGTCTGAACCAAAACTCATGTACTTCTTTCCTTGTCAACTGCACAGCATTAAAATTAGTTATATCAGAAAATACAGAGGGTTCTTTTGAGGGAAGATGTGGAAGGGAGATGTCAGAAACTTGGAGGGATGGGGACAGGCCTAGTGTCACTAAATTGAAATCTTTACAAGCACAATATTCTTCTTTAGTAGTAGGCTCTTTCTCTCTGCCACCAGCAATAAATCAAAGAAGGCCATGACATTTGCGAGAAGACAAAATTCAGAGAGATATTTGTGATAAAAAATTTTCAATTATGTCTTCTATTTATAGACAGTCTTTGTACACATCTATGCAATGGGTTTAGACAGTCCATTTTGCCAAACAAGTGTCACATTAATATTCACTACTGCTGCAATGATAGCCAAACATTGAAAAGAGCAACAGGAGCAACACAGAGATTATAACCTCTGTCCTAATTTGTGTATCTTCCTGAGTTCATTGCCTTAAGTTCTATCCTTGAACTTTTCCTATTTCTCTTCTCCAATGAAAGTAAATTGAAGCCTTACCTTCAGATAAGATTTGAAAACTTAGACTCACTTAGCAGTGTGCTACACCTAATAGGAAGGATTTGCTATCATATTTGTCTGACCAACCACAGTTCATCTTCTGAATTCGTTTAAAAGAATCATCATAAAAGTGTGTGGGTTTTGAAAACAATGAAATGTTTCAATAGTTGGAAAATGTGGAATGGAAAAAGATTATTTATTACAACTTTCACTTTTAGCAAGTTGAGACCAACTGTTTTACATAGCAATAAGACAAATCTTGGCATTGCAGCATCTATGTATGTAAATTTATGCAATGTAAATTATGTAAATTCCACTATCTACCTCGTGACTTGCAATTCTACTGAATTCTGCTGTTTCTTTGCAGAAAATCTAAAGGAAAATGCACAGAACAGAGCCAGAGGTACAAAGCTTATTTTTCTAAATACCTCATTTTTAGTATGCAATTATTTAGCTTCCAAGCTTCTTTAAAATTAACTGATCATTACTACTTTAATAATAGTTGCTTTGTAATATAGCATCTGTTGAAGGTAGCACAAACAAAATAGCCATGCAGCTTTAGAATTTTTTTCTCTTTTCCACCTAACATTTAGTGGTTTCCCAGGTTCATTTTGTACATTGTAAAGTACGTCACACCTCAGTTTTGAAATACAACAGAGAAGGGACTTGTGCCAATGTTGAAAGCTTGAATGAGATTCTCATGTGCTAGATTTACCCCAGTGCTATATGGCATCTTTCACCTGACATGAGCAAAATAGTTATTTCTTCAGCCATAGTTACATTGTTTTGCAAGCTCCCCACTCCCTACTGCTCATCAGATCGCTGAGCAAAAGATGAAAGTGTCTCCAGGTATTGTAACTGACTCTGCTCCTTTGCATTTCCATGCCTGTTATTACACTTGAAATCCAACACTGGACAAAGACTTCTGGGCAAAGGCTGTGATTACTGACACACTAAAATAATCACAGACTCAATTCAATGACATGGAGCATTCTGAGAATTTAAAAAAATGAACTGTAGCAGCATTTTTACATTAACAATGACACTAATCTATGATTCATCACTTTCCCTGTCCTTCAAAGCCAATAAGTGAATAACTTGCCTTCTTCTCTCAGGCAAATTCAGGCTTTTGAAACCTTTAAGGGGGCATGTGTTGGTGCAGAATGTGTTTTGAGTATGTGGTATTGCTATGTTTACAGAGCTGCAATCACAAGGAAATATTATTTTCTCTCTATGCATATGTAGTTTTGCCAGTCAGTCTTCAGCACACCCTAGGAAAACAAAGTAGATATCAATCTGCTATAAGCAGGAAGTGCTTTAGCACCACTGAAGCCATGTGCTAGCAAGTCTGTTCACTATAAAAATACAGACTATTTCCCCATGGGAGAAAGGAAATTAAAAATAATGTAGAAAGACTTCTCAGCAGCAAGCACGAAATATGTACTTCCTTACTCTGTGACTACATAAAGAAAATTCTGCTTCAAGCTATTTAACCTTCAAATGGCCTGGCCTTCACAGAATCAAAAAATCAATTGGTTGAAAAAGATCTTTGAGATCATTGAGTCCAACGATACATGTTTCTTATACTGGACAGGATGCCATTGTCTTTCTTTGCCACCTGGCACACTCTGCCTCACAGTCAGTCAGCTGTCAACCAACACCCCATGGTCCTTTTCACGAGGCAGCTTTTCAGCCACTCTTCTCCCGGCCTGTAGCGCTGCATGGGGTTGTTGTGTCTCAGATGCACAACCCAGCACTTGGCCTTGTTGAACCATCTTGAATCAAATACTGCCTGATGCCTAGCTCCTCTTCGAATTAAGATGAAGTTCTAAGTCTCATCTACCATTCACATCTTTGCCCACACTAGTCTTGCACGTCTCTTATTTCAGTATCCTGCCAAGATTGCACAGTAAAAAAGAAAGTGATTAGACACAACACAGTTATTTCATCTCAACGAGTCAAAAATGTCTGCACTGAAGATGACAGTATAATACAAATCATCTGATGTAACTTGAAAGAAGTCAGCATAGGTACCAATGCTAATTCACCTTACATAAAAGTTTATTTGCCACAGTCAGGCTTCTTTTAATACTTAGAGTTAGCTTTAAATGAGCCAAGTCAGATATATCTGTGTTAAGCTGTCATTTACATTACAAATATATACTCAGCTTTGCTTTGTGCTGTTTTCTTAAATACACAAATCTGCTTGCAATACTTTACCAGGTATGATCTCTCTGAGAACAGGCCAGGGCTGCCCCGGGCCAGACACAGACAGCTAAAGTAGGGTAAAGACCAGCGTGGCAGCCATGGACAGAGAAAGCACAGCTAAGAAAGGGTAGGTAGTGAGGGGTGAGGAGAAAAGTGTGAGAAACAGCCCTTAAACTATTTTTTGACAAGTCAAGTCTGTTTTACCCTGTCTTTGCCTTGACCCACAAACTTTCTCATCCTATTTTTCTCCCCCATGTCCTCTTGAGGAGAATGAGCAAAAGAGCAGCTATATGGGGGTGTGGCAGCCAGCCAGCATCCATCCACCACAAATATCTATTGGAAGGAATAATCATCTAATAAGTTGGTGCTAGAATAGATGTATAGATAGAAATAGGTCAATGGATGTAGATAACAAGATGCCATGGTTCCTAACACAACTACTTGTTTTTTAAGTGATGAGTTTTAAAAAAAACCTCAGTACTCAAAAAGTAGCAAAAGGTAGAAGCTATTAAAGAAAAGGAAAGGGGAGCACTGTATCAGTCTTCAGGGTAAGAGGATTGATGCCAACAGTTACCAAATCATAAGGCTAACTGGGGAATCTATATAGAAAGGAAAGTGATTCTTAATCTAAAAGAAGAATGCCTCATGTGGTGCTGATTTCTTCCAAGTTTCTGACAACACAGCTATTAGGTCCATGTGTCGAGAACAATGATCAGCAAGAATATGTTTAAGACTTTAGAGAAAAAAAGTTGATGTAAAAGGAATACCTGAATTTCTTTTAGAATTAGATATCTGAGGGAAGATCACACTGTGTAATTCAGATTGACTTGAATATAAATATTAAATACCAAATGCATTGCAAGCTACCTGAAGCAAACTAACTGAAGCAAAGCAAGAAAGCTCTTTGTTTGTAGAAGGAAGCATAGTATACAGTTAGCTGCTAGTCAGCTCTAATGCACTTGTTCTGTAATAACAAGGAGGAAGAGTTAACTGTTATGCTCTTAAATGAAGTCACTGTGCAGACAAGCAAACATTGCAAAACCAGAATGACAAGATACCTGCGGTAAAAATCGACACAATATTATTATAATCAGGTCACAGAGCAGAGTAGTAGAGAGTCTCGCTCTCTCATCTGAAAAAGTCATTTGTCAAACAATTGGAAAGGGAGGGTAAAACTCAATAGCTAATACACTTTCATTTCCTAGCATTTGGGAAGGAAGCAACAAACATCCTCTTGGTTGAGATACAAAATACTTCATACACTATTAAGAAAGAAATGTGATTCATTCCTCACTGGCAACAGGGTAGATGAGAAGTCACATAGCAATTTACATTAACTTTATTGCATCTTTTCACATTTTTATAGTGGAATTGATATCCACCATTTATACATTTGTTCTCTTCCCTCCAGTAAAATGTGGACACCAATTCCACTATAAAAATGTGAAAAGATGCAATAAGTTTAAAAATTAGTCTGTACAGAGATAAATGCATTTTCCAACTTTAACTTAATTTTTACACATATATATACATGTATATATAAATCATACTTTCCAAAACAGTAGAAACTTCTTCACAGTTTTTTTGATCACTCTAAACTATTTGGTCATGACTTCACTAGTACCCTTTGGCACTTGCTGTTATGATCACTTTAAACGTGGTCGCCAGGCTTTCACCCCAGAGAACATTATCCTTTATATGTGCTACTGACCCTTCAATGTGAGGTCAAGTCTCAGACTCTTGTATCAAAAACAAGCCACTGTTGGCCTAGTTTTACCCTTATTTTTGCAATAAGAGATCACTGACTTCTGACTCATTTATCAGCTGTTGTTTGTTTTCCCTTTTATTGCACCAAATGCTTCTTAGACGTCTGCAAATTTTGTTTTCATTTTGTTTATGTTTTTCTGGAAATATGTTTTTCTACAAAGGTTTCTGAAACTGTCGTCACCTCTTCTTTCCCAGATCTTTGTGTTTTGGGACACAAAATTCAAGTAGTGACCTGTCTAGTGCCAGATGTAGGATATCACATTATGTGTAGCACAGGGGAAAAATATGTCTAGAACCACAGATTTCTAAGAACTTCAGTCACTTATTCCTGGAACAATATTCCTGGTGTACACCATACTGAAGCCATGACCCTTGGGTGCTATGTTTATTCACATATGCTCACAGCATGCACAGCAGTTCCACAAGCTGTAAATTATTAAATCCAGCCATTTTGCCCACATGTCATTTCATGCTTTATGGTTTGTGTCTAGCATAACCTTTCTTTAAAAAGCCATTGTTCCACATTTGTTTCATGCCTGAAATCAGTCAGACCTGATGACATTTCTCTCTCTGTGATATCCCATTATATCAACCAGTACTCACTAAGAAAAGCTTAAGGTACTTCACCAAACTTCTACAGGAGAAGAAGAATGGTTGTTCAGTGACAACCAAAAAGACAGAAGTAGATTTAAAAAAAAAAAATCGGATAGTTATTTTTCTTAGTGTTACAAAAACAGTGGATGAAAAATGGTTCATTGTCATGAGACAAAATTATCACTGTGCAGAATACACTTTCATGATGGCATAATTCAAAATGTATTTGATCCCAGAGATGAGGAAAGCTGGAGTTGCTTCTTTCTATTCCATCATCTCTGTTCCTCACAACTATACCTTAAACTCTGGGAACATCTGTATGATACAGCTGTGCTTTCTGAAATGCTAAATAATATGTTATCAATTTTATCTCCCTTAGTTTATTTCCTGAGGTTAATCATTTCAAACTTATGAAGTCTGCCTACTGTATCTGATAATCAAAGTCCTTTGAATAGTGTAGTGATCTTATTTTCATAGTACTCTTACAATAAAGAGAGTCTTATTATGTCTTACATACACAGTCAGGGAAAAGCAAGCCAAAGAGTGCACTGGTTTGCACAGGAAGTTTATGGCAGAGCTTAAAGTCTAAACCTGGCTCTCTGCCAAGACACTCTTCTGAGCCTGAAATTCATAAGCATCCTTTCAGTTACCCATTTATAGTCAAAACTATAGTCTATTTACATACTCAGCGTTTATAATAGCTGAGCTTGGTCTCACTCACAATTCGCTCCCCCTTTCCTGGAATGACCGCACAAACAGGGAAAAAATGTTTTAGTGAGATAAAGCCAAATTAAGGAGCACTCAAGAATAAGTGCTGTGCTTCTGACTTGGTCCAGTGGATTCTATCTATATGGAAAGATGAAGCCATGTCTACTCCAATTTGCTTTGACATACAAACCCCTTGTCTAACCTGTTCTGAAGGAACAAAAGGTGACACATTTCAGTTGTATGCATGCTTGGCCTAATGCCCTATTGTGCAGTCAGAGATTTCTAAAAAAGTTGCCATGGTTCTTTTCCTGTCCTACTCATTTATTCACATAGGATTGTAGATGGTTTCTGTGATAGAGCATTCTTTCAACACTAATTTCAATTAGCTACAGCCAGTTCTGTTCAGCTACCTGAGGTTTCAGTAGCAAAAAAGTATGGAGTAGTATTCATTGAAGAAAACAAGGCAAAAAAGACAAGTGATCCAAGACTGGAATTTACATAACTAAAGCAAGGCACTTCAGCAATCACAGTATGCTGTACAGTAATCTGCCACCTAGAACAGAGAGCAGTAAGACACATGGGAGTTAAAACTATGCATTGCTAGATGGCATATTGGGAGTACTTAACCCTGGCAAATATGTGAAGCTTTCTAATTTTTGAACTATCAGAATATGCCCATAAATGAAGTGTCTCATCCACTGTCATTGATTAGCAGTTACTTTTCATCTCAAAATCTGATGAGCCCAAACTCATAGAAGCAGGTAATAAGAAAGCAGAGGGGACTTGTGGGGAGTTGGTCGCTTGCCTAGGTTCATTTACAATGCTCTTCGCTGTTTTCAAAATATTTTTATAATGATAACTTTCTACAGAGTTGTAGAAAAAACACCGCTGCTCTCTCAATGCTTCAAACCGCTGACTGCCAGAGAGTGGAGGTGGAACAGGAGGATTTCAGCTGGCTGAAATAGATGTAATGGAAAAAATATTTTTGGTAAATCACTAACCTTTTTTTTTGTCAGGTTAGTTCACTTTTGGGTTTTTTGAAAAGTAGTCAGTGCTATTTTTCATTCTCTGACCCACTTGTATTGTCCTGGAAAAATCTCTTCTGTGTGCTTTTGGCAAAATGAAGAAGTTGGTCCCTCAAAAATATATCCCCAGCTGAGATTATTTATTTTATAATAGAAGACTTTGGATGTTTTCAAGCCACTTTGTCCTCTAGACTACTCCTCCTGTTATATGCATGTGACTGCTACCTACGCATAGGCCAGAGTCCTGCACACACATTCAAGAGGCAATGAGCTTGTTAACGCTGAAACACCACAAAATCATATTAGAAATTAATTTAGGGGTCAGTAGCTCCTTGACCATAATGTCATAGATGGATATTCACAAGCCTTTGATAGATGTTTGTCAGTGAATTAAAATGGTCTGGCTAAAATCTTTTGCTCACGGCAGGTACCTGTCAGATCCCTGCCTGTGATCAAAACCTGAAAAAAATTCAGCATAGTGCATTAAATTCCACTAACAGCTAAGAGTCTAACCTGATATACTGAGTTCCCACAGCTGAGGAACTAGGCTGTGAAGGGTTTGGATGTCTGTGTCTTTGGGGCAGGAAAGTGTAGTAGAAGATGGGATGTGTGGGATGTCATGAGCAGTAGAAACTTCAGGGGAAGAGCCAGCACACTCTGATTTACTGAAGGAACTTTCCAGTATAGACAACAAAGAAATTCAATTCCAAGTTCCACCTGTGAAGAACTGAGTCTGCTGCATGCCTCAGCTACTCCCATATTATAAAGAGATAATGTTATTCTAACTTCGTGGGATCCTCTAAGGAAAATTCAAGCACAGCTTGGGTAAAGCCATGGTAAGTCATCGATAACCAGTGAATAAATCTGGAAGGGATCTCAGGAGGTCTTGTAGCTCAAATTAAGTGATGAGAAATATTATCTTAGTGCATAGTTAAATAATCACTTGACTTTAAGAACATGCAGCTATGATCCTGGGCTGGCAATATGACAGGTAACTTACTTCTAAATACTGACACTGTCATTAAAGACTTCTCAATCCTCAGTAGTATGTATTGCCTTCTAATTTCAAACTCAGTTTCACCACTTGACAAAAAGCAGATTGAAATACAGGCTACAAAGAGAAGAAAATCAGGAAACTCCTCTAGTAAACTCATAATCAACATTGGGAAACCATCTACAGCAAACCAAATTTTTCCTGACTTCACCTAAGTTATTTTAAAAAAAGAGGGGAGCCTTTTTGTCTGATATACTGCATGTATGGCATTCGGGTCGGGGAGGGGGGAGAGAGAGGTGGTTTCTTAGAAAAGAAAATAAAAAAATCTACTGGTTTCAAATGAAGTAAATTATAGTCTTCACTCTGCCATCCTTGGCATCTCTTAGGAGATAATTTATAAAAATCTGGAGAAGTTTCAAAGTATGTTTGATAGGTGCCTGTAACTCAAGGACTTCTTTCTGTTTGATCTAGTCATCTGCAGTACTCATCTCTTCAATGAGAGTGGCTAAGGCTTGCAATCAGTCACCTTTAACATAATTTTTTCAGGCGTCTGCAGAATAGTTTCTTTAAAACACACTATAAATAATTCTAGTGTTCACAGCATCACAGCATCACTTAACAGTTAATGTTTGACACTTCTGCTTAAGGATCATGTCTGACTTCATACAAAGGATGAGATGACTGCATAACCTCTGACATCTTATAAATTACTTTGTATGCTGAAGATTATTAACTTTGAAAAATAACCTGAGCTTGACAATACAAAGTGCATGCCTCGCAATACACCTATTCCTAGATGACTATCTTCTCAGTAGAAAACTGTATTCAGGAAATACAGTTCTTTAGACCTATGAGAATACCTGGAAATAATATAAAACCCTGAAAGAAAGACTCCGTGGAACTTGCTGAAGCTAGGACAGGATAAAATTCATACTTTCATCCAGTAAGAACAAGATTTCAGTGACCTCAGTCGAGATAGTCTTCTTCCTAAGGTTTTCCATTTAAGATCAGTTGTATCACACATTCAAAAAAGTTAAGCTTCAGTACTGCAAAATGCTAGGCTTCATACCATGTATGTGAAAATGTAAGGGGTATATGGACCCATTTCTAGCACATAAAAAGAGAATTTTTTTGCATACAATTTATTTGCTGCACTAAAAGATAAAGCCATGAGCTGAATAACAATGACAGTAATAGAAGAAAAAAGAAAGGTCTCTACACTCTTCTTGTGAGACCTCACCTGGAGTACTGTTTCCCGCTCTGGAGCCTCAAGTACAACAAAGACATCGACCTGTTGGAGTAGATCCAGAGGAGGGCCACAAAAGCAGTCAGAGGGTCAGAACACCTCCCCTATGAAGAAAGGCTGAGAGAGTTGGGTTGTTCGGTCTGGAGAAGAGAAGGCTCTGGGGAAAGCTTATCGTTGATTTTCATTATATAAAGGGGACTTATAAGAAAGATGGGGACTAAGTTTTAAGCAGGGACAGTTGTGATTGGAAGTAATGGTTTTAAAGTAAAAGAAGGTATATTTAGACTAGATAAAAGGAAGAATTTTTTTTACCATGAATGTGGTAAAACACTGGCCCAGACAGGTGGTAGATATCTCATCCCTGGAAACATTCAGGGTTGGATATGGCTCTGAGCAACCTGACCTAGTTGAAGATGTCTCTGCTCACTGCACGTGGGTTGGACTAGATGATCTTTAAAGGTCCTGTGCAATCCAAACCATTATATGATTCGATGATTCTTAGTCCACAGTTCTTCCAAGTTCATCCACTACTTTTTCTTCTTCGTTGTTATATCAAAGAGAAGCCGTCACACCATCTCTCATTCCCTTAGAGGGGAGTAATTCCCTGCTTGGACAGGCCAACATAAGCCTTCATAAGTTACTCTGCACCATCATTTTTTTCTAGGCAAAAAAAAACCTGCACAGAAACACAGAAAGCCAATCTTAAACATTTTATTTGCCATTACACCTCGAAAAATAACCTACAGCCCACCTTCAACATAAACTGTGAGCCAATAGTTTAGATGTCACAGTTGTCTACAATCTTGCTCCATTAGTTTACTGCTTTGTCCTGCCAACTCCTTTATGTTTGTTCTCATACACAGTTGAACAATTGTTTTGCTGATTACAAAGCCTGGATAGCAGATTCCTGATACACAGCTAAAATTCCTTGGCACCAGAGGCCATATCCACAAAGATATTTATAAACCCAAATTTTCAGTGACAACAGAGAGGAGAAAAGCAACTAAGTATTTTTATCATCCAAACTCACTGAAATAACATTAAAAGATGCATTTTGAATTTTTTGTATCATTAAAGCTATTTCAGCCCTATTTAATAGTCAGATTGAAATTACATATTGAAGTACTGCTTGTTTTTACTGTTTGTAACTATGTGCAAGATTTCTGTGTCATTTGCAATTTTGACTGTTTTAATATCAATCAGCTGATGAACCTTAGCTAGGAACAACAATATCTAAAATCTGTGTTCTGCCAAATACACATCTGAATTATACAAAGCATAAATACATAAAACTGCTGAAACATCTGAAAACAGTTCGAAGTTCTCCAAAGGTCCCCTATTGTCTTCCATTCGTCTCAGAATCCTGCTGTTTCAAAACATTGAATGTTTTATTGTAAAGGTTTTATCTGTTTGATTCACTGACTAGTCAGTGCTGCTGTCTGCAGCCACAAGGGACTTATTTTAACAACTGTCTTGGATTTTTCTACATTTTGCAGATTCTTGTGTCTAGTTCTAAAGTTTCAACTCTGCTATTTGCACCACTTGAAAACGTTGTCTAGTCAGCCTGTTAATAACCATTGATGCTAATATATTGCTACTGTTCTTACTTTCAAGACTAAGTAACCACACCTGCAACAGGCTCCTCACAACAGGTTTTATCCTTCCTCTGAAGAACCTCACTTTTGAAAGACTGTATTTTCAGTATCTCGAGTTCATCCAAAAACATGTATATCAAATGTGTTTTCTGTCTTTGTCTTTATGTTTATGTGATTGTATCACTGTTTAGTTGATCCCATTTGCAAAATATAACCTTATTCTTTGGGTGTCTAACTTGACCTGTACAACCTGAGGGAAAAAAAAACGTCAACTTGACCATAGATTCTTCATAAACCAAATGGAAAGATGAGGAGTAACTGAATCCCAGGGATTAAAAAAAAAAACCAAAACATTGGATTATAATGCCATATGCACTGACCATCCTCATTTGGACAAGAGATAACCAACAATTGTTATTATGTTATGTAAACAGCAAGAGAGAACATGAACAGATGAAGCCTTGGAAAACTCCAACTTGTACTTGCCATGGTACTGGCACAGCCTTTCCTTGAGGCTGTGCATGAGGCTTTTTCTTCCTCCTCTGGGACATCAGAAGAATGTTTTCTGCAATTTTTCCTGTCATTTTAATGAGTCACAGCTGGCTATGCCCTACAGTACACAAGTATTTAAAATATTTACATGTCATCTCATTAACTGTAAGTTTATAGGTACCACATAAAATCCTTTCTATTGTCTTTTTTCATTGTTGTGTCCAAAACACAGGACCATTTAATGTTTTTTACAACATGCATGCACAGTGCTTGTTTCTCTCAAGCTTACTTAACAGGGTCTTGGTGTAGTAATCCTGAATTTAAGACTTGGTTTTAAATAATCAGGTGGAAAAGAGGTCTTTTCCATTTTCATTACATCTTCTGCTGCCACCATCATGCGCTAAATATTTTGGGGTATTTATTTACAATACATATAGGAACTACTTTTGTTCAAATGTTTAATGAGGAATAGGGTAAAACTTGTCCTAATGCTACCTCAGGAAAATAATTAACTTTGTTGTTATGGTCTTGACTTTGAGAAATATTATGAAGTTTGTTAAAAACTGCTAATTTCCTAGGAGAACTAGTGCCTGTCTCACTCTCATCCCTACAGGGCACTGCAAGCAATCAGCCACAAGGTTCCTCTCTGTACACACAAGCCAAGGATAGTTGCAGTGAAGTAGACTGCAACTTATTTTTTCAAGTTCTTCTTCCCAGATACAAGAGTATACAGCAAGGTTCAAGATCATCAGTTCCACACTATGAAAAGGCACCATCAGTTAGCAGTAGCATTAACCCAATTACTTCAGAGTAGCTGTGGATAAGGGCCACACAGAAAAGGAACCGAATCCTCAAGCCATATTCTTAAAGTGACTTAGAGACCACAAGATAGAGTTACAGGCTAAAGTGAGTCTCTGGACATCACTGAAAAAATATTTTATATTTAAATAACACTCCAAATTTGTCCCTGTTTATAAATATGTTCTTATCATTCATCTTCTCCCTTCCCTTTTACACTCTTCAATACCCATTTACCTCTGGTGCACTGCCCTTGGGATGCACATTTATATTGCTAGCATACAAGATTTATGTAGATTGAGAGACATATGAGTGACATGAACAGAGGGAAGACACCTAAAATCTTTTCATGCTGTTGGGGCTGGACTCCCCAGCAACAGCCTGTCCATGTGTTTGCATCTTTTCTCCTGCAAAAAATCATTTCACCAGATATCTGTTCTCATCTGAACTCCCACTCCCTTCCTAATTCTCCTTCACCTTTCTCTGTAGAAGCTTAACTCCTTTTTTAGAAAAATCCAATCATCATCTGCAATCATTTATATATTATCATGGTTTTTGAACTGCTTTAAAGACTGTGTTGTATCTGCCTGTGAGAGAGCATGCATGATTGTGTTTTTTCTATGTAATGCAAGGAAAAGGGCAAAGTGTCTTCTCTACTTTGTTCAAGTTACAGTGACTTAGTAGGCTGAATATGGGCATAACCTCAGGGATAGTACTTTGTGTGATGTAGTTCTCTTTTGTTTATCCCTGCACAGTCCTGTAGTAAACATGAAAATATTTTTAACACGTTTTTTTTTCTACATATCAGTCTAGGACAAAACACACCACTGCTCCTGATGGCACAGGAAACACAGTCCATGTACTTGCATAAGCGATACACTTACTGGGACAGGTTAGCAAAGAGTTTTGAGTGAGCATTGCAGCCGAGTGCTCTCTACTGCTTCTGTATTTGCTTTATTGTTGTCCTGCTTTTGGTATATGTCCCTAAAAGTGGTGTTTGTACAGATCTCACAAAAAAAAAGAAATATATGTTTTAATATACAGCTAAGAATACATTTTATCTTTCCCAGGTCGCTATCACTGTGGAAGAAACAATGAAAGTGAGGCTTTTTTCCCCCTAGCAATTCTACTTAATTTATTACACTGACATACCACATTTACCATTCTTCTTTGATTACAAAGATGACATGATTCTACATATGTGCTGGTGTATACTGTTCAATTCTTTCTTTGTCCTAATAAGATGTAAGAGAGCGAAGGAGGTAATCACTGTGACAAATTGCCAGAATGGCACTTTCAAAAAAAATGAAGTCATTACCTTACAATAAGGAAAAGAAAGGCAGAGGCAAGGAGAAGTAGGACTGTCCATTTTAAAAGCTTTTCAAGAAAAGGCAAAGCTGAGCAGCTTTAATTAAAATACTTTTCCTGTGGTAGTGCCTGGGAGATCTAGCCTTGGGCTGGTCTCCAGCCTCCCTGCACTGCACTCACTTCTAGTGAGGTACTTGCACGCTAGAGCCTGTGTTCTCACAGCTGCTTTCAAGTGACCTCAAGTAAGGAGGTGGAGATTCCTTGTGCGACTATGCATACAGCATCTAGGACACATTATTCTTGGAAAAGCAATGTTGGTCTTTTAAAGAAATTATCGTAATAAACTTTTTTTACCATGGCCAACCTAATCAGCCACAAGATTGTTAGAACTGTAGAGGAGATTGGCATTGAAAAAGAACATAACAGGAAAACATGTGATTTGGTTGGGGGCTGTTTTTTTGTTTGCTTACTTGTTTGTACTTTGCTATTATTATAAGCAGTTAATCTGTTCTGGTCTCTGAGGATTTCCTCCCAATACGCAATCCTGGGGAAGGGCACCATTTGAAGAAAGCATTCAGCATTACTTTAGCTTCACCAAATGTTCTGAGCCAAATCTGGATATTGGCAGATCTTCAGTGGACCTCAGCCAGTTTGTAGTCAGTTGAATATTTGACCCAGTCAAAATTTTGATTAATACTGTGTTCAGTGTTTGCACAGAATTATTACTTATCTAATAAAACATAATTAATTTTAAGAAGTTAGGAGGCATTATAACTTCTGTTTAAAAGTACTCTATTACTTAAAATAAACATTTTACAATCAATGATTGCTATAGACAACACTGACCCAGTTTATACTAAAACATAAAAGCTGCTATCCCTCACAGTTACATTCTACTCACTACTATATAACTGAAAAATCTTCTCACAGAAATATTAGTTTGTGTGAGTCCTCTAGAATTTTCACTTTATCACAGAGTTTTTTCCTCTGTGATAAAGAAGGGGATATTCAAGCAAAAAAAAAAAGCAAAAAAGTATAAAATATCACTTGTGCAATGTTTTATAAAATAAAACCATCCATTATCAAATATACTTTCGAATGACAACAATCTTCCTATTGTTTAGTGTTTCTATTCTCTTACATTTCTTAGTAGTCTCTATATTGAAAAAAGTTAATTGCAAGATTTTAACGTCTGTTTTCATCTCAATGCCTTATTTTTTAAACTCTTCAGCTTCTGCTATATCCCTTGAAAATTCCAGCTCTGTATTCAAGATGGAATAGCCAATTCTCTAATTCCATAAAGATTCTGTAATTTCTTCATTGCACTACTTTACAAACTGACATTTCTGATTGCTTTGGTACATTGAGCAGATCCTTCCACTGACCTCCCTACAGTGTGCCTCAGCTGTGAGCATTCAGACATCTACAGCCTATCCAAAACTGATCAGCCGAAACTTTCTTCTGGAGGTTCTAACAACTTCGTTCCTACATTCAATTTAGCATATCACTGGAGAAAACATTGTAGGTTAATTGCTCTACCATCATTCTTCCATTAGGTACATATGAGTGAAACCTCAATATGAAAAGTAAATATAATCATTTCCATTATTTTCTTTGCTGGTGCTAATTTCACCAAGTGAATAGTCTTTTTGTACACCTTTAACATTTTCCACATATATTGTACAAATAAAGTAATATATTTTCATGTGACTTACACTCCCAATATGTTTGCCTCCAAATCCATCTTAAGAGAAAAGGAATAATAAATGTTATACTAACATGTAGATACCACTTCTAAAATGAAATGGACAGTTGGTTTTGAGATTATTAAATCTTAACTTTTTGGCCAAATAGGAAGAGAATAATATTTTATTACCCAAAAGAACCAGTTCATACCACTTGCTGTAGCTGGTAATTTATCTTTTATGTCAAATCTTCACAAGGAAATGTCCATACTGTTGCAAAAACAATTATTTAATAACTTTGAAGATATTTCCCTAGCTGTCAAGAAAAAGAACAATTAAGTCAGTCCAATTAGTTATCTTCATCTTCAAAACAGTCTAGAAATACATACCTCTTAACAAGTAGTGCAGTAGATAGAGGTTACACCACTATCTTATAGATGAGCAAGTTACATCAGAGAATTTGTTTAATGCTCCTGAAAGTTGAGAAGAGTGAGGGTCAGTAATGTTAGAAATTATTAGAAAACTTTTACATCAAAATCTTCCTCCAAATGCATGTATCTTTTTGTTATTCATTAAGAACCTATCTGTTGTTTCCTGAAGTGAATGGAAATACTTCCACTACAGTCCTAACTGCAAAGCACTGTTTGGGCAAAGCACCTGCAGTCACACTGAATGGAAAAAGCTGCAAAGTTCCAGTAGCAGAAGCTGTGCAGCCTGGTTGTCGAAGAAACAGGCACTGATTATATGACCACCAGGCAAATTTTCTGAAACAACAGGGTTATTCAAGAAGCAGCTAGAGCTGTAGAAAGGATACAATCTCTAAGTTGGCAGCTTGCCAAATTGCCTTTCAGACTATCATCCTGTCAGCCTCATCTCTGTGCCTGGAAAAATCATTGAACAGATCCTCCTGGAAGCTATGCTAAAGTGCATGGACAGCAGGGAGACGCTTCAAGACAACCAGCATGGCTTCACCAAGGGCAAGACCTGCCTGACCAACCTAGTGGCTTTCTGTTGATGTGGTAAACACCACAGTAGACACAGGAAAACCAATGGATGTTATCTATCTAGACTTCTGTAAAGCCTTTGACACAGTCCCCCACAAGATCCTTCTCTCTAAATTGGAGAGATACGGATTTGATGGGTGGACTATTTGGTGGATAACGTATTGGTTGGATGGCCGTATTCAGAGAGTAGTGGTCAATGACTCGATGTCCCAAAGGAAATCCATGGCAAGTGGTGTTCCTCAGGGGTCTATGCTGGGACCAGTGCGATTTAATATATGCATCAATGATAGACAGCGAGATCGAATGCACCCTCAACAACTTTGCAGACACCAAGCTGAGTGGTGCAGTTGTCATGCCTGAAGGACAGAATGTCATCCAGAGGGATCTGGACAAGCTGGAGAAGTGGGCCTGTGTGAACCTCATGAGGTTCCACAAGGGCAAGTGCAAAGTCCTTTACCTGGGTCGAAGCAATCTGTGGTTTCAATACAGTGTGGGGGACAACATGACTGAAAGCAGCCCTGCAGAGAAAGACTTGGGGGTGCTGGTTGATGAGAAGCTCGACATGAGCCAGAAATGTGCGCTCACAGACAAGAAGGCCAACCATATCCTGGGCTGCATCAAAAGAAGCATGGCCAGCAGGTTGAAGGAGGTGATTTTCTCCCTCTACTCTCATGAGACCCCACCTGGACTATTGTGTCCAGTTCTGGAATCCCCAGCATAAGTAGGATATGGAACTATTGGAACAGGTCCGTAGGAGGATATGAAGATGATCAGAGGGCTGGAGCAGCTCTGCTGTAAGGACAGGCTGAGAGAGTTGGGGTTGTGCAGTCTGGAGAAGAGAAGGCTCCGAGGAGATCTTATAGACGCCTTTCAGTACCTGAAGGAGGCTTGAAAAAAGCTGGAAAGTGACTTTTTCCAAGGGCATGTAGTGACAGTACAAGGGAGTATGGCTTTAATATGGAAGTGGGAAGATTGAGATTAGATACTAGGAAGAAATTCTTTGCAATGAAGGTGGTGAGACATTGAAACAGGTTGCCTAGGGGAGCTGTGGATGCCCCCTCCGTGGAGGTGTTCAAGACCAGGTTGGATGGGGCCTCAAGCAGGCTGGTCTACTGGGAGGTGTCCCTTCCAGTGGCAGGGGGCTTAGAACTAGTTGATCTTTAAGGTCCCTTCCCACCAAACCATTGTATGATTCTATGATAATACTTGTTCCTCTGCTGTTTCTGGAAGAAAATGCAAGGCGTCTAGGAATGGACATATGCATATCAAGAAGATCTTAAAGCAAGAATTAGAATTGTGTATTTGATCTCATAGGAAAGGGTCTGAGTCTCCCTAAGGGGTTATTTCAAGAACAAGGTTGCACCCAATGTCAGCAGACCTACATCAATCATTAGAGATGCTGCAGGCCAGAGGATCGCACTAGCTGGTTTTTAAACTCTACTGACCTCCGTTCCAGAACAAACTCAAGTCAGCCAAAGTTTGCTGGTAGGGACACCAGCTGTAACACCTCATCTACCCATATCGCTGGTCTTTTATGAAGTTTTATTGGCATAAAATCTTCTAGTAATAGTGCTTTGGCCTGTCCAGTCTTTGAGAATTATTTGTTAAACTATTCTAAAAGTTATACAAAATACTAACTTCCTGTAGCTGATCATATGATGTTCAAGATTCAGCTTTTATGCATGGCTGAGTAACTATAGGAGAAAACATTCTGGTTTCATGGAACTTCCTGGCAAACATCAAGCAAATAACAGTAATTCTCCTCCAGATGGGAGCTCAATAAAGCACAAGGGCAATAAAGCTCAAATCCAGGAAAGGATTAGGAAAATATCCTTTAAAGACATTTCTGTGTTTTTAATAGAAAAGGAGAAGAAGATGAGGCAGCCTTGACGTGAAACTGTTAGGGTCTATTAGATTAATACAAGTTAAGTTATTTTAACCTAAAACGTGTGTATGGCAGTTTAAATGTACAAAAATTAATCCAGCTTATGAGGCACTGTTGGACAGCTGCAGCTGAGGATAGGGTTTCGATCTGTACCGTGCAGCTATATTTTCACTAAGCAGAGTAAATTGTTTTCCAGTCCAACTCTCCTTCTATACTCCTACTCTTTGAGTAAACAGGAGCTATCTAACAGGAACTAGCCATGACTATCTAACACACTCCGATCTCAGTGCACAAGCACAGGCAAAATCAAAGACTTCCAAGCACTGGCCTGCAAATAGGACATTTAGTAGTTTTTTCTAAGAGTGTATCTGGATCACATCTTTTTCAGGTTTGGTCTTTTCAAGTGTTATGAAATGTCTTCTACAACCATTGTCAGCAATGATAGGAGCAAATATTGCTGGTAATAAGAATTTAATTTTCTGAATGAGGCTGTGTTTTTAAAAAGACTTACAACAAGATTTGATCAGAATGAATTCTCAAGCAATTCAAAGTGTGAGATTTAAGCGGCATTGATCATTCTGATTATTAAAACTGATTATCTTCCGTACTCGATCACGGACTTGCAGTAACTGCATTAGCACTCTCTTTTACAAAGTTCAGTAACAAATATTATGTAGAAACTGCACTGGCTTTCTCCTTAAATCTAATCACAGGTTCTACAGACATCTTCCATGAGAGAGCCATAAAAATTGTAGGGGTGTGGCTCAGACTACACTGCTTTGCTAGAGTTTTTTTTTAGATGTGACAAAGCTGGAAAAGCTCCACTGTAGATTAACCTGTGTGATCTACACTGACAATCTGAATCCACCTTTAGAGATGAGGGGAATCAGCAACAGCAATTGCAATGTTGAAATCTCATCCTTGAGTTACTCCCTGTTTCTTCTGAGAAAAGCAACACAAGGCAGATGTTGGATTCTGCACAGAGCATTTCTCTGCTTTCCACAAGTTTGTTATATAGGTGAGGAAGAAAAGTGTCTATGTTAACCACAACCAATTTCTTACATTTGTAAACTCCATACTTAATATAAAACAACTTACAGTATCAAAATATTTAGCCATGTGGATAGCAACTACAAACATTAGCAGGCAGAAATCCAAGCTATAAAGCCTTTGAGTATTTACTTAAAGATAAACACAAACAAAAAAATATCAAAAGTATTCCCCCCAAAAAACTCCAACAAACCATGCCACAAAATCTGCAAGGGACAAAGCAAAAGCCCTCATCTAAGGAACACCCATTAAGAGCAGATTAGACTTAATTTCATCTAAACCTTAGGACGCTTTATTTTTAGTCCTCTGAACAGTGTTAAAGAAAATCATGTTTTTTCAATTTTAAATACACATGGAATATGCAAGTTCATAATTGGCCTCTAATTACATGATAGAATACAATTTTCCTCCAAAAACTATGAGGCATTTCAGAATGATATTGTACATAAAATAGAAATTTGCTTAAAAGGTGTTATTTATTAGATAACTGTAAAATCCATTCCAAAATGAGCTATACTAAAGTCTTTAAGGAAACAAACATCTGTATGCTACTGCAAAGAATCAGATGCAGTCCAGGGCAGAGGCCAGCGATACAGCAGAAAAGAGCATTATCCCTCCTCATTAATAATTCTTCATATTCCTTCTGGGAACTTCTAGGTTTGACTGTAAGCAGCTGGAATGAGGTGCAGTGAGCTAGCAGAGGGGCCATGGTGGGGGTATGGGGTACTGCTCCCAGGAGAGGTGCACCAAGAGCTCAGAGTCCTCCCCGGTAAGTGTCTGGACCTCATTCAAACTCTCTTCATTACCCACATCCACCAGAGTCACTTCCATCATTTTTTGCATTTTAGAAACCAAGTGGCACCATTCAGTTTAAACACAATGGCTTCAACTTTAGAATACAACAAAGATGGATGACTTACGTTTTTCAAAAGGACCATATCCTCCAAGGATACTGACAGACACAATATGCCCCCTGTTTTCTGTGGAACAAGAAGTGTACATATCACTGCAATTACTCTGTGTAATCTTAACTGTCTGAACAATACCTAGAAAAGTCCAATTTAAGAGAAATACAGTTTTACAGTCTCAAGTAGGTCTCAGGTACTATACAATCCTGCCATCTGTTGGGCAGAAATTTTTAGCTACCAGCAAAAACTTTTGAGGAAACTGGGCAATATTTTAGAAAGCATAGTGCAGGCTTGGCAATTAAATTTTTACTCTTTTTTTTAATTGTTTGGGAGAAAAAATATCACCAAGTGCCACTGCTGGAAATAGGGATGAAAGGATGATGGTGCTGGTACCCAAGGAACCCCAAATCAACCAGCCTACACTCACCAACTCTGACTTCCCTCATGTCTGGTTAATGCCAAAGGACTGTCAAGGCTTCTGAGGTTTGGCCTTGTCATGACTTTGCATGACCAGACTCCTTAAATTTTCCAGGTGTACATTTCCCTCCATCTCAAAAAACATAATACAATGCATTTACGTATATATACATAAAATACAACACAATTCATCCATGCATGGCAACTTTGATTCTGTAATTTTGGGTAGCATTTTGGTTACATTACGAAGAACAAACTATATAGAAGTCAGGCAAAATTACTTCCACTCTCCTCACAGATCTAATTAAATGCTGCCAAACTTTTCCCCATATTTAGAAATGATCACAGCAGTCAGCAAGAAACCAGTAGGAAGTAACTGGACCCACTGTACTTCCGTTCTCCTGAAGCACCTGGCCATTCTCCCCACCACACAGATTCTCCACCGAGCAGATCAGAACTCAGCACTTAACTTGGGTATTTACGTTCTACTTGCATTAAAATGCACAGCTTCTGAAATTCAAATTCCTGTGAGTTAATACACTATATCATTTCTACAAGAGCGGAAGTTCTGCTCAAATAGGATAAATTCTAATAAAAAAAAGGAAGGAGCAACTATGTAAAAATTTACAAACTGAACTGGACTGTCAGATACCTGATGTGTTCTTGTCCATGAGAATGCAGGAAAAGGTACTCATGTCCTCTAAGATCTGTTCATTATTAAAAAAGCTTTGTGTCTATGTCACATGTAGCTCCTCTTTGTTCTCACCCCTTTTTCTACCACCAAGCTTTCCAAGTTGTAACAAAAATTCTCCATCCCTGTGGATAACTCAAAGCTTTCACAAAATAGCTGGATTGTCAGTGCCACACTGTTAAGCATCGATGAGCATGCTACTGTTGGAGTACCTAAAGTACAGTCAGTTGCTGATTGCAGCAAGGAAGACCTTCAGTTTAAGTGTAATTTTGAATGAGACATCAGAATCCATGCCCACAGCAGAAATAAGCACTATATATGCACAGCCTACTAAGCTTAACAGGTAAACATACTTGCATACATATACATATATAGATTTAATATTGTTATGTGCATATAAGATTGCTAGTGTAGTAGCAAAATAATGGATTGTCTTTGGTATTGTGAAATTAATATAACATATATACACATATATAAAAAACATATCTTAATATATATGGCAGAGGTGCTTAATGCCTTCTTTGCCTCAGTCTTTAATAGTAAGGTGAGATTTTCCCTGGATACTCAACCTCATGAGCCAGTAGACAGGGAGGAAGAGCAGAACAAAGCTCCCTTGATCCAAGAGGAAATGGTTAGAGACCTGCTAGGCAGATTAGATATTCATAAGTCTATGGGGCTGGATGGGATTCACCCAAGGGTATTAAGGGAGCTGGCAGAGGTGCTTGCCAGACTTCTTTCCATCATCTACCAGCAGTCCTGGCTCTCTGGGGAAGTTCCATTGAACTGGAGGCTGGCAGATGTTACACACAGAGACAGAGAGGATCCAGGAAACTACAAACCTGTCAGTCTGACCTTGGTGCCAGGGAAGGTCATGGAGCAGGTCATCTTGGGTGCCATCTCACAGTACACACAGGACAACTGTGTGATCAGGCCCACTAAGCATGGTTTTATGAAAGACGAACTGCCAAACTGACCTAATCACCTTCTATGACAAGGTGACCCTCTTGATGGATGAGGGAAATACTGTGAGTGTAGTGTAGTTGGACTTCAGTAAAGCCTTTGACAGTTTCTCACAGTATCCAACTTGAGAAATTGGCTGTCAATGGCCTGGATAGACGCACCCTTTACTAGGTTAAAAACTGGCTGGATGGCATGCCCAAAGAGTCACGGTAAATGGACTTAAAACCAGCTGGAGGCTGGTCACGAGAGTTGTTCCCCAGGGCTCATTTATCAATAACCTGGATGAAGGGATTGAATGCACCCTTAGCAATTTTGCAGATGATACTAAACTGGAAGGAAGTGTCAATATGTTGGAGGCTAGGGAGGGTCTACAGGGGCATCTGAACGGGCTGGATCCATGAGCTGAGGCCAATGGGATGAGGTTTAACACAGGCAAGAGCAGAGTCCTGCACTTGGGACACAACAACCCCGTGCAGCCCTGCAGGCTTGGGGAAGAGTGACTGGAAAGCTTCCTGGCAGAGAAAGACCAGGGGGTGTTGGTTGACAGCCAACTGATCATGAGCCAGCAGTGTGCTCAGGTGGCCAAGAAGACCAAGAGCATCTTGGCTTGTATCAGAAACAGTGTGGCCAGCAGGACCAGGGAAGTGATTCTCCCCCTGTACTCAGCATTCATGAGGCTGCACCTTGAATCCTGTGTTCAGTTTGGGGCCCCTCACTATAAGAAAGACATTGAGGTCCTGGAGCATGTCCAGAGAAGAGCGACAAAACTGGTGAAGGGACTGGAGAACAAGTCTTACGAAGAGCGGCTGAGGGAACGGGAGTTGTTTAGCCTGGGGAAGAGGAGGCTGAGGGGAGACCTCATTACTCTCTACAACTACGTAAAAGGAGGTTGGTAGGAGGTGGGTGTTGGTATCTTCTCCCAAGTGACAGGTGATAGAACAAGAGGGAATGGCTTCAAGCTGCATCAGGGGAAGTCTAGATTGGACATTAGGAAAAATTTCTTCACAGGAAGGATTATCAAGCACCGGAACAGTCTGCCCAGGGTGGTAGTTGAGTCACCATCCCTGGAGGTGTTTAAAAGGCGGGTAGATGAGGTGCTTGGGGACATGATTTAGTAGTAGGCAGGTATAGTTGGAGTCAATGATCTCTAAGGTCTTTTCCAAACAAATGATTCTATAATTCTATGATTCTATATTCAAGTAAGTCATCAGTTAAGCCAACACCATTTATCTGTATACTTTACCACAGATGCTCTCCTCTTTACATGCATTCCTCATGCTGGGAACCTCTACTTTATATTTACAATAAGAGATACCAAGAACGTCAACAAGGTGGCTTCAAATAGCTGACAACTAGACCATTAGAAAGAAGCAGATTTGGTTAAAGCAAATAAAAGCAAATTGTTTCTAGGTCTATGTACATGTGTCAGCTTTCTTGCTCCACAATAAGAGCATCACAGAGGAGTTATTGCAAAGCTACTACTGCATTTAAGCGCACATCTTTGCCTAAGCCAATTTAAGCCTTCAGTGGAGGAAACTGCAAGAAAGATTTAAGTGGGCTCTACCGGCTTAGAACTCAGAACCATAGGACAGCCCAGATTGGAAGGAACCTTGAAAGATCATTGGAAAAAAGACACCAAAGCATTAAAACATTTGCACTTTTCCAAACTGTGTATCATTCAAAAGTGATCTTCTCTCCATTTCATGCAGCATCCTGAGTGCCATAATGTAGGCTACTTAGGACAGGAAATATATATATATTTTTTAATTCCTTCATTTGCTTCCTTCCCTTTTCTTGCAGGAGACTGGGTACTTATTAGTACCCTATTAGTTCTCTAATTTCTAGCCTTATCTAGGCAGCCCATCCTGACACCCCCTCATTACCGATTTTGATAGGCAAACTTTCTGCAGGAGTGAGACAAGTCAGCTCACTCCTCCCAAAACAGGCAGGATGATAAACAACAAACAAACTAAAGGGTTTAGCTAGGTCCTTCTCTGCTGTATGCCTCGCCTCTAGCAGTTGTTACCTTTCCACTTTCCCTGCCTCACTCAGCTACCCAGGGCCTGCAGATCTGCAACTCCCAAGTTCCAAAAATCCTTCCCTGGCTCTCATGGTGGTAAGGAATGTGTTCCACAGCTGCCTGTGCTACAGCCAGTAGGGCTGGCCACTGCTGATGGAGACCCTGGGACTGCTGCACTGTGTGTCCACGTTAGCAAAGTGTGTTTGCTGAACACACAACTTAACAATAACTGTTGCCTTCCACCTGCCAAGCAATGGCAGGAACCACTGTCTTTACTGTCTCTCCACATGGGGCTATATCCTGACTCAGTGGGTGTGGAAATGCATAGGTCCTTTCACATTCTGCACAGTGACTCCTGGTTGAAATATTTGCTCTTCACAGTGGCTGAGCTTGCAGTAGTATGTGGTAAACATAGACAATGATCTCACTCTTGGACAACACCCTAGCACAGATAAATTATATCCCTCTTCTAAAATGACCAGTCTCCCTGGACTAGCTTTGCCTTCAGACAAGTGTTGCAGTGCTTATGATGCAAGGTGCGCTGGTTTTGGCAGGGGGAGAGTCACTTTTCCTTATAGTAGCTACTATGGGGCTATGTTTTGGATTTGTGATGGAAACAGCACAGATAATACACTGATATTCTGGGTATTGCTGACCAGTGCTTACGCAAAGCCTTTTCTGATCCCCATATGGCCATGCGAGCAAGACCACTAGGGGTGCACAAGATGTTGGGAGGGGACACAGCCAGGACAGCTGACCCCAACTGACCAAAGAAATATTCTATACCATATGATATCATGCCCATCAACAAAACTAAGGGGAAGCAGGGGGACACTGCTTGGGTACTGACTGGGCATCAGTCAGTTGGTGGTAAGCAACTATTTTTCATCTGCAGCACTTGACTTTCTTGGGGTTTATTTCTCCCTCTTTGTTATTTTCCTTTTAATTACTTATTATTATTGTTGTTTTATTTTCATTATTAAATTCTTCTTGTCTGAACCCACACACTGTCTCACTTTTAGCCTTCCAATTCTCTTCCTCTCCATCCCATTGGGGGCAAGGGAGTATGAGCAGCTATGTGGTGCTTAATTGCCAGATGGGGTTAAACCATAACACAAGGTTATGTTTTGGAGACTGCTTCCAGCTCAACAGCTGCCTGGCATGCAGCATGCCTCACCTTTGCTGTCACTTGTCCAAGTGCTTGCATGATTCCTGCTGTTGAGGCACACATGTCCAGCTCCCCTCTTCCCTTTGATGCCAGTACAAGTGCTTGTGGGGTCCTTGTCTGAATGGCAACGGGGGACGTCATGAATGCTAGAATGCAAGCTAGTAAACCTCGAAGGACAGACAGAGCTTACAGCCCCTAGATGGTCTCAGAAACACACAGTGTCACACACAGCTTGCAGACTGAATTAGATACTGGATTTATCCAAACTATCTAAAACTGCAGTGCAGGAGAACATAGGGACATGCCATAAAAATGCTTGTGTGTAGTCAGGCAAGACTATAAGTGACATTGTGTTAGATTATCAGAGATATAATGTAGTGCATTGATCTATCTGGTATAATTAATAATCTGCATATTCCTAAATGCCTTCCATAAGACAAGCATCTGTCACTGTTGACTCTTGCTACTAACTTGATTCCGTGTCTTGAAGCTTTAAAAACCCAACAAATAAATAATGACCACCTCTTCAGAAAACTCCAAGATGCTCAGCAATACTGATACTTCACTATGAAGAAATGCGAGTTTTCAGTGTTGTAACAGCACCTGTCTTATTTACCTGTGAGAAACAAGAATCCAGCCTATTCTGACAGTACATAGGTGGCAAAACGCTTTACAAACCAGACTAGGTGTTTCACTAGCTCTTAGGGTTTTGAAGAAGTGGCATGGGGAGGAGGACCGAGTCTTTTTTTGTTGGTGAAATACACTATGAAAAATAAAACAGCTTACTGGATAGTGAACACAACTGCTGTAGCATTCAAACTAGAGAAACTCCTGAATTACACAGAATCACAAGGTTGGAAAGGACCCATTGGATCATCGAGTCCAACCATTCCTAACACTCCCTAAACCATGCCCCTAAGCACTTCATCCACCCGTTCCTTAAACACCTCCAGGGAAGGCAACTCAACCACCTCCCTGGGCAGCCTGTTCCAGTACCCAATGACTCTTACTGTGAAGAATTTTTTTCTGATATCCAACCTGAACCTCCCCTGATGGAGCTTCAGGCCATTCCCTCTAGTCCTGTCCCCTGTCACTTGGGAGAAGAGGCCAGCTCCCTCCTCTCCACAACCTCCTTTCAGGTAGTTGTAGAGAGTAATAAGGTCTCCCCTCAGCCTCCTCTTCTCCAGGCTAAACAACCCCAGCTCTATCAGCCACTCCTCATAGGACTTGTTCTCCAGCCCCCTCACGAGCTTCATTGCTCTTCTCTGGACACGCTCCAAAGCCTCAACATCCTTCTTGTGGTGAGGGGTCCAGAACTGAACACAGTATTCAAGGTGCGGTCTCACCAGTGCTGAGTACAGAGGGAGAATAACCTCCCTGGACCTGCTGGTCACACCATTTCTGATACAAGCCAAGATGCCATTGGCCTTTTTGGCCACCTGGGCACACTGCTGGCTCATGTTCAGTCGGCTGTCAACCAGCACCCCCAGGTCCTTCTCTTCCGTGCAGCTCTCCAGCCATTCTTCCCCCAGTCTGTAGCGCTGCATAGGGTTGTTGTGCCCCAAGTGCAGGACCCGGCATTTGGCCTTGTTAAACCTCATCCCATTGGTCTCGGCCCAGCAGTCCAGCCTGTTCAGATCCCTTTGCAGAGCCTCCCTACCCTCCAGCAGATCCACACTTCCTCCCAGCTTAGTGTCATCTGCAAACTTGCTGAGGGTGCACTCAATGCCTTTATCCAGGTCATTGATAAAGACATTGAACAGAGCTGGACCCAGTACTGAGCCCTGAGGAACTCCATTTGTGACTGGCCTCCAGCTGGAGTTAACTCCATTGACCACCACTCTCTGGGCCCGGCCATCCAACCAGTTTTCAACCCAGGAGAGTGTACGCCTGTCCAGGCCAGAGGCTGACAGTTTCTGAAGTAGAATGCTGTGAGAAACTGTGTCAAAGGCTTTACCGAAGTCCAAGAAGACTACATCCACAGCCTTTCCCCCATCCAGTAGCTGAGTGATTTTGTCATAGAAGGTGATCAGGTTAGTTTGGCAAGATCTGCCTTTTGTAAACCCATGTTGACTGGGCCTGATCACCCGGTTCTCTTGCATGTGCTTCATGATAGCACTCAAGATTACCTGTTCCATGACTTTCCCTGGCACTGAGGTGAGACTGACAGGCCTGTAGTTCCCCGGATCCTCTCTGCAACCCTTCTTATATATGGGCACAACATCAGCCAGCCTCCAGTCTAGTGGAACTTCCCCAGTCAGCCAGGACCTCTGGAAGATGATGGATAGGGGTTTGGAAAGGACATCCGCCAGCTCCTTCAACACTCTTGGGTGGATCCCATCCGGCCCCATAGACTTGTGGGAGTCTAGCTGGGCAAGCAAGTCTCTAACCGCCTCCTCTTGGATCATGGGAGCCTCAATCTGCCCCTCTAACTCTTGGATTTGTAAACAGAAGGAACAACTTTCTTTGCTATTAAAGACTGAGGCGAAGAAGGCATTAAGTACCTCAGCCTTGTCCTTATCCCCTGTTACTGTTATTCCTTCTGCATCCAATAGAGACTGGATATTCTCCCTCGTCCTCCTTTTCCTGTTAATGTACTTGTAGAAAGACTTTTTGTTGTCTTTCACAGACTTAGCGAGTTTTAATTCTAGTTGGGCCTTGGCCCTCCTGATTTTTTCCCTGCACAATCTCACTTCGTCCCTGTAGTCCACCCAAGATGCCTGTCCTTTCCTCCAGAGCACATAGAGCTTCTTCTTATTATTGACGCATCTTGAGATCTCCCTGCTCCACCAAGCTGGCTTTTCCCCCCGCCGGCTCCTTTTCCGGAACACAGGGATGGCCTGCTCTTGAGCTGCTAGGATTTCATTTTTCAAGAGCGCCCAACCCTCGTGGGCTCCCTTGCCCTGAAGGACTGTTTCCCACGGAACTTTGCTAATCAACCTTCTGAACAGGCCAAAGTCTGCCCTCTGGAAGTTTAATGTGACTGTTTTGCTAACCCCCTTCTTAATCCCACCTTGAACTGAAAACCCTATCATCTCATGATCGCTTAATCCCAGGAGTCCTCCAACCGTCAAATCCCCAACAAGACCTTCTCTATTCACAAACAGCAGGTCTAGGAAGGCACCCTCCCTTGTTGGTTCGCTAACCAGTTGTGCAAGGAAGTTGTCTTCGATGCACTCCAGGAACCTCCTAGACTGTTTCCTTTCTGCTGTGCTTAATTTGTACTTAATAATTCAAGAATTGTACTTAATAATTCAAGAACCAAGCCACATGCAATGTTCTAAGTCCACCAGAAGATGGAAGAGCTGTTCATCTTTTGGATCATTGCTAGCAGTGAAATTCAGAAGCAATGGAAAGGTCTTTTACGTTGTTTTGGCAAAGTGGAGGGGAAAAGAGATTCTTTCTATCATGTGAAATGCTATGAAGGAGAAAATTTTACTTCTTCAACAAAAATATGTACAAATATCAACTGTGAGGTCATCAAAACATTTCAAGTTCTAGCCACAATTGTTATGAGGTACAATAAGACAATATTTAATCCCAATAAAGCAAAATCTGATCATGTTCCAATTTCTTATTTGCATATTTCATGCATGTATGGGGCAGGGCAGAGTAAGGCAAGGCAAGGAAAAGGACATGAAGAAGAAAGGAAAAGGATGGGAAAAGGAAAGGCAAAAGTAAAGAATATTTCAGCTGGAAAAGACCTACAATGATCATCTAGTTCTAATGCCTGACATCTTCAGGGCTGACCAAAAGCCAAAGCATTTTATGAAGGGCATTGCCCAATTGCCTTTTAAACAGTGACAGGAATGGGGTACAGATCACCTCTCCAGGAAGCTTGTCCCAGGGTTTGATCATCCTCTCGGTAAAGAAATGCTTCCTAATGTCAAGCCTAAACCTCCCCTGACACAGCTTTGAGCCATTACCACACATCCTTGCACTGGGTACCAGGGAGAAGAGATCATCGCCTTCCTCTCCACTTCCCCTCCTCAGGGAGATGCACAGAGCAGTGAGATCACCCCTCAGCCTCCTTCTCACCAAAATAGATAATCCCAAAGTCTTCATCTGCTCCTTGTAGGATATTCTGTCCAGCCATTTCAATAGCTTTGTTGCTCTCCTCTGGACACACTTGAAGACCTTCACATCTTTCCTCAGTTGTGGGACCCAGTATTCAGGGTGAGGCTGCACCAATGCTGACTACAGTGGGATAATCACCTCTTTCAACTGATTGCTTGTGCTGGTTTTGATGTATCCCAGAAGGTAGTTTACCCTCTTGGCTACCAGGGCAAGCCGCTTTTATTGTGTCTGCTGTCAATCAGCACCCCAAGACCCCTCTCTGCATGCTGTTCTCCAGTCACTCCTCACCCAATTTACACTTGTGCCCAGCATACCCCATCCCAAGTGCAGAATCCAGCATTTAGACTTGTTGAATCTCATCCTACTAATCATCACCCAGTGCTTCAATCTATTTAGATCCCTCTGCAAGGCCTCTTGTCCCTCCAGAGTCAACAGCATCTCCCATTTTGGTATTAATTTCTAAGGGTGCATACAAATCCTGCACCATATATAACAGATCTATCCCTAGAACTGACTCCTGAGGAGCACTGCTGGTGACCAGTCGCCAGCCAGATGTTGCCCTATTCACTACAACCCCTTGAGATCTGCTTTTCAGCCAGTTATTCACCCAGTGCAACATGAACCCACTCATCCCACAGCTGGACAACTTCTGCAGAAGCCTTAATAAAACCCAGAAAACCTACATCCACTATCTTCCCTTCATCCACCAGGCAGGTGACTTCATCATAGAAGAATATCAAATTAGTTAAACAGGACCTCCCCTTTGTGAGCCCACATTGACTGTGCCTGATTATTCCATTGTCCTTTAAATGTCTTTCAATAATACCAAGTATAATTTTCTCCAGAATCTGAGGTTAGACCAATGGATCTGTAGTTCCCTCACACTCATCTTGTAAACTCAAATAGCATTGGCTAGTTTCCAGTCAGTGGGGACTTCCCCAGACTCTCAAAATCTTTGGGAGATGATTAAGAGGAGTCTTGCTGTAACATACACTAGTTCCTATACCTTGTATCTCACAGTTTCACTATCCACAAATGGAAAGTCACAGTTCCCACTCTTCCTGCACTCATGGTTCTCCAACTCTGACAGCTCAAGGTCTATCACTATTATTAAAGACTGAGGAAAAAAAACATTTAATGCCTTCACTTTTTCTTCACCGCTGCTTGTCAAATGACCATCTTCAATAAGCATCAGTCCAGTGTTTTTCCTAAACCTCCTGTTGCTATTAACATATTTTTAAAAAGCCCTTCTTATTATGTAAAAAAACACTGGCCAGTTTCAACTCTAATTGAGCTTTGGCCTTTCATGTCTTATCCCTGCATATGCAAACCACAGCTTTGTAAGCTTCCTGCGAAGCCTGACCTCTGTTCCAGAGATCTTATCATTTCTTTTTCCTTTTGAGCTCTATGAGGAGTTCTCTGTTCAGCCAAGGTAGTCTTCTGCCCCACCTGCTTGACTTATGACACAGTGGAATTGCCTGCACCCATTCCTCTGAAAGGTGGTTGTTAAAAGACTGACCAACATTCATGAACTTCTAGGCCCCCAAAAGCAGATTCCCAGAATGCGCTGCTAAATAGCTCCCTGAATAGCTTAAAGGTTGCTCTCCTGAGGTTCAGGGTAGCTACTCTGTTGTCTTTTTTTGATTATTACACTGAAAATTTTAAACTCAACCATTTCACGGTCACTGTGGCCAAAACAGTTCCCTACTATCATATCCCCCGTGAGTCCTTCTCTATTCATAGACAGCAAGTCTTGGACAGTATCTTTCTTGCTGGCTCACTGAGTACTTGTGACAAGAAGTTATTTGCTACAGACTTCAAGAATTTCCAAGACCTCCTTGTAGCATCAGCATGATATTCCCAATTAATGTCTGTGAAGTTGAATCTCCCATACAAACAAGTGTCACTGATGCAGAAATCTCTCATCATTGTCTATAGAATAATTCATCAGTGCCTACATCCTACTTGGGCAATCAGTAGTAGACATCTCCCACAACATCTCCTTTGTTTGCCATCTCCCTAATCCTCACCTGGAGGCTCTCAACTATATCATCACTAACTGTAAGGGCTGAAACTTCTCCTTTACTTACAGTGCAACACTTTATCTTGCCTGTCCTGGTTATTCCTCCTGAACAGCCTGTAGTCTTCCGTCCAAGCATTCCAGCCATGGGACTAATTCCACCAAGTCTCATCAATGACACCATAGCTCTGGGAACTAACCAATGCTTCCAGTTAATCTTGTTTCTTTCTCATACAGCATGCATTTGTGTATAAGCATTCAGATACACTACTGAACCCTCTATGCTCCTAGCAGCAGGGTAAATGTTCCTATTAGCATTGCAACCCTTAGGAGAAATCATGCCAAATCTTGGCTTACCCACTGCAATCCTGCTGGTATCTCTTTCATCCGTTGTTTCTAGTTTAAAGCTCTCTTGATCAGTCTAGAGAGCTTACACCCAAATACATGTTTTTCCCACGGGGAAAGATAGATCTTATAGGGCTCCAGCATACTCTGCATCTTGAAGGCTCTGCCATGGCTTAAATAGCCAGTTTTGGCAGAGGAACCAATCCTGGAACCAGGTTTTGATATCCTGGGCTTACCTTGTTTCTTTTGAAGACTCCCCCATTACTGCGAGGATTGAGGAAAACACTATCTGTGCTCCTGAATTTTTTAGTATTCTTCCCTGAAATCTCTTTTGATCAACCTTAGGCTTTTTGTTTCAACACCATTAGAAAGATCAGGAATGGATAGTAGTCTGAAGGGTGTACCAGGCTCTTCAGTCTTGTGATGTCCCTGATTCGGCCCCAAGGAGGCAGCAAACCTTCCTGAAAAGAGAGTCTAGTCTACCAATGGGTGCTTCCATTCTTTCCAAGGCTCAAGTTTACCTGTTTTTGTCACAGTGTACTGCACTGCTAGCTTCTTCTCCAGGCATGTTGCTCTCTCGAAGCACAGCCAAAAGGACCTTACGGATAGCGGCCAAGTTGCTCCACAGGTTTAACAGCACAAAGCCCCGCAAGTCCACCCACTTCTCAAGACTGTTGGTTGCAGCTTGGTTTTAAAACACCATGCTCAGGACTCAGGCAAGCCTTGGGCAGATGAAGCAGTACTTCCCTGATACCATCTAGCCCAGGTGAAGATTTAAGCTATTGGTTGTCTCCAGATTCTCCTGTTTCTGCTGTTTCTGTACCTTTTGGCTAGGGTAGGCACTCATCCAGGGCATCCAAAATTGATGCAGAGCTTGGTTTTGGGAGAAGCTTAGACCGGAAAGAGTAGAGGCATTGCGGGGGAGAGGAGGGGAGGTGTTACAGCGCTGCAGCATTAGTGGTCTGGGCTACAGCCTTTTTAACATCCTCTGGTCTAACCTAAGTGCAGCAGGAAGACCAAGTTCCTCATTGCTCTTTCCTCTTTGTTCATGAAACAGTTTTTAGTTTAGCATCTTCTTGCACTGGGTCAGGAAGTCTATATGTTCCTGCCCAACACCCACTGCAGCACAGCCCTTCATAGCCAGCTCCAACTAACCAGCGAATCCTGCCAGCCCTCAGGAAAGGCAAAAAAGGCAAACCCATTTTTCTGGAACATATCCTGAAAATGTATCTGGAAATACAGGGCAAGCTGGAGAGAGTTTTGATAAACTGTTTCTCCTATTGCTGAGCCAAGTAGCATATCTTGGAGGAAGAGGGGAATAGCATTCCAAGGGGCAGCAAAGATGCAAAGGTTATTGATGGGTGAGTTGTCACTTAGGATTTAAGACTATTCCTCTCAGAAGCACAGCGGGATCAGCGGCCCAGCTGAAGTGCATCTACACCAACACACACAGCATGGGCAACAAACAGGATGAACTAGAAGTCATTGTATGGCAAGAAAACTAGGATACAATTGCCATAATAGAAAAGCAGTGGGACAACTCACACAACTGGAGCCTTCAAGCGGCATAGGAAAGGAAGGAGAGGTGGTGGAAAGAGCCCTTTATGTTAGTGTGTTTTGATTGCCTTGAGCTCAGTGATGGTGACACTAGGGCTGAGTGTCTATGGGTAAAAATCAGTAGAACACCCAATAAGGCAGGTTATTGTGGTAGGGGTCTACTACAGACCACCCAGTCAGGGAGAAGAGACTGACAAGATGTTCTACAAGAAACTGGAAGAAGTCTTGCCATCGCTAGACCTTGTCCTTGTGGGAGAACTTATCACGTCTGCTGGAAATATAATGCAGTAGAAAGGAGTGTGTGGAAGAAAACTGGTGAGTGAGCCAACTAGGAACGGTTTCCCGCTGGGCCTGTCGTTTGTAAACATAGAAGGCCTTGTGGGAGATGTGGTTGGAGGATGCCTGGGGCACAGCAATCATGAGATGACAGAGTTCTCAGTTCTTATAGAAGTAAGGAGAGGGCAACAGCAGAACTGCCACCTTGGACTTCCAGAGTGTAGACTTTGGACTGTTCAGAAGGCTGGGTTGATAAAGTTCCTTGGGAGGCAGTCCTAAAGAGCAAAGGAGCAGAAGAGGGCTGGGCACTCTTCAAGGAGGAAATCCTGTCTGCACAAGAGCAGGCCATCCTCATGTGCCTATAAATGAGCTGACAGGGAATAAAACTTGGCTGAACAGGGAGATTTAGGTGGACCCAGAAAAAAAAGAGGAAAGTATATGAGCTTTGGAAGAAGGGGCAGACATCATGAGAGGACTACAAGGATGAAGTGAGATCATGCAGAGAGAAAATCAGAAGGGCTAAAGACCAATTAGAACTTACGTTGGCCAATTCTGTGAAAAATAATAAAAAACGTTTCTACAAGTACATTGAAAACAAAAGACCAAGGAGAATCTCCATCCTTTACTGGATTCTGGGGGAACAATAGTGACAAGGGATGAGGATAAGGCTGAGGTACTTAATGCCTTTTTTTGCCTCGGTCTTTAATAGTAAGATCAGATGTTCTCTGGGTATTCAGCCTCCAGAGCCAGAAGACAGGGAGAGGGAGCAGAACAAAGCTCCCTTGATCCAAGAGGAAACGTTTAGAGACTAGTTTGGCCAGCTAGACATTCACAGGTCTGTGGGGCCAGATGGGATCCACCGAATGGTCTTGAGGGAGCTGGCAGAGGTGGTCACAAAACCACTTTCCATCAACTATAAGCAATCCTGGCTGACTGAGGCAATTCCACTTGACTGGAGGCTGGCAGGTATTACACCCATTTGCAAGAAGGGCTGGAGGGAGGATCCAGGGAACTACAGGCCTGTCAGTCTCACCGTGGTGCCGGGGAAGATCATGGAACAGGTCATCTTGAGTGCTATCACACGGCACACACAAGACAACCAGGTGATCAGGTCCAGTCAACATGGGTTTATGAAAGGCGGGTCCTGCCAGACTAACCTGATCTCCTTCTATGACAAGGGGACCCACTTAATGGATGAGGGAAAGGCTGCGGATGCAGTGTACCTGGACTTTGGCAAGGCATTTGATATTGTTTCTCACAGGATGCTGCTTCAGAAACTTACTGCCACTGGTCTGGACAGATGCACACTCTGCTGGGTAAAAAAATGCTGGAGGGCCAGGCCCAAAGAGTTGCGGTAAATGGAGTTAAATCCAGTTGGAGGCCGGTCACAGGTGGTGTTCCCCAGGGTTCAGTGCTGGGTCCAGTTCTGTTCAGTACCTTTATCAATGACCTGGATAAAGGGATTGAATGCACCCTTAGTAAGTTCACAGATGACACTAAGCTATGAGGAAGTATCAATCTGCCTGAGGGTAGGGAGGCTCTGCAAAGGGATCTGAACAGGCTGGACCGATGGGCTGAGGCCAGTGGGATGAGGTTTAACAAGGGCAAGTGCAGAGTCCTGTACTTGGGACACAACAACCCCATGCAGTACTACAGACTAGGGGAAAGTGGCTTAAAAGCTGCCTGGCAGGGATGGACCTAGGGTTATTAGCTGACAGGTGGCTGAATATGAACCAGCAGTGTGGCCAGGTGGCCAAGAAGGACAATGGCATCCTGGCCTTTATCAGAAATGATACAGCCAGCAGGAAAATGACTGTGCCTCTGTACTCGGCATTGGTGAGGCTGCCCCTAAAACACTGATTTCAGTTTGGGGCCCCTCACTACATGAAAGACATTGAGGTGCTGGAGCGTGTCCAGAGAAGAGCAACAAAACTTATGAAGGGGCTGTAGAACAAGCCATACAAAAGGCAGCTGAGGGAACTGGGTTTGTTCCGCTTGGAGAGGAGGCGGCTAAGGGAAGACCTTATCACTGTCTACAACTGCCTGAAAGGAGATTGCAGAGAGGTGGGTGTTGGTCTCTTCTCCCAAGTGACAGGCAACAGGACAAGGAGCCTCAAGTTGTGCCAGGGGAGGTTCATCTTAGACAGAATGAAATTCTTCACCAAAAGGGTTATCAGGCTGGAACAGGCTGCCCAGGGAGATTTCTCCATCTCTGGAGGTGTTTAAAAGACAGGTAGATGAAGTACTCAGGGATATAGTTTAGTAGTAAACAGGTATGATTGAACTCTATTATCTCAAAGGTCTTTTCCAACCAAGCAATTCTATGATTCTATGATACCCAAACACACATTCATTCAGACTACATGAGTGAAAATAGAGAGTGTTAATACTATGACTGCTTAAGAACTGGTTAAATCCCATAATTCTTCAACAGCACTGGAATCTACCCAACATGTACAGAAATACAAACAGGTTCAGAGATACTAAGTCAACTTCAGCTATTGCTATTAAAATAGGAAGAATGGGTAAAGATATGCCAGGGTCCTGAGTGTTCAGATGCACACCTCTCCAACTTTACTGCCACCTCTGAAATTGCAAGAACAATTCATAAATTTAACATAGTATAAACGTTTACAGGCCCACTACTCAACATATTTGCCAACAACAACTAGCATGTCTAGTTCATAGGTGTCAACTTGAGACCGGATTTTTCCATGCAGGAATCTACAGGTTTATACATGATTAACCATCTCCCCTAAAAAAAACCTGATCACTAAACAGTGCCTTGTGAGACACTTTACATTGTTACTCTTTCACAGTGATTCCAGTAATTTCAAACTCATATGGGATTTTACTCTCCAGCACTTTCTAAAAGTCTTATTTATTACATCTCAGAATATCACTTTAGTCTTAAAGTATATATACACTTAGATAACCTTACTGAGAATAAAGAGCCATACAGAAGGCCTTTTTGTGACTATACAACTGTGACTATACAGAACTATACAATAAATACACAGAGTACATGTGACTCAGTTAACTGGACTGTGGTTCAGGCATGAACAAAGTTATTCCAAATCTGACAAACTTATTGGAGGTAACAGCAAGCAAAATTCTGAGATCTCCAACAAGTTATTCTAATAAAATCATAGAATGGTTCGAGTTGGGCTGCACCTTAAAGGTTATCTAGTTCCACCCCTCACCTCGTGATGGGCAAGGACACCTTCCACTGGACCAGGTTGCTCAGGGTCTCAACCAACCTGGCCTTGAACATCTCTAGGGATGGGGTGGCCACAACTTCCCTGGGCGTGTGCCATTGCCTCACCACCCTCACAAGGAAATTTTTCTTCCCAATACCTACTCTAAACCAACACTCTTTCTGCTTAAAACCATTACCCCTCACCCTATCAATGCAGTTCCTGATAAAGAGTCCCTCCCAGCTTTCCTATAGGACCCCTTGAAGTAATGGAAGGCTGCTCTAAGGTCTCACCAGAGCCTTCTCTTCTCCAGAATGAACAATCCCAATTCTCTCAGCCTGTTCTCACAGCAGATGTGCTCCAGCCCTCTGATCACCTTGTTAACCCTCCTCTGGATTTGCTGTAACAGACTCATGTTCTTCCTGCACTGAGGACTCCAGAATGCAGTACTCCAGCTCCAGGTGAGGTCTCATGAGAGCAGAGTAGAGGGGCAGAATCACCTGCTTCGACCTGCTGGTCACACTTATTTTGACGTAGCACAGCAGCCCAAAATTATCAAGAAACGTAACTAAATATTACCATTGCAGATATACAAACCATGTTTGTACCACTTATTTTCAGGAACAGACATGGATGGTTCCAAGAAATAACCCAGAACAAATAAAATCAAATATCAAATCTGGATGTTCTCCAATTAACTAAACAATGTGAGATCAAATACATATTGGACAGGAACAAACACACCTGCAAGTCTTACTGCATGTATTTATCATATACTGTTGGTTTGTCACTACACAATCAATGACACTTTTGGGAGTTTTTTAATAGATCTGCCTTCTGAGGAAACAGACTGACACGTGTCAAGCCAGATTTTCTCATAAAAATCCTACAAACTTCTAAGCGCTATTTCAAATGCCTGGCACTTGCTATGGAAAGAGACTAAGCCAGCCAAAAGTTGTTTGAGCACTCCCACAAGAACAATGATTTCATCTAGCAGTTAGTTTCAGGGGTGGCTGTCATTCATCTCATGGAGCAAAATATGCTTATATGTTACAATATGGCTGTGAGTTTACTACAGCACTCAGCTACATGAAAGCATTTTAACTATTTTCATATGCAGGGAGAAGTTTGTGTGCTGGGAAGCTTCCTGCTGAGGTCTAAAGGCCTCTCATCACTTGTATGTCCTCGGTATAAACAGCTATCATCCCCATCAGTGGGACTTTCACATCAGCTTGCAAACAAAAAGATTGGAAACTAGCGCTTCAATATACAATTCAACCCAGTTCTGTTTATTTTTACAGCTAGATTATTCTACTGCAGCAAACATAAGTACACAAATTTCCCAGACCAATTCCACCTCACTATTTCCCCATTCATAGTGCATTTCATCTGTTTTCCTCTGTTTTCTTTCACTCTTGCCATCTCCTTTGCAAACAAATCATGACTTGGTATATAATAATAGGGTGGCAACAGGAGAAAGCCCGAAAGTCAGATTTAGTCACTGTTACATAAAAAGCTATTTCTACTTTTTCAAGAACTCTTGGAAAACTCTTTACCAAAGAAAGAATAGATTTTTACAATGATGAAAATGTACTTTAATCACTTGAAAGGTTTAGCTTTTTAAAAGATCATGCAGGAATTTGAGGTGAATCCATTTATTAAGTCTCCTTAGATTACTGAGAGGACACAAGCAGTTGGTTGCAACCCGGAGCAGTTTCCATAAAAAACTGCCAAAATTGCATACCTAAGAAATCTTTAGAAGGTAAAGCACCAGCTGTTTGTGCATCACAGAATCATAGAATGGTTTGGGTTGGAAGAGACCTTAAAGATCACCCAGTTCCAACCCCCCTGCCACACTCAGGGACACCTTCCACTAGGCTAGGTTGCTCAAAGACCCGTCCAACCTGGCCTTGAACACTTCCAGGTGGGAGAGGGCATTCACAACTTCTCTGGACAACCCATTCTGTGTCTCACCACCCTTATCATAAAAAATTTCTTCCTCATATCTAATCTACATCTCCCATCTTTCAGTATAAAACTATTACCCCATATCTTATCACTTCACTCCCTGATGAAGAGCCCCTTCCCATCTTTGCTGTTGGCCCCCTTTAAGTACTGGAAGGCTGCAAAAAGTTCTCCCTCGGAGCCTTCTCCAGGCTGAACAAGCCCAACTGTCTCAGCCTGTCCTCATATGGAAGGTGCTCCAGCTCCTCATTTCTGCGGAGTCAGCATGGCTTCATCAACAGGAAGTCATCCTTGACAAAATGTGATTAATCTTCTGTGATGGTGATGATGTGTTTGTTGATGACCGGCTTGGAAGATGGGGAAAATCAGTGGATATCATCTTCCTGGACTTTAGTATGCCCACTCACATGGTCTCCCATAATACCTGCATTAACAAGCTGTTGACACAGGGTCTAGATGAGCAGCCAATGAAGTGGATCGAAAACTATCTGTATCGTTAGACCCTGAGTGTGCTGATCACCACTGCAAGGTCTAGTTGGAGGCCAGTAACTATTGGCATATCCCACAGGTCCATACTAGTGGGGCCCACACTGCTGACAGACCACAGGAGCATGCTGCCATCCAAAGCTGAACACGTGCCAGCAATGTGCCCTTGCAGTCCACCAGTATCCTGGGCTACATTAGATCAAGTATTGCCAGCAGCCTGAAGGAGGTGATCATTTTCCTCTACCCAGCACTGCTGAGGCCATACTTGGAGCACTCTGTCCAGTTCTGCGTTCCCCAGCACAAGAGAGACATGGATGCACTGGTGAGAGTCCAGTGAAGGGCCATGAAGATGATGAAGGAACTGGAGCATTTCTCCTACAAGGACAGTCTAAGAAAGCTGAGACTGTTCCATCTGGAGAAGAGAAGGTTCAGCAGGATCTCATTATAAGTCTATAAATACCTGAAGGGAGGGGTGCAAAGAGGATAGAGCCAGGCTCTTTTCTGTGGTATCCAGTGACAGGACCTGAGGCAATGGGCACAAACTGAAACACAGTAGCTTCCCTCTGAACATCAGGCAACACTTTTTTACTGTGAGGATGACTGAGCACTTGCACAGGTTGCCCAGGGATACTAGGGAGTCTCCATCCCTGGAGATACTCAAAAGCCATCTGGACACAGTCCTGGGCAATTGGCTTCAGATAACCCTGTCCGAACAGGGAAGTTGGACCAGATGACCTCTAGATGTCTGTTTCAACTTCAATCACTCTTGTGATTCTGCATATATTAAAATAGTTACAAAGAAATTGTGCTTTGTGCAAGACACTAAATATCTTAAAAGGAAAGGAATAGTCCTGGTTTGATATCCCTTGCAGTGACATGTCATGCAAATCCCTTCTCAGTTATTCATGAAGATCCCTAAACTCCCTAATAACTTCCCTTTGCCTTTTTAGCAGTCTGCTAGACTTCTGCTAGCTTCCCGTTTCTGACTTGTGCTTTTAATAACTTCATTAGCTATTTGCCCTCAAAATTTCCTATCCACAAACTGCCTGATGTGGTTACCACCACTGTGATCCCTGCAGTAGGTGTCAACAGCAGAAGCAGAGAAGGGGTTTACTCTGCCTATCTGGTTTTCTCATTCCAGGAGTTTTCTAGTAGAAATATTTTAAACATCACAAAACAGCTTGTGCCCCTTTTGAAGAGCCTGGCTGTTCACTTCAGGATTCCTCCAAATAAATGATTTAACCGACAAAGAGTGAAAAAGAATAGGCCTCTGCCCTCTTCCAAAAAATGGTAAGGGCTCAGTCCTAGAAGGGTACAAGTGGAGTCAGATCTCTTGCTACAAATACCTCAGGGAGAAAACAGTGATTCATGCTAAGGGACAATGCTAGCATAAGCAAAGCTGCGTATAAACTAGCTGTAATCACACTTGGGATGAATATTGAAAGCAGAGTTTCATCTACTAGAGCAAAGAGACCCTGGAGAAGCCTTCAAAAGAAGCAATAGCAGCGCACATGTGCACAATGGCATCTGAGTTCAAGAACAAGAATTTGAGATTCTGACACAAAACATCCATTTTACTGTTGCATCCCTGCCCTCTGTTCCACTTTATAATTCATTCCAACATAATATAAATACTTCTAATGAATAACTCCCATGTGTTTTGCCCATGCATAAACCTCATGATAGACTGTAGTGATGAATGACAATCAAGCACATTGAATGAAAAATTCCTGCCAGCCTATGCCTCATAGAAAAGGCATGAGCATGACATACCAGAGTTTATCAGTCTCAGAAATAATCCCAATAAAGTATTCATATAATTCAGCCTTCAATGTGTGCCTGACAGACAGATTACGTACTCGGAGAGCTGCTCCACATAGGGCTAGATTTCTCGCCCCCTAATGCTCCTCTGGAAGTTTGGAAGTTTTCCCAATGTAGTCACTGTTGAGACACAGTTAAATGGATACAGACGTCTCAGAAGGTGACGTCATATATTCTTTTTACACTGAAATATACAATGCAGGCAAAAGGTTCTTTTATACCATTGTAACTGCAAATGAACTAGGAAAGTCAAATGCTTTGACTAGACTTGAACCACTAACACAGAGTACCGTGAAGTCAAGTCCTTGAAAGAAATCTTTTAAGAAACAAAACTAAACCAGTTTCAGCACACAATCTTTTCTTACTTTACCAAGGTGGTTTTGCTCATTGGCTCGTTCTGAATGCCAGATGGTAACTTTCTTTCATAACAGACTGACCTGTAACATTGTGTTGTGAAATTTCACATTCATAATTTTATTATAATCTGAATAGAGGTGATATCTGAAGAGCAGAAAAAAACAACTATACAAAGAATTTATAGAACATTCATTTACATAGTGAGGACCTTTTGATACTTCTTTACAGTTTCAAGAAAAAGGCAAAAATTTTCACTAGTAGATAAATCCAAGAAGGAAACATTAAATTTTTAATGATACTGTTGGATACAAGGAAACCATTTAATTAAAAACATGGCTTTTAGCATTTTGTAGTTTAACACTGTAAGATTATAGTAGTACATTTACTAAGCACACTAACAGGAGTCTGCCTAAACACGTGTCAACTTGCTGCCATTAGTTATAAAACTGCATATACACATCTACCAAAAACTTTAGAAGAAAGTGCTGTATTAACTATTTAGTCTTATATTTGCCATGAACATAAGTTTTGTGAATATCTTTCTACATACACTACACAATGGTACCCACAAACTATTTTGCTTTGTGCCCTTTTAATTCTCAAAAAGCAAAAGCACGTGGCAATATACCACCCAAAGGAATGCATAATAGAAAAATTCCCTTAGAAACAGGGCAACTTCTTTTTTTCCCCACTTACCAAGTAGAGCTTAACTCCAGCATTCAATTCCTTATGCTCCTGAATTCAGCAAGCCTTGAGAAAGCACAAGGAATAAAAAATAAGGCCCTCAACTGAAATGATAATACATTGGGAAAAAACAAAGACACTGTTTTATTTTCAGCCCATAGGTCATTACTTGGTGTCTAACAAGATGCACTAGAATTTAAGTATCATCTACAGAAGTGAAAAAATACAGTAAAAAATTCCTCCTCATTTCAATGCTCCTAACACATCAGATTTAAATCTAATGGAGACTTAAATCTAATTGGGACTTGAATCTAATTGAGATGTCTGCTGATGAAATTCACTGGGTTCCAAATGGTTGACTAGATTAGGTAACTGGGCTCTTGGTGCATCAAAATAATATTAAAACAAAATCTGTCCTCGTATGTTTCAAAAGGATCAAAGTTCCTAAAAGGAAGAACTGCATTCTTTTCTGGATGGTACATAAACACCTTCTAACTAGTATATCTCTGTCAGAAGAGCAGAGTTATTTGGCATAAATCAGAGGCACTTGTCTTTGTTGCTTCAATGGTAGCTACTACCCTTTGGACTGCTTCAGCCTTCTACAAACATCCAATACCCACTGCTACCAACACACATTAAACTTTAGATCTTTTTTCTCTCTCCCCTTCTTCCCCACCTTCTTTTCTAAAAAAAAAAATAAAAAAATAAAAAAATGAAAATAATTTATACAAAATTCATTGTTACCAAATTATTTGTGTAACTCTTTTGGCTATGGTCACTGAATAAGGTTTCCATGGTCCTAATACTTCAGGAAATAGGAATACAGCTGTTAACAAAACACATATCATGATTTATACATGACAAACATACTTCAAAATGGTGGAACCTTCGTACCATATAGCCCAACCAGAGTTGTCCATTCCAGTTAACTATTATTTACAAAAAGCAGCTAAAAGGATTAAATCTTCAAAGTGTTATTAGTTAATCTAGGGTCTCAGGCATTAGTGCCAAATTCAGCATGTCATTTTACTCCTCAGGTTATGAATACAGTGTTGACAGCCACACATCAAAGAAACAGAGGCAACAAAACTTTTCAGCACTCTCACACTGCAGCTATTTCGCTACCATCAGTTCCGATATGGGAGTCTAGTATTGCTCTTTTTAGAGTGAATGCAAATTACATAGTAGACCTCAGGGTCTTATCTTCCTCGTGAAGGTTTCCACTCTAACTTACTGAATCAATTTTCTGTAAAGCTAATTAACACTTTAAAATACCAATGTGTTTAGAAAGACAGAGATTGCACAAGTGACGGTTGTAGGAATCATGACAAACGCTCCCAAGATAAATTGCACTCCCTTTTGGATTTCCTGACTCAAGGAACTACTAAAAAAAACATTATAAACCAAAAATAGTTCCTGCAGATAAAAATAAGCCACCAAATTCCCCAAAACTCCAAGAACAAGAGGGAAAAAAATTCCACAAATATAATTATGTATTAGGCAGGGGAACAAATGTTACTACCAAAACTGTATTGCAGAGTCAGGAAAAGGGAAGTATCTTGTTGTTTTTAAGACAAAAGTCAAATACGAGACTCTTGTCTATAAGAAGACACAGGCTATACACACATTTACTTATGCAAAATAGCACTAAAGAGGCCAAGTTCAACAATGGTCTAGTTTTAGAATATTCATGTAACATAATCAAGATCTGAGATCTACTATAAATAATCTGGCACAGGTAAAAATACACAAATTATAAAATTATCATCTTTTCTTTTCCCTCATTTTTATCCTGTAATTATTAAAATACAGCATCTTCCCTGCTTAGTTCTTGGTATAAAAAAAAGAAAAAAATACAACGCTCACACTTACAGAATACATTTCCAGACCTTTTCTTTGTTCTGCCACCTCTCCACTATTTAAAATTTTTCAAACTAAAACAGCCCAGCCTTCTCAACACTGTCTACAGACCAATCTCCCTGAATATTTCACATTGCTGCTCCTTTCTTAACAGAAATTAACTTGCACAAACCTTCTCTTCACATACATCTTCCCCTTTCTCCATTCAGCTTCCACCGCTGATCGCACAAAGATGAAGGGAAGAGCAAATAGTCTTCCTCAGATCATCATTCTCTTACGAGCATCTTTGCAAGGCCTATAGCTACCATTGATGCAACTATGTCAAGTGTCTATATGGAAGTTTTACAAAACATCTTCTGCACAAAAAAAAAGTAGCACAGCCTATTGAGTATTTCTGCTCCAATAAATGGTGAGAAACAGCACATGAAAATGTACCAGAAACCCTTCAGGAGAAAAGTTTTTAATTTATGCTTCATTCAGGTATAGTCTACCTGGATTTGGGTGGCACCTAGCTTCTTTTGTTTCATCTTTTGATATAAAAACAGTAATTAATGTTTTGTTAAGTCAGAAGCATCTTCAGAGAAAAGGCTGAAATCTTGCAAAGACAACGCAGATAGAGTGTCCTCTGCTTTCCTTCTAGGGTATGACAAGGTTCAGACACTGCTGCTGAACAGGATTTTTCCTTCTTAACAGCGCTTTCCTTCAGTGAAGAGCTCTGAGTTGAGGATGAAAAGGCATCAGATCTTCTTCTGGGAACCGATCATGACCTTTGATACAAAGTTCACAATGGCACTGGCAGGTTGCTCTGGATCGTGCTCTGCAAACAGGTGGCATACATTGTCTGTGGCACTGCCCTGCTTCCTGGCAATGAACCCAAATACTCTGCAATGGCAACAATCACAGCATATCACAGCACATCAGAGAACAGACAGGTACTCCCTTGTTTCATATAGGAAATAAAGACACTGCAGAAACCAAAAGCACAAACCAGCCTTCACCTGTTCTGACAGATGACGTCCTGTGTGACTGCTAAACACAGTGTTCCAGATCATAGAATCACAGAATCCTAGAATCACGAGGTTGGAAAGGTCCCATTGGATCATCGAGTCCAACCATTCCTAACAATCCCTAAACTATGCCCCTCAGCACCTCATCCACCCATCCCTTAAACACCTCCAGGGAAGGCGACTCAACCGCCTCCCTGGGCAGCCTATTCTACTGCCCAATGTTCCTTTCTGTGAAAAAATTTTTTCCTGATGTCCAGCCTGAGCCTTCCCTGGCGGAGCTTGAGGCCATTCCCCCTTGTCCTGTCCTCTATCACTTGGGAGAAGAGGCCAGCTCCCTCCTCTCCACAACCTCCTTTCAGGTAGTTGTAGAGAGCAATAAGGTCTCCCCTCAGCCTCCTCTTCTCCAGGCTAAACAACCCCAGCTCTCTCAGCCACTCCTCACAAGACTTGTTTCTCCAGCCCCCTCACCAGCTTCGTTGCTCTTCTCTGGACACGCTCCAGAGCCTCAACATCCTTCTTGCGGCGAGGGGCCCAGAACTGAACACAGTACTCAAGGTGCCGTCTCACCAGTGCCGAGTACAGAGGGAGAATAACCTCCCTGGATCTGCTGGTCATGCTGTTTTTGATACAAGCCAAGATCCCATTGGCCTTGGCCACCTGGGCACACTGCTGGCTCATGTTCAGTCGGCTGTCAACCAACACCCGCAGGTCCTTCTCCTCTAGGCAGCTTACTAGCCAGACTTCTTGTCTGTAGCACTGCATAGGGTTGTAGTGCCCCAAGTGCAGGACCCAGCATTTGGCCTTATTAAACCTCATGATGCATCAAGCCAACTCAGGACAAAATAAACAGCTCAGGATGGCCAGAATCAGGGAAGGAGACTGTCTCCTTCTTTCCATTCTGTCTGTTATTGCACCCTGTACTGATTAAATATACCCTCAGCATCACCAGTAATCTGATTCAATACTGCTGTTTTCTTACCTTTCGGTGTGCGTGACATGATGTGTTAGGAATCGCCTAAAGAGAGGTTTTGAGGGCCACACACCTCAGTGGAGAGAATACTGGAAAATAGACTTAGGCCATCTATTTCTGTTCTTTTCCAGAAACCAGTGCCTGAGCTCCCTGTTTAGTTTCTTTCTTTTACCAAAAGGGAGACAACAATGTTTGCCTTCAACGGAAAACACTTTGCAATCCACCAGTAATTATATATTTATGCCACACACTAGTATTACCAGGAGTGTTTTCATCTATGCGCCATATGGGACAGGTTTTTTTTAAAGCTATCACTCTAAGTGACACAAGTAGGGTGTTGCTGGACTAGTGAGACACAAAACCGAGTAGCAAATGTCTCTGTTTTCATTTCTGAAACTTTAGACCTCCAAACTAAATAAATCACACTAGCTCTGGCTCCAGACATCCCACCATCCCATAGTTAGGCCCTGGCTTGCAGAGAGGCAAGCTGAAGTAACTAAAGTCTAGTTACACTGGGCAGAGAGACTTCTGTCTGTGAACAGCCGCTTTCCCTTCTACATCTCTGACAAAGATAATCTAGAACACTAAGAATCTGATCAGTGTATCGCTGTAATGATATTCCTAAAACATTCAGTCAGAAGAGACTCAGACAGGTTTCCACTTACTTTGCAGAAAGGCCATCTTTCATCCACCTGGTTGTAAAAAAGCAATGAAAAAAAAAGGAATGAAGAAATAAAAATGAAAACTTTGTTAGTTTTTTTTGGTAGATCAACAATACAAACAACATACTAGAAATACTGCTTGTCTGCCTTACTTTCTGTCCTGTGGATCCAAAGCACAAAAAATAACAGTGCTGACTGGATAATGTCGCCGAAAAAAGAGTCTGGATAGGAAGAAACACACAAGTTTTAGGAACAGTCAAGATGTTTAAAATTTTAAATAATAAACAGATCTGAAAAATAAGTTACATTTAATCTAAATTTAATAATGATGATATATTCTTTTTGCTATCTCCAAGTGACTTTGAAAGCCACCTGAACCACTCCAGCCAAATAAATCCATATTTAAAACAATAACATCAAGTTTTTGAACAAAAGGAAAACTGACCCTCAAGCTAACAAAAAGAACTAGAGGTATGAAATGTATTTTTCCTAAAAACTCGCCATTATATACTATGTCACTGAGAAATGCAACTTACTGGAACTTGCGAATAAGCCAATTATATTAATTTTCAAAATATAAGCACTCCTAGGCATTATAATTTAAGGTTTTGCCCTTGATATGCTATAAAGGTTTGCAAATCCCATAGAATTAAGAAGTCTGGCACTTCCTTTTTTTTTAATCTATAATGAATTCTTGTTGTCCCTCCTTTGATATTGACAGTTTTCAAGTCAAAAGATTTTGTGGTAGCCCTAACAGCATTCAGTACAAACTAAATACAAATTATTTAAAATACTATTCATAAATGTACATTTATGAAATAGTATTTCAAATAGTGGAAATACAGTGTCTGCTGAGGCCAACTCTGTTCAGCGACACTGATAAAAGGTACCACAAAGACAAATTGTCTCATTGAATAGGTTGAACATCAAATGTTGGCAAAACCATTACCTTCCCTTTCTACAAGAAATAACAATAATAAAAAAAAAGCCATGCCAAAGTGACATTTCAGAGGAAGCTGTGGAAGTAACGTCCATAGCTTTAAACAATCATTCTCCAGTACTGCAGACAGCTGACAATGTCATTGCAGTTCTTTAGACAATCCTATTATCCTCTGAGACAGAGACTGCAGAATGTAACTAGAAAAACCAAACAAAGAGGAGCCAACACTTGTGGGGACAAGGCTGTATATTCTCTTCCCATCCCTTTTCTGCTTACTTCCTTTGATTATCTGTCAGTGTGATTCCTTGTGCTGACACCTTGAAATGGACAACAGTTGAGATGGGAGAAGGATCTTGCATCAGTGTCAGGCTCAAGGCTTTCTGTACTGCCTGGTAGCCTGTGAGGGACTCCATTTCCACTGAATTCAGATACCAAACATTACATGCTGTAAGGAAAGAGGGGAAAGACTTTAAGAGTTAATTACCCGACAACAAACAGGGAATACTGGCAGTAAACTATGAAGTCTTCCACATGTGCCTCATCTTGCCCCACTTCTGCTTCATAGTTTAAGACCATAATTTTGGAGGCCATAGCCCTTTAGCAGTCCCTTTGTTTTTAATACCTTTCAATTTAAGCCAATGACTATATTTATCTATCACCCACTTATACTGAAATTTAAATAAATACAAGACAGCAGCAGAGAGACAGGCCACTCATAGGTACCACTACAGCAAAGGCATTCCAGAGGGGAAAGAACAGGGATATTTTGCTTTTATGTTTGATTACAGCAGCCAATAAAAAACCCACACATTTTCGCAGCATATGTTCACACATTTTACACTTTCAACTGGAACTATATTCAAAGGAAACCACTCCTTTGTTTGGCAAGACAAGAACGTTTTCACCCCATAAAGAATTGAGGGTTGCTGCAAAGCTTGCTTCTCATTAATTCCATAATGTTCTGTATGTTTAGGGATTTCAGGGCAAGTAAAACAATTTGCACATTGAAAAAAATCTCTGACTTACGTATTTTTAGGTCTATACCTTACTTCAGTATGCACTTAAGTTTTAAAAGCCCTATTACTCTCCTAGGGGTATTATTAAGTTCTGAAGCATCTCCATAAAACAGAAGATCATTGGCTTCTGAGGCTACCACACACTTAATTTTACTACCTGGACTTATACCAAACCTGCAGCGAGCACTAGGAAAAGTAGTACTAATATTACATAGAGTTACATAGTAGTGCTACAGCACTGTACAATACTGTATGGTAACAGCGTCATGTAACATTATATGTTATTAATTAATATTATATAGAATTAACAGAATTATTCACAGCTTAAGATCTTGGGAACTGTGGTATAAAGTCAAATTTACGAGCAGACGAAGAACATTTTTGAAATCGAAAAGCCCTTTTGCTCTTATTCTACAGCACAAGCAGGAATGTTTAAACACATCTGCAGCTAAACATTGGTACCAACAGGCTTTGTGTTTTGGTAACAACATTTGTGTAGGCATCCAGGATAGAATTTACAACTCTAGCAGCTGCCACACACAAATTACCATGTTAACATTTCATGTGTTTAGTAGTTTAGCTTGGTTTTCCAGTCTTACCATTAAAGCAAAGCTTAAATCTAATAGCATCTCTTCGTATGACTATTTTGTAATCTAACTAAAGCTTTCTCCTATGATTATATCCATAAAACACACAGCTAGACATTGTCACTTTCAAAACAACCAAGCAACCATACATTCAAAATCTGTATAAGCTGAAGTTTGACTCCAGCATGATGATCAGGCAAGTAAATTCAGGCTCTGGAGTCTGTCAGTGAAAGAAAGGATCCAGAGATTTGATTTATTTGATATCTTAAGTGTAAAATTTCCCAAACCTATTTGCGCATTGGTGTGATAGCTTCAATAACCTTTGTTTGCATCAATTACTACACGAACCATGCAGAGAGGGATTTAAGACAACAGATGGCAAGTTCAATGAGGCCTTCCTCGCTGAACAGCTTTCTGTCTTGTCTATCCAAAATTGTAAATAACATTCCAAGCAATAAGCTCTCCTCTTCTCACATCATTACTGCGTATGTTTGGTACAGATCTAAAGCTCTTCATCATCCTGTGAGCCTTTCCCACCAAAGGAAGCTTGCCTTGCTTCACACCATCACACTCCTCACCACTTCCAAGACCTAGATGAAGGGCTTCCCTTCCAGTTCTGCTACACATTGCACTGGTGTCAACAGACTCTGTTCAGATATAGTTTCTAAGTGAAATAGCCAACCATTTTGTTGAGATTGCCCTCAACATGATAGTTCAAACTTGAGTGTGTCTATGACTGGAGAGGGATCTCTGAAGTATGGAAAATCAGAGGGAAATGATGTTTAAAGGCAAAAAACTCTGAGAATCTCTCCCAGCTAACTTACCTATTCAGACTCCAAATCCTTGTTTAAAAAACACAAAATAAAAACCAAACAAAAAAAAAAAACAACAAAAGAAAAAACAAACAATACTAAGTTCCCTAAATCAAGTTATCTGACTACTGCCCCAACTGAAGTAAGAATTATTTCTTTGAAAAGCATTGCCTAAGTAAGGAGAAACCAATATTTCTCAAAAATAACAAATGCCCTTTTTGCTGTGTTTTCAAGAGAGAAAGTTCTACAAACATCTGTTCTCCTTGATTTTTTCCCTGTTGTTCACAACAAACACCATCAGCACTGGCAAGCAGAAGGGTCAACACTTGCTTAGGCCTGGTACACAAAGGTTTGCCATTACCTCAGTCACACATTCCTTCTTGATCGCAGCACTCAAAGCGGTACTTCAAATTTTTAAGTCAAAGTAGATTGCTGCACAAGCAAGAAGGAGCAGTCTCATCAAAGCTGCTCAGCTTGCCAACTGCTCCCTTCCAAAGTGCCCTAAAATGGGTGAGGGCAATGAGGCAGCATTCTTATAAAGGCATCCTTGGCCACAATGCTTCTGCTTTTGGCTCCAGTGGTAGGCTGAACTTAAAGGAGAGCAGAAAATGCAGTGTATTCTCCTGCTTTAATGGGAATAATCAGGTGGACAGATAGATCTTGAGGAGAATTCATAGCAGCCTGAAAACCAGGGACCATGGGAGGGTGTGGACAGGATCCCCTGGGCGTGCCCATTGTACAGGGGAATAACGCAATGGCTGCATTTCTACTAAGGACAGCTTTAAATTACAAAGGGGTATTCAGAGCACTGTGTCCTTTAATGGTGGGTTAAGGATGTTACCACGCTTTTTCAGACAGGCTGTTTCACTAGCTGTGCCTGGGTCAGCTGCACACAAAGAAAGCAGAGCACATTTCTACACAGCTGTTGCAAATATCTCTATCCAAGAGTGATACATATGGTATCAATGTATAGCACAATATCATTTGAGGTAGTCTTGTCAGAGTTCTTCTCTGACATCAATAAGCGCATGGTAAGACAACTTAACTTGACAGAATGGGTGCTGCGGTATGCATGAGAATCCATGAAGCAGCATCCAATGGAAAAGACACTGGACATCTACTAAAAACATGCAGCATCAAGTGAAGCAATGCTTTTTAATATGTTTTTTTGCAGATCCATAGGACAGTAAGCGTTTTCCCAGGGTATTGTTGACCCCTATGCTGAGAATTTAACCCCACTCAATTTCTTTTTGCAAACCTCAGACACAGTTAATGAATCTCTGCAACCAGATTGAGAATATGTTTTCTAAGTTTATCAGTCATGAAAGCAATGCCACCACTTAAAAACTGCTGTGCTGGAACCAATCTATGTGTACCTCAAATTCTCATGGAAGACACAACCGGAAAGCAAACACAGAGTTGTAGAATTTTGGAGTCAGTTGCAGGAAACAGGAAGAACTTAGTACATATCCTCACAGTGCCCTTTATACTTCTATACAGCACTCTAAATTTAAACTGGTCCTTATAAACATTCCTCAGCCCAGCTAAGTTTTGGCTTCTCCCCACCTGTAAGATACAAAGCTTGGTAACACTCAAATGCAATGAGTAAGTTTAACAGACCTGCACCCTGCTTGAGAAGCTCCACTGCCGAGTTTGCAGCAGTTTGTGGAGAAGTTTCTGCTATCTCCTCCAAGGGATCTGCAAACAGAAAACACTCTTCACGTTTGGTTTGGATTTGAATCAACAAATCAATGCACAAGGTAAAGTACAAGTTTAGCTTTTGCAATTGTGAGTCTCATCTACAGAAGTGTGAAAAAAATATTGTATCTACAACTATAATCACTTATGTGGTTTTCGTGCTGCATCAGTTCTTTTGCCTCCAGTGCTGCAGGAGAGATGATCAACCTTTATTTCCTGACAGCAAAAGACATAACTACATAGCGTGTGCTGCAGGGACACACATGATGTCACATTAAAGCAATATTAATAGCTATATTCCCTCATTAAAACCTTGACATTGTTTAAATAGTGCAAATATCTCATTTAATTTCTAGAATTTACACTAATTAAGGCACAAAGATTTGGTGCTTCTATGATTATATAAATTTTGATGTGGAAGATAACAGCATAATCCTTCTTTCTTCAGACTTATGTAGAAAACAAATATCTGTTGTAACATTATGACAACAGTGGAATGTTTGCCTCCCAGTTTTCTGTTAAAATTAGTGAGAAAACTGTCCACCAGTATATTATTTCAGTTCTATAAATACATGTAAAAAGATCTCACGTACTGCTATACTTAACATGATGCATGCTGTTTTGAATACTTTCAGATCAGAAAGAGAGCAGTAATACGATGTGTGGCACTATTCACGTTTAGAATTATCCATGAGCTTTAAATACTCTAAACACTGTGTCCAGAATCATTAACCACAGAAGATCACCTTAAAATGTGTGATCATATTGTATTAAAAAATGAATCAAAAATAAAATTTCGCAGTGGTATAGTTATTCAGGACAAGGCAAATGTTTCAGTCCTGCACCTCTGACAGATAGTAGTAGCTTTCCATTTTAGGTGAAGAGTATAAGGAGAACAAGCCCACCTACCATGGTTTGCCATATAGAGAGATCTCTGGTCGCATCTACAACAGCATGCTTTTGTGTTAAAATGGTTTCATTTATGTATCTGCATAATTCAAATGCTATGTTTGAACACTAACACATGGCCTTTAACAGAAGCTTAGAATTCTGTAGAAAACCACAAAAATGTTCAATATTTCAACAATATATCTGGTGTTAACTTCATGTAGGAGAGCAACAGAAAAGTTAATTATGGGGCAAGCATAACTACATTTTGCTGTTGTCTTATGTTTATGTCTTATGTTTATGAAATCACAACAACCAAAATTAGAATTGCAGCCCCATGATGCAACATAGACTTTCTGATCATTTACTTAAGCTATAACCAGATGTGTAAGCTGCTACTTCCTTCCTGCCAGTGTCATACTCAGGGCATCTTCTGTTCTTTACCTACCTGCCTGCCCCTTTTGCCATGCAGACCTGGATGAGTAGTTATATCTAACCAAACATGGCCATAATTTCACATCTGAGAAGTACGTTCCTCTTCCTACATGCTAGATCACTGTGCAGGTTTCCATGGCACATGTTTATGACTAGAATATCATGGTACTAGTAAGATCACAATTACAGCTTGGATAAAAGCCATCAGGAGTACTGAAGAACAACTTCTGAACAACAGCTTCCTTCCCTGTGCATTCTTGTTTAGATCTCGACTTGCAACACGTTCAACTGCCTTCAGTCACTGGCACTTTGAAGCAGAGCTTGGCTGGGTGTATCTCTTCTGTACTTTAACAAGCATACCTCTGTCTGGGATGAGGAGCTTACAGGGCAGTGCCAATGGAGTGATGGAATGCTGATATACCAGAGCTGTCAAACTTCCTGTGGTCAAAAGAGTAACAAGACACACAGTTAACTTGATGGACAACAAAAATGCTTAATAGTTATGTTGGTTCTCAAGTATTTTATAGACCAAGGAGGCCTTCTCCCTAACCCCTTTAAAAATATTCTCTTGGCACCCAAGTCAAGACCTTTTTCAATCAACTTGAGTGTATTCATGTTTCCCAGCACTGTCCCAGTTGGAGGTACATAAACTCATTAATCACAATCATATGCTCCCTCTTTCCCTGCTTAAACACATTTCTTAACTTGTAATATAAGTGGCTTAGCTTCAAATGGAGAAAGCATATAAATGATAAAACCAGTAATACATGGAAGTAAATTTATTTCAATGCTCTTAACTTCTACTATATTAAATGCAGTAAACTCTGATTAAGATGGTAACAGTACAAGGGGGCAGTGCTATGGGAGGATGCAAAGAAAGAACAGGGAGTTCTGCCTCTTAGCTATCTCTCTCCACTCTCTAGTGCGTTGTCTACATGCACCTCTAATTCATGCTTATAGAATTATCAAAGATGGTCTAGATAAAATCTCCTTCACTCAATGCAGCAGTGACGTATGCAGCATTCTCAAATTATTCTTTTCTATTAAAAGTCACTTTTGTCATTTGGACTTGGATTAAACCAATTAAACATTAGTCATCCTTGACATTAGCATGTGAGCCTATAAGGGAGAGTAAGGCATAATATTCATCAATAGGTTTGTACAAATCATCCTTCAATTCTCTTTACTAACAAACACTGAAGATAATCATGTGCATGAGAAAAATCACAGTTCAACCAAAACCAACCTTATTTTTACAACCCATCAAAAGTTTCTTTGAAATGGAAAGATGCCCTGTTCTGCAAGGGTCTTACAGAAATGCAAAGACCAACTGATAATAATATTCCTGTGTGTGATAGTGCCAGCCCATCTAGTTTGTGAAGCAGTTTTGAAGTCACACAGACTGGAAGATTAGCAGATGCTCAAATTAAATGATTAGTAGTGCTACATCTGTACCATAGACAAGATCGAGGTAGGACTGGACTAAAAATTCTAATTCCAAGTAAGTCTCAGGTCAAACACTGAAAAAGTTGAACCCAGCTTTCCTTCAAATAGGATTTGTCATTTTACACTTCTTCATTTTATGGTTGATGACCATTTCATAGGTGTACTGGGCATATGTGACAAGGCTAGTAGCAGCAGGTGGGACAGCTGCAGGAAGCAGCTCTTCCTCTGTGGGAAGAGGTCAGCGTCTGCTCTATGCTGGACACAGCTGGCTCCAGCACACCTACTGCAGGGTGCGGCCAAGCCATGAGTGGAATGCATCTGGGAAACGGTACGCAAGAAGGGCTGAAAAGGCCAGAGAAAAGAAGGGAACAAAAAAGGTGAGATGGTACAGAGAACATCATAGTTAGAGGACAAGAAGGAGGTGCTCCAGGCACCCAAGCTGACAGGCACGACCTTGTAGCCCATGGAGAACCTTGCATTGGAGTAGACAGACATTTCCCAAAAGGACTGTGGCCTATGGAAAGTGCATGCTGGAACAGATTTTTTCCTGAAGGATGGCAGCCCATAAGGAAAGCCCACACTTCAGCACAGAAAAAGTGGGAGAGGGGTGGAGCAGCAGAGAGGAACTGTTCCGTAATGATCACACACTCCACATTCCCTCCTGCACTGCCTGCAATGGGGGTGAGGAGTCTGAGAGGAAATGGTGAAGCTGAGCTTAGGAGAAGAGGAAGGAGAAGTGTTACTTTAATGTTTGTTTCTCACTACCTAGATATAAATTTTAATTGGCAAAAAAATAAATTATTTTTCTCCAAGTTGAGACTCTTTTGCACATGGTCGTAATGGGTTAGCAACCTCCCAGTATTTGTCTTGACCCACAAGTTTTCTCATCCTGTTTTGCCCTGCTGCACCACTGCAGAGGGCAAATGAGTGAGCAGCTAGGCAGGTGGTTGACTGCTTGCCACAACAAGTAATGAGCTTTCATCATATTACATTAGGTAGGCTGACACAGCAAAATGTACTTTCTACATGTCCCACTCTGGTGCCATTTTAGCCAGTTAATACACAGTATAAATACAAAACAGGACAAAGGCAAGTGTCCTGAATCAATAAACCCTGTAACAGTCATCCATCTGAGTTTAGGCAGTGGTTTTGGCAGTGGCAGACAAGCTTGGCTGCTCGGAGCCTCGTTATGTGCATCTTGCTACAGTGCCCTTCACATATACTTAAAGTAAATGCATAAGGCTCCTATAGCCTTAGAATGGATTCCTACAGAAATCATCAGGACTCGATTACCTCATTTGTAGCTATCCTATTCTATAAAACAGCTCCGGTAAATACAAACTGTTTCCATTTTCTATGTGCCTGTGATGCACAGTACTTACCAAAATATGGTTCATTTGGACATCCTTTCAAGCGCACCCCCTTGTGAGTGCATTCAATCAGAAAATGCCTTACAAGTTCATTCGACAAATCTCCAACTGTGTTGAAAAAGGAAAAGAAAGCTCATGAAGAGAAGCAATGAACAGACAACAGTCTCACAAATCAGTAGGTCTTTATGAAGCAGTCTTCTAAATTACCAAACGTTTTACATACACATGCAAAGAATACATTAGACCTGCTCTGCTGCAAGGTTATAAACTGTAGTAAAAAGGCCATTTTGCAAAACATCAAACATATAGCCCACTATAAAACCTTTTTCACCGACTGTCTAAAATCATAAGTGACTGACATCCAGATATGCACTGGTGTTCAAAATGTCCACGCATGGTCGTAAGTACAGACAAGAAACAGAAATCTGGAAAACAAATGGTTACAAATCCTGAGGTAGTCGCCTATTATGAATACTTGTATCCAATGTGACAAGGGAGTAAAAATATGATAGAATACTCATATTTCTAGTGACAGTTCTGCTGGCCGAACTTTCCCAGACGATAGTAGATTTAGCTGCACAAAAGTAATGGTGACAAATTTCTCAGTGAGTTTTTAAGTTTTAAAATGTTTGCAGTTACACTAAGCTTTTGCTCCTGGAAACAATTACATGAAACATTCAGGTTTCACTAGACTTTTAAAGACAGTTGAAATTGCTAAGTTGGATGTAATGAGGAGATTCAAATTCCAAGAAGTACCTAAAACGTCCCTTGAGATTTAGCATTCTTTAAACATATATAAACATACGCAGACTTATGATTAAGACAACTTCAATATCTCTTGAAAGACTGATTCATAGTATTTCACACCTGACTACAAACTTAGTCTCTCTCCATGTAATTGAAGAGTTATTTCATAGCAACAGGACAAATCTACCCAACCATCCAAACCTTTTTACAAGAGACAAAACCACAAATGCTCCCCTTGACTGTGGATCATCAGCCACAGTCCAGGAAACACATGACATCAAGGGCTGAATTTCAGGCTAATACAGATGAACACATTACTCTGGACAGCAGGAACTTCTATGCAAGCAAGTATGTGCCTTCTGGGACATTACAGTGGGAACCAAAAAAGCTAAATATCACAGAGCAAGAAGTGGAGAAACGCTAAAGTTTCAACTAAAATTTTATCTTACTACCACTTGCAACTAACATGAACTGGCTCTTAAAGGCTTGAAGAGTTTGAACTTTAGTACCTTCCTGGACTTTGTTGGTCTGAGATAAAAAAAGATTACTTAAAACACCTACAGCCAATCCCCATGTGCCTCCTTATTGTGCTATCATCATCCCACTGCATCCCTGTTGTCTTCATTAAATAAGACACTGCAGTGGTTCTGCTGATGTTTCTTGGCAATATAGAGAAAGACTGCAAGGCAAACTTTTATTAGCAATTGTCTCATGACACCAGATTGTTACTGTAGAGGTGGACTGCTAATCTCGCCTCAAAACAAGCATGAGATCTTAAGAAAGAAACCCCAACCAACAGCCAATCAACACCCAACAGAACTACACTTCCATAACCACAACACTGTGAATCACTGCTCTCCTGTGATCTCAGCTGCCTGCCGCACCAGGCAACATCCACTACTGAAAGACAATAAGCTTTTTAAAAGGAAAAGAGCGGCAAGGAAAACCACTTCTGCAGTAGCATGAATGGAGTTAAGAACACCTCAGACACCAACTGCCAAGTTCCTATACACTGATTAATGCTTTCTTCAAGTTCTTATCATTTTACCTTTCACAACTATCAGGCACAAGTCCTACATGGAGGCACTGGAGTTGAGAAAGCCAGTGTATTCCATCACTTCTTTCAAACAACTATCATCTTTCCTTAGGGAATATCCTCAAATTTATGTCTATCGCATAACTGCCTCAAGACAAGGCCTTGGGGTCAACAATATTCAACCTTCCAGCCAACTTAAAGCTTTACACAGTTCTATGTGGTTTGAATGCAGACTTCTGATTTCTAGGGAGGACCCATTACTCATTTTCTATTAGGTAACATACAACACATGCACCACCACAATGAACATACATTTACAAGCTACGTTGAAACCTTAAAGTATAGTAAGACATCCATACATTCTCATTTAACGAGGTACCAAAAGAACCCTGTAATTCAAGTTGCACTTACTAGAAGAGGGGAGATTCTTTCATATTATTAACCAGTAATAAGGACTTCCTACTATGTTTGGCTTGTTAAATAGTAGACAGAAGGCATACAGTACCTTTCTTGTTCAATTGCAGCACAGAAGGAGGTGGTGTAGCAACTTTCATGGCTAGCCCATAGGCTCCCCTGAAAGAATGACTGTCTCGAACAATGAATGACCCAGGTTCCTGGTCCTTAAGAACAGCAATGGCTGCAGAGGATTCCGGGAAAGAGAGAGAAAAACAGTTCCAAAACAACGCACATGCCCAAAAACTACAGAAATCCAAATCTATAACTAGTAGGAGACTAAAGAAAATAAGAACAGAATGAAATCAAGCGTATTTGGCAGATCTGAGTGGAAACATCTTGTGCAAGTCTCAGATTGTTATTTCAAGAAAAGCCTGAACTACAGATCCCTACTGATACTTAAACTGAGAAGGATGAGCAGGTCCCACCAGTATTCCTACAACTGGTGTAAGACCAAGCTGACTCCTGCATACATTTTGACAACTTGTTAGAAGCATGCCAGAGAGCATAGCATTCTATAATTCCCAGGCTGACTAGGTAGCACTGTTTTTCTTTTCCTATGCAGCTTCAACAGGCAGAGCAGATACATTTTCCTCCACAACCAAGCTTCAGTCCCTGCAAAGCAGTCTCACTTCCTCACTAATTTTAAAGCAAGGGATGCAAGTGAATATATGCTCTTTGACTGTCCAAGCACTGAAATATATTACATCTACATTCTGTGATCTCTGCTGAAAGTGTGATATGAAATCCGCCCCAGAAGGAATCACTTGCAAGGAAACTGTTCTCGTTGCGCATGAGTCTGCTGCAGACTTTGAAATCTAGCAGGCAAAAATCCAAACCCACTTTCAAAAAAGACATCTAATGATTGAACTTAATTTTATTCTAGTAAAAACTTAGTACTTTGCTTTTTTTTTTTTCCTTAAACTTTATGGAAACACTTGTGTTTGTTTCCAGAATTTCTAACAACCAGCAAGCCTTCAAAGAAATCCTGGAAAAAGTCCAGAATTGACCCTGGAGTCCTTAACTGTCTGTATACATAGAATACTGAAATTTTGCATGTGGGACATAGAGCCATATTTTGCAAGACCTAGGCCATGATTGCACCATACGCATACAAACATGCATTTTTTTTCAATTAAAAAAAAAAGAGTAGTAACAGGAAATCAGGAAAACACAGACATAACTGCCTGTCCTGTTTAGATGAGTAAAGCAAATGCATACATATTCTGTTCTATTAATCTGTCAGATGGCTAAGAAATCTTTTTCATAATAACATGTCACACGTTGAAAGGAGGAGCATAAATAAAACCCTTCAATTCAGCAGTACTTACATCATACTTCTAAATCCCCACGGGCACAGTAATCATTTTTCACAGGAGCAGTCCATTAAGCAAAGGAAAAAAAACTACGTGCTCTCCCTCCTCAGCAGCAGTATTTTAAAACAGTTTTTAAAAATAATTTTACTTGGTAGGCATACTAAAAGGTTGTGAAGACTTTATTTTCATTTGTTCAGGCAGGTAGGTTTAAACTTGCTTTATGATCTAATCCTCTCTCTGGACTTGCATCAAGTCAGGAGATTTTTTTTGCACATTTAAAAACTCAGTTGTCATTACGGTCCGGGATCAGACACTGGGAAGAGGACTGGAGTAACAAGGCCAGTAAGGCCATCATCCAAAGATAAATTATTTATCTGTTTCCTATGAACTTTACTCCCCTGGGCTCATATTTGCCACTACGCTATAAGAGGTATCCTCACCATTCAAGAAACTAAGAACAAGACAGATATAGCAATTAATTGCCAATAGCTTAAGGCTATTTTGGTTTAGCGTGACCTTTCTTCTCAATGCAGAAGTAATTAATCATTTTTCCCTGTTGACAATCACATTTTAAGAATCTTAGTTTAAAATCCTGCCATAGCTCATTAAAAATGCCGCAGTATAGCTGAATATTAAAATACAGACACAAGGACCGTCAGACCAATTACATTTGCAAAAGCACCCAGCATGCTGTTTTTACGCAGTGTTGCAAGGATAAAGACACAAGATTGTAGAAGCTTTCTCCATCTCATTCAATATACAACTAAATGTAGATGTATTATTTACTGTACAACATTAAGAAGTTGTTACATGGGAGTGTTTAAGAAATAAGGCATGCCATTTGTAGCTGACAATAAACTTCAGGCTACAGAATGACTGGTAGATGAGGATGCTTTTATGATGACTTCTAGGTAATGAACTATTCTCTGATATTTAGCATTTCTCAACCTATTAGCTCCACAAGGAAACACTCACGACTGAGATCAAGCCAGAGCAGTACACTTGTACTCAGGTGGTTCCTGAAAGCAGGAAGTTCTTCAGTATTGCATCATGTATATCTGCCATTCCATAGCCTGCAGCTTTGCAGTAAAGTATAATACATTTGCAGTACAGATAATAATATAATACATTTGCAAATGAAGGATTACTTGACTGCCCTCCACTCTCAAACTCAGCCTTTGGGCAAAAGAAATTAAGTGAGGTCGTGGCCCTTATAGGTTTTATCTTCCTGTATTTCTTGTAGACATCAGGTGCGCACCAAACAAACTAAGAATTCACCAATTAGCTTTTCTCTGAATGAATATGCCAGGATATCTATCACTTGATATACCTTGTTCTCTTGAAATATCCGACTTATACCAGAACTTGGAGGTGTCTTGGACAAATTTTACAGTCACATGTTTATCAGTTGTGATTTCTGTGAAGTAAGAGAAAAAATAAAGCAGTTTCTTAAATACAAAAGCATTTTTTCACTTTTCTTTCCAACTTCCAATCACTTTAATTATTAAAAAAATTTACTATTAGATGGACAATCTAGAGAAACTCAGAATTGCTTTAGAATCAGCAAACATAAAACTGTACACTAAGATGTTGAAAGCATTCTTGAAGTTTCATTTTGCAAAACCCATAAAACATTAAAAAACTCTTAGATTTATAAAGCTGTACACTTACAAAGCTTCTCAGTGTGGGCTAGTGAATATACTATTCTTGACACGAGTCTACGGAGGTACAGAGAGAAGTCAGCCCTTATTAAAAGAAGCTGGACTTCTCACCACTCGCTTCTGGTTTGGTAGTTCAAAAGGTGCTGCACTTGGCTCACACCTAGAGAAGTGCAGAAGAATTCTGCAGCCTTGTTCTCTGAATAATGCATCCAAAGCCAGTGAACTGGAGCCACTTACCGCAAACACTCAGTCCTCTGTCATTTTCATTCCATTGCCTTCCCTGCCCTCATCCCTACTTTTAAAATCTTCTAAATACTTTTCTATACATTCACATAAAATCTAATGTATTTTGCATTTCTCTGATGCAGAACCTACCCGGCACTGGGGAAGAGCTTAACATTTTTGAGAAGTCTGGGAGGACATTTGGGAAGGGGATGCTGATTGTGCTTCCACTGTGGGGGCTAGAGAAGCCACTTGAAGAAGGTGACACAGAGGCAAAGGAACGGTCTCCTTCAGAAGACCTCTTTTTCTCTGGAAGAGGTGGTTGAGCATGTAGGTTCCCTCCATGGTTCTGCTGAACCACACTGTTGGGGCTATTATGTCCAGAGGCCACTGTAAGAGAGTTTTGCGTCAAAAAGCCATTGTTCTCAGCACTTGCTACTGATGAGCTCATGGTTTTAGGAGACATGCTAGTATTGGCTATGAGACTAGCTTGTTCCTCTTGAGGGGAGCTACTGCCCCTGTTGCCCCTGCTGTAAATCAGGTAAGGCTGAGTATTGCTGCTGACAGCAAGTTCTTGCTGTGGCTCTGCTGGTGAATTCTCCAGAGTGCTCAGGGTGACAACTTCCAGCCCTTGAGTTTGGAAATGAGAAAAGAGAGAGACATCTTTCATGACATTTGAAAACTCAGAGGGCACCAGGTAACCTCCTGGTGGCCTGCTGCTCCCCACTGACAGCTGCAGCAATGGAGAAGCTTTAGGACTGCTTTCAAGCCAGGGACGTTCTGTTGCAGAAGAGCTGTCAAAAAAAAAAAAAAAAAAGAGTCAAGAATTGAACACAAGTAAAACAAATCATTCCCTTAAAACATCTCTGTACAACCCATACTGCAGTAATCACTGAATGTAATGAATCACCTCACTCAGGACAATAGCTGAGGGTGGTCTTTGACAAGATGTGGGACCCGGTGATGCAAGCTGAATCAAGGGATTCCAGCCACACCCTGATCTCTTCAGTGTGGGTCATTAGTTTCTGCCTCATCTCACCCTCCACCTAGCCATGCTGATAGGATAGTTTCTGAGCTTAAACTAGGAACCAGACCATCAAATCAATCACAGTTAAGAATACTCATCCTGCCTCCTATTTGAGAGGGTTACTTTTAATCTGAATCAATTCAGTGAGGCTGTTCACACCACTGATTCACATACAGTGGTACTGAGTATCTCTACATGGTGGGCTGCAGTACTACCTGGAAAAGAGGAATAGGAGGCAAGAATTTCTTAAGCCAAGACTACCATAAAAGGCAGAATTTAATAGAAGAAAGCACTGCCACAGCAGCTCTGAATTAGCTAAGAGGGTAGTTTTGCACCATCACACAATAAATTACCACAGTCCATGAGTCTCAACCTCAGATCAGGTCTGTTTTAATACAATTTATATTAAAAATAAAGGCAGGCAGGTTCAGTGGTTAATTTATTTGATGACAGAATCATTTGGATTAATAGAATCAAATACTTCAACAGTAAACATTACATTTTTCTACTGGGTAGCGGTTCCATCTGCTCAACCGAAGAATAACAAATATCTTTCTGAACAAGACAAACTAAGCTTCTGGTAAAGCTATCCAGTAAAAGCTTAAATTGTCTTCTTGCTTTTAAAAGTGAAATGCCCTTAGACTGTAGCTGGAAATCATTACCAGCAATAGTGAAGAGAGAACAAATGCAAGACTGCAAACAAAAAAGCTGACATAAGAGACATAAAAAAGGAAGGATTTTTAATTAAAAGGGAACTACAGAAATGGATACCAGTAGATCTGAACAGATCAAAGTAGAAGGACCATAAAGAAATGGAACAGAAGCAAATGGAAGAAGACATCATTGCAAGAAACCACCACTCCACACACCCTCCCCCAACAGTATCAATCTTCTAGATGAAATGAAAAATTACAGAAAAATATTTAGAAAGGAGGGAACAAAATTTTCTAGATAAAGTCTGAAGTAGGAATAACAACTGCATTGCCTGATAATCTTTTAATTTATATCCACTTGTAATGAAATGTTATGTTGCCTCCTCCTCAGAAAATGTGAGCATAATTTGCTCAGTCTTATGATTCACATTCATAATCACAAAATGGAAACTTTCTTTCATGGTCCAAGTACTGACAGAAAATTAGATGAATTACATGGGAAGATACATAAAAGATAAATAGGTATCAACATACTTCAAGACCTTGCTAACAGTCTAACGCACCAACCAACAGCATTCCAAATACTTCCTGTGAAAAAGGAGCCAATTATACAACAAGAAGAGGATCATTAGCCACAAATGAATGCTCTTGAGAATGAAAGAGAAGGAAATCTAATCAGTCATAAGGTGCAATACCTCATCTATTAAGTAAGTATAGGGCACATCTAAGGACTGAGACCACTTGTTTGCTTGCTGTGTTTCCTGATATTTCTCATCTTACGCTGTACATTCCTTGGGACAAGGACTATTTTCTAAATTCATACTCTTCAAGCTCTGGTCCAGAGCTCTACATGTTTACCACAATACAAATATGAAATAACAAAATCTCTTAGCCTGCTGAGCAGATGAAAGGGAGTTAGCTATTCACTACAGAAAACAAATCCTCTTTTTTATTGACTAGAAATGCATGTACTGCAGTGATAAGAGTGCTCCATCTCTCTCATATACAACTTATTCCAATGTGAAACTTCATGAAACATTTTTCGGTAAAGCACTAGTGAAGCTGGTTAAGCACACAGGAAAATATATAAGCTTGTGCTAGCACATAATAAAATAGCTGAGCTATAAATTCCTATTTATTTTTGAATTCCTATTTAACTTCAATCAAAGCTAATTGTGTCCCTGACATATAAATAACATCTGTATATGAGATAAATTCCAGCTGGTGGAAATCATCACTGACTGCAACAACCAAACTTGAAGTCCTTTGACAAATGCTCTGTAATGAAGATTCAAGCATAATGTGTTGGCTGGAAACTATAATTATGAGAACTAAACAAAAAGATAGGAGAATCTTTTCCTACCTTTCTCCACCTGGGATAGGACTGTTACTTGAAACAGTATGTGAAGATGCAAAACAGCGCCGAAAGGAGGGATCCGTCTGCATGTTGGCCCTCAGCAAAGGGTTAGTGCCCACAGTGCTGTCAGACACGACCATAGCATGGTTAATGGCTTCAGTGTAACTTTGAGATTCTGCAGCAAAGGAAACAAAGTCAAAGGCAAGTTAAAAAACAACTCACATAGGGCAGAGTTTTTATTTGCTTGAGCAGTAACATTTTATTTTACTTCATTACACAGATTGCTGAAAACAACCAGCAGGACAAATCGCAGAGGGAATAAAGATTACACAATTGCACCACTCAAATTGTTTGATGAGTTCTCCAGGGTACATTCTCCAGTCCTAAAGAGGGGAATAGACTGCCTGTTTCAAGTTGCATTCCACAGTATTAATCAGATATGTCTAGTCAAGTGTCCTCTGTGACTACACACCGCCAGCGTGCACTTAAATATCAAAGAAAATGGAACTATTAATTTAGCATGCCCAGTCAGCCTACTGCTGAATGACGCGCAGGACCTGCTGCAGAATGACACAGAAAACACTGAGGTACTCAAAACATTCTTCACCTCAGTCTTCACCAGTAAAGACTCTGGGAATCTCAAGCCTCTGAGACCACAGGAAAAAAATCTGGATCATGGAAGACTTACCAGTGGAAGAGAACCAAGCAAGAGAACCAAGGAGCACTTAAACTGGTCATATTTAAGCCCAAGAGGGCCTGACAGCTTGCACCCATAATAGCTGAGAGAGCTGGCTGATACTACCACAAGGCCACTCTTGATAACTTTTAAAAGATCACAATGATTGGGATAGATTCCTGAAGACCTAAAGGGAGCAAGCATCACTCCTCTCTTCAAGAAGAACATGAAGAATGATCCGTGAACTGCAAGCTTGGCTAGCCCAATCTCAGTCTCTGGGAAGGTGATTGAGCAACAATCCCTGGAAATCACTTCTAAACCCATAAAGGAAAAGACGACAATTCAGAGTTGTCAATATGCATTTCCAAAGGGGAAATCATACTTGTCCACCCTGATAGTCTCCTTCAGTGACCCGACTTGTTTAGTGGCTAAGGGAAGAACAGGAGATGTTGCTTATTTTGATTTTAGTAAGGCTTTTATCATGATCTTCTACAACATCCTCATAAACAAGTTTACAAAGCATGAGTTAGAAAAGTAGACAGTGGGGTGGATTGAAAACTGGCTGAATGGTCACGCCCAGAGGCTTGTGATCAGCTGCACCAAATCCACTAAACAGCAAGGGATGAGCATTACATCCCTGGGGCCAATACTGGGGCCAATACTGCTCAACACCTTCATTAACAACCTGGATGATGGGATAAAGTTTTATTAGCAAGTTTGCAGGCAACAGAATACTGTGAGGAGTGACTGATAAACCAGATGGTTGTGATGCCACTCAGAAGCGGGCCAAGAGGAATCTCAAGAAATTCAACAAGAGGAAATAGAGGAATCTCAAGAAATTCAACAAGGGGAAATAGAGACTCCTGCACCCGGGAAGGAATAATCCCAGGCACCGGTACATACTGAGGGCCCACTGGCAGGAAGATGGCTGTACAGAGGAGGACCTGAGGGTCCTGGTAGAAAGCAAGCTGATCATAAGCCAGCAACGCAAACTTATGGCAAAGGCAGTCAAAAGTATCCTGGGCTGCATGAGAAAGAGTCCTTCTGATGCATCCTTCCTCTCTTCTTAGCACTCAGTAAGGCCACATCTAGAGCAATGTGCCTGTATCTGGTCTCCCCAGTACAAGAGAGACATGGACTTGTTTGAGCAAGTCCAGCACAAGGCCACAAAGTTGCCTGGAGTATCACGGGGACCTGCAGCATCTTTCATAGTATCAGGGGCTGTGCAAGCTGGTACCATTCAGCTTTGAGAAAAGGCGGCTCGGGGTACATTATGACTGTGTATAAAAACCTGACGGGAGGCAATGAAGATGAGAGCACCAGTCTTCTCTCACTTATCTGCTCACAAAAGGAGAAGAGAACAGGACTGGAGTTGAAAGGCAGTTGAGCAGTACAAGAGCAGCATGGGGTTTAGCTACTAGTACAGCTACAGATTTTGTGTATGACTTTGTTCATACCACACAGACAAAAGAGTAAAGCAACTGAAAACTTTTCTTTTCTAATCGCTTGCAAAGAGCATTGGAGTAACTGGTTTCTAAATTCTACATTCAACTTAATTATACAGGATATAAATGCTATGGGGTACAGTTAAAATGGATACATTTGGATGAGGAATAATATGGATGCTATAACGGAAGAGTTTTATATAGGAAAAGTTTAATCCCCTTCTTTATACATGTATTTTAATAACTAGTGAAGCTCTAATGAGGATTAGATTTAATTATTATGGAATAGTCTAAAGTAATTCAACACCTATTCACAAAGCCCCGGTTCACCAGCACTATTTTGTACCACAGGAAAAGCCAGACACTAAGATACTGCAAATGCCTGCACATCTAAATAGTTTCACATATTTGAATAGTTCCAATGACCTCAACACTTGCTGGATGGGAATCCAATAAGACTATCACAAATGAAATGATCTCTAATTCCTGTCTGTTGTGTAAATAATCTTCAAAAGAGGGATGGAGGGAAAATACACAAGAAAGTTATGGGGAACAATTCCAATCCTGTAAAAATTTAATAGTATATTAAAGCATCTTTTCCCATAAGGAAATATTTCTAACGTAAAAATAAGGAAGGTTGTCACTCTTTCTGTGAATGTCACTGAAACAAGTCTAAATAAATCTTTTCCCTTCAATTCATGGCAGAATCTGTCTCTGCTATTATCTGAACGAGAAGGGTGCAAGGTACTTAAAAGAAATGCCTGAGATAATAAAATCTGCAAATTACTGTCCTGACTGAAAAACATTTGAATTCCTTACATAGCACACATACTGTACAGAGCAAACATTTAATTGGATGAAAGAAACATTAGAAAAGTGTGACACTGTCTTTTAACTATATCCATTACTTTAACTGTATCCACACCAGCCATAAAAGTGAACTTTATGGAAATACTGCAGTAAGGCATGGGGTATGGAAAAGCTAGAGAAATCTAAATCTGTATCTATCCAACAGATCAGATATATTAGTATTCTTATTCTGGTGCAAGCACAGTAAAGGGAAACTGTCTGCATAAACCCATGATTTAAGCCATTTTCCTTCTGAAATCAGTGGTGTTTGTTTATGCAAGCATTACAAAGATTGACTGTTTACCCAAGTATTAATAAAGAATGATTGGCTTGAGCAATGATTTCAATATATAACAATGTATTATTACTTTATCTTAATTATAGAAAAAGCCGATTGCCTGAAGGTGGGTTGGTCAAACCAACATCGTGCCTCTGAAGACTATTACAGTCTCCCCAGAAACATAACTTTTACCAGGCTAAAAGCAGATGAATCTACCGAGAGCAGCATTTATAAGACAAAATAACCTATGTGCAACAGACATCTCATCTGTGCACATAAACCTGCAGATGCTTCCCGATTATACTGCAGGCTGAGATGACTTGCTACTGTATGGGAGAGGTTAATGCATTCCCTGAAGGCATGGGAATTGATCACAATATGCTTGCTTGTCTTGGTGCCTCTTTGTCTGTTTCCCTGCTACCAGACTATATAGCACTGTCATTGGACTCCTGTTAGCAAGATCCTGGGGGCAGGGAAGGGAGTGGCACCCCTGAAATAACTTGAAAACTACTTCTACTCTAATGCAATCTCAGCTATGTGCAGAAGAGTTAATCTAAAGCATTTACATAGCAAAGTCCACTCCTTCTTCCACCAATGACAGCAACTCCTTGAAGAAATCGACTAAGACCTATTTCAGGCTTTGGACTGCTGCTATTACCTTTAGAGCACCAAAGGTGCATGAGGGTAAGACTGCTATCACACTCACAGAAGCAGCATTTCTTTTCACATCCAATTTTCACAGGTGTAAAATATCCAACTAAGAGTCAAAAGCCACTGGCAGCCGTGCATGTAATCTGCAGAAAGAATGCAAACTGTACAACTCTTCCCAGGCCAGAAACAAGTATATCTGAAAAGCACTTACTATCAAAGCAGCTTTGTTTATATTTCAATCAAAAACAAGCTTGCTGAATATTTCACCTATATCCTTCTCTTTTGTCTGAGCACCCAGCTTGCTCTACTGACCCATTTGATCACCTCCCATCTACAAGAAGGGTTGCAGAGAGGATCCGGGAAACTACAGGCCTGTCAGTCTCACCTCAGTGCCAGGCAAAGTCATGGAACAGGTAATCTTGAGTGCTATCATGAAGCACATGCAAGAGAACCGGGTGATGAGGCCCAGTCAACATGGGTTTACAAAAGGTAGATCTTGCCAAACTAACCTGATTGCCTTCTATGACAAAATGACTCGACTACTGGATGGGGGAAAGGCTGTGGATGTAGTCTTCTTGGACTTAGTAAAGCCTTTGACATAGTTTCTCACAGCATTCTGCTTCAGAAACTATCTGCCTCTGACCTGGACGGGTGCATAGGGTAAATGCCTATGGAACCTTGCTTCTAATCTCTTCTTGTTTTCAGATGCAAGAATTTCATATTTATCTTAGGTATAACCATTCCCCTCTGACACTTAGCATTTTGGGTTTTTTTCTGCTTTTATTTAGGATAAATTTAAACTCAGCAGAACTGAACAACAGTAGCTAGCAAAATTAGTGTCCCAGTGTGACAGGTAAAATGCACATAACTGCTCACTTGAGACACTGCCTTATTGATATGCTTGTATTTGGTTAAAAGGAAAAAACAATAGTTTAAAAGGTCTAATTACACCTTAAGGAAACACTCAAGAATTAAAATAAGGTGTTCAGTGCATCTTTGCTCTGCAAAGGGATCTTAAGCTCTGGCAAAGGGATCTTAACAGGCTGGACCGCTGGGCTGAGGCCAATGGCATGAGGTTCAACAAGGCCAAATGCCGGGTCCTGCACTTGGGGCACAACAACCCTATGCAGTGCTACAGAATGGGGGAAGAGTGGCTGGAGAGCTGCACAGAAGAGAAGGACCTGGGAGTATTGGTTGATAGCCGACTGAACATGAGCCAGCAGTGTGCCCAGGTGGCCAAGAAGGCCAATGGCATCTTGGCTTGTATCAGAAATGGCGTGACCAGCAGGTCCAAGGAGGTTATTCTCCCTCTGTACTGTGTTCAGTTCTGGGCCCCACACCACAAAAAGGATGTTAAGGCTTTGGAGCGTGTCCAGAGAAGAACAACGAAGCTGGTGAGGGGACTGGAGAACAAGTCTTACGAGGAGCGGCTGAGAGAGCTGGGGTTGTTCAGCCTGGAGAAGAGGAGGCTGAGGGGTGACCGTATTACTCTCTACAACTACCTGAAAGGAGGTTGTGGAGAGGAGGGAACTGGCCTCTTCTCCCAAGTGACTGAGGACAGGACAAGGGGGAATGGCCTGAAGCTCCGCCAGGGGAGTTCAGGCTGGATATCAGAAAAAAATTATTCACAGAAAGAGTCATTGGGCACTGGAACAGGCTGTCCAGAGAGGTGGTCGAGTCACCTTCCCTGGAGGTGTTCAAGGAACGGGTTGATGAAGTGCTTAGGGACATGGTTTAAAGGAGTGTTAGGAACAGTTGGACTCAATGATCCAGTGGGTCCTTTCCAACCTGGTGATTCTATGAAAGGGCAAATACTTGTAAAAGTTGCAAGCTTCTTTCAGTTGGAAGCAGAAACTCCTGGACATGCCTAGGACATAGCTATATAAGACATAGCTTAACTTGTATTTTAATCCACTAAACCTTTTAAAACAAAGAAAAGGGAATACTTAAAAAAAATACACCAACAAACTCTAGAGTGGCTTAACCTACCCCATGGTCTGGATCCAAGGTGTATTACAAAGTCCCTTTTTTAATTTCTTGTAGCAGCTAAAGGGTAAATCACCTCACAGCTTTGGAGACAACAATCTAACAATGGCAGGGAAGAGAAAGGAGCCATCATTCCACTATCATACCTTGCATTTTAGCAGCTTCTCATACATTGCTGGTTTTGAAGTCCTTTTTGTGAAAAAGTGATAGCTAACCTGTGTTCCATGAGCTTATCATAGAATCTCAGAATGGTTTCGTTTGGAAAAGACCTTAAGATCGAGTCCAACCATCAATCCTGCCTTGCTAAGTCCACCACCAGACCCAAGTATGACATCTACTCTCTTTTAAACACCTCCAGGGATGGTGACTCAATCACCTCCCTGGGCAGCCTGTTCCAATGCTTGACAATCCCTTCAGTAAAGAAATTCCCCATAATATCCAGCCTAAATCTCCCTCGGCTCATCTTGAGGCCATTTCCCCTTGCCCTGTCACTGGCTACCAGGGAGAAGAGACCAACCCTCACCTTGCCACAACCTCCTTTCAGGTAGCTGTAGAGAGCATTAAGGTCTCTCCTCAGTTTCTGTTCTCCAGGCTAAACAGTGCCAGCTCCCTCGGCGACTCCTCATAAGGCTTGTGCTCTAAAACCCTCACCAGTTTCATTGCCCTTCTCTGGACATGCTCCAGCATCTCAACGTCTTTCTTGTAGTGAGCAGCCCAAAACTGAACACGGTATTCAAGGTGCGGCCTCACCAGCATCAAGTACAGGAGGATCACTTTCCTAGTCCTGCTGGCCACACTATTCCTAATGCAGGCCAGGATGCCATTGGCCTTCTCAGCCACCTGGGCTCATATTCAGCCAACTACCACTCAACGCCCCCAGGTCCTCCTCTTACAGGAAGCTCTCCAACCACTCCCCTCCAAGGTTGTAGCATTGCACTGGGTTGTTGTGATCCCTTCCGGCCCTTCTTGTAGATGGGGATCACATTTGAAAGCTTCCGGTCAACTGCAACCTCTCTGGTCAGCCAGGACTGCTGAAAAATGATGGAAACTAGTTTGGTAAGCACTTCTGCAAGCTCTCTCAGGACCCTTAGATGGATCTCATCTGGCCCCATAGACTTGTGTATATCTAGGTTACACAGCATCTCCTCATGGATTATAGGGGCTTCACTGTGCTTCCCATCCCTATCTTCCTGCTCAGGGGGCTGGGTACCCCGAGTACTACTGGTTTTCTTACTAAAGACTGAGGCAAAGAATGTGTTAAGTACCTCAGCCCTTTCTTCATACCTTGTCACTATGCTTCCCCCCACATCCAATAAAGGATGGAGATTCTCCTTGGTCCTCCTTTAGTTGCTAATGTATTTATAGAAACATTTTTAATTGTCTTTAACAGCAGTAGTCAGATTAATTTCTAGCTGGGCTTTGGCCTTTCTACTTTTTTTCCCCTGCACAGCCTCACAGCAATATTGTAGTCCTCTTGAGATGCCTGTCCCTTTTTCCAAAGACCATAAACTCTTCTTTTTTTCTGGTTCCAGCCAAAGCCCTCTGTTCAATCAGGTCTTCTCACCCGCTGGCTCATTTTTTGGCACACATGGATGGACCCCTCCTGTGCCGTTAGGATTTCCTTCTTGAAAATCATCCAGTTTTCCCAGACTCCTTTGCCCTTCAGGACTGCCTACCAAGTGACTCTGCCAACCAAGTCTGTTTAGGGACTGTTTAGGCCACAATCTGCCCGGTGGAAGTCCAAGGCAGCAGTTCTGCTGGTGCTCTTCCCCACTTCTCTAAGAATAGAAAACTCTATTTTCATTACTACTGTGCACAAGATGACCTCCAATTGTGACGTTCTCTGTTCACAAACAGCTGGTCCAGCAGAGCGCCTTCCATCATGGGTTCCTTCACTAGATGTGTCAGGGAGGTGACGCATGCTACTACGTAAAGCCAGAAACTCTGTAAACGGTGAATTCAGATTCGACTCCCTGGAAGAAGAGTCCCTCCAGCAGCTGAAAGATGACTAAGGACAGGACTGCATCAGTGAAAACCAGTGAAACTTTACAGAGCTCACAGGAAAGGCCAGAACTAAAACCCCTGCATACAGAGAAAGGAAAGCAAGAAAGAAAGGAGATAGCAAGATGGTCAACTAGAATCAGTTTACAAACTAACACCTTCCCAAGTCCATTAGCACTGTAAGGCTCTTATGGCGTAGGCATCTTCCCTTTCGTGCCTGTTTTTGCAAAGGCTAAGGAACCAAAATTAGTAAGAGAGACTGAAATAATGCTGAAACTTTCTCTTGCTTTCAGTCAGTCAAACTATTCACTTCACTGAAACTTTGACCTTTCATGCTTGCTGTATTCTGCTTTAAATTTCACAAATACAGTGAACCAAAATATTCCCCTCCACGAAACTTATCGACTCTGCTCCCACTATTCCTTCCTTTCCACAGAGCATGTGGACATCAATGAAAGACGCTTAAGATCTTGTCTTTTATCATTTCAGCTGCCAGGGAAGGGAATAACTTTTACTACCTCTTTTGCATAGCATATGCTATCTTTTGCAACACAAGTTGTTCCATCTCCCATTTGGGGCTAAACTTCCCCAAGCTGTTTCCACCATCATTTCTTAAGTCTTTCAATCAAAGAGCCCTGAGAACAGCAGCTAATTTACTGTACTATTGTTTCTTTTGGTTGAGAAGAGTTAAAACACAAGTAAGCTGACCTAAATCATACATACTGGAAGCAAAACCTTCAACAACCCCAGGCAGCAACCGAACACCTTCCTGTTCATTGTCCTCAAAAGCCCTTCACATTTCTGACACATTTGGAGGGTTTCTATTTTAGAAAACAGGTGTCTGTGGAGAAACTTTCCAAATAACTTGTAGACTGAGTTAATGATTGGTCCAGCGATCTGCCCCTCAAATCCTGCAGCAACCCAATGCTGAATCAGTACTTTGTTATTTGGCTCACCGTAGTCACCAAGTCTCCGCTGCCACAGAGCTCTGAGGAAGCATGAAAATCTGCAACATTTTCTACAAGTGTATGTTGTATGTAAACTGCATTTTATACTCTAAGATTAGTCAGCTATTTTACTGAGTATAGCAACAGAACCCCCACTTTTCCCAGTATTTCTTCAAAACTTCTAAAATACTAACACAGTTTTTATCTTATTTTCACTTTTCTTTTTTTTTGCTTTTTACTTCACCTTAGACAGTAAAAACAAAGACATACCCACTAGAACAGAAAGACTCTGTTTTGCTCAGATTATCTCCCCCTCCCTCAACTATTATCAATTCACAAGAAATTTGGAAATCTTTTAAATTTTCTTAAGAAAATCTTTGAGCTTAAAATAAGGGTTAATGCCCATATCAATCATTCTGCTCCAATGAACAACACTTATAACTACAAATGGGACAATATAAGCCCATCTTTAAGAATGGCTTGGTCAGCTTGAGGCCTACACCAACATAAATCTTATTTAAGATCAACATGAAATAATAAAAAAAGCATGTACCTGTGGTAGAACAAGACCTGGCAACAATACAGGCTGGGATCCAACTGGTAATTAGCAGTCCTGCTGAAAAGGATTAGGAGTGGCAGTGGGTATCAGGCTGAAGGAGCCTTTGCTCTCATCCCAAATAACGCATATTGAGATACAGCAGGAAGAACATGGCAAGCAGATCAAAGGAAAGTGGATATCACCCTTCTATATTTGATGATGGGAAAGCTTCACCTAGAATACTTAAGTCAGATTCTGACCACTAGCTCAGGAACATGAGAAACTGGAAGGGATCCAATGGAAGGCTACCAAGATGACACGGGGGCTTGCTGACAAACCCCATGATGACAATATGATGAAGCTGGGATTGTTTACTCTAGAGAAGAAAAGCAACCAGGTGGAGAATCTAAAAGCAGCCTAAAACTACTAGAAAACAGCCTGTACTCTACCAGAAGAGACAACAGAGTCAAATTCTTCTCAGTAGTGACAGATGAAAAGGTCCTGGGAAATTCTCACCAGCAATCAAAAGAGCTTTGTCACTATGGGCAGTGTGACAGTGAAAAGAGGTTAACACGGGCTGCGAGTAGAACCTCCATCAGAAGGGGTTTTCCTGACTCAGAAGAAGCAGGATCCAGTACTCATGATGGTCCCGAGTCACAGGTTGGACTACACCTCACCAAAGACACCTCCCAAACATCATTTCTATCTTCCTGTTGTAGTACTAATTTCCTCTCACAGAAGAGTCTAACACAGTTATTTCCAAAACTTTTTTAGTTGCACACCCAATCGATAAGAAATTTTTCAACACAACTGACAACCTAGGAAATATAACAGCAAATCTAGAGAGGTGGCAAAGTATTTCTCAGAGACATTTATTTGGTGGAAGAAACAATACATTCAACAAGTAAAACTCAAACTAATAATTAAAGGTAAGCTACACTGCAGTGCTGAAGGCTTCTAACTTCATGTGACTGTTCACTGCATTTAGAATTTAAAAAAAAAAACTATTCTTGCCTTATGCTTAAGGAGGGCTGTAAATAATCCATGATGCTCCTTGAGGAAATATCCTTGGAACAGCAGCAAGCTCTGGGTGAAGCAAAGCTGGCACTTTGCCTCCTCCGTGGGAGACTCTGGCCTGCTGGCAAGATGCATGACAAGAGTGGGTGCACACTGGAGCACATTCCTGAGTTCCCACAACTTCTAGCTCCCATAATGGCCCACAAAATCCCCTTGCCAATAATAAACAAACAAACAGAGCCTCTGAAGCTGTGCTCAGGGTCAGCTTATCTCCAGACAACCTAGGATCAGAGAATGAACTGCACTTATCTTCTGCCCCTGTCTGCACAGGGATAAATATCAAAAGGATGATTTACCAGACCCCACTTTCCCCCACCCACAGTCCCTATTCTGAAGATCTTACTATTCAGCTTCATAGCTCTTCCACTGACCGACACTTACATCATGTTACAGATGCTTGATATCATGCATTCATTAAAAAAAACCACCAAAATACAAATAACTCATATTTGTTGCATAGAATTTGCAACACAACATCTTCAAAGCAGTAAAATTCTTAGCCCACTTTTCTGAAGGACTTTCTTATATCAATTTGGTTTATATTCCCAAATAGTACCAGGAAAAAAAAAAAACCAAGAAACTTCCCCAGGGACTAAAGCCATCAGTTGCACACATCTTCTTATTTATTTTAAAAGATCTTGCAGATGCTCTGCTGTTGACTTTAAGCATAGCTTTGCTGTCTTAGGAATGCAAATCAGCTGTGGAGGCATCTGCTCAAGCCATTTGGGTCACATGCAAACTAAGATGTAAAATTTACTGAAGCACACTATTTGAGAGAGAGAGCCACTGTCAGTCAATAACGCATAAACAAGAGCACTACTATTCTGCCTTAAGTACAGCAGATCATCCCATGATGAACAAAAACAATCCAACAAAACAATCAGAATATAATCATTAATGTGCCGACATCAAGTTCTCAGAGCAAATTAGTGAAGTTACTTTAGAAACAGCGAATTCTATTCTTATTGTCTTTTATCTCATAATGGAATTTCAGATATTCATATTGCTGAATACAACAATTTTCATCGCATAATTTTAGAGGGGGAAAACACCACTAGGAATCAGAAGTGTACAAACTGGTAACTTCAAAATGAACAATACTTTTTCAGGCAGAATGCCCTGAAAGACAAAGTACTTTTCAAGAAAAGAGAGAGTAAAACACCTGCCCTGTGTTCCGAAGTTCATTAGCTATTAAAATTGCTTGAGATGTAGGAGATGCAGGTCTGAGTTGTCTATGCTGAACTGAAAAATGCAACTCATGTCTACTGACAGATCCACTGCAAAGCCAATGCAAAGGAGGCAAGGATGGGAGCACATGGGGCAAACTGGAGCAAATACTGCGTGAATGAAGAAGGGACTGAACTTAGGGCTGACTTGCTGGAAAAGCAAACACGAAGACTCATGAGTGAAATTTTCAGTATTGTGGCGTGATCCTGTCTACTCTTCTCAGGGTGTAAAAGGAGGAAAGAGGGAGTTTGAACTCCCTTTTTCCTGTCTCAATCCTGTTCTGGAGTGTCGCAAGCACCAGAGAGGTCTCAGTATGCAGCTTCTGATGTCTGAGGTGTACTTACCTAGCATGAGGAATAGAAGCAATCAAACTGATATTTGGACCTTCTACCAAAAGCCTGACTTTCATCCTGCTTTTCTACTGCCAGAAAAATTCTGCCTGAACATGACTCTCTCCAACCTATTCAGTTTTCCAGAGTCACTTGCCTGTAACAAACGTGTGAATCCAGCTCACTGCAGCCTGAATACCAAAATCGAGGGCTGCTTTTTAGTTTTGAGGTACTATACCTAAAACTTTTTGGTTTTGCAATCAGAAAAGGAGGAGATTTTTCAGAAGCTTCTTCTAATAATCTGGGACTGAACCAGGTAAAAATAAACTCAGTTCATTTTATTCTCAGTATCGTGTAACAGGACTGAGAAGTAATGTTGTTAGTTGTTTTCTTCGTCTGTCTCTTAAGAATCGTGATTTATCAACTCTCCTTTTAAGGTTGCAGTCCTTACACAAGCATCTGCTGCTACTGACTGAATAGAAAAATTGTTTGTATTAGGGCCATAAGAACCAGGTTCTTTCAAGTATTGGTGCATCCTGCACATCATGCCATGCAACAACTGGCTGCTCTAAGACTGTGTTATATTTTGACAGAAATTTCAGATCTGCAGTGAGAAAGTGAAAATATTTCACATGCACTGCCTAAATTAGAAGAATTACTCTGCCGATACTATGGCACAATACATTGCTTTTCTCATTAAGCAAGAAAGCAGGAAAACTAAGCAATATTCCTCATTCAAGAGAGACTTACATTTACAAAGTCAGTTTATTTTTCACGCTTTTGAAAGGAAAATGAATGCTTCTGTAACATTGCATCCCTTGCTGAGATGGGGAAAGTGGGATTGAACAAATCAGCAATTATATATATATATATATATATCAGCCCTCATTTCTTCTATGTTGAAAAAAAAACAGCCACCACCTCAAAAAAAAAAAAAACCATCAGGAGTCTTCCTCAGCAGGAAAATAACTTCCTAAAGCTCATGATTCTTGCCTCATACCCTCTGCCACTCCACTAACAATCAGAGAAAAGCTCATGCTGACAAAATGCCTTGTCTACAAAGCTTCTCAGTTTTTCTGTGGACTCCAAATGTTGCTCCATAACCACGCAAGGTATAATTCTTCCTCCTACTTCTTTTCCACAGAGTTTGCAACCAACACAGACACACACCACATACTCCATGAACACCTTCCTCCACACATACCCATTACCCTGCACGAAGGAGCCCAGCAAGCTCCGACACTGTATCACCATAGCAGCTTGTTATTCACTTTATGGAGTCCCCACCTTCCCCCACTTCTCACACCCCAGACAAATGAACACAGACAGAGCGCAGATCCCATTTCACTGCCATGGCGTGCTGCTAGGAATGCAGCCCACAAGCTCCATAAAACAAGTTTTCAGACTAAGGAAAGCACAAAAAAGGGAGGAAGAGCAGGAAACCAAGAACCTACCTATGGAAGCCATCATGACAGAAGCTCTCTCATGAAGCATGGGCTGTACGAAATCTTTGTTCCTTCCTGCTGAGCCGGTCACGCCACATGCTGTCTGCAGCTCAGGGAAGCACAGCAGCCAGATGAGCTGCTCTGCCACGCAGAGGCTTGGGAAAAGCCATTTTCCTCATTCGCTAGCTCTAATGCCATCCACTCTCCCCTGCACGTTAAAGCTTCACAGCAAAGAGGATTCTAGTGTCTGCAGCGAAAGAAAACCAGGCTCATGCCCTCAATACAGCCACGCAGCTGAAGAGAGCCAGAATTAACTCCATCCAAGCAGAAAATAATTCCCCAATTGTTGTTGGGGTAGCTTTGCTGCTCGCTCTCCAGCCAGACTGCCCATTCAGTGCTCTGCTCTGCTGACTCCACCTCATTCCACTTTTTTCTTTCCTCACTCCCTCCCCAGCTCTCACTGTTTCCCCTCACACACTGCCCCCACATCTAATGCTCGATGCAGTGCAGCGCTTTCAGAAGCCGCAGGGATATTTCAAGGATAAAAAAATCACTGCCCTTCTCTGACTCCCCAGACAGAAGTTGTAGCATTTGGGAGGTTTTTGTTGTTTGGTTGGTTGTGGGTTGTTGGGTTTTTTTTTTTTCCTTTTAAACAGATGCCCAGTTCTCCCACATCACTTGACCTCACAGATCTTTTCTATTTGAGAGCTGCAGGACATGAAATTGAGAACCGACAGATAAGTGCTTTTTTAATATGAAGCAAAGCTCAACAGCTCTATAATGTCAAACAGGCTCAACATTTTCTGATACATTTAGCATGCAGACATCCGAATAAAGTTTGACTCATTTCCCAAGATTTCTTTCACAAAACACCACGTGCAACATCACGTGTTGCATTCTATCATTGTTCACGGCAGGCTTTATTCATGGGTCAGGAAGATGAGTGGAAACACTGCAGCGCCGTGATGTGCAGCATATTTCCTCCTCAGATTGTTCTTTCATGTCCCAGGATTTTCTGAAAGGATGACTGTAGGAAGTCACTTGATACAGGCAGAAACAAATATGATCTTTTAATGCTTCCCTGTAATGAATTAGTCAATTGCTTTCAAATTACTAACAGCATCATATTTGAATGCAGGTACTAAACCCTTTTGATAGCTTTAAAATATACAAATTAGCTTGATTATAGAGATAAGTACTGGCAAACTAATTAGAGTTATGCACTCTACCACAGACCAAAAGGTAAACTAAATCAAACTATTCCTTTATAAGAATATTCACTCCTAACAATTATTTTCTTCAGAGCAGCTGCTCTTATTAAACAACTTCATAATGGTTCCACTCAGGAGACACAAACAGCACAGATTAGTTGTTATATACAAAATGCTATCAGGTAAAAAATGATGGGCAACCCTTGCCACAGGGGCAGAACAGGTTATTAACACAGCAGCCCAGAACTGCCATCAGTTATTTTGATTAAGTCATTACACAATTATTCTTTCTCTTTGTCTTAGATGCTTCCTGGCAAAGAAAATTCAGTCAAATACAGTCTTTCAACTCCTATAAACAATAATTATTTGAGAAAATTGCTCTCCATAGAAAGCATTTTTGGCTCTACACAAGGAGCACTGTAATCACAAGAAACCTTTGTATGTCCCATTTCCTTCCCCATTTTCAGGTTTTGGAAGCTTTGCTTGTTCAGGTCCTTACATTTGCTGAATGAGAAGAGGACAAGGATGGCAACGTTTAACCAAGAAGATAACAGTGGTCTGAGATACAACACAAAAGCTGGGTTAAGAAAGAAAGTGTTCATTTCCAAAGTAATGTACAAATATAATCCAAGTACAGATGAGGTAATTAAAATCCCTAATATATTTGAGTTTCATCAACATTTTATGAAACTCACCCTTCATTAAGATCTCATTTTGCATGGAGCTTTCTAACAGAATTCAACTTAGTTATACTTAGGGGGCTGTTAAATGAAACCTCTTTGGCATGAAGACTTTTAATGACAACCAAAAGGTGCTTAACAGAAAAATTCATCTTCTGTTTGTCCTCTGTCACAAACTTGACTTTTCAACCAGGTAAGATGAGTTCCAGAGAAGAGAAAAAAAAAATCTGAAACTCTAAAAGCCAGGAGATATAAAGGGCCAGACCGAAATTGTATTGTAGACAAAAACATATAAATAAGAGTTAGGAAGAGGAGGGTGGTATTGGATTTAGGTGAGTAGTTTGTAAGATAATGCTATTCCAAAAAGAGAAGGTCTGTTATTTGGCAGGACTGGTCTCATGTCTGTGCCAGGCACAGCACAGAAACAAGGATCAGGTCTTCCATCCTCTGCCAGGTGGTATTATTTACACACATAGCAAGGCCTGTGTGCAGTTCTCCTAGGCAAAGTACACTAGATTCTATTTCATTAGAATCATCACACCGCAAGATCTATCCAGATAAAGTAGCTTAAAATGCAAGGCCTGAATTGTAACACGCATCTTTCTCCAACGGCAAACCTTGCAGGACAGTGGCTATGCCATGGCCCTCAGATGCAAATTCAGCAACTTGACAGTTTATGAAGGAATGGCACACATTTCCCTGCAAATTCCACAACTGACAGAAATGTGCAAGTCAATCTAAACTGATAGTGCATTTCAGATTTTGTCTATTAGGTGTATGGCTTCGTATAACTAAGGTGGAGAAAAGCACAGGCTATTTAAGTTTTCTTCTCTTATGTGAGAGTATAAACATGATGAGAATTATCAGAAGGGAAAGCAGCATCTTAAAAAATACAGAGCAATATGGACTTAGGACTGTACAATGAAATGGGACTGAATGTGTATTATCTCTTTGTCCTCACTCAACACTGGCAGGTCTGTAATTCTGAAAGTACACAATACTGTTGACAACACAGTAGACTAGACCTTCCCAGGCACTCAAACACAGAATAATTTTAAGACTTGCATTGTTTTGAAAAAGTGTGCTCACATCTGTACTTCAGTTTTTGGACCTTGCTCTCTAAAGCAGAGGCACATCTGCTTTAGACCATGATCAAAAGTTACAACACTGAAGGTTTTTATAAATACATTTTTCCTATGCAATAATTTGATTATGTAGACAACATTTTTTTGGCATTTACAACTTCAGGATTACACTGTTTATTTTATCACCTGAAATTTTAGGCATGATAAATTCTCATGGATATCAGTGAAGATAATGAAAAAATGTGTTCAGCACCTTTGGTAATGCTACCATCTTTTCAGCTAATAAGCTAATATTCCAAGTACAGTCACTTATCTTGAATACCAAATATTAGATAAACAAACAAACAAATAAATATTACCAGATAATGCTTTCTCTCAAGAGATGATGTCTTTGGGCTAGAACTACAGGAAGGATGTAATCTGCACAGTGCATAATTAAACTTTCAGATGTATTGCTGCTGAATGGAATTCAAAGCCTCAGGGCACAAGCCTAGATTTGCTAGATAATAGATGGGAAACATAAGCTTTGGAAGAATCGCGTTCTTTTGGTCATCTAAAGCTAGGTAGTAAACACTTCACAAGGGAGGGTTTATGTTACTGTAGAAAGCTAACAATTCCAGAGCAAAGGAATGTTCTTAAATGAGTTTCACACTCACAGACTTCAAGTAGTCTTAACAGAGTTAGTCCTTTATTCCCTATCCTTTTCAGACCTCTAAATCAGGCCACAGATTTGAATTCAAGTTTTCCTCCTGTGAGAAGCCTGCTCCACTGCTAGTCTACCTTGTATTAAACAGTAATGTAAATGAACGAAGCAAGAAAGAGAAATTTGGCTCAAAAGCATCACAGTTTTCAGGCTTTCATGGGAAAGTGTAGTCCAAGTCCTGCTGATAATCATGCAGGAGAGGTAGAGGACCTTGGATCTCACCCATGACATATGAATATTCTAATTAGCTATTAGATGTGCATGGAAAAAGTTCCTTCTCCTTCTCAACGTGATTTAGAAACTGTCTAAGATTTAGGTTCCCCCAGTGGTAAACAGAGAAGACAGTCATGCTTCTAAATGCCACTGGCTCTAACAGCACAGCTGTACAGCGATGTCAATACCTGAGTGATCTCGTATCATGGCACTGCATCAAAGTCACAATATTTACTTTGCTAGCTGCAATGTTGTTGCCCACTGAACTCGCAGCCCTCAGCACTGGGTGGTTGGGAGCAGGAGGAGGATTCCTCAGGCTTTAAAGTGCCAGAGCTGCAACCATCACTGCTAACACTGCCTTGCTTTGGTATTCTCTTTTGGCAACCCATGGACCCTTTCTTACCTGCTTTTCCTTTTAGAGTAACCCAACCTAAAGTCTCCAAAATTCATCAATTTCCTGAATGACATCTGAAAACAGTTCTTTGACATGCAGGTATTTATGAGTCTCTTAGCACATTTACTTGACAAGCTGACTATGGTGCTCAGCAATGATCCAAACAGACCGGTTGTATAGTATGCCCCCCGACAGAGCAAATATGAACTGGAATGAAATTTCAAGAACAAATATTGCATGCAGACGACATATTTTGAACATATTCAACATTCTCTATTTTGTTTTCTGATGCTTTCTTAAATTTTGTCCTGTTTTTCAAACACCCCTCATAACAAATACATTGCCAAAATATTTGTGGCAACTGAACACAGGCAGACAGACTTTTAAACTGTTAGGCTGTCATTTAGACACAGAAATAAATGGTAAGATAAAAACAAATTCTAAGCACAGCAGAAACATTTTCATTAACATTATAGCTTGCTGTTTCATACAGTGTTTGATCCTGATCTTATAATTTCAAGGGATGTAAGAGCAGTATGAGGTCCCTCTTACCTACATAGGTCTCAGCTTTCATTAAAATGCACAGTTTACACATACCTTACTACCAGCTAGTTTTATCTGTTCTGAATGTGTTATCTCCCAGCTGGGCATTAAATCAGTTTTCAGACAATTACAACCAACAGGCACCCTTCTAAAGCACTGAATGAAAGGTGGTAATAATACACTCTCTTTTGACAAAAGACTGAAGTGCTGAAATAAAAACAATGAAAAAAGAAAGCCACAACCTATATGTAATCTCAAGCTATTTTTAAAATACTCACACTGTTTTCCAGAAAAAAAAACATTTTGCTAATCTTCAGATACCATTTTGCTGTGACCAAGTGCAGAATGCATTTATGATCTAATGCATCCCATCCTGGGAAAGTAGAAGCTGCATCTGTTTTCTACCATTAATACAAAAAGGGGTTCCTGAATGCTCTGGAAGAAACAAGCCTTTTATTGACATCATTTATTCCAATTTTTGCATTAAACAGTTCTAACAAGATAAGCACAATATGAACTTTACTGTCATTTATGTAATGCAGCTTTCTGATATTGGTGTGTAAAACGTATACAAATGAAAGCTCAGCTTGGCTCTAGTAACTAAAGACATCTGAATGAATGTTCTCTTAACCTTCTTAGATATTTAAATAATTTTTTTGCCCTCTATCTTCAATGAAAAAAAAAAACAATAACAAGAAATCACAAAACTCCTCAGGCTTTTTGAAAGCAATAAAACTCACATGGCACAATTTATTCTTCTTATTAAAAAATCCTATCATTATATTAAGTTCTATTATAATTTTTATTTCCTAGAGTTTCCCATCTGGTCCACAAATCAATTTAAGGATCTCAATGACTATCTCATATCAAGAATATATCACCTGCAGCTGATATATATCATGTTCATAGCTGTTTTATAATCTTGCAGCAAAGAAGTTAATTTTCACCTAATTTATTCATGAAGCTTTCTGGACAAATACTTAAAACATCCTTGGAGCACTGACACAAACAGAGAATATTCAAAAAATCCAATGACAATAGCAGCACAAACTAGCACTAGTGTGATTGACACAGATTGCCTTTACATTGTTTTCCTTGAAATGCTACAGATGCAGTACTATTCAGACTTAATTTTATTTATACGTGATTTAGAGTTTGTTCTTTTAACAGCATTTGATGAAGGACTGAAAAAATCCCAAGAATCTATTCTGCCTTCTGTACTAGTTCTTCTTAACATACCTTCAACAGATCCCTCAGTCCCAGCTACAGCAACTCTACTCCTCCCCCAACTTCCTTCTTTTCTCCTCCAGCATGCACATGTAGTTTTTCCTCTCCAGGAATTTTCTCCCACTTTTCCCATTTCAAGTGCTAAGTCAGTGCCAAACCTTCTGGGAACGGAGGGGAAAAAAATTCAATGAACCTGTAGTGCCTCAGGGATCTTAAAGCTCCTTGAAGATAAAAAATGAGAAATTTCATATACCATTTTCAGAGCACGGATGGTGGAAGAGAGCAGAAGGTGAAAATAATTAGTCAGCAAACTGACTAATCCAAAGGGTATTAAGGGAATTGCGCGATTTTTCAAGACTTTTTGAGAACAGGCAATATGCAGACAATAAGGTTTAACTTTAAATTCAATACTTAAATCAGAAGCTTTAACTGTTTATTGTAAATGTGCGTTTGTTGGAGAAAATACCTATACAGTTAACTAAATTTAACAAAAAGAAGCATCACTTCATCTCTTTACAAAGAAAAGTATCAATGACAATCTTTCAGAATACACCACCAGTTTTGCAATATGGTAAACAGATAAAGGGAAAGAGCACCATAAAGGTCTTGGTGCAATTTACTAACCATAACAGCAAGTACCTTATGCAAAACTTCACTTTTACTAGAGAATAGCAATATACTAAAGTTGATATTCCAAAAGCTCAGTATCCATCACTTCATAAACACAACCACTTCTTAAAAGGAACTAGATAACCCTGAATTTCCTGACACACTGTTTTTTGTGTGCTTTCTGAGATGTCAGAAAAATGGTGGGCCACTACGAGTTACAGTAAAAACTTGGAAAAGTAAGTATATTCAGCGCATTTATTAGTAGTATATTTGTGTGCTTCAATTGATAAAAGTTGGCAGTGCACAATGAAAAATGAATTAACACAACACATCCTTCTATACAAATACTAAGCCTCTTGGAGTGTCATTTTGAAGTGGTGGTAAATCCTTAAATTGCCGACATGTATTTCTAAAACTATTTCAAATTATGAGTGTTCATTAGTGTCTCTCACAATTATTTTACAGTCAGCAGTGAAGCACTTAATCATACAAACACAGTAGACAGTACGCACAAAGTTCAGGTCCCACCCATGCAATTTTCTTTATAGTCTTGGGGTTTTTTTTCCCCACCTCAAATGTTTTGTTATGCAGGAAAACCATGCAGAAGCATTTTTTAATCTGCTGAAAGTGACACAAGGTTTGTGGGCATTCTGTCATGCATCATGACTAAATTCTACACTTGTGTTTCATCTGTTAAAAAGCAACTGTCTTACACACTCTTACTTTGGTGGCAGGCACTTCCACTACTGCAGCACAGCACAGCCACATGAGGCATCCAAAGCCACTGGTGATCAGACAGTATTTGAAGAGCTTAGAAGCATCTGCGACACAGGCTTTGAAGACAGAATCAAAGCCTTAAAATTGTGCACCAGTCAATATTATATCTGTCAAGAGATACAGTGAAGAGAGTTTCTAGTGGACTGTATTGCCAAGCATGCAAATGCTGCTGTTTTGTGTTGCTGTTGGTTCCATTTTTTTTCTCAGTTAATAACTTTTTCAAAAAAAGGCAATTGTTTCATTTTAAATTCAGTGTTACAAAAAAATGAGTCAAGATCAAACAAAGAATAGACAGACTGGATTAAAGTGAGGTGCCCCAAAAAAAAGATGAAGTCTAGTGGGTGGGTCTTCCTGAAGGAGAACCTACTAGCAGTTATTGACTTTAATGGTATTAGCATGACAGTAGACTTACAATGTGTAAGAGACTTTAAAGATGTCCTGAGCTAAAAACAGTAATACATGCAGTAGAACAGCACTTTCATCTCAAGATCTACCATTCCTTTAACACAGTTCAATATTTGACTTGAGGACAAAATTATTGGGTGAGAAAGTGGAGAACTTGTTTCTACATTTAGGGTCACCACCACTTGAATACTCATTTCCCAGTGAGAAAAGATAAATCAAATTTGCTACTTTAGGCAGAAAACTCCACGTAACTTTTCAGTAGTGTTTTAGTTGAAATGGCCTCCAAGAGGACTGTTAACTTTGCTTTTTAGAGAGACAGTCTTAGTTCTTGCATTTGCTTATCAACTAGCACTTTTCCCGCATGGAATGGAAAGTCATCCAGGAAACCCAAGAAAATAGTTCAATGTGAATACTTTCACAGAAGGTGAAAGACACCAGACAGTCTTTCCAAATCATCATGTGATTCATTCTCTAACACAATTTTAACATGGCAGGATATGGCTTAAGGCTTGTTCTGATTTGCAATCACAGCATTTCTGTCCAGATAGAAATCCTGCCAGAAGAGTGAGGATGGGAGGAACAGGAGATAGAGAGACTAGGTTCATTGACAATCTCTTTAACGGAATCTTTGAAGCCATCAGAAGCAATCTAACAATCCTCTCTGCCTTTTAAAAAAAACCAAAACCCAACAAAATCAAAAAAAAACAAGATAAATCTGCAGGATTATAGAGCAACTACACATGGAATTATGTACACGTGCACTAGATTATGCACTCTGCTAGTACTTAAAGTCAACATATTTTCTATGACTGTTTGTAGCACATGAATTTGTGTCGTGCTCAAAATCCTGCTCAACCTGAACCAAACCCTGCCTCTTGCAGAAGTTTAGCTCACAGGACTTTAAGAACATTTTATCATTAACTATTTTTGTCCTGGAAGCATCAGATTGAAAGGATTTTTTATTCTGTGATCAGATACAACATTGTCTACAATCTAAAATATATTAATGTTTCAGAATATTTCATCAAACTACAGAACCCAAAACCAACGCCAGGCAGTACACTTTAGACAATGAGTTTTCTTATGAAAATTCTGTAACAGGAATGGAATCTTTTGTCACCTTTAAAATGTCAGCCAAAGAAAACACATTTGTTTTGTCCCATTGCTTCTTCATCACATGCTATCTTCCACGAACTTGGCACTCCTCAGCTTTTTATATTCAGATATGTATTTTTGTATTCCTTACTATTCTGAATCAATGATATGTCAGAAGTTTTAATGAGTGGCTAAAATAAGTACAGAGCTTGTAAAGGTTTACATAGAACACGTAACATGGCTATATATAAAAATCAGTATTTATTTAGCTAGCTAAATGGATTAACCTCTAAATAATTTCATTCGTATCTGTAAGCAAGAAAATAAAGCTTCAATAAGTTAATCAGTGTGCAGTGGCAGATTACCTCCCAGGAAAATCTTAGACAAACTCAGTAAAGCTCAATTAAAGGTGATTACCAAACAGTTGTAGACACTTAAACTGTAGTTTAAGTATTGTTGTTAATATTGCTCACAAAAAGCAAGCATAGAGTACAAAGTATTTAGAGTTATTTTCAGTTTCAATTTGGTTCTTCTGTTACAACATATTTCAAATATTCAGATTTATAAGAATTAAACAAAATCATTGATTTATTCAGCACGCAAGATGGAACACTATTACCTTTGTTGTGAATTTGGATTACCAGACTGAAATCACTGTTAATAAACATTGCTTCCTTCTCCAGAGGTCAGACAAGATACAAAAATTACCAGGTCTGTGTTTGACAGACACATTAAGAACTGTATTCTAATTAACAGCATGAAGGGAATGAGGTCTGTGACAATAAAGGCTTGAATATACATCATCTCAAAACATCATGCAATAAAATTTTGTAAAAATTCTACTTTTACTGAGCTAAATGTGTCAATGAACATTAATCCGGGGAGGAAAAAGTTTGACACAGATCATAGTGCATTATAATGACTTCAGTGTTTACAACACTCAATAAAAGGCCCCTGAACACTTCTGACTATGCTTTAAGCATTCCACATGCTCCTTCTGGAAGACCTAATGAAGTTTACAAGGTCTGACACAAAAAGACAGACTGTGCCTGTCTTTTTATTTAATAAACTAAGAAAACCGACTACTATCACCTTCAAAATAGTTCCCTTCTGAGTTGACACACAGCTGCATATGACACTGTCAATGTCCAAAGCAATTCCAAAGAGGTTGTTGAAGATCTCCATCATTTTTGCTTTCACATCTATTGACAAAAAAATGGGTTCCTTTGAGCATTGACTTGATCTTTGGAAAGAGTCAGAAACTGCAAGGAGCCAAGTCCGGCAAATGGGGTGGGTGCTCAAGCACAGTGATGTTATTAGCCAAAAAAAACCACTTCACAGACAAAACTTTGTGGGCTGGAACACACTGATATTTTATGACCAAGGGTAAGAAAACATCTGTATTTGAACACACTTGTACTGAGTGAAACCAGAAAGTTGAACTTCGTCTAACTGTGACAGATTAGAACCATCTCTTTGTCTCCCCACTCCCACTCTTATTCCTAAGCTACAGGGTCAGCCTTGGGTTTTTTTTGTATTCAATCTTGTACATTGGTAGAATCCAAAGAGGAGAACTGAGTCCTTTCCTACTTGCTCCTGAAGCCTGCGGAGGCTTTGTGTGCATTAATAAATGGTATATTTAATTATAAATAAAAAACACCAGGTGTTCATTATAAGAATATTGTAGAGATAAGCACTGTATTTAGCCAGAAGATCAATATGTCAAGGTTAATTGCATAAAGGAAAAACATAACACAAGCCCTGACAATCTCCTGTGCAGTAAATACTCATTAATAGCCTCAATGTTTCAAACAAACCTCCACAAAACCAACAAAGTAAACAAAAGAACCAAAAAAAAACCCTCAAATGTAAATTCACAGCAGGAAAAAACAAAATGCACCTTTGTTTCCAGGAGGACTAAACTTAAGACAACCATCCACTGAAGTCAATGCCTCATGGTCTAAGCAAAGAAATTCACTTGTCTGGAGAAGTTCCATACCTATCTATTGCTTTGGACAGGGATACTTCATGTAAACAGTTAAGGAGAGGAGAGGAAGGCAGGTATAAATAAACATTGTATGAAAACATTTCATATTGTAGAAAAAGTATTCACACATCATAAACTGGGATTTTTTCCATCTCATTAATTTGTGTCACCTTTATTCCCTATAATACTAATCCTCCTGACACACAGAAAATATTTTCAGTTCAGAATCTTAACTTGTTTTAATCAAACAATTAAGCACTACCTTTCATTCTCCTTGCAACTCAGTGACTAGAAGAAACGATCATCTTGGAATAACAGTATGAAATTACAACAGTATAAAACTATAATCACTAACAAAATTTTACAGTAATAAGGTTATCTGTTAAGTTGTGGTTTTGTCTTCCAAGAGACTTTTTTAAACACTCATCACTACTGGGTGATGTAACAGAGTAAGCCTATGTTAGTCCAGTTGGGGAATTTAGGTTTACAATGGCTCCATCAAACAGAGTCTGGATGAGAAAAAACACGGAAATATGCCAGTGTCTAGTCTTGAAGAATTCCACAACAGCCTGAGAACAAAGATGATCTTTGACATCTCCTAGATAAGATGTAGCTCGGATATGTAGCCCAAGCTTTGGGCACTGTACTAAGGCTAAACTCCATGCCAGGTATGAAAAGGTATGAAAACACAAAGCCTTGCACATGCTTGAACACTCAGATTCCTCATACCAGCAGCAGTGCTACTATTCCACCATTTGCATTGTTTAAACTATGCCAGTCTATTTAGGCTGTACAGACTAGATGGAAAAACAGGACATCATGTCTTCTCTTTGTGAGTACAAGGATAAAGGATTATAGACAATCCTCCCTTGTGCCATGCATCCTTGATTTCTGCAAGACAGTGCCTGTGTATGACTGCAAGTTTTCTGCAAAGCTCTGTCTATGCTTTGGCCAGGGCTAAGGAAGGGGCAGCTCCTCGCATTCAGCCCGAGGGTGGTTAGCCAGAGTTCAGTCGCCTGGCAAAGAGCTTGCTACAGTTTTATTTGTTACTTCTGTATACAAGGGGACTTCAATTAGCTGTATACTGAGACAAAACCATCTTTATAAGCTACAAAATGGCCTACAAATAGTGCTTCTGTTCCTTCACTGATGTGTGGGACTCTCCCATGGGATATACAATAGCTATTGTGTTACTCAGAGAGCTGTATCTGTGTTCTATCTGGAGCCTGCTTTTTCATAGGGTATTTATAAAACTAACCAATTTATAGACTGCTCAAGTTTGTCTTCAGAAACAAGATATCTTTCAAAAGATAACTCAGAATTAACTCTGTGGGTGCTGTATCACTTGCAAGCTAAGTCAAATGAGGAAAAGGGCAATGAAGCCATGGCAGTAAGTGATCACTGGAGCTGCAGTGCTGGCATGACAATACTGCATGCCTGAATACAGACTGAGGAAGGTCAAACTTGCTTCCATCAGAGAAAGAACAAGGCTCTGGAAAGCAATCCTCCTCTTTCTAGCTGGCACACACAAGACGTCTTAAAAGAAAGATAGAAAGAAAGAGGAGTTAGAGCATGGCTAATGAAAGTCAGATACTGATAGATATGTAACACCACTGGACTGACTTTGCCTAACAAAGTGAAAATATTTCTAGGGCTACCAAGAGCACCATTCTATACAGGGTTTTGTCAGGCTTCAGTGAAGATAGTGCCCTTCACTTCAATAAGTAGTTTAAGAATCAGAATTAGATGCATTCAAGATATAAGGTAGACAGTTTATAATAAGAATAACCTACAAAATAACAGATAATTTTATCATTTTGTATACATAAAGATTGGATGCAATTGTAATCCTTGAATATAGAATACACAAAACCATGTAGTATTGTTCTTTTAAAACGTATACTTTTATACACTTCTAACACCACAGTAGTTCTCCTTTGATATGATAAGTGCTATCTACACTGAAAGCTATTCTCTACAAGGAAGCAGGAAGGAAATAAGACAGTAATATATCCAGATAATTGGTAGCCAGATGTTACAACATCCTCACTATTAACTTGGACTGCAGACAAGCAGTAAAGCTGAGATGCGAAACAAAATAATTTTGAATTCAAGAGTAATCTGAACTGAGAAAAAAAGTGGCAATCTCTTAATAGCAGAAACTAAGACTCCAAAGTCCATGACGCCAAAAGCTTCAATCTATTTAAAATCTCTGGAGAAGTCAGTATGTTTCCCAACTTCTACCAAAATAAAACACATAAAAGCATTTAAAAGAAGAGCAAGTCTAATAAAGAAAGTACTAAACATTGGGGTTATCAGAATTCTTGCAAAGTGCATACTGTTAGAGTCACCTTTGTTGCATGTCTCAACCATAAGAACAGCTATATTTCTGTTCCCTTCTGATTCTTGGACTCATTCAACAGACAAAAAACACAATGCTCCTGCTCTGGCCATTAATTAGGGTTGAGTAGCAAAACTAATGAAAAGATGTCTTCTTCTCTTCTTGCCCATGTCAAAAGACACAGAAACAAGTAAATACAGAAAAGAGATACTTAACGTAGATACAGGCGATAAATGAAGTAGAATAGTAAAGGGAAAAAGAGAAAAGGAAAAAAATATTTAAAGTAGGATTCTAATAATTGCCTCTGGCAATAGAAGTTTCTCTACTCTAGCGGGAAAGTTACACAACTAACATTTCTTAGAGGTGCTCGTTAATGGTGTATTGCATGTTTTCTAGCCGACCCACCTCATCCACCTATAACCCCAGAGTACATTATTTTTGCAGCTAAAAAGCCATAGGCAGCTGAGCACTTGATATGTAGGCACTGAGTACAACCTGCACATCACTTCTGAAGGAAAGGGAGAATTACGTGTTTTGGTCTAAGGAAGAGTATTTGTTTTCAGTGTCTCATTAACTGAGTATCTAAACTCAGCGTTTGAGAGATGACAGCCTTTGGAATTAAGCAGGAGAACCATCAACAAAATGGAGAAATACACTGAATGCCACTAAAGTTTCTAGGGCAAGTCCTAACTCTCAGCAACTGTGATGGAAACCATTTAACAATAAGGTGTTCAGTACACTAACTCAACATAAGCAACTTCCAACTGATTTGCTGAAGCTGCCCTCAGCAGCATATCTACAACCAATTGCTTAAGAACTAAGACAGTAAGGAGACCAGACCATAAAGAGACGTCTTGAACTGGGTAGAAGGTTGCTTTATTACTAAAGTAATTTTACTTTGCATTGGTGTTAGTTGCTTTTGATGACTAAGTCCGGAAAATTAAATGGGAAGGTTTTTTTAGCAAAATTAAACCCAGAACTCTAACTAGTATTGCATCAAAATCCACCATCAAATTTATTGGAAACTCTACAATCAAGATCTTACCACAGAAGCGAGACATAGCTTGAGCAATAAAACTACATATACAACAATTATGATCTGAACATCTCCTAATGCATACAATTTAAATGAATTTAAACGAATGTCCATAGTTTTTATTCAAGTTTTAAACAATTATGTTGGCTTCCTTTTATGTCCAGCGCTTTCCGATGCAGTCATGTGAAATATTGTTTTAAAACTTATTGTTCTAAAATAATTTCACCCAGAAAAGGTGACACTAACAACATGTTTACAACAGTTTTTTTTCAAAAAGGTAAGATCTCAATGAAGACTTCTTTATTAATACAATTCACAGCTAGATGACATTAAATCTTTAACCATGTAATAATCTATTACCAACTACCTTTTCATGCTTGCACATTACAAACTGCACTGGGGAAAAAAAACCCTCCCGAACATTAATTCTTTGATTAAGGATCTCCTTGACCTCAGCATAGCAACTGCCAAGCTCCACTGTCAGCTTAACTTGCCTGGCAAGACAGCAACATGGTTATCACCCCTCCTTCCTTCCTCAGATGCAGACAAAACCTACTAACAATCACAAGGAACTCAAGTCTCCTTACTGTACTATTTTGCCATTATCAAATATCTGCAGAGAGACTGTAGAACACTGAAACCATGCAAACATGTACAGAGACCAAAAGCAGGATAACCTCAAACACTGAATTGCATTTCCTCTTACTGCCATCACACAACAGCCCAATTACTCTAAAGTGGTTTTAGACACTGAACATGAACATGGGACTCCCTGCTGGCAATAACTAGCATTAAGTCTTTCTTTCTAAACTTTCATTATTTATTTTTTATGTACTGCTATGTATTTTTTAAGTACTGCTAAATTCAATTTCTGTGACTTGCACTTGAATGAATTCCACAGGTATAGTTCCTATTTACAAAGGATTAACAACTGTCATGCTAGTTATCTCCATACACCGTTCAGTTTGAAATTATTTAAGAACTAGGATATCTTACCAGGACTGGTTCTGTATGGCTGAGACAGGCTGCTGATCCTTTGGCTGGAAGGAATCTGCGGATGGTATAGTGGAGGTGTTTTCACTAGGAGAAAAGAAAAGTATAATTCCTCTTCAGTAACAGCTAAAATATTAATAGTACTATTGCAATAAAAGAAATAGAAGACATTTCCTTACCATATGATGTCTCTGGCGACAGCAGAAAAGCTGGTGTGCATAGGACAGCTTCATTTCCATTTTTCATTGGGAAGAAGATTCCCCCATCTATTTCATCTTGGTAGCATGCAACAGTCATCTAAAAAGGGCACAAAAAAGCAAAATTACAATGTGAAAAATCCCACTTAACCCTACAACACAGTGGGGCATTTTTCATCAGATTACAGAAGGTTCCATGTAATCCGATCTCTCAAGCAGAGAGATTTTTGGAACACTGAAAAAAATGTAAACACACAAAGAAGACAATAACAGGACACTGAATTGCATTTCCAACATAACTACAGTGGTTTCTTTTCCTTATTGCTATGATGGAACTGTCCAATTGCTTCATATTTATTTTGGACACTGAACATGAACATGGGAGTCCCTACCAGCCATTCACTTAAGTCTTTCCTGAAAAATTCTTCATTGTTTACCTTCTTGGTCTCCCCTACAGCAAACGATAATCCTGGATTTACAGCTTGGTCAGCAACAGGAGATTTCATCCATCCACACCTGTTATACGATGGCTGCCCAGGGACATCATTATCATACTGCCCAACACTTAATTTTCTGATCCTTCTCCCTGTTGCAATGTCATCTTGTGTACCTGTTGCTGAAAACAAATGGGTAAACTAATAAATAAAATTTTTTTTTTAAGTTAGAGCTGTTAAACCAAACTTCACTATCGTTCTTTCAGTGATTTTGTTCAAGGATGCTCATAAAATAACTGGTTTCATAACTGCTTTACAAAACCACACAGCTTGGGGGAAGGGGGTGGGGGAGAGAACCCAAACAGTTGTAGTTTTCCTTACTGACACATGTTGGAAAATATTTGCAGTATACCTTGTTCCAGAGGAGTGAAGCAGCATGTTTCTGCTGACACTCATTTTCAGAAGTTACTCCCAATGCCACTGGTAGAGCCTGCCAGCAGGGGGCGCGAAGGGCGGCCAAAAGGAAAACAGAATTCTCTTTCCATCTCCAACACACATCTGCTCTACACAGCAAACCCACTACTGCTTTCCAGGTCTGTATTTTCCCCAAAACCCACCTTTTTAGATAACACAAACCATAGCCCTTCCAAACCCACCTCACGGTACGGCTGCTGTTACACACGGTACTCACGCTTAAACAGAAAAAATAAGTATTAGATACACACAGGAGCTATAACCTTTTTGAGTCTGAGGAACAGAGCACAAAAGTAAGCTGAGCCAGGAGAACAAGCCAGGATATTCAAGGGCATAAAGCAGTACTTCTTCCCAAATCAAATATGTTTAAAAATATAAATTGTTCCAACAGTACCAGATTTTGTTTCATCTAATCCATCTAAACATGGTTCGCCAGTACATTAATCTCACAGGTTCGTAATTTCAGGTCTTCTCACCTTCACAGGACTAAACAGTAGTTGCAATTTCATAAAGACAATCTTCTAACACAATCAAAGACACTGAGCTTCACAATATTAAATAATACTGATATAAAAAAAACCCCACAACCTGAACAGTACATTTCTGAAGCTCAGTCAACCCTTTATTTTAAAGCACTTACCTTAGATAATGATCCAAACAGTCTCCCTTTCAAAGAAGTTTATAGAGGACCTCGCAGCTAGTTTTTTAAGGTCACTGGAATACTCATTACTGAAATCAAATCTAAACTAAAACACATTACCGTTTTGGAGCATGAGCTTCATCAGAGTCAAATGAAGCAAATGATAACTTCAACAAGTTTTAGATCAACCCTAAAAAACAGGTACTTTTTTCTGAGAAAATTTAAAGCCTCTGAAGCAGTCCAAGAATAATCTCATTGTATTATCTTTCTGAAAATTAACTTTCCTTGTCAACTATAAATTAGAAAAGTTATTCAACACTAGAAATAATATTTATCTGACCCTCCACATAAATTGTCTTTGGACAGCAATTCACTCACGTATTATCTATTACAAAGTATGAAGAAGCAGGTCACAGTCATATAAACAGTGATTAACAGGAACTTCTCTGCAATCAGTGATCTATGCATATCCTTTACTCCACAAGTGAAACAAGAAACTTAACCAAAGTCTAAGTTTTCAGACGCTACAGTTATTATCTCCACATTCCAGACATTGTCTTTCTCCATCAAGTCTCTTCACGCTGTCAAAGTACATTCAGTGAGCATTACAGCATCGGGAACTATCCCTGCACAACACTCTCAGGAACTTCCACTTCTACCTACTGTGGATAGTACCACCAGCACCTATGTTATCCCAGTCTCTCTGCAGAATGCATGTCCTGATTCATTACATATAATGAGTTGCATGCAAGATTGTCAAAATATGAAATATAAAAATTTATGTCAGAGAGTGAAAAGTGATGTGAAAAGTCTTGGTCTTCAGTGTCCCACTTGATTAAAATTCCCCACTAAGTGCCAGCAAGGTTTCAGTATTAATTCTGCCTTGTTTAGTTACACTAGCCTGAGAATACTATGCTACAAAAAAAAAAAACCCAAAGCAAAACAAACTAACTAAAAAACACCAAAATGAAAACACTCAAAATATTCAAAAGTGCCATGATGATGTAAGGCACATTCTGTTTCATAACCCAGTTTATTCAATTGTTATACAACTCTGCAGAAACTTCATAAACTTGGCTGCTAAGTAACAGTTAGTTGTGGCTACATATATTGACACAGCATACACAAAATAGTCACTGACTTGAGTTGAAAAATCAAAATATGGACTAGTTTTCAGATTCTGGCCTCAAAATGTCCATAGTAGCTACACAGCAAGAGTGATCCTACATTTTATAATTGGTGACTTGGGTTTAAAATAGTTTACAAATGCCTATTACAGAATCACAGAATCACAAGGTTGAAAAAGACCCATTAGATCATCGAGTCCAACCATTCCTAACACTCCCTAAACCATGTCCCTCAGCACTTCATCCACCCGTTCCTTTAACACCTCCAGGGAAGGCAACTCAACCACCTCCCTGGGCAGCCTGTTCCAGTACCCAATGACTCTTTCTGTGAAGAATTTTTTTCTGATATCCAACCTGAACCTCCCCTGATGGAGCTTCAGGCCATTCCCTCTTGTCCTGTCCCCTGTCACTTGGGAGAAGAGGCCAGCTCCCTCCTCTCCACAACCTCCTTTCAGGTAGTTGTAGAGAGTAATAAGGTCTCCCCTCAGCCTCCTCTTCTCCAGGCTAAACAACCCCAGCTCTCTCAGCCACTCCTTGTAAGACTTGTTCTCCAGACCCTTCACCAGCTTCGTTGCTCTTCTCTGGACACGCTCCAGAGCCTCAACATCCTTCTTGTGGTGAGGGGTCCAGAACTGAACACAGTATTCGAGGTGCGGTCTCACCAGTGCCGAGTACAGAGGGAGAATAACCTCCTTGGACCTGCTGGTGACCCCATTTCTGATACAAGCCAAGATGCCGTTGGCCTTCTTGGCCACCTGGGCACACTGCTGGCTCACGTTCAGTCGGCTGTCAACCAGCACCCCCAGGTCCTTCTCTTCCGTGCAGCTCTCCAGCCATTCTTCCCCCAGTCTGTAGCGCTGCATAGGGTTGTTGTGCCCCAAGTGCAGGACCCGGCATTTGGCCTTGTTAAACCTCATCCCATTGGTCTCGGCCCAGTGGTCCAGCCTGTTCAGATCCCTTTGCAGAGCCTTCCTACCCTCCAGCAGATCCACACTTCCTCCCAGCTTAGTGTCATCTGCAAACTTGCTGAGGGTGCACTCAATGCCTTCATCCAGGTCACTGATAAAGACATTGAACAGAGCTGGACCCAGTACTGAGCCCTGAGGAACTCCACTTGTAACTGGCCTCCAGCTGGAGTTAACTCCATTGACCACCACTCTCTGGGCCCGGCCATCCAACCAGTTTTCAACCCAGGAGAGTGTGCGCCTGTCCAGGCCAGAGGCTGACAGTTTCTGAAGCAGAATGCTGTGAGAAACTGTATCAAAGGCTTTACTGAAGTCCAAGAAGACTACATCCACAGCCTTTCCCCCATCCAGTAGTAGAGTCATTTTGTCATAGAAGGTGATCAGGTTAGTTTGGCAAGATCTGCCTTTTGTAAACCCATGTTGACTGGGCCTCATCACCCGGTTCTCTTGCATGTGCTTCATGATAGCACTCAAGATTACCTGTTCCATGACTTTCCCTGGCACTGAGGTGAGACTGACAGGTCTGTAGTTCCCCGGATCCTCTCTGCAACCCTATTATGAATGACTAAATAAATCCTTGTACAGCCAGAGAACTTACAAGGCCTGCTATAAGGCCTTCACGAAACCTATTCATCTGGCAATATGGATGAAACAACTTCCTACCTGTGACTATCAAGAGAATCCAGATTTTATAAATCAAGCAACATTACTGTATAGATTCTATAGCAGGCAGTGAGGTGGACTGAAAACTGGCTGAACGGCTTGGCTCAGAGGTGCTGATTGGAGGTGCCAAGTCCAGTTGGAGACTGGTAACTACTAGTGCACTCCAGGGGTCCATACTAGGTCCAGTCGCATTTAACATCATCATCAACATCAATGACCTGGATAACGAGGGAGAGAATCCTCAGCAAGTTGGCTGATGACACAAAATTGGGAGGAGTGCCTGACAGACCACAGGAGCATGCTGCCATCCAGCATGACCTCAACAGGCTGCAGAAATGGGCACACAAGAACCTCATGAACAAGGTTCAACAAGGAGAAGCGCGAAACCCTGTACCTCGTGAAGAATGACCCCATGTACCAGTATACACTGGGGACCACCCAGCTTCAAAGCAGCTTGTCAGAAGAGGACCTGGGGATCCTGCAGACACAAAGCTGAACGCGCGCCAGCAATGTGCCCTTGCAGCAGAAGAGTCTACCAGTATCCTGGGCTACATTAGATCAAGTATTGCCAGCAGCCTGAAGGAGGTGATCATTTTCCTCTACCCAGCACTGCTGAGGCCATACTTGGAGCACACACTCTGTCTAGTTCTGCATTCCCCAGCACAAGAGAGACATGGATGCACTGGAGAGAGTCTAGTGAAGGGTCATGAAGATGATGAAGGAACTAGAGCATCTCTCCTACAAGGACAGGCTAAGAAAGATGAGACACTTCCATCTGGAGAAGAGAACGTTCAGCAGGATCTCATTAAAGTCTATAAATACCTGAAGGGAGGGGTGCAAAGAGGACAGAGCCAGGCTCTTTTCTGTGGTATCCAGTGGCAGGACCAGAGGCAATGGGCACAAACTGAAACACAGTAACTTCCCTCTGAACATCAGGAAATGCATTTTCATTTCAATACGAGTGACCAAGCACTAGCATAAGTAGCTCAGAGAGGTTGTAGATTTCCCCTCCAATGAGATATCCAAAAACCATCTGGGCATGGCCAAAGCCCTGTCTGAGTGGATGGAGGAGAGGTATTGATCAGATGACCTTTAGAGGTCCCTTCCAACCTCTACCACTCTGTGACACAAAGTAAACCCTGTCTTCCAAAAGGTCCAACATCAACTTTCCTTTTTGTCTGCAAATGCTTCCAGACACAGTTTGAGTTAAGTATGATTTCAGATAGCAACAGACCCCTCTGCGCTTTACTTAACTGGCTTTAGCGAGCTGGCTGTGCTTATACGCAAGTGACGCAAAGGTGAACAAGGTGCTTGGCAAGTAGAGAAAAATGCTTTAAATCAGACCACCCTCTTATTTAACAGCTACAGTCTGGAATTTCAGATCAGATTTTCTGACACGTGATTTAACTGTACAATAAGTTTCTGTGCCCAGCTAGAAGAAGGTATGTATTTTAAATTTCATATTAAAATTAAATACAATTAAGTTTACATGTACTGCAGTTTATCTGCCAGACACACTGCTTTTTCTTAATTTATTGCACTGGGATGGAGTAATCTCATGAAACTGTACATAAAACATCTATGAATAGAACTGAATAGAAACCAGGTGAACAGAAAGCAGATATGTAGGACACAACCATGGGGATCTTGATTGTTGCCCTTGTGGCAAAAGTCCAATTGCATGCTGAACTGTAAAAGAAAGATAGTAGCCACCAGGTTAAAGAAAAGCAACCACTCCCCTCTATTCAGTATTTCGAAGGCCACTTCTGGAGCACAGTGTCCAGTTTTGGGTCCTGAAGAAAAACTGGACTGAATCCAGCAAAGTGTTACCGAAACCATCAGGGAGCAGAGCACAAAACATGAGGAGGCTGAGGAAACTGGCTTGCTTACTCGCAGCAACAGACATAAAATGCGCCCTCACTGCTGTCTTCAACTGCATAGAGGAGGGATTACAGAGATGCAGCCAGACTCTTATCAGAGATGCAAGGACAAGAGGCAACAGACAAGTTGCAGCAAGGAAAATTCTGACCATATGCAAGGAAAAAGAGCTGCACAAAATGAAGGGACAATCCCTGGAGCAGGTGTCTGGAAATGCTCTGAAACCTGCAACCTTGGAGGTTTTAAAAACTTCACTGGACACAATCATGGGCAACTTGATCTAACAAAGCCTGCTTTGAGCAGGAGGTTGGATCCAATGACCTCTTGAGGTTCCTTTCAACCTGAATCATACACTGATTGGGTAATGCTCAAATTAGAATAGAAAAGAATAGACTAGAAAACAAAAGAATAGAAAGGGAAAGAATAGAAAAGGAAAGGGAAAAGAATATTTTAGCAGGAAGGGACCTACAATGATCCTGCTGCCTGACAACTTCAGGACTGACCAAAAGCCAAAGCATTTTCTGAAAGGCACTGTCCAAATGCTCTTAAACAGTGACGGGACTAGGGCACCAACCGCCTCTCCAGGGTTTGATCACCCGCTCACTAAAGAACTGCTTCCTAATGTCAAGTTTGAACTTCCCCTGACACAGCTTTGAGCCATTACCACCCACCCTGGCACTGGTACCAGGGAACAGAAATTAGTACCTCCCTCTCCACTTCCCCTCCTCAGGAAGCTGTAGAAAGCAATGAGGTCGCTCCTCAGCCTCCTTCTGTCCAAAGTAGATAACCCCAAAGTCCTTACCTGCTCCTCACAGGGCATTCCTTCCGGCCATTTCACCAGCTTTTTTGCCCTCCTCTGGACACAATCAAGGACCTTCACATTCACCAGAACTGCACACAATACTCAAGGTGAGGCCGCATCAACACTAAATACAGTAGTATAATGATACTGTAGAACAGCTTTATTTGAAAATAGTGCCTTCAATCAACTGTAGAGCAGTTTAGACAACACCAGATGATATATATCAAATCACCAAGAATTAACTTCAAACTGGAGCCATTAATTGTAATTTTTTCACATTTAAATGTAAGACCACATAAGACATTACTTAAGAGTATCTTTTGGAAATTGTAACAAAGATCTACATCAGCTTCAACGATTAAAGAAAATGTGTCAGATTATTAGATTTTATTTGTAGTTTTAAAATACAATGGGTGATCAAAGCTTTTGTATGGATGATGGTTTGTTTTTCTAAATCAAAAGGTGCTACCAAGCTTTGAACCTAATACTATTACGTGAAATTTCACACTGGCCTTAAGTTTGAAAAATTGTGTCGTACTGAAAATCTGGAAAGTAAGAATTATTGCCATCAAAAGGGAACAAATAGATTATTCAGGTTTTACAAGATACTAATCTTAAAAGCTCTGTGCTGAAATTATCCGATAGGTTGCAAACATGATTATGGCATTGAAATATAACTGTCAGAAATTGTAAAAGTAATTTTAACCACTTCCATCATCAAAACCTGAGTAACAGTTAAGGTCACCTTCTATGGATAGAGCTTAAGCAATGTTTACTATTATTCCATAGACAGCTTCTCACTTGTTAACTTGATTTATTCCATGGTACGATTTTTGGAATGTTGAATTAATTTTAACATTATCCCTTTCACAAGGGACAAAATGCAGTATCTATACATTTAAGAAAGTCTGACAAGGATTCACACAAGCCACATGTACATAGTTTAAGAAAATTACACATGGTTTGAAGAATCAAAATGAAAACTTACTAGGATGTATGTTTAACTGATGAATCATCCAATTCAATTTAGCAGATATTGTAATTAAAAAACTAATACCCAGAACAAATAACATTCTGCAGACAGACAACTTGTAAATTGTTGCTGCATACAATCATGTCACACACAGAGGAGCATAAGGAGGAGCTGACAAAGCAAATGCACTTTAAGTGAGCTTCTCACCATATATTGAACCTGTGTAAAAAGAGGTTCTATAAGTTCAAGCCACAGACTGATAAAATTCAGGGTTCTCATAAGAAAGGCACAGTGAGAACGCCCACAGGGCTGTTTTTCTAGTGCTCCTATCACAGACCTCAGCATAATCATGAAGGCTGAAATAAGACTTTGGAGGGAATTATATTAGCATTGCAGAAATTCCAGATGCTACTGCCTGTACAGCAGTTTAAAAAGAGCTGCATAATACTGACTACCCATTACTGTGAAACACGAGGATTCAATACTTAACAATTCATTGAGGGGAAAAAAACCTCCTTAAGTTACCTTCCACCAGAGGAGACTTCAGGGACTGCCCCACATCATAAAGTGCTACCACAACACTATTTAAATCAAAAGTTATTTTTTCCTCTGGCATCATTTATCTTCTACAAAGTCTAACATTTTTGAAGAAGGCATTTAATGATCAAACTTTCAAGACAGCTTTATGCTTAAACCTCAGCAAATCTACTTTAAGAATTTAGAATCAGCTTTACAATCACTGTTACAAACTTCAAGGAAAAATAACACTTCAAAGACGGCTAGGCAAAACTCAAACATTGTTGTGGTGGAAAAAGGACAAGCGAACATATATACAGTTAAAAAAGATTCCTGATGCAACTGCTAACAAGAGTATCTTGTTATGCTTAAATTTTCTGATTCATAGCTCTATAGGAATACTGTTTCAAAGGGATTAATGAGACTAAAAGCCAACTGAGGTGCATCTGCGATATCTTCAGTGCCTTAATCTTTCTAAAATGTAGAAAGGAAGCATTATCGCAGCAAGAAAAATCTCTCTGTTCTTGAAAAAATACCCCATGTTTAGCAATGATTCACAAGCAAACTACTCCTTTGTCCCCCTATTTAGAACGGATAGTATATAGAAGCCCAAGCTCCTTATAACCGATTAATTTAACAAGCAAATGAAAAGGTCTAAACTCTACTCCAAATCCAAGCAGGCCACTAAACCTGCCCATGTAGGACACAATGCTTCACAGGTCTGGCCACTTTAGTTTCTTAGCCTTTTTACATTGTGCCAAGTATGGGCCACAAGCCTGTTGCAAAATACAAAGTGGTATCTCCAAACCCATACAGAGATCTCATAATGATGCTACACCCAGGCCCACATCCTGAAAGTCAGAGGACTGATAAAACTTTGTGGAGTAAGTACACGACAAATTAATTTAAAAATTACTGTGCTGCCAAATGTCACTAAAACGCCACTTTTAACTTCAGCTTAAAAATTAACTTAAATTAGTTTAGCTTAAAATAAATTTAGTTAAAACTCCAGTTTTAAAATCTTAGTTTTTAACTTCAGTTTAGCTAAAAACTCTATTTAAATTTACTGTTAACCACTGTAAAATTAACTCCAAGTCAGGCACCAAAATTTTCCTGTGCAATGGAAATTACAATAGGTTTAGTAGTGTATTATTAGGACATGGAAATAAGGCACACGATGATTTGGACAAGCTTTGTTCTCCTGTCACTTTACAACTTATTTCATATGGACTGGGTTTGCTCTCCCACACAATATCACAGAGTGAATGGGAACATCTGGAACAGCTCAATACTTCTAGAAGTTATTATTTAATAAAGTATGCAAAAAGGATTTGTTCCCCTCTCCTTTGTCTGCAGATACACTCCAGCATGATTTACGATACCGTCATTTGGACCATCTTCAAAGACTTATTTTCAATAGAGGAAAGATCTCTGAAGATGTTCCAGACAGTTGTAATCAGATGTTTAGCCACCTCATTTTTATTCATTTTTCAAAGATGGCTTTGCTTAATTCTCAATTCTTTACTGAGCTGATAGACTATATAAACTTCACACAAAATGTAAGGAAGGCTATGTGAACCATATCTTTGTGTTGTCCCCACCACCAAAGGATGTTTCAAGACGATATTTTCTAACACAATAACTCAAGCAAAGAAGAATTAGAATTAGCTGAGAGCAAGAATATAATTTTAACCCTATGGAAAACACCGTACGTCTCTTTGTCACGCTTGTCAATTGAGATGGACATATGTCTCTTGGTCACAGCAATGGAAATATGCTGTTCCCAAATGTGTTCATGTGCTTTGCTTTAGTTTGACAAAAATTCTTCAACTGCTTGTAACATTTTCTGATGGGGGGTGGATGAGACATGGGTGCCAGTAATGATAGGTCTTACTGACTATGGATAAAAACCTTTCTGTTCTCTGTTTGTTAACAGATTCTTGCTTTTACAGTTCTCTAGGTAGAAGCAAAATGTTGTTTTAGCTTTCCTTTTCTACTCAATAAGCATAAGTTTTGTAATAAGATGGCTAGTTTGAGGAAATAAGTCTTACAAAGGATGTTTAGTAGTATGCTGAGGTCATCTGTAACTAGGCACGAAAGAATGTGCATAGAGTGAAGTAAAGGTGGGACATAATGCTGCAGAAAAAAGCTTACATATGCATCAAAATTTACTCAGGCTGCAAAGTTTCCCGTTATCTAAAATTAAGAACTACTGCACTACTGTTTTACTAGTAAATGGCTGCTTCTTTTATTGCCAGAAACTCACCTCCATGTAACTCACCTCATGTAAAAGCAAAAAACTGGAAAGCCTTATTATACAGTGCACTGACTCACCTCTGATAAGTGACACATATACCACTGAATGAGAAACGAGATGCTGTTCTACATGGTTCATCCTAGCAAAACAAAATTCAAAGATCACTGTCCGCTTCTTTCTGCTGTCAAAACCACTGAGCACTTAACCCAAGAAGTTGTTTTGGATAAAACCCAGAACTCTGCTACGTGGGCAGTCAGTCATTTATGCCATACTAAGCTACAGCAAGGGTACGTGCATATAAAAACCTCTAGGAAGAAGACTGAAAGGAGAGATAGCTATCTGTCAATCAGTACAGAAACATACAAGCAAAGAAAGGTAGTAACGCACCATAATGTACAATCCAGCTGACACACACGATTTCATTCTTAAACTCATTCTTCCAGCTTTGCAGGGCACTGGTAACATGCACATGCCTTCTTAAGGCATTCACTTCCTGGATGCTCATGCAGGAAACCACAGAACCCCACTACCCTCTCATAACTCAACCATCAAGTTAAGCACACAACACAGCAAGTCAATCCCATTCATCTCCAGCACTGTTTGCTCCTTCTCACTCAGAGTACTCATTCATCCATTCAGCCTCACTCCAAGCCATTCAGCGCTGATTTGACAACTCCATCCATCAAAGGTCAATTCATTCTTCTGATATACTTGCTAGGTCAAGGACTGTTTAAAACACAGGGCAGAGAGCTCCCCCCAAAACCTGACTGGGTAAGACCAACCATTACTCACCAGTGAACAACTGCAGTTTCGATTATCTTTTACTCATGACTATTTCCTCATCTCTACACCAGCCAGCATTTATTTGGGCTATCAATTACACCTTCTGTGCTGCAGCAGTTTCAACGGCTAATTAATTGCCTTGGAGAACATCCTACTTATCCTCTTTCTGAGTCTGCTCCAAGCTAAGGTGAATGACATCCAGTAGACTTGTGCTCTGTAAACTCAAACTGGCCATGAATAACAACTTCTTACTGTTATTTTAAGGGATTATTTAGCTTATGCTATAAGTTTTTCTTTTCTTTCTAGTATAGCATGTTGACAGCCTTTCACTGCAAGTCCTGAGTACTTCAGCTTTACTGCATGCATGTGCATGTGCACAGTAATGAAGTCAGACTAAACTGATGCTTCGCTGTGGAGAAAAGGCAGTGTTGAAGTCTGAAGAGGAACTTTTCCCTGACATTATAGGTTAATTCATTCCCACACATGCAGGAACAGACTTTTGACTCTAACAAAGCACAATGACTTATATTTTCATGTGATAATTTTTTTTAACTGTTTAACACCTGCCATTTATCCCAGTGAGTACAGAGGATATTTCTTATTATTTATTAATCCTTGAGCTGAAGCACTAATTCTCAGTAGAAGTATGCAGACAACAGACTTTAAGGGCTTGGGTTTGTACCCTAAAACTCTAGAGCATTTGACAAACTTGTATCCCCTAAGGCCACTTTCTCTATCTCTCCTCACATACATATTGCATAGCTACAGTCCTCAAAGACAAGTGAGCTGTTAAGCATGTTTGAAAAAGGGAGGGAGCTACTAAAGAGTATTTCCTTGTTTCTCAAACTTTAGCTTGCTTCTCTTTTTCCCATCCCCAGTCAAAATTTACTAATTTTGCTGTTTCAATTTACCTACTCTATTTTCTCATACAACTGAGGCTCAGGAAGTGACAGGGCATCCTGCAAAAAGTACATTGCTTTTCCAGTGATCAGTTACCTACGTAGTGGAATAACATGATGTTTGGACTACACTTACGGATTTACTCCTTTGAGGTGCTATGCAGAGTCTGAAAGAACACAGCCGAACATCTGCATTTTATGCTCAGAACTATGACCATCATCTGGATTCAGACAAGATATGAAATTATACTCCTGCTACTTCCTTCTGACCATCCCAATTCACAATCTCCTTGCAGATAGAATGCTCCCTTTCCATCAGATGATGTGTTGAAGGAAAAATATTCCAGATCTTCCTCATTCTTAACATTCATTCAGTCAAACTGCTTGCAGTTTTGAAAAAGATGGTGCTTTAGACTGCAGAAATCTAAACAATGCTTCCCCACTCCACTCCTAATTAGGAGATGGAGGAAAGGAAAAGCACCCATTCAGTTTTGCTGCCTTTGATGAAATGAACAAGGATCACCACAAACAGATTTCAGCTGAGAATATCCAACACAGTTTTACTTAGCACCACATTTCAAAGAAACTACAAAGACTAAAAGATGCTAACAAATGTAAACAACATTGGCAGCATAAGACCTTGAAAAATGAGAGGCAAAATTAATTATTAGGGTTAATAATCTAAAGGAAATTTTCTTAACATAAATATCCTAAGTCACTAGAAATATGACTATAATAAGGTCCATAAATCTTGATGATGTAAGCCAAGACTACAGGCCAACACAAGTCTCCGGTAACCAGGATTACACACATTTTAGGCCCTCTGCAGTACTTTCACCCCAGATACAATTCATTCATTTATTTCGGGCCCTAAAAATTAAAGGGTAATCCTTTACTTGCCACCTTTCTCCTTAAGTCTCTAACGTCAATGAAAGGCTTTGTTAGAACTTCAACAGAACCTGACTCCATGGCAGTGAAAATGTGAATGGAGTAAGTACTACCTCCAAACAAAAACTTAAGAAAAGACTTAAAGACCCAAATACCAGTTGTTTCACTCCCTGAGTGTCCCTTAAATAATTAGCCTTTTTGACAGACAAAGGTATGCCCAGTATGATAAAAAATCATGCAGAAATCTATCATGAATTGGTAGAGCACAGAACTGTCTACAAAATGCTGGATGGCAGTCCTCCTGTAAGCTCTTGATTAAATGAAAGTGAGTTAGGGATCTAATCTATGTATATAAACACTGAAGGAGGGGTGCAAAGAACAGAGAGCTAGGCTCTCTTTTGTGGTGCCCAGTGACAGGACCAGAGGCAACGGACATGAACTGAAACACAGGGGGTTCTCTTCTGAACATCTGGAAACCACCTTTTTTTTTTTCTGGCATGGTTTGCCCAGACAGGGAGCTGCACACAGGAAACCTGGACGTGGTCCTGGACAACTGGCTCTACATATTCCTGCCTAAGCAAAGGGATTGGACCCGATGATCTCCAGAAGTCCTTTACAACTTCAACCACTCTGGGACTCTGTGATTTCAACAGGAATGTGGGTGTTGCTTCGAAGCAGAAACAGAGGGCATAGGGAAAAAAAAAATCAATTTCAGAAACAGAGGTGCTGCTGATAGCACTTGGCACTCGCATACCACTTTGAGCATACAAATTGTGTCCACCACCTTGCTTTCAGAGACTCTATGTCTATTAAATGCATCGAAGATGTCTTCTATTGACTTGAATTCAAAGTAGACTAGGAATCAGTATGCATAAAGATACTGTTTGAAGCTCATTACAATGTAAACGTCCTGTAAGGATGTTCAGTATTTCAAGAGGTAAGTTTAAAAAAATAACTAGAAAAAAAGCTCCATTTCCCTTGCTAAGAATGATGGAGACTGACAGGTCTTACAAGGGTACAACAGAAAGTGAAGGAGCTTCCTGACTCCTAAACTCTTTCGTCATTCACACTATGCTCTGTTGCACCTGCAAAATTACTCAGGATTCTAAATAGTGCCATTATATTCATATTTAATTCAAATTCATCACTATCTTTAAAACAAAACCTCTTCCAGAATATGACTCCAACACTCGTATTCCCACAAAGCTTTATTAGGGCAGGAAGTTTATCTGCTTTACCTGAATTTACACACGGAAAGGAACTGACAGAGACTCTTACTTTCTTTGGGACATGGCAAGAAACTGTGAGAAAAATTCAACCATCTCTTTTCAGACTTTAAACACAGAATTGTAAAAGATGGCTGATGCTAAATGACCCTTTTAATCCCTCCACTAGCTTTACTGTATACCGAAGAGAAATTTTTCTCTCCTGCTGGAAAAAAAAAAATCACATTTCCAATTTGTCCATCAGCTAATCATTCAGAAAAACTCAAGAGAATTATAAACTAATGAACTAAATCTCCTTTAAAAGCCACAAAACACATACGGAGTATTACAAACAAACAAACAAACAATGAAGCAGCTTTCATAATTTTACCATGGATATCTGGACTTCTTTAGTCCCCAGTTACGCTCCTAAATACAAAATTGTGAAGTTGCCTTCTCTACAAGAATAATCACCCTTGATCACATAGGCCTACACACTAATGAAAAACACACTAGTTTGGCACATCCAATTGAGCTTGAGCTGAAGCAGCTCACTTGTGTCCAGTGAGGCCACAGATGTGTTTTGGCACATTGGCTGATACTGAATCAAATCCTGGAGACACATGCAAGCCTTTCATTGTACCAAAACAGCATGTAGGAAGAGGGAGAAGAGGAAGAAAGAAGGGAGGGAAGGAAGGGAAGAGGATACATTCAAGGCCATGCTGGATTGGACATTGAGTAGCCTGGTGTAACAGGAAGTGTCCCTGCCCACAGCAGAGGCACTGGAACTAGACAATCTTTAAGGTCCCTTCCAACCCAAACCATTCTACGATTCCACCAGAGTAATTAGAACACATAGAATTTTCAAACCTGACATTAAGACCAGCAAGAAATTGTTTCCTGCAGATTTTAGCTACAGCATTCATAAAAGGTTTTGGTGCATTTACGCAGAGACAGACTATTCATCCCTTTGCAAAGCTGCTAGTTCTGGTAGTGTTACTTAGGCAATATAGTCAGCATGTGCTGTGCATTTCATTCCAACAGTTGATTTCTGCCATCATATTGGAGACAGAGATAACAAGCAAGCACTGTGACTTCTCAATTTTTAACCACAGAAAAGTTTCATAGAGAGTATGTTTCAAAATGCTTTACTGGCAAAGATTACATTTATGAAATTACTACATAGAAATTTAATGCCAGCAGCATTACACTAAATTTGAAGTTTGTCGCGGCTTTTTCTCCTACTTATAGTGGAAATCATAAAAAAACCCAAAAAAATAAAAAGCATATAATCAGAAATCATAAACCATTTCACTACAGATGCCTTCTAAAAATGTCTCAACATAGGAATTGTAGGAATTCTGCTCCCTTAGCATTTAAATTTGCAGCAGCAAAAAGTCCTATCTGATGTTCTATACAAACAAGAATTTGCTGAAGAGTACCTTTTCAAGCAAAAAACAAGTATCTGCAAAATTCATTTATGTTACATCAGTTTGATTCCATAATTTCTTGGATATGTAATGAGGGTATCAGAATTTGATAATCATCCTGAAAGTTTGCAGTCATGACCCGATGTCCTGCTATGCCATATGAAGAACACACAAGTGCTAGAAAAGCATTATATTCAGAAAGTATTACAACAGCTTACCATGCCAAGATGGCTTCCTGTTTGTGACCTCTAATTTGTCATGGAAGCCAGGACTCCTGCCAAGTCCTTCCACATCTACATCAAAGCTAGTGAATCCATTTATTTGATTTCTGTCCCTGGTGACAGTGTTAATGCGGGTCAGGATAGGTTCAAATGTAGGGTCTAACTCCAAGATTAGCCTGTTCAGTTGTTCAATGGATTGATCAATATCCAAAGTTGGAGAAGCTGGCAACTCCTCTGCGTTCTGTCCTAGATGTAGGACATTTGTGTCCTTCTGAGGCACTGGTCTTGACTTCAAACTCTCAGCACTGACATGTTCTGCAACTTCAGCAGCACCTGGCACGCTTCCTAGTCCCCTCTGCACAGCATCTCTGCTGCTGGAGCCACGTGTCGGGGTGTCTGGGACTCGAGACTGACTTTGGACACTGCCTGAATTCTCCACAGCATTATGAATGTCAACGCTCATTTCATTCTCTGGGGCAAAACCATATTGGTGAGCAGTGACCATCTGCTGCTGGTGTACCCAGGTCTGAGTAGAGTAGTTGCTCGAGCCATAGGCTTGAGGCTGGGGGGAGACAGAAGGATTCTGTTGTAATTGCTGAGTTGACTTTGGCTCAGTGCTTCCAAATGATCTCTCATAGAGGGGATCCACACCAATTCCCAGATCTGGGGCAAAAGCATTATTATGCTCTTCCAAAGTGTTACTTCCAAAGCCATCTGAAAGAAGTGAGTTCTGACTGCTTTTGTGGCAACTAAAGTTCCCTAGGTGGGCGGAGTGCTGCCCTTCTGAGGAAGACAAAGTCCCAATGCTGTCCACGCTGTGAAGGTCATGATTAGGCATTTCGTCATCCAGAATATCAGTCTCCCTATCCTTCAGTTTGGTATCTCCATTCATGTGAACTTGAGCTGGTACTATGTGGCGAGTCCCACTGTACTTGCTTCGATCATCAGTCATACCCTTGGCAATGCTGACAGAATCCTCCAGACCAAAGCCACTAAGAAGCTGGTCCAGTTCCGCCTTCTCTTGTGGGCTCAGACCTCGTTTGACTCCTGACACAAGGTGCTCCTCAGTCTTGTCTGTCCTGGTGGAAGCTGTCGAGTGTCCTGAATCACTGCTGGCAGACAGGGTATGATCGCTGTGATCAGAACTGCCAGTCACGGGAACACCCTGAGATACACCAGGGCTGCTACTGTCTGAAGAGCTCTTCTTTCTCACTTTTGCATATAGACTGCCATCAATGGGACCTTGGGTATGGAGCACTGTGGAGACATAAGTAACAAAGACATGGAGACAAGAGGACAAGCCGTTATATATGGGTTTTGACAGGTGTCATAACCACACAACATAAGTACTGCTAATACTAATGGTATTGTTCCTGCAAAACTCTGCAAATGCAGCATCAAACAATGGCATTACTTTCTTTCATTTTAGATTTCAATTCACATAAGTTTTCTTGATGGAAATATAACATGCCATTCAGAGCTCCAGATCAAATGCAATTCTCTCTTTTTATCCTGTTTCAAATGCATGACTCCACAAATTCTTCACAGTAAAGTGAAGAATTACACTATTACAGTGCTGGAAATTTGTGAGGCAGCTACCATGCGTTCCATTCAGAGTAAGAATGGTAGGAACCTTCCAGCAATACTTGCCTTGAACAGATATAATGCAATTACCAGTTCACCCATTTCTACTCGATGGTTTAACTACACTACAAAGAATGACTTACTTCTTTTCTGGGTGGTGCAACTTAAAAGAAGGCTGAGCTACAGTCCTTGTCACCTATATAAGGCATCTTCACAAAGGCATTCAAAAGGAAATGATACACACAGAAATTTCTACATGTGTGGAGGATCTGGTATGCATTTCATGTTTCAATTTTAAGACCAAAGCCATAACCACGTAAAAAAATCTGAATATAACTTTTTCCTCATCAATGACGGGAATAACCTAGCTTTATTTCTGATATCTGAGGTACTTGCACAACTAAACTTTATTAATAATCATTCAGAATAAATAAAGGCTAGAACTTTCTCTTCTGTTTAGAACATCTTCAAGAAAATACAACAATTTTACAGAAAAACACATTTATTACGTTTACCAAGGCTGAGTGATAAGAATAGACAAATTCCTGCTTCCAGTTGCATAAGCACAACCTAGCAAGCTTCTTCACCCAGAAGAAACTGCGTGAGCTAAGTTTTACCTTCTTACAGGGCTAAAGTATTCAAGTGGAGTGCTCCACTGAAGTGACTATATTGCTTTTGATCCCAGAACTGTTACTGGCATCCACGAACCCTGCTGCTTCAAGGCACATATCCTGTATTTTTTAACCTGATTAACTGATTTTCTTCTACGCGCCACCAGCCCATCCTAATTTCTTTTCAATAATCAAAAAAAAAAAGACTGTAAAACATACAGCAGAAAGTCAATAGAATCACAGGCTGGTGCCTAAAATCTCAGTCTCAGAATTGTCTCTTATATACATTTCTCTATATGTTTTATCACACACACAATATTTTATATATTATGCTTTACTGCTAACAGTAGTAGTTAAAACATCTCTTCCCTGTCATTCAGTTACGAACAATACTGGTAATGGATAAAACCACGGAAGACTGAATACAGTGATTTCCCTCTCAAACATTTTAAAAGCTTGAGAGTTTATTTGAATCCAGCTCAATTTATCCAAACCATTTTTGCCTCCCTCTGACACAGTCAGGGCTTTTTAAAGCTCTCCTTGACATTACAGGCCAAGGAAAAGAAACAAAGCCATGGGAAGCACATTCCTATGATCCTTTAAGAGGCTCGCTTGTTCATCTCCCACATAAATTATATAACTTAAATCAAACTGAGGTAGAGCCAGAGCTGAAAATTAACACAATTAATTCTGTTTCTTATGAAAAGCTTTAGCAGTAAGTATTTCTACAGTCCATGGTGCCAAGAAAGTGAATAGTTCTATTTTCAAAGGATTTAATGCTTATTTACCAAAACATTTATATTAAGCAGAATTTTCTGAATAACTTTTCCTATCTGTAGTTTGAGAATCGTTTGATAATAAGAAAATTAGAACACTGCAATTTAGGAAAAGACAGGTTTTTGTCACAGGAAACAAACAAACAAAAGAGTAGTCTACATCTGTGGCAGTTCCAGAATTAATAGAGCCCAATGCATTTCAACATCAACTCTACCACACGTTTTAAAAATATACTTGAAATTGCACCATAATCATGAAGCTTCTGAACTAGGAAGCTTTCCTAGGCAATACCATTATTCAGAATTTGTACCCACAATTGTAATGAATTCGTTGGTTTATAATGGCAAGAAAAGTACTTCAGTTAGAAAATGCCTTCATTACAGAACACACTGTCAAGTTTCCATCAGTTAAAATACTTACTCAGTGGAAGTTATATGATAGGTTTAACAGATTTGAGCTAATAATTAAAGGACAACTTTTTGAATTTTAAAGAGTAGGTAGTATTACTTGTTTGATGCTAATTTTTAAAATCAGCAAAAACGCCAAAATACTCCTTATCAGAACAAGTCACCAGGCTAGGGACAAAAAGAAAGCAACTCTCCTTGCCATATGTGACAGATGCATTCCACTCCCCCTTTCTTTAAACAAACCAGCAACAAAACTGTTTAGGTTCCAGAGGAGGTAAGGGCCTGCACACAGCCAGGCCAAGAACTCTGCTAAAAAACCCACAAGGAGCAGAGCGATACAGCTAACACCGATAAGTAGCCTCGTGCATAGCCTATTATAAGCAGTCTGACTATGAGTCAACCACTTTTATCCTACAAATATGACAGCCTAACTGAGCATTCTTTGAGCATTCCCCACAGGACAGCATGGCTTCATAGCAATCATCTGCCCTTGCAATAGGAAACCTCTCAAGGGTGTTCCTTAAAGCAATGAGATCCTTTACCAACCAACAGTCTCAGAGACTGTTCCTTTCACAGTGCATTTACACTTCAGTACAAACCTTGGACTTAAATCTACTTCAGGATTTGAAGATGTCTTTTTAGAAAATTTAAAAGCATCTTTTTCTGATAAATGGAGCAGTTAAAAGACTGTCTTTGAACTCTCAAATGATCCCACTGCAGGCTAAGCCAATTACTACTCAAATCCCAGTTTTAATATGATATATAGTTTGTAGTGAACAGTAAGAAGAGATTGTAAAAAGTTTCCCATTTCTCTGAAGAGTAAGCTTTAAATGTTAAGCATCAAGGAAGGGTGCAGCAACGTATCAGACAAGTAAATCAGATGAAAGGAAGAAAGATTTTGCTAGAGGAATTTTTCTCCCCTAACCAGTCATGTACATGAATGCAAGTGTCTGCAAACAGAGCTTTTACTTGAAAATACAGATTTCTACTATACTGAAGAATGGCATCTATAGTCTTTATAAGCCTGATTAATAGAAGGATACTACAAGAGTCTTTCTGGGACGTGTCATAGGGTTTGGCTCAGGATGGCACAACATAACATTTGGTAAACAGATGAGAAAGAATGAGACACTCAGCTAAACAAAAAATCCAACTGCTCCTGAGAAGTCTTGATATTTAAACTTGCAGGTCCTGATCATGAAAACACAGCTGATATTGCACATAACAGATTTAAAGTATTTCCAAATTTGCACAGTTGTAGGAAAGCATTCTCCAATTAATTTTTAGAGTTTTGTTATTTAATTATGAGAAGCAACTACATGTAACTGCCCAGTAAAGATTAAAAGCAAATCTGGTGTGTGATGCTGAACAGTGCTAGGAATTTAGTTTTACGTCACATTTGTCTAAGATTTGTCACTGCAAGTCCAGTGGAAAGAATACAACTTAGGTGAGGTAAAAAAATAAAAATTAACTCTACCTAGATTTTTTTCCCTCCTAACTTGGTTTAAAAGGAATATGAAAGGCTATATGAGGAAAAAATCTTAACTTTATTTTAAAATACAGCATTTCTGCAGGGGTGGAATAAATATACAGCATCACACACAGAGTCACCATTTACAGAGCACATGTAAACATCAGTGGTTTATCCAAACGTTACACTGGGCAGCCTGAGATATATGTTATTGAACCAGAGTAACACAGAGAATACTTAGACTTATTTTAAAAGGAAACAACCACCACAAATCAATCTCCAAAAGTTCAATGATACCATAGTACACAACATGAAAATAGTCAAAAGAAATAAAAGATCTAGATTTTTATTTATCTGTGTACATAAGTATAAACACTATTTTATATACAGACTAAATACATAAAAACTATGCATATATTGTTCTTTTTTTCATAAATCCAGGACAAATGAACTGTTCAAATATCATAAACCTTCAAAATAGAAGGTTTTGAAGTTATTGTTCTCATATTACATAACATCTTCATTTCATAGTCTACCTTCTTCTAAACTATAATTTTGCAATATTTCTGCACTAAAGACTTTTGGATTTCACTTCACTGTGGTCTTCATCTATGTTTTCCCTCTAAAAGTGAAAGTCATCCTTATAAACAAGGAACGTTTTTTCACCAAAGTTGAGAAAATATTCTAGCAGTGCAAAATTTTATTCTGTGCACCTTGCTAAGTAATGGTATTGCAGAGGCCTTATGCATTCGGTACCATCTCACTGCACGATTCTATCCCTGCTGTCATATTTACCGAGGAAGCAACAAATGTGGGAGTAACACAGCTGTCAAAAAAAAAAAAAACGGGAAGTTCACAACAGTGGAGACCTAAGTAAAGCTAGAATTCAGTTAACCAAAACTAAAGGGGCTCACCTTCTTTCGGCCTGACCATTCTTCCCAGGAGCTGTGCCAACTACCTGAATGACCCAGGTTCAAGCCTGACAGAATTCCCACACTGAATCTGAGTTACACACACACTCCAGTATCAGGAATTCTCTAATAAGCGAACGCCTCAGACCAAAGAATATGTGAGTATTTCCACTCCCATACCTGATATACAAAGAGCAATTTATATAAAAATTAGGAACTAAAATATCAACACATACCAAATTCAATGGCTTCCTTCCAAGCCTGTGTTTCCTGGCACTTCCCTCCTTGAAATCCAAACACCCAAGGGCAGGCTTGTGAGTTAGAGAAGTTTCAGTCTTGCAGCCTTTTGACTTGTCCCCACAGCTACCCCCTGTCCATTCACCACTTGTGAAAACACATACAAATGCAAGCCAGCTAGGTAAATACATATACCACAAATTCAACAAGAGCTCTTCTGACCCAGTCCACCTGAACAAAACGAAGGTTGCAAACACACAAAATTATGCACACTGTACCTTCATGTTGCGGCTGGAAGCATTACAGGATAGCTACACAACTCTTTTCAGCCTCAAAAATAAATATTCCTACCTTCAGGCAAACCTGGACAAGTCCAGAGCTGCGTTCCTTCAAAGTTAAATCTTTTTACGTCTGCTTGTCTTTTCCTTTCTACCTTCGTAACACACACAGGCCCTCATTCCTTGCAAACTCCTCCCACATAGTTCCTATAAAATCCATATAGACATACATGTGGTACGTATTTCCAGCTCTTGAACCACAACAAAGCTTCTTACCTCTTTACTAGGCACAATCAGGAACTTTCTGCAATAATCAATCATTGGCTCGTTTAAATCAACAGTCTCCTAAGGAAAACCTTGCAGAGGAAAGTCAGAGTTAGAGCAAACACCCCAGATTAGAAAGGTAAGAAATGTTTCTACTCCTGCTGTTTGAGCCACAGCTTCTGTTCCAGCTCCTGTAGGTAAACTGTCTTGCTGAAGAAGCATGAGACTTATACCAGCCAGAAAAAGCAAATGAAAATGTAAACACAGGGGAGGAGCCTGAGGGAACAATCGGGTTCAATGAAATTTGAACTCCTGGAGCCAAGTAAGAGTGGCAACATGTTGGCTGAAAATGTAATTCAGTCTACAAGCTAATTCCTTACAGTGGTTATTTTCACAGTCTGTTTCAACATCCAAATGAAGCAGAGTGAGCTACAGCTTCTAGATTACTTAGCCATACACTTATGGTTGCTTGCTTTTGATGTCTTCTTCCTAAAGCAAACAGCCTTTCTAAAATGTTCTTCCACACTGGACGGTCTCATCCACATCTTCAAAAATATGTACAATTATTGGAGTTCTCGGGCAAGAAAAGCTTTCTGGAAGTCCTGCAGCAACAACGCTTATTTTTATATAGCAGCTGCTATTCTCAAGCTCCCAACTCCAGCCAACTTTGACTCCCACTCTCTCTCTGGAATGAATCAGTTCAAACTAGGAGGAGCAAAGCTGTTAGTTCCTCCTTTGATAGCAGATATATCTCACCACATGGCAGCCTGCAAACTTTTTCTCTAAACATTATTAGAAATATACGGATGCATAACCATCAGACAGCCATGCCCTTAGACAATTCTATTTTAGGAACTGTCAACACATTAATGACTTAGTTGAACTAAGGATAAAAGTGGCTCCTGAATCCACTAAATAAATAAACTTCTTCCTTATAAAAGAGTCAGAAGTTAAGTTCAAATCTAATTCAGAAAGCACACACTTTTCTGTTCAAGTGTTGCTTTCTTGCAAATCAGTATAATGGCTGCACATGAAACCAGTCATGACTCTGATAAAAGACACAAACCGCACAACACAGTCTATGCCTGCAGTGCTTTCCCAGAGAACTAGCTCTCTCCTCTGGGACAATGCAGAATTGCTTATAAGCTGGCAACCTGTAGCATCTGCTTTGAAGATATTAAAAGAAGCAAAAAGGTATATTCAAAATTCTCAATGGAAACTGATGAGTTCTGCTTATGATGCAAAGTTCGTTTTGGTCTCGCCGCGTTCTGGTTCTCTAAGAAGAAAAACCCCAACTGTATACCTTGCTTCAATTATAGGCTTCTATTGCTCCTTCATAAACCTGCACTATACATGCACGCTGGTGATCCTGGAACATTAGCACTCACCGTGCTTGTACGCAGGTTGAGGCTCAACACTGACACCTGCATTAACTAGATTACCAGAAGAAACTTGGACAACGTAATAGCAGCTCTGCATAAATTAACTTATCCTATGGACAGTTTGCCTGCTATAGACTCAGATTACCATGCTGCTGAGATTTTGTTCTAGATAGCCTTAGTAGTGCTCCACACAGTCATTGCAAAAATGCTTTGGGAAACCAAGCAAGGTCTGCCTAACTACAGGTTAACCTAACTCAACCATTTTTGCTCACACATACACTGTTATCAGTTCCAGGCTTTCTGGGACATATCACCCTTTGCAGTACTGGGTTCTTCTGGCTGCACAGACATTCCCAGACCTGAGGGCTATCAGATTACTGGGTGTGTCAGTGTGGTTCAGTTCAGGCATGGAATGTTTAAATTCTGAAAGAATTCCTGACTGTTGCAAGTACAGATGATACCTAGGCTGGTGTAAAGCAGCAGGGAAGGCTCAGGCAAATGAACTGATCAAAAGCCTTAGGAAAAATATATGGATCAGCATTGTGAATCTGCATCATATTAGACCTTCGTATTGCCCAAGCTTTCTACAATTTGGAGACCTAATACTACATTTAGTGCAACTCTCCAAATGTGATATATAAAAAAGCAGATGATGATTTGGTAAATTGGTCAAAGGACACAAGATCAATTCCTGATTCATCAATATTCATCTGGAAATCCTTTAATACATTTTCAGAGAGTTTTTAGAGAATAGGATAACAGCATGTACTGCAAAAGAGGAAAAAGGTCATCATCTACCACTGTTTTTCCTTCCTCTGACTACTATCCAAGGCATCCAAGGAAGTGCTGATGTTCATACATGCATTCCATTTTAAAGAACTAGTTTTCCAACATGGAACAGCAATAGCTTGGTCACCAGAAAGGTATTTGGTTTGCTATGCTTCTCAAGTGCCTGGCTAACAGAAAAATAAAGGAGGCTGAAGAAAACAAGGCACGTATCACGAAAAAGTGAACAAATGCTATGAAAAGAAACCAACTCAGGGTGTTTCTGTTAGCAAAATACTAACAAGCAGGACCCTAAAGGTCATATGACATTCTTAAAACATCAATCTTTGAGAAGTAAAGGAGAGAGTATCCAAGACCCTACAGAATCTTCATGCTGCGCAAACACTAACATGTATTTCTTGGACTGCTGGGCCGAGACCAATGGCATGAGGTTTAACAAGGCCAAATGCTGGGTCCTGCACTTGGGGCACAACAACCCTGTGCAGTGCTACAGACTGGGAGAAGAGTGGCTGGAGAGCTTGCACAGAGGAGAAGGACCTGGCGGTAATGGTTGACAGCCGACTGAACATGAGCCAGCAGTGTGCCCAGGTGGCCAAGAAGGCCAGTGGCATCTTGGCTTGCATCAGAAACGGTGTGACCAGCAGGTCCAGGGAGGTTATTCTCCCTCTGTACTCGGCACTGGTGAGACCGCACCTCGAATACTGTGTTCAGTTCTGGACCCCTCACCACAAGAAGGATGTTGAGGCTCTGAAGCGTGTCCAGAGAAAAGCAACAAAGCTCGTGAGGGGGCTGGAGAACAAGTCCTATGAGGAGCGGCTGAGAGAGCTGGGGTTGTTTAGCCTGGAGAAGAGGAGGCTGAGGGGACACCTTATTACTCTCTACAACTACCTGAAAGGAGGTTGTGGAGAGGAGGGAGCTGGCCTCTTCTCTCAAGTGACTGAGGACAGGACAAGGGGGAATGGCCTGAAGCTCCGCCAGGGGAGATTCAGGCTGGATATCAGAAAAAAATTCTTCACGGAAAGAGTCATCGGGCACTGGAACAGGCTGCCAGGGAGGTGGTCGAGTCGTGTTCCCTGGAGGTGTTTAAGGAACAGGTAGATGAAGTGCTTAGGGATATGGTTTAAGGGAGTGTTAGGAATGGTTGGACTCAATGATCCAGTGGGTTCTTTTCCAACCTGGTGATTCTATGATTCTGTGATCTTAAGAGATACTCTTTAAAATAAGCCAAAAAGAGTCACTTTGAGAGAATAAATCCTTTGAAAGTCTGGCTCTGGCTGCATTTAACTGTTGGCTCCTAACTGACCTATCCAAGATACTCTAATATTTTGGGGGTTTTGTTAACAAAAAAAAGAAAAAACAAAAAAAACTTTTATCCCAGAACACGAAACTAAAAGATTACAGTCCAGAGCAATTTTATCTAAAAGAGCACAGTCTTCTAAAAACCTGAGTGAGCTTAGATCTACACCCTAACATGTTGGCTATAAAAATATTTAAGCCACAGTACTCTCACCATAAGTTTTAAAGAGGAAGAAAATCACCTATTGCTGCACAAGCAAAAATGAAACCTTGTAATCCCATATTTGCATTCAATATTAATGACACACAAATGAAAACACTTTATATTAATTTATCTCCAATTCACTGTCAGTATCATGATTAAGAATAATCAGATTTAAGCTATGTATATATATAAAAACTAAAAAAAGAAACCTCAAGAAATGGAAGGCATAAGTTTCCTCAGAGAAAATCAATGTAAGGCAGACAGTCCACGGCTTTCCAGATACTGTTTCAAGCTGGCAGCATTTTAAAAGGTAAATTTTCTATTTTTTATAGATGTTTCTATTTTTGCTGTCAAATAAGAAGCGGGGAAATTGTTGCAGGACACTTTCATCCCTGTCTCCTAACAATTCTCTCTTTGTCTCAAAGAATACTGCATCCGGCTGGTGACTGAAAGCTGGAATTACCATTTGTTCATTACTAATTTATTCTTCAGCTTCATTCACCAGAAATGGCATCAAACTTGCGGTTTTCTTTAGTAGGCATCTGCATTCCTTTTCAGATACCAAAGCCAAGGAGTTTTGCCTCAGCCCTTGAGTTTTGCAATACTGAAGAGGCCCTCTGGGAAAAGAAGTGTTTAACTACATGAGAGGGCACCTCCCTACTGAATAGCTATTTACTTTGGGTTAAAGAGGAGAAAAAATTTCAATAAAAGTCAAGCATCCCATCTAATCACATGATGTCTGTGCATACCAGAATGTTGGTTATTGCCTACCTGGAGATACTTCTCTCAAATACTTTTCCCTTATGAGAAGAAAAATGCGAGAACAAACCCGTTTATAAATATTTGGCAATTTTTGCTAATTGGTGCCAATTACAGTCACAAAAGGCTAGAAAATTTGTAAAGCAACACTCTTGAGATACAGGAGTTTGGATTCATTCAGCCCTACTCTATTTGCCTTGTATTAAAAGCATCCTCTTGTTTCCAAAGTTGTTTCTTGTTTAATTATCAAACACTATTAAGCAACCAAACCCACTTTGCTAGGAAACAAACAGCGAGATTCTGTTGAGAAAGATACTTAAGTTCCTGCCTTGTAAAAACTTGCTGAAAGCCCTTCTCTTGTCATTTTAAGCAATTTCTAACATGTGCTCATTCTTTTCTTTCCTGTAGACCTGGCAGAAAAAAGACTGCAGTGTGATTTCATTGTTAAAATAAGTAAAATGTCTTAAAAAGGAACACCGAACAAGAACTAGGCGCATTTCTGTTGCAAATCCACTGAATTCAGTCTAAATAAACCAAATATTTTGGCCAACTATAACTTTTAATGCTTACCAGTTTTCCTTATTGAATAACCCAAACCAAAACAAACAAAAAAAAAGCCTGTATCTTGACTAACCTGCATACACAAATGGCAGCTCAGAATTCCATATACCTGAAGGAAGACTTTTTGATTCTTGTGATTCCAAATCCTATGTTTGATTGCATACTTTTAAATCAGCATATCGTAAGTGTCTGTACTAATGTACTGCTTATACAGGAAAGAAATTTAGAATTATAAACTAAATAACATCTCCAGTCTACTATGGAGGACTATTAGTGCAATATACAAAAGAGACTGCTCAAGGGAACTGAGGAGAAACACTATTTATGTGAAGAAATTAAAATCATTTATTGCTGTCAAAATTCCTACATTGTTAAGAATAAGGGATAAGGAACTAAACCCAGAGAGCAAACTGTCCAAAGCATAGCTATATTCAACACATACACAATCTTATTACTATCAAAGGGTTCATGATCATTTAAAAGGCAATTGCTTTTGTCTGCAATATTGTACCATGCCAACAAACCATGATACCTCAGGTTCATTTTTCTTTTATCATGCCCTTTCATGTTTTGTTCTTTTGAAAAAAAAGGCCAAATAGGAGTAGGATTTCAAAAGAGACATACTGCTTTCTTGTTCACTTCTAATTTTCCATTTTAACACACTGGCTTAGGAATAGCCATTCCATACACATGCACCTACAAAGTAAATCCTGTTCATTTCACAAAGCCGTGCTGGCCACCTTGATCTGGAATTTCAGAAGCATACGTATTTTAAATTAACAAAAAGGTGTGTAACTGTAATACAGAAAACATGCCACACTCACATTTCATTATTCCTACTGAAACTCCTGTGGGTAGCGAAGACCAATCCCTACAAAAGGCTAGGAGCTTAACTGAATGTGGAGTAGATTTGAAACAGGCACTTTGTATGAGATTTCCTTGCATCTTAAATGTACCATCACTGTTATGCACCACATCTCGTACTCTAATATCTCGGGTCAAGAAAACATTCTCTGCCTTCAGAACTGTAGCTAAAGGCCTCAGACACAGAATCACAGAATCACCAGGTTGGAAAGGACCCATTGGATCATTGAGTCCAACCATTCCTAACACTCCCTAAACCATGTCCCTCAGCACTTCATCCACCCATTCCTTAAACACCTCCAGGGAACACGACTCGACCACCTCCCTGGGCAGCCTGTTCCAGTGCCCAATGACTCTTTCTGTGAAGAATTTTTTTCTGATATCCAACCTGAATCTCCCCTCGCGGAGCTTCAGGCCATGCCCTCTTGTCCTGTCACCTGTCACTTGGGAGAAGAGGCCAGCTCCCTCCTCTCCACAACCTCCTTTCAGGTAGTTGTAGAGAGTAATAAGGTCTCCCCTCAGCCTCCTCTTCTCCAGGCTAAACAACCCCAGCTCTCTCAGCCACTCCTCGTAAGACTTGTTCTCCAGACCCTTCACCAGCTTCGTTGCTCTTCTCTGGACACGCTCCAGAGCCTCAACATCCTTCTTGTGGTGAGGGGTCCAGAACTGAACACAGTATTCGAGGTGCGGTCTCACCAGTGCCGAGTACAGAGGGAGAATAACCTCCCTGGACCTGCTGGTCACACCGTTTCTGATGCAAGCCAAGATGCCACTGGCCTTCTTGGCCACCTGGGCACACTGCTGGCTCATGTTCAGTCGGCTGAACATGCACCCCCAGGTCCTTCTCTTCAACCAGCACCCCCAGGTCCTTCTCTTCCATGCAGCTCTCCAGCCATTCTTCCCCCAGTCTGTAGCGCTGCATAGGGTTGTTGTGCCCCAAGTGCAGGACCCAGCACTTGGCCATGTTAAACCTCATCCCATTGGTCTCGGCCCAGCCTGTTCAGATCCATTTGCAGAGCCTCCCTACCCTCCAGCAGATCCACACTTCCTCCCAGCTTAATGTAATCTGCAAACTTGCTGAGGGTGCACTCAATGCCTTCATCCAGGTCATTGATAAAGACAGTGAACAGGGCTGGACCCAGTACTGAGCCCTGAGGAACTCCACTTGTAACTGGCCTCCAGCTGGAGTTAACTCCATTTCCCACCACTCTCTGGGCCTGGCCATCCAACCAGTTTTCAACCCAGGAGAGTGTGCGCCTGTCCAGGCCAGAGGCTGACAGTTTCTGAAGCAGAATGCTGTGAGAAACTGTGTCAAAGGCTTTACCGAAGTCCAAGAAGACTACATCCACAGCCTTTCCCCCATCCAGTAGTCGAGTCATTTTGTCATAGAAGGTGATCAGGTTAGTTTGGCAAGATCTGCCCTTTATAAACCTATGTTGACTGGGCCTTATCACCCGTTTCTCTTGCATGTGCTTCATGACAGCACTCAAGATTACCTGTTCCATGACTTTCCCCGGCACTGAGGTGAGACTGACAGGCCTGTAGTTCCCCAGATCCTCTCTGCAACCCTTCTTGTAGATGGGCATAACATTAGCCAGCCTCCAGTCTAGTGGAACTTCCCCAGTCAGCCAGGACCGCTGGAAGATGACGGATAGGGGTTTGGAAAGGACATCCGCCAGCTCCTTCAATACTCTTGAGTGGACTCAAAGGCTTCTGACAAAGCTCACTTTCTGTTTGTGAAAACAGCCTCACCTGTTAGTAGTCTCTCATCTGTGGTGAGAATTAGGACACAATATATCTTTTTTAATGCAAGAGAACCATACTGAACTGCTATAATAAACAATAAGATAAGTCTGTACTGGTTTTTGTAAATCCTGTGTAAGAGAAGACCTAAGCAAGCTATGTTTACCTCAAGCAGTAGACTACGCCTACCTTTATGCTGAGTTCAGATTTCATCCTTAAGAGAAAAATCTAGCTCTCCCCTGCGTACGTACTTCAGCCCATCTCGATCTTTTGCCCAGCCTGTGCACAGACAAACACTCTCCCTCCAATTTGGATAACATCCTATGTCTCTTAAACATTTGATTGAAAAAGCAGTATCTGGATACACACCATGTTCTTATGGTATATTCTCTACCTTCAGCTCTAGTGAGTTCTCTGCAGATGCACAATAAACTTCCCAATATCTACGGTAACACATCATATTTACGTCATGTATCTCACACAAATTACATATAAAAGTCTATTAAAGTGGCATGTATGATTCCTGAACACCAGAAAAACAAGCTAATTGTACTTGTGAATGGTCTGTGATAAAGTTTTCTACAAGACATAAGCAGCATACAGTTCTCTATCTTCCAACAGTGTCCTGCCTACACGTTTATCTCTTCTTTGAACTTCCTGTACTTGTGTAGTTACCTATAATACAATGCATGAGGATGGGAAAGTCAAATCCATCTACCCAACCAATCTTGGCAGTTAAACAATATTTAATATCAATGTATTGCTTGCTGAGGGCTATTTACATACAAAGGAGGGGGGAAAGGATGGGGGCAGAAAAAGGAAGCAAATGATATGAAAACACCCTAGGTAGAAATTAAGACATCTTCTTCAGCCTAGATTCGGTTTCCCTGATGTTACTTCTTCCAAAAGACACTGCACGGCCTTAATCCAAAAATAAAAACTTTGGTGACTCCCTATAGAGGGCTCTACCTGGTCCATGTAACAGCACCAAATGACTGTTCTCTTCCCATCCTCTATTTTCCCCTAGTTTTCTGTAGACTGGATTATGTTGTAGATTAGGAAATACTCCTGTACAAGAGTGATGCAGTGGAAAAAAAGACAGGCTCCTAGTATGCCTTTACCCTTAACCCCCTCACCAATGTAATCATTAAATAGTCAATGCTGAATTCAGGTTCCAAAAATCAACGGAAAGTGAGCCTAGAGCAAGAAAAGTGAGCCAAGAGCTCTACCTCTCCCTCATTTCATAACAGGAGAGTTGTAAAGACAATAACTTTGGCATCCATTCAATACCTTCTCTCATGTATTTACTTGCAACATCAGGCTTGCACATGTACTGAGGTGTGCAGACACAGGTGTGACATTCTGAATCCTTATATGAAAACTAGATCCATTAAAAGCATAACATTCACTCAAACAAAGCATCAGGAAAGCATTCACACTGAAGTCAGAATCTGAAGGCAGCTACTGGAGACTCATCTTTTGCATGTACCAGCAAATTACAGAAGAAAACTCTAAGAAATAAAAGGGCAAATCAGAAAGAGGTAAATCCATTAGGGGAAACATGCAAATACCTACATCCTTTGCTGTTTGCACACCTCCTACAACACTCTAAATAATACACTAAGTACCAAAAGCTACAAACTCACTACATGATTTTGTTGTTCTTAAATTTCTATATTAGGGTTGAACTAGAAGATACAGAATAATAACAAAACTAAACCAAATTTACAAATGAAGTAACTCATATCAACCAGTTGTGCCTCAGTCCAATTCAGTGTATTAACAAGAATCTCTCTTAACCACTACGGCCTTCTTTCCATTAGAGCCACTAAAGCTAAACAGGGAAGGGTAGACAGCTACTTAACACATCTGTGAAGCGGCATTAGGTTTAAGGAAACGAGGTCTCCTTCCTCCCTTTCAAATACTTTGGCACAGTTGCAAAAGGTTTTGCCTTGGTCCATGCGATCAAATTACTCACCTTCCCCATCAGGGTTCGTATTTTCATAGGAATCCCAGCGTATCAGCGGGTCTGAGATATTGTAATCAACTATCACTCCACGGTCATTCTGAAGGTGTTCACATCCTAGAAAATAAACATCTGTTTGAGACCAAAAAGTATCACAGCCACGTTTATATTGATACATACACACAAGTATGTGGCGTTCTGACAGAACTCTGTTCCTGAAAATGCAATACCTCATTCTGAAATGTAAGAAGCAGCAATAGGGGAAGAAAGGTTATATAAACCATCTAAAAACAAACAACCAACCTTGGTTTATGTCGCATTACAGAAAGTACAAGCAGAGAACTTTATCTTGGCCTTCTTGATTATGATGTGCTTCTGATAACTTGAATAAGCCCCAAAACACAACTAGCATAGATGATCTACTCAGCCTTATAGGCAAGGACAATAAAACAAATGGCTTTTCAGAATGAGACCACAAGTATCTATGAAGAGACAGTAGGAATGATAAAATAAGACTTTATTGGAGATTGTTATTCTGATATCAGAACAATTTATCACTAAAGATGAACAGGGAAAGCTGAAAACTGCCATTCTGTATCCCTGGCACTTCGCCCAAGGCACCAGCTAGGTTGTTTCATCTGTTCTCCAGCCTTCTGGCAGAAACTGAGATTGAGTGGCTTGTCTTCAATGTTTGCTGTGTTTAAGTACCTTCTGCCTAACATACCTGTAATTTTCAGCAGTAAACCACCTTTTTGTGCTCTTAATGAGGCATAAGATAGTATTCAGCTTTTAAATGTATACCAGGAGGAATTTAGGTGCAGTCCAGTGCATGAAAATCAAAGCACAGCCATCAAGAACTCACGACCTTGGACTTGGCTTTGACACTGATACAAATAAAATTGGCTTTCTGCTTTGCTCCTCTATCTACATCAGGGAATGAAGAAATCCTGAGTTATCAACTCATCAGTTGTGTCTGGAGAGCAAGTCCTACTGTAAAATACTCTACAGCAGCAGAGTTATGCACATGCTGTGACTTTCAAACAAGGACAGTTAAAATCTAAATCGTAAGAATAACATGGACCTGTATCTTCATATGTAGGCAGAAAAAAAGTCTTCTGTAGAGAATTTCTGTGATGTTTGTCACAAGGCAGATTTATGAAGTTTGCTAGCTAAATATTTAGATGTTTCATCGTCTTGCCCAGTGCATTATTTCTTAAAAACTGTATCACAGAATACTGGTGTCCAGTTTCAAGAATTTTGGCAGAAAGTTTTACTTTCCAACAGCTTGGATCCTGCTAAAAAACACACCTCTGATTTGCCATCTGAGGAGGGAGCCTTAAACAAAGTTGATCCATTTACAGACATGTCAGCTGGCCTTTCTTCAAGCACTTAATATCCAGAAATGTTTACTGCAAGCCGGACAAATTTATTTATAAAACTGCTTTTCTTATATGGCTTTCCAACAGGCTGAGATCTTCATGTTCAGCTGGACAGAATCAAACTTCTTACTGTCTGCTACTACAAGTTTCTAAGTGATCAAACTGGTGGAGAAAAAAAAAGGGGGTGGCAAACATGCAAGTCACAGGACAGTGAATGGGAATATGTAAGAAACAGTTAATAATATTTAATTTCCATTCAGTCTCAAGTAGAATCCATACTCTTCAGGACACCATAAGATTGGTAACAATGGATACACTAACAGAATTAAACTGCAATATAAAGCATCAACTTGAGTTCTTATCATAGGTTGTAATTATCGATGATCTTGGATATACCGCAATAGAATTCTGGAGGCATACAGGATATATCGTACAAGCCAACTTCAGAACAGAAGCATTTCCAACAAAACTATAGCTGTATCTCTTTATGCTAAACTGAAGACAGTCCAAACTTTACCACTTGCAAACATTATCAGTTACGTCGACACCCAAAAAAGATCATGGAATAGGCCACTGTTGCACTTGTGCCAGGCCAAGCTACCTAAGCTACGCACATTCTACACAGATACCTAAAATGTTTTCTACTACTGCTCAGCAACTATACTGGTGTTTTTTTAAAACAAAATCTGATCATTCCCACGCCGACATAAATGCAAAGTCTTCATTAACTTTTTCAAATTTAAACCAGTAACTCTATTACATATTTTAACAGTAAACTTGGATTTCAGATCTTCAACAAGAGAAGTGGAACAGAAGAGGTAAAAAGGCTTTTTCTTTTTTTTTTTTTAGAAAAACAAAAAAAAGAACTAAAAACATGTCAGAGTGGTTTATTTTTAAACTAAGCATGTTTTTCCTTATGCATACTCACCTTGAATTTTCTCTGGAGTTCCTGAAAACACTAATTCCACCTTGCCATTATCAGGGAAACGGTCATCTGAAAACAAAGGATAGTATTTCAGCAAGCTATGTGCCAGGAAGGCAGTTCAAAGGCACTCATTAATTAGGGTTCACTATAGCTTTTAATACACAGACCCTGTCCCCCTTCCCTTCTCACATGTAGTTTACCTATTTACTTCTAAAAGAGCCACATGCTTTGCCTCACACATCCTTCAGAAAAGGCCAGCTGGAGTTTTGCTTACTTCTAAGAACAGTCGAAAGTAGAAAAGATGTAGAGTTCTCAAACCTCGCTCTATACAGTCATAGCTGGCTTTGGCTTTTAAAGGAAAACACACCCACGAGCAAAATTGTTCTCCACATTGGCTGAAGAGCAATGCTTGACCACAAAACTTCTGTGTAGCTGTACATTGCAGGAAAGTATGTTTGATTTTAGTTTGCTAGCAACGTCAGGAGAGGGTCTTATGATACATATAGGCATAAAAATAAAAGTGAAGTAATAATTTGAAAATAGAAAGACATTTTAAAATGTGTCCAAAACCTTTGCCTCCATCTTGGAGAAGTGGGCCTCTGAGAGCCTCATGAGGTTCAACAAGGCCAAGTGTAAGGTCCTGCACCTGGGTCGGGGCAATACTATTTTCAGCACATGATGGAGGACGACGTGCTTGAGAGCAGCCCTGCAGAGAAGGACTTGGGAGTGCTGGTCGATGAGAATCTCGACATGAGCCAGCAATGTGTGCTCGCAGTCCAAAAGGCCAACCATATCCTGGGCTGCATCAGGAGCAGCGTGGCCAGTAGATCAAGGGAAGTGATTCTGCCCCTTTGTTCCTCTCTTGTGAGACCTCATTTGGAATATTGTATCCAGTTCTGGAATCCTCAAGGTAAGAAGGATATGGAACTATTAGAACGGGTCCAGAGGAGGGCTACAAAGATGATCAAAGGGCTGGAGCACCTTCCCTATGAGGACAGGCTGAGAGAGTTGGGCCTGTTCAGCCTGGAGAAGAGAAGGCTCAGATGAGATCTTATAGCAACCTTCCAGTACCTGAAGGGGGCCTACAGGAAAGCTGGAGAGGGGCTATTCGTAAAGGCTTGTGGGGATAGGACCAGAGGGAATGGGTATAAACTGGAGAGAGGCAGATTTAGACTGGACGTTACGAAGAATTTCTTTACCGTGAGAGTGGTGAGACATTGGAACAGGTTGCCCAAGGAGGCTGTAGATGCCCCATCCATGGAGGTATTCAAGGCCAGGTTGGATGGGGCATTGGGCAGCCTGATTTAGTGGGATGTCCCAGCCCATGGCAGGGGGTTGGAACTAGATAATCCTTAAGGTCCCTTCCAACCATAACTATACCATGATACTATGATCTTTGGATATTCTGAATGATACTAAAAGATCTCCATACTCAGCCAGACTAGGTCACAGCCCCGTATCAGACTTTGTGACTGTTGTTATCAGCCAAAAAAGTTACTGGCTTAGCTCATCTTATTTCCCATAACAGTGACTAACGGAAGTCCCTACTTTAAACAAAAGTTTTCTGTTGTTTTTACAAATCTGAGCAGGCAATAAGTAAAACATAGGAGTATCTGTATTATTTTGAAAAGTTAGGTCACTTGAAAACCTTTTCTTATCAGTAGGGGTTTACCTGTGTTATGTGTTATGAGTTAACTAACACAAAGCAGTCTCCCTTTCCCTAAAATTATGGATAGAAATAAGAATCCTTTTGAAAAGAGGTCCTAAAGATGATCATCATACGCACAGGCACACGCATGCACCCCCCACAGACAGACACATCCAATCAACCACAAAAGCAAGCACCTTTGTTGGCGTTGTCCAAATCCTCTTTGCCAAACACCAGGCCATGTCCTTGAATGGCTCCAGTGTGAAACTGAAGGCGAAAAATTACATCACGAGTAGCTGACCTGTATTTTTTGTGATAACACTTTAGCTAGAAAGAGAGAGAGAGAAACATATCAGGAAGTAATTTCTTAAAAATCTGAACATATGTGTATGTACTCATTAGTTGCTAAGTAAAGCAGCAACAGTGAAATTTACTGCAGACACCTCTGATGCTCTAACAAGCAGGGTATGCTTTACTCAATCTTCCAAAATTATACAGGCCCAGGGCAAGACAGTTCTGGATGTGTAAAAATATTAATTACTGTTTTCATCACTATAAGTCACCAATGATTATGACTCAGAATCACAACACTTGTCATTGTAATGTTAGAATGATGACTTGTATCCATGCTTCTTCAAGGTACCAAATGAATATAAAACTGAATTATAGCACACTCATTTCAAAATAACTGAAGAATACATAAAGTTTTTAGAAGCAAGCCTGATTACATCTATTGTAGAACTTTTTAAAAACCTTCTCTAGTGAACTTGGAAAGTTGGTAGTAGCTTTGACACCTAGGCTAGAACAACACAGAGCTCTGTAAAAATATCCACTAGTATGAATTTCAGCAGCTAAAGGTGAACACAACACACCTACTCTATAACTCCACGCTCCCTTAGACTAGACCTATGAATATTTTACCAACTAATTCCTTGAGTCAACTCTAATACAAAGCCACTCAGCATTCTTACAGGAATACAAAAAATTTGAGTAACCTCAGTCATAGGACTGAAAATTTTAATATATTTCCCTGATCATATCAGGATTTTACGATAAAGCAGATGTTAGGGAAATGCATTAAATGACAACAAAAAACACTTTTCCTCAGGCAGACTAAGAAAATACTGAAGAGCATTCAAACTGAAGTAATATAAGAAAGATGTAGGGGCTTAAGAAGGATGTTTTGTTTTTTAAAGAAGATTCCTCAACAACACAGTGGTAATGTCAGGTAAAACTGTATTTGCTTCTTAAACAGTGCTTTACACCCACTACAAATAATGTGTACAAACCCCTTCCTATTTCCTTGTAATCCAACACTACTACCATCACCATTTCACCAGAACTATGTCCCTTAAATTATCAAAATATAAAGTAGGAGAAATGGATTGCTCGATTCAAGAATAAACAACTGCTTACTCTCCACTGTGGCAAGCAACTCTATGTGAAATGCAAAACATCACAAAGGACGAAAACTGTAAGTTTGCCCAGAAGTGAAAAACTGACAGAAACGGTATTAAGAAAGCCCCTGATGAAAGATATTAGAACTAACTTGCTCCAAAATGTATAACTGACCTGAAAGCAACTGTGACAACTCTATTAATTATACTATGTGAACAAAAAGAAGCTTGAAAAAGACTTCTCTAGCTTGAAAAGACTTTGAAAAGAGCTTCTTCATATACATTCCCCCACAATTTTGTGTCAGAACACTAACAACTTTGGCTTTTAAACAATCAAATTGTTTTTACACGTGGATCATACATAAGATTTTCTGAAGATGCAGAAGTCTAATTAAACAATCAACACATTTTATCCTCCATCTTGTCAAGAGTTTTGGTTTTGCACAGTTGCTGGATTTACTGAGAATCTACTGTCTTTTGCATAATCATGTTTATAAAAACACAATCTCTGTCAATTCTGAGAACTACATGGTTCCTGTTTCTTTCTACTTTCTAATTCAAACTAACAGTCTTGAATAATTTTAAATTAGGATACCCTAAACCTTTTCTAGAACTGCAATTGTTTACTAACTTCTGGCCTCTTTTACAATCAGTAACAATGTACATCTATACCAAGCATACTGAAAATATCTTTTGGTGCTCAGTATACATAATAAGCTTTCAACAAAGTCTAAGATCAATTTCGAATTCTGATGCCATATTCAAGAATTAATGTAATGCCCTGTAATATGCTAGGAAATACCTATATGCATTTATACAAGTGCAGCTTTTCAACAGCTGTGACTGTGCTATATCAGAAAGTATTAAAGTATTATTGTGTAACAAACCCTACACACTTAAGACAAACCAGTCCTTTTTTTTTTCATTTAGAGAATACAACCATGCTAAAAATAAGACATTGGCTTGCTCAGAAGAATTACCTCCAATGACATCAAGAGACTAATGAAATTGATCTCTTAAAATGACACAAGCATTACTGAAAGAGCATATGCTCAATTTCCATTTTAAACACAATTGAGAGATAGTGAATTTGTCTCAGAGTTCTTTTGTGATCTATTCCATTTCCTTAGGAACCCACAGTCCTCCGAAGAGTAACAAATCTTCCTGAATTTGAAACTGTCCCAAACCTCCAGAGTATAGCAATTTATAACCATGTATTTTAAGAATGTTTCTCCATTTTTCACTGAAGGAAAAAAGAATATACTAAACTGTATTTCGAAGGGAAGCAGGAAAGGGAGAAGAAGGAAGGATAATAATAATAATAAAAGATTATTTCAAAAGAAAAACAAAAATAAGGAAAAAAACAAAAGGATCTGATACCAAGGACCCCTCTCATTGAACTCCAACACTTCTCAAAGTAGTATATAAAAAATAATCTGAAACCTACCAGTAATAGACCAGGAATACTGACAATACTTCCCCCCCAAGTTATTGCACAGGTTCTCCTGTCCTCTTTGTTTACCACACTGAGAGGCAGGGCAACCATCTCTCTTCACTTTCTCTGTGCATATGACAAGCAATAGAAAAAGCAGAGGATTTAAAATGTAGATTTATGCCTTGCATACAGGGTATTCCACGCAGTGTACTGGCACATATAAATTGCTTTCTAAACACTGCTTGTGCTTGTAGAATCAGAAATTATTTATCTGGTATCACCTCTTTTTAATTTAGAATCGGTTAGGCATTTTCTCTGCAGGATATAGTATTACAATCATGTACATTACCTGCCAAGTTACATGACAAGTGTATTTAATGCTGTATTTTAATACAAATACCCACAAAGCAATTTTATAAAGAGAAGAGTGATACAGGCGTGGCTGCACTTGGTGATGTTATGAAATGGGAATGCTGAAAGCAATTGTTTCGGCTCCTAAAGACCTTCTAGGCTGAATTTACAGGAATTTTGATTCCCATTAAACTCAAGAATGATGTCCAAACTAACTTAATTAATTTTGCAGTTTGCCTGCAACCTCACTCAATTTATTTTTGTACACAAAGCAAAACAGGTCAGAGATTGTAAACTAAATGTCAAAACACTAAATTTTCATTGTATATGATTAACTTACCATAATATCTCCCTTCAGAAGTTGGGCAGGGTCTATAGCAATGCAGATTCGGCTTTGATTTTCTGGCCCTACACTACTTAACAGGAGAGAAAAGAAAAATTAAATTTATGGTTTAAAGAAACAAGAAAAAAATCAAAAGGAAAAAAAATGAAAAGAAAAAAAGACTACGGATTAATTATTGGATTCAAACATAAAGGAAAACGCTTACTACTTACTATATTCCAGATGTATAAATTGGTTGCATAGCCTGGTATAACTTCAGGAAAGGCCGGCAAGCTGAAAATAAGTAAATAGAAAAGACTGTTTTGTAATTATTATCCCTAAACTAAATATTACAACTGAGAAACTTCATCCAGACTGAGCAAAGTAGCACACAAGTGGCGCCATGTTGACTGTCAAAATATCCTTCAAATCAAAATTAGTTTTGTTAGATTCATTTTCCCCTAAAAAAAAAAAAGTATTTGATTATGTTTTATGAAGAATTCACTTCTTCCTGATCTTTAACCTTGTTCTGAGTCAGAGAGGGAGGGATTTTACAGGATTTGGGTAAGGAAAGAAAGAGGGAACAGTTTGTTCCTTATTAAGTGTCTGCCTTCCTTCCCACTTCTTCTGCAGGAAAACATCATTAAGGCAAGAAAGAGAATGGCCAAAACAAAAATCCTAAAGCCAAACCCCAAAACAAAATTAAAACAATTTTAAAGAATAAACAAAATATTTTATCTACAGTTCTACTTCAAAACTAGTAAGTCCCTTAAATTTGCTACTGCAACAAAAAATATCTTGCCTTTATTGAAATAGTTATTTTAGAAATAAAACCAGACTAAACAACAACAATGGAGCATTGCAAATTCATGCTGATCATATTTCAAGACAGGCATTGTTTAACTCCCAGATGATAAAATGGGAAATTATACTCCATCATACTCCAGCACGGCATCATGGCTTAGCATTTTCATTTTAAAGCCAGTTAACGTGGCAGGCCACCTCACAAGTAAGCTATGGCATGTAGAATGAGAAATCATTTATCCAAATGGCTTATCTATAGAAAAGAGATTAAATTTATAATTATGTTTATTTCCTAAAGAGCGAGGAAGTGACTGTGAAACCTGACAGGGCTCTTGACTCTTTTGTTAGGGACTGGAATCATAACTGTTCGGAAACTAGGCAGACACGAATAGCAACAACTTTTCATTTAACAAAGGACAAGAACTGTATTTGACCTGCTATAATATTTACTCTTCTCCTGGCTCTTTTATTGGTAATATTTGGATCGATATCAAGGAGCATCAACTCTACTTCAAAATACATACAGGCTTTCTAGAAATCTCCAAAACCAAACAAGACATTCAGTCTACACTTGATTAGGACAAGTTAGGTGACCTACCTCCTCCAATATCGAAGCCTGGGATGCCATGAAGGATAACATAGTGCAGGAAAACAGAGGTTGCATTCATTTTCACAGATCCAGATAGAAGGCCACTTAAGAACTGCACATATCTAAAAGTACAAAATTTATCTGAATTAAATGAAACCAGTTATACATTTCTATTGGGGAAACAAATTCTTTACACATTAATATTCCTAGGCCATGGGTAGTGAATAGCATTGTAACGTAAAACTTAACTCCAAAAGAATAATCTTCACAAAATAGCATGAAAAGACACTTTAATTTACCACTTTATTAAATCCACAGCTGTTACATCGCTATTGTTGATATCTTAATTTTGGTTATTTCCACCACCACTCTAAATAAGAGAGGAACTGGTAAAGTCAATCACTTTCATATGCATTTCTAGCTGCAATTGAAAAAGTCTTTCACAACAGCATGACAAAGGTCACACTCCACTGCAGTTAAGTACATCTCATTAAAACAAGAGCAAGAAGTGCCCTTGACAGACATCCTAAAATTAAGGCCAATGCAGGCGTGTAACATCTTCATAATGAAAAGTTCTCATTCAGCAGCAAAGAGAGGAAGCTACTATAGCAACGTGAAAATCACTGTATTTCTGCTACTTAATACCTTATCTAGTATTACAAGCTCACAAGCAAGTACATGCAAGTGAACTTCCCTGTAGGATGTATTAAACAAATTCCTCCTACCTCCTTAAATAAGGGAGGGAAAAACCAAAGGAAATCAGTCCCTTTATTTTTTCTACTGGCTCTGAGTCCATTTTTTCTCCCATGGCCATGACACAACCTTCATTTAATTTTAATTTAACGCATCCCACTCTCACCCCATCCCAACTTCCAGAAGAATTAAGTAAGTGTCCCTGAAGAGCATAGGAAGGCTAGATACCACCATTTACAACTATTTCATCTCTAGCTTTAGGGCTCACAGACAATCATCTAAGTTAGTAGCTACTGAAGTTTCCTGTCAACATGGTTGTAAGAACTGTCCTGATGCACAATTGAGGGCTGTTGTGAGGGTTCCAAGTTCTCATGGAAATATGCCTGCTATCTACATCTTCTTGATGGGAAGATTAAGAACATCTACTTCCTTTTACATCAACAGTTCACCCTTCTCTATCTGGTAGGCATCACCTTCAAACCCTTATGAGTAAACTTCTAGTTATGAAAAGTTTATTCCAATTCAAATGGAATGCTGTGGTGTTTTTTTTCAAGTGAAACAGAGCTACATAGGTTACCAAATGGGTGCAAGAAATAATGGAAAAGCTTTTTCTTATTTAGAAGTTAACAGAACCAAATATCTTATGTTCATGGATACTACTCATTTTCCTAGTTCAATTACTAGCAAAGCTCTAGCCCTTAAATAACTTCTAGAAAGCCTACCGAATACACATGGATTAAAACAAAAAAATAAACAGTAATTACTAAATCAAATAAGTTTATATTTTATGTTTCTAAAAGATGATTCACCTAGAACACAATTACTTTTCTGGTGGTTATCAATCTCTTTTAGTACTGAAACCTTCATAATCTCTCAAAGTGAGGTAAATAGTGAACCCCAGAACTATTCACATTCCAAACTGCTTGATTTGAGTCCTAAACTCAACCTTATTCATGCTGACAGAGTAAAAGCTAAGACATTCAAATAGAATGAATCACGCATGCTTTAACAAAAACTTACTAGCATGGACATGGGGGGAAGATGCATAATATGCAGATCCTTTAAACAAATGGTAATGAGTTCTTTATTGCATACTAATCAACACACATTCCATACACATCATTTATGTCACAGAAAAGTAAGTTTATTATTATTTTAGAGCAATTAAGAAACAGATTTTGCTATCTCTTTTTGTTAAGAACCAATGCACTAAGAACAGATGTGGATAACAGTGTGGTACAAGAAGTCTTATCTATCTAATGCTAATTGTAGAAACTGAAAGAGAGATCTCATCAATCAAGGAAGATTAATAAAGTGCTCAGAGTTTAGGAATCACTGGAGGATCTTGTGGAAATAGCTTTCACATAGCAGAGGAGAGAGCAAAGGGTGGGACAGAAGAAAATGACATATCACATTGGTATGAATCACAAGAAAATTAAATACCTTCTTTGGGATGGCTGCATTAAAGCTGAAACTTTATCATCAAAGAATTTCTTCATAGCAAATCTGTCTAGAGCCTGATCAGCACTGTCAAAACAGAGACACACATACCACGTTATTCCAGTTTAGGGTTATCTTGAAAATTCAGCAGGTTACTGCTTGAAATAAGTCAAAATATTTGAAAGGGAAAAGAAAAAGACAAGAAAGAAGCATCTAAGTAGCAACTCTGGCACTTGCAGGTCAGACAAGAAAGTGTTCCACTGACACCTTCTCACTTCACACCTTAAGGCAGTTTCTTCCCTGAGGCAAAGCACCTACTCCCTTATTCATTTAACTGGACTGCATATTTCTAACATTAGTATCTTAAAGCCATAATGCAATAAACTTCAGCAAAGCCAAGCAGCTCAGGCTGCAAAAGAAGGGTACTTGCCATCACTTCCTGCAAGTGGCATTGAGGAGTTCTGAGAAATACAGATTTATTCTCTTTTTTTTAAAAAAAAAGAAGCAGCAGCACTATGGACATGAAAACTGCTATCTCCAACCATAGTACAGTACATGAGGTGCAAAGGATGCTGGGCTAGAGGATCACTTAAGCAGTCAAATAATTCACTCAGTCTTTGTTTCCTGTACCTAGAGCCACCAAGGGAGAGAACATTTAACATGAAATAGGTGTCAATCTTTCAAAAAGAAATGTTTTGCTTCTGACAACCACAAACTCTTCAAATGCACCATTAACAAGCAATATATTCAGAAAAATACATTTCCTTCCATTTTCTATCCAGAATGGTTCTGATAAGAGTCTTCTGCATCTGTGCAGATGAAGGCAAGAGGGTGTAGAAATAAGAAACACAAGTGCCAAAGATCAGTAACAATGCTGTGGATCACATGGCATGCCAATTCTGTTTTATTTATACCAGACATACACAATGTGTCTCTTAACATATGTAGCTGACAGTGTTAGTTAACCCGAAGATTAAAATAAAGACCGAAGTTTCAAAATACAAGGATTCTGCAATCTCAGATTTTACATTGCCCATGTGGTTGAACCTAAATGAGTTCTGAAAGAAAATAATTTGCTAAGCATACATATGCATATCAGGCTAAACCCACAATTTACAGCTCTCTTAAGAATTAATCAGAAGTTATCAATTGCCTCCACAGGCTGCTGGATCAGGCTGTAAAGTCCCGTGTTTTATTCATGCTGTGTCCTTGACCCAACAACTTTCTTCTTCACCCAACCCATCACACATCTTCACCCACATTACCACTCAGATTTAAGCAACCCATTTGTAAAAAGACTACTAGTACTTTACTTGTTAAAACAGAATTTACCAACCATTACAGAGAGCTCTGTTTGCCCTCGCTAAATTTGATGCCCATTATTCCTTCCTAAATGAAAAAAATCAGAAATTTATAACATATAATTAAAAGGTGGTTCCATTAGAAGGCTTTTTCAACAAGCCTAGGCTTTTTGTCATGTGCATGCAAGCAATTAGAAACTTTATTTAGTGTGAAAATCCTCAAAGTCTTCCAAGTACTGTTTCTGACAGAACAGCTGGCATCCTCAGCAGCATCTGCAGTAACTCCTGCTACTGCAAAGTTGCTGTGTACCAGTTTGAAGAGTCTTGATAATTCCAGGGATATATAAATTCTACCTGGGAAGCTTCCCCACCCTCATTCTTACACAGAAATGTTAAGTTTTGGAAAGGAGCTGACAGATCAGAGCTTCAAAACTCAGTCCTCCCCTGCAACCTCACTGGACAAATCCTTAATTTCTTTAGGGTAAAAGACAACATCTTTCACCACTGGGCTTTACAATCACCTCCAGGTGTTGTTCTGTTATGGCACTACTTCAGCACATTTATAGCCAGGTCCCGCCTTTAAGAATGGCACAATATTGTAACACTGAGATCACAACACCATACTGTACTATTCTCACTTCACAGATTTTGTTGCTCACAATAATTCTCGACAAAATATTATAAAATTGTGGCAATCACTATCCCAATTACTAGTTGAGGATATATGTATTTATTTTTTCAGCACATATCGGTGTGTATAATGTACTTAATTTCTTTGTCCACAATTAACTGTTGATCAGGCATAAAGTGAACTCTGATTAGTTCCCGAGTAGCTGTAACTAACCGTCACCCTCATCATAGTGATTCAGGATTTCATCCACTACAGAACTGAACCAAATGTATTAGTGACAGACGGGTGTGAACTCAGAACCACACTTGATTTAACCATGGCCTTTGTAGGGCATTTTTATTTTACTATATTTACATATGCATACATAAAAGTGACCAGGGGAAACAATTGTATTTAAAATCAAACAAAACAAACAAAAAAACCCCAAATCAAAACACATTTCATCCTATTGAGACCACTTATCAATTTTACTTTTGTTCACATAAATTGTCAGTCACCTTTTCAGAATCTGGGCACTCTAAAAGAAACAGTTATAGCCAAGTAATCACACACCTATTGTTTGAACTGACTGCCACATAAAGCCTAGATTTTCTGAAATGACATTCTACACTTTGATATATGTCTAAGAATTCTCTATTCAAACAACGCTTCCAGAGTCTAATAACTGTTTAGCTTAAGTTCTTCAGGAAAAGTTTCCCACTGATTCAAACAAGGCAACTTAACAAATGTGGCAAATAGATGGGTTTGATAGACTAAAGTTGGTACCATTATCGAAAAACAGTTCTCATTCTTCATTCACCTCAAAAGACCCTTTAGAGAATTTTCCTGCAGAATCACTGAATATCTCAGATTAGAAGGGACCTTACAGTGTCACCTAGTCCATCCTCCTGCTGAATGTAAGATGACAAGAAAACTGTCATGAATGCAGGTTGTTTTAAGACATTCTTCAAGACTAAGAGAAAACCTGACAAAGCTTAACTGACAACTGTCAGTAAGCTGACAAACAGTATTACAATTTAAAGCCATCTTTTTCTGATGTTTCCTTAATTGTAAAAAATCCACACACTATATGTATTATTCACAACTTACCTTGCAGAAACGTTGGTGAAGTGCATATATGATGATATGACCACACCTATCCTTCCTTTCCCTCCCTGTATTATGAAAAAGGGAATGATAACATTTAATTTATTAAATTATTAGGCAATATTTTATTTAAGACTAATAGTAAATAAAACTGATAAGACAAGAGTCAAAGAAACCTTTTGCTCGTGCATCTTTAATGTTATTGAAAAGGTGGTTATGATGGGCTTGTCTGTCTGTGCAAGCTGACTGACAAGTAAACTTCTATACGCATCCGTGTCAAATCATACTGACTGAGAGGAAATTATTAAAAAAAGTTATCTTAATCAGTATTAGAATTATTGTATCAACTATTCTAATTTTATATTACTTTTTCCAGCAATCACACAAAGCAAGTCTAGACAATGTTGCAATTCCTGGCATGAAATGCCATAAAGCATCTATTTTGGAAAGCATATCAGCTTCCAACAGTCTTGGGTATTTTTGCCTCTCCAGCACTCGAGATTTATAATGACAACTACTTATTTTTCTGCAGATAAATTAAAAAACATTCCAAAACCTTATTAAACAATTCAGTAGAATTTACCAAGCAGTAATTACTACAGATTTTAAAACTATTTCAGTCTCTCAGATGATACAAGCAGCTGTATCTATCTTCCTGGCTGGAAAGCTTAAAGTCGTTACCAAAAGGCATTAAGCAACAATATGCATTACCAATTTTTATATAATATGTCCAGGAACAACTTCGCTCCCTTTTCTTTTGTCCCATATATGAGCCATTCTCCTGGTTGTCATCCTGCAACTACTAAGAATTAAACAGCATTCCACACAATTGTGGCATTCTGCCTGCAAGCAATATTCAGGACTAAACAACCTGACTTTAAGAGAAGTTTTGGTCCCATTATCACCCTCATTCTGTTTAGACTACTATCTGCCAGTGATACAGAGACAGATTTGCCTTGGGTGTCAGCAGCACAGCTACTAACTCAGTTCTGAATTCATTTTCAGTATTTAATTAAGGCTTTACTTTATTTCCCTTCATTGTAAGCAAGCAAGGAGAATAAGAAATGCTAAACAACAATAGCTTTGCTGTACGGCACCACAATGATGCTGACAGTTAGAACCTGTCAGAAGTACCCAGGAGGTATACTTAAAGCCCTTGATCCACAGCCATCAGAGTCCAATGGGATTATCAGTGATATGCTGCCTATCCTTAACCCACAACAAAATCCACCAATATCACAGAACACAAAGAGCTTCTACAGAGTTTGCTACTGAGCTGGAAAAATCTCAAGCTTCTAAACACTCTCACTGAAGTAGCCCTGACCCTTGAAAGAAGTGAACTAACATCACTGCATGCTATACCTAGAGCAGAGGATAAAACCTTAAGTAATCACAAAAAGCAGTATCTAACAAGCATGCAAGGTCAGTGGATTTAAGATTGCTTAAATTAACTGAAGATCTGGCACACTGTTTCCAACACCAAAAAGATATTAAACTTTTTTATTATTTTTTTTAATGAGTAAGAATAAAGGACAAGGTTTCTGAAAATTAATACAAAGTGACAGGCTATGTATGTACACAAAGCTCACTTACTCGACAATGGATTACCACCACATGTTGAGGATCACTGTTCAGCCACGACTCCATAGCCTTGCAGATGATGCACACCTTATCAAGAGGCGGAGCATGGAGATCAGGCCACCCCACATCCATGATCTGCAATTAAACAAGTAATATTCATAACAGACAACTTGACCCTAATAAAACCTATTAAAACCTGGCTTCATATAAGTGGCTTAATGAAAAGTCTCTGCACTTCTATCAATCCCAGATAATCACACCATTTGAATGCCACGCTGTAACTAAAACATGCTTACAGGTATTTTACGGGGAAAAAAGGAAATTTCTTTGTTTCTAAGATAAAACTACTTCTATAGAAACAAACTGACATGGTTTAACTTCAGTCAGCAACTAAACACCACACCACTGCTCGCTCACCTTCACCTACCCCAGTGGGATGGGGAAGAGAATGGAAAGAAAGTAAAACTTCTGGGTTGAGATAGACAGTTTAAAAGGACAGCAAGAAGGAGAGAGAATAATAATTAATAATAGAATACACAAAACAAGTTATGCACAATACAATTGCTCACCATCCAGTCATAGAATCACCCTGGACCTGATGGTCACTAATAAAACTCGACTCATCAGTGACATTAGGATCAGTGGCAGCCTGGGCTGCAGTGATCACACACTTGTGGAGTTCAAGGTCCAGAGGGATATGGGACAGAGGAGGAGTATAGTCAGGACCCTAAATTTCAGGAAAGCAGACTTCCCCGCTCTTCAAGGAATTATTCTGTAGGACCCCCTGGGACATGGTGCTTGGAGACGAGGGAGCAGAACAGAGCTGGGAAATATTTAAGGAAGCTTTCCACGAGGCACAAGAGCACTCAGTATGTAGAAAATCAGGCAGGAAAGGAAAGAGACCTGGGTGGCTGAGTCAAGACCTGTTGGTTAAACTCAAAAAGAAGAGGGAACCGCACAGGCAGTGCAAGCAGGGACAGGTAACCTGGGACACGTATGGGGACATTGCCCAGTTGTGTAGGGATGAGGTCAGGAAGGCCAAGGTGCAGCTGCAGCTGAACTTGTCAAAGGAAGTTAAGACCAATAAGAAGTGCTCCTACAGGTACATCAATCAGAAGAGGAAGGTTAAAGAGAACATACCCCCCCCCCCCCAATGGTTGGGATTGGTGACCTCGTATCAACAGACGAGGAGAAGGCTGAAATACTTAAATTTTTTGCCTCAATCTTCACTGATAACCACTCTCCTCACCCTTCCTGGGTCAGGGGACAGCAAGATGGTGACCAGGGGGTAAACCCCCTCCCCACAGTAGAGGAGGATCAGGTTCATGACGACCTGAGGAATCTGAACATATATAAGTCTATGGGACCTGAGGAGATACATCCCAGAGTCCTGAAGGGAATTGCTGATGTAGTTGCCAAGCCACTCTCCATGATTTTTGAACAGCCATCGCAGTCAGAAGAAGTACCTGGTGACTGGAAGAAGGGTAACATTGTGCCTGTTTTTAAAAAGGATAGAAAAGATGACCCTGGGAACTACTGACCTGTCAGCCTCACCTCTGTGCCTGGGAAGATCATGGAACAGATCCTCCTAGAAGCTATGCTAATGAACATGGAGGACAGGGAGGTGATTAATGGCAGTCAGCACGGCTTCACCAGGGGCAAGTTCCTGTATGACCCACTTAGTGGCTTTCTATGATGGGGTAACTTGCAGCAGTGGACACAAGTAAACCTACAGATGTGACCTATCTGGACTTCTGTAAAGCCTTTGACACAGTCCCCTACAACATCCTTCTCTCTAAATTGGGGAGATATGGACTTTATGGGTTTACTGTTTGGTGGATAAGAAACTGGTTGGATGGTCGTATTCAAAGAGTAGTAGTCAACGGTTCAATGTCCAGCTGGAGATCTGTGACAAGTGCCGTCCCTCAGGGGTCCGTAATAGGACCAGTGCTGTTTAATATCTCCATCAATGATAGTGACAGTAATATCAAGCGTACCCTCAGCAAGTTTGCAGATAACACCAAGCTGAGTAGTGCAGCTGCCACATTGGAAGGAAGAGACATCATCCAGAGGGACCAGGACAAGCTGGAGAAATGGACCTCTGAGAACCTCATGAGGTTCAACAACAACCAAGTGCAAGGTCCTACACGTGGGTTGGGGCAATCCCCGTTTTCAGTACAGGATGGGAGATGATGTGATTGAGAGCAGCCCTGCAGAGAAGGACTTGGGAGTGCTGGTTGATCAGAAGCTCAATATGAGCTAGCAATGTGCGCTCACAGCCCAAAAGGCCAACCACATCCCGGGCTGCATCAAAAGAAGCGTGGCCAGCAGGCCGAGGGAGGCGATTCTGCCCCTCTATTCTTCTCTTGTGAGATCTCAACTGAAGCATTGTGTCCAGTTCTGGAATCCTCAACGTCAGAAGGATATGGAATTGTTCAAACAGGTCCAGAGGAGGGCTACAAAGATGATCAGAGGACTGGAGCACCCCCCATACAAGGACAGGCTGAAAGAGTTCGGCTTGTTCAGCCTGGAGAAGAGAAGGCTCCGGGGAGATCTTATAGTGACCTTCCAAAATATGAAAGCGGCCTACAAGAAAGCTGGGGGCTCGGGTATAAATTGGAGAGGAGCAGATTTAGGCTAGACATAAGGAAGAATTTCTTCACCATGAGAGTGGTGAGGCTCTGGCACAGGTTGCCCAGGGAGTTGTGGATGCCCCATCAGTGGAGGTGTTCAAGGCCAGGTTGGATGGGGCCTTGGGCAGCCCGATCTAGCGGGATGTCCCTGTCCATGGCAGGGGGGTTGGAACTAGATCTTTAAGGTCCCTTCCAACCCAAACTATTCTACGATTCTATATTGAACACAACCAGACCCAGCACTGAGTCCTAGGGAACACTAGCCTGCAACTAGATTTAACTCCATTCACCAGAACTCTTTGGTTCTGGCCATTCAGCCAGTTTTTTACCCAGCAGAGGGTGCGCTTGTCCAGGCCATTGGCAGCCAGTTTTTCAAGCAGCATCCTGTGAGAAACCACGTCAAAGACTTCACTGAAATCCAAGTACATCCACACTGACTAATGCCCAGCAACTGCTGGCCCCTAGCCAGCTCCTCCGGTTTATATAGTGAGCATGACATCATAGGGTATGGAATATCCCTTGACTACTTAACAAAACCTGAGAACGTCAGCGTGTTATCAACTTGATTTTCATCCCAAATCTAAAACACCGCACTACAACAGCTATCAGAAAGAGAATTAACTCTACCCCAGCTGAAACCAGGACACAAACAGACACAAACTTCCCCAAGAACCCACCAACCACTGACAGGTGAGAACGTTTCTGAACATCTTAACATCTTAAAGAATTTTCAATTAGAAATTCAAGTATCTTATAAAGGTAAAATATTTAGAAGGTCAAAGATGAACACAGCATGTTAACTGGCCTGGTCTAGTATTTTGTCATTGTTTTTATTTAATTTGCAACTTATTCCCTTCATATGCACCAGATTTGACATCTCAAAACTTTGTATTCAACTGTAGTCACTATATAATACTGTATACTCAATGCATATTCAACTCTAATAAAAACAGTAACTATGAACAACATATGATCAATATGATCAATAAAGCACTCAAAAGGTGAAAATTAAGAGTTCCTTTAATATTATTTAATATTATTTATTAATATATAAATTAATAATATTATTATTAATATTATTTAATATTTTCCTCAGGTAGCATACATCCCTGTAAATCTACCCCTACTACTGTAGATACCCTACAGGTATACATCTGCGCTACTCTGGTCTCATAATAGCTGCTGAAGAATGCATATCATTTTTTACAACAATTGGTTAGGAAAAACAAAAGACAGACATCAACAGCTCCCTTCCTTACACCTCTATTGTGTAGAGAAGCAACTATGAAAAGATAGTACAAAAAGCAAGCCTATATCTGAAGAGAGTTCACTAGCTTCAGCTATCAGGCTGTAACCTCTAGTATTCTGTGACTACATAAAGTAAATATACTTGAAGTGAAATTTATATCGCTCAGTAGGAATTTTTCAGCAGTCACAAAAGGCTTCAGGTCGTGTCTGAGAAGTCTAAGAAAACAACAGGAACAGCTATGTAAAGCACAGACCTAACAGGCACAAACAGAGCTTAGGAAAAATACAAAAAGTATGCACATGGGTGTTTTTAATCATCTTCCAAAAGTCGTTCTCATACTCTGCATATCAGGGCTTGCATAACTTCAGGGCTTATCAGGCCATTTAAGTTGTATTTAACACTACAAAGACATTAAGCACATTATGGAAGACAATCAATACCTTTGGGTTAAGCTGGGCAAGGTCATATCTCTTTTCAGAGAGGTTTAACACCTGTTCAGAAAGAAAGAAAAAATAACCATCAAGACTCTGTAATTTATGTTGTAAATAGGTGCATTTGAAGCACATGATAAATAGAAGAAACTACAGTGGAACAGTTTCATGTTTGTCTACTATTTTGCTAAACTAAATTATCAATTGTAGCACTAGAAGACTTATTTTAGGTATTCAGTTATCATATGATTAAACTAAAGATGAAGCTAAAAACACATTTTGAAAAAAGACAACTAAAAATTCTGCTACATTTTATTTATTAAACAGGGGTTATTTATAATTTATTTATAATATTTATATAATATAATTTATTAGATTATTTTAGTCAGGGGTATACTCAGAGACCTGGGCACCACGTAAAACAACTGCATGGCTTAAGAATTAACAATGAAAAGTCTGGGAGGGTGGTATAGTCTTAAAAATTGGAATGTGAGTGCCTACCAAGAAAATACTGGTCTGTCAAAACTTCATAGGGAAAATACATCATAGCTATTTAACTATAGCTTAGCCTGTGATATCTTCTAACTCTTCCATTAACCCATTAGACAGCAAGTCACCATAAACAGCGCTTAATAAGGAACAGTTAAAAGAGATAGACTGCTAAATGAAAATAAATAAAAATAAAGCCACATATACAAGTATATCTGATTCTTTCATTAGGAAATACTTTAAATCAGTATCAATCAAAACAAAAAGCTGAAATATCAATACTCAACTGAAACAATTCTATTGAGGTACATTCTCTTTCACAGTGTGGTTACTCCACATCACAATGAGCTAAACAGAGATGACACTCATAACCATTTAAAAAGTCTCATTAAACTGCCAGAGAAGAAGAGGATGAACAGACCACAAGTATGAGATACAATAAAAAAAAAAAAAAAAAAAAGAGATAGGGCCATTATACAGTCCACTAGTACCTAAGGGCAACTTAAGGACTCCTTTCTAAAGAGTACCATCCCTTTTGGCATTAATCAGCACTCTCCTCAGCAGTCTCAGAAAAGACACCAAGAACTGAATAGGCTAAAGAAACTACATCTTTTCACTTCCAGAGACTGGTGCCTGCTGCTCTCTGATATGATACTTTACTAAACGTGCAACTGGACACAGTAGAAGTAGGAAGACATTATACTATCTTTAGGAAAAAATACACTTTCTGAACAAGAAATTCACCCAGAGAAAGAAAAAACTCCCATATTGACAAGATACCCAAGAAAACAGCTTATATTTTAACTTACATAAGGTTCTGGTTCATACATGGTATTGACTATAAAAGTCATACACCGCTTTCATTGACCTCAAACCCCAAAAGAAAGCATAAAACATCTTTATATGATGTGGAATGCGGTGTTTAATACAATGTTTGCATTTTAAAGAGATTACTGCTGAGGAGCAAAACCGCAATCAGAAATTCATATCTGAATTATCCAATATAATCTGATATAACCCCACTACAGAAGACGTTCAGGTTCAAGACCACCTAAGGAACCTGGAGGTGCACAGGTCCAGGGGACCTGAGAAGATGCATCCGCAGGTCCTGAGGGAACCAGCAGATGAAGCTGCTAAGCCACTATCCACCACATCTCAGAAGTCATAGCAGTCCTGTAAAGTTCCCACTGACTGGAAAAAGGGAAGTAACTCCAGAGAATAAGGAATTGGCTGGATGGTTGTGCTCAAAGAGTGGTCTAAGATGGTCTATTGCTCAATATCCAAGTGGAGATCAGTAAAGAGTGGCATTCTGCAGGGGTTGGGATTGGGACTAGCGTTAACATCTTCACCACAGACACAGACAGTGGAATTGAGATTTAAACACAGCAACATCACTCTTCCAGCAACATCCAGCAGCAGGACGGTAAGTACTGCAGCTTGTGGCAGTAGGGTGCTTGCCACAGCCAGGGGAAGCCCGGGAAACCCAGGAGGGGGCGGGACAGGCTGCTTCTGGCTCCTGACTCGCAGAAGCCTCAGCTCACACGTGGTGCTTGACGTAGTGGGGGCGGTCTCCCCGTCTGTGGGAGATTTAAACGGCCCCTAGGGAGCACCGTGACCTGGAGGGTGGCAAGCAGGTGCCAGGCGTGTTAGAAAAACAGGGCAGGCTGAGCAGCAGTAAGACCATACCCCAAATACTGTGTTCTGGGCCCCCCTCGCTACAAGAAGGTTGTTGAGGCTCTGGAACGTGTCCAGAGGAGAGTAACGAAGCTGGTAAAGGGGCTGGAGAACAAGTCTTACGAGCAGCGGCTGAAAGAGCTGGGGTTCTTTAGCCTGGAGAAGAGGAGGCTGACCTTATTGCTCTCTATTGCTACCCAAAAGCAGGTTGCAGAGCCGTGGGTGTTGGCCTCTTCTCCCAAGTGACAGGTGATAGGACAAGGGAGAATGGCCTCAAGCTGTGCCAGGCGAGGTTCAGACTAGACATGAGGAAAAAGTTTTTCACAGAAGGGGTCATCGAGCACTAGAACAGGCTGCCAAGGGAGGTGGGTTAAGTCACCACCCCTGGAGGTATTTAAAAGACGGGTAGACATGTTGCTCAGGGACATGGTTTAGTGGCAGACAGAAATGGTTGGACTCTATGACCTAAGAGATCTTTTCCAACCTAGTGATTCTATGATTCTGTGACTGGGGACACGTATAGCACAGTCAACATGCTGGAGGAAAGGGATGTCATCCAGAGGGATTTTGACAGGCTTAATAGGTGTGCCTGTGCGAACCTCATGAAGTTCAACAAGGCCAAGTACAAGGTTCCTGCACCCAGGTCAGAGCAATCCTAAGCACAAATAACTACAGGCTGGGCAGAGAATGGATTCAGAGCAGCCCTGAAGGGAAGGACTTGGTGGTGCTGGTGGATAAGAAGCTCACCATGAGCTAGAAATGTGTGCTTGTAGCCCAGAAAGCCAACAGTATCCTGGGCTGCATCAAAAGAAGTTTCACCAGCAGCTCGAGGGAAGTGACTGTCCCTCGTTACTCTGCTCTCATGAGACCTCATCCGGGGTATTGCACTCAGTTCTGGAGTCCTCAGCACAGGAAGGACATGGAGCTGTTGGAGCAAGTCCAGAGGAGGGCTACAAAGATGAGGCTGCAGCACCTGCCGTACAAGGACAGTCTGGGAGAGCTGAGTTTGTTTAGCCTAGAGAAGAGAATATTCCAGGGAGACTTCATAGCAGCCCACCAGTACCCTACGGATACTGGAAGCCTAGAGGAAAGCTGGGGAGGGGCTCTTTATCAGGGAGTGCAGGAGCAGGAGGACAAAGAGTAATGGTTTTAAGCTGAAAGAGGGTTGATTTAGATTAGATATTAGGGAGGCTGGATGAGGCTTTGAGCAACTTTATCCAGTGGAAAGTGTCCCTGGCTGCTGGCAGGGCGTTTGGAACTGTATGATCTTTAAGGTACCTTTTAACTCAAATCATTCTATGATTCTATATGTGTGCTGTCCATATTATTTTGGATCAGAAAGATGTATCAACATTTACAACCAAGACTATAGTTATCCTTCCAGAAATACCAACTATAATTTAACAGTTAAGAAAACAGAAGTGTCTTATACAAATGACTTCAAAATTTCAATAATTTTGTCAGTCTTAGTATTTGCAAAACAATTTAGTGGGGAGTTGTATTTCTCAGTAAAGAATTCTTAAAATTAACATTAAAGCTATATTATGAAATCAATTACCTAAAATTTTACATAGTGGAAAAATATGCTGTTTGGTGAGAATTTTTTTTACTTGTCTTTCTTCTTGTATTTAAATGTAAGACCAATTTAAAATTCCTGTGTGTTAGGATACAGTCCTGATCATAATACATACTTGTCACTGTTGGATCAGATGCCACAATCCCTGTCAAGATATGAAGCAGAGGTAGAGACCAGAAGGTACAGGAACTAACATTTCACATGCAACAACAAAACAAGAGGTCACAGAAGTCTTTGAACAGAAGCACACACTATAAATAGATATCAGTGGAAGATTAACTGCATCCTTTTTAGCATATTTCTGGCTATATATTCAACTTATATTTTCACAGAAGAAAAAGAAGCATTAACCTTTAATTCTATGAAACTTAAATGATTTCACCCCAAATTTTAGGACTTCATTGAAAGAATAAAAATGAAGATAAAACAAATGGAAGAAAATAAGCCCCTCCCCTCCTTATACACATCAGAGAGGAAACATCTGCCTCCCACTTCCCATACGATTTAATCCTGAACTCGGAAGTTACTTGTACTGTTAAGATAATATTCTCTCTCTGTTTGAGCTAAAGTAGGATCAGTTTCTAACTTAAGCTCAGTCTCCTCTAAGTACCTTCATCTTCCGAAAGTTAACTGCATGTTTCGCACACAGTGTTCTCTCTAGAAGTGATAACATGGAGCACTGGTATGTAGGAAGGCCACTGCTTACATTTATTCCTATAGTAACTAAGGCCATCCCCGAGCTGGTGGAATGCCATAAGTCAAAGAGGCAAAAAGGTCACACCTGCAGGGAAAGCTGGACAGGACAGGTGACCCCAAACTGACCAATGGAGTATTCCATCCCTTATACATCACACTTGGTATAAAACTGTGACCACGAGGGTGTCTCTCTTCTTCAATGGCCAATTTCCTGCGAGGACCTTATCTGTTTGCCTCTGATCCCATATCCGTACATTCCTGAGTCCAGCTCCCTCCTAGCATGGGACACTTTCCCTTATGTCTGCTCTGCAGCATCTGTGGTGGCATATGGTCATTGAGAGATGGTATCTGGGCGCAATCTCATATTTGTGTATATTTATTATTTTCTTATTGTTTTCTTTATTGTTGTTACTAGTTTATTAAAGCTATTTTCTTCTAGTTTCCAATCCACAAGGCTTTTTCCTCTCACTTCCCTTTCCTTGGAAGTTAGGGCAGGAAGGGAATTGCTCTGTTTTGGCTGCTGAAATTGGCTGGGATGGGGCTAAACAGTGACGTTCTCCCACCCTGCTGAATGCTCAGCAGCACCACAGAACAAAAATAAGGAGATATTCTGCAGATTAAAGACTTTTATGAAGATACTGAAGGGTCTTAGATTTGGTCTGCTTCTTAATCAGAAGACCATAAATACTAAATCTCATGCCAACAAACAGAAACAAACAGTTTGCAGCTGGCAATTTTAGAAAGCCATGTATTTACGGTGGTCATATGACACAAAGCGCTGACTGGGGAACAATTCACCAGCGTACAGCCCACTCCATCAAGGAGATAAGACAGAAAGAGTAGGCAGGCAAAACTCTTCTACCAGGTGGGACTAAACTTGCTTGCTGAAAGCAGTGGTAGCCTTGTGTTGAGTGAAAAGCAGGGCAAAGAAGAAGGTGGCCAAAACACGAGATAAGATAAAATTAATAAATATTTCCAACTAGTAAAGCAACAGTAACACACAAGCATTACCACATCGTTTACACACACAAGACCAAGAAAATACACAGCAATTACATTAGTCTAACCTAGTAAGACATAGGTATATGCTAAGACAGCAGTGTAATCACTGAGGTCTTCTTATAAATTGTAGCAGTGGGTCTGGTGTTTATTTCACTTTTAAAAAAAGAACTGACTGTGAATCTAGACAATAGTAGTTAGTGTCAGGTTCCTAATGCCTTTGAAATAGATAAGTTATTGTTCATCAGCTGCTCTGTATGCCCCTACACAGATACCTCTCTTACTTAGTGAGCTAATTTAGAATAGTTTACTCCTCAAAAAAAATTAATTTTCATTTACTTTGGATACAAAAGATGGAACTGCAGCACACTAATACAGCAGCAGACAGAAGTAAGGTAACTTGCCCATTTATCACTGCTATAAATAAACATGAGAACAACGCGAGAACGGCTTTGACAAACACATGAAATAAACATACATACAAGGTCAGACAAAAAAAATAAAAAAGAGACTAACCCTATAGCCCAGGAACCAAGAGCAGGAAGGGAGAGATGAAGATATAGTTAAAGAACATGTTTTAACCTGTCACAGTGCGACAAGGCTTAACTCCATCACTTTCACTCGGTACCAGTGGACGTTTGTTCAAATACAGACATTTTCTTATTCTTGGTCAGAAAACGTTGGTGTGTGCCAACCCACAATGCTTGGTCTGTGAAGCAGTTTTTAGCTAATAATATCACTGTGCTTGAGCACCCACCCTGCTCACCAGACCTGGCTTTCTCTTCAAAGATCAAGTCAGTGCTCAAAGGAACCCATTTTTGGTCAGTAGAAAACGTGAATGCAAAAACTGAGATTCTCAACAGCCTTTCAGAAAACGATCTCTGGAATTGCTTTGAATGTGGGCAGCACCATAAGTAGCCATGTGTCAACTCAGAATGGAACTATTTTGAAGTGATTGTAGTCGATTTTCTTAATCAAGCAGTGCGGTTTTGCCACTATACATGTGCCTCTTGAGCAGGCCGATGGGGTCTTTGAAACACAAGAAACAGAAGATAGGTTAAAAATGAGCTCTCTGGATCTACAAACTGGCTGTAGTTTGCCATGTTATCTTGTAAATTTGCAGAATCATAGTTGGAGCAGACAGCATTAAACTTTCTTTTGACCAATCCATATGATTTCCAAAGTACTCCTTAGAATATAAATAAGCAAACAGAACAAAACTAAAACAAACCCAAAAAATCCTACAGTTCTAAACTTCACAAGAGGAACTGACTGCAATCACACTTAGAGAGAGGGCATCCTAAACCAGGCTTACCATATTTATGTAATAAAAACAGGTATTTAGTGAGGTTTAAGTGTACTGAGGCTGCAGGCTTATTTCACAAACACCACTTGTTGCATGGGAAAGGCCACTGGGAACAGGTGATTTTGAACCAGTAAAGCTTTACACAGCAATCACCCTTAAACTATTACTAGCTTGTGCCTTACAGCCTACCAGCACCTGATGGAAGGGAAGCCAAGGACAATAAGGTGGCATGCTGAAGACATCAGACCACATTACAAGTCCATCTTGAGGACAACAGCTGGTTGATAACACATCTATGACACCACAGTTTGTGAGTGAAAGAAAATATTTAAATTGCTAGGTGGAATCCCTCCAGAAACTGATTTCCAAATGTGAGTCAAGTTCATACACCTGCAGCTGAGGATTTGATTCTAATAGTTTACACATGCTAACTAAAAAGACAATAGAAGAAGAAAGTAAATAAAATATCAACCCTGTTTTTAAATTCACCTTCATAGGACAAGTTGAAACAACACATCACATAGTGTCTAGGTGCACTAGTCAGAAAACAGCACAAGAAATTAACATTTAAAAATGAAAATTCTGCACACAATTTCCTATAGAAAACTAAACAGCAGGAAAAAAGGCATCTCAATCAAGTTAATGAGAAAGAGCTGGATAGAACACAAAGAGCTACTCTACTTTTAGAGGTTGTTTCACAATAGAGTAGAGACAACCAAGACATGATCATGAGAGACCCAGCTGAGCACCCAGATGTAGCCGGGTGCTAGAAAAAAAAAATGCACCCCACATCGCAGGGTATGTACCTGTTAAAGGCATGCTCTGGACAATGAAAATGGTCAGTGCCATTTTTCTACAGCATTTGACTATGTGTTATGACAACAGACTGCCAGCAAAAGCAAGATCTCTCTCTTGCTATTAGGCAAGACAAATATTAAAAGCACTGTTCTGCTGGTGATATTGCAAAGCTGTAAAGATGGACCAAAGAAACTCTAGATGAGTTACTTTTAGTTTATAATGTTACACATGGACCTAAAACTGGTCTTTCTGCAGGACAGAAGAAGATGCATCACAAAAGATTGGTCCTATACATACCAAGTAATTATCCCCATGTTTGGATTTGAGCATTTGTGTTACATCTTGCAGATTATGGAGGTAAGTTTCCTCAGAACAGCTAGCAGGGAAGGATACAGAGATGATCCGCTCTGTGATGTAAGTCAGGTCAAGTTCATAGCCTTCCTCCATAACGTGATCAAACTCTGCACTTCTGTGAAGAAATTACATGTAGCAGTTCAGTGCAAAGCAGCCAAGACCAAACATAGCTATTAAGGAGAAGAAACAGCAACTTAGACTCATACAGTCAAGCATCTGATGTACTGAATATTTTCATTACAATTACAACTTATTAAACACCTACAGAGCTCAAGTTACTCAGTTCAGTAAACAGATGAAATCAGCTCAACATTAGAGTTCTTCACATCAAGACTACAGTGAAAAAAATGCCTGCAACTGATAATACAGAAAAGCAGCAAAATTAATACAATTAACTTTGACAAACACTAGTGCAACAACTGAGTGTTGAATAGAAAACATACAGGTATTTATGTCTGCACATCTCTTTCTGTAGAATTTTGCAAATTATTTACAAATTGATAGATTTTTCAGTGATCTGTAAAACACTGCAGATAGATACCATCTTGAAATCTGCTCTGAGCAACACTGAGGTGTCCCCAAGGTGCAATAAACACCAATGCAACGCAATTCACCTTACACGTTAGTCTACAGATACTATTTACTCTACCTTCTCCTTCTATTCCAGGTTAATGACAGAACCGGGCACCTTACTTTGTCCTTCTTAATAGAATAATTAGAAGATTACAGTCAAAGTTAAAAGTAAGCTCAGCAAATACACTCAAGTGTTTTCTCAGACAGAGATTGTAAAAATTGTCCTTACATAGCAGGACATGTCTTACACAAGATTGACTCAGAAATAACAAAGCCTAAACTCATCACAGCATTATGTGACACTACTACACATCCATCAATAAATAAATAAATAAATAAATACTTGCCGTGATCCTTTGTCACTACTGAAAGAGGAGTTCTTCAAAGCACTGCTGGAATTCTGGAACAAACAAAGCAGAGCAGTCAATCTAGTGCCTTTGTTGCTGCAACCAATGTCAACATTCCTGCCTTTTTTCCTCATTTATTATGTCCATACTGTGAAAAACTTTATGAAAAAAATGATAAGAGACTACCATCACCTTATGTTTTGACTGCAAACACTGTGGTTATGGCCAGGTCTTCATCCAGGCTCACTACTACCTTTTCCAACTCACTGCTGCCAAAGAAGGACTAGTCTTTTGTGCTTTTGTTGGTAATCACATTAGGATTAAAGAAAACATTCAATTGAATTCTGAGAAGATGGAGTTTGAATTTCCGTATGAACTTGCAAAAGTAAGTGATTCTCTTATGTCAATAAGGAAAATCAAAAATACTCAATTTATTCCAGTATCAGGGTCCTGAGAGTCTGGATAGAAATCTGAGCTACAATAGTTATTCTCTATGAGAATGTACTGTGTCTCTTTTGCAGTTCCACCTCTTCAGTAACAGTAGCTATGCATTATGAATATCAGCAATAAAATTTCTCTCACCTATTTTTAAGCAGTCTCAGAATTAAGCTCCGCAGTCACAGTCACCCAAATTCTCTGTATGCAAGGGAAATGGAGACATCTGGAGGGGGCAGTATCCCTCCCTTCCAGGATAGGATTTTAGAAAAAGACACCTATCACTATACTAACATTAAATAAAACTAAATTTGAAGGAAATACTTTTATTTCTATATGTGTATCTCTTTATACAGAAAATAAGAAGTTCAATTTAGTATCATGCATCAGTTACTCCGTAAGTCTAACAGCACACACTCATCTTCCTCCCTTGAATTTATACTTACTACACTGAAAAATGAACAGAAAAGCTTATTTAGAAGAAGAGTAATAGTTGTAAGAGTTGGAAAGCTGATAAACCCTATATATATTATGGTTTCACGTATGACAAATATTCCCAAACCAAATAAATTGTGTTTGAATGTAAGAGGCCTTAGAACTTTCCATACAGTGACATTGTATATCAAAATCTGGTAACAGCTAGATCACATAGCTTTGTGTAGATCACAAAGCATGCAAATGGCATGTTTCCTTCCAGAATTTCTGGAAATCACGGCAAATTCTGAAGCACACCGGATGGCATATGGTGCACCTCACCTAGGTGCTTGTTTGGTCCCAGTTCTACTATTCCCTGTCTTTACTTAGGCAAAAGAAAATGTGGAAACCTTATGGTATTTTCAGCCTCCTCTTACTCAATCCTTTCTTACAGTTTTACATCCATCGCTTAAGGAGTACTCCCACCATTTAAAAAAAAAAATTATGACTAAACCTCCACATAACCTGAATAATCCTTCAGTTAGTGGCTTCCTCTGGTAAGAAAATAAGTGATATCACTCTCTGTTGCACACCGTTGTAGCATATAAACTAGTATCATGCAGCATATAAACATGAAAAGTAACAGGAAAAAAAATGGTAGTGAGATCTCTATTAACTATACACATGTTAAGTCACTTACTGAAATGCAGAGTACTATACATTCCTTCCTGCTTTATGTACAAAAATGGATAATCATGACAACTTCCACAATGGTACACCTTAAAACTAAAATTACCAGTGTTGAAGAAAATTAACTTCAAGTACCTATAATACAGTTTAAAAGTCTGGCTGGTTGGTTGCACATATAAATATAGCCATTTAAAAGGACTAGTCTTCTGAAATATCATCTGGGTATCACATTTTGTTGCGTCGTCTTACATAGCTGCAATAGTAATCTGTCATTACAGGTATGCTTTTATACAAATTCTGCACAGCTCCCAATATGAGCTCAACCCTACCATCTACAAAAGATACTTTGATTTTAACTACAAAATTTCCCATTACCTATGTATGGGGTATCAAACTACTAAATTTTACTTAAGCCTTCCTAATGTCAATATAACCTGCATATTACATGTTGACTACAGTCAATGACATTGCAAATGAACAAGCAGTCAAGGACACATCTCCATTTGTCTACATGTCCTCTTGATTGGAGTTATTTCCTCCTCTCTTACCTAGCTTATTTAACTTGTAGCTAGCAATCCATTCTTTTTTTTAAGTTTTCTTTTCATTATTTGTTTTGCTTACTAATTATCAATGACTACACCACTAACCTTTCCCCTCACAGCTAAAACATTTACCAAAATCCAACAAAGAGTGAATGACTAAGGAAAATGACCTGGATGAAGGCATTGAGTGCACCCTCAGCAAGTTTGCAGATGACACTAAGCTGGGAGGAAGTGTCGATCTGTTGGACGGTAGGGAGGCTCTGCAAAGGGATCTTAACAGGCTGGACCGCTGGGCCGAGACCAATGGGATGAGGTTTAACAAGACCAAATGCCGGGTCCTGCACTTGGGGCACAACAACCCTATGCAGCGCTACAGACTGGGGGAAGAATGGCTGGAGAGCTGCATGGAAGAGAAGGACCTGGGGGTGCTGGTTGACAGCCGACTGAATACGAGCCAGCAGTGTGCCCAGGTGGCCAAGAAGGCCAACGGCATCTTGGCTTGTATCAGAAATGGGGTCACCAGCAGGTCCAGGGAGGTTATTCTCCCTCTGTACTCAGCACTGGTGAGACCGCACCTCGAATACTGTGTTCAGTTCTGGACTCCTCACCACAAGAAGGATGTTGAGGCTCTGGAGCATGTCCAGAGAAGAGCAACAAAACTGGTGAGGGGGCTGGAGAACAAATCTTATGAGGAGTGGCTGAGAGAGCTGGACTTGTTTAGCCTGGAGAAGAGGAGGCTGAGGGGAGACCTTATTACTCTCTACAACTACCTGAAAGGAGGTTGTGGAGAGGAGGGAGCTGGCCTCTTCTCCCAAGTGACAGGGGACAGGACAAGAGGGAGTGGCCTGAAGCTCCATCAGGGGAGGTTCAGGTTGGATATCAGAAAAAAATTCTTCACAGAAAGAGTCATTGGGTACTGGAACAGGCTGCCCAGGGAGGTGGTCGAGTCGCCTTCCCTGGAGGTGTTTAAGGAACGGGTGGATGAAGTGCTTAGGGGCATGGTTTAGGGAGTGTTAGGAATGGTTGGACTCGATGATCCAATGGGTCCTTTCCAACCCTGTGATTCTGTGTGAAAAAGCTTTTTAAAGGTTTGATGAAACACATACCATATATGCAACACCCTCTACAAAGTGTTTTCAAACACATGAGGAAGCTGTTACACCATTTCTCACAGCAGGCCATCGGCAAACATGAGCCATATCTTACCACACTTCAGACTGATTCAGGTTTAATAGTCAATTAAACCTTGAACTTCTGTGAGTGCCTCTCTTTTTCAAACATTTCTATGCAGTTTCAGGGTAATTCCACTGATAAGAAATGATTCTTCTTCATTCCAGACCAAGTCGTACACACCTATCAGCAGAACAGGAGTCTCACCAAGCGCAGAAGTCAATGGCACAGGGCAGTCTATCCATAAAGGCAAATCACCTCCACTCAAGTGGAAAAAAAAAAAAAAAAAAACCACACATGATTTTCTGCCTTGCTGCAAGCAGGAGGGATAATGGCAAATATTTGGCTAATCTTCCAAGACAGCAAATGTCGTCCAGCATCTCCTAAGACGGACAATTGCCCAGAAAATCTTGAAAAACTAGGTAAGCTTTTTATTTTCTGTCAACCAACAGCAGTAGAGAAGATGATGAGGAACAAAAAATAATACCTCCAAATGGGGTGTATAAGCACACCTGGCTAAAAATTTAAGGAGTTGTAACTAGGACAGATTCAGTGCAACTAGCACTTAAGTTGTTGCTAATAGGACAGACCACCCTGAGATAATTCTTTCTTGAGCTTCTCCCAATGAGTCTTGTTCCCACATTTCCCTGGGACTGTCTGGCAATGCAGGCAGTACAATCAGTCATTGAAGAAGCAGAGCTCAGAAAAATAAAACACCTCCCATTTAGCAATTTATTCAGTTTTATAGAATTTTTATACCCCAAACTGGCATATCAATCCCAAACAATAACATATAAAAGTTATCCCTGTGTAGACAAGTGCAAAGACCCTTTTGGTCAGAAAAATTGAGCTGCAGTTGTTGCATGAGAGCCAGTAGGAGGAAGTAATTGCTTCTCAAACGACAACTCTTCAATCACTGAATGATATCAATGGCCAAATGTATTGCAACCAAGGTACTGCAATATTGCCCTGTTCCAATCAAAATGCAAGCCATGCAACTCTTTCCTTTCACATACTCCTTACTGCTTCTTTTACCATCTTTGGCTACTGTATTTTGGGGCACATTGCAGAGCTTGCTATCCCAACTTTCTCAAAAATGTAGTCCTCAGATGAGGCCACCCCAGAGTCCAGTGCAGTCTAGGTGTGATATAGAAGCCAAAAGGCATGCTCATACATAATTCTACACTATTTTCACCAGGTCAACAGTCACAAGATAAGTTTCCCAGCACAGCCTGCTGTTAACGGAACCACAGGAAGTGGGCAAGACAGCAGCTAAAGCATAGCTTGGATAAAACTGCTGTTGCTCAGGGAACTGCATAGTAAGGTCCCTTGAGAAAAGGCTTTTGAAGGTGCTGGGGTCCATCGGTGTTGGTCACTTTTTAAGCACCACCTCCTAAGAGCACAGGAACGGGCAATTCCAAAATGCCAGCAAGTCAAGCAAGCGAGGCAAAAGGCCAGCCTGGCTGAGCAGGGATCTTCTGCTCAGAGAGGCATAAAAGGATGGTGTATGGCCAATGAAAACAAGGACAGGTGAGGTGGGAGGACTACAGAGATGCTGTTTGCCACTGTAGGGCAGCAATTTATGCAGGCAAAGCTCAGTTACAGTTGAAGCTGCCAGCACTGTGAAGGATAACAAAAGAGGCCATTTTAAATACGTTACTAACAAAAGGCAGGCCAGAAATAATATTTGCCCATTACAAGATGAGCATGGCCACCTCATAAGCAGGGATTTAGGTAAAGCAGAGACATTTAATGCATTTTTTTTGCCTCTGTCTTCAATACTGATGGTGGGCCAGGACCCACAGAGCCCTGGGCTAGAGGATCAAGCTACGCAAATTATAAACTCCCCATCAACTCTGAACTTGTGTAGGATTTGCTGCTCCAGATGGATGCCTATAAAAGTCAATGGGGCCTGATGGGATTCATCCAAAGGTACTTGAAAGAGCCAGCTGATGTCACAGCATCTCTTGATGATTTTTCAGTGCTCTTGCAAATCTGGAGAACTTGACTGGAAGCTGGCAAATGTCCCAGTATTCAAGAAGGGCAGCAGGGATGACCGTGGTAACTACCCCAGCCTGTCAGTCTCACTTCAGTGCCTGGTAAGACTATGGAGAAAATTATTCTGGGAGCTACGGAAAAACACCTGAATGACAACAGAGGCACTGGGCCCAGCCAGCTCGGGTTTATAAAGGGCAGCTCCTGCCTGACAAACTTAATTTCCTTCTATGACCAGGTTACCCACCTAGCTGACCAAGAAAAACAGCATATGTAATCTTTCTGGATTGCAGCAAGGCCTTTGACACTGTCTCCTCACAGTAGCCCCCTACTGGGCTCAAAGGGTCATAGTGAACGGGGTTACACTGAGCTGGTGACCAGTCAGCGAGATTCTGCAGGGATCCCTCTTAGGACCAGTACTCTCCAACAACTTCATAAGTTACCCTGATGCAGGATTTAAAGATCTACTAAACACGTTTGCTGATTGGAGAGCTGGGCAATTGTCAACCACATGAAGTTCAACAAGGGTAACTGCCGGGTTTTGCACCTGGGACACACCAACCCTGGATGTACCTACAGACTGGTGAGTGAGAGGCTGGAGACCAGACCTGTGAAAAGGGATCTGGACGTTCTGGTCAACGGCAAGTTAAGCATGAACCAACATTGTGCCCCACCAGGCAAGAAGGCCAAACATGTCCTGGGGTGCATCCAGCACAGCATTGCTAGCCAGTCAAGGGAGGTGATTGTTCCACTCTGCTCAGCACTAGTGCAGCCCCATGAGTACTGTGTGCAGTTTAGGGTGCCACAGTATAAAAAGGATAAAGCTACTGGAGAGTGTCCAGAGGAGGCCACAGAGTTGGTGAAGGGTCTAAAGCGGAAGTCTTATGACAAACAGCTGAAGTTGCTTGGTCTGTTGAGCCTGGAGATGAGGAGACTGAGAGGGGACCTCATAACACTTCACCATTTCCTCGCAAGAGAAGGAGGAGAAGCAGGTGCTGTTCTTTTCTCTCTGATGACTTATGATGAGACCTGAAGGAATAGCAGGAAAATGTGCCAGGGGAGGTTTAGGTTGGGTATTAGGAAAAGGTTCTTCACTCAGGTGGTGGAGGAACACTGGAACAGGCTCCCCAGGGAAGCAGTCATGATGCCAAGCCTGACAGTAGTGAAGAAGCATTTGGACAAAACACTCAAGACACATGAAGTAAATCTGGGGCTTGTCCTATGCTGGGATAGGAGTTGGACTTGATGTCCTTGTGGGTCCCTTCAAACTTGGGTCATTCTATGATTCTGTTTAAACAGGCTTCTGAGATTAGTCCTGCTTATTCACCTTCCTTTGGCACCAAAGAGAATGAAACTGCTTATAGATTACCTGGTCTGCCTCAAACAGAAAACTTGTCATGTCATCTCAAGCAGCAGGCTGCACCTCATAACTTTACAATCTCTCCACAGCTCCAGAGCAAAAACATTACAAATGTCTAGTACAGGCCACCTCACACAGTGTGGAACTGAGGTAGCATTGCGACACCTTCTGCACTAGTCCAGAAATAGGTTGTTTTGTATTCCTTCTATCTTCTGAGCCTGCATCCCCTCACCCATGACAAAAGGAAAGAAATAGGGATAACCAAGTGAAAAATAATGCCTGTAAAAAAATAAATCATATCTGTAAAAGAGTGTCTTGGCAGGATTATCATCCACAACCTTTCCAAGAATGGAATAAGGGAACTTGGGGTTACATTTAGGAGGCTTGCATGCTTCACAGGCTAAAGTATTCTGTAGCAGAGCTTCAGAGACCAGAAAGGTCATGGAAGTGATGAAGGGTAAAAGGAGATCCGTTTTGCCCCAGATAAATTAATTTGCTGTTTGTCAGTACACTGATTTAGTATCTTTTATATGTCAGCTCAGGGCCGGGGGGAAATCTAGTATGTAAACTGCTGGTTTCCAATACCAAAGTAAAACCAGATATGTGGGCCACACACATATCTAGAATTACCAGATGGGATAATGACAACCATTCTTGAGACCAGATCTGAAGGCAGGCCAAGGAAGCCAAACGAAAAATCATTCAGTAGCCCTTCCCGAGGCCCTGTTCCTGGCAATGAACTATAATTTAATAATATAATATCTGCTCAAAAGCAATCTCAGCAAAATATAAAACTTATTGGTTACAAGGACTGGGCTGTTTTAAACAGTTGAGTCAGCTGTACACCAACTATATACTCCTCTAAGGAACAACACTACTGAAAACTCAAGGTTCCAAAATCTCATGTGCATTCACACAGCTCATTATTTGTCTCCCAGACTCCTTCTTGAACAAGAACATTAACAAGCGCAAGGACCAATGAGTAGAAACAAGTAGACAAATATCAGAAATGTAAATAAGGACTTAGAGGTATCAGGACACGTGAAAGAATTACGTGGACTTATTTGGGATATAAATACTTTATTTGTGGTTATTTTAAATGTTGATATAAGCACCAGAAAACTTGATTAGCTAAATTATCATAAAATTACATGCATTTTACACACCTTTTAATTAGCTTTATCAAAATTTTTCCACACAGTATTTTACCATTCAGATGGCCAGAAATAAGAATACGAATAGAGAGACAAATCAGCAGGAGACCTGAATGTATTTTAACCAAATTTGTGATCATATTTTCACTCCCCAATGCATGGATATGAATCAGAAGAAATTCTCAAACCTATTCCAAGGCATAGTGTCACACTTCTATACACTCCAAGGTACTGCAGAAAAGGCAGGACAATGAACTACACTGATCACTGGACTGCTCTATAGTAGTTGCTTTAAGAATACACAGTGAAACAGACGTTTGGTTGTCTTGGATGAGAACCAAAATTTGCAAAATCTTTTGGCCTTTGGCTTTAGAATTACTCCTAATCTAGAAAACAGATTCACACCTTATGAATACAAATCTCTCTATGTTACTGTGCATCTATTCCTGCAGCAAATACTAAAGAACTTAATATAGAATCTTTTCTGAAGTTGATTCTCCAAAGAGAGAGATATCATTATTTCTACTGCAAACAGCTAATCATTTGGCTGCACATTTTATTTCTGTTCTGCATACTGTGCACCATAAAGATAATCATCTGTTCCCCTATGCAGTGTAACAGCAAGAGTCCAGACAGATGTGTCCCTTGCAAGTAGAAGAAGTTATAAATCCTAACTTGCTGTCTTCCTGACAAACTCTACTCTGACACACCTGCGGACAAAGCAGCTTCCACAATTCTTCCCTATAACACTTCAGCCAAGACAGGTGAGGCTCCCCTAAATAAGTAAGCTGTAAGGCATTGTAATCCAGCTCATCTTTATCAAGTTTTTCACGGCATGTGGATATGGAGTACCACCTACCGATCTGCCAGGGCAACAAGGAACTAAGTGGGCAGGAAAGTCATCTTCCAACTCACTTAGATTCAGAAAAGCAGCCCTGCACACAACCTGAAAGTTCCTAGTACAACTGGGTCTTTTACCCATCCTTTTATCTTCTTTTTTAAAAAAACTGAAACTCATAACAGAGAGAAGGCACATAGCAATTTTTTTTGCTACTAAAGGCTCCTTACATGCACTCAGTATCATCTCCTAAAGTCCATATTCAAGCCAGAATGAGGTACAATTGATGTTTTAATTCATATATAATTTTATAGATATACAATTTCACTTTAGGAAAACTATAATATTTCTGAAGCCTTAGTTCTACCATGTCTCAAGATTAGAGGCTCACATTGAGCTTCACGAGGCTAGACCTACTCCCTTCTAGTGCTGTGTAACACACTTGCACAGATAGGACATGAAACTTTGGTGAGGTGACTTGTGTCTACATTCAAATGACTGTGTTCCACCGCAAACCTTTGAGGAAGCTTACTATGTTCATATTTAAGAATTACCATGTTAAGCATTAGGCAAGGAGTTTACCTTAACTGACTAAAATAACATATGTGCTGCAGCTCTGCTGGTAGCACAGTTTCATAACTACTCTAGAGATTTGAAACAGCTTCCTGAATGAATCCTTCCCATAGTCAATGTAATGATGCATGGATATAGCACAGGATAAAGGTTTCTGCATTTATTCACCTCTACCAGGCTATAAGATTCTGTGGAAGTCCTGTACAACAGGACTCCATAGCACTTAATGCAAACTTCTCCAATGTAGGAGATCAAAACTGAAGCAAACTTTCATCATAAATTCAGCAGTGTACATGATTCAACAGACAGTGACAACCTTTAGTTGAAACAAAAAGCATAATGTATTTACATTGAATATGTTAATATTAAGAATAAAGTAAGATCCACATGGCCACAAGGGAGCCCTCTAAATCTAAAACGACCCACTTCTAACTTCCCAAGTAAGAATGTTTCATCCATGCCTCAGAGCTATCCCAAAAATTAGAATTAAGCTAACAATGTTTTGGTTCTGACACTACCTAAAATTCAAGCCAAATTCTTTGTTGAAGTTTACACAGCTTTCTTATAAAGCAGTAAGGGCTGTCCATAAAAATATTCCATTAGCAGTCACATTGCTAGGAAAACGCAAGAGAGCTTTTGTTTCCTGGACCAGATACTCCAGAACAAGATGTAAAGGAGAGAAAGGGAAAAGAAATCTCAGAACCAAAAAAGGGTCAGGAAGGTTTAAAAAAAGTCTCTTCCAATTTAGATAATAAACCAAGAGAAGAACAAGCGTGGCACAAATTTAGAAGCAAGAGAAGGCAGGAAGCCAAGGAGCACACCTCCCATTATCAACACAAACTGCATGTGTGCTGCAGTCATGAGTAATCGAACCAGACCTGCCAAGAGACTCATCCAGGCAACAGCTGCATCTAGTCCCAACGATGGGAGACAGCACTTTCATATGAATACACCATCCTGCAGCTTTACAATGAGGAATTTTTTTCCAATGAGGAATAAGCATTCCTACTACTGTGTTTCAGTTGGGAACTTTCTTCTATTTCCCAGTGACTCGGACCACTCATCCATGTCACCTTTTGCACTGTGGTATACTGGTCCATGGAAAGTAACTATCAAAAATCTCACAGAAGTTGTTAATAACAACTAATGCAAAATATAATAGGATGAAAAACAGAGCTGAAAAATCACTACTTGCCATTAAGGCTGCCTTCAAAATGACTGTGCATAGGCTACTACATATACAGGGAAAAAAAACAAACAAAACATATGACCTTGGCTTGTGTAATAATCAACCAAGACAAACAGAAAACTCTCTGCAGCATTCAGACATAACACAGAGAAACTAAAACTTCCAACTAACAACAGAAAATTATCAGCAATTATTTTCCTCACTATACACCTCATTATTTTGCTTCACATTTGCTACATTAGGAGCAACTGTCAAAACCAATTATTCACATGCAGATAACTAATAAGTTTGTTCTATTCTGATTCTTCTATTTTAGTTGATTTGTCTAGTTAAGGAAGAGAAGAGTGAAGGGAGAAACAATTTTGCCACTAGACATTATAATTGTTTCAATATTAAATATAATCTAGCAACTTAGAAATAATTGTAATTTTACTGGAACAGCAGGGATTATAGCACAGATACAACCACAGATATTACCTCAGTTATAGAAAAACTGATTGCGACCCCAAGAAAACAAATTACACTAATTGCTAAACGCAGTCTCTTGAAGGTCTTCTGACTATATGGGTAATCAAGGATCAGAACTCTGCACACCCTGCATAGAGTGGCAAGAGCAAAAGCCTGCCACAAGAATATTCTTCTTGCTGAAGAAAGCTCTTGAATTCCTGAACTTCTCTGAAAACAACAGCCACAAAGAGGAAAATAAATCACAACAAGTAAAGTAAAAAGAAATAAAGTGGAATTACTTACCATACTGGTTACATGATTTTTAACAGTCTCAGAGTTATTAGCCTGTAAAAGAAGAAAAGTTAACAAAACTGACTTAAATTTTCCAGATATGGCCATATTCCAAGAAATCCCCTCCTAAAGTATAGGCAAAACAAATAAAATACATCTTTCAAAAACACAGATACATTCTATGGTATTAGGTATGAAAACAAATTGAGTTTACATCATGATCCTGTGTATTCTGGTCTTGTAAGCCCACACTCAGCTACTGCGGATACTTACTCCAAGTTACAATAGAGATGTATGCTGTTCACCGCATATTCCCTTTTGCATTTTTTCCCAGTCTCTCATTTTATACTTTTTCATAAAGGCAGACACTTGTGTGGGTATTGTTAAAGTTAACAGCTTAGGGTTTTCTGTAAGCACTGTGTAAAATCTCTAATTCGAGGCTTTAAAACAAGTGAAGTTGTGTCTGTAGAGGGTTGACATAATCCTTTTAAAATAAATGAGGCAATGCATTACTATTAAAATCTAACATGAATCACCAGAAGCACAACCTTCCATCAGTACATGCTTTTTTTTTTTTCATGAGTACGATCAGTATGAAATCAAGGTAATGCAATGGGTAAGTACAGTGGAAAAACTGGGAAAAAAACCCACTTCACTGTTACTGAAGAGTTCAACAGTCAAGATGCAGCATTTCACAGGAGAAGATACCTTAGATTTACAATTTTACCACTTGGAATTATAATATGAGAATAACAGAGCATTTCACCTTGAAATACATTCAAAATGAGAAAACTAAATAACACTACAACTAAGTCAACGGTGCCGGTTAGGCAAGACTGCACCAAATTTCAGTGTTCCCTGCTCTGCAAGTTTGCAGAGTCCATCGTACATGGAGCAATACCTAATGTTCCACCGCACAGAAGTATTCATTCAAAAGACAACTTCAAATTCTGTGCAAAAATCTCAGAAGACATTAAAGCTAAATTGTAGCAAACTACATTGCACCTTTATCTTTGCTGCAAGGTTATCACTACAGCTAACACCCCATTGGCATCCTTGCCCTGCGAAATGCAAAATCATTTCACAATATGGAAAATCTTGCATGTAAATTCTATACAGAACAGGAACCTCTGAAATATGTCCACTACTGAAATATAGACCTCTATGGAACAAAACCCAACAGCCACTAAAGCAGAACTCTGCAATACTTTGCAACAGTTTGGGATGAGAAATGTAAACGAAGCTTAATATTTGTCTTCTACATTTAAAGCATAAACTAAAAGGAGGAGGAAAGGATCACAAAAATGCATAATGAAACATTTTTCATTTTCATAATTTTCACTGCCACACTGCACACACTACTGTGGACTAAGCGACAGGTAAAAGACTAACTGGTATTGAACCTTACTTATATGGAGAGCACACCCAAAAGAGGGCAAAAGTCTCAGGAAACTGCCTTCGGATTCTGGGTAAGCAACCAGACCATCTTGAAAAGGCAGATAATAAAACGAAAACCCATTTCTTCCTGTTGAATCTCTTCATCGATCAGAGCTGGATTCTCCTGCAACTTCAAGATTATGCACTAACTTACAGCTTGGAAAGCGTGGGAAAAAAAAATAATAAAAGCTAAGGCAGCACATACACACAGAGGAATACAATGTTTGCCCTATCTAAGAATACCAACCTCCAGAGAGGCTATTTCCGGAGAGACTATTTGATACCCCAGCATATTTGTGAGGCCACACAATTCAACCATCAATCCAACTGAATATTTGACCCCAAAGCCTGCTGTGGGATAGATGTCTTGAACTAGAGATGCAGCTTTATAATTGTCTGTTATTTTTTTAGCACGTCACTGAAGATCAGATACTGTCTAGTTGCAAATCTCAACTGGAAAGAACATAGAACTGCTAGATTGGACAAGACCATTGAGATAGAGTCCAATCGTACCTGTCCAATACTAAACCAGGTCCTTGAAAACTTCATCTAGCCATCTTTTAAACACTTCCAGGGATGGCGACAACCATCTCCCTGGGTAGCCTGTTCCAGTGCTTGACAACCCCTCCAGCAAAGAAATTTTTTCCTAGTGTCTAATTTGGACCTCCTCTGGCACAACCTGAGGCCACTCCTTCTCATCCTATGGCCTATCACAAGAGATATAGATTGTCAGTGTGGAAATTACAGTGCAACACCTTGCTTAATTCATTGAGCTCAAACACTATTTACTAGGGCAGACACCCTGCACTAGTAACCATTATGACAAGAGACTGGCTCACAGTTATCCCTTGAGAAAAGGCTTTGAAGTTATTTTATTTTCTTAGAAAACTTGACTTAGCCTTTCAGCTATCAAATCTCCACAGTGTTAAACATACAAACCTGTCAGTCAGAGCTAAAAGACATACTGACCAGTGCTATTAATTCAATGGCCAAAACCTAAATTGGTTGAAACTTCAAAGATGTTCAAAGATGAGCAAATTAAAGGTGACATATAGGACAATCACTATAACCTTAGTTACTATTTCACAGTCTTAGCAACTCACTGCTACTTAGCAGAAATAAACAGAACATTTTTGCCTTTCCCATATAGGAAAAGGCAAAAGAAACTTAGATTCACTTGAGGGTCTCTGTACAAAGAGACATAGCAGGCTGCACAAGCAGAGTGCTCGGGAAAATGTGCCAGCCATTTTGCTTTTCACCAGGAAGTTCATACACAAGCTGAACTCAGCACTTACCCTTCCAGAACACCTAAGCAGTCTATTTGTGTTAGTGCATATAAAATAGAGATATAAATGAGATTCAGGCCTAATGTTTGTCAGTTCAAAGAGATTTTTTTTCCCTGTATTGGTCAATTTAGCATTGGATTGGCGTAGTCAAAGTTTTCCAGGATGACTAGTATACAGAACATGGAATAAGCAGCTAGAATATCTTCTTTTCCTCTTCCTTGTTTAATGTTTTGAATTTGCTCTTCAGCTTTTCAAGCACCTACTGAAATGCGTCATATTCTCTCACTCTGCTAGAAGCAACAGCTCTCTCGACCTTACTACACAGAGGGGATAGTGCTATAAGCAAAGGTCTAGACATAACCGTCTCAACTAGCAGGATCACACTGGTCTCCTTTTTCTGCTGACTTAAAAGGAAGAGTGCTAAAATCAAGTTGTGGTGAAAAACACACCACCAGTAAATATATGTCTGTATACAAAAATTTATGTGCCTGTATACACAGATGTGTAAGTGTGTAAGAGAGTAAGCACACAGAGTAAGCAGACATCCAACTGAAACTCCTTTCTTTGAAAACTGGTAAAAATAAGGTTGTGCATTCAAATCTCCATATGCTTCCTGCATGGATTTAAAATGGCTGCCCCCAAGCCAAATACTGCTACTCCTGTTGCCTTTTCATCAATTCTAGGATTAAAGTTACAAATAAAACTTTCCAATCATTAACTAGTACAGTACACTAATTTGAGATGTGGAAGACCCAGCTTCACATCTCTGACCGGACACAAATGTAGAAGGTCTTTGAAACTATATTCTAATATTCAAAATAAAGATCTTAACCACGACCACATTAAGATGGAAGAGCTACATCTCAATTTTCTAAATGCTTTAGTGAAACTGGACATTTCTTCTTGAAACGTCATCATTACTTTCTACATTGGCAAGGTTTGGTGACCACTCTAAGACATAGCTGTGTCAATTATAAATCTTGCTGTCTGTAAGTCCTAAAAGAGGAAAAGGAAAAGAGATGGCAAAGAAACCAGGCTCACAAGTTTGTGAGACAGCAGGTGAAAAAAATTAAAGCAAAACAAAAAATTCTAACAGGAACACACAAATTTACTGATCTTACAAAACTCTGAAAGCCCTCCCTCCTTCCTCAGGGACATCAATCCTATTCACTTTTTGCTTCATGCCCACTGTTACCACTTCCAAGTTCTCTCTCACTCCTCTCTCCCAGTTGGAAGACACTGCTATAGGCAAAAGACCTTCCACGTCACATGGAGAGGATCACTGCATGTTACAGTATCTCATCACATTTCATTTTCGGGGCGTTTTTTCCCTAATGCTACCTGCAAAAGGAAGACAAATGCTACTACTCTTCATGGGGAAACTGTGACATACATTAAGAGAATGACCTCCCCAGTGTGAAAGTAGAAATCAGAGACAAAATGAGATTAGATACATCACATATTATATCCATGTGCATTCATTATAAATTAACCAAATATAATGCACTGAACACTATGATGACCATACATTAGAGATGGCGTGTATTACTTGTGCCACTCACCAATCCTAGCACCTCAAGAATAACAAACAGCAAAATGTTCTTGCCCACACCCTCCATAAAGCCAATTCAAAGAAAATCAGATTCACGTGGTTAGAAATGGTAGCCAGCAGGTTGAGGAAGGTGATTCTGCCTCTCTACTCCGCTCTTGTGAGACCCTACCTGGACTATTGTGTGCGGTTCTGGAATCCCCAACATAAGGAGGATATGGGACTGTTGGATCAGGTCCACAGGAGGGCTACAATGAGAGGACTGGAGCACCTCCCATGGGAGGATAGGCTGAGAGAGGCGGGCTTGCTCAGCCTAGAGAAGAGAAGGGTCCAGGGAGACTTTATAGTGAGCTTCCAGTACCTGAAGGGGGCTACAGAAAAGCTGGGGAGGGACTTTTTACATCCATCCCTGGGGAGGGATGAGGAGGAATGGCTATAAATTGGTAAAGGGCAGATTTAGACTAGACATTAGGAGGAAATTCTTCACAATGAGGGTGGTGAGACACTGGAACAGGTTCCCCAGGGAAGTTGTGGCTGCTCCCTCCCTGGAGGTGTTCAAGGAGATGATCCTGTCCATGGCAGGGGGATCAAAACTAGATATCTTTAAGGTCCCTTCCAGCCCAAACCATTCTACGATTCTATGGAATAAAAATCACTTTCCAATGGAACAAGGAAAAATCATTCAACAAAAAATTGTTCCACTTCCCCCTCCTGCCATCACAGAAGAAAACCATCATAGGTTCCAGCAAACAACTCCCTAAAAGTGCTTCTCTGAAAGAAAAATAAAGCCACTAAAGCAAAAGGTAAAATGACACTGCAACTTCAAAGAAAATACATATTCCTGTTAGTAATTAAAAAGAAGTAACACACAACAGCCCTTACATGCCACAGAAGACGCCATGGCCCCCTTCATCGAAGACAGTTTCTTCACCTATGTAACATTTAGCTAACCAGCTGAGCTCTTCTTCCCTGAAAGCTTCTCATTTGGATTCCACTTTGAAGACTTCTGCAGATTGTTCTTGTTCAGAGAAACTCTGATTTTCATTTCTTTTTGGATGAACACAAGGAACTGAACACAGTGCATTATAACAAAACTCATATTTAAGCTTTTATCAAATCTTTTAATTCTCTAGTATTCCCAGAAACAACATAAGCCATTCCTCCTGGCAAATATAATGACTGGCTTTTTTTATGTAGTATACACTGCATAGTTCAATTCAGGATCACTACATTTCATCAATTTTGAGGAGTGAGGTGTCCATATTCACACAGTTTGACTCTCTGTTCCCTTTATGGCTAAAGGCACCGACTACACTTAAAATAGTATTTTTGAGCCTCTACTCTGCAAACCTCTGAAGTCCGTGGCCCTACTCTGGTAAGCACTCAGAACACTAAAACAAAAATCAAATCACATAGGAATGCATTACATACAGCCCCACATCAGCCTCGTTCCACAGAACCACAAATCCAAAAAAGTTTCAAAAGTAATTGTGTCAAGGATTTCAATTCAGGCAGCAGCTCACAGGTTTTGTCAAGAAGGTGTCTCATCAGTCTGTGCTTCTGCTATCTATAGCACTAGGGCAATGCAGCACTAACAAGAAATCAAAAAAACCTGAAATATTATTGGTTGATGAAGCTGGAAAAAAAAAAAAGAAAAAAGCACAGCTTGAAAATTAATAAATCAAAACTGAGTAGCAAGAAAGAGCTGACTTTAAATTTTTTTCAAGGTACCCTTGTTTCCTCATCAGTTCAAGAAACGTGTAGGTACCTAAGAGAAGAAGCATCAAAACATTTCTCCAAAGCCCATCGATTGTTATGAAGACACAGCATTGATGGTGACAAAGCAGGAACTGAACAGGCAAACATCCACTACATATTCCCAGCCTCTGGAAAAACAGCATAGAACAGCACAGCTCTGTCACACTTCCCTTCCTACGAAGTGTAGGCACAACCATGAGACAGGCAGCTTCAGGCTGCAGCACTCACTGGCATGACTGCCAGAAAAATCATAGCAACAGGGAGGTCCAGTAGACTTTGTGTGCCCTTTACCCTCACCAAATCATGCTTGCTATGTTGCTTTGTATGCATTTCAGGGCCTGTGAGCCTGAAGTTTGGATGCAGCAGAACGTTACGTCCTGGTATTTGCTCAGTAATAGAGCTTTGTTTTCCCTAAGATTTCCATGATGTTACTTGAAAGAAGAAAGAAAAACAAAAACCCAGAAAGTAGCCATAAGTCACAGAAATTTATTACAAATCAGTCCCACTTGATACAATGTTCAGCAAACCTATTATTGATTAAAGCCAGAAACCAAAATCACAGCTGGCAGAGTAAAATGTCAGTTCCCAATTTTAGTCACCATTACCACACTCCAGAGTATGTGAGGGTCATACCTGATCAACCCAAGTTAACAATCTCACATCATCATCTAGTAGTGAGGCTCCACTTAAATTGAAATTGGAGAACACAATCCTTCATCTACACCCTCAGGCCTTCTCAACAGCAAAACTAGTAATTCAGCCTCAGATGTCTCAAAAAATCTGCTACAGGCTCACATTAAAAGCAGATGGACCATTCTGCATGGGAACAACAGAGCACCTCACTTTTTTTTTTTCCCTAGGAAGAGCTGTTTAAAAAGTAAAGAAATTCAGTAAAGATAAAAATATATGTTGTTGTATCAACTGATTTTTCTCAGACAAGCATCTGGGGAGGACTGCATTCATCAGGCACAATGGAAAAAAGAAACAGGAGTTTTTGCCAAAAAGGGTTAATTTGCTTTCAAACACTGTAAAGTACTGAGTTTTTTTTAAGACTTTGTTCTGTTCCTCTCTTTTCCCATATAAATTATTTTTTTTCAGTTTAAGGGGGAGGGAGGGATTGTATCACAATATACTTCCAAAAAAAATTCAATTCCAGTTTCTTTTGAGAAAATGCTGGAGAATAGGCTGGATACATAAAGGTATGTGTTAAGTATCATAGATTTTAAGTAAAAACGAGATACCAAATTATAATGAGGTCTTTGTGACTCCAGTACTCTTATTTTTACAATCCTTCCACTCCTTTAAAAAAAAAACACACCTAAAAAACCGAAAAACCCACCTACACAAGAAAAAAAAAAAACCCTTTCTCCTACGATTAGTTTTAATCTGTTCCCCTCCTCTTTTGAGACAGTTGAGAGCTCAGTCTGAATCACTGTTCAAAATCAAAGGGTTTGGGTTTTCAGGCGAGGCTTGAACATGAAAGTCTTTGATTTTTCTCCTCACAAGCAGAAGAGAGGCTTGCATACTAAAGGCAAACACAGCTAATAAAGTAGTAGCAGAATCACTGCCACCTGTCCCCGATTTCTATCAAAAGTATTATACTTCTACCTGAGACTTAGCAAATAGCCAAGTTCAGTGACCTCACTAGGTTACAATAAGACATAAGTAGCTATGTGTCCACTTAATCTTTCCCACAATCTAACAGCTCATTATGAAATGTCGTGTTTAAATGGCAGCACTACAGGTACGCGGAATTCCTCCATAACCAATTGGAAAAATAAAAAAGAGAGAAAAAAAAGTAGGAGAAAAAAAAGACAAGGCCAGGAAAACAAATAAAGTTTATAAAGGTTAAATCAGAAATTTCTCTGGTAAAGATCACCCCTTAACTGTGCCTTAAAACTGACACACCATGCAGTGCTAAGGACCATTCAACCAGTGAAGTAATTTTAAGAATAGAATCCATGCATGCTAAGAGTTCATGCCTTCACACCACATTTCATCACTGCAAAACAATTGGTGGGATATGTGAGGGGCTCTGAGGGATTAAGTTCCTTTATTCTTTTCTAAGATAAGATATCATTAGGGATTAAAAAAAAAAATCAGAGAAGCAGACAAACTTACTGTTCTCTTGATGCATCTTAAAGAGTCCTAGAGAAGTCTCTAAAATCTAAAAATTACCTCAAAACCAATATCCTTCCATTGGCTTTACTTGCTTTTTTCTTTTAAAAGTAATAAATGAAAAAATTATTATTCGGTGCTTTAAGGTTAAGGCCTAAACCTCTTCTTTTTGCAGCAACAGAGGCAAAAATCTTAAAGAAAAACGTGTGTAGTTGTTAGCAATTTTCTTTAAAAAAATAAGAAACAATTCCAGGAAAGGCTGCTTAAATAGACTTGCCATTTTTTATTTTTATAAAATTTTAGGAGAACTGCTATGCAGGCCAAGATAAAATGATAAAAAAAAATCATTAGATAAAAAAACAGTGACTATGGCACTTTTCCTTTCCCCTTCTTTTAAAATCTATGCTATGGGTCATGCTATACATCTCTATAACCTAAGCCCATTGCCACAAATAACCCATTGTGTCTTCATGAAATAAAAAGAAGTGCACCACAATAGGTCATCTTTACTAAACATTTGACTTGAATTAAGAGAGCTAGACTAACACTGTCCTCCTTCCTCCCATCAGAGGAATGTGCATGCCAACATAAAGTTAGTAGTATTAGAATATTTAATAGCAGCTGGTTTATATTTTAGCATCTGAAACTCCCAACAGCTGCACTGGGTTGATATACGAGGCACATCATGTCATTACAAAGCTTCAAGATATATGGCTCATCAGAAATAGGAAGAAAGGGCCTCTTTGGAAACCAACATCCAAGCTGAAAGTAATCAATAAAACCCACATTCCAAAGACAAGCAGCATCTGTGAGTTTCATCAGGCTTCAACAGTCTTCCAACAAACATGCTACTGAGAGTTTAACTACAGTTCTTAGTATAAGCCACATTAAGGAGCAATAAAGGCAACCATTACATTGGCTAAATGTATGTAGCACTAATCTAGAGCAGCTGTATGCATCACTTATTTATGATAACTGAAAGGCTGGAATCTCTTGCCTGCAATGAATGGGGACAAACCCACGGTTCAGCAGCAATCTGCAATACAAAGTTTTGATTAATTTGAGTAGTCCTTCCCTCTCCACTATCTAAAGAGCTCAACTACTTATTCTTGACCATACCAATATTTTGCACTCAAAATTGCTTGCAGCTAACATGGTCACAGAACAACAGAACTCTTTACCAAACATGTAGAATTTATTTGTGCATATGGAAGACTCCTAATATAAATTGCCACCATGTTTCATATTAAAAGCAAAACACATTGCTCAATCTCACTTTATGTGTGCAATATGTACACATATTAATGTGTAGTGAATATATTATTAGTATGTAGTGAAAATATTTCATCTACAACTTTCCTTGCTAGGAATTTAAACAGAATTCCACCTTTTCTTTTGCGTAAAACTAGTAAATCCTTTATTCAGGGACTTACCATACATCTGGGCACATCCCTTCTAGTAAATTGAAACAGGTTAGGCCACTTATGCCATCCATACTGTTCAACTGTCGGTCACAAAGTCACCTGGGCCCAGATCATCAGCACTGCCCCATGTTCACCATTCACATAAACCAAGTTCAACCAAAATTATTAATGATAATGACTGGCAACATGTCCCAGAGGTTGCTGGATGTTTAAAATTGTTGCCATTGCGATTCAGCAAATTTTGCATGTCAGAATCAATACCCAGACTGTGTGCACAACACAAAAAAAAAATAGCAACCACAGCTCCCAGTGTATGTCTAACATCATGAGCTGCAGACCTAAGAAACTCTGTACTTTCTATGTATAATTTTAGCAGTAATGCCATGCAAGATTCTCAGACTCTGATGTGGGTTAATTCATATAATTGCTGGGTCAAAACTAGGAGATACTGCCTATGAGTTGATATTCACATTACTCATAATACCATCATTTAGGTTTTCAGTCTTTCTTTTAAAGGATAATAATTAGGAAAAGCATGAAACAACACTTCCATAGCACCTTTTAATTTCTGTGGTGCATGCTAGGTAAGTATCATTACCTATATTTTTCCAGCAGGGAAATCAAGACAAAAATATGTAAAGTGACCTGGTCCACTCAAATAGCAAGGCAGAAGTGAGATATAGTATTTCTAATTGCCAGTGGCTGCACCACATACCTACAATGCACAGTTCATGGCTGACACTTGGGCACCAGCTACTGGCTGATTAGTCCTAATAATGACACTAGCAGGTGGTAGTGATAGTTCAGTAAATAACTACTATAATCCATCCTCCAGGCATCATTCTCTTGGAGCTAAAATAACCATATACAGTCACTCAAGCCAGAAAACTTTTATCACTTCCCTACCCTGAGCAAGCAGGAGTTAACTTACTCTCTCCCCCCATCAACAAAAAAATACAGGCCCCAACCAAATCATCCTCTATTGGTACTTTCAAACTGACATGAGATATCAGTATGTTGAAACAATTAATGTCTTTCTTTTTTTATTTAAAATACACAAACAAAAGCAGATAAAGTAATACGAACAACTGCACGTGGTGGCTGCAACACAGGCCATTTGTAAAAATAACCCTAAACAGCAGAATATGTTTCACCCAGTGAATCCTTAGCCTTACAAAATGCTCAATAAAACAACCAGATTCCTGAGAGGGACAGGACACAGTAACAACCTTCAGGAATAAACCTTTGATTTACCACGACCTCACAGGAGAAAGAGATAGGACAGTACAGAAGATTATGGGAGGCTACAGGAAGAACTTAACCTATAACCAAGTAAATTCTGAGGGGTATCAGTAGTGCCAAAAACACTTACCAGTTCATAGTTGCTTGGAAAAAGGCAGGGTGTCACCACCTGGGATGAAAAATAAAAATAAAATAAGAAAAAAAAAAGATACTTTCTTTGGAGATCATAGAATCACAGAAAGTAGGGGTCAGAAGGGACCTCTGGAGATCATCTAGTTCAATCCTATTGCTAAAGTAGCTTCACTTCGAGGAGGCTGCACAGGAATGTGTCCAGGCAGGTTTTGAATATCTGGGCACCACTGAAAAGTCTGTCATCATCCTCCTGACATCCACCCTTCAGACATTTATAGCAACTGGTAAGATCTCCGTTCAGTCTTCTCTTCTTCAGGCTAAAGAGACCCAGGTCTCAGCCTCTCCTCATAATAGAGATGCTCCAACTCCTTGTCTTCCTTGAGCTGGGAAGCCCGGAACTGGGCGCAATACTCAAGATGCAGCCTCCCTAGGACAGAGTAGAGGGTGAGGATAACCTCCCTCAGCCTGCTAGCCACACTCTTCTTCACATACTCCATGAGGGCACTTTGCTGGCTCATTGTTAGCTTGTTGTCCACCAGGACTCCCAAGTCCTTCTCCGCACACCTGCTTTCCAGCAGACCAACCCCTAAATTTCACTGGTGCATAAGGTTATTGCTCCCTAGGTGCAGGACTCTGCACTTGCCTTTGTTGAACTTCATTAGATTCCTCTGCTCAACTTTCCAGCCTGTCCAGATCTCATCGAATGGCAGCACAGCCTTCTGGTTTATCAGTCACTCCTCCCAGCTTTGTGTCAACAGCAAATTTGCTGAGGGTACACTCTGTTCCCTCATTCAGATCACTGACAAATATGTTGAACGAGTCTGAGCCCAGTACTGACCCCTGGGGAACACCACTGGCCACAGTCTTCCAAATAGACTCTGCACCACCGATGATAACCCTCTGAGCTCTGTCATCCAGCCAGCTCTCAATCCATCTCATTGTCCACTCATCTAACCCACACTTCCTAAGCTTACCTAAATGCTGTGGGAGATGGTGTCAAAAGCCTTGCTGAAGTCAAGGTAGACAACATGTATCCAGCCAGTTATAATCATCACAGGCAGCTATCAGATTGGTCAAGCATGATTTCTCCTTGGTGAATCTATGTTGACCACTCCCAAGAACCTTCTTTTCCTCCAGGTGCATGGAGATAACATTCAGAATGAGCTGTTTCATCACCTTTCCAGGGATGGAGGTGAGGCTAACTGGCTTGTAGTTTTCCGGATCCTCCTTGTTGCCCTTCTTGAAGACTGGAACAACACTAGCTTTTCTCCAGTCCTCAGGCACCTCTCCTGTTTTGCATGACATTTCAAAGATGGTGGAAAGTGGTTGAGCAATAACACCTGCCAGTGCTCTCAGCACTCAGGGGTGCATCCTATCAGGGCCCAAGCCATTGACAGAGCTCCCTCAAATACTGTGAAATCCAGGCAGAGTCAAAAGGGCACCAACGAGACCAGGCACAGAATCTCGGTGTCAACAGCTGCCCTCAGCTGCACTACTTTCTGTCAGCTCCCTGAGGAGCTAGAATTAGCTCACAGTGCCCAGCTCACATGCTGCAACCAGTGAAATAAATTGAACAATAATGCTTTCCCTCAGGTCACAAATGCAAGGAAATATGGAGGGCTTTCCCTCCCCTCCACCGTTTGTAGTATTCTTCTAATATCTCAGTTTCAATAAATAAGTATTCTGCTTTTCAAGTAATACAGAACTATGGAGCTCCCAATACCTTATCCTTGTCTTGGATTTTTTTATGGGATTTTTTTTTACGGCCCATAATTTCCGAGGCTTAGCTTCAATTTAAAGCACTTCCTGTGAAGAACATGTTCTGTATACATCACACCAAAAAGATTCTCAAACAACCTTGTTTGAGTATTGAAAAACTAAATCACAAAGAAACGCAGGAAAAGCATGACTAACTCGGATTATGTGATGATCTACAGAAAAGTCTGTGTTAGCTCCTTTCCATGTTCCCATTCAGCAGGCACCCTCAGACCTCACACATACAGTTAAACTGTGGTTCACCAACTTAGACCACTCAGCTGAGCTTCAGGAGTAAGGCATGCTCACTTTAAGAAGCACTTTGAGCTTAACCCCAGTAAAAAACTTTCACCTTCACAATTACGGCTCTGCAGAACAGACTTCCCTCTCAGCCAGCACAGCAGAACCAGAAACTCTGTGGCAACATCTGGACTACAAAGCTGGAGTTGTTCTCTCAGGAACTATCGGGTGAGCAGTTCACCGGCTCTCAAGTGATGGTACAGATAGAGCGTTACTGAGCAGAAGCAGCCTAATGTCATTTATAATCCTTAGAATAACAAAATGAAGATACAGTCCATGCAGCAGAGCAAGATGCAAGAGCTAGAAAAAACACTAGTCCTTTGAGCAACGCAGGCAAAAAGAGACCTATCTGAACACATCAAGACAACCCACTCCAGTCTTAAGTCTCCGGAACAGCTTTTAACCACTATCATAGAAGGGATGGCATTTACACCTCTACAAGCACTTGTATAAAAAAGAGATCTCCAACTCTCAACACTTCTTAAATCACAGAGTACTGATATAAAGGAAAAAAAAGTAGTATATCAGTTTTCAGCTCCCAGTCTCCTCATGATCTCCACACCATCCCTTTAAGTAAACAGCACAGACATGAACCCTTCAGGTCTGTCTGCTGCACCCTCTAACTCCTCAGCAGGCTTGCAAGTCCAGTGTCTTAACAAGCTGCATTTCTGCAGCTCATTTCATGACTGCCACTCATGATGCACTTGTCTGTCCAACCAAACGCCCATACCGAACATATCGAAAATGTTAACTAAGCTGTCACGATAGCATTCCTGTTGCTGAAAGTAAAGGCAACATCCATCTCTGTGGCCTGACACAGTATGTAAAACTTAATACGCTCCTTTCACTTACAGCCACCAATTCTTCTCTCAAGCCAAAGCAGCAAATCACTATGCAGAGCATTCCATAGCAGAAAGAACCAAAGTCATGTGCACCTTGCACCACCACCAAGAGCAGCAAACCACCTCTGTAGAGAAAAGATTGTCCCCAGTCATCCTGATCATGCATTTATTATAAGCACAAAAAAACCACATTTTTTGGTACTGTTTGCATTAGCAACACCTAATGTTAAAGTAAATTTTAAAAAATGAAATTTCAACGATTACTTTTCTCTTACTGCCTATACAAGGAAGTAAGGAGAGAATTAATGAAATCCCCAAAGGAGTTTGCAGACTGGCTGGGTAGCACAGGGGAAAAGCAGAGATTAATATTACATGCTCACATAATTAATAATTGGAAACACTGCAGAATAAAATTGCCATCACTGGAGCACAAATATCATCTTTGCTCTCTCCCTTCCCTGTATTGCTAAACACCCTCCAGAAATCAAGCATTTCCTTTCCTCCTGGCTAACAAAAACACAACTCTTCTGTAACCTCCTTCATAATTAGAGCTGGCTCATTGCCTAAGAAACATCTCCTTTATTCTCACAAAAAGAGAACTAGAAAAGAACTTCAGCAGAGAATTATGGATCTTTTTTGGCAGATCTGTGGCATCTTATTCAGGCAACTCACACAGACTCAGGAGTGTGAGAAGATGAGAGCTAACTTTATGGGTAACGCTTGATTTTTTTCCTCTCTGAGCTTCACTATACCCACAATGACTGTAAGTAGCACCTTGACTTTACAGATAAGGCTCCACTCCTGGTTGCGTGTCTTTTACACTTTGTTTTTACAAAGATCAATATCTGCATTAGACAGTATTGTTCTAGGACTACCGAAGAGTCACATAATACCCTCTGTGGAGCACACAGCAGTCTCTTCACTTTTGCACTCTGCCACCATGTTGAACTCTCACTAAACTGTAGGGCATGCAACATGCATCACATAGCCAAAGAACTGGACCCACTGCTACGGTTAGAGCTACACAACTCAATGCAAGACACAGTGAATCACCCAAGGTGCACCCATGTTTTTTCCTCTGACTCCATATGAACAAATAGTATATTCGTTACTCCCAGATGAAGCAAACCAGTCAAGATCTCTATTCCAATTTCAGTTCTCATGAGCAGTTGCACCAATTCTTCCACTGTTAATCCAAACAGTCTAAAAGCAAAAGATCTGATGTGTTCACAGGTAACAGAGAGGCTAACAGAAGGTCTAGATAGCCTAAGTTGAAGATATGTGAGTGGCTTGAAATCTTTTACCTGGTTTGCAAAAGTCTGAGATGTGCTAAAAATCAGCATTTAGAGGAAGCCAGATTGCAGGACCTCAAGCCAGTATCAATACAAGAATACAAAATGGAGTATAAGTCCCTCATTCACTGGTTTAAAGTTACATACACTGTGTACCTATCTGCACAAAACAAACTTCAGAAAGACTTTTCTGATCCCCCAACTGAAGCTACAGCTAATCCTAAAAAAGATGAATTACCTGTTTTATCAGCTTTCAATAGTATCTTTATTCTCCTAAGAAATACACTGGATATTCATTAGTGCAATATTTCATAGTTCCATACAACCAAGGTGCATTTAGCTCTCCACTTCTGCACATTCTTGCATTAACGAGCATTCCCAGAACACAGAAGTGTCTTGCCCGATTTTCAAAAACAGTTCTCTTCAGTGCCTAGCACATATACACACATGGATATAGGCACGTTAGCCTTCCCATAAAGAAGCAAGCAAATACCTGAAAGACAAACTACCCATTCTTGCATACACAGTTAATATGGAAACACTTTCCTGATGTGACACTTCCTGAATGAAGCCTTAGTCTGAAAAAGTCCCACAATGACAGAAAAAGAATTAAAATAATTACTTTGATAAGAAATTCTGACTCCAATGAATCTGCAGGTAATTTTCCTTCATATGACTTAGCCAAATCGGTTAATGGGTAACCGACCAATATGAGATAAATGTTGACTCACACAAGAAAAATGTCAACAAATGGCAGGACGTCTGGCACTGAGGAAACAAAATCTGTCCCCACTCCCTGTAACACAGACACAACAGTGCCCCCCACTGTTGCAAAACAGGTCATTTGCTGGGACAGCAGGTATTTACATTTCAAGCCTTTTTTTTTTCACTCCCAGATGCATCTTTCATTTTTATCTTCCTGACTACTTATTTTATGAGTAGGAGATCTTCCAGAGGAAGAGCCATCTTCAAAGAATGAGTTGGTTATTACCAAAGGTGCATTTCAAAGTTCAAATCTCAAACCTTATCATACTGCTTTTGCAAAACTAATTAAACCATTTGGCTACAACGAATCACTTTCTTCCAAGCTACAGTTTTACCAAGTATGCAATGCTGGCATTCCTAACCCAGGTTATGTGATACACAAAGAATGTGCAGGGGGACTAATTCTCATCAAGTATATAGGCTAAACAGCAAGTTTATGCTAATTCACTACTAATCATTTTATAAAATTTATGAGAAAGGATGAATAGAGCAGGAAAAAAAGAAGTAACTGACATCCTCCAAACAACGTAAAGTTATAGTGATGCTAGGAGACCTTGTGACTTGCAAAAACAACTGTCGGGAGCCCAAATAGTAAGCCCACAAAAAAATTAAATATCTGTCTTTACGTATATACACAGACACACATATACATACACACACTCTCTTACAAATCTACAGCTTTGGACTTAGGTCTTGATAATGTAAGAAACTTCTTTGCTTAGATTTTTTCTTTTGACATGGCCATCAGTTATTGTCCCCCTTTTCCAATTCACTTCCCAAGCATCCACTTCACAAACCATGAACTTCCTTACTCATCAAACCAACAAATTAAAGGATATTAAGTGCACTGTATCTTCAAATAACTGCGCTCTTAAAGATACAACTGGTAACATGACAAAAAAAACATAGATCTAAATTCTAGAATAAAAAGGGAATACGTTACATTCTTCTTACATCTTCTCTCACCTAGATCTATGACAAAGTTGTTACAGGGAAAGACAGAACAAACACAGCTGGGAGCTCTCTGAATCCAAACCCAAACTTCAACAGCAATATTTTAGCACCATGTTATTAATTTTTCAGCTTCAGTATATTTTTATTTGCTGAAATAACACTAACACTACATGTACCCACCTCATCTAAGTGTAAAGAGGATCACACAGAGTTTGAGAAACTCTCCACGAGCTTCTTGGGAAAAAAATTAGTAACTGAGTACTGTAACATCTGTGCCATGTTCCTACAGTCCTGACCCACGCACATCTCCTTTCTGTTTACTTAGGATTATGCCTTATGAAACAAAGTCTGAAATTAGCACCTGAAATGGAAAGCTAAGTATCTTCAGGGTATCTCCTGAGTATTTCAAAATTCAGCAAATTTATATACGTATAAACCCCCGTTTCACCAAATAAAGCTGTTTCAAATGAAGTTACTGAAGGAAAATAAAGCTTTCACAAGTAACTAAGAACGCAGTTATCCTAAGATACAGGAATTTATTCTCACATATCTTTGCCACCTCAAAGTCTAGCTTTCTTGCATGCTGTGATATTTGATCTTTCAAAGTCAATCCAGACCTAGATTGTGAAAGTTCTTCCTCCAACTCTCTGGAGAACACATACAGCACCATACATTTGGTACACAGGCTATCTGGAAAAAAAAAAGTTAAAATACAAGAACCTCTTCAACACTCCAATGAAACAGAAGATTCCTAGAATCAAAATCCAATTAGTTTCCCCTGAAATCTGTAAACCAGTAGGCAGATAAGTCCTTTCCTTTATCAGATCACTGGATTTGCTCCAAAGGAATTGAAAAGCAAAGGACAAGAAATGCAGTCGGAACTTGGGTGTACCTAACAGTGTTTAAACCAGCCAGCAGGAGCCAAGACGTTAAAGCTAGATTTTTACTGAACTTTGCACTAGCCCTCTGCACTGTGGTGCAAGTTTGCCAATGTGAACTGTAAATGGAGCACTAGCTACTGTGATTTGAGTTAATCTGTTCAACCCCAGGTTTATAAAGTTGGCTGAAATGATTTGATGCTAGGCAAGTGAAAACAAAACAGTATTTTTGCTCAAAACGTCTTATTTTGCTGAGTCTTTAAAAAAATATAAACAAATCCTAATTTTGGCAATTGCATACATCTTTGAGAGACTTGACCATTTTCTTTGCATCAAATGTGACCTCTCCAAGCTGAATTAGGTGCACATTCCTGAGAGAATCAGGTTATCCTTTTAGGAGTCCAGGCTTACTTATTTTGATATAATCCCCATGAGAAAACACACTTCATTTACAAAGTCAAATATATTTTACAGTATTACCAGACAGGGAGGATCCTAGCAAGCAACAGGAATATAGTTGTGTGGACATTTTCTTCTCCCAAAAGAACAAACTATCAGAATGGATAGGAGTCTATTGAGTGGAAACAAGCTGTACACCAGGCCTGTTGTATCTTAGAGTTTTGGATCTTTAATGTCTGTTTTTCTCAGGCTTTTAATCTGCTTCCAGCATCTAAGCAATGGTGACAAGAGCTACAGGCATTATGGTTCCTGTGGTCACAAATGGCACCACAGTCAACAGTATCAGAAGCTTTAGGAGGAGGGGAGAGGAGCTTTGTTATGACAAACTGCAGAAGTCACTACTCAGCCCACAGGTTTCACTGCTGCCAATGTGCTCCTGAAGTCTGAGACAGATGTCCATCAAATGAAAGTATTAAAGATAACATTAAAGTAATATTTAAAGAATAAGCTTGGGTTTAAAATTGTGGGGTGATTTTTTAATATATATTACAAAGAAGAGGGAAATGTAGTCAAGGAGGGGGGCTCCAGAGGGCAGCAATGCCAGACTTTTCTACTCAACACCACAGAAAGATATGAAGACAGAAGTCAAATGTCAGACTTGTTGATAAAGTAATGAGTTTTGGGCGGTTTTGTTTGGTTTTTTATTTCCCTAGAGTTCCTGATGGAATAGGGGAGAAAATTGGAAGAGTAAAAGTGGGAAAACTTGTGAATTGACAGAAAGACAGTTCAATAAGTAATGTAAAAGCCACACACATAAGCAAAGCAAAACAAGGAATTCATTCAGTACTTCCCAGTGGCAGACAGGTGTTCAGCCATTTCCAGGAAAGCAGGGCTCCATCACGCATAATGGTTACTTGGGAAGATATATGCCACAACTCCAAATGTACAGAATACCCCTTTGGCCAGTCGGCGTCAGCTGTCCTGGCGGTGTCCCCTCCCAACTTCTCAAGCACCCTTAGCCTACTCAGTGGTAGGGTGGTATGAGGAGCATACAAGGCCTCGACTCCATGTAAGCACTGTTTCGCAGTAATTAAAACATCCCTATATTGTCAAAACTGTTTCCAGCACAAATCCAAAACATAGTCCCATACTAGCTAGCTACTATGAAGAAGACTACCTTAGCCAAAACCACCACATTCTCCACCCTCATAACATTTACATCATGTTAAGGTATCACACTATCTAATACATTCTCACTAACAACCACCCTCCCTAACCATCTTATAATACCATACACAGACACCCCTTCGTCTACACATCACCCCTGTGAAATGTCTGTAAAACATCCACAAAAGTCCACAAAATGTCCATTGAATTCACTTAGTCCATGACGTTGGGTTCCATCTGTTGCGGTGGTCACTCAGGACAGGAGAGGTCATATGTTGCATGGAGTTACTGGGCACCAAAGCCAGCTAAGGTCACGTCACTGCTGCACTTGCACTGCTTCTTTTAAAGCTTGTCCTCCAAGTGGTTCCTGCTACAGCATTCCCTATAATATCCAACTCAAATGCCAGGTTACAACAACTGAAAAGCACTTCCATCACAAACTTCACCCCTAGTCCCTTTGGACCAGACCATAGGCTACCCCTGCTCCAGCTTGGACTTATCCACAGACTGCAGTCCGTTAAGGGTGTACCTGTTTCCAAGTGGAGCCTTGTCTAAGAGCCACAGTCTTTCCAGGGGTATACCTGCCACAGCATAGACTTAACTATGTGCCACTGTCGCTTTGAGGCACGCCTGTTCCAGCAGAGCCTTCTTCATAGACCACAATGCCTTCAGAAGTAAATCTGCTCCAACTTGGCTTTAGCCATGGCTGCAGTCCCTCCACAGGAGTGCCTACACTGTCATGGACTTATTCTTGGCCATGCTTGGAGGTGCCCCAGCCTGACCTCACGCACAGCCGAAACCAGCACAGCTGAAAACCACCCATCTGCAGGATGACTCTGCACTTTGCATAGGCCAGTTTAATGCATAAATACATTCAATCACAAGAAGGAAAGATAGCTCTTTGAATCACACAATCCGAAGCAACGCAGCATAAGCCTGGTTTCAGTCCGTGACAGGACTGTAAAAGTCACATCAAAGAGAGTGACCTCTTCAGCAGGAAGTTTACAGAAAACCTTCGGAAAAACTGTTGGATGACACTGCCAGCAAGTCAAAGGAGGCCACAGTAGCCCAAAGGGCAGAGAACCAGGGAGGAACCTTCAACTTTCCTACCAAAATGTATTCTTGTGTTGTAAAGGCATCCCTCTACAAGACCTCAGTTCACCCATTTTTAGGATTTAGGGCATTTTGTTATAGGTCAACATGAAGGCACTGAAAGTACATTAATTTTATTACAGTATATCTGACTTTCATAGCCCTCTCATAGTCCTTTTAACCAGTTTCCCTCCTTTCAAAATATATTTGAACAAGTTTTCAAACATGTACATTCCAAATGTACCTTCAATTTTTCAGCTATTCAGAAAAGAGATAAAGCAACAAAAAGGTACAGAATACTCTCCCTGTGACATTTAAAAATATGGTTTTTAATAACTAAAACTAGCTCTCGCAAAAGGACAGTCTTCACTAAGACTGACTTTTCTTTATTATGCTTTAACTGTGGGAGGTATTAAATGTTTTCTTCAGCAAGACAGAACAAGACAAGGGAAGCAGCTTTTTAGAAATAATTACTAGCAAAATGCTACAAATTCCTATGTTGTCACACAAAAGTAGTAAAAGTGAATTCTAACAAAACTTAGAAGTTTCAGCTTACAAAACTGTCAGGACTTCTGGGAAAACTAGCAAGGAAACAACAAAACTTGAAGTTGTACCAGCTGGGTCTTGCACAACATAGCCAGCCATCTGAAACTAAGTCCAAAATGGGAAGTTTTATCTAAAAACACTAGCATACTTTAAAACACTTTTTCATTTTTTGAAAGCTCCAGCAAGTTAACTGCCAAATACACAAGGCGCCAGCACAGCACTTCTGTTACTTAAACAATGCAAGGTTTATGCCCATAAAAAAAACCAATGACAAGTCCTCATGTCCCTCACTAGCTTACAGTTCTGGATGGATCCAAAGGTTTATTCATTACATAGTTCACAGAAGTGATATATCTAACAGAGGGCAAAATATTTTTTGCAGACAGGAGGATCAACAAAATAATGCTTCAGGGTACAATCAAGAAAAATCCAAAGACCCCTCTGAGCTGCAAATGTCAGTTACAAAACTCAGATAGTAATCCTTTGAACTTCAACTGCAAACATTTTATTCTAGCCTTATGTGGCCTGGCTCTAAAATATCCAGTCTAAACCTCCCCTGAAGCAACTCGAGGCCATCTCCTCTCATCCTATCACTTGTTACTTGAGAGAACGGACCAGCACCACCTTACTACCACTTCCTTTCAGATAGTTGTAGACAGTGATAAGGTCTCCCCTCAGCCCCCTTTTCTCTAGGCTAAAGAGAAAAGTTCCCTTAGCTGCTCCTCATAAGACTTAGGCAACAAAGCTGGTGAAAGGTCTGGAGCATATCTCTGGACATGCTCTAGGACCTCAACGTCCTTCTTGTACTGAGCGGCCCAAAACTGAACACCATATTCAAGGTGCAGCCCGACCAGTGCAAAGGGACAATCGCTTCCCTGTTCCTGCTGGCCACACCATTTCTGATACAAGCCAGGATGCTACTGGCCTTCTCGGTCACCGTTGGCTCAAGTGCAGCTAGCTGCCAACCAGCACCCCAAGGTCCTTTTTGTCGAGTCAGATTTCCAGCCACTCTTTTTGAAGCCTCGAGCGTTGCATGGGGTTGCTGTGAGCCAAGTGAAGGACCCAGCATTTGGCCTTATTAAACCTCATACAATTGGCCTTGTCCCACTGATCCAGCCTGTCCAGATCCCTCTGCAGAACTTCCCTACCCTCAAGCAGATCGACACTCCAACCCAATTTGGTGTCATCTGCAAACTTACTGAGGGAGCACTCAATCCTTTTGTCCAGGTCATTGATAAAGATAAACAGAACTGGCCCCAATACTGAGCCCTGGGGAACACCACTTGTGACTGGCCACCAGCAGAACAACCCTTTGTGCCCAGCCATCCAGCTAGTGTTTTACCCATTGAAGTGTATGCCCAAAGCCTCCAGCTTCTCTAAGGGAATGCTGTGGAAAAAAGTGTCAAAGGCGTTACTGAATTTGAGGTAAATAATACCCATAGCCTTTCCCTCATCCACTAAATGGGTCATCTGGTCATAGAGGGAGATTAGTTTAGTCAAGCAGGACCTGCCTTTCATGATCCCATGATAGTTGGGCCTGATCATCCGATTGTCTTGCACGTGCCCAGTGAGTGCATTCAAGATGAACCGCTCCACAGTTTTCTTTGGCAATGAGGTTAGGTTGACAGGCCTGTAGTTCCCTGGATACTCCTTCCAGCCCTTCCTGTAGATGGGCATCACACTGGCAAGCCTCCAGTCATCTGGAACTTCCACTATTAACCAGGACTGCTGATAAAGGATGAAGAATGGTTTGGGAAGTTCCTCCGCTAGCTCCCACAGTACTCTCTGGTGAATCCCACGCAGACAGACTTGCAAGTGTTGAGATGGCATAGCAAGCCATTAACTGCTTCCTCCGGGATTTGTGGGTGTTTATTCTGCTCTCTGTCCCTCCCTGCTTTCCAGCTCAGCGGGGCTGAATACCCTGGGGATAACTGGTCTGACTATTAATGCCTTCTTTGCCTTTAAGTACCTCATAGTTGCTGTGTTTGCATGTATGTATATGTTACAAATACAAAGGCACATAAGAGAGGGAACACAAGCATGTATATCTGTCAGCCATTTTGTGGGAACTATTATAGTAGACAACATTTCAGGAGACTAAACTAATTTTCAGGAAGGTAAATGAAGTAATAGTTAATGTGACTTGCCTTGGAACTCCTGGCCAAAGATGACAGAAAATACACCATTTCTTTTCTTTAATCTTACACAAAATCTTTCCTTCTTGCTCCAAGAAAAATCCCACAAGAAATTGTCATATCGAAGTGCACCATACATTTCTCTCACAAGTATCTGTCCAAACAGTCTGTCAAGGGCCACTCATTCTCTTCAAAGGGTAAAAGCATCTGCTTTCATGCCCATCCACTGCAAGAGTCACAGCTCAGCCCTACAATGTTAACAAGGCTGTCCCAAGTAAGCACATGATCTATTCACAAGCCAGTCCAAGTGACCAAGTGACAAAAACTAACAGAGCCTTTGAGAGCCAATGCAGCTTGTGCTTTCAGTCTCCAAACTGAAAACATCTGACCAACATTAGTGTCTCTCTCTCTCTATATATATATATACACAAACACAGTGACACACAGGTGGACAGGAAGTTCTGTATTCTCACAATACAAGGTGAACATGCAACCCAGGACCAATACCAACTACTACTCCTTGCTAACTTTTCTGGCTGTGACTCTCTCCCTCCCATCTAGAGTGCTGCTAGTCGTCATCTTTTACAATAATTCAAGTTAAATATTTATGTCTATGCACTTTTCTGTAATCATGTTCATATTTCATAGAATATTAAACAGACTAAGAAAGAAAAAGATTTAGATGTCTATCACAACAGATCACGTATTCGGGAGCCGCCTTTCAATTCTCTTCAATTGGCAACAGCTTAACAGTTTAAAGAAAAAGGAAGAGCAGGGTCAAGGGAAGAAATAGTCTACATTTTAACAGATACAAATGCCTAGAGAAAAAAAAACAACAAGAAAAGGCATGGCCTTTGAGAAAAACAGCAGAAAGAAGTGCCAGGGTTTATACCTTTCACACTGAAAACAATTTGTCACTATAAATGATAAAATACTAAAAGCATATTATAAATACGTTCTTTCTCTACAAAAAAAAAACTACAGAATATGAAAGTAATAAATTGTTCGGTCTAGCTTTACCAGCATTCAAGTGGCATACTATAACTCAGGAAACTTGTTGAAACAAGGATTTTAGTCCATTAATTCCAAAACTTTGATTAAATCTGCACTCCATTGATGTCTAAGATAGCTTCTTAAAAGGTGAAGGAAGAAGCATGCTGAATCAAACTTATAAAATAATCTTACTGGAACTAGAAAAAGCCAGAGTCTAGGATATTGGTTTCTTTGAAACACCACTTCAGACTAGCCAAGAATCAAACTATTTTATAAAGAAAATATCTTCTCGGCTTAAGCATGGCAAAAATATCTTCCAGGTTGAATTAATGTTCACAGGCAAAGGCATAAAGCTGAACCACACAAGATTCAGCAAAAGACTTAAGCTTACTGGTTGTCAGAGAATTTAAGCATTTGCTTACAAATTTAATCAAATCAGTCTGTTCTCAAGACAGAAAATTCGCATACAAGAAACGAGTCAAGAAAACATAGTAAAGAGGCTCCCACTTTCAGTCTTCCCACATGACAGGACAAAGAAACTGGTTTTTCAAGTTTCCAGACTTCAAAGAAAAAAGTTTGGCTAGAGTCACAAGATGATGCCTTTCAATGCTCCAGCTCTATATCACTTACCTAACTGAGAGTGAAAGATGGACAAAATAGTATCCCAGGACAGAGAGCTAAGAGAAAGCCTTGTGGTGGGACAAACAAGCATTCCTACCTCATATGCAGAGACATTTGGTTGGTGACAAATCTACAAAATACAAGGGACTCAAGATCCCACAGCAGAAGCCAGAGCAAAGCTCTAGAGCAGTAGACATGCTGTAGCTTCAGAAACCTCAGGGAACACTAATTGGATCTGTATGTCTGAACAAATTGCCACACAGAGATTTCCTAGTGAAACACACACAGACAGATGCCATACAAGATAGTAATTACCTAAATGAACTGTGGTTTGTATAGAAAAACAAAAGGCTTTCAGAATTCATTCTTATAATGTTTTTCAAAGTGAAAAAAAAATGGTTTTCCAAGAGAGTTTTAAAATAGAGTACATACAGGAATAGCACTTTCTTCTAGAGCGGTTTCCCGCTCCTGACACTGTTTACTAAACGACAAAAAAAATTATATAGCAAATTGAGACAGTAGTATATGCTGGTATAACATAATTTGAACAGTTGACTTCAGTTCTAAATAAGTCTATCAAATATCTTACAACAGCTAATCGAGATCAATGACATGTTAACAAGGGCTTCCCATGATCGTTAGAGGTACCACTATGGTTCAGTAAGACCCTGACACCATTCATGCCAGGGTAATTTTTAGGCTCTTTTCTATCAACGTTAAGAAAAGTATGGTTCATCAGGCCTCCTTGATGAGCAACATAGACATGTCAGCAAGGCAACACTAGGAGTAGGTACAGTCAGAGTACTAGAAAAGCCACATTACAGACAAAACCATGTGTTTTTCTATCAAGATTTATCAAGTTTCTGAGGCTCAGAGCAACAGGGCTGTCCTAGCTCAGCACTGCCAATGCATACCACACTAATGGGTGCAGAAGAGGCCCATCAAGCAGTATGCTGGCAAAACAGGTGTCCTGCGAATTCGAATTGCTGAATTCAAATGCTTCTACAGACCCTGGTGCACACCAAGATCTGACACCGAACTGCTAGGGATGTCGCAAACAGTTTCACAAATGGACTATGAGAGTTCACACAGGCTTATCAACAGAGTTGACATCTTCAGACTGCCTGACCAGCTCCTTAATGGCACAGCCCATTCAGAGCTCTGTCCCTAAGGACGCAATTAGATCACTTCACTCCCGAGTACCTCACCGCTTTTCATCTGAACAAACTTGCCTGAAAGACATGTTCACATATTCATTACTCTCTGCATGTAATACTACCTCCTGACATCTGTTCTGACTTTGTGGATCCTTAATTTCCATTAATTCATTCCCTCTCCTTCAGGGCTAAACTGGAAACAGTAATCTGACAGAGATGGATATATTTCTTAAGGTTTTATAGCCAGACAACCGCCACGTTCACTTTTTTGTTTGTTTTTTTTTTTTTTCCCCCACTCAATTCCACGACAGAGGAGTTAGGGCTTTTGGAGCTTTTTTTTTTTTTGTTTGGTAGGGGTTTGCAGTAAACTCCCTTTACAGCTCATCCAATTTTCACACCAGTATCCATCTGCATCATCTAGTGGATTTATGCTACATAATTTCAAATCTTTCTGCAACCAATAAAACGATGCCAAATGCAAGCACCTAAACTGGTGCAAGCTAATCTCTGATGCTTCTCTTTTGATTTTGTAACTTCATAATTTCTTCCAGTTGTGCCCTAGGTTTTGAAGTACTGCTACAATGCTTGCATCCATTTCTTATTTTTATTCACTGCTATGTCAGGGGCATTTGGAAAACCCTCACAGAAGCAGTTCAGGGTTCATCCTACAAGACTTGCACATAATGCTTTTATGAACACTCACAACCCCAGTAGTCTTTTCAGTAATGCTTCAATAAGCTGTGAACCTCATATAAATAGAAAAGAAAGACTCATGGAAAATTCTGAATATAAACTGCTTATTGGCTTACTACTTCTCTGAAAACCAAGGGGGGGGAAAAGCCTCTTGAAATAATAGTTATTAAAATTTGGTCTTTTTCCCATAGCTCCTTTTTCAATCTTACATAATGCATACTTTTCAATTATTTAAAAATAAAATGTAACAATATCTCAATGGTAGTTACACTACATATACACTACATATACACTACACTACAATATACTTTTGGCACTTCATATACTAGTCTTTCCTGCACTCAACATCCAAACGTCTGAGAGCATAAGTATTAGTTGAAATATAGTTTCCTATTTTTAACATAGGGCACACTTATGAAATTATTTTCTCCAAAACAAGTTTAAACAATTTCTTACCACAGCCTCCAGCATCATTTACATACCATACCTTCCAGAAACTCTAGATCTAACATAGCACCTATCCAAGCAAATCCGCAAGCCATCAACATTATCAACAAACCATTTCCCATGGAAGCTGGTAGAAGTCCATACTGCAGACACTATTTAGAGAACGAGCTACTGTGCAAAAAAGGACCAGTTACATCATCTGGTCTAATAACAATATACTGCTTTCTACTAAGCTGTTTCCCTTCGACAGATTGACTACCTTTACTACAGTATTATTACTAGTCATTATTGAATGTAAATAGTTGACAAAAACCTTCAAAAGGTAACATCTTACTTGCAATCATAATTACCATTGTGTGTATTTTATCATCTTATTTCACAAAAAAATAAAATTCTGCATTTATTCAGCATACATAACATGTATGTATATAACAGCAATTTTCAAATACATAAGTACCATTTTCACTTGAATTGTACCAGAAATTCCCCAAGTGGCCTGACAAATCTCCAAGTCCTTCACTAAGAAAAGGTTCGTTACTGAATTTAGTTATATTTCTTGGAAGCAATGAAACAAAAAAATCCTTGCACAAGGCCAAACATCAAGTAAACAACACAAGTAATTAGACTAGATCCATGGTCTGCAGACATTCAGTGCTACAAAAAAAAAATAAAAAGCAAGTACTAATCAAAAGTTTTAGTTAAAAGCAGTGACTATTATACCACAAGGGCGGCTCTGGTAAAACAGAGGCATTCAAGACTGCTAAATCTAGGCTGCAATGCTCTGTAAATGTCTTTGACAAAAATCTAGAGATGGGGAAATCTTGTGTGAAAGGGACTTGGAGAATTTAAGAACTAAAAATCTACTAATGAAGCTGAACTAGGTGGAAACTATTTACAGTAGACTCTGAAAATAAATTAATATCTATATACTCCTTATAACCCCATGCTAAAAGCTTGCCTTTTTGCCTGTTGCCATATTTTTTTTAATATATATAGGAGTGTGTATGTGTATATAAACACACGCGCACAAACACAGGTGTGCGCATGTGTGTGTGCATACATACACCTTACTGACTTAGATACATTTTTTCTTTTCTGGTAAAACTGTGGCTTCTATTTCACCCACTTAACTTACTGTTTTCAACTTGAAACATCCTCCTATAAGAGGAATGACAAACTCAACCACTGGTGCAGATGTTTTGAATACATAGGTACCTGTTTTTTATTAAAGGCAAGAACAATACACCAGAAAAAAAAAAACATATTCTTCTCTGACAGCTAGGCATCTGATTTAATAATCATTCTTAAGTAGCTGATACAACTTTTGTAGTCTCAACTTCCAATAAATGCAGATCATCAAGAAGAGAGTCAAATACATAAGCTTACCTTTCCTTCGCATTTCCTGTGACAAGCATACTTGCAAACTAGAACAAAAGCAAATAAAATGTATGAGTAAAGGAGTTGGTGGATTCTCCCTTCCCTTAGACAAGCTTTCTATTTACATATCTGGACCAACTCAAGCCTGTTACATATAAGTACCTACATACTTCAAAACAAAACAAAAAATCCTGAAATACATTAGCTTTTAACTACACCTGAAAGACTGGTTAATTACAGCAATGTTATCAGATCTGTGCATTCCATCAGCTTATGATAACGTATGTCTGGTTAAACTTCATAGGCTGATTATCTTGACACCTATCTTCACAGCTTCGTGTGCACCAGAGGGGTTACATGTGAACAACACAGACAGTAAGATCAAAGTGTTCCAAATGCAACCTGTGAATCTTAGTCATACTAGCACTTCCAGACACCTAAGAAAAGCAGGGTGACTTCAAACTCACAGTGACCAAGATTGTTCAGGCTAATTTCTGATTGTGAAATACAGTTTACATAGTGTTGCAAACATTACTTCCAACAGTAAAGCACCTGATTTCTTTTAAATTCCTGCTGACTTAAGAGCAGGAAAAGATTAATTGTCCTAGCAAGTTTAGAATTAGAAAACAGCACTTAACATACGAAGTTACGAGCAGCACTGCAAGTATGATGCAACAGCATAATAGCTAGAATTCAACACAGGCTAACTTTAACAGATTTTCCATTTATACTCCTTCTTTACTCTGAAGTTTGCTTCATTTCCATGTAATGTCTGTTTTGGGCTACTATGAGCTAAGCTGTATTTCAAATTCAGGAAAAGCTTGCTTATTCAATCTTCAAGATCAGTAAGCTGCAGAACAACAGAGGTTTAGCTGGAAGATTAACTGGGGTCTAACCGTAGACTACTGGAGCTGAAAGCCATACTCATTTCTCAGTGCTTCTACCAAGAAAAAGATATTCTACAGACAGACCCAACAGGAAAGATGCAATGACCAGGCTGTGAGGTCAGCAAATATATGACCATGCTCATTTCAAATGCAAGTGCATTTTCTCTTGAATGAAAAACCCTCACGCTTCAGTCACTTCTCAGACAAAAAAAACGTAAGGCTTGCTGTCCCATTTTCTTTGCAATCTTATAGGCACACTACGTTCACTTATTTTCTCCTGGTAAAAATTTGGAACAAGTTCTTTGCTTCACAGGATCATGATTCTTTATTCTAAAAATTTATTAGTGTTCACACAAATATACTGCTCTAACTATTAGCACTGATAATGAACAATAACCACACACTGCTTACAAATGCAATCAACCTTAAAGCAAACAGAAGACTGCCTTTAATCCATGACAAAATTCTTCATTTTTTTTTCCTGACAGCATGAGGGATGCCTACATTCATGAAGTGACTTCATGCACTGAAATTGTACATTTAGTAGAATTTGTGTTTTAAAACAGCATTATTAGCTTTGACTTCACAAAAGGCTAACAGATGCAATTAGGAAATAAATACACATGCTGTTTCTTCTACAACCTACTTTGAGATTTCCTGCAAAACGCATGAGAGGGAGAAGACAATCACAAGAAGTAAAGAATAAAACATTAAATCTTTCAGGAAGCTCTGATATTACAGACAAGGTTCTCATCATCTATTACTGATGCTTAAGCCTATATTCCCAGGGTTAAATACAAAAGAAAAATGGATTTCCTTCCATTACAACCTGCACAACTTTGCTACTGGCTCAGGCAAAACCAAATCACAAATGCCACCAACAATACACAAAATCTTTAAAGACGTAGACAACAGTAAATGCAGCCATTGAGGTCTTTTTCCACCTACATGAAAAGGAAGAGTTCGCTGCTCTTGTGTAACTCAATGGCAGAGTCTTTGCTAGAAAGAAATCACTGAAGTCATGTGTGAGTTTAGCCTGGATAGCAACAAAAAGACTGAGTCTTGAATCAGCATCCCATTCAGACTCATAAGCAACACAAATATGGTGTACAGACTCTGTGGGAACATAACGGAATATTGGTGAAGAGGAATTGTAGAACACACTTAAAAGTGACCTTGCATCTGGGACACAGAAAAACACTTAAAAGCATGCTAATCATTGCCTTATCTTGTGTGCTTTGGTGTTAGGGTAATATAGGCTCAGAGCCATCCCAGAAGACATGCTTGAGACACCTGCCCTGCTGTGCAGAGGATCAAAGCATGGTGGAAAACTACTGCACTTACACAGGCAAAGCAGCAGTTTAAGAACACACACTTTCTAGTGAGGACTGAGCTCCATGGTGCCTGCCTTCCGACTTATATTTCCTTTGCCTGGGTGCCGTTTCAGAGCTGCCTGGGACTGCGAGGTAACAGAAATACATTTATTCTTTTCATTCTGTCTGTGGCTTTGTGGTTGTTCCTGCATTGTGCCTGCCTTAGGCCAAACAAACTCCATACGTAACTAAAGGAAGAACACTTCACAAAGAAAGCACTGCTGTATTTATGAAATTCAAAAGAAACAAAAAGACTAAAGCCACAAGGGGTAATTAGCCAAATATACATCAGGCAAAGTTCTCCGGCTGAAACAAACTATTTTTTTCAGTTACTTAAATCTATAACATTCTGAAGATGGAGATCCGATTCATTCATAAAGCCATCATTCAGAAATACCCTACTCATATCTAAACCCAGCATTCGTGAATTAGACTGAGCTAAGTCATTACCTTCTCTCACTCTCTGTCCAATAAAACTGATTATTATAATAAAACCCGATAGAAATAAGCGCTCTAAAATGAGATCATCAGTTATCCAGATGCTGGGAGCAAACAAAGCATTCTTTTGTGCTCAGAAAAGGAAAGGAGATTCTCATTCTTCCCTCTTGAGTGAGCCACAAACTGCTTTTTGCAGACATTGCTCCTAAAAGACATACCAGCTACATCCCAACAACAGAAATGGATTTGCAGTCATAACAGATTGAAATACCAATTCCCTTTTCTTGACAGGTCTGAATTTTGCTAGACCAAATCTCTGCCCAGAGAACAACCCTTAAAATGACTGAGCCCATTTCAGTGGGCTGTTCTTGGTGTTTACCAGACGCTTAAGTATTCAAAGCATTTTGTGTAATCTAGGTATGCCCCACTGAGTTATAGGAAGTGTCACAAGTTTTCATTTGCTGGTAAGGTAATCTTTTTATGTATTTAAAGATCTATATAAGTATGCCTGTGTAAATGAATATTTACAAGTATTTACATGTGTGAACATATGTACAAGAATATATACAAGCATACATACACATATACATACTCAAAAAAACTAAGTCTTGGTTACAGTGCATACAGAACAACGTAAACCAACTTTAATTTAAAAAAAAACCCCACTAGCACAGAGCATTGCTTAGGAATTAACAACTGACTGGAAAAAAGATATGTTGGATTACTAACCTGCAATCAATTATAAACCTCCAGATATTGCTAGTGAGGTAGAGTTATGAGAATAAACTTTGAGGCTATTTTTAAAGTACTGATAGAGTTAAGTCAGAGTACTTTTAAACTACTTTGTATTTCTGTTTTTTTATCTCCACTGATTTCTCTTTACCCCTTCTCCAGAAGGGGAAGCGGGGAAATAGGGAAAAAAAACCCACATATATAAACACACAGACACACACACACAGGGAGAAGAAATAGCAGCAGCATATGAAAGAAAGGCGCATAAAGAAAGAGTGAGTTGAGTAAGGGTCATGCTGTGGTAAATTCTCCAACTATATGAGCATAGAGTTATTGGAGAGAAGCACCACTGCCTTTCCAGTCACATCATTTTGCAGTGCAATTCATATGGTTTTCCCCACCATATCTGCTAACATCATAAACAGCGAGATCCCTTCATGAACACTAGCAAATTAACCACTCACTCACATAGAAAAATCAATTTGCTTTACATTTTGTTACTCAGAATTCGTCTTGCCAAAGCTAATCCTACTAACTCTCAGAACTATTCTGCCCAGATGGTTGCACTTCCTCAGCCCGAGGCTGATTTTGTCTTGGGCCAAGCATTTGCAGTACCTGCAAAGAGATGGATTATCTCAATCAATAGATCGCCAGAGAGACTGAACCACACTTCAATATGCCAGCTGGTGTATAGAAAGCCTTAAATAGTAGAGAAATAAATTGTTAGAAAATTTCTAAGGAAAAAAAAAAAAGCAGTATTATACTAGAGCTGTGCAACCCATGTGATTTTCGTGCAACATACACAAGATGCAAAAACATAAACAACTGAGCACACTCATAGCACATCAAGCATTAAGGAAAATACATGCAACTTACAATTAAAGGATCTCAACAAGCAGCTTCTATTGAATGCTGGCATTCTTTAGGCAAAGCTTATAAGTGAAACAGCACTCAGCTCTTTTCAGGACTAAGCCCAAGAGTATTCTAATATAAAACCGTGTCTGAAACAGTCCGGAAGACTTAGTCAATGTCACACCCAGCAAGCCTACTTCTGTTCTTCAACTGAACAGCTGAATGTCTGCATCCCAACTCTCGTCAAATACCAGACTTTCCAACTTTGTGTTTAAAGATTCTGGCATCAGTTCCAAGAACAACTGTCCCAAGCTGGCTTGCAATGAAACAGAGGCCAAGCCATATTTAGCCAATTTACTACACTTCAAAACAATGGAGGGAGGGAGGGAGGGAGGGAGGGAGGGAGGGAGGGAGGGAGGGAGGGAGGGAGGGAGGGAGGGAGGGAGGGAGGGAGGGAGGGAGGGAAATATATTTCTTTGCATCAAAATTAAGATATGTTAACTCCTGCAAGTTAACAATACTGCTGCCAAGGTAAAGACAGAAGAGTAAGCATAAAGAATCATTTTTCAGACCTAAGCTCCAAAATTTTTACTAAATCAAAGTTCTACTTCTTACTTGAATGCATGTAAGATGCCTTCTGAAAACCAGTTACTATATGTTTACAAAGTAAGAGAGCAGTTCTGTAGAGTAACCACAAAACCATTTATGGTTTACCATGAGAAAATTCTTCAGTTTTTCTGTGTGGTAAGGGTTACTCACCTTGTCAAATTTTAGCATTTAGTGGACATATGGCAATATATTCTTTATATTCCAAATCTGTCACACTGTACGTGCAGTCAATATTTAAAAACATAGGTAGCTTACAGAGACAACCTGTAGCTTTCATCAAGTGATAACCACAGCTTTCATCAAGTGATTCTCCATGGTGGGGTTTCATATATTTTTTTTAAACAGCTTTACATATGGCAAGGGTACAAACTAAATAATTCAGAACTCCTCTTGGGGCACAAATAAATAGAGACTCTAAGAAATGTAAATCAGTTTAATACCTTACTAATCCCTAAGAAAGAACACTTGCCCCAAAAGCATACGCTATACAGTTCTTAATTTCCTGGTGACAGGAAATATTTTGCACAAAATCCCAGGTCTGCTGTTGGCTCTGAACAAAAGATGTTTTCCTTTTCTCAGAAAAATAAACACATAACAAGGCCACAACAGTTACGATCACTTCCAGGCAGAGCTTGGTACAGAAAGACATCTATGACCAAAATGTCCCAAATGGACAGAACACGTGCACCTTGCTGGATGTTTATATTTCGACCAGGGTTTAATAACAGTGATCAAATTATTAGAAAAATATCTGACCAACACACACACACTTTCCTGATGACCTGTTCCTACCAGCACTGCAACAATTCAACTCAAGATTAAGATCCAAAATTAAAGTGGTATGAAAAACAGGCACATGGAAATTAATATCTGCAGTGTTAAAAATAAGATGGCATGCAGTACTGCATGAGGCAAAGATACTTTTGGCTGGGGGAAGAGTCCTCTAGCTGGAAATACTGGGCTTTAGCTTTAAGAGTAAGCACCTCTATTTTTAAGAAGTTATCAGTCACAAGCCACTGATGTCGAAAGTCTAACAGCAAGAACATTTGGTGCATTTCCTGTGCTCCAAACATTTTTAGATTTTTGTGTTTGATTTTTTTTTTTTTATATCCAGCCAACCATTGTCTCCTCATTGGAATACTGCTCCCAGCACTTCATGACAGCAACTGCAGACATTGCTTTTGAAAATGAGGACTAAGAGACAGTTACTGGAAATTTGTGCAGTGTTTCAGCATTTTCTACTCGGGGTGGCTATACAGTAGAGTATTGTGAATGAGCTTTCCCAGAGATGAAATATTCAACTTGCTATTGCTGACGACAGCAGTGGAAAATCTTCATTAAGAGAAACATATTTTGCCATTACCGCTGCAATAGTATGTCTGTTCTTTTCTTCTACTCCCATGTTCTTCCTGTCTTGTACGAAGAATCTCGACCACCAATGTTTTAGGGGGTTTTGTTCCCCCTTCCCATGGAATTCATAGCTTTACTTTATCATTTTATCTACATTCTGAAAACTCCTGAGTGGGATTTTGTTTGATTGATTTTTGTTTAGTTACCACAGATGCTGTTACAAAGAATATTAGCATAGTGAACACGTTTTCAGGTTTTCAAAAATAAAGTACTCATACAGCAACTTCTTCTCATCTTTTTAAGCTACAATTGCAAGTCAGGTAAGAACTGATTAAACCTTAATCCACTTTGGAATCAAAGATTATTTTTAGACCTCTTCCCTCCAGCTGAACGGAAAATCTCATATTGCAACATTTTATCTGCAAAATCATTTCAACCAGACTATGGTTTACTGTAGCTAGCAAACCACATGAAACTAAAAAAAGTTGGAGTACCTCCAGGTATTTCTCACAAATACAGACAATACAAGAACCGCAAGACCTCGAAAGCTTCCGTGCCTGTGACAGATCTTGGAAACATATCTTACATAAAATTATGCTAAGAGCAAGGATCAGAGAAAAATAAAGAGATTGGCTTAAAACAGTGATCTTCACCAGAAGAGAAAACAATATAGGTGATGCAAGGGAGGTCAATATGATCCTTCAAGTACTTAACACAGTTGTAGGCATGTTTTCCAAGAGTATTTTTTAAACTTCATCAATGGACAACAGATGGAGACTGCATAAAAACAGCTAACAACTCCCCTTTTACCTGTCTTAAAGGGTTCACATCCTGACCGTATCTAGATGGAGTTATGTTTGTAGCCCAGCTTAGTTTTCTTAGTTTCTTCATGTACCAGAAAAAAACCCTTCAACACTACTTACATATTTCTTCATGCACCTCTCCTTTATTTAAACCTTAACTTCCTATATGTTATTTCTGTCTCCTGGTAGTTTCCCTTTCCCACTCCCCTTCCTCCCCCACCCTTGTTTGGAAGCCAATTAGAAGTGTGAGTTTTTAGCCAAATGCATCAAGATTTACTTTGAGTTTCCTTTTGCCACACGGCACATTCAAGTTCACACTCAAATTACATACTCTAATTATGGCAGCATTTTGCTTTTTGGGGTTAAAGAGGGCCATTTAACTTCAATTTACTCTTAAGAATTTGGGGTTCTCAAGTGGGCTGAGTTTATAAAATTACAGGTACACTAGATCACAAAGCAATCATTGGTTTTCCAGGAAAAAAATGCAGGAAAGCACACAGGTCACATTTATGTTGTGCTTTTTTTTTATTTTATTTTTAATTCATTAGCTGTAATGAACAGAAGCTGCAGCTTTTTAGAAAACTTAGTGACTTGAACCTAAACTTTAAAAATAAATTTTATAATGAAAGATCAAATTCTGCCAGAAGTAAGTCAGTCCTTGTCAGGTAAACAAATAGGGAACTCATACTTTCAGTACAACTTTCTGAAACATTATCTAATACCTGGGATGTAGCTTGGCTGCTATGAACATTAAACATTCTACCAGAGGTTTCTGAGGTTTTTGCCTTGTGTGTTTTTTTATTTTTAAATTGGTAGGAACTTATCTTAGAGATCTCTGCCAAAATTCCTCCTCCCTCCCCCAAGTTCCCACTGGGAATGTGCCATCAAAGCATGTCAATTTTATAGCTTCTCTCAGCTCCAGAAAAGGCTGTATTCAGCAAGGATGCTTATGTACCTCTTGTGTAATGCCCACTAATTACAGTGGCTTCTTCTGTATCTCTGTATGCTCCAGTAAGTCTTTATTCATTCTTCTCTTTCATGCTGTTATTATGCACATAGCTTCCATATTCCGCTAAGCTCTGCACCGAAACAGGAATGCATAGCTTGTACAGCTGAGTACCTTTTATTAATCTGGTGCAAGCAGCTATTTACTGCGTGCACCTTTTGTCCAGAGAAGAGTAGCTAACCTTCCCAGTCTTGTGGTGTCACAGATGAGCTGCAGTGCACATTTCTCCTTCCAGCCTCCTACTCGCCAGAACAGTACACTCTGCCACTCACGTGCAGGTCAACATGCACCCATTTCTGAGAGGTTCCTAAAAAGACTTCTCTGCTGCCACTAGACCAATTCACGCAGTCTCCCTTGGACATCTTCCCAGATGCCTTTCACAAACAAGGCTGACAGTCAAATAAGGTTTTACAGCTAAAGTCTGGGTTCCTACCTAGCCCAGCCTTGCTTTGGCACTACATAATCCCTCTTCCTTGGAGTTCACAGCAGGTACAAGCCATTAATCTGCTCTAGGGACAACAACAGACCACACTTTTTGATCCTACAGCCTGCACATCCTGGTTTACATGCAGTTTTCTGTCTGTTGTATCATCAAATGTTGGTCATAACTGAAAACAGAGTACTAGCAAAAAGAAATTCTAGGTCCCATCCTCTCAAAAGTTCATACACCTCTTAAATTTAGAGGTAATGAGCAGTTAATTGCTTTCTAAAGTCTGAAGGTATTCTGTTTGCTTTCTGCTGTTTCTTGATGAGTTTGAGCCATACATACGGGAGATTCATCATTACAAATCTTAGAAGTATTAACTGAAGCAGTTACCTTAAAAACTATCCTAAAACAGTCCCATGGAAGGCAATACAATTCACTGAATCAGTGCTAAAGAAAATACGTAAATGTACATACAAAATCGGAGAGAAATCAAGAGTGACATGATAAAAACACTGAACAGTCTTATTCTCTCAAAGATCTATCACATTATAATATTAACATAATTATTGGGTGTGTCTATTGCCATCTTATAGTTAATTAACCAATGTCTATTACCATAATTAACCTTAAGATGTAGTTATGTTGAAATTATTCAAACACAATCTTACATTATAATATCAATATCAATAGATGCATAGATTTCATAATATAACCATAGAAGTCGTTAGTAATAGAGGATTTTATTTTACAAGGATCAGTCCACAGAATCCAGGCTGATACAAACATCCCTACAAATACACACTACACACTTCACCATTTAGAATCAGCTGTGATGCCAATGGACCAAGCCAGACAAATTCCTTTAGCATGTCTAGCTTTCTTGTTTGTGTGCCACAACTGTAACCACAGGCATGTTTTGCACATTATTAAGATACTAATGTTATTACTGAACTTAGCACTTACTGATGGAGTATATAAAACCACCTGCTATCATATAAGATTAAACATGCATACATTTACACACACAGCATGTATAAACAAGCCTTAAGAACAGTTTGTCAGCTCCAAAATAGTCAACAGAAAAATGTATTTTGTCTTGCCAGAAGCAACGAACACTTGACTAACTACAAAGAACCCTTTGTATCTGGTAATTTCAACTAACCCAAATTAGACCTTAAGTGGATCACGAACTGTGATCCCAAACACAATCACAAACAAGCAGGTAAGTTTCAGAGGAAAATATCAAACTTCTTGCAGAAGAAAAACAGCTCAAATCGTCTTCAAATCCTGATCTAGGATTCGTAAGTGGCTGGAAGTTCTTGATTAAACACTGATACTGTAATTCGATGAGAAAATATACTTTCTACCTTTACTGCATGTTACATGCTCAAGGAAACAATCCAGACTTACTTATCATAAGCCAATCAACACTTTTACAAGACTTATTCTAACATGACTTACAAGGCAAGTTATTATACAGATTAATTTTAAGTAAAGAAAATTAATTGCACCCTTTATTACACTGAGCTCGCACACAATACCGTTGTAAGCATTTCTCTGCTCACAGTATAGCCAAAAGTACATGCCAGTGTAATTTAACACCTCTTTGGCTAGCACTGACACATTACACAAACATCAGGAAGAACGCACACTGCCATGTAGTCTAATCAAAGAAAAATGTTTTCAAGGAAAGAAAAAAAATTAACTAAAATGCTACAAGCACTCCTACTGGAATTCTTCCAACACACTCCCCAAGAACAACAAATTCATGGCTAGGTTAGACTAACAAAAAGACACTCAGTTCATTCAAACTACCATTAATTGCTCTAGTTCAAAATCTAGTTCATGGAATGCCGAACTAGCAGCACGTAAACATGTTAATTTAATGTTAATTTATCTGAAGGAGAGAGGAGTTTCACCAACAGAAATATGTTAAGTGTTCCAATTCTTCATATTTACTTGACCCATCAATGCTCTAAAGAGCTAGGAAATAATATGCTATTATTACTACTCGAATTTCCCAAATCTGGTCTCCAGTTTTTAAATTGCCAGAAGAGTACTTTAGAGATTGGAAGATTCAGAGCATTTAAAAAGTTCTGTTCTACACTAACGGTCATACAATCACACCACAAAGAAGTGATCATTTTAAATAGCAAAACAAAATAAAGTAAAATTGAAATAAATAAATCTATATTTTACATAGAAAACATAAATTCACATGGAAAATACATAGAAATTACACCATTATAACAACTTGTTTAAAAATAAAAGAAAATACTGAGTAACCAAAAAAAGCTTAAAAAAAAATAAGGCCTTATTATCACTGCAGCCCTTTAACTAACTAAGTAAATGTGCATGATTAGGATGTATGTCTGCTTAGCCCTGAACTCGAAAACATTTAAGTTCGAAGTAGTGCTAAAGAAGACATGGGGAGTCATGTGGTTCTCTGTTTACCGCAGAATATGCAGGCACAGTAGAAATCAATTCACAGCTCCTTATCCCTTCTTCATAATGACAAGCTGCAAAGACATAGCCCAGCTACAGACAGCCTTACCAGGCACAGAGACAGCTAGGCAGATTTGAAGAGGGGGAAGCTCCTTTCTCATTTGCCACTGTTTTTGTAAAGCTTGATAAAAATAAATTCACTGTAACCGAGCATGCTTTACTGAAGTAGACTCAAGTACATAGGGACGAAGGACATCATTCAAGCACACCTTTCAGTCAATAATTGATTTTTCATAGAAAGCTTTTAGGCACTGCCTTCAGACAAAGGACCCATTTTGCAAGACAGGTCTAAAAAACACACCCCCAAAATGACTGCCTACATACTAATGAAACATTATCTAACCAACGAAACACCCAGTTATGGCTTTTTTCTTTCTTGCAAGTAGATAACTCATGTCTAGATAAACAGCAAATGCTAGTTAGTGACCAATCAGGAACCTTTCCCCTCTTTCATTTCTCTTGACACATAACTTTCTGATAAAACATTATAGTTTAGTTGTAGAGCAGGTCATCTTGAGTGCTATCACACATTATAGTTTGGAATGAACCTGCAATCTGTACAAAAAGGTACTATCTTCTGAGGAGAAACAGTTAAAAAGTTCTCATTAATATACAAAGGAACTTTCTTCCTAACTTGAGGCTTTTTCTTCTCCCTTCCCCCAATGTGAACTAGCTCACTTTCATTCAGCAACATCAGAGAGAATTTACCAGATGCAGCAGCACCAGAATTTGACTCCAAAACAGTTGGTTTGTTTTTCTACATATTAATAGAGATTCACAGTACTCTGGTACATTTCAAGAACTACAGTGCTGGCAACACACAACTGTCAGTTCAACCTCTTCCAAAAACTCTGCTTTTTAAAGCCCCTGCTCTAAGTTACAATATAAATGGGTTCTTACTAAATTGAAACTACTTGGAGTCATCACTTTACTCTGTGCAATACTATCAAGAGGCTCCTTCTGAAAACTGCACCTAGGAACCTAGAGAAAGTTAACACAGACAGACTTAGATACAGGCACAGACATACCATAGTCATGAACGTATTGGTTTGAGGAGTGTGCCAGAAGGATCCCAAGCAGAAGCACTACTAGAATTTTAATTGTTCCTCAGTTTGTTTTTTTTATTTTGTTTTCCCGAAAGCACTTCCTTGATGGTTTGAATACACATGAATTTTGCCTTCTTCCTGATATTTTGAGCCACATATAAACACTAGTCAAAGAGGTGCTGAATTACACCAGGATGTATTGTTAGTTTCTGTAGTTGAGCCACAACTCTAACACATTGTGGCAAAAGGGAAGCTTGGTTAGACCCATCCTAACCTCTAACGCATTTACAAGACATATGGTAAAGCTCTTAGCACCTTCAGTAGGTAAGCACACTGACACAGCTTTGCGAATTTGAGTCTTACAGCTCTGGGCTGTGAGAACTCAAATCCAGAGCAAACTAGCAAATATTTTTTTCTATTCCCACGCCCAAGGCCTTTCTCTTCAAAGTACTAACTCTCTGGAGGTACAGGGCTTCTTACAGTGAACCTGATCAAGAGGTTCGTAAGGCAGCACCTTCACTAAGCAGGTTGCCTTCCAATACTATTTCTGTTAGGCTCGAACCAACCTCCAAAAGGACTAACAGAAGAAATATGTTGAAGAAATATATTTGTAACTACCACACCTATGACAATAACTGTAACGCTGAACAAATGAGGTATTTTACATTTAGCTGTTCACCTGCACAGTCTGCACCTTAGCTCTGGAAGTGGCCACATTTCTTCCACATCCAAATCTCTCACCTCCCTCTCAAATTTTCAGAGGGATCCTAAGGCATCTGAAGAACACGGCAGGGAGGAGGTGGAAGGAGATGCATCTAGAACTAGGAAGTGGTGCGAACACCTCTAAGTGAAAATAGCGACTACGTTTCAGATGAAGAGACAATAGCATTCTCTTACTAGGAGGTTAAATACACACGAGCTAAGTAAAGAGACTGTTTTATTAACACAGAGTAACAGGAGTTAAACATTAACCAGGCTAAACCAGTACAGGGATCAAAACCCCTATTCCTGGACGACTTGTAGACAGAACTTATTGAACTTTCCCCAAATTTAATTACACCACAGGCATCCCATGGAGAAGAGACAAGCATGCTCAATTCTACACAGAAAGGCAGAAGAATGAGGGAAAATAGCAGTAAGAAGCAGGCAGAAATGCCAGAGGCAGCTGACTCTCTGTAGTCTGTACATCCAGCAGGACTATCTCTTCCTTGTTTCTGCAAGTGATTAAGCTGAAAGACTAAGGATTAGACGGAGCAGAACATAAAAGAAAAATTAAAGGAAATAAATAGATGGCTGCTGTTGTGAATTTCTGAATATTAACAGAGGGAAAACCCTCATGCCTCAGTGAATGAGGGTCACACATTTCCTTCATTTGGAGACATAACTCCAGAGGCATATGTCACCCACTGTGCACACATCAGTCACGCACTCCTCAAAGACCCTCCACAGGCATTGCCTTTTCTGGAACCCGCCTGAATAGCACAGTCATAAAAACACATTCTTATACAAGTCCAATTATCTACTAAAGCACCCCACTCTCCAACAAAAACAGGGAACTTTACTATACATAGGAAGGAAACAAACCATGGTAACACTTATACCTAGTCCAGGGGGAATTCCAGAAACTTGGTTTTCTAAAAACTTGAACGTTAATACAAAACAAATTTCCTTTACAGAGCAAGAAAGTAAACGACACATCATATGTTACTCACCTCTGCAGGAAATGCCTTGGCTATCAATAACTTGTTTGCAGACTCCACAATTTTTTAATTTCTTAAAAGACTTGTTTTTGAAGGTGTGAGACCTTGAAGCTGTTTCTTGAGGCTGAAAGGAAAGGGAACAAGAGACTTTACCTCAGCTTTTGAGGCATCCATTTTATGAAATATAGACAACTTTAAAGTAAAATATAACAGTAGTATAATAGCAGCATGTCAAAGCGATCTCATTCTTGCATCCTCACTTTTATTCAGTAACATAAGCTTTCTATTCTCAAATGTGGGAAGCAACAGAGTGTGAGGAACCTCTTTTATCAGGACACAAACTGCAAAATATTTTATATCATAATTTCAGAATTCACATTTGACTTATTTTCTAAGGAGAAATGCAGAATAATCTCTGTGATACGAACCAACGAACTTAAGGTCTTATCTACATAATTTGCATTGGTTCAGCTTAAAATGGTTAAAAGTAACATAAGTAACACTCTGCTACAGTAGCAAATTTAACTCATCTGGTATAGAAAATAGCTTGGGCTTTCTATTTATTAAATGAAGCACCCACGCAAGCTGACTTTGGCGCAGATTGCTAACTTTAAAAATACTTCAGCTTCTTTCATGCAGGAGAAAGGTATGTAGTTTATAGTAACATTATTTCCACAGCATCTCACAGAAACTGAAACATCTTGTTAAAATATAACACAATAATGAAGTTCTTATTGGGAACAGAACAGCAAAAGTCAATATCATATGTATGGGTATTATATGGCTTCTATAGATTAGGAAACTTTTAGGTAACAGAAGATGGGCCTATCAAAAGCCTATTACAAAGTCAGTATCTACCCTGGAAAAATATGACAACTTCACTTTCATTGGCAGATTTTTTTTAAATATCAGTTACCTGTTCAAAAACAAAAATATATTTCACCAGATCATGAAAATCCCCAAATGATTTTTCACATTCCTGATTTTCATTTCACGTTTGCACCTTACTGTCCTTAAATTCACTACTGCATTCAACACTTTAACACCTATGCTGAGTAGCAGAAGTGTCTAGAAGCAGAAAGCTGTCCCTCCACATGCAGCAAGGCCAGGCCATCATGGTGCCAGGCTTCCACTTATACATCTCATGGGAAAGTTTTCCAGCATAGTGCAAAGCACAAGTCCACAGCAATAACAATGTAACATGGGATTTCTTTGTGGCTTCAAGTAACCCAACATGTGGCTCTAGCAAAAATGCTTACTGTCTCCAAAAGTGTCTACAACAAAGCAGCTGGGCTGGCATAAGAGCAGCCATAAAAACAGATGTTACTTTCCAAGCACTGGTCCACACTGGCCTAACCAAAACTCCAGAGGAGCTAAAGGGAACACAAAAGGCAGCAACTGACCACCATGAGCACTCCTAGGTGCTCAGAGGCCATACTCACTAGTGAGGATGCACAGTCACCCTGATCTTAAGAACAGCTTCAGAAAACATCATTGTTCTTATCCACAGTCAAGATAATTATGGTACTTCCATAAACATCACAGTAGCAATTTCTTCAGCTGAAGGAATAAAACTCATGCTGGACTCTCCAGAAAAGCATTCCATCAGTGAAGTGTATTAATCAGCAGAGTGAGCAAGAGTAACAGTACAATAGCCCACATCCTCAAAAGGCTGAAACGGGGTGAAACCATTGAGAAATAAATTTGAATTGTATTCACAATTAGACACTTTGATCACTCACTGTAGACACCAAAGTCACAAAATCCTTTCTATCCCCTACTGCTGCCATTTGCATCATGTTACTTCCATGTGAATCATGGAATCATTAAAGTTGGAAAAGACCTCTAAGATCATCAAGTCCAATCATCAGCCTAACTAAGCCACGCCTATTAAGCCGTGTCCACACAGATTTTGAACACCTCCAGAGAAGGAGACTCCACCACTCCCCTGTGCAGCCTCTCCCAACACTTCACCACTCTTTCAGTATAGAAAATTTTCCCAATATTCAATCTAAACCTCCACTGGTGCAACTTGACGCCACTTCCTCTCATCCTATCACCTGTTACTTGGGAGACCAACGCCCATCTCACTGTGACCTCCTTTCAGGCAGTTGTAGACAGTCTGTAGACATGTCTGCCCTCAGCCTCCTATCCAACAGGCTAAACAACTCCAGTTCCATCAGCTGCTCCTCATAACACTTCCACTACAGCCCATTCACCAGCTTTGCCCTTCTCAAGACACACTCCAGCACCAAAACTGAGGGGTCCAAAACTGAACACAGTATTCAAGATGCGGCCTCACCAATGCCAATTACAGGGGAATAATTACTTCCCTGCTCCTGCTGGCCACATTGTTTCTGATACAGGCCAGGATGCTATTGGCCACCTTGGCCATCTGGGCACACTCCTGGGTCATGTTCAGACAGCTGTCAAGCAGCACACACACCCCCAAGGTTCTTTTCTGCCAAAGGAAATAATGAATCAAAAGATGTGAGAATTATGATTCATATTAGAAGTAAACTGTAAAGAAAAAAATAGCTGCCCCCCGGTGCTATGTAGGAACATACTTGATGGAAAACGGATCAAATTTATTATTTTCAAAAAGTATGTCATGATTAGGTTTTTTGCGTTTCAAAACGAAGACACTGGCACTGCCCCGACATTTCAAGGTCAGGGCAACCCACAGTTTCAATACAGGATGGGGGATGATGTAATTGAGAGCATCCCTGCAGAGAAGGACTTGGGGGTGCGGGTTGATCAGAAGCTCGACACGAGCCAGCCCAAAGGCCAACCGTATCCTGAGCTGCATCAAAAGAAGCGTGGCCAGCAGGTCGAAGGAGGTGATTCTGCCCCTCTATTCCTCTCATGCGAGACATCACCTGGATTATTGTGTCCACTTCTGGAATCCTCAACATAAGAAGGCTATGGAGCTGTTGGAACAGGTCCAGAGGAGGGCTACAAAGATGACAGAGGGTTGGAGCACCACCTATACAAGGAGAGTTGGGCTTGTTCAGCCTGGAGAAGAGAAGGCTCCAAGAAAACCTTATAGTGACCTTCCAGTACCTGAAGGAGGCCTACAAGAAAGCTGGGGAGGGACTTTTTACAAAGGCATGGAGTAATAGGATAATGGGGAATGCCTTTAAATTGGAGAGGAGCACATTTAGCCTAGACATAAGGAAGAATTTCTTCACTATGAGAGCAGCAAGGCACTGGAACAAGTCACCTAGGGAAGTTGTGGATGCCCCATCCCTGGAGGTGTTCAAGGCCAGGCTGGATGGGCAGCCTGATCATGGCAGGGGGGTTGGAACTAGATCATCTTTAAGGTCCCTTCCAACCAAACTATTCTAAGACACAGAGGTCTATGAGGAAGGTAAAGTATCATTATATCAAAGTAACTTCACTGATCTGAGAAGGATCTAAGCTGTAACAGATGCAGGCATCGCGCTTAAAGAGCTGAGAGTCTCTCACCTCTACAGCCTTAGCCTCTTCTACACAAAAAAAAAAAAAAAATATTAATCAGCAAAGCCATCACACCCACTGGTTGCTGCACTTTCTCTTCTTTGTAGACAAAAAAAAAATTCTGATTTTATATCTTATCCACTCTTCTTCCCTGCAGAGTTCTACTTCTGGCTAAGTTTTATAGGACATGTCTGCAACTCTGTCTGAAAAGGACACTTTTGCAGAGCTTACTGTTTTGAAGAAATTAATGGATAAATTTTACAGAAAGTTTATGCTGTATTTAGGCCTGCTTCTTATTTCCTACCTCCAGAACACTTCTTCGCAAGCTTTGATGTTTGCACTGTCCTAAAGCAAGACAACTATCACAAGCATTCAATGTTTTGATATTGATGTTTAATGTAAGTAGGTTTTGACATTAATTGATGAACTAGTCAATATGTCCCGTTCATTTCTAATGTAAATACCAAATAAAGTCATTTTCCTCTATCACATTTTGGAAATATTCTGCAATGCAGGCTTGGCACCTGAACTCAAATAATGCACACTTTTTGTTCCCTGTTGTTCATTAAGCACATTCCACCATGGGCTCTCCAAGCAATTTAGTTAAACTGTTCATTCTGGAGATTCAGTACTTAGCCATTTATACAAGAACTCTGCACTGCTGTATAAACTGGAGGAGCCTAAACTAAGATTTATTTCTTGTCACCTACTACAGCTATTCTGGTTCTCCACTAAGGAAGATGCCAAGGGGAAAGGAAGAGGTATGGAAAGACAAACCAAACAAAAACAAAAAATAAATATACAAGTGCTTAAGTACATGACACTGCCTTCTTTAGCAACACTGCACTTCCTGACATGTTGATTTAAGCCTTATACACTGTATTTACATGTATTTGGAAAAAAAAAAAAGGGGAAAAAAAAAGAAAAAAGGAAAGTAACTATGGCAGACAGCAAGCAATGCTACTTTCATGAGGGTCAAGACTGGAATCTAAACTGCTTGTAATTGTTAGGAGCAAAAACTGGAAGAAAACAGCACAGAATCACACATCACAGACTAAGGTTTTGCCCAAGAAAGAGGTTTTAATTACATCTGGTCTCACTTGCTAGCATTATGAAAAACTCCTTTGTTTGCTTCATAAGCAAATATTTTTGGCCAAGCTCTGCTCTCTAGAACACACAAATCTAATGAGGCTGAAAGTTTATCCCAGACTTGCACCAATGTAACAGAGACTATGTAAAGATTCACACGGGCATCCTCAGCTATGATGCATTTCAAATACTACTCATCACTGAGCATTTTCATTACATAGCAACATACTGATCATCATCAGATAAGGAAAAAAAACAAACACTTAAAAAAAATTACAGAAACCCTGTCAAAGATTTCTGAGATGCATAACATCAAGAAGAAAAATGCAGTTTACACAACAACAAAAAAAAAACACACACTCCAGATTTCAATTAAGCCAATACAGACTAAAGCACTCGATATAAACAACTTGGCTTTTGGTAACTGATACAGCAGCTACTCCTTAGCAAAGACTTAGCACTAGTTAATTACTCCTATGAGAGATACACTCACAATGTTATTCTGAAATAACATGCTACATCATAAGAATTAATTATTCAATGAACAACAGAACCAAGCAATGCTTATTTCGATTCCATGTTTCCAATATGTAAACTGCAGTTCTGATAACGGCTCATCCTTTAAAACAATAGTCACAGGGCTTAGATCTTTTATCAAGAATCAAGCAAATACTGTAAAACTAAAAACCCGTTTAAACCACCTTCAAGAAATTTGTGTAACTATCCACATACATAAATGCCAATAAAAAAAAAAATCAAGCTCAGCTGATTGTTCAGAATCACTGATTCTACAGAATCAGTGTCCTTCAAAGTCATCTAGGCAACGACTAAACTATACTTATAAAGAAATACATATCTTAAATAAATTTAGTCTTTTTAAATTAAATCATTAATTTCAGATATTACTCTTTGTGGGGGAAAAAGCCAAAAAATGTTTGTATGTTATTTCTATCTCTACAACAATGCATGTCATATACTGCAGCTAAGTTATAAACATACATGCTAAGCCCTAAAAACTTTCCCTATGTCAGACAACTCTTGTTGAATTTTACATGGCCCGTAAAAACCCTCTTAGCACAGCACAAAATCATATAAAGTAAAGATGTTTTGTTCACTTTCCAAACATGGTCATACAAACATGACCCCATTTTCCCTCTAACCTCTCCCTAAATAACTTGCCAACCAATAGTGCAATTTCCCAGGACTCTTTGTGCATCTTTCTACTCTCCAAGGTAGCTTTAAATTCACTGGCTGATATAAGGCTTCGGACTATTATAGTAAATACAGGGAAGGAGGAGGTAGCAGTGTATTAGCAGAATGCATATTTCACTGCCATCTATGAGCTAGGGAAAAGCTGATAGAGGATGTCCAAAGTAAAGTTCAAATGAGGGACAACTGAAAGCAGTCTTAGTGAACAAGCTGTGCCTCAGTTAAAAAAAAAAAAATCTTTGAAAAACTAAGCCACGTATCTACATACATAGATCGTTCAGAAAAATAAATCACATGACTAAGGAAAAACCATCACAGCTTGCTGAGGGGAATGCCAGACAACTCACCCGCTTTCAGTCCTTTCTGTTAAGATAGCTCATTGTTACTTCTGTCACCTCTCTACTTCCTCTTCTCCCATCTTTGGCATGAAGCCTGCACAGCAAAAGTCCTATGATTTCTGTACAGTTACTTGGAGTTCCCGTGAAGAAAAACATCAAAGAATAAAATCCTATCCAGTTACCCACAGTTCCCCGTAACTAGCATTCCTGAAGCAAATACTGATGAGACAGGACTACCAAGATTATAATAGTTGATGTAACTGATAACAGTTTAGAGCTTTTCTTGTCCCTCCCTGTAGTAAACAGCATTTTTAACTTTCCTATTCCTGAACCAGTGTTCCACCTTTGCTACAGGTTCCATTTCCAGAAAAATATTTTGGATGCCTACCAGGCATATGGGCCAAGTAATAGGATACCATCCATCTACCCTGTAAAACGGTTTTCAGAACAGGGCTGACCACAACTTTTTAGGAAATACAAAAGTGATTATATCAAAAGTCTCACTCACGCAGGGACAAAATGGATAAACAAGGACCGTTTTTCCAGAAACGGCAAGCACCACGAGATTCTCTGCACCTCTTCCATACGAGAACTTGTTGGAAAAAATATTGCTTCAGAAGTAGCACAGTATTTTAGCCAAATTCCATTAACTGAACATGTCACACAGTTGTACGTACACAACTACCACCAGAGAATTCAAAAATTTTGCAGAGTCCATGCCACATGAGAAGAATATGGGATGGTGGCAAAAACACGAACACCAGACTGAAATAAGGCATTTCTGGCTGTTTCATTCACCTTCAGACAAGCATATATTATATATATATTTACACACACACTAAAACATACTCAAATAGCTAATTATACTATCACTATCATTTACTATTACCAAATAACTTCAGAGGAATTATAAAGACAGCAGGTTTTGTTAAACATCTCATTTACAGCCCATTCGTTCAAGTTATTTCACAGGAAGACAAACAGCTCGAGCTAGAGAAGATAGTTCAACTTAGAATTATGCAGTCTGAGCTGGCAACATCCCTTCCAGAGGTGTCTGCTCCTGACTTGTGACTCAAGTGAGGGCACATGGAGATGCTGGTGAAAAAAAAAAATCTCATTGAACCAGCTGAGTAACATTCACATTGAGAGGGGAAAAAAAATCCTACAATATGTTAGTATAAAACTGCCTTATTGTACGACCATAAGAGACCAAAGAATAACTGAAAATGACAGAAGGAGTACCCTCTTTCTCCCTTATTTAAAATTTGGTGACAATCTTAAGCAGCAGAAGCCTTCACAGCTTCTCAGACGAAATCAGAGGTCTTCACTGTTTTAATACGAAACTCTGCCTAGGTACTAGGGTACCATCTGCTGCAGCAAGTTCCAGAATGTCATACTCCTTGTTTAAAGAGCCTTCATTTGTTCATTTTAAGTAAGCTCGCATCAGTTCTGACACTTGTTAGTTTCTGGACTGTGGGACTGCGAGTCTTGTTCTGTCAAGTTCAACCTACTCATCATCTTTATGTTTTTGGTAAACCTTGATTATATCCCCCCCTAAACTTTCTTTTTTACAAAATGAAGAGTCCTAGTCTTTCCTATCTCTTCACAAAAAGCAGCTGTTCCATCCCCTTGATCATTTCATTCATCTTTCTGCACATGCTCTGGTTCCTCATGCTTTTATACATGCTAGGACCCAATACACGTTTCAAAGTTTCAAGCAAACTGCTGAAAATTATTTGCTCCATAGCCTGTTCAACTCAGACAGCCTAGCATGTGGACCTCGAGATCTAGGTCTCCGGGTATAGCTGCTTCTAATTCCAGCTGCCACAAAAAAAAAAAAAATATTGGTCACAAGCTGAAAGGAAAATTGTAGTGCTCTCACAAAGCTTTTCACCTTAGCTCTCTCACTTAGAGCTCTGAACCAAAATATTAAAAGTCAGACAGAAGACAACGCAAGATGTGATAGAGAAGCAGCAGTACAACCCTAGTCTGCCACAGAGATCTGAAGCCTCAGTCACCCTACAAAGTGACACGCTGAGAGGGGTGCAATAACTGAATGTAACAGCAACTTCACTGCTCTTTAAGAGATGGGGCCTATGCCTCACTTATTATTTTTCCACACCACATACATTTATGTTTCTCATTCGTAGACAGTGCAGCTTGGAGGAGGTCCTTCATCTACATCAATTGCACGTGCTCTTCTCAGTTTTCTTCTTGAAATTCTTAACACAAAGCAACACCAGCTTTCTTTGAAAAAGTTGCAGAAGTAATATGGGAAAGTACAGTGTTTGGAAAAGACTGATCAGATAGAACTCTGCCCCAACTTTAAAGCTTGAGGTTAGCCATCTCAAACTTTAAACGACATTCAGGAACTTTTTCCTATTTGCTGTTTGCTCAGACAGTTTCAAGTCCCTTATAATGTGGCTGAGATATCAGTCCAGAAAACAATGGGCCAAGGTCTGCCTAGCGGTAGGTGACATCCACTGAAAAAAACCAGCACCCAAAGAGGTCTAAATGCATGCCCATTAGCAGCCTTGACATTCCTTCCAGCAGGACGGAGGAAGAGCAGCACCTCTGCTAGAGAAAGTCAAGAAGGCTGCCTTTCTCCAGCCAAATCCTCACTGCTGTCCTTTATCCAAATAGCCCTAGGAATCAGTCACCTGAAGAGAGCAATGGCTCACCACCTCTCCTCCCAGCAGAAACAGAAGGGCCTGCAGTCACTCCTCAGCCTTAATCTAAAAATAGCAGCGGCTGCCACATTCTTCCATTTCATCAGACCTTTGCACTGTTTTTTCAACACCTCCATTTCTTCACTGCACATGAACATGTATCACTGGAAAAGCTATTCGGAGACAGATGGCGAGTCCATTAAGACAATTATTACTCCAGACCCTGGAAAACTTGTCTTTTTCATCCCCATCTCATTGGCAAACTGACACTTTGTTCTGCATGGGAAAACACTGCACAACGGAAATGCCCAATAGCAGCAAAAGACTTTTCTTGTTAGATGAAGTGGCTATGGCATCTGAGGCTATGACACTTATTCTAATACAAAGTTTGGAACTCCCACATATTCAGAGCCAGACATTTGAAGACTAGAATTCACATCTTCAAATAGGAGGGGGTAAAAGGTTATTTCTGAATACACCTGTTTTATCTTCAGTTCACAAAAGAAAAAAAAAGTTGACAGACATAACAAAGGCAAAAATTCAGACAACAGGTGCCTAACCTTGAAACGCTGACAGTTATTTTTTATCATCTTCATCTAAAATCTCTAATCGAATCTCTTCCCACTGCAAATGAATTCTTGCAAGTGCACTAACACACTGAGCCAAGTACATGCATATTTCCTCTGTCTCAATATTCTCTAATGAATCTGTTTACAAAAGCAGCAGATATACAAACAACTGCAGCAATTTATTATACAACCTAACCCCCTATGATGTGATGCAGTTAGTCACAAGGCAAAATACCAAAGAGCTACCAGGAGCCATCATATACTAAATGATTTCTGATGTGATAAGAAAAGAAAAGATAATAAAGTTAAAAACTAACCAAGAAAACACAACCCACCAAAAAAAAAAAACCACACACACAAAAAAAAACCCACAACCAGGAAAGCAACGAAAATCTACAAAACAAGTGGAAAAAGAGAGAGCAGAAGCAAAAGAGGTCAGATCCAGACTAGAATGAAGACAAACGACAGCAGCGGTGCACCAGACCAGGAAAAACAGCCAAGAGATATGAAGATGCATATCAGTAAACAAGTCACTAAGAAACTGAAGAAACAGTATTAATGCTAAAGCAGTAAATAGTTTTAGCAATTTTGTGTATTTTTGCTGCACAGCTTGGGCTTTCCCTCTTAACTTCACAATCCTGCTTGAGACAGGCGTGCTACACTAATACATACTCAAGCTGGCACTTAAAAGCTCATGCATGTACTCTGTTGTGAGTACTCCTACCTTTCAGATATATCTTTCACCTCTACCACTGAGAGAAAGCATTCAGCTTAGAAATACAAAGAGGTGAGCAAGCTGATAGTTGAGCACTTCATACACTTATGCATTTAGCAGCTGCTTTACTAAGGAAGCATGCACACTTCAGCGTATGGAGATCCAGTACATGGATCATGGAAGTATCAGTCATCAGTCAGGATCTGCCTTATGTAACATCATTATGTTACATCTTCAAGAAGTAGCAAATAATATGCTTTCCAACTCCGCAGGAAAATCACATTAAAGGTGATTCAGCAGGATGGAAAAGTGACAAACTCCGTTCAGTTTCCTCCTCTCCTCACACACATTCTTATTTAACTACTAATTTCAACCCAGGCTGTCAGTGTGGCTCTTGGGACCTGCTGACAGACTATAGTACTGACTGCATGAAGTCTACCTGGCCGTAGTACTTTGAAAGGTTAGATTACATTAAGCAAGGAATAGGATGCAGACCAGCGTCTGTGTCTAGAACATCTTCTCTCAACACCTATGCTTCCCACCCCAAAGCACATATTTCAACTTATTCCCCTGGGTGATAAGCCATGATATTCCAAACACTTCTGGTTCAGTATATAAACAGTCTAGTTAAACATGCAATTCCATACAGATTATGATCTGCAATTAAATACAGATTATGATAGTAACTCATAGAAAACAGCACTCCCTCTGTGTGTGTCCGTATGTGTATGACTGGAACTGTGTCCTTAACTACTTCTTCAATTAAGTTACCATATTTCATATAGTTAAGACTGCTCCAATCAGTAATCTAAAATAATATCTTTTATATAACTACTTACAATAAAGACATTTTTCACACTTCATTAAAACTGAAGATCCAAAATTTTTGGCTTAGAAAATTTTAAGAAATGGGAGAGAACCCAACACAGGAAGAAAAAAAAAATCTCCCACTGTGCCCTTTTGGGTAGAACTTCATTTCTTTCATAACCTTTAGCTTCACTTTATTGCTGCTACTGCCTTGAAGCTTCACTTTTTTTTCCCCCCCCATCAAGTTATAATCAATTGTTTTCAGGAAACAGAACTAAGCTAATATTACAGAGACTTAAAAAAATTATAAGACAATCTTAACGCCACTCCAAAAATCAGAAACGTTTACTCAACAATCCCGCTCCAGGATGTAATTTCATTACTTTCATCAGACAGCAGACAATTTGTGGTTCGCCATTTATTCTACATTTTTCCTGCTAATCCTGTGTGGTCTTGTCAGGTGAGTCTATGAGAAACGATGAAAAACATTCTACTTACAAGTGTTCATTTTGCACACCTTCTATTTATTTTCCTCTGATACCACAAGATTAGTTGTACCAATCACCAAAACCCAGTGTTTATCACATGACAACAGTATACTAAATTGGACAGTCTCAATCATATTCCCTTACTGCTGCTAGCCAAAGACAATATTGTAGAGTCCACACTCTACAAGTGGCAAACTGCAAAATAAGGCTTCTCTTCTGGTCTTCACACTGCTTCCAGCTATAACAATCCTTTCCACTCTGGTAGCCTGACCAGTAGAAATGGAAAACAGTCTGTTCAAGCTCTGGCAGACGCATCTAGCACAGAGACAGCCACACTTTGCCATACAGAAATCAAAAGCAGTTGCTATATTGGACCAAGCTTTGCCTTTATCCAAGAGAAGAACTCCCAGTAAAATGGATTAAATTATATGATATTCAGTTCACATCCATATTCTGATATTTGGCCTGCAGCTCTGAGAACAAGAAAAATTCAGCAACAAAGTATGCCATGTCACTGTAAAAGAACATATCTCTAGCATGCTAGTCATCAATAATTATATTTATTTCTGCCAAACTGCAGATTTTTATATCTAAAAGAAATTTAAGTTACCCTTACCTCCACCTTATAGTAACTATTTTCAAAGTCACTTCAATTACAGCCTGGAAACAGGGTAACACCCCTGTCTGCCTGTCAGAATGGCCTACATCTTTCTGAATAGCTATTCCCATTCAAACATTAACTTCTAGTAGGAATACAAGAAAACAGTCATCTTGATAAACAACATCAATTCCAGTCACTGATTAGTACAGGCTGCCACTAACTGAGAGCCCTGTGTGCTCCCACCCAGCCAGGAAGTTTGGTTGCTACTGGCCTGAGGCTTGGAACTTCAATTCTTCTCCTCTGCCATGCTAACAAACCAGGACAATGCAAAATGGCTTAAGCACAAGGATCACATTCAGCTACAAGATCTAAAGCTCTAGCGGAAATTGAAATCAGACAATTGACATTTATATAGTTATTATACACTACCTATTCTGTAGCTGATTAACTTGTTCACTGACTCAAGGACAAATAGTTAAACTATTATGTTAAGAAAAACAATTACATAAGATGCAACCGTTACTTAACTGACCTCCTCTGTTCTTGTAATCCAAAATAACTATTCACTTCAAGTTTCCAAATAATTATCCTAGTTATTTCCTTGGCACTAAAACTAGGATCTTTTTATCACAGTGAGTAAAGAAAAACCTCGCTAAAACATATGTTGAACTTGACTTTCATGTTCCTTTCTAAAGGCCTCGAAGAACCCCCTTGAAACTCCAAAACCTTCCTTCTAATGACTAGAAAGCTCCACAAACTCTTACCACTCTTATCAAATACTCTAATCTCATCACTTTATCATATTTCTTCAGTTTCTATTCTTGTCTCTTGCACCAAGGGTACTTTCCTATTGGTAGACCAGAAAAGTACAGTTCTCTCCTCTTTCTCTCAGAACAATGAAATCTTCCTTTAAAGCATTTGTAATTTTCACTCCATTGTAGCTTTGACTTCTTTTCTTGCATTTTTTAAGGGACTTCAGCTCTGCTCCACAGAAAAATAGAAAACAGTCCTAGAACAGATTCGTAGAATCTTAGAATAGTTTGCATTGGAAGAGACCTTAAAGATCGTCTAGTTCCAACGCCCCTGCCATGGGCATGAACATTCCACTAGATCAGGCCACCCAAGGCCTCACCCAACCTGGCCTCGAACACCTCCAGGGATGGGGCATCCACAACTTCCCTGGGCAACCTGTGCCAGTGCCTCACCACCATCATGGTGAAGAAATTCTTCCTTATGCCTAGCTTAAGTCTGCACCTCTCAGTTTATACCTGTTCCCTTCATCCTATCACTACAAGCCTTCGTGAACAGTCTCTCCCCAGCTTGGGAGTGAGTCCATTTCAGGCACAGGAGTGTTCCAGTACATTCTTTAATATATTAGAGTACTTAATGCAGCATAGTCAATATTGCTACTGAAATCAAACGAAACTTCTCAATTATCTCCACTGCCTAGACATGTTTGAAGGCAGATCCACAGAGCGATATTTTCCTCAATGTTGTGAAGAGAAAATATAAATACTCTTTTCAAGACCTGAGGTGTAGCTGTGAACATCTATTAATGAAGAAGAGGTAATCCTTCTAAAGAAAGCTACCAAGTTTCAGTCTAGCCAAAGGTATTAGTCAGCAGGTATTCATAACTCAGATTTCACTCAAAATGCCAAGGCAATCAGAAGTTTAATGCTTTCAGGGCCTTTGATTTGGCAAAGCAGGCTCCTGTACAAGCAGCAAGCCATTTGACAAAACCAAGCAACTAAAAGCAATCAGTGATACCACAATATTGAGTGAATACAGCCTGAATGCATATAGTTAGCTATTTAAGATTTGTTTGTTGGCTTTTTAGTATCAACTTTCTTCATGTGACACACTTCAGGAAAGGAAAACTTTACTATTTTCAGTCTGTTCTTGTTGTTCAGCCTGAAACTACATATACCAATTTTGCCCTTTCCTGCTCCCTTACAACAAATGTACAATTTCCAAACCAGAACTCGCTTTTGCAAAGACATAGAAACTTATTGACCAAACCACAGTCAGAGCATACATGGTTCTCCCAAGCAAGTACATATAACAAGAAAAAGGAACAAGAGAAATAGAACTGCCTCTTGATAACCCTCCTTCTGCAAAAGTTTATACTCCTTTAATTTTGCCATTCAAACAAACCTGATGCCTCCAGCCCTCTTACCTGTATGATCACATTATTTGTTAATTTTCATTACACACAAGGCTTTAAGGCAATAAAATTGTTTACATGCTGCACCTCTCAGCAGCCAAGAAACCACAAAGAATTCACAGACGTGATTGCCTTCTTCCAAGTTAAAAGCATTACTTCAGAAACATCATCATTTAAAATGAGCCGAATTGCTGAGGAAGGAATGTATCTCAGTTTGTCCATCAGCCAAACTGTTCTCAGCCTGGTTTAAACAAAGGGCTGCTTTAATTAGTGAAATACTAACTGACAAGGCAGATTCCAAAAATACTTCACTACAATTAGAAACTTTCCTCCCCCCCATTAAAACAATTATTAAATAGCACTTAACCCCTACACAGCCACACGGGTGTGCGCTAAGTATATCCATTTCTCCTCTGCACATGAAAAAACAGTTAAGTAAGCAATAAAAATGTTTTCCAAAGCATCTGAAAAAGCTTTCCAATATTACTAGAGGATCAAGGCAACAGTTCATTTCAGTCCTGTTTCAGACCCCACTGGGGCTGAAATGCTTTCCAGCCTAGCTCTCCATTGAGCTTAGAGGGGGAAAATGCATAAAGGAAAGCAGAATCCCAAACAACTGTTCAAACCAGTTCCCAGTTGAGGTTTTAAGTTCAATTCACAGCTTTTTACTTCACTGATCTTCCCCTACAGCAATCAAATTTTCCATCTTTTTACTTTCTAGAAACTGTTCCATTATTATTTTACCATCTCGAGCAACCTAACAGACCATGGTACACCATGTGCCCATGAGACTCCAACCTGTCCCCACAGCGTCCCCCAGGCAGCCACCAGCTTATGTTTCCATATTACACTAACCTGAACTGTGAAAATCAAAATCAAAATTTACTGCTGACAGAAAAGGTAGTAAGACATCAATATCAGCACAGATCTTTTTAAACAAAGAAATATTTTGCAAGCAAAGGGTGGAGCTTAGTATTTTGTTCTTGGAACAAGTGGTAATATCCTTTAAAGCTAAGCCAAGCCAAACCAAACCCTGGGATTTATTAACCTGAACTACTGTACTCTATACACTCAAGCATGACAAATTAATCTTTTCCATGCAAAACATACACATATACAAGATATGAACTGTATAATAGCTGTACAACAGCCTACATATGCCCTTTTTGTTCTTAGTGCCTGCACATGCCGCATGTACAGACAGATGCCTTCAGACTAAATGAGATGTCTTGTCATAATGACATTTTGCAGAAAATTTAAAATGTTTATATTACTCTGACTCTTTGGAGGATGGCTGTGCTTAACTACATATCTCTGAAAAGACAACTGCTTATAGACGTCTTGGTTTATGTGAACTACTCCCCAAACATAAAGCTCCCTGAAGAGAGATCAATATTTGACTCGTGTAACTATGTTTCAGTAATGCCATTCTCAGGCAGGAAAGGTGATCCTGCAGGGTCATCTAGGTGAAAATTTCCAGCAGAATCGGACTACCTGCAACTAACAGTTGTCCAACATGTCATTAGTTATAGCAGCCATAACCAACATAAGCTTGGGTAGCTTACAACTTAGAGTAGTGCTTACTTATTATATCAGGACCTATGCTATGACTCCCTCTTCACTGTGGGCTGATCTATCTAAATCTAGAAGTAAGTATTTTCATAGAGTCAGCAACATGTAAACATCCTCCAATGACCTCCAACAAGCCTCATTTTGGAACGTGGCCAGACCCCTTGGTCAATCCAATTTATGAACAAAATTCTGTGAGACCTTAAAATAATAAAAGGGAGAACTACAACACTCCAAGCCAAAACAAGCCCCTAAAATCTTTAGATGTAATGTATTAGAAACATGGGGGGGGGGAAATCTACTAATAATATAAAGGTTACATCTTGACTCTGCCTGTTACATGCTCCTATTTTCCATCTTCAACAAAAAATAAAGTCTTCACTTGCGGTGCAATATACCTTCACAGACATGAGGAGTTCCACAATACACACGCACAGCATCTACTAGGCTGGGGGAAGAGGCAGGAGATAAATTTCTCTGTAACCTGATCAATGCTATCTTACCTGCAGGATAAACACCAAGGCAGAATTCTGAGAAAATTCAGCATGAAGAAAATCTTGACTTAAGAGAGCAATTTGAGAGGAGGCAGGGCAATACAGGTTCAATGGAACACAAGTTTAACAACCTCTAAGAAGCTTGGTTGAGAAACAGAGCGTAATGCTTGATATCACCAAACCCAGGTCTACTTTCAAGTCACTTAAATACATATAATCATTCCTACACTTATTTAAAATACCTGAAGTTGAAATAAACAAGAAAACCTCATAATGTTTGTGAGAGCATTTAACTCCGGGTGATTACCAATGAAGAAAAATTTCCTGAACTCACTGAGGTTTCTACACAGTATTCCTGTCCTACAGGCAACCACACCGTTACACCCTGAGGCACAGGGGAGGCGGGGAGTTCTACTGACTAATTTTACTTCCCTTGTCCAGCAAAATACAGGGTGTTCCTGATGCATACAAAGATGGATGATGGATTAGTGGCCAGTTCTTCAAGAACTGTAAGAACTGTATGACTATGCTTCCCATCTACATTTCTCTTGCATTCTATCTAGTTTAAAGCTCCAGTCAGCAGACTGAGAAATGTCTTTCTGCAGGCAAGAATGAACAATCTCTCCCCAATTAGAGAGCCATGTGTGGGCTATGAGAAATTTTCCCAACATAAAAGGAAGGAGGGAATTTGCTATCCATATATTAACAAGCTAAAACAAGCCAACCTGCAGGTGGAAAGGATCAAAGTGTCTGAGTCACCTCAAAATTAATCCCCTCCAGCAATGTTCACCACCACCCCCATCCCCCCAGTACTTCCAAGAGCAAAAAGTCAAGCTCAAAGAACACTTCTAACTCTTTTAGATTAATGATGCTCCTCAGAATACACACACCCTCCTTTTCTCTTTGTAAGACTATGTTCTTCCCCTTCTCCCTCCATCCCCAGACATGCAAATGCAGATAGATGACAGACAATTTTATCCCCATTGTCTATCAAACATGATACCATGCTTCATCAAAAAGCTTCACTGCAGGTTCATATTGGAAATGATACCTGCATCACACAGATATGAGTGTCCTTTCCAAATGCTGTAACAGCAAAAGTGATGTTTACTACCTGCAATACAAATTCTTTGAAGCAAATCTGACTTATAAACAGGGAAGAGTGAGAAGCTAAAGATATTAGAAAAGCAAATATACCATTTATGACAGGCAGCTCTTCTAGTATTTCCAGGATAATATTCATATTTGAGCTGCCACTGTTGAACTGTATGTACGAAATACCTTAGTTGGAAGTCAAACTCTGCTACATCTCTCTCTTAAGCAAGCTGAAAACCATCATGATCTGGAGATGGCCTGAAGAGATTCTTGTTCTGCTAAATTAGGCACAAATAAGGCTACATTCTTCCAAAAAAAGCCTAAATAAAGTCAGTGTTAAAAAAACAAACCAGCATAATTCCAACAAAAATGTCAGAATTCTCATTTTTTTGCAAAAAGCGTTAGAAATAAGAAACCTAGTAGCTGATGGGGCGGGTAAGAGCTGCAAGAGTAAGATTAATACAGCCAATTCTCATCACATCAGAACACTGGCCAGATTAAGGAAGCAATGCTACTGGGAGTTTACAAGCAAATCTATCCTATGCGTTGGTGACACAGAGAACACGTAACAGTAAAGTCTGCTTTGCTTGAATTTCAGTCCTGTGCTCCGAGCACTTGTTACATTATTTAAAAATAAAATCCAATTTAAAAAATTCTACTAAAAATCAGAGAAGCCACTACTCATGTTTCACATAACCTCAACTTAACCACGTTTTCTATTAAGCAGTAAAATTTTGTTTTCATAAAATCTCACACCTGCAGGGAACACAGTTTCACTAAGAACACACTGTTAAGGCAATGACCAGTTCAACTGGGTTTTTACATAAAGTGTTAATTCATTAAACTAGGTATTATAAGGTGCTTTCCCCTTCTCAAATGAGCCCAAGCTATTAAAGAACAATTCTCAAAGATGCTTCTGATTATTTATCAGCTCCTTCTAGCAACACATTCCTTTAACCACAGGATCACTGACTTTTTTGATACTATTATCTTTAACTAGACCACAAATCAACTTTTCAGTCCTGGCTTTCCACAGAAGTACTCTGTACTTGCAGGTTTCAGATGACAACTGAATACAGCCTCTCTTCTCCAATTTTTCTTTCTTGGGGAGCAGCACGCTATCTACTGCAAGAAAAAAATCAAAGCTGAGGTGCCTCATGACCTGGTCACTAGCTTTCAGGAAAGGTGAATTTGTTGACACACTATGTCCCTAACAGGCAAAAAGAATTCTTATTTAACTATTACCTCTTTAGGACAGAATTAGCATCTGCATCACAAAATAAAACTGAGAATAACAGCATGCATGCATACAACAGGGAAGTCAGTGTTGCGGTTACACAGAAATAAAAAGTCAAAACTGCATTTTCAAAAGTTACCATTTTCTTCAAAGTACCTTTGCACAGCAGAGAAAGCAGGTATTTGACAAAAGACGACTCACAGCAAAAGCCAAAAGATTTTGGCACACTCTGGAGGACAGAGTTCTAGCTGGCTTCTTGCACAATTCCTCTGGAGATTAGTTTATTTAGAAAGAACTACAAATCCCAGGATGCACTTAATTAACGCCAACAATATAATCATTGTGCTTCAGGAAAACCACCACTTGGAGAAAAGTCCAGTGCTTACCAAGAGGGAGGAGGAAAAAAAAAAAAACACACAAACAAAGCATATACCATGAAACAGCACAGAAGTAAAAACAAAACGCTAGGATGAAAACAAAATTCTTAAGCCTCGAAAGGCAAGAATTCTATGGACAAAAATATGCTTCCATCCAGAATTAAACCTATTTCTTCCCCTACCCCATCACTAGCATCTTGAAATTCATATGTAATTTCATATAGACAGACAAAACATAATATTCAAGCCTACACACTTAAGTACATTTTTGTACAGCAGACACCACAGTGGCAGGATAGCTCAAATATCTTTTAAGTAACCTCCATACATTACAGAAAGAAACAAGACAAGGAAAGGAATACTGGTATACATGAAAATATAGCAGAATATGAAAAGCTCTCCAAATAATGCAGAACATCTGTAATCAAGAGATAGTAAGGCCACTGCTGAGTGTCTGCTGAAACAGAACACGTGCAAGCTTACAGAAAGCACAAAATGTGGAACTATTTTTGAAAACTACAGAATTGTTGTCAGTCACTTCTTTCCAGACTCATGACTTACAAAAAAAGCATACAAGACCTGCCAATATTTGTCACATTTTACAGATGTACTGAAAATGCATTTCTAAAACGGGTATGTTGCCCGTATTTGAAAAGTAACATTTTGCTTTCAACAAGTCACAATCAAATCTGTCTCAACTGAAAATAAAAATACTTCCAAAAGTTAAGAGCTGCTGACAGCTACAAGAATGAGTGAATGACTGCAAAAGAAACAGCACACCTCTGGAAAGGCCTATTTTTAATTAGTGCAATACCTTGTGTTAATAAGGAAGAGTTTTCAGAGGTGTTTCAAACACAAACTATATCTAGTACATACTAAAATCAACAGTAATTCATTTAACTGTAGACCTAATCAGGTTCCACCACCTCACTTCTTGTCCATAGCAACAGGCTGTGTATTTACAAACTAAAATCTGATAACTTCTACATTAAACCCAAATGGAACAGTTTGTTGCCGAAATCCAGGCAGCTGAAGTTTCTTCACATAGATGAAATTGAAAAAAAGCAAATTACCCATAACTTGGCAAAAGTACAATGTCAACAATTTGTAAAAAACTGTATTTGATTGCAAACACTACAGAAATGCGCAGACACACCAGGTAAACAAAACCTAACACATATGGTCAGGAAATCACATGTTGCTTGGTATAAAAGCACACAATAACCAGAAAGATTTTCTTTGTTCTCACAGTTAATTATTTTCAGAACACTGACTGCTAGGAAGCTATCCTGTAACAAGCCACTATCACCTACTAATCATTAAAGCTAGACAAAACAAAATTTTGGATGCACACAAGTGGTGTTTTCATGACTGATTCCTTTACAATTTGAGGAAAACTCATAAGACTATGGAACACAGATTATACCTCCTGCTTCTCTAGCAGGAACAGCAGAAAACAAGGATACCCACAACATGGTACAGAGCAGAACACTGATAGAGCTAGGTGTTACACATCACTCTGCCTCTAGGAGAAATCCCTAATGGAGTAATCCAATAGCTTGTGGTTGGTATAAAACAGCCAGGAATGCTTGAGCTATGCCTGATCAAAGCACCTCTCAGTTTATACTAAGGCACTGAAGCCAGAAGGGGAGAGTCTGCATGTTTAGCCTACAAAGGGGCAAAACCATAGGGTCTTTAAGCCTGTGCATTCTCCTGTGATGCATCAGGCTCAGGTTCAACCTCTTGCTCTCCTTTCCTTCCACATTGAAGATGAGCACCCCAAACACAGTGCTGCAGTTTCATTCTCTTCCTGGCCCTCTGAATACTGGATTTTTGACTGCAATGGTCTAGTCTCAGATCCCAAAAGCAACTTTTCCCCCTCCCTCCTTCCCGGTGGGATGCTCTCAATTCTCCCCACCTTCACAACTACCAACTTTTCTGCCCAGCAGCAACACATTGCCTCTGCTGGCCACCACGAACACAGCTGAAGGCCCTCAAAACCGAGGCCTTATGTACAAGAGGCCTGAGCTACAAACACTGCAGCTGCCAGAGGACAGGAGGAAGAGAAGAGTAGACTACTAGGCTGCAAGAAGATGTAGAACATAGCATGCAGCTGTCTGGGCCCTCCTTGTCCCCTCCAGGCAAAAGGCAGCAAGCCAGAAGGAAGTGTCCCTGAGCCACTTTCAACTGCAGCCACCTGCTGAAACACTAAAAGAGAGATAAAGAAACCCGAGGGCAGAAAAAGCGCCTTAAAATGTATTAATCAAGATGAATACAAGCGATTAGGACACAAAAGTGCCCTAATTTGGGAATCAAGAAGCCCTGCTGAGATAGTTTCATGCTGAAAGACAGAAGGTACAAAAAAAACTGCTAAAGAAAACATTTCTGCAGAGACCCCGTATCCAACAAGACAATATTACGCAAAGATAAACAGCCTTCATCGAATTACATACTAGAGGCTTTTTTTCCCCCCCATCACATCTTCTCAAATGAATTTTAGTAATGCTAGCCACAGAAAAAGGGCAAGTATAGAAAGGCGTACAGAAGAAGAAAACCAAACTTTTTTGCTTCAACTAAAAAGACAACTGTAAATATACTTCTATTAATCAGTGGGGCTTACAAAATGTGCAGTCTGAGAAATGGTAAGCAAAGGACATGAGGGCACTGAAAGTTATACATATATGTTCTAGAACACAAGGAAGAACTACAAATTCACGTGCATTGCAGGATTCCACAGTTCACCCACCTAAATTTATCTCCTTCAATTAAAAAAATACAGCACTTTAACCAAAAGTAAAAATATATGTCTGCAGGTTAAAGTCATGATCATTCAATTTTTCACTCTGTCCACAAGCAGGTTGCATCAAAACACATCTGTCCATTAGATTACTGCAAGTCAATCTGTCACTTGTGCCTCAAGCAAGGCACTATCTCAATTCTGTTATCACACAGGTCTGCACCCATGGGGTAATTAAATAGCAGCAAGGGCAGGGAAAACAAAAAAAAAAAAAAAGGCAAAAAAGGTGATCATCAAGATCAAGGCCCTGCAAACCAAGGCAATTTTAATTTCCTGTCATTGGCAGATCACTACAACAGACCTTTCAGGCAATGGAAATTCTGACTTAATATATGAAGCATGAAACAGGTATATCCCCTTCCTAAGCTTACGAAGTACCAAGTGTGAAAGTCCAGTTATATTCCTAAAGTATGGGAAAAAAAAATCAACTTCAGAAGTATAGTTATATGGTAAAATATTTCAACACAGGAGACCATCAAACCAAGCAGGCAAAAAAGGGAGAGGGGGCACTTACTTGCACAAAGTGCATTACTATTGCAGACCCTCCCACACTGTCATAAAGATAATTTAAACACAAGGAAACCTCCTGACTCATTTATCAGACATAACCTATTATGTTTATTCTGCCATTCCAAGCAGCGCACTAAAGGATTAATTTTAGAAGCCTAAATGAATACATTCCTGAAAGGGTGCTAGGGGTGTTACAACGAGCAGGGTAGCAGACTGCTCTATCCCCAGGTGCAAAACATCATCCTCCAGGTTGTTTTTCTGAAAACTCAAGTTTTCATTAACAACAAATGGCAACCAGGGGAGGTTGGCCTGCCAAGCCTTTAACAGCTGTGACATTTCCAGGACACTTGCTTCCCCCACCTTCTTCTTCCCCTGCTAAAATAATTTTCTGCTAAACACCTGCAAATACTTAGTGCAAATCCCCTGCTGTGTAAAAGACAATTAAGCAGGGACCAAACCGACTTTCAGAAAGGCTATACAGTCACCTGGCTTACTTCTCCCCTTCCTGCCACAAAGGTACTAAGGTCAGGAAAAAACAAAATAAAGAGAAAAACAAACACCATCACCACACTCCAAAAAAAAAAAAAACCAACACACCCAATCAAACAACTCTGAGCCATTAACTCCTTGTCTCCACTTCTATCACACAGGTAGAGGGATTTTCCAAGTGCATGTTCCTTAGGAATACTTCAAGTATGTCATTGATACCAAACCCAAAGGAGAGTCATTTATGCAACTTCTTGTTACTTGCAGTTCTGCGACTGAGCCCTCTGCGTGGAAGGCACAGGAGCTGAGGTTAACTTCACCTCCAAAGGATCTTCTTTTCTAAGCCTCATTTTCTTGTCGTTGGTCAGTCTTTGCCTATCAATCGTACTGTGGCAGGAATTGTGCATTCTCAATAGGTACTCAGTAAGGAGCAGGAGATTCTTCCAGTGTGCAAATTAGTTAACAATTTGTTTCTTGAAATGGCAGTCAAAAGAATACCCCGAGAATTCTCACTAGGAATAAAACAGAACTCCAGGCCTTAAAATTAAATGCCTAACCAACCATTATTGTTCTTGTAGTATGTTTAGTGACTTCTAAATTTCCTTGTATTGCAAGTGTTTGACCAAATTTGGTTTTCCTTCATTATACCAGTTCCACAATTTTAACACTGCTTGCTATTCTGGTTACTATCCCCATTTTATTTTTGTTAGAGAGTATGTTTAAGAGACACATAAGTAATTATACTAATAATGTTTTACTCAAATAAGCCTCACCTATCTCTCCAAAATACCACCTCATTCTCTGTCATTTTGGTCACTACCAGAGAAAGTCAGACACAAAACAGATGAAGAAATTCTCCATCAACTTTGTGAGACACAAAGGAAAATGCTGTAGTCTTCCAATCTTCTACACTATTCTGTCAGCCACGGAGTTTATGGTCAGAGAGAGAGAGAAGCCCGAGGGATGGACTCAACTGCCACTCTGCAATCAGCACATCCCGAGAGAGAGACCACGACAGTGTGTTTCTGTGTTCCAAGTATATTTTCTGCATGACCAGGAAATGAGAGCAGGCCAAAGATGATAATGCCAACAGCACCCCGAAGTACCACAGCTGTTCAGAAAAAGAAAGCGTGAACTGTAAAAAGGTACTTTGGATGAAGTCAGAGATCGCAAGCAACACTGACTAAGCCACTTGTGGTCGCTGCTTTCTCTAAATAATTGTTTCCTGTGGCACATACACATCTATGCTGAAGTGAAACAGATTAACTCCGAGAAAATTCTTGTCAATGCAGTGCTAATCCATGAGCACCTGTACTTCCAACAAATTAAATGACTAATTAAGCCTCCTAATAAACATTAGTTATTAGAAGTAACAAATTTAATTACAAGAAAAAAAGAAACCCTTTTGGCTACACAGGATGATAAACCTGCTACTTCAAATAGTTCAGAAGTTCTACTTCACAGCTTCAAAGGCATCAAGAATCTCATTAGTTTCAGCAGAAGTCCCACTTGGCCTTCTATACAATAAACTTGACTAACTATGCAGTTTAAAAAAAAAAAAATTAAGCCATCTTAAGACATCCGTAATCAACCGCAGTGTTGAGTAGCATCCAGAAGTTTCCTATGAAACAAAATAAACCCTAAGTCTCATTTGTACAGCTACAGCCCTTGTAGCTCTTGCCACGGTTTCATTTCATACTTAGTAAAACATAAACACTGCAATTACGGATGTAATGACTACCACCAGGCACTACTCAACACAAAAAAAAAAAAAACTAAATTTAACACGTAAAGAGTTTTCAAAGAGAACCGCATACACACACAAAAAGAGTATTTCCAATTACACAAAACGTCGTAATCATCACCTAATCCTAGGCTTGGAAAGGAGATCCTCGGCCGAGGCTCAGCTCCTGCTGCCTCAGGGGAGCACCGGGGCCGCTGCCCGCCCTGCCCACAGCCCAAGCGGCCGGCAGAGACACGCGGGGATCCCGAACCTCTATCCTCCGTAAGGATCTAAGCAAAGCCACTACCAACGCTTCCCTCCCGGCGAGGCAGCCGACGGCTCCAGCCCGCAGGTAGCATCCTGGCGGTCCTACGGGCGCCCCCGCGCGGCTTGGGTGGGCAGCGCCCGCCCCCGCGGCCCCTCCGCGGCCCCCGCCCGACGAGCCCGCGCTTTTCGGTGACTTCCCGACACAGAAACGCGTGCCGTGCCGCGATCCCAAACCACCCGCCCCCAGGGCCGCCCGAGCTCACCGTGGCGGGGGCGAAAAAGGGAGCACCCTCCCCCAGTGCTGCGCACGCTCGTCTTTATCTCCCGCTGTCGCTGCCGGCGCCTCGGCCAGGGCTGAGCAGGAGGCGTGGAGGAGGCGCGCGGCCCCGCTCCCGGCCGGGCGGGGGGCGGTGCCATCGCCCCGCACCGCGTCTGGAGTCGGCCCAGGCTGCGGGAGACAGCTCCGGTGCTGGGATGATCCACAGAATCACGGCTTGTCCGCTGCCCGAGGCCGTGGATTCCCTGCGTACGCGTGTTCTCACACGTACGGCACTTTTCTGCGCTGATATTTAGGCCCTCTACGCGCCAAGAATTGCCCCTCTCCCCATTAGCTCACCGAGGGGCAACTCCGCACCTGGAGTTCCTGCAGGTTCCCTCCTCTGCCTGATGCATCACAGCTGCTGCATCACAGCTGCTGCCACTTGCCGAATGGGGTAATTTGCATGACATAGAAAACAGCCAAAGAGCAGAGCGAGGAGGAAACAGAACTATTGCTCTCTTTTTGCTTAGCATCTCAGAAAGCAGAGGTCTAACCCTAGATGCACGAAGTCAGAGTTCGTGGCCTTCCTATAGCAAAGAAATTCATCCCCAAAGGTACCCTGAAACTTGGCTAAAAAAGGCATAACTTGAAGCTCATTCCTGCCACGGTATTAGCTTAGAGTAACTGCGTGTTCTTGACATTTTATATACACGTGGCTTTAGCAAATAGTATCTTCTTACATGTTTACATCCCAAATTATCACCTGTATATTCTGAATTCCTCCCCTTCTTGCTTCATCTAGGAATTGGGAAGAATAGGAAGCAAGAGAGAAAATATTTATTGGTGTCTCAGAGGGCTTTAAATGTATTTGAACCTGCCTAGAGATGTAGCCAATGACCGAGTTAAACATTGACCTCACATATGCACTTCCTGAATCAAGCAATCTGCTGTGTGAAGGGAGTTGCTAAGCTAACCTGCTAATCAAAATAGTCTTGCTTAGTACTTTAATAACACCACAAACAGTTTTAAAAATTCCAAAGATCAGAGTAAGTGGAGTGATAGTACGCACTGAGGGTCACTTGCCCCTTATTTTGCATGGTGACTTATTTTTACTGGTTTCTACGAAACCATCTAAATTTGAGTAATTTATCAGTTAAGCAAATAAAGCTTTTAAATCTGAATAAAGAGGGAGTGCTATTTGGTTGCTGGATCATCACTGAGCTGAAACTCAGTGATGATCCAGCAACCAAGAATCTGGAAACCAAGTTATGCAGAAATCGAGGCACAGAAAAATGGGTTTCAGTTCTATCTACCTGTTGCTATTCTGCTTAAATAACACAAATCCAAACCAAAATAGTGTTCTTTCATGTGCCTAAAATACATACAGCGATTACATATGCTGTGTTTATAACCACTCATAAAGCATGCAGATACACATCACATTTGTGTCAAGAGTATTTGACAAACACCAAGTTTCCCTTGAGCAATGCTCCTAAAACAGTACACTCCTTCAAAGCAGGCCACTTAACACAAATTTGGACTCTGACTTAAGTGTCACGGATTACAAAATAGTAGTTTCTTTGGAGCTACTTAAAGCTGTGTAACATAAAAAGTAGCATAAGAATTTACAGTGTTTTGTAAATGTCTCCTGAGTAGTTCTATATTGTGGCATGCACAACCACTAAATCCCAGTCTGTACTACAGTTTCACTAGTCTTCATGCAACACTTATCTTGCTGCAATAAGATTTTACCTGTCATTGGTAAAGCCTCTTCCCAGGATAGGTAGTGAAGTTCTACCTTTCTCTTAACAGTATTTTATAATAGAGGAGTTGTAAAATAAGTTCTTTATAGAAAAAATAATGTGAAATAAACTCCCAGGTGACAACATAAGAGAACTTTCAATTGATCGGCCCTGATTTTTTTAAAGTTGATCTAAAGCAAAACAACTAGTTCCCTCAGGAGAAAATGGCTCATGAATTACTCTGTTAATACAAAAATAAATTATAATCAATACCTCAGAATGCCAAAACATGCATGCATTTCCCACAGAAGCAGCTGGTTACCAAGTACTCTTTCAGGAGCACTTTCCTGTGCATCAGCAAGTTAGGCAGTTCCTAGAACTTACTGCTCTGTTTTGGAGATGATTGCTAGGGAACTGTCTTACTCAGAGGACAGCTTAATTTTAACGAAAGACAGTGAGAAACAATTTCAAACTTAGCCTAAACTTCAGATCTTAAAATTTCCACAAGCAGTCAGTGGGGAAAAAAAAAAAAAAAAAAAAGGCATAAATTAACTGTGCTTACATGTTTATTTGCAGCAAGAAAAAAAAAAAACAGAGTTCTCTTGTAAGTAGGTTTTATTGTTTTCTTTCATTTTCCACAAAACAAATCATTATAACTGCAGTGCTGTACAAGTAATAATCATCTCATTCATGTACTGTTTACAGAACTGCCCCTGCATATATCAACTTCAGGCACTAAGCCACAATTCCAGGTATTTTCCAGCTACACCACCAACTGACCATATTTAACTCCATGTTGTATATTCTAGGAATCAACCCACACAACATTTTCCATCACTGATTTACTAGTCCAGAACATGGTATCTGTGGAGGTCAAAAAGCTCATGTTAAATCTGCTAACTGACTGAACACACCAGTGATTGTGTTACAGGTGTGACAAGAAAACATCAATGTACATTAACCTTCTGAAATTCAATTGGTACAAAACAGAAAGAGAAATATAACATCTCTCTAAACTCTGTAACTAACTTCAGTCCATACCTACAGTGTGCTGCAGAAAAATATATCATTAATCTGATTCTCATTTAGTGCTCTAATTCTTTGTGAAGACTGGATGACAAGAACCTTGCACAGTATTTACGGCATTTTCTCCTTGTACTGATTTACCACATTTTCCTAATAAATTATTGCATTTTTGCAGGTTATCAGCTTGCAAGGCAGAAGTAAAGGCATGTCTGCAACACCCATTACAGGATAATATGGGCATGCTGAAAATAACCATAAAAAGTAGAAGTGGGACTATGCAGTTTTAAGGTAGGCTCATTTATATTATGATACATGAGCACTGTGAAGTTATTCATGCCATCCAATTCTTAATGCCTTGTGATATAACGAGAAAAAAATGCCTGGTATTTAACATTATCCGATAACCATTTTGCTACTCTCCAGTTTCCTAGAACTGTTCCTCCTTTTTTTCTTGAAAGAACAAAATGCATTAAGAAGAAACTAGTGAGAAACACTGCAACTATCAAGTCTAAAAGTAAAATTGTGAAGGCTGCAGAAAAGCCTCTAATGCACTGTATAACTGAAGCTTCATAGGATATATACTAGCACTACTATAGTCCAGAGAAAAATCCAACTCCAGAAGATGCTTTCAAAAGAAGTCTGGTGGTACCGACTGAGGGAAGTCAAGTGTTACTTGATAAAGAGAGAACTGGTAGGAAAGAGAACTAAATGAAAAGAAAAACAGTTGCTGCTTTTTATTCTTCTCAGAACTCAATCAGTTCCTCTCATAGGACTTGGACAAAAGTTCTGCACACAGGGATCAGCTGCACCATTCTTCAACTCTTCTAATGGGCGGAAACAATGAATCAAATGTCCTGTATCATCTACTCAGTGCAATGTGACTGGAAATTTAATGCAGAGCATACAAAAATTGCTGGAACTGGTGACACAAAGTTCAAGAAAACAGAGAACTAAGAGCATGATGTAACATGCCTTATCAAACCTCAATACATCATTCCTGGTGTACTCTAAGGGCCGGTGACTGCCTGGGTTTTCTTTTTTTAGGGCACAGGAGCTTCAAAGTGATATATTCCTCCTCCTCCATCTCACTCCTTCATGAAGTGAAACAGGGCCCAGCTTAGAACAATATGTAGAGGACTTTTTACTTTTGAGATAACAGTTCTGAGACAGAATCTCCTGTGCGTATTGTGTGCCTATGAACAACATTACTATGTATATACACTAATTATTAGTGCAGAGGGATGGATTTCCGTAACCAAACAAAAAACCCTGTGCATAAGCATCCTACCTCACAGTTATGGTCCAGTAGTATCAGTTACCAACTATCAGTAAAGCCATACCATACCTTGTATATGAGTAGCTACAAGTTTACATGTCCATTAGGACCCTTCACGGACTGAAATGTTTTCTAGAATACAGAGCCAAAAAACTGGCTTCTCAGGCCCCAATTTGAAAATAAGATTCTTCTGATAAGGGTAGATAGAGCCAGACTCTTTAAATACTATAAACAGGAAATTTATTTAACCAAGAGTTTCCTTATAATTATCCCTTCTTAAGCATAATATGCTATGTCTCTGTAACATAAAAGCAATAGCTGTGCCCCAAGGAGCCTAAATTTTGTTTAGTGACTCCACTGTTGCCTGGCTCTTTTTTACAGCCCTGCATACCATCTCCAGTTTAAGGAAGTTTCCTCAGCTTTCAATACAACGCCAGCTGTACAAAAGCATTAAGGATTTGAATGGCTCATCTATCATTTGCTCAGATTATAAGGATGGTAGTTACTCTCCTCAGGGAATATGATGTCTTCTTTTTAGTTCACAACGATATGATTCAAAGAAGAGGTCACAAAGACTGGAACCTAACTTGTAAATGTATATTATGAAAAGGAGATGCAAAAAGACCAAATTTTTCATAGAATACCTTCCTGTGAGTTGACAGATGTCTGCCTCCAAGGCCCAGGCACCAAACCCTGTTTCAAACTCCATTCCACTCCACAGTTTATATATCAAAATATTCCTTTTCTTCCCACTTTGAATCATATGAGGAGAGAGGAAGACATCAATTTCAAGCCTGGCACAGGCTTATGTTGTCCAATGACTTCAGGAGAGTTGCAGTAACATAATGTAGCCCCAATGAATTAGGAAAATACCACCAATTAGCTACAACAAACTAGAACAGAAGAATAGCATTACTCTGTGAACAAGAGAAACAAATAAGCCTATTGTGTCTTCCCAGGATTTCCATTCAATTCTGCAAGATAAGCCAAGACTAGGAGCATTCAATGAGAAGAAGGGAAAACTTTAGCGTAGCAGCAATTATAAAGCTCAGGGGATCATATTAGCTACTTGTTCAATACCAAATCTCAGTGTAATAACAGCCAAGAAATATTCAGGAGAGAAAACAATAAATTCTCTCACTGAAATCTTTCATAGGGATGAAGAATGTTTTAACAATTTCACTACATTTTGGTATTCATATTATCTCATTGTACTCAACAAAGACAAAAAAATGCCTTCTTACAATTCAGCATTACCAGCAGAAGTTTCTGAAAAGTTTCTTTCTGCCCACCTGTTAGATTATGCCACTCTTACACAAGTAGAGACAAAGCCGTTATTTATAGTAAGTGGCAGGAAGCACTGGCATGAGCTGTTTCTGGGTCCATTCAGGCAGCTGGGAAAACTTCTTGGGCAGAGCTTGGGAATTACTAATTGGTGCTACCCCCAGCTTTTGGCCCACTCATGCTGACATAGCTTCCTAGTTTGCGCTGGCCACTCACCTATTCAAACAACATGAGCCACACACAGAGAATTATATTCTTCTGCTAGGAGGCCTCCATCTCCACTGAGGCTTTGTCAGCAGTGCTCCATCAGTTTAGAAAAGGAGATTTCTCCTAAAAGGATTCCCAGTTGACATGGCTGTGCCAGTCCAACTTTACAACTCTACAATGTAGAGCAAGAAAAAATTCTGAGACTAACTCCCCCTTCATCCATAATAACCTTCATTTTAATTCCTTTTCTTTGCCATCTGTTTTGTAAGCCTGGAGAGTTAGTTCACATTTTTTAAGCTTTTCTCATAATACATAAAACTGAGATGAACGTACTTGCCTTCAGAACATGGATTTATGAAAACACCAAACTATTGCAAGACTCCTGATAAAATGAATGCTACAGCTAAGCACATCCACTTTCTCAAAGCTACAAGCAGAACAAGATATTGCCTAGAACTACAGAAAGTTGCTAAAGGCAATGCATATCTACTTGTTCGCGTATGTCAGCAAAATTAATACAGAACAGATGACATCTGTCAAATCTACAGACTGACAGATCTTCCTGATCTTGCATTATTCCAAATGCAGAACCACTAAATGAGCTAGGAACAGTGCCTTTCATTCTAGTACAGAGAACAGAACTAAGCCTAAAATAAGGGGCATTATCTCATACTCAAATTTCTTGTGCAATAAGGGAATTTCTCTTTCAAGCTCTGTCAAACTTATGGCTGTTTTAGATCATTCCTATGCCTACTGCAATAGCAGACAAATGTACAGCCTAACTGCATGACTCAGATTTTTGTGACTGCTTTTTACAAGGCTTTTCCTCTTCTCTTAAAACATTCACTGCAGCAATGCTTAATGCATTTAGCAGAGGAGAGAGTTTCAAAAAGGAAACTTGATGGGCTTCTAACAGTCTGTTTTAAACAGCCCTCATAAAAAGATACAAAACTCAAACAACTTGAAACACACCAAAGGCTGCATTTTGAGATCACAGTGTTGTGTGTATAACTTCACAGAACATCTGAAGCCAAGTTATGAGGCTGCCATGATGCATGTTAGGAATAAGTTAGAGTGTAAGCAGCAAACTTGTCTTAAGCTATGTTAGTTAGCAGCTTAAGAAATTTCAAGTGGACTTTTCAGTCACATTTGGATAACTTATCCAAGTGAACATAACTAAGGAAGTGTAATTCTTTGGCTCATCAGAAGAAAGCCTCTTACTGTTGGCTCAGCAATAAGGCAACCGTTGACCTTTAACGATTCATTTATATTTCTGCCTGGGGATAAATTGCGAGTATATATTTTCACACACACACAAACACACACGCACACACTATAATCCTTGTACCATTTAACCAGATCACACAAAAAGTGTTCCCCAAGGGAAACAAGACTGCAAACAATAAATGTTGTGTTTTTAATGTGGCCACAGAAACCTCAGGTGTGCACACCATGCAGCCTTAACTGCAGTGCCCCAAGGAATTCTACTAACTACTACTCTGTAATTTATAGGTACGTATGGGAAAGGAGATCTCATGTTCAGCATTTGGTAATGATATATCTGAAACTAAACTCAAGTAAAGAAAGGGAACACCCTTGTCCAGAGGTGGGCTACTTTCTTTTCCTTGGTTTAGATCCCAGGGCCAGGTTTAATCAGCAGTGTAAGTTGAAGGAATCTATGACTGCCCAGGTATTACACTTCCAACAACAGATGTTACTGAATAGACAGGTTGCTTCTACTGTCTCAGAGACTTCAGAGACTCAGCCCACTCAACCTCATTTGACCATTTTGATGAAATTTCAGCATTTTGATGAAATAACTGAAACATCAAAAATGCTAAATAAGCACAATTTTGGTTTTGGTTTTCAATAATCACTTAAACCAGACACCTCATAGGTAAGAATTGTATTAAGGTCACGGCTTATTTTGCACAGACCACAGAATAGTATTGGTCAGTTAACAGCATTTGCTTACAGTTGCATCATAAGGGGTGTGGAAGGGACAGTTAATCACAATACCAGTGACTCAAGGTAGAATTAAGTCCACATATTTATTTTTACATCCAAAGCATCTTGCCATTTTTCAGTGAGTTATCACTGAAAGTGATACACAGTGAAGTATACTGACTTTAGAACTATATACAACAATTTTTCCTGGCATATTATAAACCCATGCTAAAGTCTTGTAAGGTCCATCCTGTCAATCACTGCCTTCTTCACACAAAGAGTAAGAGTATCTTTTCTACCTATTCATTTTAGTATCAAAATACTTCCCAAAATTTTGGAGATAGGATTTTTTTGTTGCTTTTTCAGAACATCTTTTATTTGGATGGAGAAATCAGGGAATTGTGTAAATAACTACTTTGGAGCGACTGCCCAAGGGATCAGTTTTGAAGACTGCTATGGCTTGAAATAGGGTTACCCACCAGCGACTCCTTCATTTCTAGTGGAATTCACTGTCATACTTTTTGCCCTTTCCACTATGAATAATCTTTAAGATCAATGCTGGTCCTTATTTTTTTATGTATTTACAATGTTTCTGCTCAGGACAAGGGGGAATGGCCTGAAGCTCCGCCAGGGAATGTTCAGGCTGGATATCAGAAAAAAAATTTTCACGGAAAGAGTCATCGGGCACTGGAACAGGCTGCCCAGGGAGGTGGTCAAGTCACTTTCCCTGGAGGTGTTTAAGGAACGGGTAGATGAAATGCTTAGGGGCATGGTTTAGGGAGTGTTAGGAATGGTTGGACTCAATGATCTGGTGGGTTCTTTCCAACCTAGTGATTCTATGACTCTATGATGACCACGTATGTAGTTCCTGTTAGAGCTGATACTTACAGTGCCTGCTTTACTTTTGCTTATGTCCATCTTTTTGTCAACTATGAATGTGCCCATCCTTTATTTGAACAGCACAGTTCCTTCTAACTAGGATCCAATCCTTGCTTCCTCCAGCCCTGCAAGGCTAGTAGCCCCTACAACCTGGGGTGCCTTTCTGCCACCAGAGTATTTGCACATAAACTCTGAGTGGCACACAGCAGAATTACATTGGTTTCTATTTCTTTTGGATTTACATCTGCCCTTTTACTTAGTTAAAGTCTTTGTATTTCCATAAAAGCCTGTATCAGCACAGTCATTTTAAATCCCTCCCCTTTGCTAAGATTGTAATTTTCTTCTCTTCATTCCGTTTTACCACTATATCTCCAGATTATCAGATTTCATACTTAATTCAGATCTATTTGAATTCATATTTGATGTCAATTAACTTTGAGTTTAGTAATAAGATTAAGTCCTGCTTAGTTAGGTCAGACAAAGGCAGACAAATAATAACTTTACAAAAATTATTTACCAGTGTTTAAAGAATCTAGCAGAAGTAACAAACTAACAGATTAGAAACTTCCCTGAACACCAGTATCTTCAGTACAAGTCTTTACAATGGTTTACATAATTTGCACATATTTTGATGACATTTTGGTCTTGAAGTATTTCAGCATGCACAATACTGCAGGTAGACTGCTAGAGCACTGCCAGCAGGGTCTGGGTGTTCCACACATAGTTTGTCATACCTTCTTCTGCACCTATTAAATGCACGTGACTTGTGTCTTCAGATACATCTTAAACCACCTACTTCCATTGAGCTCATGCTATAGCCTCACATAGACCATGCTTCCTTTCATTTCAATCACTCCCTTTTCATGTCAATCAGGGAAAGACATAGTCAAGAAAAATGTGCCTTGTGCTTCACTCTGCTACAGGACAAATGTGGGCGAATGTTACGCCCATTTACAAGAAGGGCTGGAGGGAGGATCCAGGGAACTACAGGCCTGTCAGTCTGACCTCGGTGCCAGGGAATATCATAGAAATGGTCATCTTGAGTGCTATCACACAGCACACACAAGACAACCAGGTGATCAGGACCAGTCAACATGGGTTTATGAAAGGCATGTCCTGCCAGACTAACCTGATCTCCTTCTATGACAAGGGGACCCACTTAATGGATGAGGGAGAGGCTGTGGATGCAGTGTACCTGGACTTCAGTAAAGCCTTTGACATCATTTGTCAGAGTATTGTGCTTGAGAGACTGACTGCCACTGGCCTGGACAGAGCACACTCTGCTGGGTAAAAAACTGGCTGGATGGCCGGGCCCAAAGAGTTGTCGTAAATGGGAGTTAAATCCAGTTGGAGGCCGGTCACAGGTGGTGTTCTCAGGGGTCAGTGCTGGGTCCAGTTCTGTTCAATACCTTTATCAATGACCTGGATAAAGGGATTGAATGCACCCTTAGTAAGTTCACAGATGACACTAAGCTGCGAGGAAGTGTCGATCTGCTTGAGGTTAGGGAAGCTCTGCAAAGGGATCTAAACAGGCTGGTTCCATTGGCTGAGGCCAATTGGATGAGGTTTAACAAGGGCAAGTGCAAAATCCTGCACTTGGGACATAAAAACCCCATGCAGTGCTACAGGCTTGGGAAAGAGTGACTGGAAAGCTGCCTGGCAGAGAAGGACTTGGGGGTGTTGGTCAACAGCCAGATGAATATGAGCTAGCAGCGTGCCCAAGTGGTCAAGAAGGTGAAGAGCATCTTGGCTTGTATCAGAAACAGCATGGCCAGCAGGACCAAGAAAGTGACTGTGCCTCTGTACTTGGCATTGGTGAGGCCATACCTTGAATACGGTGTTCAGTTTGGGGCCCCTCATTGAGAGAAAGACATTGAGGCTCTGGAGCGTGTCCAGAGAAGAGCAACAAAGCTGGTGAAGGGGCTGGAGAGCAAGTCTTGTGAGGAGTGGCTGAGGGAACTGGAGTTGTTTACCCTGGAGAAGAGAAAGCTTAGGGGAGACCTTATCACTGTCAGCAACTACCTGAAAGGAGGATGTAGAGAAGTGGGTGGTGGTCTCTTCTCCCAAGTGATAGGTAATAGGACAAGAGGGAATGGCCTCAAGTTGCACCAGGAGAGGTTCAGATCGGACATTAGGAAAAATTTCTTCACCAAAAGGGTTATCAAGCACTGGAACAGGCTGTCCAGGGACATGGTTGTGTCACCATCCCTGAAGGTATTTAAAAGACTAGTAGATGGAGTGCTCAGGGATATGATTTAGTAGTGGACGGGTACACTCGGACTCGATGATCTCAAAGGTCTTTTCCAAGCTAGTGATTCTATGACAACAAAATCTCTATGAACAAAGACTGAAAGGAAGGAAAAGAATTTAAAATTATAATTACACAGAAAGATAAAACATTGATCACTTTTCTTATTCTATTTGCACAAATACCTTTCTCATCAAGAAAATCTGGACATACAAATAACAAAATAAATTACCAATTAGCAATAAAAAAAAAAATTTGCAACATGGATTTAGCCACTGACATCTGGAATACACTGTGAGCCTAACTAGATGTGTCTCAGTTGATTACATGGGAAACCATTGGCAATATACCAGTGACTGTAATATGAAGACACAATCACTGTATTGTGACAAAGCATTAACTTTTTTAGTACAGTGGAAATGGGTGAGTATGGGTGACACTTCAGAAAAGAATCTCCTTGAAAAGATTAATTGCACTGACTCTGGCCCTTCTCTTCCAATAAGGCCATTCAGGTTTTTAAACATATCATCTTAATTTCAGAGGTTGTACTGAGAATTTTGATGCATAAGTTTTCAACTCCTGCCTCAAGCTTGCCAGTCAACAGCTTCTCCCTGAAGGACAGATGGGTCAAATGCCACCTGCCTCAAAAGGTGAATCTTTTACTGTCTCTAATAATTGGCTAGAAGAGTTAAAATCAGAGTAAAATTACTTAATGTTTTATAGTAAGATAAAGATTTCAGTAGCACTTTTGCCTGTAACCTTGATATCCTTTATAAAAAATGTTTAACAGTAATAAAGGCTTAATTATCATTAAACAGGATGTAAATGTGTTGAATTTATATATACTACCCTTAGAAATACCTCTCAGCAGCATCAGAACTGCCTGAGGTTTTTAAACATTTAAACATATTACAGAGCATCCTCATGCAAGTTTGCCATTTTTTTCCTGACTCAGCTTTGGCTGGAGGTGTTTGTTTATTCCCAGAAGCCTTCCAGCTTACTATAAAACATATGCTTGCTTTATGCTTGTTACAAGCTGAAAGTTCACAGCAAGCTGCAGTGTGAGAGGCAGCAGATCCTAAACATCTAACTGCAAGAAAGCAGGCAGTGGTGGCCTTACACAATGCATTTGCCTTTCTTTTATTTTTAGCTTCGTTTCATAACTATTACTTGTGAGCACAAAAATCACCTTGCTTTTTGATCTCTGTCTTTTCGTGTCTTCTCTAGTATTTCTTCAACTTCAGTCCTGGATGCTCCCTTCAGGTTTCCTAAACAGAAGTTAGCTGGAGGACACAAACTATACTAATGGCTTTATCAAAAGAATACTATCATGAGAGCTCAAAGAGTTCATGCAGGAGACTGACCTCAAGATACTGAAGCGCAGGGAAACACCTTTAATAATTTTGCTGCTTAGAGAGATCTTTGTTTTAAATGCACTTACTACTCCTCTTTCCTCCTTTCCCAAACCAAACGGCATTCACTTCATTGTCTCTCCACAGCCCAAACCACACTAAAGAAATACAAACTTCAGCATCTAGAGCACAGAAGACAAAAAACAGTGTTTGCTACAGCTGAATTCAAACTGAATGTTTTCCTTAGGTGATAGGAGACACACATCAACAGAACAGTTCTGCCTTTCACAAACCTGCCAAAAATTCAGCCTCTACCTTACCCCTCCCTCCTGCCACTTGTCCTGTACCGAGGCAAGACTCCATTAAGCCACTCTTTCCTGGTCAACAAGGGCTCCTTTGCCATCCGTACCTCTCCATCTGAAGGCATGACAGTAAACTGGGTGAAAAACTAGGACAGTATTTGAAGACAGTTGAAGTCTTCTAATTGAACTCTCTGCTAGTGAAAATTCTTCCATTCTCTTTTTCTTCATGTTCCATGCAGAAGTTAGCATTAAATAGCAACCTTTGAAGGAAATATTCACCACATATGTTTGTGCATTGCCTTGACCAAGACATGTATCAGATTACAGGCACAGAAGCTTTTCTGTCTCTCATTCATTTCCTCTGGCTTACAAAAATACTGGCATTTGAGAGAAAATTTTCTCTGTCAGTGATGAACATACCATCTCTAATGTTTTGCTGCTCCTCTTCTAGTGCCAACTGAATCAAGGACCGGTCTACTTCGCAGAGACCCACAAAACGAACCACATCAGAGATGTAGAGAAACCAGCAGATAGAGACTAACTTGTTTAGGATCAAGCGATGGCCATGGTAACCCAAGAAGAGGATGGAAAGAGCCCTGGGAGCAATGGCAGTGTGCAACAGCTCCTTCAGACTGCAGAACAGAGGTTTGGAAAATGTCACATTTACTAAGAGTCAGCTTAACAGCTGACACAACTTTTTTTGTGGAGACAGCTTGCTTACAAGTTAAAAAAATCAGCAGAGAAGCACGCTGGAAGGACTTATAAAGCAGGCATGTAATACTGAGTATCTCTGCTTGCAAGCCATTCAAAGTCACCTCTCTTGTCTTTCAGCAGTGCTGCAGTACAGCTTGGAATGGCTCCGAGTCATATGGTACCTGACACAGGGAGACTTCTCTTCCCTGTGCAGCCAGCTTTATCACAAGCAAAGAGAAGAACACTTGGTATAACTAAAAGCTGGATATATTACAAGAACTATAATTACTACAAATGGCTTTTTTTCTGGAAACATTTATAAAATTACTGTCCAGGCTGTGGTCTGATAGAACCAGACCTTCTCTTTTAAGCACTTTCATTTTCAGTAGTGAAATCATTAAGCTAAATAAATATACGCTTTTCAGGTTACAAATTTATTTAGGATAGCTGCAGGTCAGAGAGGTGCTATTTATAAACTGAAGCAAAGATATTTGCATTTGTTCTCAGTGGTGAGTTTGGATTTTGGTTTTGCTTTCTTTTAGGCTCTTTGCATGAGCATACTTAATACTGCCTTTTCCTGATGTACATAACCGTTATCTTAAATATAGGTGGTTTGTATAGGATTGTGTTACAGTTTTATTCTTTTAATTTGGTTACAATAAGTAAAACAATACAGTCACCCTGAAAAATAAGGATAAAAAAGGAATGTAAAAGCATATGCAGGGAAACAAGAAGCAGAATGGTTAATTAAGAAGAGTGAAAAGCATGGGGTAATAGTGAAACAAGATCAAGTCACAAGCTGTTTGTGGTCACCACTATGAAACAATGCAAACATTAGAACATAAGTAAAGAGAGAGATGGCTTAATTAGTCCTAGAATGAGGAGGAGATTTTTAATGTTTAAAAAAAATATACACATTTCCTCCTGAAACTTCAAAACATTTCCCAGAATAAGGCCGTGCCTGGAAATCACCAATGAAGCACGAGAATTGCAGTGCCCTCCATGGAAGCAGCACCTGATATCTGCAGGCTTCCCACCCAGGGAGAGGGCTGCTGCCTGGGCTTTTCAGAGCCCCTCCTCTTTCCCCTGTCACTACAACAACAGTTGACAGGTGATATGCTTACCCTGCAAAAACTACCTGCTGTCTTCTAGACGTGCATGTTAGTCAGAGCTGCTAAGAATTATTAATTAATAATAACTAATAATTGATTGATTTTTACTGCCTCCGAGATCAGGTCAGAGCATTGGCATGATGCTCAGGCAACAAGGTGATGAGGTTCTAAGCAACAAAAAACAACAAAAAGCTGTGCCACAGCTTCAGTCAGCATGAAGGTGGGACAGGATGAGGGCTATGAGAGCTTGCTGCAGGAGTGTCCAAGAGAAATGGTTGCACAAAGCTTCCATGTGGAGGAACCAGCACACATTTCACTTTTTACAGACTTCATAATAGAAATCACCAAACACAGGTCTGGGATCACAGAAACACAGAAACATAGAAACATAGAAAAGGCTTTTGGCTAATCTATGTCAAGATGTCTGCTAGGCTATACTGTGCTGATTTAATTTGTTCAGTTCTGTCTTCAGGAATGTAGAGAGGAATACCAGATATTTAATCTTGAGTCCATATAGTCCAGTAAGTATTCCTTCCTATGTAAAATTTTGTTTGCCTTCTTAATCCTCTCATTTCTCACAGAAATATTCTATATCCTTCTACTTTTTTGGTGTTTTAATCTTTTGCATACACACAGTAACCACAATGCTTTTTTATCTTAGCACAGGCAAGGCAAACATCACTTCTGGCTTTCCAATAAGAATGTACAGAGCCTATTGAATCTAGGCCCTGTGATAGTTCTAAGTGCCCAAGACGACTTGCAGCATTTTTGCAAAATTATTTCTACTCAAACATTTTCTAGTGGGTTCTTAATCAGGGGCTCAAGACTTTTTCAGTGAAGCAAAAAAAGAAAATTTCCTAATACTTTACTTTGAAACAACAGGGACTGAAAAACACCTGCACTTATAAACAAACATTTAAAAGTGGCAGAAGCATGTGTTTGTGTGTATGTGTGTGTGTATGTGAAAATCTTCACTTCTATCCTCAAGAACAATTAGTAATGCTTTTTTCCATAAGCACTTCAGTTTATGGGAACTGAATTCAAAGGAATACTTTCCCCTTCTCAACTGGAAGACAAGTCCCTAGCTTTCAGTGCTGCTAGGTAAGTAATTAGAAGTCAGATGACAAAGAAACCTATTAAGATCCCTTAATTCACATTAAATAACAGTAACTAAGGTTTATAGTCCCAGCCATGGGAATTGAAGTTTTCGGAGATCAAAATGGCAAGTGTGGAGACTAGGACAGCTTATTAACAGCATCAAATTTATTATGTAATCACCACTTTTTTTTCTTATCTTCATTCTAAGGTGCTGTGCTGTGCTCAGAGACCTTACCTATACTTACCATTACAGCCTCACAACTTGGCAAGATCTCTAAAAAGCTATTCGAATTTATTCTTTAGTGATATACAAAGCACACACACAAACAAACACTGTTATATTCTTCACACAGATAAAAAGAAAGTATAACAACAAGCTAGATTATTTTGACCTAAACTATTTTTCCATCCCACCAGTAAGGGCGCTGACCTACAGTTCCATCCTGATCCTGCAAGAACACCGAGATCTCTCCTAAGAAAGCTACATGTTTTACAGTTTAAAAAACAAAACCAGCCAACTCTGATAAGGTAAGTAGAAATCATTTTACAAAACGTCAGCCATCTAAAAGCTAGCCTTCAAGTTTAAACTAAGCTCCCTCTGCAGTCAGCAAACGGTAGTAGCCAATCTTACCATGGGCTGAATAAATTATCTCCTGGGATACGTAAGAAGCCTAGATTCTTAATGGCCTAGATACAGAACTTTTAGATAAATATTAATGTATGCCAATACATAGATATTACAGAAATTTATACAGCATGTGTTAAGTTATCTCTTCTTGGATTTTAATCTTTTGCTCTGTCTCCCTGTCTCTTCCCCACCCCATCTCTAGTTTCCTCAGCTATTTTTATTTTTCATTTCCCATCCCCTTTTCTTTGCAGCTTTTGCTTTCACATCCAACTTCTGGTTCTTCTTGTTCAAGATCTCCTTTGCTCTCTCCCTTTCTTTTTGAATACATACAAATCATTCACCCCCTGCCTCCTACTCCACAGTCCTGTCCCCCCCTCATCCCCCTCCCTCTTTATTCCTCTGTCCCTGTCGCCAAAGGTTTAAGGTCAAAAGAGTAATCAAGCAGCAGCTTTGTTACACAGATCACGCAGGAAAGAAAGCAGAGGGAACAGCAGTATCTGTTAAGGATCAGTTTCTCCTCCAACTGAGAGCCGAAAAGAGACTCGGGAATGAGCCTGCCTACACAGCTACCAGTCACTAATTTAATCAGTAAAAAACCCTTCCTTGACAAAACAGTGATCTTTCACCAAATTTAATACAGGTGCAATTAAAAAGGCATATTGCTTTGAATGTGTTAAGCTTGTTCTCTAATTCCTGATGCCAAAAGACCTTGAATAAACATAAAACATCTGCTTCCGTGGCATCTTTAGATGCATAAACCTTGTTTACATAATTCTGGCATGGCTGGGTGGATCAGCAATCGGGACTGCATGTTTCTGGGGGGCACCAGATATCAGCTTGCAGGCAGATCAGGAAGTCAGGCATAAGTTACTCTTCCTGTAGTAACTCACAGAGTACAGTTAAAACAGCTGAAAATGAAGGAAATTATTAATTTTTTTTCACTAAAAATTCAAGTCTGCTGGAGCAGGATGTAATTTTAAAGAAAATAAAAAAAGAAGTTATAATAAAAATTAGTTAGAAATGGAACAGAATTTTTTTATTCTTTCTGGTCTATGAATATATTGTAGTTTGGGGTCCTTCCCCCACACACACTCTGCTTCCCTCAATAGAAATTAAATTAAATTCTTGAACAGGAACAGTTAACCTTTGTGTAAATGGTCACAGTTTCAATTAAACTTTTCTCAGGATCTTCAGAATTCGTTTCAGAGGTATATCTTTTAACTTCCTATCGCAATTAATTTATACAGTACAACAAGCAATCCTGTGGCAAACTGTGTGCATTGCAAAAGGGGAGAGAAAAGCTGAACAGGAGAAGGAAGGCAGCAAGGGGACTCATTTTCTTTTGGTTTTCTCTGCCAGGTACTAGACCTAATTAAAGAATACAGACGACTTTCATGCCTACCATTGCTATGGGGTTTCATTACAACAGACCGCATCACATAAAAAAGCTGGGGAACTTCAGTGGCCCTGTACCAGTGTAACTCTGATGTACTCTTTTCTTCTTTTGGTAATTAGCCTTAATCATGATAGATTAACAAGCTGAAGTTTTGGAAAACATATTGTGGAAATCTTAGGATTTTATCCACTTTTCCAGAAAACTGTCTTTCTCATACTTCTTTTGCTCTGTTTCATTTGGTGCTTTCTAGTACCACTAGATGGATGGCCATTGAACTGACTCTCAACCCATCAGCCACTTTTGCTACATCCATCTGAAATTTAAGGGGGGAAGAGGAGCAAACAAATAAAAAATATAATTTCTGTATCACGTAGCGACAGGCCACAGCATACATGGGTGCTGAGGGGCAAATACGCATGGTAATTCCAAACAGCCCCCTGTGGCCATAATTAGTTGCAGGGCTTCCCTCTCTGTCCTAGTGCTAGACCCATGACAGTCAGAATTGCTGGCTGGTACTACTACCACACACATACACGTTTCATAAGGAAAGCACAATGTTCTCAACCCACACCTCCTTCCCAGCACTGGAAAACTTTCACCACCATCAATGCATGATGCAAATAGATACCACAGCTATTCAGGAATATCCAGACCAGTAACACCAGTAACAAATAGAAGAGCAGCAACCAATTATAGAGAGGTCTTTCCTAATTAAAGGTCTGAGGTTGATGTTCTGCCTCTGGCAACCCAAGCAGAGAACTGCTACTCCAGATGAGTCAAGATTTCCCTCCCTTGATCTCTGTACTTGTCTTCTAGATAGTTTTGATGGAGGATACAAAATAAAATAATTCTCATCCCCTTGGAAAACTATTTTTGCCCCTTTATAAACACCTGTCCTTTCAGATGGTCATAACACTAGGAGAATGTGTGCAATGTGAAGAGGCAGATAAAGCCAGGGGGCAAAAGTCAGAGCACTTCTTTGCTCTCATTGATTATTTGTCTAACAAGGACACCATTTCCAGAACACACAATAAATGCAGTAAACCACTGAACTCCTGCACCAATTCTTTTCTTAAGTCTTTCCAAAAGCAAGACATTATGTTGCCTTTCACGGTTTTTGCAATTGACAGAATCTTCTCAAAGCCTGAGATCTCTTCCTGGTTGGCACTGCAGTTAGCCTCAGCACTGTCTGAACAGAATGAAAATGTCCCTGTGAACTTACTTTGGGGTGCACTCTGCCAGTTATGTTTGAAACCTATGATTTATGCTTCATCCTGAGAATTGTATGTATCTGATGCTGTAATTATCGACTCTTTCCTCCTCTTCCACTTTAATCTGAGGTCTCAGATGTTAGCTGTTTGGCTCAGAAGACTCTCTCTTCAGCAAGATTCCCACTTTTCCCACACTCTGCATGGTATTCAACTGTGAAAAATAGAGTTGCGAGTATTCTGCAGCTCACAATATTATGTCCCATGTGTAGATTTGCACCTTCATCTAATGTCATTTGCTTCTCCTGTGCAAGTTTTTGCATTGTATCTTTCAAAGCAATATGAAGTCAGTCAATGGAAGTCAGAATAAGTGTGTCTCAAAATATACATAGTCCAGCAGTCCGTGAGACTATATTATAGTCAAGACTTTGAGGTGCTTTTCCAGTCACCACAGTGTCACAGCCAGGATGCACAGTTATACTGGGTACAGTATTTTTCCTCAATTTCCAAATCTCTGTGTGCCTCAGAGAAATGTACAGCATGACTTCAGCCAAAGGCAGGAAGGCCCCTCTTAGGCAAAAGTCTTGTAAGAATTTCTAACTCATGTAAGCATAGACTCATTCCAGTAGTGATTTAAACACTAACAAACAGATCTATTTGATCTAGCTGCTGCTAAAAGCGGACATACCGCAAAAACTGTGAAGGAAGCACTGAGTCCAGCCCTCTCCACTAGCAAGGCAGCCTTTTAGCAGGACTTTTTGAGAACATAGGTTTGGTTGTTGGCATCCCAGCTCCTTAAATTAAATACCTGAAGTCAGAAATTCAGTTGAAAAGTCTCTCAAAAAGAGTAGTCTATTAGCCAAGCAAGGCAGACAGATGAAGTATTAACTGATGCTGCAAGTATCATTTTAATGTGCAGGTCACACACATGCAGAAAGTTTTTCTTACCTGATTAGACTAGAAGATGGATAGATGAGTTTCAAAATTATTGTTACTGTTACTATCAGCAACAGCAGGAACAACAGCAACAACTCACTCTATAAAGGTAATTGGATTTCTAATCTGTTGCATCCCCAACACCGACCTACATATTCTGAGAGAGTCAGAATAGGGTTCTCCTGTAGTTTCATTTAAGAATAAGATATAAAATCCAACATCCTGATGCTGGATGTTGATGCTGAGGTTTCTGATTTTTAAGTCCGATACACAGTAAGACATTAAACACCACACTACCTGGGATACGCTCTAGAAAACAAATAGCTAAACTAAATCTATAACACATGAAAGCAAGCATACGAGCTCAATGCAAAAATCTTCCTTTACCAGTGAGCGATCCATCATTTTTTTCTCACTACCAAAAACTATCTATGCAATCACTACTGCTGCATTAGTCAGTCAACCTCCATCTTTTTTTCATGCAAAGGACAGAGACAGTCCAGAAAAAGGACCTAATATGAGACTAAGCAAGGTCCTTATAATAACACCATTATTATTAATTGTTCTTCCCTACACTGAATCTCAGAGCCACCACAATGTTTTCATTTATTTGCAGATTCCAGAAAAGAAAAAAAAAAAAAATCCTCAGAAAAAAGCCAATAACCTATCTTACTAACAAAGCGGTACCACTTTGCTGGCCCTCCTCTCCCAAGTAATTTCAATTTTATGTCCATTGAGAGCTTATCTTCAATACAGCATGATGAAGTAAATCAATAGTTACTGTGGGTCTTGCTGAACACTCTAAATATTTCTGCAGCTCCCATACTCTATTAGATCAATATTTAGTCTACAAGAAAGAGCATTCAGGAAAAATAGCTTACACAGAGCAGGAAACAGTCACATGGTGGGCAAAAAATGCACAGCTTTTAAAAAAGATTAAAATTATTTTTATATTAAATATTTTTTCAGCATGATTTTTGGTGTTTTCTTTTTAACAAAGTAGCTTACAGCAAAATTATCCCCCTTCAAAAGAAAACAGTATTAATATTTGGATCAAGCGAGATTCAACTATAAATTCCTTTGTGTTGCAGAACTCAATTACCCCCCAGCTAAAAGGACAGTATAAGGCGTGCAGTGAGGGTGGGAAACCACCGATGTAATGTGATGTCTAAATTTTACCTTATATACTGAGGGCAGACAGATTTCTTAGCATCAAGGAGAATATGATACACAGCCCAATGTCCAGCTTGCAAGTTTTGTTTTTTTTAAATCCACAAATATTTTCAGAAGAATGCTTTCAATGCACTCTGATTTTCACAGAGTTTAAGGCCATAATATGAAGTAATTGGAAGTGTCAATTTTCCAGTGATGCCAGTACTTTTTTTCAGTTTTCTATTTTTAGGATTTCTTGGCAAAGTTTCTTTTCTAATCCTGGCTCCCAGTTTCTAAATAATGGCCCGAACTGCTAACAGGATTTTAGAGGAGGAATGCCTTGTGTTAAGTTTTTTCCTCATTTATTACAGGAAGAGCAACCATTAGTCATCCAAGAATTTTCAAGAATCCAGCAGCCAGCAGTCCATTTATTTGTGTCAAATTCCAGTGAACTGATGCTTATTCAAGTCAGGATCTCAGCTTTATACCACAAACTCCCAACTCAAATCTTTCTTCTCAGTAAACATAAGACTGTAAATGTACTTTTACAATTTGCCCTGTGTTTGACAGGTATAAGCTAGGTTTTAGATTGCAGTCACATCAGCTATACAAATGTGTTGAAGGCAATAATCCAATTAAGTAGAACTTTAGCTTTAAAAAGTTATGGTGATAATTGATCAAAACACTGGAGATACTACCACAGATGCATTTTGTGCTGTTAAAAAGGATTCTTATTATTTATTTATTCCTTGCTTTTATTTTTTTGTGATAAAGCATAATACAAAAATTTATTAATGAAAATTTCTACATGGAATTTCTACAGTGTGGAAGCAACAGAGAGAATATGAATATAACTTCTACATTTTAACAAATAGCATCAATGAACTTTCAAGATGGGTTCTAAGAAAGAAATATGATAAACAAGGAAAACAATTTTTTTCTTTCAAAACAGTACTCTTCCATTTCACCTTTTATGGATGTTCAGTGCATTCACTGACACCAGCTGATACATTAAAAACTCGCTCCATTTTCTGTAGGGAGAACAGCCAAGTGTCATGGTTTGGCAACACAGACACTACCCCATCACTCTTTTTGAGTATTCTGTCAGTTTTCCTTTTGTCTAGACCCTTCATGTCCTGAGAGTCTTCACGCTACATGTGTAAACGCATTCCTAAATAGGAATTCTTTCCAAATGAGGGCTGAGGAAAGAAAAGCCATTCCCATAGTGTTCTGCCATGGTTCCACAGTGAAGAACACTACAACTTTTGCTTTCAGATCACTGGTTTTAAAGCACTGCAACCACAAACCCTAAAATCCTGCAAGTTTTGTTCAGTTAGAGCCAACAGATTCTCTTCTTTTCTCAAGAGGGGACACATTTGATGCAACTAAAATTACCCAGAAGTCAAAAGGAAATAAGTTAGGATTGACTTAGGGAAAAGTTAAGGGTCAAATGCCTCATACGCATACTTTGATGCAAGATTGTGTCAGAGTAACTGCGAACCTCAGCTTCCTCCTACTTCGACAAGCCATAACCACGGGGCCTCAGAGCAACAATCGGCCACCAGACTTCCTTCTGCAAGACTTTAGCCCTTCTCAAATCGGCACTGCCACTGGTATCGTGGCACTGGAAGAGCTGAGTAAAGTATCCTCACAATCCTTGTTTTCCATTAATATAGTTCTTACAGTGCCCATCAAAACCACTCATGCACAAACTAAGCTTTTCCCCTGCTCAAGCACACAGACAAGAAAAAGAAGTGCTCCAAATACCTTAAAGAAAGGCTAAAAATCCAACCTTTTTACTGCCCCCCCAAATTACAGCTGTTTGAAATCCAGGTCAAAATCCTCAGGTTGAACTTTATCTTCTGTATCATCTTTCTTTCTCTCTTGCAAATGCGTACACACATACACACACACGTTTAGGACCCAGTGCCACTGTGCATATGTTCAAACGAAGCCCTTGAACCTCTGCATTCAACACCACACCATGATCAGTCCTCTGCTGAAACACCACACTGAACACATGCACTGAAAACCCATGAGCTGATATTGCAATAAATCTACAGAAAGCCTTCATGAATTGTATTGTGAGCCTTCAAGGACAAAGACCCAAATGGTTTTCATTTCCCTCAAAGTGATAGCCACAGTTATACCAGATTTGGCAGGCATTCCATGCCCGTCGGGCTTATACCAACATGAAAAAGAGTTTATGTTTGACATTTGCTTTAAAAATATAATGAAAACCTTTTGCTTTTTCAAGTCCCAAACTTGCATTAGTTTCTCAGAGTTTATTACTTTAAAAAAAAAGCATTTGCTGGCTCTGATTGCTTGGATAACTGACAAAAAAGCATTAGAAGCAGGTTCTTTATTACTGTTCTATAGCTGGATAACAGAGAACAAGGAGTAACAGAAACAAGATGCTGAACAGCACGTTCATTCTCTGTCCTCCATACAACTGTTTTTGATAAATAAGATGTGGCTTATGACATCAAGCTCTGATTCATCAGTTGCAGCTCTCCGTCAGTTAACAGAAAGGAAAGAATACGTAGTATTTCCACATATTCTCTCCATGTGTTTTCTCCCTTAACGTCACATACAGGCTAACACTTCCACAATGTTAGATGCATTTGGGGTAGATCAGAGCTGGGAAGGCTTGTGTATGACAGTCTTCTCAGGGCAGAAGGTAGAAAAGGACCATGGCTAGTAAGTTAGGAGAATAGGAAGCAGTAGTATAGCAGAGCTTTTGCAAATCTCACAATCAAAACGCAATCAACCTGATCCCCTCACCCTGAAATTTATATGGGAAACCAAGACCATACATCTTGTTTACGTATCACAGCTCCTGAAAAAACGGCTGATTTCACACTATGTGTAAGGCAGCATGCAAGTGTGTAAAAGCATAAAATCATGACCTAAGGAAAGGAACAGCTCTGTGGTGTGCCCTAGATCATGACATGATCGTGACATTTTGCTTTATGTTGCATTACTCAAAATTAACACACCACCACTTTAACCATGTGGTCAAATACATTCTGGGGTTCACAAGTAACTTGAGATATGAATAACATCTACTGTGGGTATGTGGATACATTCACATGTGTACTCTCACACGTACACATGCAGATTATGTGCTGGATTTTGCAAAAATATATGCATTATATTTAAAAAAAAAAAAAACTAAAATATCACTAGAGAACCTTATTCTATTCATACACAGGGAGTAAAGGTGCAATTAGGATTATCATTATAACTTGAGTGTCCAAGAAGTGACAGAAAAGTTCTAGCTTTGGTGATTTTGAAGGGGATCTGGGACATAAATAACTCTTCTTAAAGCTCACACGTTCCAAAAGTGGTTTAGAAAATAGTAGGTCACCTCAAGGTGACTCTTATATTATCAGCACTCCTTATACTACCAGCTGGCTGAGGTTGGAAGCCATAAGAGAATAGGATGGAATAGGGGTTGGCCTTTCCCCAAAGAGGGAGTAACTTTCATGACTAGCTGGACCAGGGCCAGCAGGAAGAGCTACACACCAAGCAGAGCAGCATGACAAATCTGTGGATTAACAGCAGCATTGTCAGGGAGCAAGGCATGCTCAAAGCTGGTCATCACATGGGATTTGGGAATGAACTCTTTTTCCAAAAGCCAATTCAGAAATACCAGACTGAACCACCTCCTGACCATCATGGTTTGAAGTGGCCATCTTTCACATAGTGAGTTCATGAGGTTTGATAAAGAGTCCTTACAAGAAAATGTACTGGATGGCTAATAAAAAAATAAGAATTTATTGATATAAGAATTTATTGATATAAACTTCACTTAATCCTATCACCCTAAAAACTTCTTCCTTTAATGTTATGTATGTGTTATAAAATAAATCAGGCCAGGAATGAATGAGAACACATTCATTTCAGTTAGCTCTTGCCTCATTCAGTTTTTTCTCCTCAGATCTGGAATAGCTCTGATAGTCAACTGCCACTATTGTTTGTCATTTCACATACACTTTTCAATAACATTTCACATACATGTTATTTGATAGCTGAAACAGCTATTTATGCCCTTAATCTAAAAGGGAAGATCCACAAGGCAGTGATATTTGGCTTTAATTACAAATACCTTATAAGAATAAAACAAATGGCCAGGAACCCATTATTATGGAAAGCAGTATTGACTGATGATTAAAGCACAGATAAACTGAAGTAAAAAGATCTACAGGCTGTGCTACCAAGCTTTTTTAGTTAAGTGTCTTCACCATTTGATTTATTTCATTACAGCCAAGATGAAAAAGTGCTGTGTTGCAACACAGACAATGGAAAATCTGCAAAACTGGAATCAGAATGGTGACTTTAACATTCCCATACTTCTTACAAATGACATTTGAGGCTGTCATTCGCTTCATTTGAAAAATGATCTTACACTCGGCACTGGACACGCGCTTACTTTTTACATTCCCACTGTGTTTACTTGAGTTAGTGCGGCAAAATCGTGTCTAGCTGGAAAATCTAATCTTACTTATTTTGGCTCTTTCTATGTTAAAGACAGCAGGCTGGAAGGAGAAAAGAAACAAAAAAGTCTTCTCTTAATCTGTTTTGAAGAGAAGGCCACTTTACATTCCGGGGGTTTTTTGGCCATGTGGAAGAGAAAGGTTTTTCCCAGAAGTGATCAATTATAGAAAGTGGCAGATCACATAAAATGAATTCACATGAAGATAACTGAAACATCCAGCCACTGGGACACAGACCTAGACAGTGGGAATTCACATAAATAAATCAGGAGTATAGCATATGGGCTTAGAGATTTCCTTGCAAGCTGTTAGCAGGCCTCTAACTTAAACCACCTTTTCCTCCTTTGGTCCCTCCCATGTATGCCAGCCCATACATATGAACATTAACACAAAGAATATTGTTAACTACCACACAGTTAAAGATGAAAAAGCCCCTGGCAATCTCAGCTCAATTTTCTGCAATGCATTTGTATTTTAACAGCCAGGGCACTATATGCTGTATAAATTATTTCTTGGGTAAGAGTTATCTTCACTTGCCTGGAGTTCCTGAGGAGCTCAGTATCATCAGCTTTGTATGAGACCAAATCAGAATACTTAAACCTCGCTTACGTCTTTTATGTTGAGTCAGTAGTCTCTAATAAAGCTGTAAGAAAGCCACAAAGAGCTGGGTTCAGCACTGGAAGTTTTGTTGCTGTAAGAGCTATAGAATGAGAACCTTACTGTTCACTTAATATTCTTCTGGAAGAAAAAAAAAATCCTTCTTAGCTTATCAGTTCCTCTAAGAAATTATTTTGTTAAGCTTTGAAGCTGCATTTATTTTTCTAAAAAAATCCTTACTTCCTTCTTGACGAAACCCACAATAAAACTCAATAAAATTACTGAAAGCTATCCAGCCCATTTTCCACAGCTGTCAGACAGAAGGCAGGATACTGAAGTGATGTAATTCTTCCCAGTAATAGCAATTATGTCTCAGTGCATTTCACCTGTCTGAGACTACTTGGAAAACTAAATGATATAGCAGATAAAATGGCTTGAGGTTTTTGAAATGCTTTTTCCTTTACCTGGTCATTAAAAATAAGATAGAGAACTTGCATTTATGGAACCAGATGTTATGCTGAAGACCTTGAAAAGAACTCCAGTCGCATACTGTTACATAGTCTAGCTTCCACTTTCCTGAAGATTCTCATGTACTAAATAATGTTAGCAACAGGGACAGCATTACATGAATTAACCTGACTGGTTAAATAATAATAATGGAGTGGGAACAAGATATATAGTCTAAGGGGTTTGCCACCTACATACAATAATAAAAAAGATGCTACTTTCCTCCAGAAGGTATTCATTAGATAAAACTTTTAATAACGAAAGAATGATTGGCCCCCAGGATTCATCAACTTCTTCAATAAGATTTGACTAATAATGCCCCCACTGGATGAGTGTTCTACAGTTGTCATCATCTTGGCCTGTAATCTGCACAGAGGACTTAGCCATGGTAAAAAAAATATTTTTAAGTATTCTTGTTTTATTCTGACTTTTCTGTTGCATAACACAATACAAGGAAATTATGCTAAAGACTTCTGAGCTTGTGGGCATTTTGAGTCAGTGCTACTATTTGCTTAGTATTCAATCCAAAAATCCTTTGAAATCTTTATTCCTGAAAGAACTGCTTTTCTTCCTATTCCTTCCATCTGTACAAATAAGTCATCAATAGCAGAGGCCAGAATATTCCTGCAGGGAGATTACAGACTGTGTAGTAGTGGTTACTACACTGTGGTGTAGAGTACCATCCTTATATTTGCACACTTTCACCCACAGTCAGATACTGAGAGATAGTATGGAAGCCTACCATACAGACAAGACAGTACAGAGATGCATTTGGACTGCCCTTTGTCCTTGCTTTGTGAAAGTGTAAAGTCATTACTTAAACACTAATGTCCTTCAGTGCAAAAGCATTATACTAAGGATCAGGAAACCTGAAGTCTTTTATGCATTTGCTGAGCAACTATGAAAAAGTTACATTATTTACTTTACTCTGCACTTTAGCTTTCACTATTGCTTTTTTGCTTTTTGATGTAAGAAAGCAAGACTGATACACATTTTTTCTTTTTCAAGTGAATACCAACAACACAAAACACAGCTGGTTTTAATCATAGAAAGTTATGAACTGTAGAAACATCAGTACTTGAACTGAAATTAACAGAACTATCACAAACAAGTTCCTATGTCCCACATTCAGCTTCCAAGGGGGAAAAAGATCCCAAGAATTTCTCCTCTGAGAAGTTTGATTTCACTAAAGATTGTTCAGGGAGTCTGACCTCCCTTACAATATTACACACGAAGAAAAAAAATATTTAAAGACGTGGTTAAAAACTAAAGATTAAGACAATGAGTTTTCAGGTAACACTGGATCTGCTCAGGAAGGATTGCCTACAGAAACTGAGCCAGGGCTGGTGCTTGCATTCAATCCTGACTGGACCTGGAATTCAATAGTCACTGACACAGCAGCCTCTCGCAGAAAGCTGATAATTAACATGAGGACAAGGCCTAACCAAAAAAACATAACTGCAAAGCTGTGGTATTAGTGCCAGTTTTAACTTCAGTTAATTCCATTGATTCTAAGAGAAAAATACTTGCCTGGTGTAATCATAATAGAAAAATGTACCCATGTCCTTGTAAACAGAAAATAAATCAGTCTTCAGAGCATCATCCTAGAGTCAGATTTATGCTATTTTCCCTTTGATGTTTTGTTAAGACCTTCTGGTGCAGTCTGAGGCAGAACGTCTAATATTACAATTATTTCAACCACCTATTGGTAGAAATTCAGGTGTCTTACTGTATAATTATATATCTTCCTCCTGGAGGAGAAAGACCAATAGAAATTCAAAAATACAGAAAGCTCACATTTTAAACTGTTTCTAGTTGCCTCCTTCTTCATGTTCCAGAGGTAAAATAAAGCCACTGACATTAATATGTTCTGTCCACATGTTTTCCGTTCCATAGCAGAAGCAGCAATTGGAGTCTATGCCAGCTTTGTAGACTACACCATCATTTGAACTCATCTTATAACTGATATTTTGAGAATTACTGGCCCACGTTCCCCTGTCACTCCTACTGATTTAAAACTGATTAAATGCAATTAGTTTCAGAGAAAAAACTCTTGATTTATACTAATACATAATAAGAGAATAGTGAAGACCATCCATTAAAATTGGGGTCCTAGAGCTTGATATGAGGACGGTGAAGCTGCTCTTAGCCCCAGCAGTCCTTACTGTATCTTTATGCACTGGTGCTAAGGAAACTACCAGATTTCTTTTTGTTTAGTGTTACCTTCTCAATGTCCCTTTAAATGTCACAGAAAGAGGAGTTTAACATCATATAGCATGTTCTCTTGCTCCTGGGTTCAATGCCCAGGTTCAATTGACCCTTTGGGATGACTTATCATGGAAAGGAAGAATCAACAACAAACTTGGAGGTAAAATCTAGCTTAAAAGGAGCTACTCTTAAGCAATATTAAAAAATCATTACCTGGAGAGCCCTCTGAGCAGTAGACACTCAATTAGCAGCCCCAAACAGCCACAAAGAAAAGCAGGAACCAAAGTGTGGTGGGACAAAAATGGTCATGATGAAACATACCACAGCAGTGTGACAGCTTCTGAGCAACAGGGTTACCTTTCCCTAAGCCTTAGCAATGTAAGTGCTGGCATGAAAAAGAAAAGGAAGTATGCCTTTGTTCCCAACGTCACATAGTGCGAAACATTTTCTTAACATGTTTCAGGAGCATCCAGCAAAACGGGTCCTGGTGTCAACTGAGTCACTGCTCAACTACCAATTACTTATCATCCTTCTGGTAAAGCATGTTCCATTAAGATTCTAAAATCAGACTTACGGTGCTGGAGTTACTACAAAATTGATATTTATCAATCCCTGGGGAAAAAAAAGTTTATTACAATAATTTTTCTTTCCATTGTAACATTATGATTTTTCAGGTTTAATATCGTGTCTAAGGTTATAGGCTAATGTTTGTTTGGCAAGAGACCACTGGATATCATTGTATATGCTTTCAAATGGAATAAAGCTCCTTCTAATTCTGAGAGAAGGAAAAAAGTCAGCCCTTTAAATGAGTCACTTGTCTACAACTGAACGCTGGCTGTCTTACACCTCAGAGGAAAGCAATTCTGGCAAGAAAACAGGCTTCAATATTTCTTTGGCAACTTCTTATAATAAAATGGTTATTTGAAGCTGCTCGGTTTGAAATGCTAGACACAAACGCGATGGAGATGGTTTCACAGATAGATTGCACGTGAGATGGTCAGAGAGAACTTGAAACCACTGAAGATTATTTAGTGCATATATCCAGTTTACCACTTGTGCGGTATATTATTCAGGAATTTCCAGGAAACTAATCCTAAAAGGCTTCAATAGAAATGGTATGTTTTCAGAAGGGATTTGAAACGAAAAAGGTTGCTCACCTAAGCATGCAAGACAGAGACTGCTACAGCGTGCACTTAAACATAGGCTTAAAATTAATTTAAATCCGTTGTTTCAGAGGCAACCCAGAAGGAAGTGCACGAAACTTCAAAGGTCCAGAGGTCTGCTTAGCGAGCCAGAAACAGAGATGCTTGACCGAGCCTCTGGAATGACCGGAGCGGCTCGAGCTCTCCCTGGGCTGCGGCCCAGGGTCTGCTGCCGTGGCAGTTTCTGTCTTGGTCCGCAGTCCCAAAGCCATCACTGAGATCAAATGGGTTTTAAATCATAATTAATTACGCTCGATCTAACTTTCATACCCACGACAAGTTGGTGCGGGTACTTCAGGACGATCGATCCATCCTAAGGTTTGGACATTTCCGTAACCGCCCGAACAGGCGAAGCAGCAGCAGGTCTGCTGGGAACACTCGGTCGCAGGGAACACTCGCAGGAGAAGCGCGGGAGCCGCCCCCGAGCCCCGCGCCGGCGGCAGGGCGCGCGCAGCCAGGGCTCGGAGAGCGCCGCGCGGAGCCGCCGCGCGCTGAACCGCCGCTCCCCCGCCCCACCCCGCGCCCCGCGTACCTGGATCATCGTCTCGGCCTCCTCGCGGCGCCGGGGCGGGGGACGCTGCGCTGGGACGCGGCTCGCCCAGCCGCCCATGCGGCTTCTCGCAGCCCGTGTGGCCCCGGGCTCCGCCCCCCCCCCTCCCTCAGCCCACGGCCATGGCCCCGTGCGGGGTCCCCGCCGCTGCCCGTTCTCCGGCTCCGGCCCGCTCCGCGCCCCCTTTTGTTAGCGCGCTACCGAGCTGACTGCTCCGTCATCCCGCCGTGCCTAGGCGACAAATCAGAGCCGGTGGCACAGCCCCGTTTCCAGCTGGAGAAACCTAGCCTTCCCTGTCCTGGTGGGAGGGTTTTTTGCATCGCAGAGTGGTGTGGATACAATAACAACCAAACTAATAACTGGCAAAGTAGTCTGCTCTGCGGGATGCGCTGCTTGCACGCGGAGGAAAAGCGAGCTTTCCGGCAACCCGCCACTGAAGCGAGCATCATGATGTACCCCGGTAACGTGAGACAAAAATAGATACTTAAGTTGACACCAAGAATTACATTGAGAACAATTTTAGAAGGGGAAAACCTACGGGAATTTCCTGATTCTTTGTGTGAAGTGTCTGGCTGTGTACGTTAATTGATTCTCTTCAGTTTTTAACAGAACTTTCCCTGCCTTTCCTTAGCATACCTGCTAAGGAGCATGAAGGGTCACTGTGTGGTGGAAGGAAGGCACTGTACGCTTAGAGAAAGGGGTTCTGATTCTCTCTTTGCCTGAGATGACTGCTATTCCATGCAATTTAAATTTGCAGAAATATGCTGTAAATTCTTAGATCTCCGGCTTTAGGAAAGGCACAGATGCTTTGCTCACAGTACTTAGAATCTGTAGCTCCCACCAGGTCCTAAAGGTGTGACACGGGATAGCTCTTCAGACTTCAGCTCTTCAGCTCTTCTGACGGGATGGTGGGCAAAAACTTAGAGCTGTCTTCCCTTCTCTTCGGGTTTCCAAGTTTCCTCATTTGCATGGTGTAAATCAGTGCTTCTCTGCCTCTTACATGTTCTGGCAAGTTTAGGACACATTTGACTGTCATGTTGTGAAAGATGTCTGTAACTGGACAGCAGACAGACCTTATTGCCCATTTACAAACATTTGATTTCAGTGTTCTAGCAGAGGCATCATAAAATAGACTTGGAGGAACTGAGTCAATCAGTTTTGGTTTTCCTCAAGGAAAAGAAGAGATGGGAAATTATTTCTGAACATTTGTGTTGTGATAACATCTGGCATTTAAGTCAAAACAATATGTCTTTTATATAGCTAAAAAGAAAAATTAAATAGTTTTTTCATACTGTTATTACTTATTTGTACCATTTTTACATTCTGACTGAGTAGTTGGGCCCCATTATGCCAGACACTCATCTTAAAAGGGACTTTAATAATTTTACTTCATAAAATGAAATGATCTTGTGCATAAAGGAGTTCAGATATACACTAAGTATTCTACAAGGGTTTTTTTCCTGGGCTGTCAGCTTATTTTTGCTTCATAAATCTTTATGTGTTTCTCCTCCTGCCCTCCATTGCCTGAACTCTGTATTCAAAGAATATGAGTGCACAAATGAGTTATTTCTGCTGGATGAGGAACAGATTAAGAGAGAAAGTGTCATTGTATGGAAAGAGCAGTTCTTAGATGACTTGAAGGTCTGATGTTGTCATGTAAGCTTTTCCATGAGAAGCCACAAGTCATGACCAATAAGCTGTATTTGATGTATCCCAAACTGACTGGAGTAATAATACGGGTATGTGCATGTGAAGGTAACTTTTATGAGCTAGTCAAAAGCAACATCTGCAACTGGCAGTTGTACTGGCTCATCCACTCCAAGGGGAGTTCATCTGGTCCTTGTTGACTGAACCACAAATAAAAAGCAGGAAGAGGAGGGAACTTAAGTCAGTATTGTTATTTTGACAGCTTAGGAAAGATTATTAACAGGTTTAGAATCCCTCAGCAGAAATTAAATGCTATAAATGTGGAAATGTCAACCCCTTCTGAAAGACTTTTCACTGGTCTACCTTACTGGAATGATCACTTCCACTTCTTTAGAGCTTTGACTCTGACCCTACTTTTAATTACTGTCGTCTTCTAAATATGACTTGGTATGTGTGAAAACGTTTGCAAAGCTTAACTAATCAAGCCAGTGCTTCGTATGGCTTTTCTGGTTATTTTTTAAAAAAACAGCATTTGTTTTCTCAAACCCGAAGTAGAACATAATTAATGAATCAGAAGGGGATAGAGAGTCATGCTGCTGGTAAATAACTAAGGTTATAGCTTTCTTGACTAGTGCTACCACTTTCCATCATAGGTAGATTCTTCAAATGCAGCTGGACAGCTTGTCAGCTAGCCTTTCAAAAGAGAGTAGAACTTTATTACAACTTTCTTTAACAGAGTTAGCCAAGAGCATTCTGGAACTCAAATGCCAGGTTCCCCTGGGGATTAGTCCTCAACTTTGGCACCTGCATGAAAAAAATCTTAAGTGTTTATTTGTTCATAATTAGAAGGGAATTTTGTCTGTGGGTTCCACAAGGTGGTGGCCCTGTCCTTGACATGTCAAACACTCATAACTTGCTTTAATTGCTAATTCAGGGAACTCATTAACACAAACCTGATCTAGTGCAGTACCTGAAATGAAAAGAGTATCATTTAAATAAAGCAGTAAATGTGTTTTCATTTATAGGAGGGGCAGATAAGCATTAATGACCTGTCATTATTTGAGTAAATATGAATGGAAGAAAGAGTTGCCTTAGCTATTCACTCCTCCTCCTACTTCCTCAACTGTTCTTAGCATCTTAGAAAAGATGGGTTTCATCATGTTGCTGTCAAAACCAGAGGGAGCTTGAGGATGACCACCGAGTATGGGGAAAGAAGTAATAAAAAATATTTAGATGTGTAGCAATTTCAAATTAACTAAGTGTTGCTGAGACATAGATCACTTATTAGAGAATAATGACCACAGCCTCAGGCAAAGCTAGTCATACTAGCATCAAGTCTGCCATCAACTCTCTGGAAAATGCACAAGTTTCAAGTCATTATTGAAATTATCGCCAGTTATTCAGAGGGAGAGGGTTAGTCAGGCAAGAGGAAGATTTTCCTTGTGGTGCCATTATTTTTACTGAGCAGCACAAAAATAATATTAGTTTCATCACCCTGCTTCTGTGCTGGAACATCTACAGAGAAAAAAATGGATTGCACAGAAGTTATTCAGAATTCTTTCAAAAGCTCGGGGTATTTTTAGCATTGGGAACAGGAGCAGCTCCTAAATTTTTAACATATTGTCAGGGTTATATAGTTTTCAGCTCTCTGTTCTTCAAATACTTACCTTCCTCCTTCTGTACTGAACAATTTTGTTATTCCAGTGTATGACTGCCAAAAGACTCTCATTGGCCTTAGCAGTAAGGTAACAGACTGTTTCTGGCCTTAGCAGTAAGGTAACAGACTGTTTCTGATTATTAAGATAATCTGGACATAACAGAAGTTATGGTTTTAGAAGAAAGATAGCAGCCAGTTCATTCTGCTTAGGCTGACAAAAAAAAAAAAAAAAAAAAAAAAAAAAAGCAAGTATTAATTAAGACAGATCAATCCATACTAGTTTTGAAGAAAGCTCAATCAACAGTATTTTGTGAGAGCAATAATGTGCTCTTCTGTAGTACTTCACATTTTTGAAAGTCTGCACAAGCATTAATGCTTCTTAGTAAAGAGTTTAGGGGTAGCAACTAGTTCTAAAGACTGAAGAAACTAAGTTCTGTCTTCTGGATGAGGTGAAGTGGTGCCTCAGCTATGCAGAGCAGTACCTAGATCCTCTGACAAAGGTGGAATGACAGTGTGATGCTGTGTGATATCAGTCACTAGCGGTGAGTCTGATAACTGTGCAAGAGCAGCACTGCTGTTAATAATTTTTCCAAAATCCTGTGTTTTTTTTCCTGAGAAGGAACATGTACATGCAGAGCTGAGGGAAAATTAGGTTTATATTCCCAGAGTGAATTCCAGACTCAGTATGATAATAATTAAATACTAATTTATCACAGAATCAGAGAGGATGAGATAGGAAAGAACCTCTAGAGGCCATCTGGTCCAACTGTCTTGGTAAACCAGAGCCACCTAGCGCTAGTTTCTCATGTCCACCTCCAGACAGCTTTTGAATATCTCCAAGGATAGACTCCACCACCTCTCTAGTTAACCTGTCCCAGCACTTAGTCACCCTTACAGTGAAAAAAGCCTTTCCTAATGTTCAGAGAGAACCATCTGTGTTCAGCCCATTTCTCCAGCCTGTCAAGGTTGTGCTGGATGGCAGCACACTCCTCTGGCCACACCTCCCAGCTTTGTGTCACTGGCAAACTTGCTGAGAGTATGCTCTGCTCCATCATGCAAATCACTAACAGAGATGTCAAACAGGACTGGACCCAGTATTGACTCCTGGGGTACACTGCCAGTTACCAGCCTCTAACTACACTTTGTGCCTGTAGTGCCTGTACACTTTGTGTACACTGGTCACCACCCCTTAGGCTTCGCCTTTCAGCCAGTTTTCAATTAACCTCACTGTCTGCTCATCCAGCCTCTGCAGCAAGAGCTTGAGGGGCTAGAAGGCTCTCACGAGAGACAGCGTCAGCAGGCTTATTGAAAGCCTGTCAGACACTAGCCAATGCTCTTCCTTCATCTACCAGGTGCATCAGTTCATTGTACAAGGTTATCAGATTGGTCAAGGATTACTTCCCCTCAGTGAAGCCGTGCTGACTACTCCCAAGGAGTTCCTTGTCCGTCATGTGACTGGAAATGGTTTCCAAGATGCTGCTCTGACACCTTCCTAGGGGATCGAGGTGAGACTTGGCAGTTCGTAGTTCCCTGGTTCCTCCTTGCCTGTCTTGAACATAGGAATGACCTTTTATTTCCTCCAGTCTTTGGACACTTCTTCCAGCCATTGTGATTACTGAGAGTGGCCTTGCAATGACATCTGCCAGCTCCCTCAACACTTGTGGATGCTTCCCATCAGGGCCTATGGATTTATCTCAACAAAAGATTTACTCTATATTACACCTGTTGGCTCTGGTACTAGCAACATTTTATGTTACCAGCAGTAAAGACCTCTGCCATGATGGAGCTGATACCCTGACTATCCTAATCAGTTTCCAAATCTAAATACAGCTTGAGGTGTGGGGAGGTGGAATAAAATAAACCTGAATCTCATCTTGGCACTCATATAGGTGAAATATACATTAGAGCCAGAAATGGAAATTTCCTCAAGACAAGCGTAGTCTCTTTGCATTGTCACAATTCCTCTTAATTCCACTGTTCCTCTAATACTGAGATACTTTTAAAAACTTTTTTGAGCTTTATTTAGAAAAAAAATGTGAAACCCATTAAGAACTAAGAACTGCATCTCCATGACCTGCTTACCTGTGACAGCTCTGGGTAAGCTGAAACCAGCATATTCAAATTATCTAATTCCTGTGGATTGTTTTGGAGAAAGAGATGAGCAAACTTCATGTGTCAAGAGGAAACCATGGGGCCATTCTCTTATCTCTATCCACCACCTCCATTAACCTCTCCTTTTGATACCCAAAAATAAAACCTAACCAAAGGAATTTTACCCCCAAAGGGGCCAGTGTTGAAAGACTTCAGAAAAGATGTCATTTATTGAGCTCTGCTATTCTGTTGCAAGAACACGTCCTTTCCTGCTCTGTCATCCAATTATTAGGGAAGCACTGCTCTCTCACCTCAAACCAAAAATGTGAGAGTTTGAAAAAGGACAGGCAGATGTGGCAGGCTTAACAATTTCACTGTGTCTGGGGAGCATAGTGAAATGACACATTTTATAATTCCAGTATCTTGTGCCTGGAAAGATTAGAAAGAAGAAAGGTTTTTTCTAAACAATTAAACAGCTCCCTTTATAGTTATGTCCTTAGCTCTCCCACCCCAAACAAAGCCTCACTCTGAAAGTAAATAAGCTAAGACTCTTGCCTTTTGTCAAAAGTTTCTTTACAGTGGGACTCAAAATGCGGAAAGAGAAAGAGGCCAACCTCTGCACAAATGTGGATCTGAATGAAAATCATTCAGGAATTGTGTTTGTTCTTAACTCAGCTTAGCTATTAATGAAAAGTAAGAAGACGTACTTAAGCCTTACTTTGTTGTAAGGATGAAAACATTAGCCAAAATCTCTGATGGTACCTTGAAAAGAAAGTGAAGTTTAAAAACCCCAAACATGTTACGTAACTGTGCTGGATTTCCAAGAAAAACATACAGCCATGTATCAGACAGTTAACGTCCGCAAAATTACAGATTTTTTTTTTAAATGCCCTCTGGGGCCAATTTAATATTTTCCAGACCCTTCACCCTCACACCCCCACTTGCTAAAAACCAGCAGTGAAATACCAGGAAATGGTCCTCAGCTGCCAAATTGTTTTCATTTGCCCAGTGTCCGAGATTTTTAACTGTTCCCCAGCACCTCTGCCGCAGCCCTGGGATGCTTCTGGCATTCCAGGAGCAGGCAGGTGACTTGGGCTTGCTCTCTGCCAGGCTTTTGTTACTCACAGCCGAAGTCAGCTCTGTAGGCTGCCTTTTCAAAAAAATTAAAAAAAAAAATAAAAAAAAAAAAAAAGCCTCTACCCCAATGAATGCAAAGAGCAGCTCTGTAGAACTGGGGACAATTTATACAAGCTGCTCCCTCCAAGTATGCAGATAACCTTTCCCCTTGCAAAGCTGTCTCCCCACTCCTAAAAAAAAAAAAAAAAAAACCACCCGCTCTCCTAAGTGTGTGATCAAAAACACCCTTTGCAAAGAGATTTTCTTGCTTACACCAAAGGAAAAAAGAAAAGCTGTCTTTGATAAGTTTATCCGGTTATTTTTAAAGAAAAAATATTTGGTTCTACTTGAAGGCTTTTAGCTTTTTTGTCACCTATGGGCTGTTTAACAGGTGATAAAATACACAGGTCCGGAGCAGCAGTGCTAATTAACTCTTATAATGTATGAGAATAAATACACAAGAGGAGGAAGGAGAGAAAAGTGAGGTTTCAAAGTCAAAGTAGCTTTTAATGGACGAAGGATATGCATTATACTGCAGGCCCAAAACTGCAAGTACTTACACGTGCATAAAGCTGCTCTTGAAGTAGGTCCAGTGCGAGTAATTCTGGTAATTTTATTTTTGTGTCTCTTTTTTTTTATTTATTTAATTTTATGTGTCTCTTTTGCAAAGCTGTCAGGCAGGCACAGCAGACAGCAGAAAAGCCACAATGGGGTCTGATTAACTATGAAGGCTGCAACCTTAACCTTTGAAAATCACTATTCTGCTTTCAGCCACCTTGGAATATAGCGGCAAGTTTTTCTGTGTTACCCTTTATTGCTACTAGTCACCTCTCAAGAGTGACAACTATAGAGTCTGGGAGGGACGTTGCCTTCTGCACACTTTGCGTCTTCAGGTGAATCCCAGCTTGATGCTGAATCTTCACCTCTGTCTTCCCCAGAAAGAGGTGGAGGAAAGAGAGCCTGATCCGTGCCAGACCAAAGGGTGCACACTCATCACTTCAGTCATCTTGTTCTGGAGAATTAAGCCACACAACACTGCTTGTGCAAACTAACAGGTTTTTATGAGTGCACCTGTGCTGGCTCAAGGGATAAAACTTCTGCCCCTTCCAATTTTACCCTTGTCTTTTCCAATCTTTGTAGTTTTGCATCTAAGTCCCTTTGACACATACAAACCAATATGGTTCTATTGTCTGTTGCTATAATCCATATGCTCCTGAATTCTCCCAGATCTCTTGCCTGCCAAATGTGAGGTCAAAAAATTTTCATTGCAGACACAAAACCTCAAAGTCAGTTGACATAAGAGCACCAAGAGAGACCATAGCAGGCTAGGTTAAATGTGGATGCACTGAGCTGAATGTAATAAATGTCTTTTAGCTGCTTCAACTTTAATAAATCTCTGATGCATTTAATATATTAGAAAGCAAGGGGGTTTTTTTTAGAAAAATTAGGAAAACGAATGGGGATATGCTTCAAAGTCATACAAGCAAGCTCCCCACCCCATTCAACCCATAATATTAGTACTGCAAAAATCTCAGAACTTACCTGACTCTGTTAACTGTAGCCTGGGGCATTTACTCACCACTACTAGAACAGCAATGCCAACATCTATTTAGTTACTTTATTCTCAACTCTTCCATTACAATTTCTAGGACATATTCAAATTTTTGTTTGATAAAAGTTAGGTCATTATTTCCTCTACTTGAGCACCGTCAAACTCAAAACTTTTTAGGTTTTTTGCGCGTGCTAAAAGTATATGAATAACCAGTCAGAGTAGGTATATCATGAGTGTTCTATCTCATGCAAGCTATCCATAATTTCTAAAATTGCCAGAATTCCAAATAAAAAATCCCTACCATGCTCAAAAATCTCCGTGGGGAAAAAAAAAAAACCCACATATATTTATATATGTATGTCTTGGAGGTGGTCTCAAAGTATGGTTTTTTTCAGCAGAAACAAACTTTGTCTTTTGGGTTTGAGTTTTTTGACCCCAATGGTAAAGCCAATGGCAGTGAAAACAGTCTCCAAAATAAGAAGTTAAAATGCTGAACTATGAAAGCTCTGATGTCAGAGCTGTAGTTCCCAAATCAAAATCCCAACAAAAATTACCTAGTTTTCTGAAGCATTTAATTTAAAATGTAAATATGTGCCCTCACAGAGCAGGACATTGTTGAAGTTTTGCCTTCTGATTTTGTGCAGAATATTTTATTGTTTTAAAATTTTAAGTGTAAAAAGACTGAATAAAAATATTATAGGAAACAAAAGTTTTGCAGCCAGATTATGCCTAGACCTAAATGAAGGAAATAATTAAGATTTTTGAAGATTTAGAAGTTTTTTTCCCCAGCTAGTCTAAGACATGGAGACTGGTTTTGTTAAATGCCATGCAATGTGAAATTGTTAGTTGCGAGTGTTCCTACAAATTCCGTAATGTATCTGGTTTTAGTCTAGCAAGCTTCACATTAGGGTGTCACATCCTGCATCTCTTTTCCCCTCAAAAGCTCATTTAAGTTTCCCTGCAATGCTGAATGACCAGATGTGCAAAATGTTTAGTTATCTGGTTGAGTGCAAATAGTAAGCAACATATGGAAGTGAGTTGGTATTTCTTTGTTCACTTGCCATCAAAGATAGATTGGAGTCAACTACCTAAGACTCATGTTCATTCCAATGGTTAATACAGATTATGTTTTTCCTGCATGCCTGTATTTAAAAAGAAGTAAAAGCAATTAAAGGAGGTAATAAAGCCACTAAGTCTGCTGAATATAACCTTGCTGCCTCTCTTCTTGCAGTATCCTCTAAGAATGTATTTGGAAAGTAGTAAAACAATTAGATTAAACAAAAAAAGAAAAACACACACACACAAAAAAAAGAAGAGAAATATGAGAAAAATGTATTTAAGTATTCTGTTTCCTTTTCAATAGCTGGCCAATTCAGTTTTGTTAGTGGGCATAAGTAAAAACTTGTGAAACTTGTACCACTAAGGAGGGCTTAGACTATCTGAAAACTGGACCACTTGTTAAGATGCCTAGTTTTAATCATCCCAAATTTGGCATTCAACCTGCCTAGTCACATTTCCTGTTTTGTGAAGCTGGTATAACACTGCAGTATCTTTTACACAGTAAGTAGTTAGGTGGAATTAATCAGTGTTTCTGCAACACTTGGCAAATTCCAAATGGAAAAAATACTCTGTAAAACCAAGAATTATTTATTCTTGCAAATCCATTAAGACGCATCCATATGGATCTGAAAGTAGTTTCTAAATCTATGTGGACCAAGTGTGCTGGAGGGGAGATAAGGCGAAGGAGATTCAAAGGGTTTCTTTTTTGCTAGTTTCCTGCTCCTTAAGACCTCAATCCTCCTACCAGTTAGTATGTATAAACATTTGTGGATATACATATAAACTAAAGCTTCTGTGAACACATAAAAAAGAAAAGGATGCTAGCTAGCATACTATTTAGTGATGTAAAGAGGAATCTAGTTTCCATGATTACTCACCTTCAGTGACTAAAAAAACCATACCTTCTGCTATTTTGTGTGTGCAGTTTACAGTTGCAGGGCAGCAAATGCATACACAACTGCTGACAAAGGAGGAAGATAATGCATTTTGCATGTCCCTAGTGGGTGACAACAAGGAATAAATGAGTTTAAGCAGCAGCAGTATATATTGGTGTCAGTCATTTGGACAAATTTTCTACTGGTAAGGATACCCTGGACTGGACTAGGTTGTCAGGGAAATGGAGGCTACTGGAAGTCTTTAGAAACACATCAGATCAACATCTGCCAGAAGCAGGAACCAGGTTATTACTGCTTGGAGGGAGAGGCTAATCTACAGAGAGGAGCTCTGTCTCTGCTACATTATTTCCTACTGCAGGTTGCACAAAATTCTTTCAGGAAATACTGGAAAGATGGGATATTCAGAGTATTCCCTCCCCACAGAATTATCCTTGACTTTGTAAGGATAGCATAATTTCACATCTGGATGTGAAAGGACAGAGTTTTGTTCTCCATAAAACATAAGCATGAGGCATGAAGTTAGACTATGAATATTAGTTAAGTCATCATAAGGTAGACCAGGCACCATTCACTATGTAGAGATTGTTTATGGCATAGTTTGTCTAAGCATTCCATTTAATCCTCACCCCAAATCTCTAAGCCAAAAAGCAGAAGGTGAATGTCCTGTAGACAAAATATGCAATGTCCTGTAGACAAAATATTGACGCATGCTAACACCTGGACTTTTCCTCAGTGGAAAAGTAGTATATTACTGACAATTATTTCACCTCAGTACCTGTCCTACAAGCTACTCCAAACAGCCTTTAACATTTACTGTGATCTTTTCTCTTGGCTCATTTAGGACAAAGAAGAGATTTTTGGCACGTTAGTACAGAACATATGTAAATATAGTAGAATTGAACAACACATATTTTTGGCGCAACTATGTAAAGGATGACATAGCACCCCAGGGGAAGAAAGATAAATGCAACCAAGGGGCACAGGAGAACAATCCAAAGGAAGTGAATATAACCTGTGTGATTTTCTTTTTCCTTCCTACCCACTATGTTCTTAGGTGTGTGTAGTGTGTGCTGGAGCCCAAGTGACAGCAGTTCCCTGTACTGTAGTACGCATAAAAATAAGAAGCCCTCTCCTTCTGTGTCTTCAGCTGAGGTTAAATTCATTCCAGAGCAAAAGATAAAAAGCAGACAGTGCAGGCTTAAAGAACTTTTCTGCCAACAGTCAAGATACACCTACACAAGACGTGAGACCTTCTGGTTTATAAAAATGATCATGTCATCTGGTCTTGTTTTGGAATGCAATTTCCAGCGGGCCACATGACAAATCTCATTTTGCAGATACGTGGCCCTGCCAGATCTGTGTTGCAATACTGTCATCAACAAAATTTACTTGCAGACCTTTTGTTCTGACCACACACACACAGTACTACCAGAGAGATTCCCCTTCTTGCTCCCAGAAGCAGAATAAGCAAAAACAAGTTAGAAAAGCTTCATGTGGTGAAACGTTGCAATTATTTCAGAGAGGAAAAAATATATGAGATCATAACAATTCATGAAAGAGTGATGCACTTCTGCAAGAATACCTTGGAGTCCAATGAAAGAGCCAGTGCTATTTTGTGGGATTCCTCAAGCAAAACTAAAGCTGTCACTTTCCCCTTTTTAGTGCACTAAAGCACAGATATCCCAAAGGCCTGAGTCTTAAAGGGAGTTTTAATAATAAATTACGTACTTGTGTTCATCTGCATAAGTGCCTTGGAAAGTCAAATCTCAAAGGGAGAAAGTGAGGAGTATATACTATGATAGAAGCACAGTGTAGGAGAGCAATGGTCATTGAGCTCTGTGAAAATTCATTTTTACCTTTTAAATAACTTGTAGATGCAGGATTAAGACCAGAACAGGCCCTTATGCTTATGAATGGCTGTTCTTAATTTGCAATAAACTGTAAACACTTTTTAATCTCCTAAGCAAAACAAGAAGTAGGGTGGGTTTAAGTACTCAAAGAAACATATGTTCTTGCCTTTCTCCTCATATTTAAATGTTATTTTTCCTAAGTTAAAACATCAACATTTTCTATCCTAAGTGAAAATTCTACAGAATTCTCTGTCAGTGAGAAGATCACTAAGCTCTGCCATATCGCCTCCTGAATGGTAGATCTAAACATCCCTCTGTGCATCCCCTCCAGCCCAAACTGGGCTTAGATCTGGAAGTTAGGTAGAAGAAAATAGGGAGGGGGGAAGAAGGCATAATTCCTCTACTTTACCATATAGAAGTTAAAAATGGAAAAATACAGCCTCCTATGTCTTGAATGGAAGTCAAAGGGCTGTAGTCATAGGGAATGAGTAACTTTCTTGTTCTACATAGTAAGGAGAAAAGAAATAAAGTTCTCACAGGTCATATATCTTATGAAAGGCAACATTCAGAACTCCTGCCTGAGTATTGAAGGAGCTGGCGGATGTCCTTTCCAAACCCCTATCCATCATCTTCCAGAGGTCCTGGCTGACTGGGGAAGTTCCACTAGACTGGAGGCTGGCTGATGTTGTGCCCATATACAAGAAGGGTTGCAGAGAGGATCCGGAGAACTACAGGCCTGTCAGTCTCACCTCAGTGCCAGGGACAGTCATGGAACAGGTAATCTTGAGTGCTATCATGAAGCACATGCAAGAGAACCGGGTGATCAGGCCCAGTCAACATGGGTTTACAAAAGGCAGATCTTGCCAAACTAACCTGATCACCTTCTATGACAAAATCACTCTACTACTGGATGGGGGAAAGGCTGTGGATGTAGTCTTCTTGGACTTCAGTAAAGCCTTTGACACAGTTTCTCACAGCATTCTGCTTCAGAAACTGTCAGCCTCTGGCCTGGACAGGCGCACACTCTCCTGGGTTGAAAACTGGTTGGATGGCCGGGCCCAGAGAGTGGTGGTCAATGGAGTTAACTCCAGCTGGAGGCCAGTCACAAGTGGAGTTCCTCAGGGCTCAGTACTGGGTCCAGCTCTGTTCAATGTCTTTATCAATGACCTGGATGAAGGCATTGAGTGCACCCTCAGCAAGTTTGCAGATGACACTAAGCTGGGAGGAAGTGTGGATCTGCTGGAGGGTAGGGAGGCTCTGCAAATGGATCTGAACAGGCTGGACTGCTGGGCTGAGACCAGTGGGATGAGGTTTAACAAGGCCAAGTGCTGGGTCCTGCACTTGGGGCACAACAACCCTATGCAGCGCTACAGACTGGGGGAAGAATGGCTGGAGAGCTGCACAGAAGAGAAGGACCTGGGGGTGCTGGTTGACAGCCAACTGGACATGAGCCAGCAGTGTGCCCAGGTGGCCAAGAAGGCCAATGGCATCTTGGCTTGTATCAGAAATGGGGTCACCAGCAGGTCCAGGGAGGTTATTCTCCCTCTGTACTCAGCACTGGTGAGACCGCACCTTGAATACTGTGTTCGGTTCTGGACCCCTCACCACAAGAAGGATGTTGAGGCTCTGGAACATGTCCAGAGAAGAGCAACAGAGCTGATGAGGGGGCTGGAGAACAAGTCTTACGAGGAGCGGCTGAGAGAGCTGGGGTTGTTTAGCCTGGAGAAGAGGAGGCTGAGGGGAGACCTTATTACTCTCTACAACTTCCTGAAAGGAGGTTGTGAAGAGGAGGGAGCTGGCCTCTTCTCCCAAGTGACTGAGGACAGGACAAGAGGGAATGGCCTGAAGCTCCGTCAGGGGAGGTTCAGGTTGGATATCAGAAAAAAATTCTTCACAGTAAGAGTCATTAAGCACTGGAACAGGCTGCCCAGGGAGGTGGTCGAGTCGCCTTCCCTGGAGGTGTTTAAGGAACGGGTGGATGAAGTGCTTAGGGGCATGGTTTAGGGAGTGTTAGGAATGGTTGGACTCGATGATCCAATGGGTCCTTTCCAACCTTGTGATTCTGTGATTCTGTGATTCTGTGATTCCTTTAGCGTACCAACTATGCAGAGCTGCATTTAGCATCAACCACAGACAGCTTACTTTGATTTTTCCCCTGAAGATGAATTTGGACTTTGTGCTTTCATAATTTTTCCACAGGAAATACAAGCTGATACTACCTGCAATGTTTTGCTGGCACAGATGATGTTAACGTGAATGGAAAATGAAATTATCTATCTATGACATAGCTGCTTGCTGTAAGAGACTCAGTTTTTATGATCTTACTCTCATGCCTGAACAAGTCATGTTATCAGGTTAATATAATTAAAGAACATGTAAGTGGAATTCATCCCTTTATTAATGCAATGGATAATGCGAGGCATATGTAAGTACCTAAACAGAATGACAATAAATCTAAATATGTTTTCTCATAGCCACACATTATTAATCCTGTGCATTAAAATTATATCCACACAGCAAATCAGAATGAAGGCTGACAATGCTAGACAGTAGACAAACCCTGCAAAGTAGCTAGGGCTCAAAATCTTACAACACAAATTGAGAAAGAGAAGAGGCATGGGGTAAAAGATGGGATAAAAAACTATTATTGTGGCAGCAAAGTGTTGTTTCTACTCAAAGTTGGTTTTCTTTTATGGTCTCTCATGGGTTGTTGAACAGGTGATAAGATTGTTTAGTGGTTATTTAAGATAGATTATTTTAGTAGTTATTTAAGGTGGATTTAGTTAGTAGATTAAAGACTGCATAAGAAGCTTATTGTTTTTCCACTATCATACCTAACTTAATTAACCACTACATGTATCCATCCACATTTATATTTATACTTGAATAAATACATCCAAAATTGTTGCAAATGGAACATTCTTAGGGCTAAGCCTCTGCAAATAATAGGATAATTTGACCTATTCACAGGTAAGAATATTTACATTCCAAACCCACATATATATCTGTGAGAAGCTCATGAAGAATTCCCCCAAAAGTCATTGTGATTCCTTCAAATAGTAGGACTCTGCAAAACCCTGAAGGCACCACATAAAAAAAAACCCTGAAAGCGCACCACATAAGTGGTGTGAAAGCGCCAAACACACTTAAGTAGTGTGAGAGAAGTGCTCAGCATGCTTAATGGCCAATTATTACAATCACCTGAGCTGAGGTTAGAATGGCATCCCCCAGCTCAATGAAAGGAATTGAAAGAGACCACTTTTTACAAAGGCTGTGACAACTTGATGCTTGTTTCTTCTACTAGCGTGCCAAGACCTTCTCCTAACATATTTACCAAAGCCATCATCTGATGGGGCTTTGGATACCCACACTGCTTCCCTTTCTAAAACCTCCAGTGTCATGCTGGTAGAAGAACTTGAGAAGAATTACACACTGAACTAGTCTGGTTAAAACTTGCCTTGAGAAGAGCTATTTTACCTGATCTGGTTCACCATGTACCCTCACTGACAGCTGTTTGAAGAGCAGCACAGGATGGGAAACAAAGGCAAGAGGCAACAGTTGACTGGCTGTCAAACAAAATGCCTTTGGGAGATGCACTGGAGGATGCCCCTTAGTAGTCACACACTACAGGAAGGCAGAGATTTCTGGTATGGATCAGCCTCTAGTCTGTGCTGGGTTTACCTCCAGAAGAACTATTTGGTACATCCCAGAGATTAAGCAAGAATGAAGGCCAACCTCTGTACCCAGTGTCTGATCAAGAGACTGAGATCTGGCACAAACATATACCAAATCAGTCAAAGATATGCTTGTTTCTTCTTGCTTCCTTGTCTATAGCCCTCTGTTGCCAACTGTTGGATGAGTGGATGGAATATCCCTGGGGCAGCAGCCTGGGGTTTGTTCTGAGCCTGGAACAATGGGGCTCCACTCCAAGACATGAGTGGCTCAAAACGGCTAATAAATTATGCCTATAGAAAGTTAAATGTGATAGTACAGAATAGTTTGAATCTTAGAATCATTTAGGTTAGAAACGACCCTTAAGATCATCGAGTCCAACCATTAGTCTAGCATTGCCAAATCCACCACTAAACCATCTCACTAAAGACCACATCTACATGTTTTTAGATATCTCCAGGGATGGTGATTCAACCACTTCCCTGGGCAGTGTTTGATTACCGGCTCAGTGAAGAAATTTTAAATAATATCCAATCTAAATCTCCCCAGCACAACCTGCTATTTCCTCTCATCCTATCACTTGTCAACTGGGAAAAGAGACCAACACCCACCTCACTACAACCTCCATTCAGACAGTTGTAGAGAGTGATAAGGTCTCCCCTCGGCCTTCTTTTCTCCAGACTAAAATACTCCAGTTTCCTCAGCTGCCCTTCATAAGACTTATGCTCCAGACCCTTCGCTAGGTTCATAGCCCTTTTCACACTCCAGCAGCTCAAAGTCTTTCTTGTAGCAAGGGGTCCAAAACTGAACACAGTATTTGAGGTGTCGCATCACCAGTGCCAAGTACAGGGGGAATGATCATTTCCATGGTCCTGCTAGCCACGCCATGTCTGATATATACCAGGATGCTGTTGGCCTTCTTGGTAGCCTGGGCACACTGCTAATAGATATTCTTACTAATTAGTCCAGTTTATGTGTTTGTAATGGAGTCTTGGAGCGTGATACTTATTTTGTGCAAGTGTGAACAGTTAAACTGTTTCCACTAATTTTAGAGCATTTTGGATTGCCATTGAAGCAGCAGAATCTCACCCTTGCCTTTTGGTGTTCAACATTCTGAACATCATAAGTTTATGTTAAATTGTTTCTTTGTTGATTTATCTAATTAATTACTTGTTATAGACTTTTGAAACATAATACCTTCTTGGCTTACTGAAGGCTTATGCAGTAAGCCATGATCTTTTCAGTAATTTAGTTTTGTGCCTAGTATTGTTTGGCTTCTTTTATGTAAACAAATGGAAAAACACTGAAAAAAAACAGGCCCCCAAATTTGTCTAGGCACAATTTGCCCTTAGTGAACCCATGTTGGCTGCCACCAGTCATCTCCTTGTTTTCCATTTTCCTTAGCAGAGTTTCCAGGAGGAAACACCTCTGTCAGAAGTGAGGCTGACTGGCCTGGTGGAGTGATCTGACTGACTGGACTGATGTACTGACTGTAGATTTCCAGGTCTTCCTTTTTTTTAATTTTTTAAAAAATGGAGATTATGTTTCCCCTTTTCCAGTCAGCGGGAAATTCACCAGATTGCTACTTCTAAAATACGATGGAGAAGTGCTTAGCAACTTCATCTGATAGTTCCCTCAGGACTTGCAGATGCATCTCATCAAGTCCCATGAATTTGTGCTTCTTCAGGTTCCATAGATGACCTTGCACTTTATCCTTTCCTACAGTGGGTAGTTCATCATTCTCCCAGAACATTAAAGCCAACTCATAATAGGATAATTAAATGATTAAAAGCAGATCTAAGCTTCTTGTGCATCAAAATTGAAAGGGCGAAGGGCCAGGAATCTTATTTGAAGAAATGGGTGATAAAACCACCAGTGACTGCACTGAAATCAAGATAATGCTCTAAATCTTGTGCAACTTTCCCATTTGATTGCTTCTACTAATACCAGCAGAAATCTGATCAGAACTCTTAATCTACTGATTCTCCTTCTTACATGTTAATAAGAAGCAAAGTCTTCAGGTACACTTCCAGTTACATCTTTCATGGTATTTACTTTATTTTCATTTTTCTTGCATTGTAAACCAGGAAGTTTTTCAGAAACTTATAAAAACATGTCACATAGAAGTTGAGACTTAGACAGTCTGTATGGAGTCAGATGAATGTAAGCTTTCACATCCTGTTTCCTATGTTTGCTTAACAAACAATGGTCTATGGAAAACCAGAGTAAACTTGGGAGTGGTGCCATCTGTGTTGTACTGGAAGAAAATGTACTTCAGTGGCCATATAGCCTCATCTGCCTTTAGGGTTGTCAGAGTCACCTCATGCACAGCTGGGAAACTACAGCTAGGGGGAACTGACTTGCTTTAACACAACTGCTTCTGTACAAGAGGTTTGATGCAAACAGAATTTCTTTAGCTTCTTCAAAGCATATGGTTGAGTTTTAAAACATTTCAAAGGCCCCTCCCAAGTGATCACAAAATTTCTTGTGAGTTCTCATTATCCTACATATTAAGAAAAGGTTTATAAAGGTTAGGAATACTGATATGAAAGGCCAGGTCAGAAATTTTTATCAAATTGTTTCTTGATAGAAAAAGTGTATTTTATCTTTGCTGATTTTATCTGGTGCTATTTAGCTTGGAATAAACTATTTTGCTTTAGACTAATTTCGCCTAAAGTGAAATATTTCTGGCTAGAAACCATTTTATTTCATGCTAGTTCAGTGTTAAACTACATTTCTTTGTGGTGATGCACTGGCACACAGGTATTATGCTTCAGCTGCACACTGCTTCAGTCCTCTTTTGGCCCGGGCACTACTATCCAGTAAGAATCTCCTAGGAGCAAAAAGAATCCAGCACTAGGTTATTGCCTGGATATTTCTAAGACCGATGATCGCATACAACTTGTCAGGCTTGTCCAGACTTCTGTACTGAGATTTTGTGGTTGGAAACACATATTAGAAAGCCAAATGAAAAGTCAACATCAAAAATATATTATCTCTTTAAACCAATGAACTATATTTTTTTACTGTTTTCTCTGGCTGAACATGCAGCAAATCTAATAAACTTCTTGTAAAAAAAATGTGTACTCAAACTTCTCTGCTTTCATCTATTTTTCATTAACAATAGTTTCAAGATAATTTTTCCACAAGGATTTAGTACTACTCTACCTCTGATCCAGATGAAGTCAATAGGAGTTTTTATAGCTGATTACCACAACAGCAGAGTTCTGGGAACAATTAATACATGTGTTGTTACAAATGTAGTTGTTACAACAATTAATACGTTTTGTTGTTAGGAAAATAAACCCTTAATTTTCACGAATCCGTGTCTAAAAATTAGAAAAAGTTGAAAGCATTGAATTTAATAAACGGGCCAGTTTGCTTCAAGCTTTCAATCTGTTTTTATTTTCTTCTTGCTATGGCAATAAAAACTGGTCCTCTCTCTTTCCAGCTTACTGCTGGGAAGGAAAATGAGTACAGAGAGAGTCAGAAAAAAATATCTGGGCAGTTAGTTTGGCTACAGTCAGTCACAACTGGAGCACAAGAGATATAGCAGTTGGACTCCTCAAGATATGGTTGAGACTGTGACTCTCTGTATTAAGACACGTTCTGATGTATTATGTAGGGTCTTGTCATACCAGCAAGCAGCCGTGGCTTCCCCAACTCTTCTCAGTGGTTCTATGAGCCGAATAACTTTTATGTCTTTTAAATATTCCTCTAGTCTCAAAATATCTTTTTTTAATAACACTATGGAGCCATTCACTTTCTTCGTTCCATACAATGGAAACAGTGCATGACTCACAGCAAAGAGATTGAACCATCTGTGGGTGAAAATGGAGAAGAATTAGAATAAACCTTTCAGTACCATCAGTGTCCTTTTTTTCTATATTATAAGCCGGTTTACTTTATGTTTAGCAAACATATAGGCAGAACAATCAAGAAAGGGGGAGAATCTTTAAAAATGTCAAAGGCAAGACAGCAAAGCAGAAACAGTGCTAAAATCTTTAAAGGAACTTTGGTATCTTTCATATGTACTTTAGCCATTTCAGCAGGCTCAGGATGAAAGACTAGGCAGCTAAGGAAAGCCTTTTGGTATGCTATATAGATGCACAGATTTCAGCAAATTTGTTTTAAAACAAATTACACTCTGCAACTGCTGAGGTTCCTCAGCTTGCTCCAGTTGCCTGTTCTCACCACATAGCATTATTGCACAATGCTATTACATTTCTAAGTACAAGTTCCTGACTCGACATTCAATAAGATCATCCTTATAACATCTAATGGCCATTTCAGGCTATGAGATGCCATTTCTTGTTAGTCATCAGTGGTAAATATTCATTTGGAGAGAGGGTTGTATGCCACACAAGGTACCATTGCTACAGTTTATGTCTGTCCACTTCTTAGAGAAAAAAGAAGTGGAAGAATGTTACAGTTACTGACCAATGTTACAGATGTTTATAAATCCCAATGGGAATAGTAAGACTTGCAGGCTAAAGAAAGGGCTCAATGCACAGCAGAACAGCCTACGATGCCAAAGAGCTGAGTTCAGATTAATCCCTTCATCTTTTCTCTGTATCTCATGACTAAGGAGGACAAAAGGAAATCACCATTAAAAAATGTTTCATAAAGCTGGGAGAGGCACAATGCCTCATCCTATACCGCATGCAGTTTAAAGTATATGAAATGTGGCAGGTTTCCTGTGGAGAGCTGTTGCCTTCCACATGCATGTTAAAGGATTGTATCCTATTGTACCACTTGCACATTAAAACAAATCACTATTTTTCCTGATTTTTAAAGCTGTGAATATTCGACTCCATTAAAATACAAATATTGCTAATGTGTAAGGAGAGTTATTATCATTGAGTTATTCGGAAAAAAAAAAGAATATGTAGCAAAGCTTCCTTGAAACTGAAACATTGTAACAGAAAAATTAAAGCAGGCTACTATTGAAACCACTGAAAGGCACAATCTTGATTGAATCTGGGATTCTATTCAAGTGAAATTTTACCTTTTTATCAGCTTTTCTTTTAGCTTAAAGGTTATTTTGAAAAAAGGCAGGCATTAAGTTTTTTCTTTAGTTTTTTAATTTCTCCAATATATCCTCCTACTACTTTCCTCTCATAAATATCTGCCCACTTTCTCTCTGTCTTCACAGATATGCCACTCTTTTAGAAGACTAGCCTTGTAATAATCTGTCCAAAACCTGTTGGTATTTACTTCTTAAAGTACAGAATAGGAAATCTTTAAAAGCAACTTGAAAAGTCCAAAAAAAAAAAAAAAAATAGATCTATTTCACAGTCTTCTTATAGGTAGGTGGAATAAAAAAATGAAGTGTCACATTCTCAAAGCAAAATCTTAAAGCTATGCATTAAGCAAAATATATATGGCTTAGTCTGGATCTTTAATGTTCGTTGTCATCAAACACAGTGTTTTATTTTGGTAAGCTCTAATGACTTGGCTGGAAAGCTCACTTTTAAACTAGCACCCTACTGCTCCTGCTGATGTGCGTTATTGTATAAGGGAAGCTCTCATTTTAGGTGGTTTTGGATATTTGGATAGCACAGACATTCAGTAAATACCTTCTCTTATGTGTTTGTTGTAGGTGCTGGCTTTGTTTCAGAGAATCTAGTCATATGCCTGGAAGGGCAGTTACACTGTTTGGAAGTCCACATGCTGGCAAGGCCTTTTTTAAAAACATACTCACTTCAAAAGCCTGCCTAGAGTTGTGCTTAGATATGTACTTGAAATGACCTGCCAGCCCACCAAATGTTGCCTTTCCAGAACAGGGAAAATTAGTCTAATGCCAAACATATGAAGAAGATGACCTGGGAAAGAGACAAGAGACAAGTTTCCAATCCTGAAAGAAAGCTCAGAAAAAGCCCATTAGTCCTCCCTGTCAGCAAGGAGGAATGATGGCTGATTTCTCACTAAACCCTCTCAGAAACACTCTTCGAAAGCGCTAGCAAATGCTCCCCCTTTATTTCTGCCCCAACACTCTGTAAGGCTGCCGACTGCAATCTTCCACCCTGGCAAAGTACAGAACCATTGGAACAGTTATCACATCAAATAATAATAAGTAGAAGCTCTCATTTATGCTTATCACATGTATGCACTGAGACAAAACCAAGAGCTGTGAAACAGTATGGGATACAGCCAGTTCTCTTCACGCATGTTTGATCAATATGGATTTGTTAAAGGAAAAAAAATAGTATATGAAGTCTTCAGTCATGTCTGACTTTGTCAATAGACAGAAAATGTCATAGTTTCTCTTTACTACTCTTTACATTAGAGTAGGAGTGAAGCGAGTAGGACTGTGAATGGCAGAAGTGAATACAGGAGTGCATGAAGTAAATTACATGCATGAATTGGAAAATAATTAAAGAGAGGAAGGGGTGCAGAGAAGGATAGTCATAATTCTTATTTCACATAAGATGATTTAAAGGAGAATGTGGGTGAGAACCTTCTCCAGGAAGTCTCTGGCAGAGCCAGGTACACACCCACAGCACTTCTGTAATTCCCAGCACTTGAACCACAGGCTCATTCTTCGTCACTGAAGAATCTTTCCTCCCAAGACTTCAGGTCTTCCTTTTACATGTGCCCTGGTTAAGCTATAAACTTGCATACAACAGCATAGTTTGAATTTCCATTCCTTACTCATAAATTTGCACATCTTTATGACAGGCACCAGAATGATATAACTGCCCATGTTTCAGCTAGAAACTTTTTCCTCAGGTTCAGGCCTATGACAAGCAAAAGAACTCATTCTTCACCAGAAAAGTGTTTAGAACACTTTCACAAGAGGGAGAGGACTTCTCTTCTCTCTGAAAGGAATTTGTTCAGATTTAATATAAAAATAAATCATCATCTTTGTAAAATACTTTTCTTGTGACAAGTACTATATCTTGTAGCGTAAAGAAAATATGTTAACGACATTTTCATCAAGTGGTAAGACTATGGAAAGATAGAAATATGGATATATTGAGAGGAAAAAAAGAAGCTTTTTCAGCCTCTTTAAATGTCTTATGATGTGTTTTTGGGGGTTGTGGCCCACCCCTAGACCTCTCCCCACGTCCTGCAAATAAGCCCCCCTCTATTAATTAGTTTGGATGAGTTGTTTTTAAAAGATTATTAATTTTATCCTGACATTATCATGTCTTTTTAATGCATTTTAAGTTAGGGACTAATTTACTTCTTTCAAGGTGTTTAGTGGCATTTCCTCTGGAACTCTTTTACCAGGTGCCTGACCTGAAAGTGCTCTTCATAAGAACTACTGCTTTCTTCCAAAGGAGTTTTGACAAGAGCTGAAAACCCAGTTTAATAATTTTTTAAAAAAATTGAACTGGTGGTATCTACATCTAGTACTGGCTTTCTACATTGTGCAATTTTTTTACCAGTGATTTGACAGGACAAGGTTCATGAGGATTAAGTCATGACTCCACTGAAGTCAGTGACAAAGGTCCCACTTGACTGCAGCAGAGGCAGGATTTGAACACATTTGAACAATAAATCCAAAGTACCTCCCACAAGGCCTGCTTCTGCTGGGCAATGAGTGATATAAATAATGACAGCAGTTCCTTGATTTATAACATAAGAGTCAGATTTTCAGATCCTTTGGAGTAAGTCAGACATGCCATGATTTCCAGAGGAACCAGTGTTATGAAAGAGAGATTTTTCACTTGATCAAGTGCAGTGAAGGAATTTACATTAAATGTTGTTTAGCATTACGTTTTATAGGTGAACTTATCTCAGTAACAGGATTCTCTTAAGATAATAAAAGGGCAAAAACTCATGTGTTCAAGCCAGGATACTTCTTTAAACTTCACTCAATTTACTCATGACTCATGTCAAATTTTGACATGCCATATTATTAGCTTTAACAAATGGCAAATTGTCAACGCCATCTGACTGGCAGAAAAAACAAGGAGTTTTCGCTCACAGTAATCACTGTGTTGAGAAACTTACCAATTGGCAAATAGGTTTTGCTCTTCCCATTCAGCTATGATCCTCCTCCTCAGTGAGTGGATGTCATGTTGGTGGTGGCTCACAGCCTGCCTGAAAAGACAGACAGCATCTTCACGACAAGATAAACCTCTTCTGTGTCTGCTCAGGTAATCACTCACACAATGATAAACCATCTCTTAGAGCAGACTAGACTAAGCATAAATATCATGTGTAGCTTAGCAAGGCCCAGTTGCATATACTAATAGTATATAAAACAATCTCTCACATGCCCCTGATCCTAGAGGTGCTATGGCTGAGTATAGGGGGAAAAAAAGGGAGTTTGTAAAGCTGACAAAAAAAGTTTCTCTTAGAAAAAAGTGGGTATGTTAGATAAAGAATTATGTTTGTGGTGTTTTTGACAGCAACACTTTGCAGAAAGAAAGTGGTATTCAACCAAATCAGAAACAAGAAAGCATTTAAGAGTAGTGTAAAATAAAGAAAAAGTAGCTGTGGACAAGTTGAACAGAAGCCTGTCTCTGAGATATGTAGAAATGACTCTGCTGTCCCTGGGTTCTTTGTGTGTAGTGTCATACCATCTCCAAACACTGACAAGAGGCTTTACTGCTCAGCCAGAGCTGGCCCTGGGCCCCTCTGCAAATAAAGCTTGATGGTATTGACAGCATAAAACAGCACTTCTGATATCCTCCTGCCTGCGAAAGTGCCATATATCCAGCCCCTTAACAATTTTACTTATAGTATAGTCAAGTTGTGATGATTATTCCTTGTTTATGACAGTGAAAGCAGTGAAGAGCTTTTTTGCTATCATTACAGAAGCTACTAATAAGATAACTACATTCCACATACTCTAGAAAAGATAAGAAAACAATTTTTCTTTGATGGAACATGTTTTGATGTCTGTATTTACCTAAACTTGATATTTTTGAGCAAACAGGATCTGGAAAACAAAAAGAGGGCAAATGTGTACAAAAGCCTTCAATCCACACCAAGTGGCAGGCTCACAGGAAAAATGCTTCAGGGCTTTATCATGCAGAACAGAAGATTGCCCTGGCTGGCCTTCAGCTGATAGATTGAGACTACATGCATCGGTTTCCCTTTCTTCTGAGGAGGGTCTAAAGCATTTTTCCAGTTAAAGATCATCAAATACTGCAGGGGATGATTTTAGGGCAAGACACTGGAGCAGTTAATAAGGATGGGGATTGTCCTATTCCGCAGGATAAAATAGTAGTAACTGTGAAGTGCAAGATTAATCAAACCTGCTGGATTTGGAAAGGGCAAGAATGCATAGCAAAGTATGGTTCCATTAGTAAGATTTAGGAACAGCAGGAAAATAGGCACTCTATTTGTGGTCCCATCTTTCCAAATACAACTATTTCTGTGCTTGTGGACACTGACTGCAGACGACTTCACTAGCACTGCCAGTGAAAAGTGCAAGTCTGAAGCCAACTTGATGCCTTGTTTATCTTCCAAGATTGTGGAAGGACTTGAATCACTGACTTAGCTACACTAATCAGAACAGTCAAGATTCATTAAACACTATTTTTTCTTAATTCTGCAATGATTGTTTCATTTTAATTTCCAAATCTTTGACAGCTTTGTGAATACTCAATCAATTTTATATCTTGCTGTATCACAATCAAAATAGAGAGATAAATGATCCATTTGCTCATGGCTAGTAAACTTTGCTAATAGCACTACACTGACTTTCTTTCATTGCCTCTGTGTTAAAGTTGTGATGCTTTCTCTAGCCTAATTGCTGGACAGTTACAAAATAAGTAATAAGGCTTAAAAAAAAAACCCTTTAAAAATATTACCCTATATATATACTACCGTTCTAAATGCCAGAGAAAGCTGTGTCTTTTAGCCACGTATTCATGCAAGGCCCATGTAAGGCTCTGTAAGAAAACTGGGGAATCCAAGACCGCTGCAGCTATAAGATACATGTCTTCTTTTTCCTGAGGTCATACACAGTTCTGGATAAGGCATTTCTTCCTTGAAGGGAAGGATGTAGAGATCCTTAAGACAACTGATTCTGTACTTACTATGCGAAGAGTTACTTAAACTGTGATGTCATTGAATTTAATTGAATTGCCTTAACACTGTTCTTGTGCCTTGCTCACACAATCCTCTAAAAGACTTCTCAAACACACTCAGAACGAAGTCTCTGGTAAAAAACCCAAGAGATTCGTGGTTCTTACTATCTGGAGATGGAATTAACCTGTTAAGAAAATAAAAGGAAGCAGATCTTTCCATTTTCTTACAGATATGCATATGAAATACTTCATGGTGCCTGATATGTCAAGGTAGAAGCAGTTTTTCCTCAGAAGTCAGCAAGTATACGAGTGTCTGTGTGCATGAGAAGGGAAGAGAGGGGGTCCTGCTTTAGAATTTTGAAGAAAGATGACACTACAACAGATCTTGGCACTCTGAAAAGAGGTGTTTAGTCTGACAGAAAGATGCTGCACATGTTATACAACTATGCTTATTCAGCTTAGAAATCAGATTTTATAAAATGTGTTTTCCTTCTTCTAGTGCACTAGGATTTAATTTATGATGCTTTCTGGAATTATATTTTTTATAAAGTCTTCCAGAACAAGCTGAATTATCCCTCCTTCACTGTATTCACAGATTCTATAGTAAGCCTACATATATGTATCTCTTTCTCATGTAATCAAATGTTAAAAAAGTCTCAAGCCTGTAAGGCTTTAAGGAAGATGCTTGATTACTGCAAAGCCACCAATTTAAGTGCTATTTCATATTGCCATATCTCTTTAGGGGACAGGAGAGTTGCTTTTTGGGTGGTTTTCTTTTTGTTGGGCTTTTTTTAAACTTCTGCCTGTGCTGTTTAATCTCCATAAAAGGAGAACCATGAGAAGCATTTAAATAGCTTTGCAGTGCCTCATGACTAGGTAACACTTCCAGAACGCCAGGCTTCCTGAAATGTAATACTTTCCAGGTTGCATAATTGTTTGGTTTGTTTAAGCTTAATATAAAAGAAGCCCTGAAAAGGAGGTCATTGAGCACAAAGTTCTCTTTTCCCTCCTAGGTGTTGTACATGGCGACTGAGGCAGGAATTTTTTATACATAAACATTCAATTTTATTTCTATATTTCTTTTATGTGATAATAGCCAGTAAAAGCATCCGCTCAACAAATTATTAATATCAGAAGTGTTATGTGTGACATTGCACAGCTTTGAGGGGGGAGGGGACAGTTATTTTGTTAATTGCAGCCACAGAGACTACCATGGCAAAATTTCCATCTAGAATGAAAGACCCAATCAGAAACTGTACCTGACTGTAGAACAGCAAGTCTGCCTCTGATATTCATGCTCCATGCAATATTCAGCAGTATTTTCCTGCAATTGGTTTCTAAGCAAGGAAAATTAGATGAGTACTCTCTAATTTAATAAAACCTATATCTTCCTCTTATATTGGAACAAGCAGAGGAAAAAGTGTCTTGTTCTTTTAATCCATTCTCCTATGACAATATACACATTTTTTTGCTTTCTTGTCCATGTTATCTGCATTGTTATCCATCATCAGCTGCCCTTCCCTGCCCTCCCCAAATTTCTTTCATGGTAAATGAAACCAGAAGCTGAAAACTGGACCACTGCCTTAACTAAACAGTCTTTTTAATGGCTGAGGCTTCTAATCTATGTCTTTGGGCCATTGCACATAACCTTTGGAGAACTCCAATACGTAGACTATAACTCTTTATGTTAGCATCTAGCTGAAAAGCTGACATTCTCCCAATGTCTCTGCACACATTTATTGATCAAATGTTGCCATGCATTGAAGTGTTCTTATTCTATTGCCATTTGTACTAATACTGTTTAGGGCCTTCTTAGCAAATAAACTCTTCCACACAATGTCTGTTTGTGCAACAAATGTATCTTTCAACAAGTTATAAACAATGTGTCTTTCAACAAGTTATAAAAAGTCACTTGCTGTTATTTTCCCCAATGCACCTCTTGCCATGCAAACTAAAGCCTGTGGCAAGGATTTAAATACTTGTCTATGCTGGGAAGAAAGATACTTTAAAAAAAGATAAGTATGGTGGACTTTCGGAGTGAGAGCATTCCTTTCCACTACATGTTCTCAGAGGTACTCTCTAAGTGTTGGGAAACTCATTTCTTCTCCTGTTTTTCCCTTACCTTTGGGCATTTTAACACATAACTGAATTTGGAAGGAAAGAGCCTCCTAGTGGAGGAAGCACACAAGGATTTTTTTTTTTTTTTTTGAACGTTCTTTCTAATGATTAAAACCATTTCTTCTCCACTTAGGCTGGCTCAAGAACAGCTAAATTTGAGAGATGAAAGTTTAGTCCTTTAGCATGACTAGATCAAATAAGAGACGTAGGTAAACTGTACAGTAGTAACTGTGGTCTAAACTCTAGTTGCTAACTGAATTAGGCAAGAAACAAAAGGACTGATCTACCCTTGGAGCTGATTAATGCTTGATTGGCTTCATTCTGAGAAAGCAATGATCAATACCATGTAATGACCCCACAGTGTCTTCTCTTCCATACCAGCTAACATCCCCCAACATCAAATACCTCCTGAGCAGAGCCCAAGGACAATAATGGCATGGAGATCTGTACGTTATGGAGAGTGCACAGAGGGACATCCAAGAGGATTGTCATTTTGCTGTACTTGAACCAGGGTAATAGAAGCAGACACAGGACTGTTGGCCTGCATAGCTGTCATGCTGACACTTCTTGTGGCATTTTGCTAACATTTTCAAAGACTAGTACTGGAAGAAAGCACTGCTTTAAAATGTTGCATCTGAGTCTACTACATTGTGGCACACCTGCAGCCTGAGCCACCCCAGCCTGGCAGCACAGAGGGAATACCTCCACTGTCCGGCATTCTTCAAGGTCCCATCCTGGGCCAGATTATTGTATAAGACTGAACATAGGAAGTATTAAAAAATGTACATACATACCAAAAGTAAAGTATCAAGCAGGTTGCATTCATCCTATTTTTCTTGAGGCAAGTTTCTTCATTCACCTTACAACATTTGCTAGTAGTTATAATTGCTATAGGGCACAATAGGAATAATTCACCATTTTTCTGGATCTCCAGCAGTCGTTTACAGTGGGCAATGCAAGGCATAAAGAATAACGAGGTATGGTTGTCTTTGGAAATTAATTCTGTTCTTTTTCTTTTAAAGTTTACTTCAAGCTCACTATATTGAACTAAGTCTGGAAAGTAAATTAGTGAGACTCTTTCTAGATTCACCACATCTTTCTAGACAGGACTAGCATTTGAGCCAAATATCAACAGCTTATATGGCTTACTTTTTTCCAGATTTATTTTGAGAGCCATCAATTTATTACCACATTTTCTCCTCTGTTTACTGAAGATCATGACTTTAATGTGTCAGGCATCTGGCCAAAAAATATCCTCCATACTGCAGATGTTCTCTATGAGAAACAGGACATGGAGGAAATCAAGTCTGGTTTGTGAAAGGAGGTAAGCACTGGGAATACTTTGACTTCTGCATCTAGACCTACATTTCGAAAACTACAAAATGAGTGCTTCAGTGCACATTGCTCCTGAGGCCCACCTCCAGGTTAAGTGTGAGAAATAGGAGATTGAATTTCAGTGCATTGCAAACACCATACGTCTTTGGAAACTGACTTCTCAGGGGACATGGAAAGACTTTCTCTCCTGATCCCTTATGAAGAATAGCACTTCTAGAAATGTTTCCTAGTAGTTTACCCTGCAAATGCTTTCCTTTTGGCCTGCCGTCACCTTGAACACTGCTTGCCAAAGCCGGGGAAGAAAACAAAATAAAATACACGCATTCATAAAGCAAATAAAAGAGCAGTTAGAAGTGCCAGTATTCCATCTCCTCAGAAAAAGATTACACAAAGAGGCTTCTATGTATGCTTTTCTCTCTTCATATGTGGCCCAATATACTAATACCTACCACATTGTATCTTTGCACACTGTGTGCAACATTAATCTTACAAAGTATTAAAGGCACCAGATCTATCTGTAAGAAGTAGAGATGTTAAAAAATGTAGGAAAAATTTTAATTTAAAATCACTGTCACTTGCTGTCACTTTTTGCTGTCACTTATTATTGCAATAACATCTTAAATTCAGTCACTTGCTGTACATCCACAGCATCAGTAAAGCAGATCTAGCTATGCAATATACAATCTACAGAGAGTGGGGAAAAAAACAGCACAGCAAGTGACACAAACAAGAAGATTATTGAAAGGACAGGGATGAAATAAGATGTATATCAGATGCTGATTTCTGCTGTGTTACAGACTCTTTCCACTAGTCACACTGAAAAGAAATTATGTCAGCATTATGTTTAATCAAGCAGCCACCAAACAATGAATGATTAATGCTGTTTCATTCCAAAACAAAAAAAAAGGTACTTTGACATTAACTCAGCATAGAAATATGTTTATGCTTTCTACAGAAACATTTCTCAAGACTTTTGCTTCAATTTTTTTTCACTTCACTTTTGTTATAAATCTTGCAACTGGTTCCTCATTTTCATTTCTGTAAAAACTTCAGAACTTAATATAAAGTGATATATTTTTATAGATTTTTATTTAGCATGTGTATAATTTAATAAAATATTTGATCTCTGCTCACAATTTCAATAGCCCACACAAAATACACAGTCTTTATCCTTAGGTTTATAATACTCCACTATTTCTAACACTATTATATTCTGTTGGGTTTTTTTCATATAATCTGGATTAAGGTCTTCTAAAACCTCTCAGAATGCATCTGGGTGTGACTGAGAATCAAGTTTTTATACTGTATTGTCATGGTACTATGGTTGGAAAATATTAATCAGTTAGACAAAAATTTATGGAAGTTTTTAATGGACCTTAACCACATAACTGTGATTTGTTGCTGTTAAACAATGGGAAAATATTAAAATCAATAATGTCTTAACTGGAGAGTATGAATTGTGCCTTAGCAATACAGAACTGAGATTAGAGGCTGGTAGCAAACACTCTAGTTTATGCACAGAAGCCAGGAATACAGCATAAAACCTCTGGGAAAGGAAAGAAGCAAATCAGAGGTTGATGATGCAGGTAATGCTGGAAAAAGACAAAGAGAGGAATTTATGGATAACATCAGAGGCATGAAGTATAAAGCTGGGCTGCCAAGGCAGGTGAGGAGGTGCAGAATGTAGTTCTTTTCTTGGTAATGCCATCCAGGAATTTAATGTCTGCAATCTTTGCATCCCTGAAGCAGAAGACTAGGAAACATTAGCAGTAGTAGAAGCCTTGAGTACCCTGGTACAGGCAGGGAAGGCCAGTTAATGAGGCTTGGAGGTTTGTGAGCATGCAGTACCCTGCTAATATGACCTCTGTCACATGGCGACACAGGCATCAACTCACCTGAGACAGAGGCCTGCCTGTATGCTAGTCCCTCCTCAGGCCACAAAAGCAAAAGGATAGCAGTTCACAGTTACACATCAGACAGATATTTAATAGATATGTGATAAAGAAAATGCAGAGCACATTGAATAAGGTGAACTGAACAACTCTGTCAGCTTTATGTTGCCCCAATTGAAAGTGCCCAGGTAGGAAACACTGTCCAAAATGAAACAACCAAAAAAAGATCCATATTCTGAGCATAAATCATCACATTAGTGATGGAAAACCTACCTATTTATCCGGTTTAGGCATGACGTTCATTAGAAAACACAGAAGTTTCAGGGCGTTACAGTGGCAGAAACAAGAAGTTAACTACAAAAACACTGTGAGGAACAGATTGGAAGGGAAACACTTTCCAAGTAAAGCAGAAAGATAAAAAGTGAGGATGCAGGAACAAGAGAACTAAGTTTGGAAAGCAGTTCAAACCCAGATACTTTTACTGGTAGCCTTAAGCATAATTCAAATATTGCTCTTGGGTTTGTTACACACTGGGTGTGGGAGTTTGATCCTGCAGGTCCAAATTTTCCTATTACTGCCTATAGCTGATATCAAACAATAAAAGGATAATTCAGTACAACTGGAATCCAATACAAAATGCTTGCATCTTCCTACCTAAAGAAACACTCCAACATCCACATAGGAATAATCACTGACAAAATTCAATTAGAACAAACTAGATTCCTCATCCTTCATCCCCTAACCCCACATATGGCTGCCTCCCTCCCAGTCTGAGCCTTAGCTCTGTAATTTTCACCCTTCCTAGACATCTAAGCATCCCTCCAGCATGGTTGCAGTTATTCTGGCTAGAGTAGTGTGGACATCTGAGAGGCAGCAATCTCCTTAAAACTGTCTATTAAAAGCACGTATTTACTAGACACAGTGGTACTTCTGATGCCTTAGGCTCCTTCTGCAGTCGAGCACTGAGCCTCTGGCAGTTCTTGTGGGGTCATGAAGCCGTTTAGACCACCCACATGATTGCATAAATCCCATTTGGAATAGTGGTGGAAGACGTACAGACAGTGCAGCAGTACCTATAAACATGCACCATGCCCCTTGCTTGTCATGCCAGCTGCAGAGCCTCCAACAACAAAGGAAACAAGGAACTATAAATGCAAAGGAAACAAGGAACTAGAGACATGGTCCTGACCAAGCTCCATGGTGGAGTTACATTGTTGTCTGCTGAAGTCGAGTGATCTCCCCTATATGAAGCAAGAGTATGAGGCTACAGTTCAGCTGGATGCTAGAATCTCAAGTAGGTATAGAGGCTCCATTATTTTCAAAAACAGTCTGGTCAGGACAGATTCTGTCTGAATCCCTCCCAGAGACATCAGTGTGAGGGACACCCATGCCCTTGACAGCAGAACCTGGACCCCACTGACCAAGGGGTCTCACAGCATCATGGCAGCATATGACTTCGGGGAAGAAGAAGGCAGGAAAAGAGCTTTCCTTCTAGGTTCTAAACAATCATAATGACATCTCTATCACTTATCAAAGAAGCAGCCTGCAAATAGATTTTTTTTTTTTAGATATTACCTTGTGGGACAGGTAACCAAGCTAAAATCTTGAAATACTCTTTAATTTAGTTTCCATTACAAACAAATATTTGAGCATTTGTGGTATACTTATGGGTTTTTTTTTTTGATCCAGGAAATTTGACTAATTTTTTGTGAGGAAACTTCATTTGTGCAAATAAAGATAAGAACTTCAGCATTCACTACTCTTCTCTTCAAAATACTTCAGTCCTGTGAAGAACATTTAGGTGGTCAAAACAAACCAGAAATTACTAAAACCAAATAAATAAACTAAACAACTGAAGACCAGTGCATCTTCTAAATCAATTTACCCTGTCAGGTGACAAAGCCTAAGAAAAGAGAGGTGCTGTCTCCAGCTCAAATGAGTATTTGAAGCAAAAGATTTTATGAGAGAAGTTTCCTGCACTGCAGTCATATGGCTGAAACACTACTGTCTATAGTACAACCAGTCTATACAGTACTGGTACTATGCAATATAGCTATACCATAGAGTATGCTAATGCCACATGGTATGGATACCTTAAAAGTTTGTTGTATGAGTATGTCAGAAGACAACTTATTGCACTGTAGCTCTCCATGTGACTGCTCTTACCTGAAGGTGACTGCACAACAACTTAATCCTTCGAAAAAAGTGAGCTGAGCTACAATGTGTTTACAATGAGATAACGGTCCCAGGAGCTGCAATTAACATTTGATAAATCTATATGGTTGCTTAATTCACAGTCTTTTGCATGTACTGTAGCCAGAATCCCAGGTGGCCAAGAAGGCCAATGGCATCTTGGCTTGTATCAGAAACGGTGTGAGCAGCAGGTCCAGGGGGGTTATTCTCCTTCTGTACTCGGCACTGGTAAGAACACACCTTGAGTACTGTGTTCAGTTCTGGGCCCCTCACCACAGGAAGGATGTTGAGGGTCTGGAGTGTGTCCAGAGAAGAGCAACGAAGCTGGTGAGGGGGCTGGAGAACAAGTCTTATGAGGAGCGGCTGAGAGAGCTGGGATGTTTAGCCTAGAGAAGAGGAGGCTGAGGGGAGACCTTATTACTCTCTACAACTACCTGAAAGGAGGTTGTGGAGAGGAGGGAGCTGGCCTCTTCTCCCAAGTGACTGAGGACAGGACAAGGGGGAATGGTCTGAAGCTCCGCCAGTGAAGGTTCAGGCTGGATATCAGAAAAAAATTTTTCACGGAAAGAGTCATTGGGCACTGGAACAGGCTGCCCAAGGAGGTGGTCGAGTCACCTTCCCTGGACATGTTCAAGGAACGGGTAGATGAAGTGCTTAGGGACATGGTTTAAGGGAGTGTTAGGAACGGTTGGACTCGATGATCCAGTGGGTCCTTTCCAACCTGGTGATTCTATGATTCTATGAATCAGGTAGATGCTTGAAGGCTTGAAGCTATTTTACCCTGGGAAGGATGGGTTTTGTGCAGGCTAGCTAAAGCACAGTCTAACCAACAGTGAAAGAAAAATTTGGCAAATATTGGAATTGCAGAATCAGGGCACAAACTCTTAGAGCATACTATTCTTTTGAAAAATCTGACTTCTTGGTCTATTATATGATGTGTTGCAGTCATCATATAGTAGCATCTTTTTTCTGAAAGCTTTAAACTATCAAGATCCAAATTCATCTGCTACAGAGCACCTTGGTACTCACAGTACCATTCTACCGACAGAAGTGTTATATGTAAACTGGTTATCAGGTTGATGTGACTGCATGCATACAAAACTCAAACAGTATTCCAGTAATTAAAAGAATCATTTAGATTCCTTAAATGTAGTTGCTAGATCATCTCTCTCCTCTGTTTAGCAAAATGTTCAAATGCAAGAAGGTTATGAAGACTATGATTATATGTTAAGTATTTGGACTTAGTCTTGGCTATTAACTATTCTCTCAACCAACACTTGAGTGAGGCAAAGGAAGCCAGGCCTGTTTCTCTGAATTCGGCCTGCCATCATAATTGGTTGAAAGGATTGGAAGAATAACTGTAAGAAATGGCCATAGAAAATTAAGATCAAGCACGACCATCCATTGAAAGTGTTGATATGAAAAAAAGGGCTATGCATGACATATCTAGAAGTTGTAGAGTTTTTTCAGAAATGTAACCCTAGCCTTTGGAGTGCAATATATAGTTCTGATAGAGCCGCAATATCACCACCAGGCAGGCAAAATTACAGAAGCAGCAGCCCTCCTACCTCCCCTGCAGGAGTAAATTTGACCTTTGGTTAAACTCTGAGGTTAAACTTCCAAAATAAATTGGAAGATTGCTGTTAACTGCAGGACCCAGACTTTCACATTGGTCACAGCCCATGTGATTAAGTGAACACAGGTCTAGAGGCCCACTAGATCAGGCTGCCCAAGGCCCCATCCAACCTGGTCTTGAACACTTCCATGGATGGGGTATCCACAGCTTCCTTGGGCAACCTGTGCCAATGGCTCACCATGACAGCGTGGTGAAGAAATTCTTCCTTATGTCTAGTCTAAATCTGCTCCTCTCCGTTTTATAGCTATTGCCCCTAGTCCTATCACTACAAGCCTTTGTGAACAGTCCCTCCCCAGCTTTCTTGTAGGCCTCTTTCAGGTACTGGAAGCTTGCTATAAGATCTCCTCAGAGCCTCATTAAGTCGAATTCCTATCCCTGCATAAGACAACCCCAAATTTACACCATGTGTCTGAGTGCATTGTCCAAATGCTTCTTCAATATTGTCACCCTTGTTGAACTTCATGTGGTTGGTGATTGCCCAGATCATCAATTTGTCTAGATCCCTCTGCAGGGCCTCTTTGCCCTCAAGAGTGTCAACAGCTACCCTCAGTTTTGTGCCATCAACGAACTTATTTAGTAAACTTGTAAAGTCCTGCATCCAGATAATTTATAAAGAGTATTATTATTAAAGAGTACTGGTCCTAAGATGAATCCCTGCGGAACCTCACTAGTCACTGGTCATCAGCCCGATGTAATCCCATTCATTTGAGCCCAACCCACCAGCCAATTGTTCACTCACTGTATTATGTGTTTATCCAGCAGTGTGCTGCACATTTTGTTTAGGAGTCTATTGTAAGAGACAGGGTCAAAGGTCCTGCTGAAATCCTGAAATATTATGTCAACTGCTTTCCCTTTGTCAGCTAGGTGGGTAACCTGGTCATAGAAGGAAATTATGTTTGTCAGGCAGGACTTGCCTTTTATAAACCGAAGTTGGCTGGGCCCAATGACTGTGTTGTTGTTCAGGTGTTTTTCCATACCTCACAGAATAATCTTACGAGGCACTGAAGTGAGACTGACAGGCTGAGTCAGTTACCAGGGTCACCCCTGCTGCCCTTCTTGAAGATTGGGACAACCTTTGCCAACTTCCAGTCAACTGATATCTCTCCAGATGCCTAAGAGCATTAAAAAATCATCAAGAGAGGTCTCACTGTGACATCAGCTGGCTCTTTAAGTACACTTGGGTGAACCCCATCCGGCCCCATCAACTTACAGGGATCCAACTGGAGCAGCAAATCCTGCACAAGTTCAGGGTTGATTGGGAGTTTATCATTTGCACAGCTTCACCCTCTAGCCCAGGGCTCTGAGAGTCCTGGTCCATCATCAGGATTGAAGACAGAGGCAAAAAAAACATTAAACGTCTCTGCTTTGTCTAAATCCCTGTTCATGAGGTGTCCATGCTCATCAAGTAATGGGCCAATGTTATTTCTGGTCTGCCTTTTGTTAGTAACATATTTTAAAAAGTGTCTTTTATTATTCTTCACAATACTGGCAGCTTCAACTCTAACTGAGCTTTGCCCGCATGAATTGCTGCCCTACAGTGGCAAACAGCATCTCTGTAGTCCTCCCATGTCATCTGTCCTTTTTTCCACCGGCCGTACACCATCCTTTTATGCCTCACTTTGAGTAGAAGATCCCTGTTCAGCCAGGTTGGCCTTTTGCCTCGTCTTCTTGACTTCTGGCATTTCGCAAATGCCTCGTCCTGTGCTCTTAGGAGGTGGTGCTTAAAACTGACTAGCATTGATGGAACCCAGCACCTTCAAAAGCTTTTTCCCAGAGGACCTTACCAAGCAGAATTCTGCTTTCCTTAAATCCAGAATGGAGTGAGGTCTTGTTGTCAGTTTTCTTTCTTTTACCATAGATGTTAAACTTGACTGCTTCATGGTTGCTGTGACCAAGGCAGCCTCCAATCGCTACTTCACTCACGAGACTCTCTCTGTTAACTAGCAACAAAACAAGGAAGACGCGTTTTCTGATCTTCTGTTTGTACCAGCTGTATCAGTTAATATCTGGCAAATTGAAGTCCACCACAAGGACAAGGAAGATAACTTGGAGGCATCCCTTAGTTCCTTTAAGAATAAGTGTCATTGTCCTGGTTGGGTGGCCTATAGCAGACTCCCATGACAACATCCATTTTAATAGTGTGCCCCTTAATCTTTACCCAGGCCAACTGCAAGCTCCATGCATTCCAACCCTTCAGCTACACTCAATGCCACTGCGCCACCTCGCCTGACCTATTTATCCCTCCTGAAGAGCCTGTAACCATCCATCACGGCTTAACAGTCACAGGACTCATACCACCAGGTTTCACTAATGCCAGTAATGTCATATCTTTGGGACTAGGACAAGGCTTCCAGCTCCTTCTGCTTATTCCTGCATTTGTATAAAAACATTTTAAGTGTGGTTCATTGTACCCATCTCCTCATGAAGCAGTGTGAATCTCAGTAGGATGCAGCTCCTCAGACTTTGGTCTGCCTTCCCATTTCTCATCCCTAACTAGCCTGCTATTGCCTGTTCCCCTTTCAAATCTAGTTTAAGTTCTATCAATCCACCCTGCTATCTCTTGAGAAAAAACCCTTTTCCACTTCTGTGAGTGGTGCATTCCATCAGATGCCAGTAGACCTGATGATGAATAAGACTATCCCATGGTTGAGAAACTCAAAGTTCTGCTGATGACACCAGCCTCAGAGACATGTGTGATCATCTGGGTCTGACTTCTATATTATATTCTATATTCTATATTCTATATTCTATATTCTATATTCTATATTCTATATTCTATATTCTTCCCTGTTACTGAAAGGATTGAAGAAAATATGACCTGCACACATGACCCTTTAACCAACCATCCCAGGACATGGAAATACCTTTTGATTGCTTTAGGATTTCTCCTTGCTTTCTCTTTGCTGCCTACATGAAAAACCACTAGCGAGTAATAGTCTGAGGGCATTACCAGACTAGGGAATCTTCTAGTTATATCTCTTACCCTGGCCCCAGGGAGGAAGCAGACTTCCCTGTGGGTTGTGTCCAGTTGGTATATTCACCCTCCACTCCCCTATGACAACTACACTTCTTTTTGCCTTTACAGGAGTGGTGGTGATGCAAGGGGTTGATTGGTTAGATGACCCCTCCCCCCCAGAAGGACCAGCTGCATCATCAGCTGTATACCCATCCGGTTCCACGGCCTCATACTTGTTGTGCACAGGCACTCAGGAAGGTGAGGCAGGCTGAGAACAGGTTCATCTGCAACCCCAAGCAGTAACCTTTTTCCATCCTCCCCAATCTCCAGAGCCTCCTCCATCTATCTTATGGTGGGAGGAGGGCGGGGAGTCCTTTGTCTCCTGTGCTGCAGTTGGCTGATGCATCTGTCTTGGGAAAGTGCAGTGTATGATTACACCAGTCAATCTCCTTCTTTGACTCGCTGATGCTCCTCAGTCTGGACACCTCCTCCCAAAGCTCTGTCACCAGGCTGAGCACTTGGGCACATCTCCCACAGGCTACCTTGCTGCTGCTACCTGACACTGACCCAAAACTTGGGTACACCCTACAGCCCAGGACCTGGACAGCTGCGTGTTCCCTAGAGAGTTTCGTTTGGGTGGCTGCATCTCTTCTTTCAGCTGGATAAGCTGTGAGGGACACTGAGAGCACAGCCTTTTGCTGAGTGGGTGCCATGGCTCCTGCTGTTTTCAGCTTCCTAGGACAGAGCCCTGCCTGTGTGAACTGACATGCAAACTAATGTACCACGCCCTTCTGGTGAACCACACCCTGTTTGCCTGCTCTGTTCACTGCACTCCTGATCCTGGTACTCCCTTAAGGGACATTTAAATCTCCCACGGTTCCTTCTGGGAACACCCCCACCATGTCAGCCACATTTACAGAATCTGCAGGCTTCTGGCTGGTCTCTCAGCCTGTCCACAGGTTTCCCTGGCTCTAGGGACCACCCATTTCCTCTTCAACGTGCTCAGCCACAGAACTTACTGCTGCCACCGCTGTGCTCCTTACAGACTGGGATACTTATCTAGGCTGTTGATTAGCTTTTTCCTCTCAGTGGGGTTTTAATGGTGAACCATAATGAAAATTTAAAGGCATAGCTCCCAAGGACTCTAGGCCTATGTCCGCATAGGGAATTTGTAAGCTGTGCTATTGCTTGTTGATTCCCACACTTTCTATGGCCTGTTTTGCTTTTGTAAGTGGTGGATTTCTACTCACTCACAGAATTAAAACGTCTAGTATTAGCACAACGAGCAATGAGGTAGTGCAGATGATCCAAGTTTTTTATGCTATGTTTACTGTTCAGTAAAGGAGCCATTCACATGCCCTAGCCATGGCCGTGTGCTGCAAGGAGTGAACCGCTGGCTTGAGCCTTTTGAAGTAAGGCTTCACAGACTCTAGCATGCAGTGCCATGGACCTCAGAAAGGAAAGCCCTGCTTCTGAACACTTGGAGGAGCAGGACAGCAAATGCTTAAGCATCCCAAATTGCTCCAGATATTACTGGTGTGTGTCACAGCCAGGAACTGTGTGGTGAGCCCGAGAAGGGCACAGGAGATGGAAAGAGCCTAACTGCAAGAGTATTAACTTCAGCCCGTCAACCCAGTCACTGGAAGTTGTTGCTTTGATACTGATAAAAGGGGTTTCCAGCCATCTTCTGGAATCCAGAAGTCCCAAGAACACAAGACAAGATATTGACGACTTTGACAAAGTCACAATAAGGCAATGGATACAAGGGTAAAAACAGCTTGGTGAGTAAGATTGTGTCTAACTGAGCGGTGACCTGGTCAGTGCACTGGAAATAAGAGAGGGATTTGGTGTATTCCCTTTCAGACTCCTCTGATGCATAAACAGAAAAGGTGACTGTTCTGTGTTGGAACATCAGAGGACAGGAGCATTTGCTGTCTAGAGAAAAACATAAATGTCTTATAATGAACCCTAAGTTTCTGGAAAAGCTGCCTCCAGAGGCCCTCACTAGGCGTGAGGAGATAGTCTCACTCATTCTGGGGCCCCTGCCCACACATCTCTGTTTGGGCTCACCAAAATAAAAAAAAAGTGGCAGCTGCTAGAAAAAGCAGCTATTTAAATAGGTGCAGGGTGATTTTTTTTTGATCTGAAAAGTTCTTTGGAAAACCCCATTATTTAAACAGATCTCTGTAAAGTGAATTGTTATATAACCCGTGCTGAGTTAGAACTATAATATTTTATCTATAATCATTATACTATGAAAAATGCTTGTATTTAAACATTATACTATGAAAAATGCTTGTATTGTAAATTTAATTAAAAAATTAAATTTAAATTTCTGCCAGAAAATAGTTTGGCAAGCTGAATTTTGCACTGGTGTTTTAACTTAGAAAATTATGGAATTAAAATAAGGAGTTATACACAAACATCCATTATGGGTCAGTATGAATACTGTACATATGCTAAATCTATGAACAAGCATATTGTAAAAATGTTGCTACTGAGCCAGACTTTCTTTTTAAATAAAAAAGCAAACAGAAAATATATTTTAGTGCTGTACCAATACTTCAGCATGAATAAAAATAAATTGCTGTGATTTTAGAAAATATTTACTGGTTACATTCCTGGAGCCAAATACACAAAGGTTGTTCTATATTTGTGATAAGAGCTTTCCTTGTCTTCAGCTGCAAAGGCAAAATGGGCCTGGGTTGGCTCAAGGAACACCCCAGTGCTGTCTGGGAGGATTAATTTGTGTCTGGGGCATAGTCTTTAACACATTTACATTTTTCTCCTTGTAAACTAAAAATGGAGAGGAAGCAAGGGAATCACTATTACACATAGGAGTTCACATACCTGCATGAATTATACTCCTGTAAGAGGCAGAGTATAGTGTAAAATTACTTTTCTTAGCAACGTAACAGCTTTCTGGGATGCTGCTGCATTGTAGGAGGTTCAGTTCTACCACATAGCCCTAATATTACTTTAATACATATGTTGAGGACAGCTTCTCATTTCATGCTTTACAGACTTGTCCCTCGGTCAGCCTGCTGCAGACCTCTTGTTTTGGTGACTGTCGCTTTCTAACCCTTGTTCTGATTCTCTGTTTCCTTGCTAGCCAAATAATTTGGCTATCAGATCACTGGTCTCTTCTCAGAGCTGCCCCAATATCCAGGTGTATCTCTATGGGCAGATCAGTCAGGAGCAGAATATTAGTGATTGTCTCTTTTAATGTGAAGCAAGACGTTTCTGTTCACAAACACAGATTAGAAAGTAAAGAGAGATTTTAAAGGGGAGAAAAAAGGCCAGTCGTTTTGTCACACAGTGTCATCAAGTTCCGAATTGTTTCAAGAGCAGCCAGTGTTGTGAGACAGGGCACAGGACTGCTAAGAGAGGTGTGCTGCAGCAGGGATGGACAACATCTGTTAGCACCGTCAACACCAGGAGCATGCACATCTTAGGGTGTTATTTAAGGCAGAAAGACCATGTTGGCTAGTTCACATGGCCGTGTATGGATATTCCCTAGCTGCAAATGTTATAATGTAGATCAGGCTTGGGGATGGTGGGAGGAATACACTAACAGAGACAAAACATTGCAAGTTTCATTACCAGACAATTACAATGTATAGCTTTTCTCCCTTTCACTTCAGTCCCCGTGAAGGAGGGTCATTTGCACCCAAAAGCAACTTGGCTCTAAAACTTTTGTTCCCACACCATTTATCCTAACAAACTACTCTTCTCCACTAAATCAACTGTGGGGCAGTGTTCCACTCAGCTAAACCTCCACATGATTTGAAGTATTTATCTTTAGAAGAGAAAATACCATGGTATAGTATAATACCACACCATGGTAACTTACTAGTGATTCTATTAAAGTGGCTTTTGGGGCCGTCTTCCAGAGAGCAGCACTCATTTGTTCACAATACTGTGTAAACACATCAGAGCCAGTCCATTCCTCAGGGAGATGCTGATCCATACTCTCAGAGGAGTAATGGTTACAGCTCTGCCATGCTATTTCCCTCTTCCCTTTGCCTGGTCATGTCAAACATTTCAAAGAAAAGCTGCTGCAAAACAAAATAAGTTACTTCAAGTGTCCAGTCATATTAAAATTAAAAATATTAATCTGATGCACTCAGCCTGTGAAATACTTGCACACATATTTGATTTCAAGCATGTGAGTCTTGTTGGTGCAACATGGATCTTCCAAGCATGGAAGCAACTGTATAAATTGTTAGCTAGTTATAAATTTGGAAAACGGCAATTACAGCATAAAAATACTAAATTCTCCTGAAAGAGAATAGGTAAAGGGTTTACAAGCAGAAAAGGCTCTTGAGTGTTGTAACCCACACTGATTTACAGAAATACCTCACTCAGAATGAGGTGCAGATTGTTGTAAGCCATCTTCGTTATTTTTTGAACAGATTGATTCAATTAAGGTAAAAAAAGATTTTTCATTAACAGAAAAATGAAGTAGCAGAGTCATTACAAAACTGGGTTTACACCCTTTTTCTTGGGGTGTTTTCACCTGGAAGCAGTTACCAGTACATAAAATGTAATCTTCAGTAAACTTCAGAAAAAACTCTCACAGCAGGTCTTTCATAGAACAGAATATTCTCAGCTGCATTATTAATTGGAGGAAACTGCAGCAGCTGCACATGTATTTCAGGGGATTTGAGTCTGTAACTGGACTGTTACACCACTTTCATACCCATTGCATTTGTACTAGTTTTCTTTCCATTATAATAACAGCTGGTTAAATGTGTAGGTCATGAAAAGAAAGAAAGTTTCTGAGTTTGGACTCAAAATCTTAAATTCTTTGTCTTTGAGCCATCTGCCCTCCCACCCCCAACTTCTGAAAACACTAGACTAAGACAGACTCTGTAGTGAAACAGATGAAACTACCAGACTCCCTGAGTGCCTTCAGTTCATCAGATGTGACAAGTTCAGCAAAGCATAGGGCCCTTAGCATAAAAAGTGTGTCACTCCCTGTTTTCTGTGAAATGTGACAGAAGTTGGGCCTATTAACTATTATTCTGCACTTAGGTGGTCTTTAATGCAAGCTCATTGAATTTCTACATACTTCCAGCAGAGACTAACCTACACAACTTGTACAAGCTGCTCATAGCAACAGTCAGTGAAGCAGCTGAAGCTGTTAGCAAACACTTCAATAATTAACAGACATCAGAAGAGGAGCATTTTTTTCATCCTGCTGCTGTCTCTGCTGCAAGCAGCCCTGACAGCTTCTCAATTTACTTTGACACCAATGAATTCTCTGCCCTGTGCGCGAGCTGCAGTGAGAGGGAAAACAGATTTTGTTTGCAGTGCCCCCACTCCTCTATGGGGAAAAAAACTTCCCAGGAAATTAAAAAAAAAAAAAAAGAAGAAGAAAAAGAAAAACGATACCTGTGGAGACAGCTGAACTATTGGTGTATTATTAAAGGTTCAGAATGTGGAGGATCTAAGAGGTAAATCTCAGTCCTTGTTATTTTTCCAGTACAAATTCAAAAAGACTGACGTTTATATTTTTAAAATTAAGTAACTAAACTGTATTCGTATTTTTCAATTATATATATTTTTTCTGGAATGTCAGTCCCATCATATCTCTTACATTAATTCTGGAGAGGTGACTAATTTTGCTATTCCATGGCGTATTAACATATGTGACCTGGAATTCAAATTTAAGCCTTGTTTTGCAGATTTTAGCTTTAGTCTTCTCAATAGGGAGAGAAACAGTTATGGTTCTGTCTCTTTTCTCTACTGTGATCTGCCAAGCTACTAAATATATCAATGTGCATCTGAGATCATCCAATACTAAATTCAAGATACTGTAAATTATGTGGATAACTGTAATCTGATGTATTTTAGAGAAGCTGTAATTTTCTATTAATATTCATTTTCAACTTTAATGGTAAAGGTCAAACAAAACAAGAATACCTATTAACTCAAGGCCTTGCACTTCCAAACGTTGTGCCTCATGGATCCTATGTAATAATCACAGATGTGGTAAGCAAAGGAAGATGGTTAAATGAGTTACCATTTGCAACATCTAGGTGTGGATTCCACTGTATAGAGTGGTGTTTATAGTAGATAAATGCAAACAGTGATACTGATAAAAAAAAAAGGACTAGTGAATATACATTCTGAATCTCTCTCATAAAAGCCAACATTACTCTTAGTTACAATTTTGTTACATTTCAAAGGAGTAGGTGGAACAAAGTCCATGCTGCATATGCTTCATTATTTCAAGGCAATTTATGAGCCTGCTTTGCTCCAACAGTATGTTGATATTCCACAGTCTTTTTTCATCTGATTCTTTAGTGCACTCACTCAAACTTCAAAAAAAGGACCCATCTTACTATTACCCTTGTTGTCCCCCTTAAGTAAGGCTGTGCAATGCTTTTGGAATAAAAGGTCCGCAGGATTCATATTTCCCTTATCTGAGTTTTTCAATAGAATTGATGGCATCCAAATCAGGTAAAGTTTTCACCCTGTGAATGAAATACAATCACTGTATCATATGAGTGCCACAGAAGAGGCTCCAGGAAACTCTGCCACAGCTATTGTGGTTCAGTGCTACCAAGAGGTAAAATCACATGTAATATGTTTTTGCTAACTGCAAATATGCCATGTAGCTGGTAGTAAAAGAAAATGGAATTACTCTGTGGAGCTGCTTCAATGCAGAGCCTGCTTTTTTTAAACCTGTGGTTCTACTATGACACCTACTTACTGACCTTGAGTTAATTCAGCAGTATAAGTAATATCGGCTGGTATGAAGTTGCAATGCAAAAAAGGTCAAGATAGAATAAAATAAAACAAAGTTATTGTATGTTATGCAATATTTGATTTTGAAGGGTGGGAAGGTTTCTAAGTAGGAATCAACTTACTCTTTGCACTCACCTTTAAAGCCTATTCAGAGCCCTGAAGAACCCTGCTGCCCCACTGCCACACACCTACCCAGGGTCATACATGTCTGCCTCTTCTCCTGTTGCTGTAGAGCCAGGGCAGATGATGATGACAACATCCAGACCTTTCCCTGCCAATCTTCCACCATGTGACTCTTGTTCTCAAAGTTGAAGATTGATGATGGCTATGTACTCAGGGTACCTTCGCACAAAGAAAACATCTTGCTTTATCACTTTGACTCAACACTGCAATTTGCAAAGCCTTTCTGGAGGTTTTGTATTTTTAGAGCAAACAGTGAAAAGTGAAGGATGCTATTCCTGGAACAATCCACTGTCACCCAGCATTGCTTATATTAACCCCTGAAACTTTTCAGGAAAACTATTCTTATACATACTCTGTACACCTATTAATTTTACCTCCATAGGTATTGATGTCCAGTTGCCTCAAACCTTGATGCTGCCTTCTAGGCTTGCCACATCCCATAGCTCTGCCAGTGTAGTGGTGATGTCAGATTATGCCAAAATAGGGGCTTTGTAGCACAGTAATAGGAATGCTTGTACCTAAGTGAGCATTCCTGAAGAGATCCCACTTTGATTCTCAATCCAAACCACTCTGCCGATGTCAGTCCTGTTTGCTTCTAGGTAAGAAAGGCAACATGGGAAAGCAAAGAGTGCCAACAGCTCTATTGAAGAGCATGGCTTATCAAGGAGGATAAACATTATTTTCAATGTTTACACTTAAATTGTAGTTTAGAGGAAAAATAATCATGAACAATGTCAGCGTCTATGCTTTGAAGCATAGAGTGATCATCAGGTAATGTCAAAAACCTTCTTTTTTCAGCAGCCTTTTGTTTTGAGCAGATGCATGGTGAAAGGAAAAGAAGTGATTTACTGAGAGACTGCAAAATATGTCAGCTCTGAGCAAGACTGGGAGGATTACCAGGTTCACTCGATCCATATTTTGTGAGACTGACTCCATCAGTCTTATAACCAGGTGCAGTGCTTGTTCTGATTTGAAAACACTTCACCAATAACTTCAGGTTTCCACCTTACATTGTCCCATTGACAACCAAAAAAAATAAATAGGGATTTATTTTGATGATTAATTCACTACTTCACTTTTTTTCTTTACAGTTTCATTTTTCCAGCCCTTCTCCCCATCTCTCTCTCTAATTCTCTGACTTCAATGTTTCTTTCTCTCCCATGGGAAAGCAAGAATGATATAGTAAATACTGCATTTAATCTTGGGAGAGTGAGAGTCACAGTTACCTTTACCTCACAAATTAATGATGATTGCTGTGAAATGGAGCAGCAGAAAGAGGCAGCTATTCCCAGGACATTGATCCTAGAAATATTCAGGATGAGTTGACAGGATGCTTTCCATCTGCCTGGAAAATTCTGTTATTGACTGAAATCCAGCTTTCATGGCAGAGTCAATCTTATCAGCTAAAGACTGATGTGTCAGCTGTGGAAAATGATGTGAGAAATCATCCATGCCTAACTATAGTACTTTATTTTAAATACAAACATTTGTATGAAGATGAATGGTTGTAATCTGGCCACAAGATCTATGGAGGCCTGATTATTACCCTTATTTGCCAGATTCAGGCAATTCCCAGCCTGGAGGGAAAGGTTTTGTTTGTAAGCAACCTTTTCTCTTCTGGAGAAGAGGAGGCTGAGGGGAGACCTTATTACTCTCTACAACTACCTGAAAGGAGGTTGTGGAGAGGAGGGAGCTGGCCTCTTCTCCCAAGTGACTGAGGACAGGACAAGGGGGAATGGCCTGAAGCTCCGCCAGCGAAGGTTCAGGCTGGATATCAGAAAAAAATTCTTCACGGGAAGAGTCATTGGGCACTGGAACAGGCTGCCCAGGGAGGTGGTCGAGTCACCTTCCCTGCAGATGTTTAAGGAACAGGTTGATGAAGTGATTAGGGACATGGTTTAAGGGAGTGTTAGGAATGGTTGGACTCGATGATCCAGTGGGTCCTTTCCAACCTGGTGATTCTATGATTCTATGATTCTATGTTTAAGCAGCACTGTTTGAGCTACCAGGAAAAAGCCATGGGTTCAAACATTGCCTGCAATTTTAGAGGAAGATGAAGAGCTGAGGGTGGATAATCTTGGGAAAACTCTAGTGTGCACTGAAGTCAGAGATTAATCCACCAGAGCAATTCATTGTTTTTCCCAGTTTATCCTATAGTTGTTGTCTACACAGCAGGCTTGAAGGGAAAACTTGCTTTTAGTTCCCTGACAAGAGCTCCAATAGATCATAAATGCACGTGCTAGCATGATCATGGCTCTGTCACATCGTGTCACATTAGGCAGTAGCTCAAGAGCAGACATGTGCAGATGGTGTTCTAATGAAATGGAGAAGTATAAGGCATATAGAGGCCTGACACACAAAAAGCCCAAGACTGTACATGTAACTTTTCATTTGACAAATTAAGAAAATCAACTACAATGTGGTGAGATGTCTCTCTGAAGTGCTGCTATGGAAGGCTGCAGACTCTTCAGGCTGGATAGATGAGGAAGGAGAGGTGGTGGGGTAACCCTCTATGTTAGAGAGAATTTTGACAACCTCAAATTCATTGATGGTGATGATAGTGTTGAATGTATATGGGTGATATGTTCACCTAATAAGGCAGATATCATGGTGAGAGTCTGCTATAGACCATCCAGCCAGGATGAGGAGGCTGACGAGTTTTTCTTTAAGCAACCAGGAGAAGTTTCACAATTGCTAGCCCTTGCCTTTGTGGGAGACTCCAACTTACCAGTTGCCCTCTGGAAGTATAATACAACAGAGAAGAAACAGTTTAGGAGCTTTCTGGAGTGAGTATAAGACAACTTTGTAACACAATTGGTGAGTAGAAAAGGTGCCCCGCTGGACCTGATGTTTGTGAACAGAGAAGGACTTGTGGGAGATGTGACTGTTGGAGGACACCTGGGGCATTGTGATCATGAGATGATAGAATTCTCAGTTCTAGGGGAAGCAAGGCAAGGGATCAGTAGAACAGCCACCTTGGACTTCTGAAGGGCAGACTTTGGTCTGTTCAGAATTTTGCTCAATCAAGTTCCATGGGAGACAGTCCTTAAGTGCAAAGGAGCTCACAAGGCCTGGGTGCTCTTTAAGAAGGAATTCCTGGGGGCGCAAGAGGAAGCCATCTCTGTGTGCTGGAAAATGAGACAGCAGGGAAGAAAACTGTTCTGGCTGAGTAAAGAGCTCTGGACAGCTCAGGACTACAGAGATGAAGTGAGATCTTTAAGAGAGAAAATCAGAAGGGCTAAAGACCAATTAGAACTTAGATTAGGCCATTCTGTGCAAGATTAAAAAATCCTTCTACAAATGTAACAATAACAAAAGAAGGACCAATGACAATCTTCATCCTTTACTGGGCACAGGGGGAACAATAGTGACAAAGGATGTGGATAAGACTGAGGTGCTTAATGCCTTCTTTGCCTCAGTCTTTAATAGTCAGGTGAGATGTTCCTTGGATACTCAACCTCACAGAGCCAGTAGACAAGGAAGAAGAGCAAAGCAAATCTCCTTTGATCCAAGAGGAAATGGTTAGAGACCCGCAAGACAATTAGATATTCATAAGTTTATGGGGCTGGATGGGATTCACCCAGGGGTATTGAGGGAGCTGGCAGAGGTGCTTGCCAAACCTCTTTCCATCATCTATCAGCAGTCCTGGCTGGCTGGGGAAGTTCCATTGCACTGGATGCTGGCAGATGTTACACCCATTTACAAGAAGGGCTGGAGAGAGGATCCAGGAAACTACAGACCTGTCAGTCTGACCTCAGTGACAGAGAAGGTCATGGAGCAGGTCATCTTGAGTACCATCTCAAAGCACATACAGGACAACTCGGTGATCAGACGTACTTTATGAAAGGCAGGTCCTGCCAAACTGACTGGATTACCTTCTATGACAAGATGACCTGCTTGATGGATGAGGGAAAGGCTGCGGATATAGTATAGTGGACTTTAGTAAAGCCTTTGACACAGTTTCTCACGGTATCCTACTTCAGAAACTGGCTATCACTGGCCTGGGTGGCCAGGTCCAAACAGTGGTGGTCAATGGAGTTAAATGCTCTTGGATGCTGGTCACAAGCGGTGTTCCCTAGGGCTCAGTGCTGTGTCCAGTCGTGTTCAATACCTTTATCAATGACCTGGGAGAGGTGATTGAGTGCACCCTTAGCAAGTTTATGGACAACACTAAACTGGGAGGAAGTGTCGATCTGCCTGAGGGTAGGGAGGCTCTGCAAAGGGATCTGGACAGCCTGGATCCATGGGCTGAGGCCAATGGGATGAGGTTTAACAAGGGCAAGAGCAGAGTCCTGCACTTGGGACACAAAAACCCTGTGCAGCACTACAGGCTTGGGGAAGAGGGACTGGACAGCTGCCTGGCAGAGAAAGACCTGGGGGTGTTGCTTGACAGCTGACTGAACATGAGCCAACAGTATGCCCAGGCGGCCAAGAAAGCCAATAGCATCTTGGCTTGTATCAGAAATGGTGTGGCCAGCAGGATTAGGGAAGTGATTCTGCCCATGTACTCTGCACTGGTGAGGCTGCACCTTGAATACTCTGTTCAGTTTTGGGCCCCTCACTTTAAGAAAGACATTGAGGTCCTGGAGCATGTCCAGAGAAGAGGAACAAAACTGTTGAAGGCGCTGGAGGACAAGTCTTATGAGGAGCAGCTGAGGGAACTGGGGTTGTCCAGCCTGGAGAAGAGGAGGCTGAGGGAAGACCTTATTGCTCTCTACAACTGCCTAAAAGGAGGTTGTAGAGAGGCGAGTATTGGTCTCTTCACCCAAGTGATAGGTGATAGGACAAGAGGGAATGCCCTTATGCTGTGTCAGGGGAAGTTTAGATTGGACATCAGGAAAAATTTCTTCACAGAAGGGGTTATCAAGCACTGCAACAGGATGCCCAAGGAGGTGGTTGAGCCACCATCCCTGGAGGCATTTAAAAGGTGGGTAGATGAGATGCTTGAGGATATAATTTAGTAGTGGACAGGTACAGATGATATCAAAAGTCTTCTTTAACCTAATGATTACATGATTCTATGATTCAATCACCTTGAAAATAGTTCCCTTCTGAGTTGACACACAGCTGCATATAACACTGCCAACATTCAAAGCAATTCCACAGACTGTTTTCTGAAAGGCTGTTGGGGATCTCTATTGTTTTTGCTTTCACACCTTCCACCAACAAATTGTGGGCTCTCTTAAGCACTGACTTCATCTTTGGGAAGAGGCAGGAATTGCAGGGAGCACAGTGATGTTTTTAGCTAAAATCTGCTTCACAAAGCCTCATGGGCTACCACACACTGACATTTACTGACCAAGGGTAAGGAAATGTCTGTATTTGAACACAGGTGCAGTCACACTGTGTGACACGATCATATTGAGCCTTGTTTCACTGTGACTGGTTAGAACATGTTCTGTAATCATTTCTTTGCCTCCCCCATCCCACTCTTGGTTCCTGAGCTATAGGGTTAATATCATTTTTTTCTGTCAGACTTCCATAGTTTGGAAACATTACTCAAGAATCACTGAAACAGTCAGTTTTCATCCATCCTCTTCAATTCCTGCTCTTTCCATCAGGGAAATAAGCAATAACACCTAAGCATAAATGAAACAATGTAAATGAAATGTAATGAATCTCATTAAAAAAATCACCCATACTGGTTGCGAAAAGTCACAACATCACTGACTTCAGCATAACATAGCATTGGTCTGATTTTATTGTATTTAATGTCTCTTTGCTTCCCAGGGAATCCTGCACACCAAGCTGAAAAATCATAGGAATGGAGCCAGAAGGGACACCAGGAAGTTGTTTAGTCTGTCTCCAAACCTCATGACAGATCACTACATCAATGTAATTTTGGAGAGAGAATTACCTAAGCAGTTCCTGAAATCCTTAGTTGATGAAAGTTTTAACATCCACTCTAGATGATCTGTTTTAATGGTTTGCCACCCTTACACTTATCAAGCATGTTTTCTAAAGTCACAACTGACACTCCCAAGCGTTATATCAATAAAAAAATACATGGGTGTTTTCTAAGTAGAAATATTTTTTTCTCTGTCCTACATGAATATAGTTGCCAAACAAGCACTGAAGAGAAAGAAATACTTACTTTTACCACTATGTCTTGTAAATACGTCTCATTGTAAGGCACCATCTCCAGAGAAAATAACAGATTTAGTCCAGCTGTACTTTCAAACTGTGCTTAAAGCAGTCAAAGCTGTGAATTACTCAGTGCTTTCACAGGTGAACACTTCATGAGAAAAAAAGGATTTTGGTGCATTGTGTTCTAACACATTTCTCAACCACTTCTGTGAATACATTTGCTTTGAGACAAGTGCTTTCCAGGTAAGCTCTCTGGGCATTCCATGAGGTGCATCAACATCTCAGAATGTCTCAATTATATACACATGCCCCTGTGCACATTGGGCGTTTCTGAATACAAGACAAATATTTTTGTGCATAAACATCACAGTTTAAATGACAATTTTCCTTGCAACCCTCATCGTAATGTTCCTGTTCCTGTTCCTGTTCCTGTTCCTGTTCCTGTTCCTGTTCCTGTTCCTGTCTCACCTTAAATCCTCAACCACAGGGTCTTGGTTGGCTCCTCATCCATCCCCAAGTGGCAAAGTCCACCTGGTCATTGCAACCAGTCCTCCATGCAGTCCAGCTGGTCATTGACATAAAGGGCCACATCCCCATCTCATCTCTCTTGCCTTTCCTTTCTAAAGAGCCTGTATCCCTCCATTCTAACACTCCAGTCATAGGATCTATCTGACCATGTCTCCGTGATGCCAATGAGATCATAGCCCTGCAGGCATACGAACATCTTCAATGCCTCTTGTTTATTCCCCATGCTATTGCATAGAAGCACTTAAATTGGGCCCTCGATGAAGCTGACTTATTAGCGGGACATCCTTTGTGCTCCTCTTCATGTGCTCTGCTGCTGACCTGTGTTCCTTCTCCAGGCTCTGGGTATCTATTACTGGCACTGGCATCAAGCTGGTAGGAGCCGGATGGTGTGCACATGTGCTAAAATCTAAAGCCTCTGGTACTGCAGGCTGTGGGCAAAATGCTGTAAACTGAGTGCAAATCCCCTAGTGGGGTGCCAGAAAACACAGAGGTGAAAAAGTCAAGCAAAAACAAAGTAATGGGGTCCTTCATTATCTCTTAATATCAAAACACAAGGTTTACTTCTAATTTATAAGAGTGTATCATTACCACCAGACTGGGGTTTTGGTACAATTCAAGATCAGCCAAAGGTCACATATTGAAAGTATCAGAATTAATCAGCTCCTTTGGCACCTTAATTTTTTCTTGAAATTCATCCAACCAGACCCAGAAAAAGTTTAACATTGTTTGCAATATTAGATCATTATAACCCAAGCTGGTATGATAGCAGACCATAATAGTGAATTTTCTGAAAAGGCAGGTTGTGAAGAAGATACTTATAATCCAAATAAGACAGTAATAATGGAGATTGTTCTTAATAAGAAGAACAGAATTTCCTATACTAAACCAAATTACCAAAGATATTTCCATCTGGGAAACAGTGCTGTGCTTTGTCCACATTATTCTAACAACAGTTAAATCAAATATTTAAAGTCGGAAACTTGTCTGAAGACTATTTAGAAAAAAAAATACAACACTATCTGTCTGAACCAAGACATAGTGTTCTTCAGGGCGCAGTGTGTTGCAAGAGTGCTTCTGAATTTTGAGTGTTTTGGTTACTGCCATGTGTAGACAGTTGTTCCTTTTCCCTATAAGACAGAATAGAAACAGGTGTTGCTGCCAAAAAAATAAAAAACTTTTCCTAACATGGTTAAACTTGTTCTACTTATCTCCACTTTACTGAACTGTGGTTAAACTTGCTCTACTGATCTGCATTTCATTGAACTGACACTGAGAGCCACAAAAACATTTCTGCATCTCTGGATAGCATTCCTCGTATTTTCAGTTCTTACCTCTTCTTCATCTGTAAATAGCTAACCAAATTTGAATGAGGGCTTCTCACATTCGAATACATTACTGCTCATTTTAGGAATACGGTGCAGCAAAACTTACCATCACTGGCAATAGTAAATATCTTGTGGATTGTCTCTGTGGAAAGGGGACATGGAATTTACTATTTCAATTCATCTGGATGGAGGTTAAGCTACAAGACTAAGATAGCTGGGAAAGTTTGCTTCTACCATCAATTGTTCTGCAGGAGGAAATACTAGCTGCCTTCTCCCATTATTTCCAGGAAGAAGCAGACTTTCACTGTCCAAAACTAGCAATGCAAACCTCCTATCACAAAGACTAAACCAAATACCAAGCAACAGGTTATATAAAGGATGTAAGTGTCGTGGCCTAAGTGACACCACAGCTGTTAGGTAGGTGTAATACAGTGGCATACAGCTTCAAGGACCATCTCCCCCAGACAAGCTCTTGTATAACTGGCAAAACTGTTGGTAACTGCAGTGTGTCTCAAAGTGTAGAGGGGTGTCATACAGACATCATATATGTCTTTTGCCCTAATGCTTACTACCTCTTTAAGGGGAGATATTGTCACACTGTTAAAACAGAAATTAGGAATTCTAAAGGACTCCTTAATAAAAGGAAAATAATTATCTTTGCTATCAGCTGGCAAAAGTATATTTCAGAAGCTCAAAACCAGCTGAAAGGGGGATGGGATTTCTGCTTCATAAATGTATTAATAGAATAATTTTAGTTTTTAAGCATATCCATTTGACTGTGCACAGACTGGGTATTCATTATCCAGCATGGAGAGTTTTCTCTCTGTCTTCAGTTGTTAGACTGTTTGACAGTCCCTTGCAGGAAGAGCAATCTTTTAATCTTTTTATATACTTTAGCCCCAAATATCAGCTCCAGTACACACTTAACTTTGGAAGATGCAGTCAACATTGGCATCTGGAGGTCTTAATCTGCCAGCAAGAGCTGACATGTGGCAACAGCCACAGGTCAACAAGGCCTTCAGGTACCTTCATTAACATCATTTGGACGTTGAGACAAAAAGCAGTTGGTAAAGATCATTATGGTGACAAGTAACATAAAGTGCTTCCCTTGTTTCTTTCTTATTTAGTATAGTTTAAAAGAGTTCTGTAGTCTTCCTTAACTCTGAGCATCCGTTACAGAAATATTTTAACACAGCCAGGATATTGCAAGTGAAAATGCAGACAGAAACATTTTCACACAATCTGGGTCTATAGCAAATCTCAAGAAGGGCTGAGGATCTGATACATGATAGTAAAGTCAGGGAGACATACACCAGTTACAGCACACTTTATATCAGCTCCTTAATGCACATCAACATCAAATATTTAAAATGAGACATTCTTTTTCTCAAGAAGGTATCCCTCATATGTCAAGTATATGACTAAGTGCTACACAGAACAATTTTAACAATACCATTCCCACACTTATCTGGAAGTAACATATGTCTTGTATTACTTCAGGCCTGAGATGCTGAAAGCAAAAGCGGTCAGTCATAAAAGAAAAAAATAAAAAAAACACCACAACTTTTTACTCTGCAGATGGTCTCTGCAACTGGTGTCTGTCATCTTCTTGGTAACAGAAAGGAGATGCAGAATGGCTATCCAGTCCTGTAAGTTGCCTCCAATTTATGCTGCAGAAATTGCAGTAAAAGAAATTTCTGGAATTGTTTAGATACAATGTAATTGCCATTCAAACACAGACTGAAAATTTTTATTACTTTTATTCCTACTAATGCAATCATTCTTTGCTGGCTGCATAGGTGCATCAGATGAAATAAAACAGAGTAGAAACAGTTATTTTCCTGAAAATACTTCATCAGCCGTTACAAATTTTGTATATTTTGAACAAAAAGGATTAGCTCATGGAAAGAACAAAAACTGAATTTCTAAGCCTTTCTAAGGCTTTCAGTCTTTGAAGAGAAGCTGAACAACTCTGGAAGCAGCATCTAGCAAGTACAAAGGGCATTTTCTTTGGGTAGGAATGGTAACCAAAGATAGTTACTAATACTTCAAGCCCATCAGAGAAGGTCAAGATTTTCCTTTAAAATGTATTGAATAAATGTCCATCAAAAGCAAGGCATGAAAAGAAAAGTTCTAATTTTTCCAGACTGAATTTTTTGGGGTACTTCTTTTTGAAAAAACATTTCTCTGCCTCAACCAACTCCATCAGAATGAAATCTCTGTGCTGCCTTGTGAACAGGAAGCTACAGTCAGTTTTCAGTAAATGTCTGAGACCTACAGCAGTTTAATCAGAGCATCAGAAGCTATTGAAGACAGGAAAATACCATTATCCCAGTGAAAGGTATAGCAAAGGTATCTTTCCTTAAGAGCTTGTAATTTTCCATGGCCAAGGACCTGTGGCCTTAGGAAGAATCATAACTTGCCCAAGGGACAAATGTCTTTGATGAAGATAGAGGGGACTCCAAAATCTGCCCTAAAATTTTTGTTAATGGTGGATAGGCAATTGCTGTGGAAACACAAAGCAAAAAAATCCAAGGCTGTTGTAGTAAAACATTAATCTCTGCAGTTATACAACTCACAAGCCACTATATTTTGGAGTCTTTCAAGGCATCTCTTTGATCTCTTGAAAGCAAAGGACATGCGTGTCACAAAGACCTTAGCTACACTTCTGCACAAGGAAGGTGTTAACTATTGATTAGCCAGTCCCATTTTTTCAGGGCTACGTAATAACCCTAATCTGATCTATGTTTCCTTTAAGAGGACGCAGGGGAACAGCATGGAATGTTTTATGGGCAACATTTCATAATTTTAATAGATTTGCATGTGATTAAGTTACTTATATAAATTGAGTTTTATGACATCCTGAAATATTCATCAATAATTAGCAGCCTTTTATTGCCATCAGTGGAATGGATTTGTTAAATTGTAGAAACAGTCAGTACATTGAAGCAGTCATACTGGTTTTGAAGCAGGTAGTTGTTTTGATTCAAAACGTAATGTACATTTCAAGGAAAGGATGAAAAATTTTACAGGAACTTGGATTCAGCCTCAGCTGTTTTCAGTAGGCTGGACATCACTGTTTCTCTGTAATAACTGTATTTATAAAATCTCAGCCAGCCCCCATTGGTCTTTTCCCTCTCCACCCCTCCTCCTACCACTAATTTAGCGTTCATATGTAACTTGCTTTTCTGTAATGAAAAATAAATTAATTAAGATATATTGAATTTCCCTCTAGAAACAGCATCTACTTAAAAGGTAAACAAAAAACTATAATCCATTTAACTTCTGTAGTATAAATCCTCCAATGCAGTTAACCAGACATTGAATAGTAAAAATAGACTTGGTCCTGTCATCCATTCTAAATCTTAACCACTACAACATATAGTAAAGTAATTTTCTCAGGTTTTGGGTATATATGGATATTTCCAATAGGCTTAAATGGAACCAGACTTATGTGAACATGAACTAAATCCTCTTTCCCTTCTGCGTCATTGATGAATCTAGATATTTCTGTTTATTTTATATTAGTGTTTTACAGATAGTGAGTTTTAATGCCTTTTATCTTTCTTCGGTCTAAAAATGCTCAAGACTGACTCTTTCGAAGAGTTCTGCACTGATTGAACACATCTTGTTTGCTGGCATGAAAATAACTTGATGAGCCCCTAGAGCCTGTGTTATACTGCAGGTCTAAATGGACAACTGTAACAGCCTCATAGTGTCTGAAAAATTTTCAAACTGCAAATTTGTACAGTCTACAAAGAAATCTCATTGACTATTTTGTTTTCAGGGATTTCAGGGCAGAAGATAGGAACTCCTTTCACCTCTGTAGTTTAACTTCATGTTACTTTTTTCACAATCAGCTTTAGCAGGCAAATTCTCGTGACCAATATAAGGGATATAACTAACGTGATCTAACTTAATCAGAGGCAACAAAGACAACCAGTGAATGGAACAACCAGTGACCACAACTACTGGGCAAGAATTAAAGAAGCAACAGGGTTACAGTGAGATAAACAACCAGTTATCTTCAGCAGCTGTTGCTGCTGCTGAAATACATGTAAATTTGCATTTTTGATCCCACATCTCCCCGTGGTTCTCTCTTGAACCTTCACTAAGGCACTCAAGATGACAGAACACCTTGTGATCATAAATGCTGTAGACAGTCACCTCCCAAAAGCTTCTATTTCTGTTAACTGCCTGAGAGAAAATAGTTCTCGTAACTGTCAAGTTTTCAAAAAAAAAAAATGGAGATTGAGCCACCCTTTAAAGTCACTTTGGATCTTGGCACAGATAGTCTAAGAGGCTTTGGAGCTAGGCTTCCTCTGTGATCCACCATTTTCTCAAGAGAGAGTGGGCTAATGAATGTGGCACTCACCTGAAAACCTCCACATCTGAATTTCACCTTTTCAGCTCCTAAGTTCTCTTGACATCTTGTTGGTAAAAGCTCATAATATTTATAATATCTTAAAAACATGTTAGAATCATCAGATAGACAGGAGACTTACACAAGATGGGTCCCAGTTAATGATTAACTTTTGCAGTTGTAGTGGTAGGGGATTAAAGTTTGTTCAGCTGTATGGTTAGATATATTTACTAGCGTGACTTTTGATTAAGGATCCGGACATTTAATTAAATTAAGAACTTACAAGCCAGTGATTTAGCGATACTGCTAATAATTGGGAGAAGATTGGGAGGAGCTGACCAATAGGTGAACTCGTTAGGTGATTTTTGAACTACTGACCACTACATATCCCTAAGGCCTCCCTTGGGGCATACACAGAAGGTGCAAGAAATGACTTTGCATTCATTATAATTACATGTAAATATGTGATTACATGCCTGATGAATGATGTATGGCTTTGTGTAATTTTGTGTATAAATGGTGGTGTGCTTGATTTGAGAAAAAAAACTCTAAGTACACTGGATTTGTGCAAACCTAAATAAACAATGTTTCTCTTGGTGATGTAGTTATTGGCATCTTGCACATCAACCAATGGACTCATACTGTGGACAACAATCTGATCTTCTTCCCTTTTACACATTTCAAGTAGATTCACATGACTTAATGGTAATGTAAAAGCATTTCTGTCTGTGGGAATGAAATGAGATTTTTTTTAAAATGAATTAATGCATTTAAATAAATTATGAAAATATTTTCACAAGAAAAAAGGGCAATGGTAATGAAGGCCAGGCAGTGAAGGCCAAAGCATAATTAACTGTTTTACATGACAGCATAAAATTAAAGGTCCCCTTTTTTACTTTTTCAGAAATATCTTTTCTTTCCTTTTGGAATTCTGATTATTCTTTTTCAGCTTGGAAAAGAAAAAGATGCTGTGAATATTATATCCTGTAATATCTGCTCAGACAACCTGCTTTTCCCCTGGAATTTCTGAGTGCTGCCTTTCTTTAGTAGCGAGGCTGAGCTTGTTTCCCTTCTTCTCATAAGTACTGCAGACAGCAATGCTTGTCTACATATTACAAGTCTGGAAGAAGTTTGCAATTCTGAATTGTTGTTAGTAGAAGTAATAATTGTTAATTATTGTGAAAGGTCACTATAGATGTTTTATTAATTGAGGCAGCTGTTTAAGGAGGACCAGAGCGCACATGCCAGGATGGGACGAATAATAGGAGAGGCATTTGGCTAAATTAATCTAGTTACAAGCTCTATCAAGTCTCAGGTTTGACTCCTTAATTTTGAAAAATATGATACAGCCAGGTAAACATAACTTGGCATCCAGTCTTCTGTTTTGACAGGCTGACCAGACATGAAGAAACAGAGAAACTCTCCTGTTGTTTTAATTGAGTATGTTTGCCCATTCCTTACTTCAATTTATCAACATGTAGAGGTGGAGAAAAGAGAAGCAGAGAGACAGTTCTGATGCAGCTTTCCTGTTCTTCATTCATTCCAGAAGATTAAGTCCACTACCTGCAGAAAGTAATGGCCATGCACCTCAAAAGACCTCTGACCTATGCTCTAGCAATTGAGTAAGATCAATCCCCAGCTATATCATTGACTTCTGACCTAGGACATTGAAATTTACACTCCAATACCACTATTGAGAACCACCTTTGTCAACACATCAATAAATGCATCAGTACTACAACCTGTGAAGACATGCCTGGGTTGCCACAAACCAGGGTCAGGGGTTGTGAGATGAGGCAGAGTTCTTCAGCATGTCAAGATAAGCTCCAAATATCTGGCAAGACTGAGAAGCAAAAAAAAGTCAAGGTCTAAAACTCATCACAAGTTCTCTGTGATCTCTCCAAGTAGTTTATCCCAAGGGAAAGATGAGGTATAATTGAGTTAGTTGTCCTGGCACCACGTCCTGTGCTTAGTCTTCTAGTTAGCAGTAGACAATTTTCATTATGTTTATTTCATTATTTTTATCATAAAGTTATTAGCTGTACCTAAATGAAGTGGGTTTAGGTTATATAAAGGAATTCCAGTGCCTTTACCTCTCTTGCACAAATCTCAACGTAACATTCCAATAGGTCTAATCCTGTAACCTTGACAGAAGAAACTGAAACATACCACTGCACAAGATAACTCCTACTAATGCAACTTGTCTTTGTCTACGAAATCATCTTTCAAAACTCTAGTTTCTAAAAATAACTGATTGCATTTGATAACTTCTTGCTGCTGCAGCATATAGTTAAGTAAATTTCTGTTTCATTGCTTTAAAACTTACATACCAATATTTCAAATTTATGTACACAAGTATTTTTGAACTAATTGTTTTGTCCAGAAAAGACTGAAAATCCAGATTTAGGCAGGGTTCTATAAAAGGTCTGTAAAAAAAACAAGCACAGGTTGTTCACCAACCAAAACATAATCTGCAAGGTGCAGACAATGCACTTTACTTAAGAACAGAAATTAAAATAAAGTGCAGACCTCTTGACATCAATATAACTGTATTTTATGACTTCTGTCAAGCCATTCAGACTAATGGTTTTTTTAAATTATGCTTACTTCCATTAAACAAGTTAATACTGTTTCGCTTGACAAGAAGTGCAAAATAATTGAAACAAAGCAAGCAGGAAGTAAATGATAAACTTTAAAAATGAACTGAACTCTGAGAAGATTGAGACACGGACGCCTGAACTTGTATTAACAGAAGACCCTTTATTATAAAAGCAGGCTGCTTTTATACATTTCTGCTAAATTTCAAAAACCATGGCGTTATCTGATTGGTTACAAACAACTCCCCAACAAAACAACTGGTCAGCGGATAACTGATCACTCGCTGTTGACGGCAGTCCCAAATCCTTCTTTGGGCATCAGAAGGCTACAAATGTCTCTTCTGTTCTTCTGTTTACGGTACTTGTCGTAGGTACTTTCCCGGCTATGTTCCTCTGTTATCCGCTTCTTCAAGGTCGCTCAAGGGCACTCTTCAGCTCTGCCGATTCTGTGTGTGCTGCCCGCGCAGCAGCGCGGCGGCCGCTTGGCTGCAGGAGCCGGCAACCCCACGCTCCGGGCACTAGTACCGAGGGAAAACCTCCCAACAGAACTGCAGGACGTTCAACCCTCCAGAGGATGTTACTACGCTTTTATTCCTTGTGAATGGCTCTAATCCATAACACTTTACTGGTGAATGTCAGTTAAAATTATTCAGATAATTTGGAACATGATTTCACAGAATCACAGAATCACAAGGTTGGAAAGGACCCATTGGATCATCGAGTCCAACCATTCCTAACACTCCCTAAACTATGTCCCTAAGCACTTCATCCACCCGTTCCTTAAACACCTCCAGGGAAGGCGACTCGACCACCTCCTTGGGCAGCCTGTTCCAGTGCCTAATGACTCTTACTGTGAAGAATTTTTTTCTGATATCCAACCTGAACCTCCCCTGATGGAGCTTCAGGCCATTCCCTCTTGTCCTGTCCCCTGTCACTTGGGAGAAGAGGCCAGCTCCCTCCTCTCCACAACCTCCTTTCAGGTAGTTGTAGAGAGTAATAAGGTCTCCCCTCAGCCTCCTCTTCTCCAGGCTAAACAACCCCAGCTCTCTCAGCCACTCCTCGTAAGACTTGTTCTCCAGCCCCCTCACCAGCTTTGTTGCTCTTCTCTGGACACGCTCCAGAGCCTCAACATCCTTCTTGTGGTGAGGGGTCCAGAACTGAACACAGTATTCAAGGTGCGGTCTCACCAGTGCTGAGTACAGAGGGAGAATAACCTCCCTGGACCTGCTGGTGACCCCATTTCTGATACAAGCCAAGATGCCATTGGCCTTCTTGGCCACCTGGGCACACTGCTGGCTCATGTTCAGTCGGCTGTCAACCAGCACCCCCAGGTCCTTCTCTTCCGTGCAGCTCTCCAGCCATTCTTCCCCCAGTCTGTAGCGCTGCATAGGGTTGTTGTGCCCCAAGTGCAGGACCCAGCACTTGGCCTTGTTAAACCTCATCCCACTGGTCTCGGCCCAGCAGTCCAGCCTGTTCAGATCCCTTTGCAGAGCCTCCCTACCCTCCAGCAGATCCACACTTCCTCCCAGCTTAGTGTCATCTGCAAACTTGCTGAGGGTGCACTCAATGCCTTTATCCAGGTCATTGATAAAGACATTGAACAGAGCTGGACCCAGTACTGAGCCCTGAGGAACTCCACTTGTGACTGGCCTCCAGCTGGAGTTAACTCCATTGACCACCACTCTCTGGGCCCGGCCATCCAACCAGTTTTCAACCCAGGAGAGTGTGCGCCTGTCCAGGCCAGAGGCTGACAGTTTCTGAAGCAGAAATTCATGATAGGTTCAGGAATAAAACTGCAGCCAAAATGTAAGTGTACTTACCATAGCCTATTCAGTTGAACTGATATCTTAACCACAGTTATTTAAGTAGTTATACAAGATAAAATGAAACCTAGATCATATTATAGAGATCTGACAAAATTTCTAGTTCTCATGTCATCACCTCATCTGCTCTTTACTCAGTGAATTATATGAAAACTCCTGATCTGGCCTTGATGGCAAGGCATTCAAACACTTCACTAGAAATACCCTGAAATAGATATAGACATCTTAATCTGCATTATGGTGGAACTAAACCAGCATTGTGAGATAATTAGCTTTCTGATTATTTTTATTAGGATGATACATTACACTCTTTAGGCAGCACATCTTTTTTTTCAGAGTGCTGCCACAAATTATCCCTGGCTTGATGTGCAATCTAATGCAGGGTTTCTTCTTGCCACTGTGAAGAATATAGATGTAATTCGTGCCAGAAAACACAATGTAATGCCTGTTGGTGCACTACCTGCAAATTAGCATTACAGACGATAGGGAAAAAGGCCTGCTGGAATGATTCGGAGCCTGAGTAAGGACCCCCTAGGGAGGCATGGAACAATAGCAGGAGACTGCGGATTAACTTGATAACGACCTGAAAGATACCTCGTGCAAGAAACCGAGTTCAAAGTACAGAAGTGAAGATAAGGAAAATGAAAAGGAGATCGCCACATGGACAATATCGACCTGCAGAATAATATAAAAGGAACTGAGAACTTGGACTTAAGTGTGCGTTGTTGGTGGAGCGGAGACTCCCCAGCGCACCCAGCGCTGTTTGCTTCTAATGCTTTCCCATATAAATATAATAAAGCAATCTTTTGCAGAAATTACGATTGATTATTTATAACACCCCTGAAGTCCAAACACTGTCTGAATATTTTTAACAAAAATACAAATTTTTGTAAAATTTCCTGATCAGCTGTTCATCATAAAGTTACCACAGACTTTCTTCAGGAACTGGGAGGGGAAACAGTTATTATTCTGGTTTCTAATCCTGAGAATCCCTACAAAGCTTCAATGAAACTATTCCTGACGTTTTTTGATAATACATGTAACAACTACCAGCAGCAGGAAGATGAAATTCACCCTTTCATTCCATCTCACTATGTGGAGAATTTTAATTTAACAGTGTGAATAATCATCCTCACAATTTTGCAGACAGGATTGCTATAGCAAAACATAAATCAAGTACATGAAACTTTCCAGATATACAGAAGCTGCAGAGGGATTTGGCAGGGGGTGGTGGACAAAGTATGGACATGTTAGCATAAAGTTAGAGAAGAGCACGAGCAGAAATGTATTTCCATATCTGTGAGATTTTCTCCTTTGGTATGAGAGTAAAAATCTTCCTATACATTGAAAAACTAAATAAAAGTCTCTACAACAGTTTCTTATTCTTGTGAAAGCTCTTTACAAAAGTGACATCAGCGTCTGACAATATTCCTTCTGTCAAGTCTGAATGTGTAGTTTACTGTAGTGAACATGGATTTTTTTTACATAGCTTTGATTTAGCAGCAATATAAGATTCATTAATATTTTTTAGATAGACCTCAAGATTAGGTTGTGTAATTCTTTACAGCACTTAATCATCAGCAAATTTAACAGAGCAATTCATTGGAATTTGATACAATCAAAATAGCGCAATCAAAATTAAAGATTTGAGAATGGCAAGGGTCACCCAAGACAAGAAAATAACAAGCAGCAACTTTCTCTGCTAGCACAATTACTTAGGGAGAAGTCCCTGGAAACGTCAATTTTACAGATGGGTGTGGCAGACTGTAGTATTCATATGAGACAGCGCATTGCAGCAAAATTCTCGCCTAATTGCAGTTCATTGCTTGCAGTAAAAGGGATAGCAGGACGAGAGTCTAACTAGAAGCAGATTTTCCCCCGGGAACTATTCCTGTAGGTTTTTAACTCGTTTTCACTCACTTGAACTAATTTATCCTGTATTCCCTTGTTTCCACTTGTTTTTACTCAATTTAAATTGTTTTAAAATTTTATTACCAGCTTTGAATGTTTTTCACTTGTTTTGACTTGTTTTCAGTTTTTCATTGTTTTGACTAGTTTTTACTCCTTCACACTTCTTTTGACTCGTTTTCACTCGACTACAGTTGTTTTCATGTTCTCACTCATTTCGATTCATTTTCACCTTTTCAGTTATTTTAACTCATTTTTAACTCATTTTCTTCACTTTTCACTTCTTTTCAATCATTTTCACTTGTTTTGTACACTTTTCACTCATGCAATTATTCTAATTATTTTTTACTCATTTTAATTTATTTTCTTTTTTTTTCACTTTTGACTTCAAGTGGTTTTCGTTCATTTTGACTAGTTTTACTCCCTTGCACTTTCTTAGACTTTTTTTCACTCATTTACACTTGTTTTCATGTGTTTTTACTCATTTTGATTACTTTCCACTTGTTTTCTCTCATTTTCAATTTTTTCATTTGTTTAGAATTTTCTTCACTATTTTAACTACTTTTAACTTGTTCTCAATAGTTTTCAGCCATTTTTAGTCCTTAAAACTTCTTTCACTTGCTTTCACTCCTTCTCTCTTGTTTTCAATGTTTTTCAGTCATTTTGAATTTTCTTCACTCATTTTAACTCATTTTAGTGACTGGAAGAAGGGTAATGTGCCCACTTTTAAAAATGGTAGAAAAGACGACCCTGAGAACTACCAACCTGTCAGCCTCACCTCTGTGCCTGGGAAAATCATGGAACAGCTCCTCCTAGAAGCTATGCTAATGCACATGGTGGACAGTGAAGTGATTAATGGCAACCTGCACAGCTTCAGCAGAGGCAAATCCTGTCTGACCAACTTAGTGGCTTTCTACGATGGGGTAACCGCAGCAGTGGACACAGGTAAACCAACAGATGTGATCTATCTTCTGTAAAGCCTTTGACACAGTCCTCCACAACATCCTTCTTTCTAAATTGGACAGATATGGATTTGATGGGTGGACAGTACGGTGGATAAGAAACAGGTTGGATGGTCGTATTCAAAGAGTAGTGGTCAATGGCTTAAAGTGCAGATGTCGATCTGTGACAAGTGGTGTCCCTCAAGGGTCCGTACTGGGACCGATGCTGTTTAATATCTTTATCAATGATATTGACAGCGAGATTGAGTGCACCCTCAGCAAGTTTGCAGATGACACCAAGCTGAGTGGTGTACTTGCCACACCGGAAGGACGGGATGTCATTCAGAGGGACCTGGACACACTGGAGAAGTGAGACTGAGAACCTCGTGAGGTTCAACAAGGCCAAGTGTAAGGCCCTGCACCTGAGTCAGGGCAATCCCCATTTTCAGTACATGATAGGGGATGGTGTGCTTGAGAGAAGCCCTGCAGAGAAGGACTTGGGGATGCTGGTTGATGAGAAGCTCGACATGAGCCGGTAACATGCGCTCGCAGCCCAAAAGGCCAACCGTGTCCTGGGCGGCATCAAAAGCAGCCTGGCCAGAGAAGTGATTCTACTTCTGTCCATCCATGAAATCCATATCTCTCCAATTTAGAGAGAAGGATGTTGTGGAGGACTGTGTCAAAGGCTTTACAGAGGTCTAGATAGATCACATCCATCGGTTTACCTGTGCCCACTGCTGCAGTTACCCCATCATAGAAAGTCACCAAGTTGGTCAGACAGGACTTGCCCCTGATGAAGCCATGCTGGCTGTGATTAATCACCTCCCTGTCCTCCATGTGCTTTAGCATAGCTTCTAGGAGGATCTGTTCCATGATCTTCCCAGGCACAGAGGTGAGGCTGACAGGTCGGTAGTTCCCAGGGTAGTCTTTTCTACCCTTTTTAAAAATAGGCACAACATTACCCTTCTTCCAGTCACCAGTGACTTCTCCTGGCTGATGTGACTTTTCAAATATCATGGAGAGTGGTTTGGCAACCACATCTGCCAATTCCCTCAGGACTCTGGGGTGCATCTCATCAAGTCCCATGGACTTACATATGTTCAGGTTCCTCAGTGATCAGACTCAGCTTTCGTTTCAAGCTAAGACCAAGTTTATTATTACAAACTCATATTTATACCTTACTAAAAATGTCAACGCTGCTCCCACAAGCCCCTCATAAAAATTTCCACGGTGTGTTTTTCTCATTCCAACCTCCCCATGATAATTGTTGTTTTCATGACTTCTTTTTTCTGCCATGTTGGCACTTCATGTTCCAGCAATGTCTATTCTTCTCAGGCCCATGGCTTGCTGGATATTAAATGTTCTGTACTCCTGCTGCAGAGGCTTAATAACACTTGTGGCCATTTTTTGCTCATCATCTCTTCCAACATTCTCCTATTCATTTTTTTTCTGTTTGCAGAGAAAGCTCTACAGGGAGAAGGAAATAACAGGCAGCAGCTTTCTCTGCTAGCACACTTACTTCAAGAGAAATCCCTGGTTACAGCCAGGCTCAGCAGACTGTGGTATTCATGCGAGACAGTGCACTGCAGCAAAATTCTCACCAAATCGTGGTTCGTTGTTTGCAGTGAAAGGGATAGCAGGGCTAGACTCTACCTAGCAGCAGATTTCCCTCCTTGCACCTTTCCTGTAGGAGCAATCCTTGGACATTTTCTGTTTTAGAAGCTGTGCGTTTTTTTTAGCATCTTGGAGCCATACATGACCATCTTTGACGGTAGCAAGCGCTCATCTCTGGTTTTGACGGGGAAGTAAAACGGCAATCAGAAGGAACAGCATTCCTTCTTCCGAAGGCCAGTCACAAGTGGAGTTCCTCAGGGCTCAGTACTGGGTCCAGCTCTGTTCAACGTCTTTATCAATGACCTGGATGAAGGCATTGAGTGCACCCTCAGCAAGTTTGCAGATGACACTAAGCTGGGAGGAAGTGTCGATCTGCTGGAGGGTAGGGAGGCTCTGGATGTTTCAGATTGTGCAGTCAGGCTTTACTGAACACAGTTGAGTCACAGATGACCGTTTCAAATGAAACTATTCTCCTATCCATTTTTTTTCTGTTTGCAGAGAAAGCTTTACAAGGAGAAGGAAATAACAAGCAGCAGCTTTCTCTGCTAATACACTTCCTTCAGAAGAAATCCCTGGTCACATACATGGTTACAGCCAGGCTTAGTGGACTGTGGTATCGGTGTGCGACAGCACACTGCAGGAGAAGTGTCATCAAATCATAGTTTGTGGCTTGCAGTGAAAAGGATAGCAGGACTAGACTCTACCTTCTCAATAGTTCTCAGCCTTGAACTTGTTTTCACTCGTTTTCACCTGTTTTCAATGTTTTTCAGTCATTTTGAATTTTCTTCACTCATTCTAACTCATTTTAAGTGATTTCAACTTGTTTTCTCTTGGTTTTACCTTTCTAGATGTGTTTTAAATTGTTTTCAATACTTTTAACTTGTTTTGGAAACTTTTCACCCATTTTCACCGATTATCACTGTGGATTATCACTGTGGATGGGATCTGCACAGCAAACTGCACGCTGGTCAGAGGGTCCCCATTTTGCAATGCCTGACCCTCACAGCAGTCACCGAGGAAATCTAGCAATGCTGAGACAATTCATTTAAAGCTACAGATAAAACAAGTTCAGAATTGCCATTGATAAATTCACTTGCTCTATTAGCACTAGCTTATTACAACCAGTTAACAATGCTTTAATATATATATAGAAAAGATGTAACAATTGAAACTTGCATTAGAAGTTATTTTCCCAGGGAATATCTGACAAAGCTGGAGGTGCTTTTCCTACCAAAAGGGCTTCCATTCTTGGGGTAGAAGAGAGGTCCAGGCCCGTCAACCTGTCCATCAAGTAAGGTGGTTGTTTAATTCCTCCTTCTCAACAAAAGGGTGTTCAGGTGCCAATTTGTTTTGAAAACTCTGGGAGGCTGCTCCTGTCATCAGATGCCTGACATCACGTCCTCAAGGTATGGAGCCCAGTACATGCTTTCAAGGGTCTTTCTGTTAAGACTGAAGGAACTCCAGGCTGTGTCGTCTCCACTTCACCCCAGAAGACATTCAGCTGATTTGAGCATTAGACCACCACCCAATCCATGTCTTACCAGATAAAGTTGTTTAAGTCAAACCACTCCCTTTTACAAAGTCACAGCAGTGTTTGGCCCTCTTGCAAGATTGGCCTTGACAAATTGGACAATTCCAGTGTCCCACATTTATAGGTACCTCAAGGCTCTCATGTCAGCTGCTGGAACGAGTGCAGGGGTCTCAGCCACTGGAGTGGGAATGGTGTGTGTCCCAAAATTCAATTAATAGGGGAGACTGGCATGAGTGAGGCATGTGTGAGGCTTGGTGCTGCTGGCTGGAGCAGGACCATGGATCACAATCTGTGTATCTAATGCTGGCTGATGGGGGGGAGGTTACAAGTGTCTGTGTGTTCCCCAGACTAGGTGTGTGGGCGGTGTGCAGCTGATGTCAAACTTGAAGGTGGATGAGCCAGTGAGTATGAAGGCCTGGGTCAGGTCTGGGGTATTAGGCAGGCAAAGAGTGTGTGCTCATATCCAGAGGGACCCATGAGTATGGGATGCCTGTGGGACAACAGTGCGAGTGTTGCATGGTACTAGCAAACATTGACCTGGAAAGCCGGGTACTTGCAAGCACTGACCTGCAAAGGGAACCCACAGGGTAGGTAAGAGTGCCGGGATCTATGCAGGGGTATCAGGAGAACAGTTACCAGTACTCAAGGGATCTAAAAATACATCTGTGCTTTTGAATCTAGAGAGCATAGTGCATGTGCCTACACTAGTGACATTCTGTCTCTGCCAGATGAAGAGGAGGAAGGGAATGTGGCTGCCTATGCTTGTTTTACATGGATCCTGTATGTAGATGCAGTTCAAGGCACAGCTTGTCTCTGGAATTCTGTGACCAGTCATGTCAGTGCCCTGCGTGTTTCTGCATGTCTCTCTGGGACACAAGCTCAGCTTCAGTGCCTGTTGAACCTGCAAGAGGGAAAGCAGCAGGTACATCCTTCAGTCCAGGGCATACACACACCCAGCATCCAAGTATCTGAAGGTAGGCTCCAACTGCTGGGCCAGAGGAGTTCTGAGCCAGAGCTGCAGGAGGTGGTGGACAGTCCTAACACCTCACTACACAAGCGTGCATTAGAAGAACCAAGTGCTGGAGAGAAGCTGGCTGGTCTTATTTTGTAGTCGCATCAGTGGCTCATAACTCTGTTTTGTCTTAGTGGCTTCAGCTATAACAAAATTTTTTTGGCATAAAACAATTGGTTCATCACATGGAACCATGTCTGACATCATGACAACGCAGATTGTGCAATGCTTTGCAATCTGAAAGGAGAAAAAATGTGACTCACAGATATTTTGCCCTTTATTTTACACAAATTGCTGTGTTCACACATGTCCTCATACGACATTCAATCTGCATGTAGATAGAGACCTTTACTGCCCACATTAAGAATGTAATTCAGACTGTTTATCTCATCCTCTCAGGCCAAGAGCTAAACACATCAGTTCAAGCACTAACAACTACTGAAGTACACTGGAGTAAGTCAAGTCAAAAGCTACAACTAGGTACAAACAGACACTGCTGAGCTGTGGGTGCTCCTTAGCATCTGCTAAATCCTGTTACATGCTGGCAACTAGGGGAAGTTCCTCTGCCTCAGACACATTCCTGCTCCACAACATGCAGCAGCATCAAGTCCATATATGTCATTGCTTGATTCAAAGTCAATCCCACACCACTTCAGGAGGGCTGTGCTTACCCGTCCAGGCAAATACAAATCTGTCAACCCTGCAGAGGGTTCTCCTGCTCCGTGGAGTTATGACAACTTTGAGCTGCACGTACAGCAGCAGCTCCAGAGGTCAATTATACCTTTATGTTTGTTGATGAGAAAAAAACCTAATACGTTGCCTTTCGAAGGCTCAAAGCATCCCAAAAGCATGTACAAATTTCAGTTTTGCTCCTTGTAACACTCAGATATGCCAGCTCCTCAGTGTTGTGTCTTTCATAGCATGTAACTCTTCACAAAAACAGCCTTCCCAAGAAGGAAGTATTTTGAATTTCATAAACAGGGAAATAGTGTCCATCTAACAGTATATCACGAGAGTAGTCCAGCAACTCATGAAAGTTTTCAGACTTTGTGGAAAATGCCTCAGGCTGGAAAATGACTAAGATTCCAAAACATTCAGGCAAGTGCTGGAATAAAATACTGAAGCAAAACATCCTCATGGAGCAAGACAAAGTGGACAATTCTCTTATTCACAATATCTGTAAAAGGGGGAGAAAAAAGACACCACCACAAATATAGCTTTAAACAGGAAAAAATAATTATATTTACATATTCTACAGAACGCCACCACAACAATACAATACTTGTACCACTTCTGACAGGACGACTCGACATACCATCCCATAGTATTTTAGTCCTTGATAGTCTATGAAGCATTACTAGAGACTAGGAAAGCTGATATCAAAAAGGAAATATGTAATGTATAGGCATATAATGCTATATTCACGATTTAGATATTCCTTGGGAAATTCTTAGCATTTGCACTAAACCATAACACACAGATGTTCTCAGGAAAAGCATGCAGAGTTATCAAAACAGGGTATAAAACATTGCATAGGCTTCTGCTAGAAAGAACATACTGTTTCTGTGGTTAGAAACACTAGCTGCATAAAAGCATTTTGGTATTGGGATGAATTTGGTGCTGAATGTAAGAAAGAATCTGAGAAAAAAACCAAAATCAAAACAAACATGTTAGTAATTCTCAGTTTCTCGGTTAGAAACTAGAGCTTTCAAAAAATTAATACCTCAAAATATCAATAAAAAATAATAACTTTTAAAAATGACAATAAGAAGACACTCATGATTAGTCAGTCTGAGTATTCAACTTGATACCTATAAAACAGCCTGGCTTAATTTATTTTTCATGGGTTTATTTCTTCCTCAAACACCTAAGGCCTGAAGCTTACTGCCTAAAAATAGAAATAACAAAAAGTCCTCAGGTACAGTAAAACTAGTCAAGTTTCAAATAGACAAAACAGAAGATATGGTGTTCTGTTAAGACTACAAGCATGGCAACCATCCCTCCTTAAATAGAGTTTGCAAGCAGAGCTGTTGAACTTACTGCACAATGCTTTTGTGGGATTAACCTGCTGTCCAGCAAGCAGCTGCTGCAGCTTCTTGATGTCTATGCGTGCCTCAGCCATGCTCTCTGGATCTCTGCCTTGAGAAGAGCTTTGACATCCATCTGCTGATGCTAAAAGCATACAAATGCAATGATGTGAAAACATCAGAGGAGTTTCAACACCTAGAAGGACACATCTGATAATCAAATGCGTTATCTTTCAGAAACAGCAGTGCAAGGAAGAGAAAGTCCAGTTTTCCCACAAAGTTGTCAAGAATACTGGAAAAGTTTTCCTCCACAAACACGAGTCATTGGCTACTTTTCTTTTTAAGGTTTCATTTGAAGATTTCAAAGTACTTGATGCTATTTTCTAAGAACTGTTACCAGCATCCATCACACTTAAATAACGATATCAGACAGGCACAAGAAGCAGGGAAACTTACCCCAGGGAGGATTTCCTAAGTCTTTAAAATGCGTTGTTACACATACTAAGTCAGTTTCTATTTTCAAGTTCATTTCTCCACTCAGGTTTGCTTCAATCACCTGCAATACAATCAATCTCAATTTTAGACAACTTTCACACTGCAGAATTACAGAAGAATCAAGCACTGCTTTGTTCAAATGCAAGCTTCCAGAAGCACATCAGTGCCTTCACAGCTCAAATGTATTTTTTGAAGATGGTTTGAACATTTGAATGTTCAGCTACTAAATGCATTCCTAATAATTCCTGTGTGAATTATCCTAGATCTGTGCCCTCAAAATTATGAAAAGAAATTCAATTGCTCTCCCATACTTTTAGAACAGGTACTGGCTTTGGAAAGTTCATGTGCTGAGAAAAGCTTTAAAAGTAAGAGACTGAAGCTGGAGAAATGGAAGGTTTCCAGCATTTCCATCCAGCTTTTCAACAAACAGAAAGGCAATTACAGAATCCATATGTCACATGCAGAAAACAGAATGCATCACAAGCTGATCTGCAGTTGTAGTGTTACTTTCCAAGACTTTAAAACAGACAACAGTTGCACCAGAGCAGTAACTCCAAGCAGGACTTTGAACCACTAGAAATCCTGAAAAAGTGCTGAAAGCTTTCAAATTCTGTCCTGACAAGTGTCCAACTAGAGGGAGACTATAGATGCTCTTACACAAAACCCAAGTAGATCAGACGATTCCTAAAGCACATCTAAGCACTTTACTTCTGTGATTAGAAGAATTCTCAATAATTTTAAAAGAGGTTCATATCAAAACCACAATCTCCTGTAAAACAGGAGAGATGCCCAAAGATGAATGCTCCCAAACAGCCAAGCATGATTTGAAATAGCTTCTAAGCCCTTCTTACAGCACTTTTCTTGACCAGTTTTACTACCAGGAGGCACCTAGCATAAATATTTAATTGTAACACAATGTTCTTGTTCTTCAACAACAGGAAAGCATGTAGAGGATGCATGTAGTCTGCCTCCTCCCTTAGAGCTATCAAAGCTATTAGCGATGTATTTTCCTGCTTTGGCACAGGAGGTAAGGAAGGTGGGTATGCCCAGTGTTGATACTAAGGAATTATACACTGTGCTTAGTCGTGTGTAAGCACTTCCACTGAGGATATGGGTAAATAAAGAGGAAAAAAAAAAACTGCAAAAGACTGACAAAGGAGAAGAGTTTGAAGTGCTTACTCTTGTACTTGCAGGATAACTGCCATTTACAAAATTGTCAAGAAATGCAGGGCAAAAAATGCAGGTCAACTCTTCCAAGCCTTGGAAGACTGAGACTGTCCCAACTTCAGGACTACCAGTTTACAGAAAATTTCCCATTTCTCAAACTGGTATAAACAGCTCCAAAACGAAACTCTTCCAAAGTTCTGTGCTTAGTTACTAACTTTCATGTCAGTCAATTCTGATGACTACGAGCAACAAAAACCGAAAAAAAACCCAACTAAGCCTCTTTTCTGGCCAACTGTAAAGGGCTTCTTTCAATGGAAGGCCCACCAGCACTCCATAAACACTGGCTGAACCGGAAACCCACCACATCAGAGTCTAAGGCATAGGCACCCAGGAGCTATTAGTAGGATTTCCTTTAAATCCTACCTTAAGTTTACCTGAAGTTTATTCACACAGACTCTAAGACAAGACTCATTTAACAGGTATTTTTCTAATGAAATCACCTGGAAAGCCTCCATCAAGCTTCCTGAAGGACCATAATTTCTTACCAGCTATAAAGAGTGGCTTGTAGTAACTCAATGCCATGTTCTTTCGTGGACGCAGCACAAAAAACACTTTCTGTGAAGCCCAGGACTTCAGTGTAAATCCTAAATTAATTCCCATCATACACAGTTTTCAAGTTCCTTTAGTTTAATGTTTGACCCTTCCCAAAATAAAACACAACACAGGGGGTACCAGTTCAGGCAACAGGGAAAAGTGCTAAGGGTAAGATAAAATAAAGTCTGTAGGAAACATGCTTGAGGTGCCTTAACTTACAATGGAATTGCTGAGATTCTTCATCCTCTCCACAACACTCTTCATTGTTTTAAGCACAGGCAGGTAAATACTGACCTAGAAGGACATAAGAACTGCATTCACACGCATATTTCATGTGTGACTGAGATGCAGTGCATTCATTTCTCCCTTCAATTCTATCCTATATTGGACTCAGTTATCTATTGAGTGCAGAAAGCACAATATTTAGCTGAAGTCAGAAAATCAGTCGGGAACAGAGGAACTCTTTACACTAACATGCTTTTATAGATATTATCCCAAGTCTGTGTTCAAAATAAAGCAGAGACAGGTTTCTGCAAATCAGATTCTCTATCTCTGTTACTGAGCATTTAATAGTTACTATAGCCAAAAAAGGAAACAACGTGATTCTCATGGCACTGTAATCATTTCTGGATTTGCATTAGTGTGAAACTGAAATAACTGGACAAAATACATCAAGTTTCTACTGAGTCATATGTCTCCAAAATTCAAATACTCTTTGTTTCTTTGTAAGAGACATCTATAATTTCAAATAGGAGCACATTTACACAAAGACTCTTCCTTGCAACTCTGCTAAAAGTCTAAAGGATATGGAGAAGATATATAGAAATCAGGAGAAAACACATATCTAACCCTGTCAGGCAAGCCATGAATTCCAGAAAGAACAGATTATTTGGACCATTTGGTGCAGGAACAGTCTAAATGGGTGTGGTCTGGAGGTGTTCCTCTCTTCTTACACTCTGAATATCACAGCGACAACCGACAACTACTTGCTCCGTTTTTACAGGTTCTGAGCTCTCTTGTCAAAGTTGCTCTTCAAACCTCTAGCATTCAGCCTTTCCTCTTTCCTTTCACCTTCTCTTCGAAACCCACCAGAAGCATACTCAGCAGCAACAGCATTCCAGTTGCAACCTCCACTTTCCATAGATAATATAAAAAGAAGGGCTTACATCAAAGTCTGGCACACTGGGCTCTCTGAAGTCATTCCATAATCTCCTGGGAATAACCCCCACGGGAATGTCATGTGTCACAATCCTACTGCTGGTTGATAAGGATGGCTTGAGGGAGAGAAAGGATGCTTGTGCAGTTAAAAACAGGACTTGAACTCTAAATCGTAATTTTTCAGACACACTCTGGGAAATACTATAATTGAGTGCCCCACGTGCTCAATTCCAATTTTCTATGTGTTCCTATCAGTCTGCTATTAAGCGGACTTCCCTTTTGAATAACAAAAAGGTTGTGAGGTATGACATGGCCTAAAGGCCATCCTTAGAGCTGAAGAGGTGACTCAATGAAGAGGTGTTAACAACAACAACAACAACAAAAAAAGAAAGACAGCAGTTTGAAATGGAACGGCAGGACAATCAAAATCAAAACGAAGAGCCAAACACTATGCTGTAGCCTCCCTCACCCAACAGCTTCAGTGAGATGCAATAATCCACAGAAGATTTAGAGAATTAAGGAACAGAGAAAAGTAGACATTAGGAAACAGTGTTTCTATTATGTAGTTTTCATTCTTCCTCCACCTCTTCCTTGCCTTTTGGAAAATACAAGCAGTTCTGTGCACTACCAACCACAAGAGCAGGAAAATAAATAGCACCATTTTAGTTTTCTAGAATTACAGCAAAGATTACCAGAACTTCTATTTGATTTCAGCAAAAACACTTAATTTTTAAGTGTTTTTTCTTAATAATGAAGATAAAAGCATGGTTGCACTTACCAGCTCCACAGCAACTCTGAGACAGGGACAGTGTTTGTTAGTCAGCTTTATCTTGAACGCCTTAGCATTCTGGGCAGTTTTTAATGCTCTCGACAGGTTCTCAGGCACCACCTCTAAATAGATTTCATTGTGCTCTGCAGCTACTCCTTCCATCTGAAATTCATCGAAGTAATTGCCCTACAATTTTTTAAAGTTGGGAAATCAAACAAAGCAAATTTTAAAAAATAATAAAAAATAGACAGAGGGGCAAGTTCTATCAGACCTTAAGCTTTGAACTGCACAAGTACAATTGGAAGCGTTGCTCTGCCTGGTATCACTGCAGGAATCAAGACAGGCTGCAGAAGCATGAAAACCCCTTGCTTTAGGCTAAATCTATTAATTTCAGATCCTTCCTACCACCTAACAATCCCCAAAACAAGGGGTGTGATGGGCAAGTTATGATTCTTTTGATGCCACCCTGGACACAGTCGGCTTTCTGAGCAAAACCGACAACTGACTGGGAAAGTGCATTGTCTGATGACAAGTATTGGTTTCTTGGAGGCTGAAATAATTTGACAGCCGTCTAATCAGCTCCGCAGTAATGACACCATAGCAATGACACAGTCCCTGCTGGGAATAGCATATTGGAATTGCAAATGCCCATTGGGCACTAGCAGTATTTATCTGGTAAACAGCATTTTCTATCATCACATTGGTCACATCAGTTAATTAACTCTACTAACTCCCCTGTAAGTAGGAAATGTTTTCAGGCAGTGGCAGGGGAAGCTTTGGTGATGCGTAGAGGCCCCATGTCCCAACACCAGGCCAGGGAGCCTAGCAGGATCCCCGCTGACTTCTTTGAGTTCAGCACTAAGGCAGAGGCCAAGCGTCCCCAAGTAACCCCTTTCCTACTGAGACATCACAAAAAATGGCCAGATTTTCAGAAGAACATTTGCCTGTGAGCACTGAGCTCTGAAAATATCGTAACTATCCCTGTGGGAAATTAATGGCCTCAACATTGCACCAGGGCAGGTTTAGATTGGATATTGGGAAAAATTTCTTCACTGAGAGAGGTGAAGCACTGACAGAGGCTGCCTACGGCAGTGATAGAGTCTCCATCCCTGGAGGTTTTAAAAAAGCATGTAATGTGGTGCTTTGGGACATGGTTTAGTACACATGGTGGTATAGGACCAGACGAGCTTATAAGTCTTTTCCAACCTTAACAATTTTTCTTAAAGGTAAAGATAAAAGCATGGTTGCACTTACTAGCTACACAGCAACTCTGAGACAGAAACAGCGTTTGTTAGTTAGCTCGATCTTGAACGCCTGGGCAGTTTTTAATGCTCTCGACAGTTTCCCAGGCACCACTACTAAACAGACTTCATTGTGCTCTGCAGCTGCTCCTTCCATCTGAAATTCTTGTCTCCCATTTCGAGTCTCGGGCAGCTGTCAGCCGCCGCAGAGGGGACGCGTGCCCGTGACTCCCGTCACGCCCTCTGCACTCTGCCCTCTGCACCCCGCCCCCCCGCTCACCTGGCACAGCTCGCACCACAACCCCGCACCCCCGCCGGCCGCGCGATCAGCGAGGATGAAGAAGAGCTTCCCGGCGGTAAGACGAAGTGTGCAGCTCCGGGCCAGCCTGGCGATCGTGCCCGTCACACCTGGGGGGGGGAGCGCACGGCTCGTCCTGGGCCCGGGGAGACGCGCGGAGCTCCCCACCGGGCCCCGCGGCCCTTCCCGCTCCCTTCTCCAGGGCGCAGCCCGGCCCCCGCGGCCCGCCAAACTCACGGCTGAAGTGGTTGAGGCAGGCGAGATCCACGATCTTGGCCCGAAATCGCATGGCGGCGCCCGGCCTCGCGCGCTCCCGAAGCCCCGCCCGAAGCGGGTCCCGGCGCGCGTGCGTGGCTGAAAACAGCCGCGCGGATCCCCAGCCCGATGCCTTGAGGAATTTTCTTCTTCGAAGTCCAGGGGACTCGGCGATAGAAATCCATCAGCCCCTGCTCCCAGACCGAGTCTGTGCCCAACATGAAACGCGGGCAAGGGAGGAAAGCAACGGTCCTGTCGGAAAGTGAGGAGGACACAGCGCTCTCAACAGGCCCTTCCTCTTCCCCATCGCCAGACGGGCCACCCCCCGGGCTGGGCATCTGAAAGCTTCGAGGAAGGAGCTCTTCAGACCAGGCACCTCATGCAGACCAGCTCCTTTTGCCCACGCCCATTTCAGCCTGGTGCGAGGTGTGCGGGGGTTATGCAGACTGCAATAGTTCCAGGAAGTAGAGTGGAGGAAAATCTTGCTTTACCTGTCCCCATCTCTGTGCTACATGCCCGTTTCCTATAGAAGACTTCGTCCTTTGCTGCTGTGGTGTTCTTGGTTCCTTGCAGTCCTTGAAAACTGAAGGATGGCTAGTTACAGAATATATTTGCAGAATAGTTACAGAAGGTATTTCCCACTTACATGCTATTAGTCACTTACCAAGAATTTGTTCCAACAAGGAATCTCTCAGACTCAAGGAGTAACCTTGAGAGGCATCTCTACTCGAGAGAATATCCTGGCATACATCCCTCTGTTGTTCCGGTGAGCTCAGGAGGCCCTGAGCAGTCCACTATTTATAGAGCAAGATGATTGACTTACAGTCATAGTGGCATACCAGCAAGATGTCTGGGTCATTGTTCCAGACAATCCTTGGCAAGCGTGTTGCCATCTGTCCTCCAAAGCCCTCTGTTAGGCAGATGCAGCCACCACAACCCGCTACTGGTAGTTATAGCTTAAGTGTCTAGGGGGTGAGCACACCACCACACCATTACAACGAGAACCTGCATTAGCAAAGCTCACTCCTTCATATGGTTGTAATCAGGGGGTGAAAACAGAAGTTTTCCATGGATTTTTAAAGCTGCCTCCCTAGCCCCCAAGGTATATGAGAAAATTCTGGAGAGATGCAATATACCCTTTTCCCAGTGGCCAGAACTGCAGTGTAATAGGCAGTTCATTCGGTGAAATGACCTCACAGGTATTTTCCTCCTGCCCCTCAAAGTAGTATTTATATAAGCTAGAAAAACCACTTAATTCTGTGTTATTTAAAAGACCAACAAGAACACAATGGTGTTTGCTTCTTTTATTATGAAAGATAGAAAAAACACGGAGTGTAATGAAACTATAATTAGAAACTTTTTTGAACCAACTTTCTATTTACATACACAAAATTCCCCAAATGGAATAATATAAAATGTGAGACACATTTTCAGAATATACCTTATGTACAAGCTCAAAGATTTAATATCTCTGTTACTCTATACATGATTTTTACAGAAAAAGTCAATTCCTACCTATCTGTCACAAGTATTTTAAATTAAGCTTATTAGACTATTCAAGTAAAATAAAGCAGAATATGGGAACAGTTCTGCTGTCTGAATGGTTACTTTTTAAATATAGTACAAAATAACAGAGACAGGTTTTCAGCCAGGCTTATATCTTATGTTTTGTCAAATAGTCCATGTTCCATATTTATGGAAGTAAACTAAGGGAAACTACTAATAATTTTTATTGACATCAAACCAGAAATATCTCAAGAGTCAAAGATGTACTGGTTTTCAGATCACTCAGCAGGAAAAGCAAGTAGTTTTATTTATTTTTTTAACTCTTCCCTCAAACAGAAAAGCCAAATAAAATACTTGAGCTTGCTTTGTGTGATCCAATATTCTGTTAATAAAAACAATAGAAAAGGACACACTTTTTATTGTTTTTAAGTGGAACCAACTCTGCTAAGTAAAGTAAGGCACTTCTTCCTTTAGATCAGTCCACTTCCCTAGATTTTAATTTAGCTCCATTTTACACAGAGAAGTGATTTCAGCTATGCCACTTATGACAGCAAAAGGGAGGTCGTTAAGAACAGTTGCTCTCCAAGCATGGATGGCCTGAACAATACCTTCTGGATTGCTTGAACCCAAGTCACACAGAGAATATATGGCTGCCAGCTGCACACCCCAGGAAACACCTGCAAAAAGTTAACAGAAATCAGCTTATAGAATATTTGACATGCTTTAATGGCTTTTTTGAAACCTGAATCTAAAGGAACTATTAGTTCAAGAACTGTAATTTAAACACATCAACATTCGGTATCCCTAAAACCAGAAAGCAGCAAAGTGACAACCTGCACACAAATTCCATAACATCTCATTTCATAGTAGCACTTCCCAGTTTTCTGAATTCAGCAGGCTTTCAGTATGCAAAGGGCATAAAAGGTTTGAGCATCTAGCAATTTTACTCCAGTTAAGGGTGATCAGACTTCTATGAAAAAAGGTTTACACAGAGCCTGAAACAGACACAGACATATATTACTACTTACTTGGAAGAACCTGAGATTGCAAAGAAGACAAGCTACACAAGTAGTTTAAAGTATCTCCTTCACATTACCCAATGCTTCACTGCAAAATGTACTAAACATCCAGGACAACTTAGCAATATAGACCTCTGCTGCCCTAATTGCCTTGCTTTGCCTCGGGAATTTGACAATCGTGCAACCCTTTCCCAATACAGCAATCTAGCTAGTAGCAAGCTTCAGCATGAGCTGCTCAGGTAACAAGTTAGCTATTACTGCTCAGGTTAAGATCACTCTTTAAGTTCTCACAGGCAGCTGATACACTGTTACATGAAGCAGTGTTAATGCCAAGGTGGCTAAAACTACCTCAGAGTCGTTCTCTGTCTCAAACATAAAGAGATACACATTCTTCATTAACTTTGCTAGAGAAAAAGACTCAAATTGAAAACTGTTCCTACCTCACAGACTAACAGAAAACTGTGCAAGCAGGCTGTTTTGGCATGTCTCTCTCAATTTGTGTGTGTTATTTTTACATTGGCAAAACTTCAAATTGCAGATATTACACTAAAGTTCCTCTAAATAAACATTACCTTCCTCTTTTGCATGCTGTACAAAAAGTCCAATTATAGAACTAATGTTCTTCACTGCAACAAGATACCCTTCCTTCAAACCTATTTGGCCCAGTCGACCTGAAAGCAAAAAAGGTTACACATTTAGACAGTCAACTTCCTAATTTTTAGAATTACTAGTTGTCTATTGAAGTATCAACAGAAAATGCAAATTTCAATTGCAAGATTTAGTCACTCTTGTTACCATACTGACTTGGGAAAAACCCTTGTCCTATTACTTTTGTGACTAAAGACAGCAAGCCATTTTTAATCAGATTGATCCAACCTCCTGCAGGCTTACAATTTTAAGTGTAAAACTCACAACGAATGCAGTTTCTGTTTAACAAACAATATTATATAACCTACATATTGAAAATATCTATTGAAACTCGAAGTTTACATTTCAGGAAGAGGTACTATGTTGCATACAAAACCTTATTTTATACACTTTGCTCTAAAGCACATATAGCTACACATCTAACGATATAATTCTAAATACATAAAATATGTTGGTATTTGTTATTGTGAAATCAGAGTAATCTCTCTCTCAACTGAAGTACATGCTTTCCACAGGCTGACAAACAGAAAATATCTGCATAAGATTGTAAGACTTTGGCTTTTAGGGTAAAAATTTTTGTAACAATTGAAAAAAATTAAGATTAAAAAAATATGCAAAAATACTTTAATTCACTTTCCAGGCAGGCTGATGCTTTCAAAGGACATACACAAAGCAAAAGTTCAACTGAGAATTTAGATTACTTACCAATTAGCCTGAGTGTCAATGCTATAACACTATCAGGAACGGACTGAGCAGTTTCATGCCCCTTTCTCTTCTTTACCCACTTATCCATAGAAGGCCAAAGCACTTTGCTGTGAAAGACAAATGAATTTGAAAATCTGACATGGCATGAACAGGTGGTAAAATATTTACACAATAATGAACACAAATGGTTCTTCTGTTTACTATGCATTTTCATAGCCCTGCTTGCATATTTAATTCACCTTCTAGGGAAATTCATAGTATTCCAAGCATCCACAAATCTGAGTAATGTAAAGAAGGTTTTAAACCCAAACAATCAAAGCTAACTTTCTGGAGGCATAATTCCTGTTCAGAATAGTACTCGTGTTCATCTTTCATTCATTTCCCTGCACCATTCTGCATGTCTACCTAAAATCAAGTATTGCACTGACTTCATAGACACATACCAAGTCACATTACTATCAAATGTCATGTTGAGGTGTTATGCAGGATTCTTATATGACTGAAAATTCAGCTTGCATGTTACAAGTAGGATCTGATGCTTGTTTTTAAACCTGAAAGGAGCCAAGATATGACTTTTTCATAGAATCATAGAATGGTTTGAGTTGGAAGGGACCTTAAAGTTCACCAACTTCTAACCCAACTGCCATGGGAAGGGACACCTCCCACTAGACCAGGCTGCTCCTGGCCTTGAACACTTCCAGGGAAGAGGCATCCACAACTTCCCTGAGCAACCTGTTTCAGTGTCTTACCACCCTCATGATGAAGAATTTCTTCCTAGTGCCTAATCTAAATCTGCCCCCCTTTAATTTAAAGCCATTCCCCCTCATCCTATCACAGCATGCCCTTGTAAAATGTCCCTTCACGGCTTTCTTGTAGGCCCCCATTATGTACTGGAAGGTTGCTATAAGGTCTGCCTGCAGCCTTCTCTTCTCCAGGCTCAGATGCTATTAGACTTAGTTACCTATTACCAACACAACTCCACACAGACAAACTCTGTATGGCTTTAGTTAAAATGGCATATTGAAATTACTTTGTATTAATTTTAAAAGTATTTCACTAGCACCAATTTCTTTACTATTTGAAAGCATGGAACTTGTATAAAAGACTTGATGATGATTGTAAGTTATTTGCATTTACTTTATACTCAATGATTACGCTGTGTCACAGTTAAACAAATGCCATATTTTTTTGAGACTCTACTAAGTTATGTAACCTTACATAACTTAACTGGTCATTAAGACCAGTGTAGGTATCAAAGATTAGGATAGGTTCCAAAATGAAGTCTTTCAAACCAAGTTAAGTATGGTAGCAGTTCATACACTGGATTACAGGGTTCAAAGAAAATTTAAGACATTGAATCTAAGTATTATAATGATTTTAGTATTCAAATGAGACTGAAATCATGATAGTATACTAGTGAGTATGATTGCATTTCAATTTCAGCACTGAAGGAGTTCTATTTACACATCAAAAGTTCCATCATTTTCTAGTGATAAGGAGGGAAATTCAAGTTTGCAGAAGACAATCAATCATTTTCCTTCATTGACAAAAAATTCATCTCTGAATCTTTCACAGTTGTCCACATATAACTATTTTAAAAGTAATTATTTATTAGAATGGTTCAAACAGGGTTAATTTCTTGGACCAATACCATACATTTCCTCATTGATCACTTATTCTATCTTAAAATAAGGCACACAAACACAGTAGTCTAGGTCTCATCTGGTTAAAATGCCCTCATATCTATCTATATAATGTTTTATTATGTTGAAAGATAAGTCATAACGTCTCAAATTTGGAGAAAAACAACACCAAAGCAAACCACAAAAAACCCACACAGGGAAACATTTGAAAGAACTGTTTGGCACAATACCTTATAACATTGTCATGTGTCCAATCCCACTTTAGGTGACAGCAGAGAAGATCAACAGCAAATATGTACTGCCAAGCATCTTCACTCAGATCTTCTCCATAATGCTCACTCAGTTGAAATTCTACTTTTGGACATGATTGCATTTCTAACAGCAAGTTTGAGACCATAATACCAGCATCTAAAGAGGAACTCTGGAATTTTAGAAGGTGATTATTTAACACACTATGAGTTATGAACTCAGAACCAAATTCTTCACATATATTTAATTTTGACTGTCTACAGCATAAATTCAACTTTGGCTTGACTCAACGCAAACAAAAAGAGTATATAAATCAAAATCTTCAAGCATTCAGTATTTTTCTTGATGCTTTTACTAAAAAGAGAAATTGAAAACAAACCAACAAACCACAAACCCTATACCAACTCTTTTCTCTCCTACAGTTTGGGTATTTTTATTTCTCTCAATGAACCTTTATGATCAGAGTAGTGTTTCCCAATGCAAGATTAGAGTAATCCTGCTCACTTTCTAAGGTTTATTTTATGTTTAAATTATTTTCTGATGCTGAAATTTGTAACTGTTTATTGTTCATTAGGAGCTAATTTCCAAGCAAATAATCTCAATGATTGAGGTAGTAATAATTAAACATGTCAAGTGAAAAAATTCTGCTAATTAAATAGCCAGGACAAGCAAGGAAATTTAAAATCAAACATCATTTTAATATCTGCAGTATTAAGAAAAAAGTCTAGGCATAGCACATAAACACAGTGGATGCTCAGCATATCTTCTTGGTAAAAAAGCTGTGACTGGCAAGTTCTGCAATGATGGAATTCACTAACTTAGCATACTTTATTGAAGACCTAAATACCGATTCTACATTAGCTTTTCTTTCCTAAGTAGAATCATCTTCTTACAAGATTAGATGTATAATAAGACTGTCAACAACAATCCACTTCAAATTTGTCCCTTTGTTTCCACCTAATTAAAGCACATCTTACAGACAGGCTGTCATCTGCTACCATCAATACAGAAAATTCTGAGTTCCCTCTCCCCAGCTGAGCAGCTCTCGTGTTTCACAGAGATCCATAAAGAAATTAGGCAGTGTGAGTGCACAGAATTAATATTATCAGGAATGTTTACTGAGAAATACTTACGTGCATCTCTACTGGCGTGAGACTAAAAGCTGTAACCTAACAGAATGGAGAAAACAAATTCTTTGCTAGATAGGGATTGCAATACAACATAACTCTGAATACCAGAGCTTAATGCTACATCAACTGTAATTTAATCAAAAAAAAACCACATACAAATCCATGCCCTCTTAATTCACTTCACTGTAAACCTGATCTAAATCAGGAGGTTTATAAAGGCTGTGGTACCAGTTCCAATGGGACCAATGGGCTTTTTTTTTTTCCCTCATTCGGGGCTGGTCTGAGATCTTAAAAACAAAACCAAAAACTATCGTGCTTTTTCTAGTAGGTACAACACCTAAAGGCTACGCTGGCAGCAGTAAGTCTAGCTGCAGTCCCCAGGGCAGACATGGAGCAGCATGTTAATATAAGGAATCAGTGAGCTATGAATCAAGATGATTTTGTTTACTTGATATTTACAGAACTAAAGCACTTCCACTAAGCAAGCCTAGCATTAACATGGGTTTCTGAAACTACTGGGGTCCTGCACTTCAAGGAAACACACAAGCCTGTTATGCAAACTCCTTCTTCAGAAGCAAAGTATTTCTGGCTTTCCATCTGTGTGATGTAAATTGGCTCCTACTGATATCAAGTGTGTCCAAATTTTTCCTCTGCCAACATCCCTTTCAGTATGGTAACGAGTACCTGCTGAAAACTGTCAGAAATTACATTACTCATGCAAAGGCTCAAAGACTTGCAGTCAAATCTCAGAAGTCCTTAGGTCTTTAACACTGGTGATCTTTCTGCCATCACTGAAATTTTGTACTGATCACGCCAACTGCTTTTTTTGTGATGGGTATTACAGTCTACCTTACAGAGAGAAACTGAGTAAAAAGAGAGGCTCATCTTGAAACTATCTGTAATAACTACCTACCTATTACAGAGCACTACGAAAGACAGACAAGCCCAATACATGTTTAAAAACCCAACAAACCAAAAAAAAAAAAACCACCTTAAAGAACATCAAAGTCACAGTTCTATAGAAGGATAGAATTCCCTAGTCCAAGAACACTCCAGTCAAAGTTTAAAAACAATGTTTACTTTTAATGTTTATTATAGAGATTAGTATTTAATAGAGAAAAGAAGAAACGTATTGTGTTCTAGTAGGGTCTAGACAACCACAGGAAAAAGCCTGAAGAAGCATTAGTAGCGCAACTGCACAGACTCTATGGGAGATTTCACAGATTCTCACCCTTCATCTCAAGTAATCTGTTTGATTTGTTCAGACAGCAAAGTGATCAATGCAGACAAAAGCTGATACTGACAATGAAAGCAGACATCTTACCTGTTCCCAGTTGAGGTAAGCACTCAAACAGGCCAGCATCTCATTGCTTGCTCTATGCCTGACAAGTAATTGCATAGCTTCGTTAATTGCACCTTGGAAGACAAATATGTCAGACCATACATTTGTGATAAATAAAATCAATTTTTCTGAGTCTGGAAAGTCTAAGGACAAAAGGGAGAACAAAGTAAGTTTTTAACATTTAAAAACAAAAAAATAAATACTCAGGCATTAAAAGCTAGCACACTCTTCTGCAAGATAACTAGGAAAGAAGGCATAGAAGTTATGTAACAACTGCATCCCAGGGAGAGGGAGTCATACTAACACACCTCAGTCCTGAGATTAAATAAGGAAAAAAGACACCCCCCCCCAAAAAAGTCAATCCTCTTAAGCCACCTCTTCCACTGTAATTTCACTTTTTTTTTTTTAAGGGGGTGAGAAGCATACTACTCATATAACTGAAGAAACCTCATTGATTAAATTTATTCAGAGCAAGTATCCGACAACTGTATATCCAGAGCTTTACAAGTAAGAGGACAGAGTTCCAGGCCATCAAAGGGAAGTTAACAGACCCTTCTGAACACCAAAGTAGAGATCTTCAAGGCAAAGTATTAAGATAAAACATGAGTGTGTAGACTGCAAGTGATACAAAGTATAATAGAATAAACAAGAAGTAGATATCACTGTCATGCATGAAACGTAATAGTGCAAAACATGTACCTGAAACACTACTATCACTGTAAAAAGCTATAAAAATCCAATGAAAACTGTAAAGCTGAATGTATCATCTATCTCCAGTTCAGCGTAACTTCTACATTTTTAGAAAGTTCTCAAGAACTAGAGAGCATAGGAAAATATGACAAATCAAGAAGCTTTACTGAATTCACTGAGCATAAAGAATTTACAGAATTCCATCAAGTGTCTTGGATGGTCTTTCCCTACACTCTGAAGACCCCCATCACATAGGAATGAACTTTTTTGTCAGAACACCAACTGTTGCTATACTAGAATTATCTGCATGCTGCAACTTGAATTGCCTACCCATGCATTTGGAACACTTACAAGACTCACTCAGTGATGAGCAAGAGTTAGAGGGACATAAAAAGAACATCAAAAAGAAAGAGGAACAGAGCAGGGTTAAAAGGAAAACGAACCAAATAAAGGTATCATGTAATTTCCAGCATTTTAAGGCAGATTACCTGAAAAGAGAACAGAACAAAAAAGGATGGACAAGAACTCGAGAGAACAGATTACGTGAACCTAATGAGCACTGAATGTTCATAGTGAATTTGTCAATTGTCTAGCTGGCACATAGCTCACACTTGTGTTGCCATGACTCTGATGGGAAGTAATGTGTGAAACTACACAAAAGAGAAAACCCTGAAATGAATGCATTGTAATCAAATAAAAATAAACAAAAGAAAAAAAACCCTCACACCAACCTTTAACGTGTTTACAGTTGTTCACACTTAAAAGATAACAATAAAACCTCAGAACAATCACAATGGGAATTTATGCAATTCAAGATATAGAAAAGGAAAACATTCAACAAAACCCTACATGTTGCTACAGAAGTTTGGACCTTATGCAGGAAAAAGAAAGGGAAAAAAAGAGGAATTTTTAACATTTGCAAGAGCCTGCAAAATGACAAAATATCAAGGTACCACAAAATAAAAATACTCCAACTCAACAGAAAGACAATGAAGAACAATGAAGAACAAAATAAAAAAACTTCCTAATAACATTAAAAAATCTTAAAGGACAGACATATTATATGGAAGATAACAACTAAAAGAAGCAAACAAAAGTTGTAGAATCTTCCTCCTCAGTGCTGTCAAATATTATGTTATTTTAATTTGAAACACAGATGCCAGTATACTGTTTTAAGCCCTGGATGACTCAGTATTTTCAAACTAACTGAAGTCCTTCCAGAACTAAGACAGACTCCTAATAGTACAGTGATGGTATGTATGTATTACCTTTATTACTGGGAACAGAAGGAAGAGAGAGAAAGGGAACCGAAATAAAAAAAAAACCTCTCAACCAAGTGAGACTTTGGATATACTGGGAAATAATAAAACTTTAAGGAGGACATGTTGTACAAGTGCATTGGGTTTGATTCAGGTATTGTCCAACTCCTGACACTATTTAAGCCAATACATGTTTTTAAATCACACTTGCTTTATGAATCAGTGCTTACTCAAAATAAGAAATTACTCATAACCAAAAGACACACAATCCCCTGGAATCACATTATCATTTTGGAGATGGTGGAGCACAAATGAAAGCACAGAGGAGCCTAAATGAAATATTTCTTTGGAGAAACAAACAGACTACTAAGAGCCCAGATCATATTTAAGATACAAGACCACTAATCCATACTATACCTTCTTTAAGTAAGCTATAGCAGAAAAGGCGGGCTCTTTCCAAATCTCCCAATTGTCGACAAATTCCTGTATAGACGCGACACAGAGCCTGACTGAAATTGTAATTTGTGGCCGTTTTCTGAGCCTTGAGTTTACTGAGAATAACATGCAGCAAGGACTCTGCTAAATGCTATAAGGCACAAAAAACGGTAAGACTATTATATATTTGAGAATATTTGATAACGTTATAGTAGTTTGACAAGCAAAAAGAACTTATTTGCATACATATAAAAATGCAGGGATAACCAGTGAAAGAAAAAAACAATGAGGAGCAACTTACCTGAACAAACATGCCTTAAACAAATGCAGAACAGGATTACTATTCTTTAAATATAAATTGTTTAGTTATGTAATTAAAAACTATTAAACAAACATAAAGAGAGGATAATGACAGGTAGAGGAACCCAAATAACCTAAGCAGAGCAAATGGAGCGCCCTGACTTGGCTACTCCTAGAGTTGCCACAGGAAGACACAAAGACCATTGTCCAAGTGTGAGATTTACTAGATTAGTCAACAGCTGAGCCTCTCCTCAGATCACCTTACACACTGCAGGTAAGGAGGGGGTATTACTGTTTATATGTTAACATGGGACTCAACATGAGAAGCAAGAAAGCAGACATTTAGACTGTGCAAGACAATATAGTAATAAGACGGTTAGAGGGAGGGCTAAAAGCAGGGAGTAGAACAAGAGGCTTAGGAGCCCAGTAATGGAGAGACCACAGGTTCAGACTGGGTACCTGCAGACACTAGGGAGTCTGAGTGTTGGCTTTATTAGGAACCAGAAGGTTCAAGGAAGCTACTTGAAAGACCAGGGGTATGCAGGTGAGACCACAGGTGTGGGGACCAGCTACTGGAGGGATGTGTGCCCACTTCTGTGTCTGTAAGTCTGTCAGTTCACGAGACAAGTGTGGAGAACAAGAGTCAGCTGCTGGATATACTGAGTGTTTAATGTTAGCTACTGGAAAGATCCATACTATCTGTATATATATGTATGTGTTCTCCCCTACCAGGCTTTCACTCTTATCAGCTAGAGAAGGGAACAAGACTAAGTGCGTATTGTGCACATGTGTGCCTATTAGGAATACGTACTTGGCCTTGCTACTGGTTGGACCTGGAAACTTAAAGCTGCTGCAGCCTTGCTTCTATGAAGTTACCAGATTTGGCAACTCCTAACAAGGGTGACCTAAGAACTTGGTTGCAGCTTCTGTGGAGAACTTAATTACGGTCAAGAACTGGAACAGGACAAAATGCTGCCATGCATCAGTTCGTGAACTGATCTGCCTCAGGCTATAAATTATCTATGAGAAAGATAGCCATTAAAGTGAATTTTTTCAATACTAATGCTAAGAAAGTTCTGAGAAACAAAATAATGAAAGATATTTCCAGTAAAAATAATTTGAACTACCTGATGTAGAATAAAAAAAGTAAACATGGAATGAAAGGATATGTCACTATTGTATATACACTGCAGTTCATCTTAGTTAATTGAAAAAGATAAAAGGTAATTGAACCTCACACTTCTAGAGGAACTCCTCCTACAATTGTTATTACATACTATCCACTACAAAAAATGCTGCAAAAATAAAGCGGTTCACACATATATCAGGAAAGCAAACATTTACAAATGCAATTCTGCATCTTGGACAACAGTGAACAGCAATTTCTTATGAAGTTCTATATTTGCTGAAGTTATAAAAGTTTATATGTCTGAAAACCTTTTGATACTACATTTTGGCCCTGCAAACTGCCTGAACAATTGAGAATTCAAGTACCACATATTTAAGATCTTTTCATTTGTAGAAAGTCATTATCAAAACACAAAATTAAAGGTTGTACTACTTACCTTGTTTTTTATAGCAAATTCATAGACAACTTCTTTCTCCTCATCTCTCATTATGGGAATCTCTGAGATATTGCCGACATACACATGACCTTTAATAACTGGTAACAAGTCAAAACAGGATTCAGCAATTTTCTTCAATGCCAAAAAAACCTTCTGGCAGTCAGGATCAATGACCTTCTTTACAGGTGATGATACCTCTAAACTGGAACTCTGAGCTGACTCACTAGTTTCACAGCTTTTCTCAGGGAAAACTTCCTGCATTTCAGAGATTGTATTTTTAGTGTTTCTGATAGCAACAGTATCATTGGACTCTAGCTTTGGTGGTTCACTGTCTAACCTCAATCTCTTTGCACCTCTTGGCATAGATATTGGCAACAGTGTCCGTTTTTCAAGGTGATTTGATGAACTTGAAAACAATTGCTGATTTTGCACATCTTTTTCTTGATCTTTGCTACTATCAGATTTCAAATTGCTCCCAGTTTTAACAAAAGCAGTTGATGTAGATGCAATTGCTTTGAACCCACCTATTCGAGCCAGAGGTCCTGGCAAACCTTGGCTGTCTGTAAAAGCACAACAGTTAAGTTGAATATTGCCTTTCAGAATGTTCAGTGTCCTTGCCCTTGCAGATAGTTCTGGATACATAGTGTCCAGTATCTTCACAGAGTTCTCTTGAGAAGGACCTGGAGCAGCAGTATCAGCAGCAAACAGAGGAAATCTTCCTGGTACGGGAAGGGCATGCTTTGGAATGGAAGTACAAAATTTCAAAGGTGAGGAGTGAGTCCTTCTACCTACGGCCATTTCTGAGGGTGATGGGGGAGAAAATAAAAGGGCAGATTTTACTGTTGGAGTATCTGCTAATGGAGACATGAGAGGAGGAACAGGACTTTCACATAGTGGGGATATCAGGTCATTGAGAGGGGAAAGCAAAGACGATTGACCAGTAGAAGACATTACTGGGGACACAGTACGTGCAACTTTTGGAGGAGTAGCAATCAAAGGCTGTAGCAAGGGGGGCAGAGGAACACCCATCTCTTGCCTAATTTTATTGATAGTCTCGGAGGAGCATTTTGTTGGCATAGAAGTATCAGCATTTGCAAGAACTGGCCGAGTTAGTTTAATTTTGAGAGTCTTTGTCTTTCTTTTACCTTGAATTAACCTCTTTGATAGCTTAGCATGCATTATTTGGGCAGCATTCTTGGCTGAAACTGTCAAAATTTCAGATGGTTCTTGCTCTTTGCACTTCAATATATTGTTTTTCTTGAGAGCAACATCCACAGAAGATTCTGATTCCAACATACATAGCTTTTCAAATACTGTTTTTTGTGGCTCAGAAGGCTGCCTAACTGCCTGACAATTGCACTCTGCATCAGACAGGTCTGGATGTTGAGGATACTTGACAAAATTTGTTTTTCTACTGCTATCATCAGTGTTGTTTTCTCCTATGTTGCAAGAAGTGCAAGGCTGATTACGATTATATTCTTCAAACACTGAGAGCTGCATATCAACAGCATGTAGTAGACTTTGCTCCACATTTGACTTACATATGTCAGCATGATTTTCTTGGAAGAAATTGCCAAATGCTAACATTCTTGTATTTAATTTACTGTTTTTGTCAGCCAGTTTGCATGTTTGTGAGAATCCAATTAACATCTGGCATAGTGGCAATCTATGCATCACAGGGCCTTCTTCTGAAGTCCCAGTTTTTAACAGATTTTCCTCACTATCATTCATGCCACCAACTCTGTCAGAATCAACCATGCATTCATTAGTACCCTCAGTATTTTTTGATGTTACTACTACACACTCTCGTTTCCAAGAGGCTACGTCTCTAGGATAACTCTCCCCAACCACACCTGACAACTCATTTGCAGTATCTGGAAAGGTGTTTGTTTCACAGTGTGTATTTGTCTCCATCATAATGTCTGTGTGTAGATGACTAACTGTCAAGGCATTTCCTGGGTGCACTGTTGAATGAAGTTCACACACTTGGCAATCAGTACCAGCAATTGCATCAGTTTTCAGAGCACCGACTGCAATTCTCCTGGAAGCTCCCAGTTCCTTTCTGAACATGGGAGCACGTTCAGAACATTTCACATATCTAATTTTTTTTATAGAACTGTCTTTCTCTTCAGATTCATTGCTCTGCTCTGGCATATCAAAATCACTTCTAGACCTTTTTATAGCATTTTCCCCAGATGCCTCAAAACTGTTAAATTCTTTGCTTCCTATACCAGCTGTTAGTGAACCAGTTTTAGAAGGATCTGTTCTAACCTCCCACACAGGAGTCCTGCATCCTGATTTATGACAATCAAACTTTTGAAGACAAAACGTATTCTTATCACAAGATTTTGCATGCAGGATCTGTGATTTAACAGATGTCTGAGACTCTTTATCTACCGGCTGCTCCTTCTCATCTGGAATTTTCACTTCATTTTTATGTACGTATTCCCTCTCAGAGCCTATACTGTCTTTTCCAGCAGAAAGAATGTCAGCACCCTCTTCTAAGCTTTCTGAAGAACAGTTAAATGCACTACTTGTAACAGAATTTTTATGTCCTTGATTTTCCCATGTACAGCAAGACTCAGGCTTTTCTGTGAAATTAGATTCAACAAAACTGCCAACTTTCTGAAGACTGAAATTTAGATCAGGAGGCATTGTGGATTCCAAGCCAATTTCCACTTGCATAGAAGAATCAGTTTTTTCAGTATTTATACAGCCCACCTGCAAGTTCCTTTGACTGGAAAAAGCCAAGCTGCTATTAAATACAATTTCTGAAGTAGGCTGGCAGATTATCTCTGATATATTATTTTTCTTCACAACATTCTCTTCCCAGTTAAACGAGCTGGAACAAGTCTCAGTCACCAACACCTTGCTTTCTACTAATACAGATTCAGTGGTATCCACTCTTTCTAACAGCTCACTGCTTTCCTCTCCAAAATCTTCTGGATTAACTTTGAATTCAGTTTCCTGAGATTCAAACACTCCAAAGTTTTGATCTTTGGACAACCCACATTCTGATGTACTATACAGGTTTTCAGGTTGCTTTACTTTATCTTTTACATCTGTGAAATCTAACACAGAGGATTCACACTTAGCTACTTTGCTTTCTGCATCAATAGCACACCTCTTTGGTAGTGCACATATACTTTTCAAGTCTTCCTGGTGTGGTTTGCCTTTTAAATATCCCCCCTCCTTTTTATCTACCAATTTTCCATCTTCTGCATTATGGAGTAGCTCTGATGATTCAGCTATTTCTAGAACACTTTCTCTGCTAAATTTCATGGCTAGTTTAATAGCCTCAGGTCTTGTCATAGTTATGTCTTCAATTTTGAGCTGTCCATCATCTTTTAGAAAGGCTGACAAAACAGTTCCCTCCATACCTACATTTTTGTCTATGTCATCCATGGACAATGAATTTCTTATTCCTTCAATAGCAGATGCAGGTAAGTAGCATCTAGACACTTTAACAGTCTCTGGTTCACATTCACTGCCCACTTCATCTTGTATTGTTTGCACACATTCTTTCTCCAGTAACTCTTCACTGTCATGTTTTATTTCAGAGCACTGAGAGTGTGCAGAGATCTCAATTGCTCCAGTGTCTGCCTCAATCTCCATAATTATTCCCTCCCCTTCATGCTGTATCATTAGGTCTTTAGGGCACTCAACTCCACAAAAGGATTTTGAACTACTGAAATCAGACATAACATCTTCAGAGAGTTCTCTCTCATTATCTGCCTCTGAATAGTGTCCTTTCCTCTGTATTGCAGCTATTTCCTCTCTAATTATCACTTGTTTTATATTTTCCCCTAAATCACGTGCCATATTAGTTGCTTTGATTACATTTTTTGATTCGTTTTCAACCACTTTATTCTGTACCAACACATCAGATTTCTCCTCAGAATCTCCATTTTGAAGCCCGATGCCTTGCTCAGGTGGCAAATGAATAAAATTTTGAGGACCAGATACTACCCTAGAAGTTTCTCTCTCTTTTGATAATCCATCCCTTTCTGCTTTCATTAACTCACCATGCTTTTCATGTATACCCTCATAATCAACAGCCCTGATTACAAATACGTTCTCTGTTTGCTCTACCTCACTGCAATTTTCCATCCGATTCTGAGGCTTGAAACTGTATAACATAGTATCAGCTAAAGAACCTCCCTCTTCACTGCACATGTCTTCACTATCTCCTTTCTGTTCTTCGATAGCTTCCAATTCATGTGCTGCTGCTTCAGTTCGTTCTCTCTTCTCCGTTTCCATGTTCTCAGAAATCTCCACCAAACTATTTTTCTGATTTTCCATGTTTGTACTTAAAGTAGCGGCTTCAGCTTGCTTTCTTTCAGGATCTCTTTCCTCCTTACTTGATATCTTTGGATGAGTAAGAACATTCTTTTCATTCCAACTAGGGTTACATGAGATTTCTGCATCAAGATCACGCTCACACAATTTGCTCTGTCTCTTACACTCCTCATTGAGTTTGAATGCATTACAACCCTCATGTTGAACTAGGTCTTCTTGTAAAATATCCTCCACTGCAGAAGCACTACAATCAACTTCTTCATCACTGGAACCTGTGATTTCTCCAAACAATATGTCCTTTAATGAAAAATATAAAGTTAATATTCCAGTGCATGGTGTCAGTTTTAAGATCTATTTCTCTAAACAAATAACACTGGTGGCTCTGACATACAGTGCTTTTAAGAGACTAAGGCTGATCAACAGAATAGCATCCTTCTCCATCACTGTTCTTCTTAGCAAATAGAAAGTACTTGTATGAAAAGCCAGACACTACCTACTTGCATACTAAGATTACTGGAAAACAACAATTGAGTAGGATCTCCCTGACTTTCAAGCTGTGGAATTTTGCTATGAAAGCCACACTTTTACCCAACAGCAGTTGAGATTTTAAGTCTGCAACACTGCAAATAGAAATTAAGACAGCAGTTGAGGCATAGGTGACTTTGTCTGAAATAAACTTCTGAAAATTATGTTTTGCCCCTTTCCATAGGCAGTTGCTAGAAGGTAAAAATTATCCATGCAGATCTAAACACACAGAGACCATATCAGAGCATGAGTAAGTAATACTGATACTCAAGAAAATAAAAAAGCCCATGGATATAAAATAATTATTTTTGCAGTAATTATACAACCAAGTTAGTGCCAAGTCAGACACATCCTGAAACTCACCTGTGCAGTTAGTGGCGAAAGCTGTACTGGAGAAAGTAGAGCAGGGAGAGGCCTGGCCCAATTCAATATATCCATCACATTTCTACTGGGGCCCTTTTGCGCCTGATTGGAGAAGTGTGAACTGCTGTGTGCCCCGTCTGTCTGTATTATCACCTCTACAGTTTCATCCTCACCACCACGCAGACATTCTTCTGTAGTCTCAACACAGTCACCTCCAAAAGGCTCAGTACTTGCTTGAAGTTGCACGGCTGTTATAGAATTTTCCTTTCCAGCACCTTCTAGTGAAGAATACCAAGGTAGCATTTTGCCATCACGCTTCCTGATCTTTTGGTGGATTTGTACATTTTCTAAGCTACAAAAATACTACGACTTCCCCCCCCTTCCCATTTTTCTATACAGAGATAATACTTCACAGTAATAAGAATGCATTACCTTCTTTTCAAGTGATGTTTCCATTGACTAGTAATAAGAAGCACTTAATATCACTTTTAGAAATATTTTCCTTATAGAGATCAGGTATTGTTATTCACAAATAATCCATTTTCCATGACAAAGCTGTATGTATTTGCAAAGAGCTCACCCTCAAATCACTTTCTGACTTGGATCATGATCAGAAAAATTCAGAAGAGTGGTCTTCAAGAAGGGCTACACTGGGTAGGACTGAAGGTCCATACAGCTCAATGATTTATTTCAGTTTTAGTCCAGTAATTGATGTTCAGGAAAGCAGGATAAGCATGCAGTGACATTCCTCACTTAGCTGTATTCCTGTTTTATGATTTAATATGTATATGCTTTTGAAGTGTTTTTCACTTTCAATATTGAGTCTAATCATACAAGATTTTGTCTTTAATGATGTGACTCAGTTAAAGCTGAAACCTTAAAAAAAACACTTTTGTAGAAGTAAGGTTGCTCCCACAATGTACCTATGCACAAAGGAGTTTGAATCACTAAGACAATGAAAGCTACTGAGCAGTTAACAACCCTTCCAAGATAATGTCAACTATACTAGTTCTACACAGCTATTCTATCAGCAAGAAATCAATTCCAAATACTCTGTGTGATTGTTTGCACTGTACTTTTGGTTTGTTCCTTTTCATATTGCATTTTTTCACACAGTAACCCTCCTCTTATGCATGCAGTCAAAAAATTACTCGAGGAAAGACTAGTAGTAGAGACAAAGAATTTAAATATTGATTAAAATTGTGCTAGATACTTTTAACACTGAAAAGATGTCCCAGTTTCCTAAAATTTAAATTCTATGGTTTTATAAAAAGAAAACATGACCTCCAATAAAACAGTAGAAATCAACACTTGCCAAACACCAGTGTGCCACATGGAACTATTAGTTTTGTGGAAAAATAATTGCCATTTTTGTCATTGTAAATCTTAGTTTAGATTAAAACATTATTTAACTGTGTTCACGTAACAATTTTAAAGCACAAAACTTGCTCTACTTATTTATGTTAATGGTTTTGTTTTCAATGCTTTTTTTTTCTCAATATTACACTCTCAAATCAAAGATTGAAAAATTGCAAATTAGAACAATTTTGTTAGAGGAGTTCAAAGCGGGATGGAAGGCAGCAGAAACTGCTAGCAATATCAACAAAGCATTTGGCCAGGTGATTGTCAATAAATATACAGCTCAACATTGGTTCCAAATATTTTATGATGGAAACAAGGACCTTGAAGATAAGGAGGCTCATGGATGTCCTTCTGCAATAGATGCCAACCAAACGAGGGCCAGTATTGAAGTGGACCCACACAAAACAGCTTAAGAGGTTGCAGAAGAACTAAACGTTGACCATTCAACAGTGGTTTGAATAGTTGCACCAAACTGGAAAATCAAAGAAGGCTGACAAATAAGTACCACATGAGCTGAATGAAAATTAAGGAAATCATCATTCTGAAGTTTGCCCTGTGCTTCTATTGTGCAACAAAACCATTCATTTCTTGAACAAATTGCTAACACGTGCCAAAAAATGGATTCTATACAGCAACCACTGGTGTTCTTTGCAGTGGCTGGACCAACATGAAGCACCAAAACACTCCCCCAAACTAAAGCTGCATCAAAAGGTTATGGTCACCGCTTGGTGGTCGGCAAGTCAAAATATCCACTACAACTTCTTGAATTCTGGCAAAACCATCACAGCAGAGAAATACTGCCAATCAACAACACACACCAAGAACTGCAATGTTTACATCCAACACTAGTCAAAAAGGACCAATCCTCCATGACAGCACCCAAATGCAGGTCTTGCAAACGATTCTGCATAAGCTGCACAAACTGGGTTATGAAGCTCTACCTCACCCAGCTTACACACCAGACCTCTCTCCCACCTATAACCACATTTTCAAGCATCTCCGGCAAGTTCGTGCAAGAGAAGGTTTTCCACAACCAAGCAGCAGCTCAAAATGCCTTCAAAGAATTCATCAGTTCCAAGACTTCAGAATTCTATGCTACCAGAACAGACAGACTTGTTTCTTGTTGGCAAAAATGTGTAGAATATAATGGTTCTTATTTTGATTAATAGATTTTATTCTGAACTGAGATATACTGCCTTAAAGTTCATGGTTAAAAATGGCAATTATTTTCATACCAACCTAACAGAACCTATTCTGTAGCATTTGCAACTCTTCCAAATATTGTGTGATCTTGTTTACAGTGCCTACATTGTTGGACACAGAATCAGCAGTATTCAAGCAACAGATGAAGCTATTCTGTGTATATCCAAGTATAACCCCACATTATAAAGAACAGTACATGCACAAAATGGCTTGGAACAGAGGATGTATTGATTTCATTGGCACAACTTGCATTCTGTTGGAAAAATACAAAAGAACAGTGTGCTTCATAATTGCTGTCAATGTATACCCAGTACTAGATCTTGCAGAGATATTCCTGAAGCAGCATCAATGATTTGAAAATACTCATTTAGTTTAAAGGTGAAAATGACCTCTCAGAGATCTGTCTCCCAATAACCTTTAAGCACATTCTGACATGTTTGCTCTGCTAAAGGAGTTAGTAGGAAAATGGATCAAAACCGCTATTTCCAAGATCCACCTCAGTCACTTCACGTAGCAGCTCCATGTCAAAACCTCAACTGCTGCAATGGATTGGAGGAGAAGGAAGAAACAGTTCAGCTTGAACAGCCTGTCCACCTCATTTTCCCCAAAGACAAACAAGCTCTGACATCTCCCTTGGACAAAACAGCATCTTACAAGTTTTAAGACAATGCACTGTTTTATAAAGCTATTTACAAGCTATGGTCACATGGAGCTTTCAGGACATTCTCACCTTGTTGTGAAAAAACAAGATTAAAAAACAAGAGGGATCAACTAGAATGGCCTGTTATGGACAACTGCTTCATTTTTTGAAAGTACAGTAGTTTCCTTGAGAAGATGTTAGTAGGAAAGATGGGACAGGACTCCCGGAATCTAAAGTTCACCTTGTGGTGGATGGGAAGGGAATGACTCTAGAACCTGATAGCCCTGAAATCACCCATATTTCAAACTCTTCAGATTATCATACTTGTTCTTCGCATCTGATTGACCCTTGATCAAGAAATAAAATTCAGAATCTCAGGGGACATCTGTCTAGTTCAGTTTTGGAGCTGAAGCCACTGATCTGCTACATTAAACTTGTAGGAGTAAGGTTAATAAACTGGCTTATGACTCGGTCTTTATATTTTTGCATCTCTTAAGTAGATTCCACTGGAACACAATCTGAAACTAGATTCATTGGGATCTACACTTGTAGCAAATTTTCAGATTTAACAGGGTGGGGAGACATGAAAAGAGTTCACCTTCAAAGGCCTTAATAAGGCAGGGTGCTTTTCCCAGACAGTATCTCTACAGCCTAAGTTACAGAAAACCAAAGTAGGAGTATCATCAAACAATACACTTTGTTTCAATGTATCTTGAATATGAAAATTAAAGCACTGTTATCTATTATTATGCAGGTGGGTATGAATGAAGAAAATGGTGGCAACAGCTTCTCAAATTTTACAATCCAACTGTTACCACGTGTTTTATTTCTGACTAAAAAGAATGCTTACATCCCATAATTCACATTAAATACCACAGAGTTTATAATAATGTAATAATTAAGGTACAAACATGAGAGGTGAGTTTTGACTACTTAGAAATAGTCAAAGCAGCAGACAGCAAAAGAACTTGATTTCTCAATTGCAACAGCAGATTACAAAAGCTTTCAATTAGAAGAGCATTCCAGTTTATGTGGCTGTTCAAATTAATATTTGCAACTGTTTTCAGATATTCTAATCACACATATACTTGACTAAGCTATCACCAAGGAACATAAGTCTGTCAAAAAACTGTTAGGCAAACAGTACCCAATCTGGTGATAAGAGTAAATTAATGCATTTTCATGTTAATAAATTAACATTTACTGGAACCTACCTTCTGTAACAGTCCGTCTTCTTTTCTCAGGCCATGCCTTATCCTGAACAGAAGCTGAAAAAATGTACCAATGTTTATTTTTGGTCAGAAAAAAAGACAGCTTCCAGAAAATTTCACGACTTTGCATGCCATCTCACCCAACACAGGATCATTTTCCTGATTCCTTCTTTTTCCTGTTGCACCGTCAATGCACATCCAGAGTTCTTCTAACAAGAGCTTTATTTTTCCTGTTAAAACAAACGCTTTTATAAATTGATGAAAACCTCAATTGCTCAGATAGCTAAGAATTTATGCTTCTTTACTTTTACTCAGAACACAGACCTGCCTGCAACAAAATACAAGCCACCCACAACAAAAATTAGGACAAGGAACATAGAGGCATTTTAGCTTTAGTGAAAGAGAAATGCTAGATGCAATTGAGGGAAAGGATCCTGTACCATAGCCACACAGCAGACTGAAGGAACAGTTGCAGAATGCTTTAGTGAGAGTGGCAAAAAAGTCATAGCAGCCAACTGAGTAAAATGTAAAAGATTATTTGAATGTAGCATTAGCAAAATTCAACAGCTTTCTAAAACAACTCAGGTGACATAAACAAATGGGGGAGGAAGTGTTTTAGGAAGAAAGTATTTCTATCGCATTCTTTCTTTATGCACACTCAGTAGTAACTCATCTTAGCCTTACCATGGAATAACAACATATTAAATGTATCTGAATTAATTATCAGGACACATAGTAGACATTGTTTTAAGTGCTAACAGCACCATTGCTAGGTGATGCCAAACAACTGAGTTCCAGAACCAGAAAGGCAAGTGGAGAGGGAGAAACAAACCAAGAACTCAACAAAATACACAAGCCAAAACTATAATCAGATCCAGCAATCAGGAACTGAGACTATTGGTTTTGTGCCGATTCCACAAGTCAAACGCCACACCAAACTGCTACTATTTTATAAAAAGACATATTAAAAAACTCTCAGCACATACTCTCAGCACACGAGAGGAATATCGGCCAAATTCTGCATGACAACTATAAAAACTAACAATTTCTCATTATTAATAAAGCCTTGCTGCTATTTGAAGCTCAGATCTTAATTTTCCCATTTTGCCATTAGGTAAAAAATAAAGGAGAAAATTTGGCACCAATTTTGTACAATTCAGAAGGCAGTAAAAGTGTGCAAAGATACACAAGAACTGATAAGGTCTACCATTTTCAGAAAAAAATAATTTTGGCAACAAATTTTAAATACAAATATTTCAAAACAAGAAATAGAACAGGGAAGTTCTTCTTTTACCTGAAAATTGCCTTCATAATTTCTAAACAATTCAAAAGCAAAATCAGTATTGTAATAGACTGCAAAAGTGCAAAAAAAAAAATTGCCTAAAGTTTGGCCTCAGTACTTCAGAAGACGTTTAGAAGGAGTTTGCTCCATTACATGGCTAGATTAAGATAATTTGTAGCAGATATTTTAGATCATTAGGAAAAAAAAAAAGTCAATAAGAAACAACTATACATCCTGGATTTCCACTTGATTTACAGAGACTCACAACAGAAATTGTAGCAGATGACACTCCTCTCGTGTCTCTTACTTTGCATGCTTCCTTCATGATTTCAATAAGCTTCAATGACAATGCAATTGTTTGTATTTTTCTCAGTGTTTGCATTCTGTTTTATAACTGCGTATCAACTGACTTCACACATGCATGGGGTAAACTAGTCATCATAATGAATCAAGTAATTTCCTTACCGTAAAACTGAAAATAGTAATCTATCAAATTAGTCCTTTATCAGTGTAACATATTTTTATCTGCTCTTACAGCAAATAAACTCATAATGGCTGGTTTCACCGTTCCGCACAGATGACGGTCTTGCAAAAAATCTTACCTTTGTCTATATCTGTTGCAAGATCTTCACTTGAACTCTGGGTCTCTGCATGCTTAACTGTTGAAAAGAGGAAAAGGGGGAAAGGAACTGTTCAAATGGAACAATAACACAGATATATCTGAAGGCAATTGAAGGTGAACACTCACCTTTTCTGCACTTCTCTTTAAGTACACCGTCAAGTTTTCCCTGTTGAAATTAAATATTAATTTTTCATGCCATATGTAGTTTGCAAAGCACCTACTCTTAATTAGCATGAAATACAAATCAACATTTCACAAGTCACGCTTCAGTTATAAAATCTATCTCTTCAGGTGAAATGCTATGTTTAGTTAGTCAATATCCCCAACAAATGTAATTTTACTTCAGTATCTCTATTAGCTTCCTTTTTTCCCCCCAGAAATACTAAAACAGGCTTCATCCAAAAGACCTTACTTGTGCCTTCTTTAGCTCCTTTTCAAGTCTCTTCTTTTCAGTTTTCAGTTGTCTGAAATCCTGTGTATGTTTTGTTGCAACCTCTTCAAGAAAGAGAACCAAAATTCAAGTTAGCCACCAGTTTGCAAATCAAATTACTAGAAAAAGAAAATTGAAATACAGATCTATTGGAATTATATTTTGGCCTATTAAGACAACAATTCATACATACAAGTATGTCATCTTCCATTGCATAATTACTGCTCTGAACTACTGAAATACATTTATTACTTCTCTCACTTACATGCAAGGATGAAGAGTGAGTCATATTGTAATGACACTGTAGAAGAATATACATCAAGCAAAAAAGAAAATAAAATTAAGAACAAGGTGCAATGTTTTTTCATGTGATTATTCTTTTATTTATAAGTGGGTTCTGGTTCAAAGATTGAAACACCACAGCCAACTGCATTAGAAAGATGGAGATGGCACTCAAGACTAATAAACAGAGAAGACTACCTTATTTCTTAATGTCTGACTGACATCTGGGAAGAGTGCAGATGGGTGAGGATAAAGAGTACAGGTAAGTATGTATTGAATGTGAGGTTCCTACGGAAATTCTCAAGTGAGAACTATATTTTAGAGAATTCCTGAAAGATCAGCTTGGTGACTTATACAGACAGCAGAAAAAATGCAGATGGAATTTGCCTGCTGATCAGATCAGTTCAGAGAAGAGAGTGCATTAAAGAGTTAACTCAGATGGAAGCTGACAAAAACAATCACGTGAAAATTTCAGACTGACAAATATGGGGTCTGGGATATTTCATGAACACAGAAAAGAACAAAACAGATAAAATAGTCACTCAGATTGGAGCGAATGGAAACTATCTCATGGTATTTTGTTCTAGCTCTCCCAGAATTTGAGGGTTTGGGAGCAAGAAGATATAAAAGCCTTGCTGCCATGTGATGCAATTTCAATACACTCATCAAAATAAATGTTCTATACGGTAGGATTTGGAGGACTTCTAACACTAAGATACAAGTAACTCAGTTTGTTGTACTTTAAACTGTGGTAAGCACAGCCATAAGTTTGCCATGAATGAAAATATATGCCTTGCCAACTAACAGTACAGCAAGCATCAGAACGCTTTATGGATATCCACCCTCTACTAACAAAACAAGAAAAACATAGGGCCACAAGACAAGTACTTTATATCTACTTAAAGCCAAAACAAACAAACCAACCAACCAACCAAAAACCAATCACCAGAAAATTTTAAAATCAGAAAAAAAGTGTCAGATTCACTATCTATTTAAATATGATTATAAACATGAATAGAAGAATCCTGCGAAAATTATTAGAATGCTCAAACATGTGCTATGAAAACAAGCTCGTTGAACTAGACTTAATTAGCTGAAGAGGGGAAAAAAAAAACAACAGAAAACTTAAGAAGGGATCCAAGAGCACCTTTCCTGTAATTACAAGGAAGTATCAGGAAGACATAATGAGACCATTCAGTGACACATGGTGGAAGGATGAGAGACATCAGACATAAGCTGAAATAAAAGAGCTTCCAACTGGCTAGAAGGAAAAATGTTTTCACTGTGAAGTCAGTCCAGTTGTCTGGACAGACTAGGCGAACCTCCTTTGAGGTTTTCATGACCAGGAGTTCCCTTCCAACTTCATTTACACCACATGCCTGAGATACTCAACAGAAAATATTTTGAAGGGCTGATGTAACTCAGAGACTAAGCACTACACACAGTACTGCCCTGCCTCATTCCTTGGGCCTCAGAGTTCAAAAGGTGCAATTACTTCTTTGGCTGAAAATGGTATCAAGAGATGCAGTAGGACAACAGCACAGTAATATGATGTAGGAAGTTACCTTCAAGTTTCTTCACTTTTATTTCCAGTTTTTTCCTCCTGTTAAAAAAGGAAGCATCAATACATCTTTTTTTTTTTACAGAATTATGCTGCATGAAAACCCAGAAAAAAATCTAGCTACTTTAGAGAAAACAAACTTCCTAGACCCAGAATTTGTGAGACCAACACATCCCTGAAGTTGAAAACTTAAATTAGTGGCATGTTTAGGGGAAGAGGGAGGGGGGGAAGAGGGAGGGGGGGAAGAGGGAGGGGGGGAAGAGGGAGGGGGGGAAGAGGGAGGGGGGGAAGAGGGAGGGGGGGAAGAGGGAGGGGGGGAAGAGGGAGGGGGGGAAGAGGGAGGGGGGGAAGAGGGAGGGGGGGAAGAGGGAGGGGGGGAAGAGGGAGGGGGGGAAGAGGGAGGGGGGGAAGAGGGAGGGGGGGAAGAGGGAGGGGGGGAAGAGGGAGGGGGGGAAGAGGGAGGGGGGGAAGAGGGAGGGGGGGAAGAGGGAGGGGGGGAAGAGGGAGGGGGGGAAGAGGGAGGGGGGGAAGAGGGAGGGGGGGAAGAGGGAGGGGGGGAAGAGGGAGGGGGGGAAGAGGGAGGGGGGGAAGAGGGAGGGGGGGAAGAGGGAGGGGGGGAAGAGGGAGGGGGGGAAGAGGGAGGGGGGGAAGAGGGAGGGGGGGAAGAGGGAGGGGGGGAAGAGGGAGGGGGGAAAGAGGGAGGGGGGGAAGAGGGAGGGGGGAAGTGGGAGGGGGGGAAGAGGGCGGGGGGGAAGAGGGAGGGGGGGAAGAGGGAGGGGGGGAAGAGGGAGGGGGGGAAGAGGGAGGGGGGGAAGAGGGAGGGGGGGGAGAGGGAGGGGGGGAAGAGGGAGGGGGGGAAGAGGGAGGGGGGAAGAGGGAGGGGGGGAAGAGGGAGGGGGGGAAGAGGGAGGGGGGAAGAGGGAGGGGGGGAAGAGGGAGGGGGGGGATTGTCCTGTATAAAACAGCAGATAACAAAATTCAGTTTCTCTGCAGATTATCTTCTGACCAATGCATAGAAGTACTGCACGCAAGGACACTGGAAGCAATGACAAGCGACACAGGGGAACTACAAAGATCAAACTCACTCCAGTGCCTAGTAAAATTATGAAGATTATTTTGGGAGTTATTATAAAACACTTCAGAGACAATGCAGTGACTGGTCATAGCCAATGTGGGTTCATGAGAGGAAAAGACTATTTAACAGAATTTAATTTTACAGCCATCACAGCCTACAACTTCCTCAAGAGAGGCAGCGCACAGGGAGGTTCTGATCACCTTTCTCTGGTGACCAGTGATAGGACACAAGGAAATAGAACAAAGTTGCATCAGCTGAAGCTCAGGTGGGGCATTAGCAAAAGGTTTTTCACTGAGAGGGTGGAATTCCCTGGAACTGGCTCTCTTCTTCACTGTGGACATATGCATTTGCTTCAAGTTGCCACGCTTGTTATAAGCTCAAAATTGGGGAATTGATAGGCCTGTAAATATTCAAAACACAACTACTCAAGGTCCTCGGCAACCTAACTTTGACATTGTCTCTGAATGGCGGATTTGACAAAGGACTTGAGAGATCATTTTTGACAAATTATTTTACACTAACTGTAGACTTACATTCATTTTGTGACAAATTCAGTAGAATTCTGATTCTGAAGAAACTCAGCTTTCAAATTTCTGAACTCAGGTGACCTACTGTTTAAAATGGCCTCAATATCAAAGCTATAGCATTACAGGATGCTTGAAGCTGGAAGGGACCTCTGGAGCGCATCTTGTTCAACCCACCCTGCCCACACAGGGCCACCTAGAGCTCTCTGCCCATAACCGTGTCTGGCTTCTGAATATCTCCAACGACAGAGCGGCCACAGCCTCCCAGGGCAACCTGTGCTGGTACGGTCATCCTCACAGTAAGGAGTGCTTCCTGCTGATTAGGGGGAATCTCCTGTGTTTCAGTTTGTGCCCACTGTCTCTTGTGCTTTCACTGGGCACCATGGAAAAGAGCCTGGATCTAATCTACTTTGCACCCTCCCTCTAGATATTTATACACTTTGATAATATCAGTCCTGACTCTTCTCTTCCCCACACTAAACAGTTCCAGCTCTCTCAGACTCTCCTCATCGGAGAGATGCTCAAATCACTTATTTTCACAGCTCTTCGTTGGATTCACTACACGTCTCTCTTGTATTGGGAAGCCCAGAATTGGACATAGTACTCCAGGTGTTGCCTCACCAGTGTTGAGCAGAAGGGAAGGAGCACCTCCCTCAGGCCGCTCGCAACAACTTTGCCTAATGCAAATACTGGTAGCCTTTTTTTGTCACAAGGGTACATCACTGTTCAGCTTGGTGTCCAGCAGGAGCCCTGGGACCTTCTCCAGCAAGCTGCTTTCCAGCTGGGTGGCCCCCACCACGTACTGGTGGGTGGGGTTGTTCCTCACCAGATGCAGGACTTTGCACTTCTTGCTGCTCTTCCCTAAGGTTTCTGTCAGCCCACTTCTCCAGCCTGTCCAAGGTTGTGCTGGACAGCAGCATGCTCCCCTGGCCTATCAGCCACTCCTCCCAGCTTTGTATCACTGGCAAATGTGCTGAGGGTATGCTCTACCCCATCATGGAGATCACTAACAGAGATGTCAAACAGGACTGGATCCAGTACACGGCCATCCTTCTCTCCTCCCAGCGTACACTGATAGCTACTGGCCTTCGACTAGACTTTGCGCCGGTCATGACCCCTAGGGCCTGACCATTCAGCCAGTTTTCAATCCAGCTCCGCTCATCTAGCTCCTGCAGCAACAGTCTGAGGGCCTATGAGGCTCTTAAGGAAGATGGCATCAAAAAGTCTTACTGAAGGCCAGGTAGACAGTAGCCACTGCTCCCTCAATTATCAGGCACATCAGTTCATCATAGTAGCTTATCAAGACAAGTAAAACATGTCTTCTCCTTGGTGACACAACATTGACTACTCCCGAGAAGTTTCTTGAAAATGTGTTCCAAGATGAGCTGCTCCACCACCTTCCCAGGGATGAATGTGAGGCTGACCAGACTGTTTTCCTGGTTCCTCCTTTTTGAAGATAGGAGTGACAGATTAAGTGATATATCTATACTGGCAGCGTATTACCAGCATATAAGACTTGTGAGTTCCCTCTTAAGATGCAGTTAGCAGTGGGGTATCTGCTCTTCAATAAGACAACATACTAAAGATTGCTTTAAGCTTATAAGACTTAAAGTACCTATATGTGAAATAAGTGCAGTCTGGCAGAAGAAATAACAGCAAGGGATGACAGCGCTAGTCTGCTTGTACAATCTTTTCAACAGTGGCTTTCTGCTGTTCTTGTGAGTACTTTTTCACAAGACATGTAAAGATACTAGTATATCTCATTAGAGGGATGCTTCAGTCCACTGATCCTCTCCATGGCCCCTTGCTGGATTCTCTCCAGTACATCTATATATCTTTTTTACATTGCTGGACACAGTACTTACTCCAAGTATGGCCTCACCAGTGCTAATCAGAGGGTAACGATCACCTCCCTCAACCTGCTGGTAATACCAAAATAGCTTAGGAACACTGAAGTTAAAGATGATAGCCTGTTTACAAGCAAGGAAGGAGTTACCACTGGAGTCTCATTGGGATCTGTGGTGGAACGCATCAGAAATAAAAGCTGACTCAAAAAAAGCAGAAGGATCTTAGAATTCCAAGTGACCAGAGAGCACTCATTGTGTTGATGAATGCAAAGTGATGCACATGCAGAAAAATAATCACCACAACAAACTCATAACACCCAGCTAGATACTAGTTAGTTCTCTTCTGAGAGCTTAAATCCCTTTCCATACAATATTGAGAAGTTACAGTCCCCCAATACAAGTGATTTAGGGATTAGGAGTATAACAGTGTTAAAAAGCAATTAGATAAGTTCATTAGAGAGTCCTTAAAGAGCTGTAAGACATAACACACACATACAATACAGGCAAAGCAGCCTTTGATTGACTGGTTACTAGAAGAACAAACTTTGGAAACTATCAAGGCACAGCTTCACAATACTCCATACTACGCCAGCAAAAGTGGCTTCTGCATTTTGGTGCCAAATCCCTCCTGCCCATTTCCAAACACAATGTACAGTTCAGAGCCTGTTGAGCTGTTTCTTTAAAAACAATCATTTTAAGGATTCACTTTTAATGCAGATCACTTGGGCAATATCACTTATACATTGTCCTCAGAGACTTATCAGCACAACAGAAACAGACAACGATAACAAAGTTTACTAAGAACCACTTAAAACTGGAGAAACTACAGCTTCTTCTTCAATCTCATTCTGTTTTCTTCAAAACCTTCACTAAACAACCCCCAAAAGCCACTTCAAGACTGGATAATAATTAAACTAATACTACCTTCCACAGTGTTTGCTATAAAATTTAAGACCATTCTTTTATGAACTCCCGGTTCAAAGAACCCATAAGCATAAAAATGTTAAAAAATGGAAAGCGTAACTAGGTAAGGTACAAGATCAAGTTCTGGAAGAGGCAAGAGTGGGAAAGAAAGGTTGTGGAAAAAAAAAAGCATCACTCACACAGCATCACTGTTTAGTATTTCTTCTTTAATTTTAACATATTCCAGTTGACTCTCCTGATAAATCTTGAGAGAACTCTGTGGAGAAGGAAACAGTTAAAATACATCCTTACTGAGGGCAAAAAAAAAAAAATCAGATGGCAGACACTACCTATTCTGAAAAAAAAACCAACAAACAGTGCATAGCCAGAAGAGTTTATTTTATAAGAAAACAAGCAGGTTGAAAAGTCAGGTTATTCTTCTTTAAAAGCAAAAATTATAATAAACACCTACCTACCCACCCACCCACCGACCCATCTACCTACCCACTCACCTACCTATCTTTTGATTATGTGCCTCCAACACGTATCTGGATAGGAACTCAAAGCTGAAGTCAAGAACACAACTATTATACACCATATATATAATCCTACTTTTTCTGAAAATACGCCATCAGGACACCAGCTTGTATCAGAGATAATAAATAATGCCCCGTTGTGACACATGGCGTACATACAGACGCAAATGGCATATATATTTATAGTTAAAGTATTGCACACTCATCTTTTAAAGAAGTGAATTAGCTTAAGTAACATTTCTTAGCCAGCTTGGGGTGAAATAATATGTGACTGTACTTAACTAGGAAGATAAAAGGCAGGGAATCAGATAAAAAAAAGTAGAAAAGTGGCTGGAACTGCCTGGTATTTACAAGACCTTGAAGCAGAGCCCAAGAAGCATGAGTAGCCAGGAAAGGTGGCTTTGTAGTTGTTATGGGAATAGGGCATGGTGTCAAAACTGCTTTTAGCACGGGACAAAAACCAAGCTGGCACTCAGCTGCTCACACACTGGCCACGCGAGGGGCAGGTGTTGTTGCTAACTCTTTTCCAGTTCCGAGAGGAAGATAAAAGGAACTGGCCTCAACGGGTAGGTGTGGAGAAGGACTACACACACACCTTCTACCAGAGGAGGCCCTGAAGGTGCAGTACCTAGCAACTCTGATCATCCAAGCACCATGCTTCATCATCTCCTCCTGCTTGGTGAGATGACACCACTTTATAGGTTGGTAAGCTGATAAGTTTATGTAGCTAGGTGTAATAGGTTATTTGAACAATAAAATGTATTTCAATTAACCTTGATTTAGTGGTCTGGTCTTTGCGCATTGGTATCTACAGACAAAGCTAATACACAGCTACTAAGCCTCACTGAGAGAAGAGGATTTAAAAAAGCAGTCCTAACATAGAAGAAAATCCAGGTACAGTGACAAAACAGATGTTTATATCCTACCTTGTACCAGCATGGAAAAAAACAAAAAAGAGGGCAGGGCAGTTTCAGCAGAAATAATAGTTAACAACTAGAAAATACATACATTTAGGCAATTTGAACACACAAAAGCTTTTCTTCTGTAGACTAAATCTCAGCTAAGGAATGGAAGAGAAACTAGCAATGAACACAAGCAACTAATAACATAAAAGCATATGCTAAAAATGGTAAAAGAAGCAAAATCCTACTCTGCATAGACACTTTGCATTTTAGTACTACAAGTTATAGAGTTCAGTAATCTAATAAGATCAGAAAGAGCAAACCAAAGGAATTGGAACATATCTACTTCCTTCCCAAATAAGGAAATAAACTCCAAATAATCTGATAAAAAGTCACAGGAACAACAAAAGCCTGAGCTTTCTGCCTAGCTGAAGCTTCCTGCCATTTAGCTAATTTCACCTAAAAACAGTTGCCTGTCCCAGTGAGCTGGAAATAACTGGGGTCATTAAAACCTGCTTCAATTAAGATGAGCATTAAATATAAGCACTTCCTTCAACAGAGAAAGTTTCAGTTATTTAAACCTTAAAAGCACACCTTTTTCGCTTCCAACTCTGCTTTCAAGGAACTCAGCTCTTCCTGGCACTTTTCCAGAAGCAGGATTTTCTGTAGCATCTGCTCCACTTGGCAACGAAGAGCAGAGATCTCTCTGAAATGGGAACTGTGATTAAAGAAAATGTTGCCAAAAACCATGTCTTTTTTTCAAACTTAATGTACCAATTCCTTAGGAAGATGTCTGAGAATTTTGCTTTCTCCTGTAGAAAAATGCTGTGAGACACCCAAAAGCATTTGTAAAGCCCGACTATGCTTCTTATCTTGCCTTAAACACTTTGTCTGAAGGCTGGCCATTTGTGTGTCTGTTTTGTGGCCCAGCAAGGAATAGTGGAGGCAGTGCAGTAGCAGAGCTCCCCAAGGACAGAGCTTGGGATATCACCTGAGGGCCTTGTTTGTGGCACTCGGTTCAATGGAGGGGAGGTGCAAGAGTGAGCACTGCTCTCCTTTGCCTGGCCGAGCTCAGGGTCCCAAGCTGGCTGATGCAGGGGGAGTGATGCAGTGCCCAGCGCTGCCCCCACCCCTTCTTCCACCTGCCGGAATGCCCGGGCCGGACCCTCGCGGCAAGACCGCCTTAACATGTGCTGATGGGGTGGGACAGGCCTTATAAAAGAACTCGCAAGGAACCACACAGCTCTGCTCTCACTCTCATGCTCTCTTGCATGCTGTCTCTCAACCGTCACTTCAATTGGACAGCCTGGACCATGGGGCCCGGAAGAAGCTGCTGCTGTGACCACGTGTTCCTGAGGAACTTCCACTGCCCACCGATGTGGTGATTTCTTTCCTCCTCTTTCTCTCTCTGTCTCACTCCCGTTACCTTACGGCATGCATGTCAGATCGGATCTGAGTGACCTGGGCTGCGTTCAGGGATCAGATTGTGATCTGAACAGGTTGAGATTAATTTCCTTAACTTTGGGAAGTCGCATCCCCCTGTCTCAGCTGTGCACACAAGTATTTTGGTCTGTTTATGTTTGCCAGAGCCAGAATAAATATTGCTTTTGATTTTCACCCTGGGAGTGACCTTGTTGGCCTCCAGATCACCACACAGATAAACGACCCCCCACCCAGCCACTTGGGCCTGGACCCAAGTGTGTGCCTCGTGGGTCTGGGGCGTGACAGCATTTAAGAGTCATTTTTCCATCCAACATTCTACATCCAAAGAAAATGTAAGATCTGATTTAAAAAACATTAGACTAACCCTAAATCTAGATGCAAGCAGATGGCATATGCCACACAGGAATACTGCTCCACTGAGTACACTGAAATGCCAGGAATAAGTGTCTCTAAATAAGTAGTGCTGAGAAATAAGAGCACGGTCCAACTGTGGACTTTCTTTACAGGCAGGATAGAGTCATTAAAGACTACACGCTGCCTTTTCCTCTACAACCAAGTGGAGTAAGCAAAGGCACACAGCCACAACTCTTAAGACAAAATGCTTCATACAACTAGTATCACCCCAAATACGCTTACATTTAACCACCATCAAAAGACAAGCTCTGCATCTCCACTGGGTCACTTTAGAGTCTTATGTAACACAAGGTCAGGAAAGAATTTCACACGGGCATTTTAGAAGGACAGATTTCTCTCCTCATCAAGGGTATCCTTGCTAACTATGGCCTAGGAAGCATGGTAAAGAAAGGATATTAAAAGCTCAGCCTAGACCCAGGTCTGTTGCTGTTACAACATTAGATTCCTAAAGCTTTCCAAGAAAACAGGAACACAGCATCTTTACTAAAGTTTGATTTAGACTTACCGTTCAGCAAAATGAAGCTGTAATCTCTTGTTAAGGTAGAAATTAAAGACAGTTTATCATACATCCGTAAGTATATTTCAATCCAACTGCCACTTGCAAAGAAACAATCAATAAACACTATCACTCAAAAAAACACAGGACTCGCAGAACAGTGTTTAATTGAAACATTTCAGTACATTTGAAGTGAATAAAGCAGATCTGCTTCTGTTGCAGGAAAAAACTCAAGTCATTCTCAGCAATGCAGATTTCAATATATTAAGCCATAAATTAGACACAACCAAATGTTAAGTGTACAGTTTTAATTCCAAAGCCCTCTTTTTCTTTACAAAGCCTATCCTGCCTGTTCTTTACTAGAGGCATCATTTCTTTACCTAAACCTTCAATAAAAAGCCTCAAGCCGGTTTAAGAAAACAAGTAAAGGATATCAGTGCATTTCTGTTGATATTCTGTCAGCAAACGACTGCAAGAGGAGAAAAAAAGACATTACTCATGTTCTCACCTGATTTTGACAACCATGTCTTAGGATACCTTTCCTTCTGCTTTACAGAAAAATACAGAAAGTTTAAGATTGGTTTGCATTCTGATAGTAGAGAATATAATCCTTTTGTTCCACTAAGCTATTCAAACCTCAAATTTGCAAAACCTCATGCCGCTTTAAAATAGAAAAAAAAACCCAAAACAACAAAAACCCAACTGGAAATTAAACAAATTTCTAGCCATTAACTATTTGCAGCTTTAAAAAAAATAAACAAAACAAAAACCCAGCCCAAAACCTTATCTAAGTAAATAACATAATATACATATAATTAAAAAAAAAACTACATGTAATCACATCCTAGTTCCCAACCTTAAAAGGATGTTTTCCTAGGAAAGAACACATAAATGTTAAGAAGAAGCAAAAGACCCTAAAAGACTTGAATCTTTATACTATTCTCCTAACAGGCATAAGAGAGTAACATGTTGATGTACAGTGGGACAGCACCAAGGAAAGCTATTCTCTCCTTTCCTCAACTGTTATGATTTTTAACAACGAAGAGAAGAAAGGATAATAATGAGAAATACCCAGCAGTTGCTCCAGTACAGAGGCCTGCATTACTTTCTCTTTCAATATCTAAGAGTAATCAATTAAGGTGAAAAAGAAAGGGGCTGAACTGTGAGTAGTTAAAGAGGAGGTAATTCCCACAAGCAATGCATGCATTGGTAGAAAGCAGAGTGACACAAAGTTTGGAGGTAAGAAAAGGAATCTATGAACAGAGAGAAGTCCCAGTTAAGACACTGAGGACTCTCTTAAATACTTGTTTGGAAATCAAGATGGTTTCCAAAACTGAAATTTAGACCCGCTAAAGCCAGATCAACATGCATCTGGAAAAGGGTACATGAGAAATTAAACATTACAATTAGGAGACATAGCAAAGACACTAGGCCACAGTATGCGCATCTTGATACATTATTCCATACAGTGATGGTTATTGAGAAGTAGAAGCAATCACAGAAAAGAAAGTAATGAGAAAGCATCTTAGAACTTTACTGTGCTGACTGATGTTTGGTCTCACTTTTCATGTTTTACACCTTCTGTTAAAAAGGTTCACATACACCTCTGCTCAATTTTTAGTTCTCATACTACATTCTTGACAACACATAAAATGAAATAAATATTTTCAAAGAGCTGCTTCTGCTAGTATTCATAATATATAAGTTACTACAGCTACAACAAATAGCCCTGTTCTACTACCTCTACACACTGAGGTTTTAGGTCATAAATTAAAAAAGTCTTACAGTCTAGATTTAGGATCTGTTTATGAAGAAGTTGCTTTCATTTTGAGGAGAACTTAACATTAACAAATATCTACATTTCACAAAACAATCCTACTGTATTGCTTTTAAAACTTAAGAGCAATAAAAACCAAACCAAGAAAACCACATGTGCAATTATACTTACTCTCCATCAATCATTTTTTGCTTCAGTGCAATTAATGCAGCTACGTATTCATTTATATTCTGTAAGGAAAAGTCTGAAGTTAGGAAAGAAGCTTTACCCACAAAAAACAGTACCAAAGGCTGTAAAAATAGCTCCTAAACTGATTGCTAATCTTCTACACAACACAATGTCTTCTATTTTTCAGTTTTTCTAGCAAACAAGTTACCAGTTCACCAAAAATATATTCATACAAATACATATAAAGAAGGTAGCTCCAAAATAAAGTATACATACTTACATGAGGTTTTACTAAAAAAGGTCTTTAAACTCTGCTCTTAGAGTAGATTATGTACTACAAATCCCCATAACTTATTCTTTTTGGTAGAGTTTTACCAATAAACAACATCTAGCTCATCTCCAGATCCTCAATCCATTCTCAACCCCAGGGTATTTGAAGACCTCCTCCAACCTGTGAACTTTCAGCACAGCCTTTCCCTCACTTAAGGGGGAAATAAACATTGCCAAAAGCATTACACTCTTCAACAACGTGATCCTTACAACAAGATGAAGCGTGGCCATCAGGCTGAGGGAGGCGATTCTCCCCCTCTACTTCACTCTCATGAGACCCCACATGGAGTACTGTGTGCAGTTACGTAATCCCCAGCATAAGATGGATATGCAGCTGTTGGAACAGGTCCAAAGGAGGGCTATAAAAGTGATCAGAGTGCTGGAGCACCTCCCATATGAAAACAGACAGAGAGGTGGGGTTGTTCAGCCAGGAGAAGAGAAGGCTCGGAAGAGATTTTATAGTGACCTTCCAGTACCTGAAAGGGGCCTACAAGAAAGCTGGGGAGGAACTTTTTACAAGGGCATGAAGTCACAGAATGAGGGGAAATGCCTTTAACTTGGAGAGGAAAAAGTTTAGATTAGACACTAGGAAGAAATTCTAGGGTGGTGAGGCACTAGCACAGGCTGCCCTGGGCAGTCGTGAATACCCCATCCCTAGAGGTGTTCAAGACCAGGCTGGATGTTGGCTTGGGCAGCGTAGTCCAGTGGGAGATCCCTTTACACAGCAAGGGGGTTGGAACTGGATAGGCTTTAAGGCCTATTCCCACCCAAACCACTCTATGATTCTCCTGCAGCGAAGCAAACTCGGAAGGACACGCCTACAAATCCACGAGCGGATCCCACCAGGCCCGCCGCGCAAGAACGAGACGCTGTTCCGCGTCTCGCCCGGCTAAAGCTCGCCGCTGCCATCTACCACATCCGCGACCCAAGCCCCCACCGCGCCGGTGCAGCACCCCGCGCTCCCCCACCTCGCGTCGCTAAGCGCGAACCCCACCCTGGCTGTCCGGCGCCGCAGGGCCGGCGCCCGCTCGCACCTGCTGGAGGGCGCCGCAGTTAGCGCAGACCACGGCGGCTGCGGTCCCGGCCGGCGGCGGCATCTCTCCGGGCATCATGCTGCCTTGCGTCCGGCAGCGCCCGAAGAGCCGCGCGCCCGCCGCGCGGGAGAAACGCGTCACGCTCCACCGCCTCACAAGGCTTCTCGAGGCGTCCCCGCTGCTGCCTGACTGTCTGGCGGCAGCGGTAGACGGCGCTCTCCGCGGGGGCCGGGGGTTGAAGCGCCTGGAGAACGCAGTCTCGGCTCGCGCAACTGGCGCGGCTTTCTACAAGTACCATTAACTCCTCTCTCGCACGGGCACTGCCGCGGACGGCCTTGACGCAGCGCTTCCTCTTGAGGCGCAAGGGGCTGGGCAAGGCCGCCGCTGGGACCCGGAAGTAAAGGGGCGGGGCCGCTTCCGAGGCCGAAGCACGGGGGCGGGGCCCTCACGCCTGCCTCCCCGCCCTCCCCCACGAGGCGGGGCTGAGGCCGAGGCGGCAGGCTAAGACCATGCCGCGGGGAAGGGGTGTGGCGCGGGGTGTGCAGCTGTCCTTGACACGCAGGAGCATCGCAGCTTCGCGTGCTCAGGCTGCATCTTGTGGGAGCAGCTATACGTGGCAAGAGATCAAACCTTAGATTCCATCCAAGCCGTCATAAAGAGATTCTTAAGGGCAATATCTAGCATCGTTTGTTGTCATTGTGCCAGCCTGCATCTACCACTTGCACTGCATCTTCATACAGAAAGCAAGCTAGGAGAAGACTTCATGCGATGCAGGCCATGCTTTCGATTGCTTAGAGAAACAGAAGTTAAGATAATAACTGCTGTGTTCTTTGACACTAACTGTTGAGGTATGAGCCCATCACATTATTTCTGTAGCAATCATTCCATTCCAGTACACAAGGTAAATGGTTGCACACAGTGTGAATTAGTTTGTGGCTTTTTTTCCTACCCAGCTCATGCCATTGGACTTCATTCACTGAAAGCTCTTTGCAACATTGCTGTTGCCTTATGCAACTTTTAGTTTATCTGAAACTTTCTGTGGTTCACAGATTATCCATATGCTTAAAATTGCTTTTTCACTTTTGTCTTCCTACCAGTTTGCACATATTCCACAGGGAAGTCACTATCCATCTCTAAATCTGCAAAGCCATGTCAATTCTTCCTTCTCACTAACAACAGTGCATACAGCTGCATGGTTAATGGGACCTTGATTAAGACATTGAAACTTGTAACTCCTGTGTAAGTGCTCTGATCAAACACAATATTTCAGACTTTCTTAGTTTTTGTACTCTGAGAGCCTTACAACAATATAGTAAAGTATAATATAACAGAAACAGAGTTTAAGTAACAGTGTCACTGGAATCAATCATTCAATCTAGGGAATGGAATAATCTATCATTCCATGATTTATCAGCAGTCCTGGCTAGCTGGCTAAAGTCCCAGTTGACTAGAGGTTGGCAAATGTGATGCCCATCTACAAGAAGGGCTGGAAGGAGGATCCAGGGAACTACAGGTCTGTCAGTCTGACCTCAGTGCCAGGGAAATTTATGAAGCAGATAATTTTCAGTGTCATCATACAGTACTTACAGCATAAGCAGGTGATCAGGCTCAGCCACTGTGGGTTATTGAAAGGCAGGTCCTACTTGATCAACCTGATCTCCTTCTATGGCCAGATGACCCAATTAGTGGATGAGAGAAGGGCTGTGGTTATAGTGTACTTGGACTTCCGTAAAGCCTTTGACACCATTTCCCACAGTATTCTGCTTGAGAAACTGGCTTCCAATGGCCTGGACAGATGCATCCTCTGCTGGATTGAAAACTGGCTGGCTGGCCGGGCCCAAATTGTTGTGTTGAATGGAATTAAATACAGTTGGAGTCCAGTCACAAATGGTGCCCCCAGGGGTTCAGTGTTGGGGATGGTTCTTTATCAATAGATTTGATGAATATCAATAATATCTTTATCAATGTTCAATATCTTTATTGGTGATCTGGATGAGGGGATTGAGTGTACCCTCAATAAGTTTGCAAGTGATACCAAGTAGGGAGGGAGTGTTAATTTGCTTGAGGGATCCCTCTTCAGAGGGTCTGAACAGACTGGATCAATGGCCCAAGACCAAGTTTAGCACTTGTGCCACAACAACCTCATGCAACACTACAGGCTTGGGGAAGAATGGCTGAAAATCTGCCTGGTAGAAGAGCCCTTGGGTGCGTTGGTCGACAGCCAGCTGATATGAGCCAGCAGTGTGCGCAGGTGGCCAAGAAGGCCAGTAGCATCTTGTCATTTATCAGAAACAGCATGGCCAGCAGTAGGGGAGTGATCATCTCCCTGTACAAAGCACTGGTGAGGACAACACTTTGAAGGCTGTGTCCAGCTTTGGGCCCCTCAGTACAAGAAGGACATTATGTTGCTGAATTGTGTCCAGAGAAGAGCAATGAAGCTGGTGAAGGGGCTGGAGAACAAGTCTTATGAGGAGTGGCTGAGGGAACTGGGATTGTTTAGGCTGGAGAAAAAGAGGCTGAGGGGAGGAGACCTTGTCACTCTCTACTCACTATCAGGCTAGAAGGATGTTGCAGCAAGATGAGCATCAGTGTCATTTTCCTAGTGACAAGTGATAGGACAAGAGGAAATGACCTCAAGTTGTGCCAGGACAGGTTTAGATTGGATATTAGGAAAAATCTCTTCACTGAAAGGGTTATCAGTCACTGGAACAGGCTGCCCTGGGAAGTGGTTGAGTCACCACCCCTGAAGACAAAACACAAGTAGATGTGGTACTTAGGGACATGGTGTAGTGTTGGACATGGCAGTATTAGGTTTACAGTTGGACTTGATGATATTAAATGTCTTTTCCAGCCTAAATGATTCTATGATTTTGTTCTAGATTAGGCTAGTGGTTTCCAATCTGCTCCTGTCATGGGTTCTGTGCAAGGAAGTAGAAACTATTGCAATGTGTCCTAGGTAATTTTAGGGTCTTATCAAAGTGAAGTTAATGAAAGACTCCTGCTTATTTCAGTGGGTATTGGTCCTTGCATGTTACACTTCTGCTTTTTATTTTGCTGGAGGAATAGCTAAAACAAATGGAACATTTCCAATGACTAGAATATTTTCAGCCAATAGTTTGAGGGTTTCTATAGGCTAAGTCCATTCAAATTCTCTTTGCAAACACAAAATTTTCCCACGTTAAGGCTTCAGTTACATAGTATTCCTGGGTTAAATACTTTCGTTAGTAGGCAAGGAAGCCATGATTCTTCTAAAAATATTTTTAAGAAAGCAGAAAATAAAATATTAAAACTGTGTTATGTAAGCCACAAAAGTATTTATTTAATGGTTTGAAAGATAATTGAATTCATAGTTGTGTTTCAGTATTCACAGTCAGTGCTTTGAGGCCAATGTCTATGTACTGACTATGCCACAAATCTTCAGAAATAGCAAGAAAATAAACATTCAGAGGGGTTTGCTTCAGTGTTTTGAATTGTGTCAGAATACAGAAAAGTAAATTTAATAGCTTATATTAAAGATATTGATCCTGAATCTGGTTTTACTCCTGCAAATTTGTGAACATACACAAGTAAAAGAGCCCTCATTTTTAGTTTAGTGCTAGAAATATGACACCAGTTTTGATGGGGTTACTTAGGGAAAAGCTGAAGATTGACACATGTTCTTCTGAAGCTGCTTATTGTCTTGCGTTACCCAGCAACTGTAAGTTAAACTTAGTATGATCTGAATAAAATATCTCATCCCTGAACTTCATGTAAGAGGGCTACCAGTCACACTTCACCACTGGAAAGAGAATACTAAATTTGTTTTGCACATACCAATTCCTAGGAAGTTTAGAAGACAGGATCAAACATCATTTGAGGGAGCCTGGGGCTAAGAACAATAACCAGACTGGCTGGGCAGGGCCTTTACCCCCCAAACAAGCAGGGCAGACCCAGGTGTAAAGTCCAACTATGCCTCTTTCTTTGCCTTAAACACTTTGTCTGAAGGCTGGCCATTTGTGTGTCTGTTTTGTGGCCCAGCAAGGAATAGTGGAGGCGGTGCAGCAGCAGAGCGCCCCAAGGATGGAGCTTGGAATGTCACCTGAGGGCCTTGTTTGTGGCATCCGGTTAAATGGAGGGGAGGTGCAGGAGTGAGCACTGCTCTCCTTCACCTGGCCGAGCTCAAGGTCCCGAGCTGGCTGATGCAGGGGGGCTGATGCAGCACCAGGCGCTACCCCCATCCCCTCCTCTACCTGCCGGATGGCCTGGGAGGGACCCTCATGGCAAGACCACCCTAACATGTGCTGATGTGGAGGGACAGGCCTCATAAAAGAACTCGCAAGGAACCACACAACTCAGCTCTCACTCTTGTGCTCTCTTGCATTCTCTTGCGTGCTCTCTCTCGACCATCACTTCAATTGGGCAGCCTGGACCATGCAGCCTAGAAGAAGTTGTTGCTGCGACCACATGTTCCTGAGGAACTGCCACTGCCCACCGATGTGGTGATTTCTTTCCTTTTCTTTCTCTCTGTCTCCCTCCTATTACCTTGAAAGAAGAGATAATTTATTACAAGTTACTAACCTATTAGAAGCTTGAATATTATGTATAGTTTCTGGGATTTTAGAACTAAAATACAGGATTAGCCTGAACAATAGCTTTTAGATAGCCTGTGCCTGGATACTTAGGCTTACATAAGGAATTTTAACAAGGCTGCAGTTAGAAAGAATGAGAAAGAATGTGACTATCTAATTAAACCGATAACAAGGACTTGTGCAATGATAAGGGGAAGAAGAACCAACTAGGACCAGATGTGGCCTTGAAGAAGGGCCCAAAGAGTCTAAGAGCATGTGCAAGAAGGAAAGTTGACAAGTTCAATGCGAGCAAGAGTGCCTGCCTTCCTCCCCAAATACCCTTATCGATCATTACCACGAGAAAACGTGCAAGCGCTAAGAGGGGGAGACTTATGATAATGAGTTTCCATAACTAATCTTACTAACCCAACCCACTTCTTGGGATGACCATGACTATGTATACTAACCTAATGCATATGTATAGTATAGCACAATAAATATGTGTTGGCCTTGACACCTGGTGTGCAAGCTAGGAGAATTTCCCCTTGCACCTGGTGCATTGCCACATACCCACACTACATCTGTAATTTATTCCATGTTCCAAAAGTAGGGAGCGTGGCTCTAAAAACACAACTAAAATATCACAAAGTCATGACTGTTTAATCAGAACTTTTGTCTGGATGATGTAAAGCTATATTTAGTATTTCACCTTTAGTTAATTGATTCATAACACTATTTTTCTGTTGTTTCTTGTTCATCTCCAGGTAACTTTACCTTCAGAGAGGCTAAGCAGCTGTAGTTTTGTCCCCAGGCATCTTCTTTTTAAAAGCCTTGTCTGATTTAGGTGCCTTGGCTGACTTTGAAAATATATTAATGTTTTAATCAATGCACATTCTTATCATGCAGTAAATTCCAGTGAGGTCCAAGAAAGTAACATTTATATAACTGAGAGTAAAATTTGTTTATTTTAATCAAATTTAGTTACAACTGAATTATTTAAAAAATCATTTTATAAAATCTATCTGCAAAGCAAATTTTAGTCGCAGATAAAACCAAATATTATCACTTTAATCTTGACTAATATCAACTATTCAAAAAATGTGAATGCCTTGCAGATGCCTTGGTTTGACATTCCAGAACTTCAAATAGGATAACTCTGCTGCAGTCAGAAACGAAGTATTCTTATTGTCAGCTTTGATGCTTTCAGCATATGGCATTTGAAAGTTCTTACTTTCTCACTCTAGCTTGCATCTAACATTTCCCAAGTTATTGCCACAGAAGAGTCAAAACTACGGTCCTTCTGTCTTCAAATTATCATCAGCATAAAATGCTTATGTAAATTTTATCTCTCAGCCAATGCAAGGATCATCAATACAGTTACTAGAAACATATTTTTTATTTCCATGACTAGTTCTGCATAGCCATGTCAGCTACAGTCTGTCAACCAGCAGTGGGAAAGCTACAACTTAGCACTGTGATCAGACCTGAGCAATAAGATGACCTGGGAAAATTTTCTTGAGTAGCATTAAGTTTTAAAATTTATTTTGGGCAGTGGCTAATGACATCCCCGCTTGTGCTTCGGTGACATACTACTTCTTCCAAGTGATCATACAGTAATGATTTTATTACTGAACTGTTAATAAAGTTGATAAAGACGATAATGTCATTGGGAGATATATTGGTGGTAGTTCATGATGCTACCATGTATTCATAATTTATATAGAAATGAGGAACATGGGAGCTGGAATAAATCTGTTGAATCAGTGACTCAAGCATCTTGTAGTAACATGTAATCCTTTATGCAATTATCAGCTACGGTTATTATTCTTCTGTGTTTATTGGAAATTGGTCCAGAATTTTTAATTTCCAGTTTAAATTTAATCATATCCAATTTATATCTTTTTGTTCTTCTGCAAATTCTTCTATTACCTTATTACCTAAACAGTTATTCTTACTTCCAGTTGTGTACTCATATGCTGTATTTATGAAGAACAATTCCAAACTTTATCTTGGATTCTCATGACCTTGCCTTGTTTTGTTTTGGCCTCTGGTAGGCTAAACAATCTCTTTATCTCTTAGGAAAAATCTTCTATTCCCTGAATTGTGGATCATATTTTCTTAAACATACATGATCAGGGCTGTACATGAACTAAATTCCAGATAAGGAAATTACTTGTGATTTGGACAACAGCAGCTCTGTATCTTTAACTTTGCAGACAGCTCATCTCCTCTTGCAACTGAAGATCCTACTTGCCCCCTTCATCTTGAGTTTCTAAGCACTGTGACTGATTTAAACTATTTACATGGCCTGGATATTGAACCATTACCTTTAACTGAGATGTTAGCACTTGATTCTCTAAAATATCCTAGTAGTTCTGTATGCTGTTGCAGTTCCCCATGTACAATGCTTAGTGTCCCTAGAAAATTCTTTTATCATGGACTTAATCTGATGTGAAATCCATTGATAAAAATAATAACTATTATTGGACTGATATATAATAGATTGATTATTAAGGATTTATATAAATTAAGTCCCTTGGCCTAATATCCCTCTAACATGGATTTGGGGTTTTTTCCCTTTAACACTACACCCCTACAGTTGTTGTATCAATATGAATTTTCACTAGTATAAATACTATTTTGCCTACATTAAACTCTTTCAAAGACTTTACTGGCATCCAGATGTCTTCCTTAATGTTGAACAAAAATATAGAATTAGTAATATTACTCCATGGAGATGTGCCACTTCCATCTATCCCAGCTGTAGTGTTCTGCAGAGGGATTTTCTAAGCAGAATTTCTATGCAGCCTTTCAGTGGAATCTTGTTTCAGCTGCTGTTGCTAATTTCAGATTCTTGTGGTGTTCCCTATTGACAGTCTAATGACAGGTCTCCGAAGTACTTCACATCTCCAGAATGGAAACACAGACAAATAGGAGAGGCTTTGGGATGGAAGTGCAATTTTCAGTTTTTCTTGCTTCCTATCCCTAGTGCCTTGTGATGCAGTAGTGGTAAGGAAACAACTTATTTAAGACAGACTTGAAACAGCTATTTTATTGAGACGTTAGCTGGCAAGGATATTATAATTTTATTATTATAAATAATATAATAGCACCATAGGAAAAATTAGCTTGCAAGGGACCTCTGAAGGTTTGTAGTCCAACCTGCTCGAAGTGCATTTAACTACAGGTTAGATCAGATCGCTCAAGTCCCTGTCCAGGTGATTTTTTAAAATCTCTAAGGATGTAGATCCTATTGTCTCTTCGGCAAACCTGTTTAACTGTTCTAAGATTGAAGAATCTTTCTCTCCTCTCCAGGCAGAATTTCTGTTGTTTCAGCGTGAGCCTGTTGCTTCTTGTTTGGCTGTGCATCTCAGAGGAGCTTGGCTCAGTTTTCTCTATAAACTCCCTTAGGTACTTGAAGACAGCAGTCAGATCCCTCATCAAGTTTTCTCTTCTTTTGGCTGGACAAACCCAGTTTCTTCAATGTCTCCCTGTATTACGAGGCATCTGGAGGCCCATTCCTCTAACTTATCAAGGTCAATCTGAATGACAGGCCTGCCTTTGAGCATATGGTGTGCTCCCTGCAATTTTGTGTCATATGCAAACTTGATCAGGTTCCTCTGGACCCTTTTCCAGGTCATTGGTGAGATGTTAAAGTGTCAGCCTCAGTGTTGACCTTTAAGAAATGCTATTTAATTAGGTTGCCAGCAAGAGGGTAACTGACAGAGGAGTCCTTTACCTTTTGTTTATCTTAACTTCTTATTATTTTTCTTCTTTCTCTCCCTCACAGACATATACACATTCTACGGAATGATGAGTTTCTGTTACACAAATTCACAGCAAAGGAATTTGCGACAGAATATGCTAATTTTTGCTCTTTTGAATGGCTCTATTTTCACCTGCTTTTTCAGTTTATTCGTCTAGCCTAAGACAAATCCAGACACATCAGTTGAATGGTATGTTCAGCATTGCAGACTCGGCTGTTATGTTATCATTGCATAGTATTCAGAGTCCCAAGAATAAATATATAGGGTTTTTTTCAGATAAGTGTACTATAGGACATAAACCCCCTTCTGTTTCCTATACTCTCTTGGACATTGTGTAGTAATCTGAGTGAATCAGCCCTTAGTTCATGGTGAAAATGATGTGACATATTATCTCCACTCTCAGGCTTCCTCCTTGTTTACCTTATCTTCCATTGCTCTATGCATATTTCTTCAGTATTGCAATACCAATTTTTAGACTTTTTTTTTCTTTTCCTCTGTATTTTGTCAGAAATTGGAAGGCAGCTCTGCTGCCACAGGCTGCTCATCAATTCAGAAGTACAGTTTCTTCTGATTATGGAAATAACTCTGAGAAGAGCTCTGGTTCTTTGTTCTGTTACCATGATATCAAAGATTTTTTATGTATCATTCCTGAATTGTCATTCTTAGTGTTTCTTCTCAGTATTGGGAGAACATCCACGCAGTAAGTTATCTAATATGGTCCTCCTGTGTATTTTTACTGCGTTGTCATGGAACCAAGAATCACTGACTATCAGAGATGGAACAAGAACTAATCACAATTAGTTCAAAAACAGGATGTTAGTACAGTTCAAAGATTTGTATGTCACAGGAGCTGGTCTGCAGTTAGTTACAGAATGGTAAAGGTCACCAAATGGTGATAGTATTACTATAAGGGTCATCGAAAAACTTTTAGGGTTTTGGAAGGAGGATTCTGTAGCACATTTACTCACTCATTAAAATGAAGGCACTCAGCCTCAAGAATATGGCTGTGCTAGGTGTCCCTAATTTGTGTCACAGGCCTCCTTCTTCAGGAGGACTCAAAATGGCTTCTGGTGGTGTGGGACTTCATTTATACCCTAGTTGGACTGGGGCTTGTATGTGGTCATATATGGTCATGATGACACTCATTGGCTGGAGTGATCTCTGAGGCAGCATCAGGGTGGAGTTTGTAACCTGAGTCACATATTGGTAAGTTGTAGAGGAAGGAGAGTGTACTGGTTACAAGATTTGAAATCTGCCATATCTAAATTTTAAGATCTTTCTTAAAAAAGCATTTAAATTTATTGTAAACTGGTGACACGCCAGTGATATAATCCTCTTGTATTCTTTTCCTTGAAATTACACAAAGTAGGAAAGTTTGACTAGAAGTCACAATGATGTGGGAAGGGACCTTAAAAGATCATCTAGTTCCAACTACCCTGCTATGGGCAGGGACATCCCACTAGATCAGGCTGCCCAAGACCCCATCCAGTCTGGCCTTGAACACCTCCAGGGATGGGGCATCCACAACCACCCTGAGCAACCTGTGCCAGTGTCTCACCATTCTCATGGTGAAGAAATTCTTCCTAATGTCCTGTCTAATTCTGCCCCTCTCCAGTTTATATCCGTTCCCCCTTGTCCTACCACCACAAGCCTTTATGAATAGTCACTCTCCAGCCTTATTGCAGGCCCCTTTAAGGTACTGGAAGGTCACTATAAGATCTCTTCTGAGCCTTCTCTTTTCCAGGCTGAACAACCCCAAATCTCAGCCTTTCCTTGTATGGGAGGTGCTCAGCCACTCTGATCATCTTTGTAGCCCTCCTCTGGACCCGCTCCAACAGCTCCATATCCTTCTTATGGTGAGGATTCCAGACCTGGACACAATACTCCAGATGAGGTCTCACAAGAGAGGAATAGAGGGGCAGAATCACCTCCCTCGACCTGCTGGCCATGCTTCTTTTGATGCGGCCCAGGATACAGTTGGCCTTTTGGGCTGCGAGTGCACATTGCTGGCTCATGTCGACCAGCACTCCAGTCCTTCTCTGAAGGGCAGCTCTCAATCACATCATCCCCCATCCTGTACTGAAATCGGGGATTGCCCCGACGCAGGCAATTGCACTTGGCCTTGTTAAACCTCATGAGGTTCACATAGGCCTACTTCTCCAGCTTGTCCAGGTCCCTCTGGATGACATCTCGTCCTTCTGGTTTTGCAACTACATCACTCAGCTTGGTGTCATCTGGAAACTTGCTGAGGGTGCACTCAATCTTGCTGTCAATATCATTGATGAAGATATTAAACAGCACTGGTCCCAGTATGGACCCCTGAAAGACATCACTTGTCATGGATCTCCATCTGGACTTTGAGTCATTGACAACTACTCTTTGAATACGACCATCCAACCAATTTCTTATCCACCAAATAGTCTACCCATTAGATCTATATCTCTCCAATTTAGAGAGAGGATGTTGTGGAGGACCGTGTCAAGGCTTTACAGAAGTCTAGATAGATCCATCCATAAGTTTACACATGTCCACTGCTGCGGTTACCCCATCATAGTTGTAGAGAGAGATTAGGTCTCCCCTCAGCCTCCTCTTCTCCAGGCTAAACCACTCCAGTTGCCTCAGCCACTCCACATAAGACTTGTTCTCCAGCCCCTTCACCAGCCTTGTTGCCCATCTGTGAACACGCTCCAGCACCTCAATGTCCTTCTTGTACTGAGGAGCTCAAAACTGGGTACAACATTTATCTGTTTATGCATTTAGTGTCTTCTCTGTTTTATTCTTTAATCTTATCTTAGCAATATTTAATTTATTTCCTTTCATTCACACCACCGGGGTCAGATAAGAAATTTTCATACAACTGCCTATTATATGATAATAGCAAAAAAAGAGCATGAATACTGAAGAGATAGTGTTGTGGTATTCACATAATGCACTGCTAAAAAAATGTAGTAGTTCTATGTGAATGTTATGGTTACATCTCCACATTAGTGACAGAGAAGTCTATAGGAACCAGAGGACTATTTAAAATTTCTTGACAGGAGCAGGAAAACTATGCATCACCTCTGAAAGGTTGCCACTGCCACACACCTTTCCTTGCAACCTCAGATGTTCACAATGTTTACATACAGCAAAGCATTTCAAACATACTCAAAATCCATGGCAAAAGATGTACTATATTCATAAGGGTGCTGCCTACCAGTTTGCATGCTTCCTCTGCAGCAGAGGCAGGAGTATGGGGTGCATTTCAACAGCTAGGGTTTCTGCAGTAAGCTCACTTGTTCTTTGAGGGCTTTGGAGCCATGAACTTTGCCCACTAGGAGGAAAAAACCTATGCAGCAAACAGAACTTTGATTTCAGAATTTCACTAAGAGATTGTGAAGGGCAGAATGCAGAGAGACTGTGCAGCTGTTCTCTAGAGGGGCCATTCTTGAGAGCTGCAGGTGCTACAGAACTGTGAATTTCCTCTTCAGCTTCTGAAAAGACCAGCAGCTCTGTAAGGACTCTGGAGCTACATTGCAGCAGTAAAAGCATAAAATTGTCTTGTAGAAATACTGTAACGATGACAGTGGAAACCTCTGTAGGGAAGTGTGAATCACCCAATGGTTAAAAACGAGATGAAACCCGCAGTATGATGAATCATTAAATACTTGAAGCTTGAGCGTAAGATTTGTCTGCAGCACCAGCAGTCGTATGGGAATCGTTGTGTGGGGGCTTTCTAACAGAATGCTTAAGTGGGGAGCACTGCGTTGGGATAAATGTGTGGGGTCTTGGCACCTCCCCAGAGCAGAACATACAGGATGCAATAGATAGCCTGATGACACATCCCTACTTTCTACCCTGTGGCTAAGAGTAAAGCACCTCTTTTATGCATTGACACAGAGTGGATGAGCTGTCTGTGTCCACCATCCTGATACTGAAAACTCTGGCAAATAAAACTCTCCTAGACTAATTTTGGAGTTTTAGAAAGCAAGCAGCCTTATCAGGGTCTGAGCAACATGTGGGAGTGATCTCTATCAGTCACATGCAATGGGACAAAGGCTGGTTACAGAACATATTTCCCACTCGCATATGTATAATTTTCCTCAGAAATCTTATCAATATTCTATTACTTCCCAAGTTCTAATTTTAACGTCATGAGAAACTTAACAAAAGTAAAATCTCTTGCTAATTTGGAGCTGGCTCCAGCTCTCTGCTGACCTTGGCTTTTTAAGATTACACAGAAATCCAGACAGAGGGGATTACAGAAGAAGAGACACCTGTTTCAGCACAGATCAAACTGAACATAGGACATTGTCATCTTCAAAGAAAGATCAGCATCTGGGAAAACACTGTCTAAAAGGAAACATGCTATCGGAGAAAGAAAACATGCTCTCAGAAGGGCTGTCTAACTTTCAAAAAAACCACAACTGCTTAGACGAAACTTAACTGTAGTTTAGCTTAAATCAAAATATTCCACTTTTTGTAATAGTAACCACTTCTTGTGCCATTCCTGCTCCCGCCTGCCTAGCCAGGCTATGGGATGCAGCCAGTACAGGTAGCCCCTCTCGGGGACCGACCTCAGCGGGCAAGCCGACAGCCAAGCAAACAGCAAGTTATCGTTAGCGCTCGCGTTCCTCTGCCGCTGTTAGCTTTTTTCCTCCTTTGCGGTATCAGACAAGAACCCCTATTTCTCCCTTATTCCGGCATCAGCCGCGCCACCGCCGAGTACGCGCCCCGCGCACACTCCCATCCTGGCCTCTCCCATCCCGCTCGCGCTCGCAGCTCCAGTGCGGCTGCGCGGGCCGGAGGGGTGGAGGCGGTGGCTACGAGCTGCGCGCGTGCGCGCCCAGGGGTGAGCCGAACCCTGGGCCCGCGCGGGTTGGAGGGGGCGCTGACATGGCGGAGGCGCGGCCTGGCGCGGGTGAGTGCGCGCGCTGTGCGCGGGACGGTGAGGGGGTAGTGGCCGTGGCCGTTGGGGTTCGCTGTGCGCGGAGGGGCGGGGCGGCGCTGCCCGGCAGGGGCCGCGCCGGGGCGGCCGAGGGGACCCGCGCTGCGGCACTACCTGTTGCCCCTTCCTAGCGACTTCGCGGCGCCCGAAATGGCCGGAGCGCCCCTCGCCGCAGAGCCTCGAAGGGACACCCTGCCTGAGGAAGAGTGTGCGAGCTGCCAGCGGATGACGAATGAACGGGAACTCCAGGAAAAGACACCTGGAACGGGTCGGTTTCGGGAAGGCTCTCCCGTGCCCGTGCGCCCCGGCGGAGGCCCGTGGAGCGGCAGGGCGGGGCGTGCGGAGCGCTGTCCGCGGGAGGTGCCGAGTGCTCGGAGAGCGGCCGGGGGACCCCGTCTGGAGTAGGATCGAATTCCGCAAGGGGAAGAAAATACTTCTTTTCCGTTATTTGTCTTTCCCTATTGGCTCTTGAGATGCGGTTTCAGATTAATTTTCATTTTACTGTGTGTGGCAGCTGAGGAGGAGAGGGAAACTGACCTTTATGACCATACTCTGATTTACCGTATATTATGGGCCTTAACGATGGAAGAAGCATTATGTAATTGTGTCTTGAATGTGTCACTACAAATGACACTGTTTTCCAGAGTAATTCATTATATTTAGTGATTTAATCGTGTCTCTTGATTTTTTTGCAGTTTGGATAGACTTGCAGGTAATTGATAAGACTTTGGGGTGACTTGATGAGCTCACTAACTTCATTGTTTATAGAGTTGTTAGATTTACCATTTTTTTGGTGGGCTGAAAATAGGTTTACAGCTGCCTTGTGGGAAGTGGAACAGCGTGGTATGGGGTTCAGAGGGCAGAGACTGATAGTTTCAGTAAAGAGAAGCTGGTGCAGGCAAATGTCTGCTTGTCTGTCTTCCACACTGTCAGGCTGCAAGTCTGCTCTGCTCCTAAAACCTTTTGTACAGCATATGTGTATTTTGAATAAATTGATCTTAAAAGCAGTTAGAATAGCCTGGATAGTATATGATTTCTATGTTTGCTTTATAATACTGAAGCCAACACAGGTATTGTCATGTGGCATTAAGTGCTGGAGCTCATTTCTTGTTATGTCACCAAGACCTGTCTCATAGGTTAAGTTCAAACTGTGCTTGTGCAATATTAGCATGGGAACTGGCTTTTGCCCTGTATCGTCATAGACAGAGTGCATGCATGATAGTGAGAGCTTAAATGTGAAAGATATTTCTGCTCTGAAGGTAGATTGGGGAAGCAGTTGAGGTCGAAGAATGACAGATGTGCAACCCATCCAGGATGTTTTGCCAGTAGTGAATGACTGTTGAGACCCAGGGAACGAGCATAAGAGACAAAGCAGAAGAATATAAGAAACAAGACAATTGTATGATGATTATTCACATTGATATGCCTTTCTAGTTTACAGCCCTGTGCACCTACAAAGGGATAGCTGGTATTTGTATTTAATAACCATTAATGGATTTTTTTTCTATCAATTGCTGGTGGTGTTGTTGAATGTAATATTGTTTTTTCGCCTTCAGACAGGTGACATGGTACAATGCATCATTAAAGTGCAAATATTGGGGAGTTGCTATTGATGCCGTGAAAAGCCAGACTCAATAATCAATACCAATTTGAATTATTAAGTAAAGGTATCCTTTTATGCGATGTTTGGGCATGCAGGGGATAGGTACAACCTAATGTGCCTATGACTTCTGGCACAATTCACAAAGGCTATATACAGTCAAAGCATACATATTCATCACTTTTCCTGGAATAGGTGTGTCTATTATAATCAGTTCCTGGAATTATTTACATAAGGTTTCCTCCCCTTGGCGCATGCGCTCTGCCCTCTGGGAGTCTTTGGCTGAGGGCTTCTGGAGGAAGGTTTGCAGTCTTCACAGTGAACTTTTCAACTCTTCCTCTTGTGCATTCTGTTAGACAGCTTGGGCACCTCTTCAAGGTTGCATCTGGTCCCATTCTTCTTTCTCTTATTGTTATCCTTGTTATCTGGCTTAATTAGATACAGTCACATTCTTTCCCATTCTTTCTAACTGCAGCCTTGTTAAAATTCCTTATGTAAGCATAAGTATCCAGGTGCAGGCTAGCTAAAAGTTGTTACTCAAGCTAATCCTATATTTTAGTTCTAAAATCACAAAACTGTACATAATATTCAAACATGTAATAGGAAAGTAATTTATAACAAATAATTTCTTCCTTCAATTCCCCACTTTTCAATTTCATTGCGAATTCTTTTGCAACTTGATAAGACACCATCTTTTTCGAGGGACTTAGTGAACTATTTTTCTGTTTACATTTGGTGTCTGACTTTGTTTCACTTCACTATAACTTTCTGTTGAATTTTGACAACGCCATAAGAAACATCTAAGTATTATATAGACTACGATATCTATAATAATTCCTACAAAGATTTGTTTGGGCCATTTCAGATTTGGCAGCCAGGGTGTAAGCTTCTCCCAGCTTTGCGGAAATCCATATGAGGATCCATATGTCATCCAGCACTTAGTCCTAACTGAGGAAACAACTGCTTAACAAAACTGTGATATACCATGGGCCATTCTATTAATGGATTCTTTATGGTGCGGCCAATTCTTTTCCAGGAGGGGTGTTAATAATACATAAAAGTCGTTACTTTTAAGGTATCAGAGTTGTTTTGCCTTATCAAGGTGGCATTTCCCAGACTTTTCAATTCAAATTTAAGACCTTTGCTATAATTTTCCTTTTGTTGACATCGGTGATCTGTGTCATTAAACGGTCAATTTCAGTTATTATGATTTATCAGAATTCCAAATAAAGGGAACTGCATATTTCCTGTGGAAAGAGCTGTATATACACAGTAATCTGGCAAGTTAAGACTATTACCCACTTCTTGTACCAATCACAGATAAATATTTTGATCTCAAGAAGTTATAATACTAACAATATCAGCTATTAGAATCAATATTTGTGAATTCTTCTTATTGTCATTGTAGGCCCAGCTTTAAGAGCCCTAAAGGTTCAGAAGTCCACTGTTTTTCTGAAGCCGTCTTCGCTTGGAAATAGTGAATCCAAGTGGGTTGTTCTTTAATCTTGATCAAGGTGAAGGTGGTCAATAATACTTGACACGGTCCATTCCACTACTCCTTGAGCACATCGCCTGTAAAAATTCTTAACATAAACCCAATCCCCAGGGCTAAATGTGGATGGGTGATCCAACCCTTGGCCCTGGTCCCCAACACAGCTTTATTAATTTTCTCTAGTTATTTTCCTAAAGAAAGGATATATTGTTGCAAGTAAGAATTCCCTAGTTGATTTAAATCTCCTTTATACCTCCTCTGATACGGTCTCCTATAGAAAATTTTAAAAGGACTCAGATTCTCTTTCATTCTTGGCTTTACACGCAGCCTAAGTAAGGCCATGGGTAGAGCCTGATACCAATGTAAATTTTCTTCTTGACATATTATAGCTATTTGCTGTTTTAACTGATTCATTTTCTCTACTTGCCCACTTGCCTGGGGCTTATATGGAGTGTGCAATTGTTAATTGATCCCTAATGTTTTACTAACTTGTTATACTACTTATGCACAAAAATGAGTGCCTTTATCTGATGACATAATCGTGAGTGCTCCAAATTGGGGTATTATTTCGTTCAACAAAATCTTTCTCAATTCCTTTGCCTTATTTCTCCAGCAAAGAAAGATCTCTGGCCATCCAGAAAAGGTATTGTGAATACTAACAAGTATCTATACCCCCCTTTTCTTGGGAGTTCAGGAAATAAATTTGCCAACGCTTTCCAGGCATGTTTCCTTTCCTAATTATTTCTAATTTTATTCTTTTTCTTACTTCATCCAATTGTTTGGGGAAGTAAGCTACAGTCCTCTTAGAGGGTCCCAACCGTTGAGCCAGGACCCCTAGAGCTATTTCCTGCTTTCATAAGAGAAAAGCCAAAAGGTTTTGATCACGTCTGGTGGACCTAAAGCTGGAGTTCTCGTAAGTTCCTTTTAAGCATCTCAAATGCATTCATAGCCTCCTTAGACCATGCCAGTTGGAGAGGGTTGATTTCTAAAAGCTCATGTTACAGCTCTACCATCCCCCCATAATTGTAAATCCATAAATGGCACCAACCTGTCATTCCTGGAAATGTCCTTATTTCTTTTACTGTTTGTGGGAGTGGAGTCTGACAGATGCCTTCTTTTCATTCGGTTCCGGACTCTCGATGTCCCCCAGATAGTCCATATTCCAGGTATGGCACTCGTTCTTGCACCATTTGGGCTTTCTGTTGAGAGTCTTGATATCTATTTAGTTCAAGAAAATTCAACAAATTTATAGTCCACTGAAGATACTCAGGTCTTGTTTCAGTTGCTATTAACAAGTCATCCACATACTGTAGAAGGATTACATTTCTAGAAGGGGGAATCCCATGCTTCACTTTCTTGTGATAATTAATTTCCAAAAATTGTTAGGCTAACTTTAAAACCTTGGGGTAAAAACATACAAGTAAGCTGGGTTTTCCTACAAGATGTAGAACTCTTCCCTTCAAATGCAAATATCTTTTGACTTTCCTTGGCTACTGACAGGCAGAAAAATGTGTTTGTTTTTTTTAATAATCTAGCACTGCAGACTATATCTGGTTATTTTTAATTTAGTAATGTATAGGGATTAACTACCAATTAGGCAGGTGTTCAATATTTCTTACATTACTGGTAAACATAATATACACACACACATGCTAAAACTGTGCGTATTGTTCCCCGGTTATACACGTACAACAATAAAACTGCCTGCAGAAATAATCACACAATGAATTTTGGATAAATCCATAGCTGGCACTCTATTAAAAATTTTAAGGGTCATTTCCCTTGTATTTTAATAAAGCCTGTTTAAGAATCCCCAATAATAACTGGAGTCCTCATTGTTTTTATTCAGATAAAATTGCTCATAACTTAGTATCCCCCTACAGAGATAACATGATTAACTCCTGCAGACTCAGCAAAGAAGCTAAAAAGTAAAAAAAAAAACCTTCACATTCAGGGAGGAGAAGGGGAGGCATTCACACACAGCTGCAGGGCTGAGGTTTTTTTTCACTTTTTCGTTGGTTTTTTCCTTCTTCTTTTTTTTTCCTTTTATGCTAGGTATTTTAAAGTTTTGCCCAATATTTTGTACCTACTAGGGTCTGCAGTCCTAGTGATACAATAGCATAGTTCAGCTGGAAGGGACCGACATTGATTACTGAGTCCAACTCAGGGAGTCCAACTGCACATCTGTTGGTTTTCCAATGTCCACTGCTGTGGTTACCCCATCATAGAAGGCCACTAGGTTGGTCATACAAGATTTGCCCCTGGTGAAGCCATGCTGGCTGCCATTAATCACCTCCTTCTCTTCCATGTGCTTTAGCATAGCTTGTAGGAGGGTCTGTTCCATGATCTTCCCAGGCACAAAGGTGAGGCTGACACTTAAAATCAGAATTCATGCTTGCATGAACTCTGTCCTGTTCAATATCTTTATCAATTACCTAGATGAAGGCATTGATTGTCCTTAGCAAGTTTGCAGAGGACATTAAGCTGGGAGGATCTGCTTGAGAGTAGGGAGGCTCTCCAAAGGGATCTGAATAGGCTAGACTGATGGTCTGAGACCAATTGCATGAGATTTAACAAGGCAAATGCTGCGTCCTGCACTTGGGGCACAACAACCCTGTGCAGTGCTACAGACTAGGGGAAGAGTGGCTGGAAATCTGCCTGGAGGCGAAGGACCTGGGGATGTTGATTGACAGCCAACTGAACATGAGCCGGCAGTGTGCCCAGGTGGCCAAGAAGGCCAGTGGCGTCTTGTCTTGTATCAGAAACAGTGTGGCCAGCAGGTCCAGGGAGGTTATTCTCCCTCGTACTTGGCACTAGTGAGGCTGCATCTCAAATACTGTGTTCAGTTTTGGGCCCCTTGATCCAAGAAGGATGTTGAGGCTCTGGAGCATGTCCAGAGAAGAGGAATGAAACTGGTGAAGGGGCTGGAGAATAAGTGTTATGAGGAGCTGCTGAGGGAACTGACATTGTTTAGCCTGGAGAAGAGGAGGCTGAGGGGAGACCATATTGCTCTCTACAACTACCTGAAAGGAGGTTGTAGAGAGGAGGGTGCTGGCCTTTTCTCCCAAGTGACAGGTGATAGGGCAAGGGGGAATGGCCTCAAGCTACGCCAGGGAGGTGCAGACTGAATATTAGGAAAAAATTTTTTCACAGGAAGGGCCATCGGGCACTGGAACAGGCTGCCAAGGGAGGTAGTTGAGTCAACATCCCTGGAGGTATTTAAAAGACGAGTAGACGAGGTGCTTGCGGACATGGTTTAGTGGCAGAAAGGAATGGTTGGACTCGATGATCCAAGAGGTCTTTTCCAACTTGGTGATTCTATGATTTACTATAGCTGCTCTTTGGCTGATTAATTTTATTTGTATTCAGAGTGCTGTGTAATATTAAAAACTCAGATGTAGACACTGTGTTTAAAGGACCCCTTTTTCTTCAGGTTTGTGTGTGTGTGTAGATGTGCTAGGAAAAATTTCAGCATACATTAAGGACTGATTATCACATTTGCATGCCTTGTGTAGGTACAGTGCTGACTTTGTTGAAGAGAGGTGTTTACTATTTAATAGTCTTATGTGTGATTTTTGTTTTTTTTTCACTTTCTAGGCGCATTGAATTTCAATTCTGATGCTGCCGATTCTATTCCAGGAGAAGGAAAACCTACAGATATCAACTGGGTAAATAAAGATAGGAAGGACTCTAACAGTAATCAGAATAGAGGCAATTTACCGTTTCTTAGTCTGTCTTCTGAAAGAGGTACAGATAATGAAAGCTCTTCCACAAAGCATCCAGAAAATCGCTATGGGAATTCTGAAGACTTACACCAATATTTTGGTACCAGTAAAAGTCTGAAGAATCGCAGCTTGCAAAACCAGAGGTGGAACAGATCCAGAAACGATAGCACATACACGAGAAGTAAGATAAGGCAGAGCACTGTGGATACTTCTGCAAGTCCAGGAATGTCCCATGTTGCAGTAGTACCTGGGAGAAGAGCTCCTCCTAGAGGATGCAATGATTTTCTCTCTTCAGAGAGCGACAGGGAGGTACCTGATGCAGATAGCAGAGGAGCAAAGCCGAAGAAAACACATCTGATGCATGCATCTGGAAGAGGTGTCAGGGAGAAGGGAAAGCAAATACATGACCGGGAAAAGAGAGCGAGCTCTAAACAGAAAGTGGATCAGCTAGAAAATGTTCCATCTTTGGATTTGACTCAGTCTGACTCTTCAGAATCATCTGTTGGAAAGGCTTTCTGTGATGCACCTGTTGGTAGTGCAGATGAGCAGAAGGGCTACAATTATGTAAATAAAAGATATCCCCGGAAGCCTGTATGGAATAAACCCCCAGCAGAAAAGGAGTATCAGAAAAAACATGATTCTCACCATGGTAAAAATACAAAAGTAGTTAAGAAGTCTTCTCTTGCATATACTCCAAAAGATAAAAGTGAGAAGAAGAGAGAACTCTCTGTTCACAAAAATGATGAAAAACTGCCTAGTGAGATCAGGCATCAACTGTCTGATTCTGTCAGACACAATGGAAGAAAGTTCCTCTTAAAGGGGGATCAGGCACCTGCACTTCATTTCAGCTGGACCCAGTACTGGAAAAAGCAAAGTGATGTACCAAAAAACAAAGAAACTCACACAGGTAAGCTTTCTAGCCTGTCCTGTATTCCTGTGTTAAAGATATGATCTTGAATAATTAATTAATTTAAACTGCCTTCATGTTTGACTAGCTGAAAAGGAAAAGGCTTATTGTTTCACATTAGGTCAATATTAGTTTCAAGGGGAGAATGAAATGTAAATATGTGGTTTCTGACTGAGAAGGTGTTCTGTAAGTTTAGGAGGGAAGAACAGATTGAAGTTTTTTGTTTGGTTTTGTATTACCAAACTGCACATGATGGCCTGGTCGGGCACCCTGTTAAAACATAAATGTTGTGGGAGTGGAGAGTAAAATTCTGAACGTTGTGTACTATAGGTCTTGAGAGGGACAATCCTAAAACTGATTTTTGCAATTTCATTTTTTCTCTTTTTCATTTTTTATTTCTCAGCTAGCAGACACTTCATAGAGACGTAATATCTTTTCATTTGCAGGGTCATTGATTGAACAGCTGGCCACAGAGAAGTACGAGTGTATGGTCTGCTGTGAGGTGGTCCGAATAGTAGCTCCAGTCTGGAGCTGTCAGAATTGTTACCATGTATTCCACTTGAATTGCATTAAGAAGTGGGCACGATCACCTGCTTCACAAGCTGAAGGTTAGTATTCTCTTTTGCACACTTTCTCTTTCAAATATTTATAATAGCAAAGTTCTTGTGTTAGAAAACTACTTATAAATAGTCTAAGGTAACCAGTAAGGTGTAAACAAAGCAAGTATTAAATAAAACAAGGTTTTAGATACATAAGATCACTCAATGAAATCAATGCATCAAGATGCAAAGCTCTGTGACTGTGTTTTTACACACCAAGGAATATCTTGTCTTCTCTCCTCTGTGCTAGGCTGAGCAGTCAGACAGAAGCAGCACTCCAAGCACGAGTTGTCTGCTTTTACTCAACCACTTCTTAGTTCTGTTCTCAGTTAAAGTACTCCCGAAATCTGTCACTGATACCATGCAGTGAAATGAGATTCAGAGAAAACAAAAAGCTTCTGTCTTTGTCATTAGCTTGAATTGCTTCAGATTCTTCATGTTATACCACTTTTTGCAACTCATACCTCTACATTCTGCCCTTTGAATGCTTTGGTGTAAGTTAAGGGCGAGTTGCAGCCTTTGCTGTGTTCAATAGTGTGATGCTGACATGCTCTGAAGACTAATGTTAATCTTGAAGTAGGGTTAATTTTTCTCTGTACCCTGCTTATTTAGCATTTAACATTCTTCTTGTGTCTTTCTGTCTCTCTCTGTGATGACTGGGGAAATATAATTTTGTCAGCTACTTCCAGATCTTTGAGAGTTTTTACAGACAGTAAATCTCTTGCAGAAATGATTGGTTGCTGCCTTTTTTTTCCTCTTAAGCCATGCTATTCAAGGGCTGAAGCCATTCAGTGTTACTTGGATATTAGACAAATATTACTCTTGTTACTCTTGTTACTGAAGCTAAAGCTTTTGATTGTGTCTAGCTAAGAAATTAAAGCAATAATTTATTGTGATAGATTATTTAATTGGAGAACTGCATAAAACTTCTTAGGAATGGTAACATGAAACTGCTAGTGTTGATACTAGTATATTCTACTACAATTGAAGTGACAAAAATCTTCTATTTGGAGTTCTTTTTAAGTACCTATGTCACACACTGAGGGAGACAGAGTAGGACCCAGAACTGCATTTAAACATTCAGTTTATTACCTGTAATTTTACAATTCTAAGTCAAGAATGTAAACCTAAGTCTAGACCAATATTAGCATCCTGTATGGGTTTGTGAGGGACTATATAACCTGTCTGGAGCTGGAGTTCAGTAATAAAGTCTTTTTAGTTGTTTCCATGAGGTTGCTGCAGGTGAAGTTTTTGCAGATGCTTCAGTGCTCGGAGGGATTGGATCCTTGATGTTATATTGATGTCGGTGGGTGCCCTCTCCACCCCGTGGCTTAGCAAAGCAGCTCTTCTTCAGCAGCTTCATGGTGGAGAGGGATATGTCAACGTAGCATTGCATGTATTTTGAAAATTTCTGCTGTGCTGCTGCCTTGGAAATGTAGCCTTTTAGCATTCATTCTTTATTCCAGCAGATGTGTTTGGAAGCTTTATTATGTAATTGCATAGGACTCATCTAGGCAACCATGTAGAGAAGAAAGTTGCTTGTTTGAAACTCCATATAAAAGTCCCTGGTCTGCATATGTAATTTCCACCTCTTCCTACAAGGTTCTTTTAACCATATTAATCCTTTAGAATTCTGGAAACTGAGGATATAATTCATGATGCCTTTATGACAACAAATACACAATAGGAAGGAAGGGATAGGTTTTGAGCATGCTACCACGGATAAGGATTTTTGTGGCTGAAAGATCTACAAATAGGGATGCTTGCAATATGGAAGTGTGTGGAAAAAATTTGGTAAATAATTACAAGTAAGGAATCTTTGTGTCCTGAAAGGACAGGATAGCAAATACTAAATTACTAGTGAATAGGAGTTAAGGTGTGTTGTCTTTGCTTCAACAGCTATCATTTTGGGTGTATTTTGTTGGAACTCTGCCTGCTTTACTCCTATTCATGTGAAGATTCATGAGAGTAGAATTTTCGTTCTGTAGTGTCTTCATTTTCTGAAGAAAATAAAGATTTGTAAGGAGTAGTTACAGGACTGCTCCTTACAAATGTGGTTGTCGGGATTCATCCTATTGTCATTCTGTCCTAACGTAACTGCATCTGAATCCAGGAAGAAAAGTGTGCTTTTGGAGGAAAGCAACTATGCACGTTCCTTGGGGGAGTAGTTGTGTCTTAGAGGTGCAGAGGGTAGTGAATGATTGAGAAGAAAAAGTATATCTTGAAAGGCAGTTTTGCTTGGTAAAAGGTTGCTGGTAAAAGGTTACAAGGAACTTTACTCTAGAGAAATTGTTGCTTGTAGAGGACTACCTGTCCTGCTCCAGGAGAGTTGTTGATAGAAGAGGCCTTTTGCTGGCTTTCTGGAGCTTACCTTCACAGCTTTTGAAAAACATGACCATGAAAGAAATTGTTAACATAATAGTTGTGTATACTGTACAAAGTAGTCGCATAGTGAGTCCCTTACGGTTTAGTATGCTAGCGTTGGGAGAAGTCATGTGAGGCTCTGACAGCTTCTTCAGCAGATATCCCTTTCAGTACCCTGCTGCTGGTTTTCACCAGTGGGTTTTGGTAGTTCTGAGATGCTGCTTTCCAAGATGCTTCAGTGTGTAGCAGTCAAATAAAAAGAAAATCTTGGTCAGGAAATGCAGGTTGGTCATGAGCATGAATATGAGAGTATACTCCTTATGCCATTTGTCCTACAGCTGCTCAGCTAATAATTGACCAGCTGTCTGCAGCTGTCTTGGTAGTACAGTGATATAAACCAGCATAACCAGGTGTATGAATGGGCACCAGCTATTGAAAAACAGACATGCTTTAGACTTGCATTTCAAGAGTGCCAAGGCAGTCTGATCTGGATCATTTCCAGTTTGTCAAAATCATTACTGCTGTACATTACGATGGTTAATGTAAGAAGTCTCCAATCCAGATGATGGCAAACTAAGGGTCCCTGTCATTGTAGTGCAGTTGTCCTGTAACACATAGGGCTTCCTGTTTGCAATCCCTTCTGCATTCATAACATAAAAATATCATAAGTCTGGGTCAGATTTCTTATTGTGAACAACCATTCTAAAATCATGGCTTTATTAATTTACCAGCACCAAATTTATTGATTAAGAAACAGTAAGTGATAATCAGTTCATATATTTTTATATCTGTATATGTACTAGATACCTCCCCTCTCTGCCCTCCTTTGTGTTCAGTAGTGCTTTCACACTGGTATTCTTCATAACCAGATATGTACTGAATCTGGGAAACATCTTCATGAATATTGCTTTCTGTACACTGAAGTTCTTCTTTACTGTTAAGCAGGACCCTACTGAAATGCAGGAGCAAGAAAACTGCTATTCAATAAGGTACCAACTGGAAGAATAATGTCTCAGTCAATAGCTAGGTATTGCTACCTTTAATTAAATTAGGTCATTCTGGTTTATATAGCTGGACATGTTTTATTCTGGATGTGAAGCAGTACTAAACTGGTATTCTACAACACACAGACAAACATTAGACGGTAATGAAAAAGGAAGATATAGTTTGTGCTCAAGCCTGTAGGTAATTATATTTTTCTCACCGATTTCCTGCACTTCGACATTTTTTTTTTTCCTCACACCTTTAGATATGTTGAAGACTATCTATGTTCGAGTAGAATGTCCTGTAACAGGGTGCATGGTAATAGAGAAAGTGCAATTTTAAAACTTGTTGGAGCCTGGTCAAATGAAGTACCACTGCTTTTATTCAAAATACTGTATAAAGTGCATTTTTACTAACCTGTTTTCTCACCGTTTATGAGTAAATGGGAAAACTTAGTTTGGTTCCAGCTGTGTTAAGAAAAAAGGCAAGAGCGCTTATTCTGGGTTTGCAAATTAGCTTCTTTATTTACCTCAAGTAATTTTTATCCTTGATTTTTTTTTTTTTTTTTTAAATCTACAGATGGTAACAGTGGTTGGAGATGTCCAGCTTGTCAGAATGCATCTATGCAAGTTCCTAAAACTTACACCTGTTTCTGTGGTGAGTTTCTTGTGTGCTTTTGCCAAGAAAAACAATTTCATCATTTTGTTTCTTCCTTTTAATTTGATTATGAATATTGCTGCTTGTTTGCCTGCATTCCTGAAATTTGACCTGGTTTAAAACTCATATACAGGAAGGTGGCTGCACAGAGAGTTATACATATGTTACCTAAACCATTTTCAAAAAGAAATATTAGAGCATAAGTGATAAATATTTTCATATTACTATGTACAAGCAGTGATTTTTACACAATAATGATAGAATTGGGCTGCTATCCTATAAGCTTTTCTTCTGTAGAAGGTCTGAAATAACCTGCATGTGTTATTTTGGTGTATCTTGCCACAAAGAAAGACATAATAATTCAAGCATACAGCTATCTAAACCTTTAAATTGATTTTCTTTTTTTTTAAATGTTGTCATTTGCATTGATCAGGGACACATAAAGATTAAATAGAAAATCCTAAGACTTTTAAGACCTTTATTTAGATACATATTTAATAAAAGAGGTAAATGAGGTACGCACCATGTCTACTAAGGCATGAGTATATGACAAAAAGGAGAAATTATGTTACTTAATTGCATACATGCAAATAATTGTTGCTAGGGATTTATACTTTCGCAGTTTGTGTTGATTTTCCTGTCTTAAGTCAGAGTTGCTGGAAAGTTTCACAACACTTTCTACAAAACAGAATAGTCTAGAATTGAGACAGAAACTGTCAGTCAGTGGACTTGTCCTAAAGAAACTAGACTTATGTTGTAATAGGTAACAATTTTATCTAAAGTTCTCCTTATCTAAATGTCAGTGAGTCAATTAAGAACAATGCAATGCAGGTAAGACACAGATTTTTTTTAAAAAAATTTTTCTTATTTTCAATATGAGTGTAGGGATAATAAGGCAGTTAGAATTAATGTTTTGATTCCAAATGAAAATCACACTTTTAAGACAGGTGTTCCATCTGTTAAATTGGAAAGAAATTCTGTTTAGGCTTAAAGCCTATTTCATAGTTTGGGGACATCTACAGTAGGAACCTCAAGTTGTCTTGATATTAGCAGAGCATCATGTTGAACCTAAGTCCTTTATCTTCTCTAGATAAAGTTACTTTAGCAGTATAGCATTTGAATGAGTTGTCTTATGTAAATCACCAGTTGCACCTGCAAAATGCTAACTATGTGTTAAGTGTGGGGTTTTGTTCACCATTCAATGAGGAAATTACTATTGATTTTTTCTGAACCTTCTAATTTTCAGGATTTTCCTGGGTGTTCAACTAGTTTAAATGAAACTCAGGTGAATAAATGCCATCTGTGGTGTTACTTGTATTTTCCTAACTTGCTAGTTGTAGAATATACAAAAGTGTACTAAAACAGTTAAAATAATATAACTATTTCACCAAAAGTACATTTTCTTGTCTCTAATTGTTCCAACCCAAATTTGTAACATGGGCTCGGTTGCTTCATTGTTCATTTGATTACCCTCTTGCAGAGTGCCAAATTACGTTTACATGTGTTACGCATGGCAATTAACTTTAACCCTGATGGTCATCTCATGCCCTTAGAGCTGTGAGATTTGCTAACGGTATGTCAAATTAATTAAAGTATAGTTTCAGTGTCTGAATTACAGAATACTTGAAGCTAACATACTGGATTTATCCCTTCTTGTTCCATACTTGCTGCTGTGTTCATCAAAATGTCAACCTTTAGTGCTTAGAGTCATTTAGTGTCTGCTACTTTTTAGAGAAGTGATTTTTATAATTTGCCCAGTCATTTCATTCTCCCTCTATTCCCCGCCACCTTTCCAGCTAGATCTTACTTTCTAGGGATAACGTGGGGGGTTTTTTGTTTTTTTTTCTTCTTTGTTGTGGCAGCAAAGAAGTTTCACCCTTTAATTTTCTTACCTACTGTGTAGCCTGACCAGCTGAAATGGGCTTTTAATTTTCTTGCATTTCTTCAGTTTAGTTTAATGTAAAATACCAGTTACCTAAGTGCCTGCTGAGATGATAGAACGCAAGAGTCACCAGAGCTTGATACTCCAGTGGCATTAAAGAAATTGGGTATATATCAGTGCTGAAAGCTGAGAAAATGAAGAACATCTTGTGACATTTTGTTTCTTCAAAGGCAACTACTTCCAGTATTAAAAGTGCAGCTTTTTGGGTTTTGTGTGATATTTTCTCCAAATTCAGTGTTGTATTCAAGTTAATAAATATGTTTTTGTCTTTGACATGGTATAGGTAAGGTGCACAATCCTGAATGGAATAGAACTGACATCCCACATAGCTGTGGGGAACTTTGTGGAAAGAAGAGACAGTGTTTGGACTGTCCCCATCTTTGTAACATGTGAGTAGATGCTTATTATATGAATATTGAAATGATCTAGAGAAAAATTCCTGAAGAGTGTATTTGGATACTTTTTGACTATAGAATATGTTTAGAGGTGTACTTGATTTATAGCTCAAATGAAGTCTGGAAGAAATGGAGCCCATTTTTATTTGTATTTATAAAGTGAATTCATATGAAAGAACAAACAGGAGGTCAGCAACAATAGTTGTGGCAACATTTCCATTGTATTTTAGAAACTGAACCATCTGCTTGACTTGGTTTCAAGAACTTCCATTGAAGTAGAGGAGTAATAGTAAATAGAAGTAATTTTAAAGATGTATCCATTGGCCCACTGAAAAAATAAATTATATAATGTTCCTAGTGTATTTAGCTTCATTTTCCGTGTATGGAGGTTGGTCCACGATACCTGTTCATATTTCTGTTCTGAGAAATGTTTAATATTCAGAAGCAATTGTTTCTGCTCTTGGTACATAACCATAAACTTTAGTCATTCAAACATACATAGTGCTCTTGTACTTTTTCCAAGGTTTACTGAAACATAGAACTTATTACAACTTTACTCTGAACTCTGTATTCAATGTGTTATGTTTCAACGTCTTCTTTACTCTTTAATGCTTCTTTCCTACACGTGAAAATATTCTATTAGGTTTATTTTCAGATTATTATTTCAGTGCTATAGTTGTTTTCTTCATCATTGTACTAGATCCTCTTCACTGTGGTTTGCAGGGTAAAACTGAAACGTAGATAAGCTTTCAGACTACACTCAATATAGCTGATATCCTGACTCCGCAGAACACTGATTCTCTTGGAGGCCAGCTGCTGGCCTCCATCTTGGGAGAGGCACGTGTCCATGGTAGAGTTCTTTGCCCAATCAGAAACAACTAGATTCCTTAACTACTTTGAGAACTCCCCAACTGCAATTTGCTACCTGACAAACTTGCCTACAGTGCTTGTAAGAAACTGCTGTTCTTTTCTTCATTTTTCTTGTCCCAGTCTGCAGCATAGTCTGTCTCTGACATTGTCTTCTAGGAAGTCTTCTGAACCATGGTAGAAATACTGTGCTTGTTGCAAGCTATGAATTCATAGTCACTGGTAGTCTGATCTACATCAAGAACTGTCCAAATTGGGAGCTTTTAAAGTCCCAATTTGCTACTGGTTTAAGTTGTAGAAAATTTAGAAATGTTAATACTCAGCTTGTTCCATGTGAGTAAAACCATGCTGAGATCGTACAGTCCTGGAGGTAAAGAAACAGCAAGGGTCCAGATCAAAATAATGTGTTTTTGGGGACTTTAACTTGTGGTAGCAATCTGGAGAGGAATGGGCTTTTCAGCATCAGTGTCATCCAGTTTTGGACATTCCTAGATATGTGTTGGACACTTCTTTCCATGTAGGAGTCTGAGTTTGTTTGAGGACACACTCGGCCTCCATCTGGTGTATCAAAAAGCAAGTAGTAAACTGGTTCTCCCTATACCAGGAAGTGGTGGGGTTAGAGATGTGCAGCTTTATCTGCTAAGTGTCTTTAGCAGTCTGTATTGCCAGCTCCTCCTCACTGGACAACCTCAACTGATCTGGAAGTCTGGATCATGATCTGTATCTATGCGAAGTTTTTGCTTGAGAGTACTCAAAGGTGGAGTTGTTGCCGTCAGGGCATGTTTCAAGGTCCTTGCGTGAGTTTAGTTGATCTCAGAAATACTTCTTGTCAGCACTTGTTTCTTTGGATTGTGGATCTGCTGTCTGCCTGTTTTTCCCTGCCTCTACAGGTTCCCATAAGGTGATAAGGTTTGAACTAGACATGCCATTCTGCTCACCGAGATTCTAAAAGCTTTTTAGATTTTCTTCCCTTCCCTAACCTGCCCAACCCTTCCCCCTCATGCCCCAAGTCAAATGTTTCATGTCATTGTTAAGGCCTTCAGCCTCACAGGCTGTATGACAGGAGAATGTTAGTCTCTGGGGTAAACTGTTCATGCTTTTCTCAAGTCTGTGTGACTTTAGTTAATAGTAGGGCTGCATCCGTTGTGGGTGGTGGACTGAGTGACGTATGGTGTCTGAGTCTTGATGTGGTATTCTTGATGTTGCCCTCTCTCCAGTATTTAATCCCATCTATTCTGTGAAACTTTTTGCAGGGTTGAAGTATATGAGACTCTCCATACATCTCTGACTCCATACATCTTCCAGTTGAGTAGACTTTTATCTGCAGTCTATGAGCCTCTGATGGAGCTAATCTGGATGCATCCTCTATGAACTCTATTCATTAGTGGGGCTTGATTTTGAGTCTTGGGGAACCTGCTGTTTGAGTCAGGGGATTCTTGCTTAGTTTCTTGTCTGTCTTTGGCTATTGCATCAGCAAGCAGCATGTGGGGGATGTAAGTGCTTATAGTTATCCCCTGGTATTTATATCAGAATTATTTATTTATAATGCCTGGCAGCAGAATCTGAATTGCAGTTGTCTGAGTTTTCAGAAGCCACGCACCGTGTGTCTATCCTGTGGCTATTTGATGTGACACTACAAGGATTAAACAAACACTGTCCCCATTTCTCATCTGCAGGAGGTGTTGTAAGTAAGCTGTTGTAATAGTTGTTAGTCTAAACCTCAGCCTCCATCTCGCTATCTGCCTTCTATATGCATTGTGTTATGCTATATGCTAGGCTGTCTCCTATAGAATGAGCAACTCTGAGAGCAATGTGACCAGTGTTATAATCTTTTGGTAGTGCCATTTGTGCTATTTCAAGTGCTGCTTAAGTGATTAGGTTATTCTTAATGTAATATGAAGTAGCAAGTTCAAGTGGCTCAAAGTGGCTTAAGTTAGTTGAGAATCTCTTTATCCTTTAAAACTGAGTAAGTATCAGACTCTTGTGACTGAGGAGAAAGAATTGGATTAAAAGTCATGGGAAAAGACTTGTATCTTTTAATACTTTGTGAAGTGATTAGTCTTATTAAGAAAGCACTGAAAATATGGAGATTATCCCCCTGCTGTGTTTCCTGACTAGGAAATGAGACCTCCAATTAAATCAGAAGGTGGCAGATTCAGAATGCATCAGATTAATTCTTTTAGGGAGGGCATCTCACTGCAAGAAATTGATGCAGATCATTAATGAGATGCAAAGGAGACCAGATCCTTATATCAGCAGTTAGAATGTCTAGAGGTCTCAGAATCACATACATGCTTTTGGAAAGGATATTGAGGTTCATACTCTGCTTAATAGAGATTAGGGTGACAGTCAGGTTCAGATGAGGCATGTTTGTGGGAGGTCTTACTGGCCATAGTTTCTTACTTGGCAGTGTTAGATCATCAGTTTTGAGGCCTGTGTCTCTTAAGCACGGTCTAAAATGAGATAATGAGGTGTATGCATCCTACATATTCTTCAGTTTGAATCAGAGCTGTTTTCTTAGCTTTTGTCACCCTGGTGGCTATGTTTTTCAATTTATTTGGCATCTCTTGTATGCTTCTAAGGCATGTCTGAAACTGGCATTCAAATTTCAATAATGAGCTTACTTGGATACAGCAATTCTGCAGCCTACTGTTGCCTGTAACTTGATTGCAACACCTATGTGTTGATCCACTTAACAGCACCAGAACAAATGATTTTCTACTGAAGCGATGTTTTGGTTAGTCACTTATCGTTTGAGTTTTGGGAGTTTGCCTTTTTTCCCCCCCGCCCCTAATTCTTGCATATGGATTTTTTTTTAATTGTTGGCTAATTCCGAACTGAACTCTATTTCCTCAGTCTGACTTTTTTTTTAAGAGTAAATATCATTATGTGGGTCTCCTTTCCATGGTGTAGAATTTAATTGATGCTCATGCTAAGTGTGGCACTAGCTAGCCCATTTTTTTGAAAATGAGTGAAGCTAATTTACACTAGTTTAATAATAAATCTTTAATCTCAGATTTATTGAAATGGGTTAGTAGCTATATCTGTGAATGGCTTCCTTGTCATAGCTGAGGAACAGGCAAGCTGCTGTTTGAAATGGGAATGCTTTTCAAGACTTGTGCTAGTGTGAGCTGTGGTATACATAGCACTTCACGAAGTGAGTTCTCTTCACATTTTCACGTAAAATACACTCTGTTAGGTTCTACATCAAAGAAATATCTAGCTGAACCTTCAAGAAAATGTTCCTGATAATAAACTTCGTGACAAACTTTAAGACTCTGAAGTTCTCCCTGCCAACTGCAAGCCGTTGAGAGCATTAGAAGAAGGTCTTATAGAGGCAATAAGTGAAAATTTCTCTTCACTAGTTTAAATTTCAATGTCTCGTGTTCCTTCACAGATTTTTGGTGCTGTAAACATTTCCACAGCAGTTACTTGAGGTCTCTTTAGGCTATCTTACGGTATCTAGTATTTTCACTGTCAGACAAATGGAAGGTTTTTTTCCTGTGTCTGGATGTATCTGTCATCATAACCTTTTTTGTATGCCAGTTCTGTAGAACAGCAATAGCGGCATATTGTGACAGAAGTCTTCCATGATCATGACACCTAATAGAGTTTCAATTGAAGTAAGACTGCCTTGAATGAACAGAAGTTAATACTGAAGTCTTCAGTGGGAGTTTAACATTTAGTTAAGGGACTAAGCAAAAAAGTAACATTTAGTTTGTAACATTTAAGGGACTAAGCAAAAAAGTTAAATGATTTAAGACAGACTAAAACTAACATGTCGCCTATCTCCATCATTGAAGTAAAGTTATCTGCATTTCCTGTGTGTATCTGTGTGCAGAGTGAAATTTGAATTTCTGTCTCAACTGTTGTTGTATTGATCAAGTTAATCCTAGAGCTGTGGATTACCTGTAGCTTCTGCATAAACTATGTTGTACTAGAGACAATTTTGCTAAATAAGTAGCATGCAAGTGCTTGTATCTGGAGGGATGCATAAAGAATGCTTATTTTTAAAGTCAGAAATTTGATTTCAAAAGATTAGGTTTTGCATTACTAGTTTTTTTCTGTTCATTTAAAAAAAGGAAACAAGTTTATTTAAAACTTTCTCAGAAATACACATTAGCAAAACTTGAATATGTGTGGAAATTGAATAATTCACTTCTAACAGAAGGAATCCTGCTATAGGACTGCAGTCTGTTATTATGGGTATTTACCACTTTCTTATACTGATCACCAATATTTTTTGCTGTTGTGTGGTATGGTATCATCAGGAAATGTGAATGTGCCAAGACTGAGATCACAGAAGCAATGTTAATATTATTTTGCTCAACACTGTCATATTCAAGTAAAATACTAAGAAGAAAAAATAATGTGACACGATTTCTGAAGATGTTTTTTCCCTTTTCCAATTTATGAGCTGTATCATAGTATTTTGAGCTTATATCTACTTTTAATCTAATTCTTAAGTTTTATTAGCTGGCATACAGCTTTTAGAATCCTACATGGCTCTGTGAGAATTGAAGTCAAACCAAGTGATTTATATAGTGCTGTCCTTTTACAAGAGGTTTTCTGTTGCAGAATGCATAAGTTAATACTCATTGTCTGAAGTTCCACAATAGAGTTTTAATTACTTTAATGGGTTTGCTTTCTTCCTGTTTCCCTCTGTATCATGTCTTTCCTGATCCATCCAGTTTTGCTGTTTCCTTCTTTTCCTTGTGCCTGCCCTGTTACTTATTTGACTCTTCATTATGCCATAAAACTGACCTATTAAAGAGGGAGGGTTGTGATTTCTTTGGTGGTTTGTTTTTTTGTTTTGTTTTTGATGATTATTTTTTGTGGTGAATTGGTCAACTGTGTAATGGTTTGTCTATACTGTTAAAGCAGGCGTAAGTTGGGTGATAGACTAGGCCTTGTTGTCACCTGGGAGGTAGTGGTACAAGCAAATAAGTCTTACAAGGAGCAGCTGAGGGAACTGCGATTGTTTAGCCTGGAGGAGAGGAGGCTGAGGGGAGACTTTATTGCTCTCTACAACTACCTGAAAGGAGGTTACAGAGAGGTGGATATTGGTCTCTTCTCCCAAGTGATAGGTGATACAATAGGGAATGGCCTCAAGCTGCATTAGGGGAAGATTAGATTGGACATGAAGAAAAATTTCTTTACAGAAAGGGTTGTCAAGAGGCTGCCCAGGGAGGTGGTTGAGTTACCATCCCTGGAGGTGTTTAAGAAGTGGGTAGATGAGGTCCTTGGGGATGTGATTTAGTAGTAGACAGGTGCAGTTGGACTTGATGATCTCTAAGGAATTTTCCAACCTAATGGTTCTATAAGAAAAATGGAGCCAGAGAGCTGTTGACAAACTGCCTGCATGATTCAGTTGTATTGCATATAACTATAGTAACTGGTATACTAATTGGTACTTGTGTGGCAATAGTACTCAGGGAATTTAGTAATTACTATGTAATTGGGTAGTCTGTTTTTATGGAGCTTTTTTGGTGTGTAGGTGTTTTGTTTTGTTTTCCTTAACTGTATTTTTTGCTAGGATGTCTGGGCTTGTCAGTCCTGGCCTGATAATAATTGCTCCGCATGAGAATTGCTGTATTTGCAAAGGAAGGAAACTGGGAGCTGGCTAAGGAAGAGTGCAGCCAAGTTGGTTAAGTGTAATTTCACAGGCTTGGGCTTGTGAAAATACTATGATACAGCTCATTACTTGGAAAAGGGAAAAAAACATCTTCAGAAGTTGTATCACGTTATTTTTTTCTTCTTAGTATTTTACTTGAATATGACAGTGTTGAGCAAAATAATATTGACGTTGCTTCCGTGATCCTAGTCTTGGCACATTCACATTTCCTGATGATACCATACCACACAACAGCAAAAAATATTGGTGATCAGTATAAGAAAGTGGTAAATACCCATAATAACAGACTGCAGTCCTATAGCAGGATTCCTTCTGTTAGAAGCAAATTATTCCATTTCCACACAGAGGCCCTATGTACAGATAGGGACTATCTAGTGTTTCTTGAAATTGAAGGCGAGATCTGATCATCAAGCAGAAGACTGGCACTGATGACACGGAAAATTGCACTTGATGACAAGAAACAAACCTGAGGCAGAATTGCTGAATCTCCCTCATGTTACCTTATAGGAAGAGCAGCTGACGGAGGAAGAAGCAACACACAGTGACCAATATGATCAGAGTGAAGTCATTTATTCAATCTTTCATTCTGGTTTTATACCTAACTAAGCTCTAATTAGTAATCGTGTTAATTGATGATTGGTATGACACATCCTAGCGACAGGCAGTGAGTGGTTGCATTTCCCAAGTTACATGTTTCCATGGAATCAAGATATTTACAAAACATTCTAATCGCAGAGTTACATTGTTAGATCACACATCTTTGTTCCCATGCCTAGTTCTAATTATCTTGAGCCAGCTCCCTCATTCTCGTGGCACAGCAAAATTCCTCTGAGATCACCTTAACCTTGAAGCCTTACACTAAGGCTTTGTTTCTAAACGCTGATACTCAGTGCTAGGATTGCTCACAGGATGGCCCCTTGATTTTAGGCCCCCTTCAATTCCCTCTTCTTCTTTTTTTGAGAAATCCAAACACCATTGAATGCCTTTTTGATAGCTGTGTTGGTCATTTTCCTTATACAAGATAAAATGCATGGTACAACAGCTAAAACTACTACAATCATTATTAAAATGATTAAGCCTTGCTTTAACAATTCTCTTACCCAATCAGGCAGTCCGCATGATGCAAACCAATTCCCAGAGCCAATGTTGCTCTGTTTTAATTTTACTGTTAGGGCCTTTAACTCTTGTAATTGTTTAAATATAGATTTGGAATGATCAGACAAATTCATACAACACAAGCCTTCGAAGTCTTCACATCCATGTCCTTGTGCTAACAACAAAAAGTCTATGGCCACTCTATTTTGCAAAGTCGCGTGATGAACAGAATCTAAATCTAACAAAAGATTCTGTAATATCATAGATGTAGCAGCATTCTGTTTCGCTAACCAACACCCTAATTTGTTGAGTTGACCCAAAGCTCTGCCAGCGGCTACTCCTGGTGCCAGTAAACTCGTGATTACAATCTTATCCAAATCCCAAAAGTTCAGGTCATCCTTGCAGTCTTTGCTGTATGCATGTATATTCTGCTTTGAGCGATGTTGTTTTATAATGTTTAAAATAATCGAATTATTGGGTGTTAACAATGTCAATCTGCCTAGGGTGCAAGGTCCTCTACAAGTGTTAGAAGGTATACCTGGCCATGCTCAATCTCCACAAATGAAAAAACACTTCTGGTGGTAACTGTAGTGGCCTTTTATGGGATTTAGCTAAGGTTTTTTTTGTGGTATAGTTGCACCACATTGTTTGATTTCTAAAGACAGGATGCGTAGCATTCACGATAACTGCATTGGAAGGATTTTTACCTGTACAATCAAAGATTACACATGCATCAGCTTTGACTGATCCTAAAATACCCAATTCTTGAGGTTCTAGATGCATCTTGGGTAAATAGTCTGCCCATACATTCCATATATCCATACATCCTTGCATTTTGTTAGTACAAATATATAATGAGCCCACTGTCTTTGGCATACTTTCTACGTCCAGTGGGACACCTACAAGACATGTCTGAAAGGGATTGTTGGATGTTGCCATTGATAAGCATAGTGAGCTACTGTTAGTGACATTTGTCAGGGTAACCCATACATTTGGTCTCTGAGAAACTGAAATGTAGTTACCTACACTATGCATAAAGAGGTTAAGAAAAAGCGTAAATAAAAACTGCAAAATTCTCATGTTGAAAGGGCCCTTAAAGGTTCCCAAAACAAAATACAATCACGCAACTATCACCTATCATCTCTTCACGTCTTTTCCCTTTCCAGGAAAATGTTTCTCACACTTCCTAACTGTTCAATCCCAATCTTGACCAAAAACTGTCCAAATACGAGGAATTAGTGCAGTTCTACTGCATACCGTTCTTAATACTTGAATGATGTCACTTTCTCTATATATTTTTTTCTTGCCACACGGCCTGTTGCGCAAATGCTCATGACCTCTAACAACTGCAAGCCTAATAGCTTGGCTTATAACTTCTAACCTATTTTGCAGACACAATTCACACCATCTGCATGTTAACAAAGCTCTTTGGTAATACCGCAATTGACAGTCTCCACAAAGAATCTCTACCCATGGGTCACAGCTAAAACATTCATCACAAATTATGAGTCGTTGGTGCACTTCTTGGATAAGTCCTCTGTCGTGGGATTCTCCTGCTTCATAGACTTCTGTTCCTTCCAGGGCTTGATCCACTTTTGCGGCACCCAGCAAGGTCCAGTATCTGTTAAGACACAAGCATAGCCTCTTCCTGTCATTTTTAGCTCAACGGGTCCTTTCCATTCGCCTGAGTCCCAGTCTTTGTATTGTACTTTGATACCTTGCTGGTCCTGGTTATTCAGTCCTGACTCTAGCGATCAGTGATGGATTACAATAGGAGGGCTAGTTCTCTTTCCAGTTAAATGTAAAAAGTTCAGCACGTAAGTCGCTTTTGCAATTCTTTCACTAGGAGGTAACACTTCTCCCCCCTTTTGTTTCCGCAAAAGTGACTTTAAGGTTGCATGAGAGCGTTCTACAACTACTTGACTGTTGGTGAATGTGGGATGCCCGTGTAATGACGGATTCCCCACTGAATATAAAAATGTTTAAATTTGTGAGAAACATAAGCTGGTCCATTATCTGTTTTTATTGCCTGAGGTACTTCTAATGCCATTATAGTAGCATACATGTGTTTAATCACGTTTGGCAGATTCCCCGGTCTGTGCTGTGGCCCATAGAGCCATAAAAAACGTACCTACAGAAACGTGCACATATTTCAATTGACCAAACTCCTGAATATGGGTCACATCCATTTGCCATAATTGTAAGGCCTGAAGCCCTCTCGGGTTCACTCCAAACCCTAACCCCATATCTTGGTTTTGGCAATCCGGACAAGAATTGACTATACCTTGTGCATCCGACAGGGGAGTGTTAAACTGGCGTTTGAGCACCTTAGCACTTTGGAGAAAAAATTCATGTGAGGCTTTGGCTTGTGTAAAAAGATTGCTTCTAGGATCGTTCCAGACTGCAGCAATAAGGCGATCAGCGTGATTATTTCCTATTGCCAAGCCAAAATCAGGTTGATGACTACGTATATGAGTGATAAAGAACTCATGTTGACGCTGTTCCAACAGGTACAACAATTGTAACAACAAAGCATATAGTACCTTGTTTTGAACTCCCCGTATCATGGCATGCTCCAATCGACAAACTGTTCCTACAACATACAGTGAATCAGAAACCACATTTATAGGCTGTGAAGTGTAAGTTTGAAATACCCATACCACTGCACGTAGTTCCATCGTCTGTAACAAGTCACCCAATTCTTTGGCTAATAATTTATGATTCCATTTTCCTTGTGTCTGCCATGTGATGGCAGCCCTGTGAGATTTCTTACCTGCATCAGTAAAAAATGTTATTTCTTTTACTGTTTTTCTGAACGCATTGGCACTTGTTCAAAATTTTGATTTTGTATTAATGGCAAGATTTTACTAGATGGAAATGCATTGGTAATGTCTCCTTTATAATCTGCTAATGCAATTGCTGTGTCTTGTGAGTGCTTTACGAGCCAATCCAAATATCCTTTGTTAATTGGCAAATAAATGCATGAAGGCTCGACCCCAGATAACTCTAAACACCTCTTTCTACCCTTCGTTATTAATTGACCAAAAAGTTCCAGCCTTGTTGTTATTGTATTTTTCGGCTGATATGGTAAAAATATCCATTCTATAATTTGAAATTTTTTATCAGTTTGTCCCAAAGGGCCTAAAGGATGCTTTCAATTTTGGCCAGAATTAATTAAAATTAACTCCAGTGGTTTGTCCATAATACAGCGAGTTACATTAGACTGTAAAATCTTTTCCACTATTTTGTCCAATGCTTCCTTTTGGTTATTAGTTAACTGTCGTCTGTCGTCCACTGAGGTGGTGGTCCCTAATAATTCCATTAAGGGATGGAGATCATTATTTGTAATTCCTGTCAAGGGTTGGACCCACTGAATGTCTTCCATTAGCTTTTGGACATCAGTCAACGTTCTTATATTAGTATGTATGGTTACCTTCTGCGGTCTTACCATGTTGCCGGTTATTTGCCATCCTAAATAATTCCATGGGGATTGTTGTTGAGTTTTTTCTTGAGCTATTTTCAGTCCCTTATGATCTAACATGTCCTCTAAATCTGTCAATACTTGATTTGCCTGTAAATTTTCTCCAGCTACAAGTATATCATCCATGTAATGATGCACCAATAAAAAAGGATATTTTTGTCTAAGTGGTTGCAACGCCCAAGCAAAAAAATTTTGGCATATGGTCGGAGAATTTTTCATACCTTGTGGTAACACCACCTATTGAAATAGATTCGCAGGTTCTTGTTTGTTAACCGCCGGGATGGAAAAAGCGAACTTTTCCGCATCCTCTGGGTGTAACGGAACTGTAAAGAAACAATCTTCTAGATCTACGTTAAACAAATCCCAATCCTTGGGTATCATTAGCGGAGATGGTAAGCCAGGTTAAACAAAAAGACTTTGCAAAGTAACATTCAAATGACCCACTAACCAAACACTTAAACATTACCGATAGGACCAAAAGCTTGGAGCGATACCTTGTGACTATATTAATCCTTTATTGTGATTGAGGACGCTGTAGAGAATATCCAGGCGGGAGCATTTACTGTTGCCACACGTCTCTGCTGCGCGCTGGGTTGCTGGTTTCCTTGGTTCTCTAATGTTAATGGTTTACCCCCAATATCGTATTTGGAATGGCATTGATTTGTAAAGTGACAGCCTCTTCAACGTTTATGGTAACAGTCTAGGTGTTGTCAAATTCCTGGCTCCTTTTGTCTGTTTTTACCTGTATGGGAATTCTCAAGCCTGCATATGCATTAACTTTTCTATTCCTGTGCAAGTTTTTGATCTCAGAGGATACCCCTTTTGGACTCTTAACTTATGCTCTCATTAGTGTCTAGCTAAAATCCCCTTTACGGTTGTCTGCACTGGGACCCAGCGGTTGCTGATCTGAGAAGGGACACTGGAATGCAGAGTGTTCTTCATAAATTGTTACTCCCCCAGAGAGATAAGGACTCCCAAGCTGAAAGAAAAAAAAAAACACTTCACATTCAAAAAAAAAATCAGGAGAAAAAGGGGAGGGGGAAGAAGGGGGGGAGGACTCACACACAGCCATATGGCTGGGGTTTGTTTTTTTTTTTTCTTTTTCTATTTTCTATGTTCTTTTCTCTATTTTTCTATTTTCTGTTTCTTCTTTTTCCGTTTCCTTTTTTTTTTGGGGGGTATTTTAAAATTTTGTCCTCTGCAGCCTTTCACTTCAAAGGTCCCAGGTAAATCTACCTGTTTGCCGGCTTAGTGGACATTTGAGATCGAAAGGTCTCAGAGTTGCATTTTTAAGATTAATCAAAACAGAGGCTCAAACTCCTATAACCAAAACCCAATCTGTGAATATTACAAACGTTTAAAGCGCTTTAAACACACACACACACACACACACGCAGAACCACTCTTTTGAGAGCTAGCTTAATATACCCATACAATGTTGTTTATGACCAGTCAATAAGAATAGAATGATGGTATGAATATTTAAACTATACATGGTAGCGAACACATACAACACTTAAAATATGCACATATGTTATAGAATAAGGTTTGTATCAATTGTTTAACAGGTAATAGCCTTTGGTTGTTACAGCATTTTCATGGCAAAGGACTCTCTTTTTACAGCTTTTCGAATTTCTTTTATCGCTTCATAACATTGATTCCCAGCGAAGATCTGCATCTCGTGATAAATCATGGCAAAAATTTGCAACAGTTCTACCTGTCCCCGCAGCTGCGCCTCCCTCCTTGAGGAGAAGGACTTGTGCCCATCTAAATTACTTTCATCCTCAGAAATTTCACTTAGTAGTGGAGGACAGAGCAGTGGATTAGTGGTATTCAGTGGAGATCTTACATCGGAAAGAGGTGGGGCATATTGCATACAAGCAGCTTTTACTTCTTTCAACAATTTCCAATCAAACGGATCCCACTCACTTCTACCCATCTGTGTATTGAGCAAAACAGGAAAAGCTTCCACTGTTACCCCTTCTAAAATCGCACCTCTTATTACCCCTTGCCATCATGCCCCTGGCCCCTGACAGCTTGCCCCCCCCAACCGCTCCAACAGCTTCAAACCCTGGGGATTGCATGGCTGACAGAGCCGGGGCAGTTGGTTCACAGCGTGGATGTGAGCCGGAGTAATCTGGTGGAGGCAGCTCCGGAGAGCAGCCTGCTTTTTCATGCCAGGCCCGGATCTCTTCTAACTTCGCTAAAAGCTTATCAAAGTCTTGTCGAAAGGTAGAATTTTCAGGCGGCACCTCGTGATCAGAATTTTCACTAAAAGAGTCACCTAACGATGCGACTGATGGACTTTTCGGGAGGGAAGGATATATGGGTCGGTGTACATGATTCTTCTCCCTCTTATCTTCTTCGTCATCTCCCAAGGTCTCCTCATGTTCCTCCAGCTGTGGGAGTGGAAGGCCAGTCTTTAGGAAAAGGTCCCCACATTGGCATGTTAGATATGCCAAACAAAAGCGCAGACAAAGAAATATCAGCATTAATGTCCTGCTTCCTGCTTATAGCGGCATACGCAGAGGCTGCAACCACTCTTTCAGTCTCCATACTACACAAAGTCTCTTTTACTAATCGCCACAGTGTAAGGTACTGTACGAGCTCTTTATCTCCTTTAGAGCATTCATCAAACAACACTTGTCCCATTTTTTCCCAAATATCTTTCTTAAATAGGGCTTCAGTATTTATCATAATATTCCTATCATAAGCCCATCTTAATAACGACCGCAATGCAGTCTCCTTATATGTAATTCCTCTCATAGAGAGAATATGTTGGAGGAGCTTCAATGCAGCTTCAATCCGAGCTTATCTTCGGATGAATGCACGGGGCCCATCTCCTCCCCGACCGCTTAGCTGGCCAGTGGCGAGTTTCCTTAGAGCTTCCTGCTCGATACTAGCAGCTGCAGCTCATCAAAATTATCCCAAGTGCTGGGCCAGCACTCACCTCTCTGGTCGGCTTTTCCATCCCCTCAGGCTCTTTTCCTATTTCGGATATATCTCAGGCAGCAGTGCCCAAGTCCGATCTGAGGGTCCACAGGGCTTATGTCCCTGTTCCGGGTGCCAATTGCGACGGAAGAAGGAACAACACACAGCGACCAATATGATCAGAGTGAAGTCATTTATTCAATCTTTCATTCTGGTTTTATACCTAACTAAGTTCTAATTAGTAATCATGTTAATTGATGATTGGTATGACACATCCTAGCGACAGACAGTGATTGGTTACATTTCCCAAGTTACATGTTTCCATGGAATCAAGATATTTACAAAACATTCTAATCGCAGAGTTACATTGTTAGATCACACATCTTTGTTCCCATGCCTAGTTCTAATTATCTTGAGCCAGCTCCCTCATTCTCGTGGCACAGCAAAATTCCTCTGAGATCACCTTAACCTTGAAGCCTTACACTAAGGCTTTGTTTCTAAACGCTGATACTCAGTGCTAGGATTGCTCACAGGATGGCCCCTTGATTTTAGGCCCCCTTCAATTCCCTCTTCTTCTTTTTTGAGAAATCCAAACACCATTGAATGCCTTTTTGATAGCTGTGTTGGTCATTTTCCTTATACAAGATAAAATGCATGGTACAACAGCTAAAACTACTACAATCATTATTAAAATGATTAAGCCTTGCTTTAACAATTCTCTTACCCAATCAGGCAGTCCGCATGATGCAAACCAATTCCCAGAGCCAATGTTGCTCTGTTTTAATTTTACTGTTAGGGCCTTTAACTCTTGTAATTGTTTAAATATAGATTTGGAATGATCAGACAAATTCATACAACACAAGCCTTCGAAGTCTTCACATCCATGTCCTTGTGCTAACAACAAAAAGTCTATGGCCACTCTATTTTGCAAAGTCGCGTGATGAACAGAATCTAAATCTAACAAAAGATTCTGTAATATCATAGATGTAGCAGCATTCTGTTTCGCTAACCAACACCCTAATTTGTTGAGTTGACCCAAAGCTCTGCCAGCGGCTACTCCTGGTGCCAGTAAACTCGTGATTACAATCTTATCCAAATCCCAAAAGTTCAGGTCATCCTTGCAGTCTTTGCTGTATGCATGTATATTCTGCTTTGAGCGATGTTGTTTTATAATGTTTAAAATAATCGAATTATTGGGTGTTAACAATGTCAATCTGCCTAGGGTGCAAGGTCCTCTACAAGTGTTAGAAGGTATACCTGGCCATGCTCAATCTCCACAAATGAAAAAACACTTCTGGTGGTAACTGTAGTGGCCTTTTATGGGATTTAGCTAAGGTTTTTTTTTGTGGTATAGTTGCACCACATTGTTTGATTTCTAAAGACAGGATGCGTAGCATTCACGATAACTGCATTGGAAGGATTTTTACCTGTACAATCAAAGATTACACATGCATCAGCTTTGACTGATCCTAAAATACCCAATTCTTGAGGTTCTAGATGCATCTTGGGTAAATAGTCTGCCCATACATTCCATATATCCATACATCCTTGCATTTTGTTAGTACAAATATATAATGAGCCCACTGTCTTTGGCATACTTTCTACGTCCAGTGGGACACCTACAAGACATGTCTGAAAGGGATTGTTGGATGTTGCCATTGATAAGCATAGTGAGCTACTGTTAGTGACATTTGTCAGGGTAACCCATACATTTGGTCTCTGAGAAACTGAAATGTAGTTACCTACACTATGCATAAAGAGGTTAAGAAAAAGCGTAAATAAAAACTGCAAAATTCTCATGTTGAAAGGGCCCTTAAAGGTTCCCAAAACAAAATACAATCACGCAACTATCACCTATCATCTCTTCACGTCTTTTCCCTTTCCAGGAAAATGTTTCTCACACTTCCTAACTGTTCAATCCCAATCTTGACCAAAAACTGTCCAAATACGAGGAATTAGTGCAGTTCTACTGCATACCGTTCTTAATACTTGAATGATGTCACTTTCTCTATATATTTTTTTCTTGCCACACGGCCTGTTGCGCAAATGCTCATGACCTCTAACAACTGCAAGCCTAATAGCTTGGCTTATAACTTCTAACCTATTTTGCAGACACAATTCACACCATCTGCATGTTAACAAAGCTCTTTGGTAATACCGCAATTGACAGTCTCCACAAAGAATCTCTACCCATGGGTCACAGCTAAAACATTCATCACAAATTATGAGTCGTTGGTGCACTTCTTGGATAAGTCCTCTGTCGTGGGATTCTCCTGCTTCATAGACTTCTGTTCCTTCCAGGGCTTGATCCACTTTTGCGGCACCCAGCAAGGTCCAGTATCTGTTAAGACACAAGCATAGCCTCTTCCTGTCATTTTTAGCTCAACGGGTCCTTTCCATTCGCCTGAGTCCCAGTCTTTGTATTGTACTTTGATACCTTGCTGGTCCTGGTTATTCAGTCCTGACTCTAGCGATCAGTGATGGATTACAATAGGAGGGCTAGTTCTCTTTCCAGTTAAATGTAAAAAGTTCAGCACGTAAGTCGCTTTTGCAATTCTTTCACTAGGAGGTAACACTTCTCCCCCCTTTTGTTTCCGCAAAAGTGACTTTAAGGTTGCATGAGAGCGTTCTACAACTACTTGACTGTTGGTGAATGTGGGATGCCCGTGTAATGACGGATTCCCCACTGAATATAAAAATGTTTAAATTTGTGAGAAACATAAGCTGGTCCATTATCTGTTTTTATTGCCTGAGGTACTTCTAATGCCATTATAGTAGCATACATGTGTTTAATCACGTTTGGCAGATTCCCCGGTCTGTGCTGTGGCCCATAGAGCCATAAAAAACGTACCTACAGAAACGTGCACATATTTCAATTGACCAAACTCCTGAATATGGGTCACATCCATTTGCCATAATTGTAAGGCCTGAAGCCCTCTCGGGTTCACTCCAAACCCTAACCCCATATCTTGGTTTTGGCAATCCGGACAAGAATTGACTATACCTTGTGCATCCGACAGGGGAGTGTTAAACTGGCGTTTGAGCACCTTAGCACTTTGGAGAAAAAATTCATGTGAGGCTTTGGCTTGTGTAAAAAGATTGCTTCTAGGATCGTTCCAGACTGCAGCAATAAGGCGATCAGCGTGATTATTTCCTATTGCCAAGCCAAAATCAGGTTGATGACTACGTATATGAGTGATAAAGAACTCATGTTGACGCTGTTCCAACAGGTACAACAATTGTAACAACAAAGCATATAGTACCTTGTTTTGAACTCCCCGTATCATGGCAGTGCTCCAATCGACAAACTGTTCCTACAACATACAGTGAATCAGAAACCACATTTATAGGCTGTGAAGTGTAAGTTTGAAATACCCATACCACTGCACGTAGTTCCATCGTCTGTAACAAGTCACCCAATTCTTTGGCTAATAATTTATGATTCCATTTTCCTTGTGTCTGCCATGTGATGGCAGCCCTGTGAGATTTCTTACCTGCATCAGTAAAAAATGTTATTTCTTTTACTGTTTTTCTGAACGCATTGGCACTTGTTCAAAATTTTGATTTTGTATTAATGGCAAGATTTTACTAGATGGAAATGCATTGGTAATGTCTCCTTTATAATCTGCTAATGCAATTGCTGTGTCTTGTGAGTGCTTTACGAGCCAATCCAAATATCCTTTGTTAATTGGCAAATAAATGCATGAAGGCTCGACCCCAGATAACTCTAAACACCTCTTTCTACCCTTCGTTATTAATTGACCAAAAAGTTCCAGCCTTGTTGTTATTGTATTTTTCGGCTGATATGGTAAAAATATCCATTCTATAATTTGAAATTTTTTATCAGTTTGTCCCAAAGGGCCTAAAGGATGCTTTCAATTTTGGCCAGAATTAATTAAAATTAACTCCAGTGGTTTGTCCATAATACAGCGAGTTACATTAGACTGTAAAATCTTTTCCACTATTTTGTCCAATGCTTCCTTTTGGTTATTAGTTAACTGTCGTCTGTCGTCCACTGAGGTGGTGGTCCCTAATAATTCCATTAAGGGATGGAGATCATTATTTGTAATTCCTGTCAAGGGTTGGACCCACTGAATGTCTTCCATTAGCTTTTGGACATCAGTCAACGTTCTTATATTAGTATGTATGGTTACCTTCTGCGGTCTTACCATGTTGCCGGTTATTTGCCATCCTAAATAATTCCATGGGGATTGTTGTTGAGTTTTTTCTTGAGCTATTTTCAGTCCCTTATGATCTAACATGTCCTCTAAATCTGTCAATACTTGATTTGCCTGTAAATTTTCTCCAGCTACAAGTATATCATCCATGTAATGATGCACCAATAAAAACGGATATTTTTGTCTAAGTGGTTGCAACGCCCAAGCAAAAAAATTTTGGCATATGGTCGGAGAATTTTTCATACCTTGTGGTAACACCACCTATTGAAATAGATTCGCAGGTTCTTGTTTGTTAACCGCCGGGATGGAAAAAGCGAACTTTTCCGCATCCTCTGGGTGTAACGGAACTGTAAAGAAACAATCTTCTAGATCTACTGTTAAACAAATCCCAATCCTTGGGTATCATTAGCGGAGATGGTAAGCCAGGTTAAACAAAAAGACTTTGCAAAGTAACATTCAAATGACCCACTAACCAAACACTTAAACATTACCGATAGGACCAAAAGCTTGGAGCGATACCTTGTGACTATATTAATCCTTTATTGTGATTGAGGACGCTGTAGAGAATATCCAGGCGGGAGCATTTACTGTTGCCACACGTCTCTGCTGCGCGCTGGGTTGCTGGTTTCCTTGGTTCTCTAATGTTAATGGTTTACCCCCAATATCGTATTTGGAATGGCATTGATTTGTAAAGTGACAGCCTCTTCAACGTTTATGGTAACAGTCTAGGTGTTGTCAAATTCCTGGCTCCTTTTGTCTGTTTTTACCTGTATGGGAATTCTCAAGCCTGCATATGCATTAACTTTTCTATTCCTGTGCAAGTTTTTGATCTCAGAGGATACCCCTTTTGGACTCTTAACTTATGCTCTCATTAGTGTCTAGCTAAAATCCCCTTTACGGTTGTCTGCACTGGGACCCAGCGGTTGCTGATCTGAGAAGGGACACTGGAATGCAGAGTGTTCTTCATAAATTGTTACTCCCCCAGAGAGATAAGGACTCCCAAGCTGAAAGAAAAAAAAAAACACTTCACATTCAAAAAAAAAATCAGGAGAAAAAGGGGAGGGGGAAGAAGGGGGGGAGGACTCACACACAGCCATATGGCTGGGGTTTGTTTTTTTTTTTTCTTTTTCTATTTTCTATGTTCTTTTCTCTATTTTTCTATTTTCTGTTTCTTCTTTTTCCGTTTCCTTTTTTTTTTGGGGGGTATTTTAAAATTTTGTCCTCTGCAGCCTTTCACTTCAAAGGTCCCAGGTAAATCTACCTGTTTGCCGGCTTAGTGGACATTTGAGATCGAAAGGTCTCAGAGTTGCATTTTTAAGATTAATCAAAACAGAGGCTCAAACTCCTATAACCAAAACCCAATCTGTGAATATTACAAACGTTTAAAGCGCTTTAAACACACACACACACACACACGCAGAACCACTCTTTTGAGAGCTAGCTTAATATACCCATACAATGTTGTTTATGACCAGTCAATAAGAATAGAATGATGGTATGAATATTTAAACTATACATGGTAGCGAACACATACAACACTTAAAATATGCACATATGTTATAGAATAAGGTTTGTATCAATTGTTTAACAGGTAATAGCCTTTGGTTGTTACAGCATTTTCATGGCAAAGGACTCTCTTTTTACAGCTTTTCGAATTTCTTTTATCGCTTCATAACATTGATTCCCAGCGAAGATCTGCATCTCGTGATAAATCATGGCAAAAATTTGCAACAGTTCTACCTGTCCCCGCAGCTGCGCCTCCCTCCTTGAGGAGAAGGACTTGTGCCCATCTAAATTACTTTCATCCTCAGAAATTTCACTTAGTAGTGGAGGACAGAGCAGTGGATTAGTGGTATTCAGTGGAGATCTTACATCGGAAAGAGGGGGGGCATATTGCATACAAGCAGCTTTTACTTCTTTCAACAATTTCCAATCAAACGGATCCCACTCACTTCTACCCATCTGTGTATTGAGCAAAACAGGAAAAGCTTCCACTGTTACCCCTTCTAAAATCGCACCTCTTATTACCCCTTGCCATCATGCCCCTGGCCCCTGACAGCTTGCCCCCCCCAACCGCTCCAACAGCTTCAAACCCTGGGGATTGCATGGCTGACAGAGCCGGGGCAGTTGGTTCACAGCGTGGATGTGAGCCGGAGTAATCTGGTGGAGGCAGCTCCGGAGAGCAGCCTGCTTTTTCATGCCAGGCCCGGATCTCTTCTAACTTCGCTAAAAGCTTATCAAAGTCTTGTCGAAAGGTAGAATTTTCAGGCGGCACCTCGTGATCAGAATTTTCACTAAAAGAGTCACCTAACGATGCGACTGATGGACTTTTCGGGAGGGAAGGATATATGGGTCGGTGTACATGATTCTTCTCCCTCTTATCTTCTTCGTCATCTCCCAAGGTCTCCTCATGTTCCTCCAGCTGTGGGAGTGGAAGGCCAGTCTTTAGGAAAAGGTCCCCACATTGGCATGTTAGATATGCCAAACAAAAGCGCAGACAAAGAAATATCAGCATTAATGTCCTGCTTCCTGCTTATAGCGGCATACGCAGAGGCTGCAACCACTCTTTCAGTCTCCATACTACACAAAGTCTCTTTTACTAATCGCCACAGTGTAAGGTACTGTACGAGCTCTTTATCTCCTTTAGAGCATTCATCAAACAACACTTGTCCCATTTTTTCCCAAATATCTTTCTTAAATAGGGCTTCAGTATTTATCATAATATTCCTATCATAAGCCCATCTTAATAACGACCGCAATGCAGTCTCCTTATATGTAATTCCTCTCATAGAGAGAATATGTTGGAGGAGCTTCAATGCAGCTTCAATCCGAGCTTATCTTCGGATGAATGCACGGGGCCCATCTCCTCCCCGACCGCTTAGCTGGCCAGTGGCGAGTTTCCTTAGAGCTTCCTGCTCGATACTAGCAGCTGCAGCTCATCAAAATTATCCCAAGTGCTGGGCCAGCACTCACCTCTCTGGTCGGCTTTTCCATCCCCTCAGGCTCTTTTCCTATTTCGGATATATCTCAGGCAGCAGTGCCCAAGTCCGATCTGAGGGTCCACAGGGCTTATGTCCCTGTTCCGGGTGCCAATTGCGACGGAAGAAGGAACAACACACAGCGACCAATATGATCAGAGTGAAGTCATTTATTCAATCTTTCATTCTGGTTTTATACCTAACTAAGTTCTAATTAGTAATCATGTTAATTGATGATTGGTATGACACATCCTAGCGACAGACAGTGATTGGTTACATTTCCCAAGTTACATGTTTCCATGGAATCAAGATATTTACAAAACATTCTAATCGCAGAGTTACATTGTTAGATCACACATCTTTGTTCCCATGCCTAGTTCTAATTATCTTGAGCCAGCTCCCTCATTCTCGTGGCACAGCAAAATTCCTCTGAGATCACCTTAACCTTGAAGCCTTACACTAAGGCTTTGTTTCTAAACGCTGATACTCAGTGCTAGGATTGCTCACAGGGTGGCTTCTTGATTTTAGCCACTCTTCAGGGAGCAACAATTAGTGCCGGTGGTAGAAGTTCTGAGTTCCAAGATAAAGCCACTAACTCAAAAGAAGAAATTCTTAGTGAAGTTTTTGTCTCTGATCTATTAAAGATCACTGAAAAAAGAAATATATTAGTGGTTTGACATGTTATATTTGCTTGTTTTTTGAGCGTTATCAATGGGGAACATAGTTGGGTTGATGCAAATCTTCTAGTGAAGTGCAAAATAAAAAATGTGTAGGTAGTGCTGTTACTGTTGATTTGACAGCAGCAGGAATACTGAAGTTTTCCTTCAACATCAGTGACATTTGAGATGGATGCAGTTGTAATAATCTAATTTTGTGTGTATGTTAATAATTCATACCCTGCAGGAATGTAGGTGGCTTATATAATGTTCTGAAAGTGCACTGCAGAATGACTCATGGTGGATTGTTTCTCTAGGAATGTAGTAAAGCTGAAGTTAACTTTACAATTCTGTTTGCTTTTATGACTTATTTTTAAGCCTGTGCCATCCAGGACCCTGCCCATCATGCCCAGCCTTTGTGACAAAAACATGTGAATGTGGACAAACAAGGTGAGAATGCTTCAAGTACAAACAAAAGTTTACATAGTAGTATGTTAAAATAATAATAAATAATAACTTCTTTCTTGTAGTTTATTGTAAGTTTACAGAACAGAGTTTCTTCTAAGCTGTAATTTTATGTGCTAAAATAATTTGAAGAATTTTATATTTAAAAAATGCAATTACTTTTAAAACATAAAAATTAATGAGAGTTGTCTGTGTTAAAATCAATTGATGACACTTGTAGCTGAATTGTTCAAGCTGTTTGTGAGTTTATTTGATTTTGAAGTCCTATTTGAGTATTTACTTATTTTATTTTGTAAAAGAGAAAGAAGTAGAAAAAGTCATATCTTTTCTACCTGAATGGAATCTAATGTTGGATTGCTCCATTCCTGAAATAATAATTCCAAAAATAACACATACATTTCTGGGAAGCTGTAACACTAGCAAAAGAGAAGTCTGTAGTTTATTCCAGACTTGAAGGCTATCTTTTGCTTGTGTGTTTGATATATATAGCGTCATTGCCAACAGCAGGACTGTACTGCCCATACTGTCTGTGATTGCTCTTATTCAGTTCTGAGTCTTTAGTGTCCCTGTTCTAGCTAGCTAGAACTGATTCTGTATAATAAAATCTTTGCGTGTGGTTGTTTCCAGAACCAAAACAAACAGAACATGATTTCAATGTTAGAATTCTTGCTCTAGAGAAAAGGTTTTCAGACTTTTTACCATTATTTCTGAAAGTTTGAATATAAAATTAAATTATCTTCATTTTTCAAAAGAAAATACAGCCATTTCTGTGGCAATATTTGCAGTTGAAAGCACTTTGTCTTAAGGAGAAAAGTGTATTGGTTGTAGATTACTGAATTTTATTTTACATAGTAAGATCACCTACAACCAACTCTGATTTATTATTTTTTCCCTGGTGCCAACAACTTTAATCAGATTGCTGATTTTTGTAATACTGCATCTGATACTTAAAATTTAATTCTAGATAATGTTTCTTCATACGTACTATATTAGCATCCAAGATGTATAGTATGGCACCTCTGACTTCAAGATGGTTTAAAGCTGCTATTTCAAATGTGCATTTTACAGCCATTGTATGAGGCCAGCCAGAATGGAAGGATAGGAGAATTTATTGTTTTGTCTCATTTTTTAAACAATTGAATTTAGAAAACCCAACTCTTTTCATAGATTACTTACACTATATTAAGGCTCGCATCCTTGTCTTCATTATGGTCAGTGGACTTAGGATTGTTTAAGTCTTTGGAAAGATATCTATAATAAAAATATATGCTCTTCTGGGGTGATCTGTAACCATACGTTACGTTAAATCTGTAAATTTATAGTGTAACCTTTTTTCCCCCCCCGCTGTTGAGCGAAAGTTCTGTAGACTCACTTTAGAGTGTGTCCTACTTTAGAGGGATGGCAGAGGGGAAGCAGGGAGGAAAATATCAGATTTTTTTCTTAAGAACTTGCATTAATGAGTTATGTTCCCTTTCAGAGGCTTTGACATTTTACTGAAAGTGTTTTCCTCTTAATTAAATGCTCTATAAATACTATGGTAGCTTACAGGCTGTGATGTCATTTCCCTACAGTCATTCAGTTCGCTGTGGCCAGTCAACAAAATTTCACTGTTCTAATGTATGTGGAAATACTTTAAACTGTGGTAAGCACAGCTGTACTCAAGTGTGCCATGCGGGAAAATGTTCACCTTGCCAGTTAACAGTGCAGCAAGGTATGTATAAGCCTTATGTATAGTTGCTCTGTGCTATAAAAGAAAGGGGGTGAAAGAAACCCCAGTACCAAGGAGCAAGTGCTTTATTTTTACTTAATAAAACCAAAATCAATTGCTAGAATATTTAAAAAATGGAAAACGTGTCAGTCTGTATATTTAAATAAGAATATAAACATGATTAGATAGAATCATGCAAAGGTAATTAGGCTGTTGGAACATGTGCGCTGTTGGATGGTACTAGTGGTACTGGACTTTGTTAGCTTGAGAAGGATGAGTAGTCCTCTTTCAATGGCTAATAGGAGGTAGTCCAGGAGACAAGCTGTGCATAGTGGGATGATGAGAAACAATGAGCCTAAGTTGAAATGTTATAATTAGCTATAAGGAAAAGCACCTTTCTTGGAAGCATGGAGGTTTTCAAGATGTAGCTGAATAAAACACTGAGTAACATGAACAGAGTTGCTGACTCTGCTTTATGGTTTGGACTAGCTGATTCCCAGAGGGCCCCTCTGACCGGAATTGTCCTGTGATCCTACTTAATCTTTTAGTATAGTTCTGAGATGTGATTAAACGGTACACGGAAGAATAGAAACAAGTATAGGAAAGCATATTTCAACAAGCTGCTCTTGGCTTCTGTTAAAATTTTCTAAACTTGGTCTTGAATGGGAATTAAATTGTCCAAGTATATGTACCATTATACAAATACAGTTTTGCTGGACAGTTAATATAGAAAACTGCAAGTTAATTTTCTCAACTTTTAAGGTAGTTAACTTGTAATATGTAAAAAGTAAGTGTGTAAAAGTAAGCTTTTTGTGCCAATACTATTTCCCTTGTAGTCTTTTATCACCTTATTAAAACAAATGGGAATTCCATCTTCTAGGACTGGGAAACCTCTATTGCTGAAATAAATCTAAAGTACAGCAACTTCATTATCCTTCTGAAAACTAACAATTTTTCACATTTTACATTTTTATGTTTGCTGTACTGCCAGAGGTGTTTTGTCACTGATTCTCTTGTCTTTTCTGTGTAATATTTTAGTGTGCTACTGTGGAAACAACTTTAAAGAAGTATTGTGTGGGACAAAGGAAGAGTTCTCTGATGGATTTGGGAATTTTTCATGTCAGAACATATGTGGCAAGTAAGATTTAGGCTTTTGAAAAGATAAAGCCACTTTATTCACACTTGGTGATCACGATGCTCTTGGATAATTCCCCCTTTATTTTTATTCCTAGAAAATTAAATTGTGGGAGGCACAACTGTACGCAAGTATGCCATCCTCAGCCTTGTCAGCTCTGTCCACGGCTTCCACAAGTAGTATATCGCTGTCCTTGTGGTCAGACTCCTCTCAGCAAGTTACTGGAGTTAGGATGTGTTGAACGTAAAATATGCACAGACCCGATCCCCTCGTGTGGAAAAACATGTGGCAAACCTCTTTCTTGTGGTAGCTATGGTAATTGGAACTTTCTGCAACAAAGTATTCAAATTATCTCATTGTTTGTGTTTTTTTTATTAGTTATTTTTGGGTTTTAACCTAACTGAGTTTAAAAGTCACTGCAGAGCCTGCAGTTTGGCTGCTTGTTCATAATGATACCTTAAAATCAGGAAATACATTTGTCTAGGAAGCACTAATGCTAGCCAGCCTTCAAAGTTTTGTTTACATGCACCTTGGCTATATTGGTAGAGGAACAGAGAGAGCTGCAGGAATTTACAGAATAGTACGTACTTATCTTTTAAAAGGCAACCTAGATCTTTGACTTTCCTGTTGAGACTGGTAGAGGACTTTGTTCAGATGCCTCTAGTAAATACTCTGGGTCATGACTTTAAAAGTAGCATTGGAAAGTAGGGGGAAGTTATGTGCAGAAGTGACTTGGCAGTTTAGTGAGTAGATTAGGTAACTCAGGTGTATTTAATGGTGAAATTTTGTGAAGCTCCAGTTTTACACACTACATATTTGATTGTGATTGGTTAAACTTTAGAGAGCGAGAAAGAGAGAGCGCAATGCTGTCAAGTTCAAGTCAAGCTTCTTATTAATGACAAATCCCTTTTGTCAGTCCAAGCACAACACGTAGAAAGAGAATAAGTAATTTAGCTTTTAGTTGAATTTCAATTAACCTAGTAAGTGAAATATGAGGGTAAGTTATTGTAAGTCATTCCTGGAACTTGGGTGAGAGAGTATCACGCAATCTTTTTTTTTTTTAATATGTTAGTGAAAATGCATACATTTTAAATATTTTTTACAATGTTAATTGTAGACCTGAAACTCTAGTCTGCAGATTCAGGATTAAAAAGTTGAAAATAATGGCAAAATTTTATGTACATTTAACTCAAAATAGTTAATTTGTTTGGAAAGGTACTGCACATAAGTTAAATATCCTTGACCACTGTTGCTCGTAATGAATGTTCCAGGTAATGGATTTAATTTTTTTATTAATTATTAATATTTGTGGTTTCATTTTACTAGAGTTCATTCATACGTGTGAAAGCCTTTGCCATGAAGGCGACTGCAGACCGTGTTCTCGTACATCAAATATTTATTGTAGGTGTGGCTTCAAAAAAAAGGTGAGTGTATAAAGCTTGACCGTGGAAGTAGGCAAGCTGGGCAGAAAAAGGAACTGAAGTAATAGAGAAAAGAAGTTTGAGAGGTATAAGAGGTGCTGTGCTCCTTAGTTGCAAGAACCTCCATTCTGTACAAACTTACAGATGCTAACTAGATTATACTGTGAAGTGCTGCTTACTGTGAAGTCAATTTTGAAGTATTTTTTCAGAGTTCACATAGAATTCCGTTTGTTTATGCTGGCTGCAAAGTCTTATGTTATCCCGCAGTATTTGTATAGCACAAAGAATGGTACTTTTACCAAGAATAATGTAAACTGAGAGAAGAAAGGTAGCCTAACATAAAAAGCTAACTAAAAATGTATAATAATAGCTTGTAGATTTGTAGTTGAATTTTTCAGAGAGAATTTGAAGTTTTCAATGGTCCTTATTCTTTGTACATCTATCTAGTGACCAGGCAGATGCACAGCAGTTGTTATATAATAATTACTATATTTTTAAACTATGTTATTTTCTGTAATCATAGCTTTGAAGTCTTGACTACTGTCAGGGAAGCCTTGGTGACTTTTCTGACCTGTTATATATAATCTGTAAATGGAGATGGCTTCTGAATATATGTCTAAATACGTGCAGGTGACCGAAACTTTACGTGAGGTTGGAACGGTTTTCTCCAAGATTGCTGAAGGTAGTTATGGGGTAGATGGCTTCAGATAATCTTTCGTTTTGAGGCCTGGAACAAAGTAGTAAAAATGGAGTTTTCAGTTTGTGCTTCTCAGACACCAGAACTACAACAATAATTCAAGTCAGTTCTTAAAAATGTGATGCTCAGAAATGACAACTCAGAATGTGAAGTTGTGATGACTGAAGATTTAAATGTATATTTGTTGGTTTTGTTTTTTTTTTTTATCATGTCAGACTTGCATTTTTGGGACACTTGGTCAGGGCACAAATTTGTGTTCTCACTATTCTCTGGGAGAGCTCTTTTGGATTCCTCCATACATGTTTCTGTTTCCTTAGGACAAACCTTTTTCTGTCACCTCACAACATTGTCTGCTGAATTAAGTGGGGAATACAAAACCACATTTTTTTTTAATTGGTATTTAATCTCTAAGGAAAAAGTATTGTGTTAAAAGAGTTGAGGTTTTTTTCTACCTTTTGTTTTGTTTTTGTATACAGAAGTTAAAACTTCTAAGTGAGAACTTCCCAAAAACAGAGTGCTACTTCTTTCTGTGTCATGTGACTAGGTGTTCCTAGATAAGTACGTTTCAGTTGTTTCATCTGTTTTAACCTAAGGTCTCTCTCTTTGCTTCCTAGGAAGTACCATGTGCTCTCCTCAGAAATAAAGGTACAATGTTACGTTACATATATGATGTGAAATTGTTATAAAAACAATACACAGCTCATAATAATTTTATGTTTGAATCACACAGCTGGCAAACATCTGATCAGTACTACTGCTTTTATCCATACTTCTATGCCAAGTCAGTCATTTCTTGAGATGCTGTTGTTCACACTTCTGGGAAGAAGTTTGAAATAAACATCTTGCGTTTCTATCCATCTTCTACATAAGGGAAGACTTCAGTATTTCATCTCAAAGATTCCAGACAAGCTGTCTCTTTCAATTTGAACAGTTTTTTGTTCCCCCTGTTATATTCAGTAGATTAGCTGCCTCCAGTATCCTGTATATCTTTGGGTCAACTTGCCTAGCTCAGATCCAGAGTAATGCCTTTTTTTTGCTCTGCTCTTGTACAAGTCCCAGGGGAAATACAAGCTTTGATTTAGCTTCACAGTTATATGCTGCTGGTCTTTGCATCTGAGCTTGGCAGAGAGTTCCAATTTGACACTTCTTGTTATTCTGGATGTAGCATTTCAAAATTCACCATAGTGAATGTTTACTTCATGGACCTTTGTCATGCTGAGATACTTACTGGCAATACATAAAGTAGTTTATATGCATGTTTCCTACTTTGATATTTTCTCTTGAAGCCAGAAGTAATTGCTTTTGTTACTTGTGGGTCATAAGGATGTTCTTTGTTAGCACTAACTTAATGAGCGTATTTGTATTAGTTGTATTTAGTTGACTTTTACTGCTTTACAAATTTCAGCAGTCTTAAATTGGACATTTGTGGTACTGCAGTGTATCAGGATATCCTGTGTTCTGTGTTATATTGTGCAGTTTTTATGGTGTAAAGGCTAGCTTGAAATAAACTAGTTTTGTGTATTCTTCTCTTCAAAATCCTTTTGAACACGGGTTTGCTTAATGGAAGCCAAGTGTTCACGTACAGAATTAATGTGGAAGAGCAATTAATTTAAAAGTTTGCTCGCAGTCTTGCTCTATGTTAGTGTCTCCAAACCATGCTCTGCAACAGCCTTAGCATAACATTGTGATTGCAGCTTTTGTTCTTAGCATAAGCAAAGACATAAAAGTTATGACTGTTTTTTGTTTTTAATAGCTGCTATTACATTCATGTGTGACAAGCGATGCAACAAGAAAAGATCATGTGGACGACACAAGTGTAATGAAATTTGCTGCGTGGTAAGTTTGCCTGTGGTTTTATAATAATGTTTATTGTGATGTGTGTTTGGTTTTGGTTGTGATGTTAAAAGACTTTTTTGCTTTTCTGTCTTTCCATTTTTGTGCATCTTCAGTCTCTATTTGCAGTTTGTGTGTGCATTTATTTTACAACGTTTGTTTTATGGGTATAATTGTAAATGTAAAAGCATGTCCTAGCATAAATGCAATTAAATCAGTGTAAAGGTGCTTTTTGTCAATGCAGTGATTCCAGGGAGAATGGAGATCAGAAAGATATTAATACAGGAAGCGTAAGCTGTGATGTAGCTATATTTGCAGTAGAAACCTCTTTAAAAATCATGTTTTTGTACAGTGATGGAAAAACTGTATAGATCAGGCTCAAGCTATTTTTTGCACAGTACGGTTTTGTCTGTTACTAGATAATGACCTCACACAGAAACTATAAACCCCATTGGTTTGCTTTTCTTTTTTGCTTTCCTTTAGGACACAGAACATAAGTGTTCCTTGGTTTGTGGTCGTAAACTCAACTGTGGGCTTCATAGATGTGAAGAACCCTGTCATCGGGGCAGCTGTCAAACATGCTGGCAAACAAGTGAGTTATGTGCAAGACTACATTATTTCATATAAAAATTTATTCATTTAACTTGACGGAGTTAGAATGTGGTCTGAATTGACCAGAACCTGAAGAGTATGCAGTTAATTTTGATTGTATGTTTTTTTTCATGAAAGAGAAAGTTATTTAATTTTAGCTGAGTTTACTAAGGGTTGTTTTTAATAGTGAAAGTTGAATTGCAATGAAATGTATTCAGTTATGTATCTTGATCCAACAGTCACTTCAGAAATTTGAGGAATCATGCAAGGGAAAAAAAGGAATTTAGAAAGATAATTTCAAAGTAACTGTTAAATATATTGAAGTATGTAGCAGAATTTGTTTAGTTGCTTAGAATTCAGACTTTGCCAACTTGGTACACTAGTGATTTTTATCTGGACAGGACCAGCTGAAGAAATAAGAGATGTAGTTGTGTGTTTTAGGCTTTCTGGTCATGTTCTGAATGGTCAGATTTAGTACTGAATTGCTAGAAATAGATTGACAGCCAACAGGTATTAATTTTCCTAGGATTGTTGAACTATTTAAAGATTTAAGCTGGTGCAGTAGCTCTAGACATGTATATGTTAAAAGCTGGGCCAGTTAAATTTACTAGCTTTCTACAACTGCTTTTTCCCACTTGATGCAGGGCACCATATGTTGATTATTTTGCAGTATTAGAATAGGTAGATAATACTCAGTTTCCTGATTTTAGCCTGAAGCAGACAGAAGAACACTTATGTTTCCTTCTGGTAGCAGAACCTTTAGTTGATATGGTACATTTTCAAATGTGATAGCAGTTGATTTTTTTTTTCTCAATCTGCTGTATTTTAATATAGGTTTCCCATTTCTTTATATAGCTGTAGTTTCACAGAAATTATAAGCTATTTATTAAACGCAGCTTTTGAAAGTTGGGCAGAAAACACCCTCAGTGGATTCTTCTGCTTGTATCTATTTTTCAGCTCAGAGTTCGCTTAAGAAGTTTGAAAGTTGTCTTTAAATTCGTCATCATTAAGTCATACAGCTGTGAATTCTGGGTTTATTTTTGCATCTGCTGTAATCTACAATAAAACTGAGAGGGTATCTCTAGAATGGAATATAAATATTCACCTTTTGACTTTAATCAAATATTGTCTTCTGTTTAGTAGTTCTGCAGTCATTGCTGGAGAAGAGTGAGTTTCTTTCTTAAAAACTGAGTACTGCTTTGCAACTCTGCTTACTGTAATGTGGGAAGGAGGACAGTGAGAGGTTGAAAGTGTGAACCAGACCTCATGACATGGAAAAAGAGACAGCTGTTGTACATTGTCAGGATACAATTGGAAGTGTCTTAACTGCAGTAGTACATGTCTCTTATATCATACGCATGTGAACGTTATCAAAGAACTCCATTTTTATGGAGACAAACTTTTCATGGAAATGTCCTGGAAAAGAGGAGATACTAGAGCCTTTAAAGCTTCCTGCAGCTGAAATAGCATTGTAGTCTGCCTTAATATCCTGTGAGTATGATGTGCATGCCAACTGTACCTCTTTCAAAAAATAAATGTCTTTATGTCTAAACATTTTTTCTTGACAAAACAGTGCAGTAATCTAAACATCTCAGAGGTCCTGTTAGTAACTTAGGGTCTAGCTAAGTCAGAATGCACAGATTTTTCTAAGTGATTGTTTTTCTTCACTGGATTTCATGGATTTGATCTTTCAGGTCATTAAACTTCTTGCTGCAATGTTTCTGACGATTGTATTTCACTCTCAGACCTAAGATTCAGATGTCTGTCTTAGTCTGGAGAGACCTAAGGATTGCCTGCCCTGTAGATGGTTCCACTGATGGATGCGATGCAATTAAAAGGTCAAGCTTCACTGCTGAAATTTTGCAGTGAGGCCCTTTTCTGAACACAGGAAAAGCAGCTACCTACTCAAGGAGCCAGATACTTAATGATCATTTGGATTAAACCTTTGTGTCCGTAAAGTCTCCTATTCTGAATCTGTCCGGAGGTAAATCAGCTGAACACCGTCTTCAGAGATTTCTCACCGGCTTTCCCTGGATGATGGTATTTCAGATTTCAGAGGCGTACATTGTGTGATTCTGACCCTATAGCTGATGGCGGCTTCACAGCACTGGGCTTGATTCTGATTCATCTCTGTAGTCACCACTCTTGTAGCTGGGCTGCATCACCCGTGGTATCGTGTGCCATGACATGTCAGCTGCAAGCCATTTGCCACAGTTTAGACTGGATTTCTTGCCCCTGCCTCCATCTCCACTACTGGTTTTGCTGGAATGGTGAGGGCTGACATCAATATGCAATACTAGAGTGCTTCTACACTGCTGTGGTTCTGTGTGCTTCACAGGTACTTTACCTTTCCAGAGTCATTTTCCTCAGTGCTAGAAGTGAGATCCCCTTTTGTGTTAGGGGATCTTTATACACACCCAGCCTACTTCAGTATTTCAGGACAGCGATGTATCTCTTAGGGATAATGAAAGAGGTTAGCATTAGACAGCTTTTTTTTTTTTTTTTTTTAAAGTTGTCAGATGTTGTGTTTCAGCATTTTGGATCAGACCCCTCTGCACTCCCTTTCCATTATCCTGATTAGTGCTAGTTAAGGACCCTTCATTATAGTTACGATTTTTCATGTATCACTTCTCATTAATAGCAAGGAGCCAGTGTACCTGTCCAACATTGAGGTCTTCCAGGGACCTTGCTTTCTGGTCTCTTGTCTTCCTTGACCAAGGAAGATTTGTGGCTTTGAAGCCTTGGAGGGTTATAGCTTGTTTCAAGACCTGTAGTGGGGGACAACAAAAGCCCGTCCTTGGGCTTGCTTTTTCTCCTGCTTTCTTTCCACAGAAGATCGATGAGTGTTCTGAAACTTCTCAGGTTTTCTACTACTTCTTTCTGCTTTTATTTCTTCTATACCTTAGTGTTTTGTTCTCCCCAGCATTTTTATTTCCTGGATTTTATTTTAATCGAATTTCATTAGGCAAAAAGTGTGATCCTTTCTCTTTTACTAACTGCTGCACTCTGAGATACGTGGACAAATGACTAGGACCAGGCCTGAGATTTAGCTGAAGAGGCCATAAAAAACGGACATGAGAAATTTCTGAGCATAACAAAAACCAGAGTTAGCTGCAGAGATAATTGGAGGAGTGAGGTGTTTGGAACATTTTTTTGGGAATGTGATATTGCAAGGCTAACAGAACTTAGGTAGCTCTGTTGCTGGGGTGACCTAGCTAATCATACCAGGAACAGCAGATGTGGGTACAGATGTAACTAAACTAGGACCAATGAGGATAAATTTATTGTGGTAGATAAAAAGGCACTATTTGCACAAATGAAACTGCTGGTCTGTGCACTTCTCTGTCAGAGCACTGTGCACCTGATGACAACTGTCAATCCTAATCTTAACTTTTTTTTTTTTATTGTTATGACAATTTTTTGTTGTTATTATCGTACCCCGTCCTGCTTTCTCTCTTGTTCTCCCTGATCCAATATCTCTTTATTGATTTATAGACCAATCATATTCTCTTGTTGTTCTCAGATCTCTTTCTAAATGACTTCTGATATTAATATTTTCTTAGTGTCCTGTTTTTCCAAGGATTTATCTGTTTGAACTGTAGTTTCCATTCCAGTCAGTCTCCATCACAGTTTCTTTGTAGTATGAAAACCAGCACTGAACTGTATTAACTTTTGTGCAGTGTTTTGATTTTAGTTGGGATGGTGTATGTAAGTATTTCTATCCCTATGTTCTTCCCCTGAGATTTGGAACATTGTGATAAGAGTTTAAATCTGTTTCCCAGATGTGGAAGGGAAAAAAAAGGAAGGAAATGTATACTGCCTGAGACAGAGAACTTGCAAAACATAGAAAGTTGGCTTTGAAGTATTTGGACAGGTTCATAGACTGATTATCGAGGATCCAAGTAATACTAAATGGCATAAAGTAGTATATATAAGAAATTATAGGAAGAAGTCTACAGACTGGTGGCCTTCTGGTAATTTTCTCTGGAATCTTCCCAGTACCATGTGTGGGGCTTGGCAAGAAGACAGAATCCAACCAGTGGTCTGAAAAAGTGAAGGCATAGGGAAGTTTGGAGCACAAGTGCTTTCTGGAAAGGAGTTCAAGTGATATCTCCCATTTTCAAGTCAAGACTAGAACAGCAACAGCTTTCAACTTGACACAAGTATTTTTCTTGCTCCAGTTCAAAATGTTGCTGTCAAAGAACCACTCTCTAAAAGCAAGCATAATTCCTGATGAAGTGATCATAGTTCAGTTTATTGTAGGAGCCACAAAAACTAAGAAATTCGCTATGGTGGTGCTTAATATAAAAAAAAATGAAGCGGGAGTAAAACATTTGCATGTTATTTAGATTTCTCATAGTGGAGAAGTGCAAATACATGTAGCCATTTGGATATATTTGACTTGTTTTTTTTTCAGGTTTTGATGAATTAACTTGTTATTGTGGTGAGTCCGTGATTTACCCGCCTGTCCCCTGTGGTACTCAGCCGCCAGAGTGTAAAAAATCATGCACCAGGCCACATGACTGTGATCATCCGGGTAAGTCTGGCCATTCAGTTTTACCTGGATTTCTTGTTTTGGTTGGGTTTTCTTAAATCGAAATATGTACATAGATCTGTTGGAAAATATATTTGCTTTTTTGGTAGTTGTGAATATTTCCAAAAGTCTACACTTAAAAGCCAACCAACTGAAAACTTGCGATGAATACTAGTAGTGGCACTTCTGACTGGTAAAAGCATTGTTTTTTTTTCCTGATCCTTATTAGTAGTCTCAACACATTAATTGCTATATTCCAAAGATTCAGTGTTCTGTTGAAAGAGTAGGATAGTCTAGCAAACATTTAATTTCTGCATTCCTTGCAATTACATTGGCTGATGACAAAAAATGTAGCATAGATCAAACAGATAGGCTTCCTGACAAATTCTGTCTGTTAGTATAACGCTGCTCCAAAGTTACAAAGTTTTCTGCTATTTACCTTAGAAAATAGGTAAGAATATTCACCTGAAAAATTGCCATCATAATTTTTAAAAGAGTACTTTAAAGAACAGATTATCCTTGCATGAAGCATCATACTTCCCATAATTTGTGTAGTTCTGAAATGCAAACTCACATTTGATAGTTTTTCCTGTCTCCTTTAATGCGTTTGACTGAAGTATGCTAATAAAACTGTGCTGGCTTTTATATTTCTGTTACTACAGTGTATCATTCGTGTCATAGTGAGGAGAAATGTCCACCCTGTACCTATCTCACTCAGAAATGGTGTATGGGAAAGCATGAAGTAAGTCTGGACACTTAATATTTTTGTATACTAAATAATGTTCTGAAACTATAGGCCTAGATTTTTGTGGCATCTTTGGAATGGAATATGTTATTAGAGTTTGAGTCTAATATCATTAAATTAGAAAAGTATATCTTTTATGCCATACACATTCAGACCATAGTATTGGACTATGATTTAAAAAAAACCCATCAGTGTTTGTCTTAAGATATTTAAGTATTATGATTCTTTCTCAGACAGTGCCAAAAGAAGGTGTGAACAGTCAAGATTTGCATTTATAATTTTTCATTTTTAGTTGTCATCTTTTTCCTCCTTTCTTCCAGCTGCGAAGCAATATTCCTTGTCATCTCACTGACATTTCCTGTGGACTTCGCTGCAATCAAATGTTAAAATGTGGAATGCATAAATGTAAAAGAATCTGTCATAAAGGAGAATGTCTTATAGATGAAGAATGTAAACAACCATGTACTATTCCAAGGCTATATTGTAATCACCCCTGTATGGCTCCATGTCACCCTTCCTCACCCTGTCCGACAACGTCCTGCTGTGCAAAGGTTAGATACTCAAAGAAAATCCACTGCAAATTCACAGATATATTGTATGGTTTAATTATCAGTCAATAAGAGCTGTGGCAAAAAAATGATGTGTTTGTATATTGAAAGCATGATTTTTTTTTCCATTAACTTGTAATATCGACTTTAAAAAAAAATAGTAATCACTTTTAATTAGCCATTAATACACTAAAATAGGAGTTTTGAAATGAATAAATTTACCTCCATTGTGCCCCTCCATGGCCATAAAAAGACAGGCTGCTCTCTCGTGTGTTAAAACAGGTTGATCTTCAGTGTGAGTGCGGACGAAGAAAGGAGAGTATGATTTGCTCTGAAGCATCTAATACATATCAAAGGTTTGTACTGTAATAGTTCTTTTCAGTCCTCATTGGAGCTAGTTCTTTGCAGTTTGCTTAAATTTTAGGCTTGACTAAATATATTTAATTTACAAGCTTTTTCACACTTTTTTGGTAGTTTCACAAGTGACTTTTTTTATTCCCCTGAGCTTTCATATCACCTATGCTGTACTAGAAGGCATTCCTCTTTTCCCTGTTATTAGTCTGTGTGTGGTGTGTCACAGCTTGAATCTCCCATATGTGGAACTCTACACTACCTACACAGAGCAATTAAATTCAGACTAGTTAGGCAGGTCAGATTTAGGCTTCTGAATGTAGGTGATTACATATAGCAGTCCACTTGTGAGTTACTGTCCAGATGATGGAAGCTAAAGAGTGATTTTCAAGTCATTCTGAAATAGCTAAATTTAGGCAGGAGAGCTTTGTCATCTAAATCTTCTCTCTTAATATGCTAACTGAGTCCTACTTCACTCTGTTTATTGCAATAGGGCTTTGGAACTTCTGAAATGAAAATAGCAAAACAGTAATAAATAAATAAATACACCCCCCCAACTTAATCTGGGAAGTTGATATGCAACCAGAGTTCTGTTCTGCATCCTGGTTGGTAAGAAAGAACAGTCACAGATTCTTTCTCTTTCAAAGAAAGCTTCCTAATGATTGTTTTATTGGGAACTTCTTGAGGTCCTCATACCGGCCCAGCTTAGGATATGCTGCTTTTTTCCTACTTATCACTACCCAGATTCAAATTCTTACAGAAGATGGCTTAGTATCTACATAATAATAGGTGCTTAATACTACCTAATGAAAACAAGGAGAAAAACCTGCTAATCAGAAGGAGTAAAATCAGATGTTAACTGCAACTCTTGAGGTTGCTGAAAGATTAAAACATTCTGGGTTTGTGTGAGTTAGGTTTGGCTTATTTTCCCCACCATCTACGCATTTGGGGAGGGAAAAAAACACCAACAAAACCCCAACCAAACAGAAAACCAAACACAACAAAGTAACTCATGTAGTACTACTGTGGAAAGGTCAGGAAGATAATGTTTCTGAGAAAAGTTGGATATCCCATTATAAGATGAAGCAGCTTTAGTCTTTGTCAGTGAGAGAGCATCCAAGGAACAGGAAAGGGAGTGTGCTGCTATATCTGTAAATGATGCAAGTGATGATGATGTATCATCTAATGGCTCATTACCTAGACTTTGTCACCACCTGATAAATAGGAAGCTGATGATGCTTTTCAGTGTTTTTTTATGTAATATGATCATTCTCCTTCCCAGTAGATGATTAGCTCTCTGTGTACAATGCCAAGCATATAGAAATAAACATATCCTTTTATATGAATTTAACAGAAAAGATGATTCAGAGGATAGAGTGTCTCATTTTCAGGATTTTGTTTGAGAATGGTGGAGGATATTTCACTAAAAACTATTGTATATTTTAGTTATAGAAGTTTTAGCATGAAAATCAGACAGGGAAGGCTTGCTGTTGAAGGGAATGATGAAGGATCTTTATCAAGAAAATAGTAACTGTTTCAGGCATTTTGCTATTTCCTTATGGCTTATATCATCCATAATTTTTAAGTGAATTTCTAAGTACTTCATGAATTCACTTTACAGGTTTCAGTTGTACACAGAAGAATCACATAAAAAGGCAACTACAGCTTTACAGTCAGATGTAGTTTGAATAATAAGCAGGTGGGAAGAAAGTATTTGCATTCTCTAGTTTAGACTTGCTTAGAACTGCTACTCTGAAAAATTCCCTGAAGAAGGGTGTCCAGTTGTTAGTCTTGCTCCTAGCTGCTTTGAGGGAGATGAGAGTAACCTCTTAATTTACATTAGAGTAGATTCCTAAAATTAGGTGATGTGAAACTAGGGTCCCATTCTGAAATCTGATGAGGAAATGGTCAGTCTGTCTTAATTCTTCCATCTGGAGGTTTAAATATGCAGCTTTATACACCTTTTCAAAGGTTTATGTATTGCCTCAAATGAAATGTAACGCTCTTGTTTTTCAGAATAGCTGCTATATCTATAGCCACTAAGTTAACAGACCTACAGCTTGGAGATTCAGTGGAAATCAGTAGGCTTATTACAAAAAAAGAAATGAAGCAGGCCAGGTAAGGAGATACATGTAAAAACATTGAAAGCCTGAAATATAGGTCATATGGAAAATGCATAATATTGTAAGCAAAATCCTAACTGAATAACCTGACTCTACTGTAACAGTACTGCTAAAATAGTGTTTTGTAATTAGTTAGCAGTTCTGGGTTTTGCATTCCTGTAGAATAAGTTCTCTATCATGGGCTGATTTGTGGCTATAGTTATGTATGGAATAGTATAATTGTGGTTTCAGAATTTTTTCCTACCTGGAAAACTCCTTAGAGTTCCTCTGGATTGTTTTCTTATTCCTAGACAGTATAACTTTTTACTATTATCTTCTGTTTCAGAATCCAGCATTTTTTTTGTGGATGTTTAATAGGGTATATTTTCCACTAGTCATCATCTTACTATTTATAAAATTTTTCTGTTACCCTTTTTACATTTCTTATATTTGTATCTTGATTTGATTGGCACTTCTGTGTTCTCATAGTAGCTCGTGCTACAAATCTGCTTTTAAATCACAAAAACATTTGTGACTTAATTTTGGTGATTAATTTTTGGTTCCTCTTGATGTTCCTCAGGACTGGAATAGCTTGTCATTTTACTTTTAGTGTAATTTCTTTAAGGAGAAGTCAAAATAGTGACATTTCCCGTACAGTTGCTTCATGACTTTCTGTAATCAAAAGCTCATACCGGCATACTTCAAGAGCTGTTGCTGGTCATTCCGTTCTGTTTATTTGTTTAATGTCTATTAAATTGGAGCACAATATTACCAAATCCTTTTAGACAATTTTGTACACTGAAGTAATTTCAACACTGAATGTCTAAGCAAGATGAACTGTCACCAGAAATGACTCATGGAAGCAGCTGCTTCTTGCAGACTTCACGTTCACTCTAGTTTCATACTTGAGAAGAAAGCTGAGCAGGGGAAAACAAGGTGCAAGAGGGAGAACTGTACTAATTCCTGTGTGCAACTTTAAAGAGCATGGTATTAATTCTCCCTTCCCCACTCTTTTAATCTACAAAATACTGGAACAAGGGGGAAGAGATAGTGGCCCATGAAATTTTTGTTATTACGTTTTTACTTTATTGTCAGGCAATGTTCAAAGTGACTTACAAATCTGCTGCATTCATTTACAATAGCAGAATATTTTATGCAAACTGTGCAGAGATTGCCTTTCTGTGTTTCTCTCTGGTCCTGTCCGTAGACATTTTATACTGGTTGCTTTATTAGATTTTCTTATTATGGTTTTCTTATTAAGGTTTGGGTCTTTTTGTGGCAAGTTTGGTCAGTTCTAGAGTAGCTTCTCTAAATTGCCTACATTCCTCTTTTAGAAAAGGAGAAAATGATTCTTGAGGCAGGTAACTTTAAACAGTACTAGGTTGATCTTAAATTACGTTAGCTTTCCTCTGCCTCCTTTGAGTAAAACACCAGAAGTTCAGGATCCTATAGCTGTGTGTCTTCATACATAATACATGTCACTGAATGAAACTATTTCTCTTGTAGAATTTTTTTTTATTGAAATCAAGAAACTATAATAAACAGAATCAATTCACATATGTAGCCTAAGGGCAGAAGCTTGTAAGTGCCACTGTGAAATTTTGGAAACTCTTGATCTTCCTGTCACATTTTAGTCCATTACAATAAAATTATACAATGTTTTTCAAAGATGAGACAGAAAATGGAAATTCGTAATTCCACTAGCACAAGAAGTTATGGGCTCAGTTGAAATACTGATTGTTTTGGTGTATTATAATCCTCCATGCACATGACTAACTTCCCTGGTTTTCCTGGCTGATAACTTTTTCTGATGCACAGGAGTAAGTGACCTTGTCACATCTTCCTTTACTAATTTCCCATCCTTCCTAGCATCCCCTCAATGCTAATATCAACTGCATTTTTTTTCTCAAATGATCTAATTTAACAAAATAATAATATCTACTTCAAAAGCTGTGTTTCTCAGCTTCTATATGGCTTTGGTAGTTGCTGCTTCTCTTTAAGACCTGCAGAAGGGGTTGTTTGCTCAAACATCTTTGTTGTTTGTTTGGTTTTAGCTGTATTATATGATCTAATACAATCAACTCACGCACTCTTCTTGCTTCTTTAGGCTGTGATGATATGACACCAACAAAATTGCAGTTTGAAAAGTATGACTAGCAGCAGTAATTCTAACTGTATTTTTCTTTCAGATTGCAGTGTGATGAAGAATGCTTAGCTCTTCAGAGGAACAGGTGGATAATGAATTTGCTCGCCTTTTTTCGGAAATAATCTAGGTTGAGAAAGTTTTAAATTAGGATTTTGGGGCACAACAACGCTATGCAGTGCTACAGACTAGGAGAAGTCTGGCTAGAAAGCTGCCTAGAGGAGAAGGACCTGGGAGTGTTGGTTGACAGCTGACTGAACATGAGCCAGCAATGTGCCCAGGTGGCCAAGAAGGCCAATGGCATCTTGGCTTGTATCAGAAACAGCATTACCAGCAGGTCCAGGGTGGTTATACTCACTCTGTACTCGGCACTGGTGAGACTGCACCTCAAATACTGTGTTCAGTTCTGGCCCCCTTGCTACAAGAAGGTTGTTGAGGCTCTGGAGCATGTCCAGAGAAGAGCAACGAAGCTGGTGAGGGGGCTGGAGAACAAGTCTTGTGAGGAGCGGCTAAGAGAGCTGGGGTTGTTTAGCCTGGAGAAGAGGAGGCTGAGGGGAGACCTTATTGCTTTCTACAACTACCTGAAAGGAGGTTGTGGAGAGGAGGGAGATGGCCTTTTCTCCCAAGTGACAGGGGACAGGACAAGGGGGAATGGCCTGAAGCTCTACCAGGGGAGGTTCAGGCTGGATAACAGGAAAAAATTTTTCACAGAAAGGGTCATCAGGCATTGGAACAGGCTGCCCAGGGAGGTGGTTGAGTCAACTTCCCTGGAGTTGTTTAAGGGACAGGTGAATGAGGTGCTGAGGGGCATGGTTTAGGGAGTGTTAGGAATGTTTGGACTCAATGACCCAGTGGGTCCCTTCCAACCTAGTGATTGTAGGATTCTAGGATTATATGATTTAAGTTAGGATACGGGATACTTCAGAGGGAAAGTCTACCAGTCTGCTTAACCCTTTCTTTGGCAGTCTTGCAAGACCAAAAATAAACCTTCCAGCTTGTTTGGTTACAGCAAACACTGAGCAATCACTTGAGGACAATTGATCTTATCCAGTTTGCTCAACACTGCTGCACTTGGGGGGAAAATTCAGAAAACTGTAGCGTTCCCATTTCTCCCCATATTTAGCTTTATTCCCACACTAAAGAACTGATAAATATGGATAAATGATAAAAACTGATAAATATGAAGGATCTATATTCAGTGGTCTCAGGCCATATTAGAATATTCTGTTGTAAAGTCCTAGATGAATGGTTTCAAATGTACAGACTGCCTTTTGCATGCTGTTCATTTATGTTAGTAACCCATATCTTTACTCTTCAGTGACAACGTGTTTGGGAGGCTGGGGGTATTTGTGTGTTTACTTTTGTTGAGTTGTGTTTTTGTAATGTTTTGGTGTTCCCTCCTACTCTTAAATTTAGGCATCTTGCTGAGGCTCTTGAAATAGATGATAATTCTGATCCTTTTAACATCCGTTCTTCTGGACCGAAGTACAGTGACCTTCTAAAAGAAGATGCAAGGTATGTGTTCTAACGATGACAGGTGCAGTAGGTAAACAGTGGCGAGAGCAAAGTGAGATATGCAGAATATTTCTACTTGATTTTTGTAAAAGTGACCATGTTTACTCTTCTCCCCAGCCTTGCAATAGGTAATAATTGAGGCAAAGAAGGTGTACGCTTCTCAAGACCTCTCAAATGAGAACCTGGAAAGTAAAAAGTCGCTAATGGGTTTCTTTGTTCTGTAACAGCAACAGATTTAAATGGGAACATAATTTTCCAACATTCTTCTTACTATGAATCAGTATCTGTACTTCTCACATTTCCGCTGCCTCATACAACAAACCCCCATTTCAGTGCTCCTTGTAAACTTTTCAAGACAAAGAAAAAAGTGATAGCTAAGTAATGAAATGTGTTCTCATAGCCTGTCCCTCTGCCAATCTATTTTTTTTGCCTTACTGTCTTCATTTTAAAAATGACAAAATGGAATTAAAACAATTGATGCAGAGCTAAGCCTATGCCAGTGCTCACTGCAAAGAGGGCTGCTAGACAGAAACATCTTAAATTAGGCAATAGAGAGCCAAGGTAATACCAAAAGCATTGCACTAATAAAATACTGTTCAATCTTGAATGACAGAGAGGGATCAGGCACATTTTTTGAAAACATGCTTAAATGATGAGTGTCATCTAAGAAGCTTTTCTTCTTGTGTGTGTTTGTAGGCATGACAGTTTTTACTAGCTCTGTCTTTTTAGAACAGCTGAATGTTGTTTTGCCCTTGTTTCACTATCCTAATGATACATAAAATGCATATTTTTGTGAGGAAGTTTGCTACTTGAAAATCCTTTATTTAATTTGCTCATAAGTTAAGATGAGTGGAAATTTTACATTAATAGCCACGCAGAATTTAAGAGTAAATTGCCTCTTGCTTTACTTTCTACTGATTAGCCTACTGCAAGATAAGAGCTGAGCATTTTCATTGTGGAGTGACTGTTCTATTGTGTTTGCACTTAAAAATAGTATTTAATAAGGACTGTTCTCTTAAGTGTGTATAGAATATGTTTTGTTCTATCTCTTTCAGCAAACAAAGCACACATTTTCACTTTCTTACTGTGTTTACTGCCTTGTATCCCGCGTGTAATCCCCGCTCTTTCTTTGGAGTACAATCCAATGTCACCTTCCTGTCAGCCATTCTCTAAAGTGTTCATCTTTCATGAAATGAACTGACCAGAATCATGCACCATATTCCAGACGGTCTAATGGATACCTTGAAAAGTAGCCTTAATGCTTCCATGCTTCTCTATGAAATTATCTCTTCTCAGTCATTCTGTGATTTTACTTGCATTTCCTTTGTAGCCACTTTATATTGGTAATTCACGATAAACTAATACACCCAGGCTATTCGTACTGATTCACAGCTTAAAGCAAAAGTTTTTTAGTCCTTAAGTCAAGGACTTTGCACATCAAATTGCTGGATTTCATTTATCTAGTCTTCCAGATACAGTTTCTCCCTGTATTAACATATCTCCCTTTATATGAGCAGCAATCTTTAATTTGTAAAGGCATGGCTTCATGAACTTCCTTGACTGTTCTTGGTGATCATTTGCCTTTAGCAGTGTTCCTAAAGATCTGGGTTACACTGCCATTAGGTACATCCTGCTACTATGAGGGTATCTCATATTTTTTCAGATATTTCAGCATTCTGTCTGAGTTTTGACGGGTGTATTTATTCTTGCTTGAGCAGGTCACTCCAATAATGCAAGAGTTCAGGGCTTGTGGTTTTCTGCAGAGCATAAGTTATTCTGTTTATGTGACGAGAGCTATGACAGCTGCCTTCCTGTTCATTCAGAATCAAGAATCCTGTTCATTCCCTCAAGAAGGTGGCAGTTGCCAAAGCCATGAGTAGAATGCTGTGATATTATGTTGTTTGGGCACTCCATTGATCTGTGAAGCTGATGATACATTGACAAGGGCTGAAAACTGCACATCTACAAATGAGAACTCAAGAAAGCTGTGACAAAACTCATTATTTGAGCTGCAGTCTTTAATTACAGAACCCTAAACAGAACCTGACAAGGGGTCAGAAGAAAAGTCTCTACACCATACAGCTTTACATGAAGAGATATTCTGCTGCCGAGGGTAATCCATCTTCTAGCATGGAGATAACTGTACTAGCACAACTGAGCACAAATCAGGAGGTACAGATTCACTGGGTGGACACATCACTGAACTTTTGAAGAGGCTCCAGAAATAGACACAGAGAGTGAGCAAATGCTCAGTATGGCCCTTTGAGATGAAGTTGCAGGGTACACTGGTACAAGTATCAATGCCCGGTTTGACAAGGATGGTGCTAAGGCTGCTATTGGATGAATAGCAGACTACTATTAAGACTACTGGAGAAGGGGAGGAGGACATCTGGAATATCTGGCTACATGGAGTTAACACAGAAAAGGATTTTCTTATTTTTTGCATTGGCTGTGCAAGACCCCACAGCATCTATATGGACCTGGGAAACCTAGGATCAATGGGTCCTTCATAGGCATCTTTTTAGCAAGTCTTCCACAGATTTAACCCTCCACCTGCTGTGGTATACAATGAAGACGGAGCCAAGCACTCCTATGTGTGATCAGGCAACAGGAGCGGTGTATAGGTTTAGGGGTAGGAGACCTTTGTAGTTTTCTTAACCAAGAACTGAAGTCTGAAGGAAGGGCGCAGTGAGGGCAACTTCTCAAGCACACAACCTGTGAACTGCAGGCCTGGAATGTCAGTCACCTAGAAGCAAAATCTTGCACTGGCAAGATTAGGCACGCTTTTGACAAAGTCAGCAATATCTGGGGAAAGCAAAAAATTCACGAGGAATGTTATTATTAAGTTGTATGGTTGTGAGGAACTGAAATAGCAGGAGGCATATTTCTGCTTACATGCAATGCAAGGAGCTGAGGAGAAGCCTAACATACACAATTTATAGATGCTGTGCAGAAAAAGTTGAAGTCTCACATTGCAGAATTTCAGTATACCCACTGCCAGCTCATACGTGTTTATTCCAAGAACCAGTTCATTTTCTACATCATTTCATTTTCATTGTGTCTACTGCAAGTTGGAATGTAGGAGATGACAGTGAGCAGTTAACTGGTTTTTTGGTCATAATCACCCATAAACAGATTAATTGAAAGCATCATGTGCAAATCATGATTTCAGTGCTAGTAAGTAATAATGATATTAATTTTAAAATAACAACAGAACACACTTTATGAAACTTGAAAAACATATTGTAGGATGAGTCACCTGAAAGAATTAAAAGTACTTAAAGTAAAAGTAATTAAAAGTTAATTTATAAATACACAAGTGAATTCCAGCTCATGACAACCACAAATGAAATTCCTCTAACAGGATATAACCAAGTTGATGACACATCAAAAAAAGCAACCTAAAACTGCAGGACCAGAACCAGAAAAAGTACGGGTGAGAAATAAGTCCCTACTCACACAGGTATCTGATCAGGACCGTACAGAGAATACTGAATCTGCAGGAATTTCTTTTCTTGTGATCAGTTTACATCAGGCTTCATTTTTTTTCTCTCATATTAATGTATAGTTTCTGTTACCCTTTGCCTTTCAAGATGATTGCTGTCCAGATGTTTGTTGAGGGTACCTCTTTCAAAACAAACATGTTGGTCCATTTTTTAACTTGCTTACTGTGGTCGCAATGCCTTATGATTTGGATGTTCATGGCTGGCATTCCATGTGCTTTCTGAGTCTCTGGAGTCAAGCTCTTCCTGAAGGGATTAGTGTTTTTTGTTGTTATTTTCTTTTGTTATTAGTTTGGTTTGAGGTTTTTTTTTAAATTAATTTTGTTTGTTTGTTTGTTTTGTTTTTAATAGTTTTTGGTTGTTTACTTTTGAACCTGAGGTTATTGCTGTAATATTCTTTCCAAGGCCTCATGCCACATAGGCTGATTCTTTATTTCATAGCCTAGGTGTCTGAAGGCCCCTTTCTTTTTGACTCTGCAAATCTAGGCCCTTTTTGCAATTCCCCTCATGTAATACTTTTCTCCACTGAGTTCTGATAACTAGATGTGATGTCCATCCACTATTGCAAAATCTTGAAGTGATGGGCTGAGTCCATTGTACCAGTGATCAAGTGATGTTGGTAACCAAATTATTCAGTGTTGCTATTTTGCATGTTTGCTTGAGACCACTTGGTCTTTTGATCATACATTCACTTCAGCATTCATAACTTGAGTAGAATAGCTACTAAAGATGGTAGTGCCTGTGTTGGTAGGCACTTCTTGACCAATGAAATTCTGACATCATTCACAAAGTGGTTTTGTGTTGGTCTGGAATGATGCCTGTTCTTTAATAAATTAATTTATTTACTACTCACCAGCTTTGAGATATGAAATATTCAGGTAGCCTTCTTTCCTTATGGGAATTGTGCCCTAACAAGTTAGGAGTTAGTCTACCTGCTTATTTAAGAACAGAATGCAAAGCTCACACTTAACGTGAAAGACTTAATTTACTGTGTTTAAGCAAGATAAAAAAAAACTTTTGAACAATCCTTAATATCTCGTATCAAGAGCATCTTGTTTGCTTGCAAGTAGCCTTATGCTGCTTCCCTTATTCTTATTAATTTATATTCGATGACTTGAAGACCAAAGTTGGTACACTTTTCCTCTGTCTTGGAAAAGAACTCCACTCTGTATACACAGGCCCCGTTTTTGTGTCTAATCATGTATTCCAATTAAGTGAATTGCATTAATGACAAGTAATTTAAAAGCACTGAAATGGCAACTTTAAAATCTACATTATCCATTTGAAAATGTAGACTTGTATTGTCAGACAGTAAAGTTGCATCACAGAATTTTATGGTGGGTTCCAAGGGTTGAAGGGAAATTAATCTGTAATTTTTGTCATAGTGATAGCATACTAACATTTTTTTTAATGTAAACATTGTAATATAGAAACCAAAATGTGCTCTTACAGCTGCTTCTGCGTCAGACAATTCTTTAATTTTGTTTTTGTTGACTGTGTTACAATAGATGAAGATATTCTACCTTTGTACACTCTCTTGCCTCATTTACCTAGAATGCTGTTCTTGCAGGAAGGATTTAAAATTTGTCAGTGACATCGAGAAGGAAATGAGAATGCTTGTGGAAGCTGTGAATAAGGTCAGTATTCAGATAGTCTGTATGACTTTAAGAAACATGCATGACTGTAAGAAACAGTTTAGTTTGGGGCAGTTTGATGTTACTAAAGTGTTAATGCTAATACTTATGAGTTGACATTAGATCTGTTGAGATCAGGGTGTGCATTTTAATTATAAATAGAAAAAATGTTTAGGAGACATAGGAATTCAGAATCATTTTGGTAACAGCTAAGCTTTGTTTAAAGATTGAGCCTGTGCTAGACTTCAATGCATCAATGAACAATCATTAATTTTGGGATCTCCATGAATGAAATTAACTGTCAAAGGTAGTGTTTAAAGGTTCAGACTTTGAGGAGGAAAGCCTAGGTTCTTCTGATCCCTTTAGTGGAACTTGCTCACAGATTTGTAGATACCTTCCTGCGTTTTCCAGTATGTGAGGTAGTCCTTTTCCTTCTATAAGGAGACTCGGGTTCAGCCACAGTTGTTTGGCAGACTCCAGTATACATACAGAGGTTGATACCACAGGATTCTGCCTTCAGGCTTGTCAGATTAGCATACTCCTCTCTTGATGCTGCACTAAACGTGACCTGGTTTATGAGGTTCAAAGGACAGCATAAACCATACTATCCTCAGCCCTTAGCTCAAGAAAGAGTTAACTTTCTATAGAAAGTATTAATTTGGTCCTTCGGCCTCCTGAGAATAGTTACTTAACTGTTACTTCTTATGTATGATGTAGGCAATCTTTGTGCTTGTCCACCTGTCCAATGTTCTTGCCCTTTGTTTTCCGCATTAGAGGGCCATCTGTCTTGTGTTCAAGTGCCTCTAACCTCAGACCCTGATAGTAGATGTATAGGAGGGTTGTTACTGCTTAAAACATGGCACAAACAAGTTGAAAGCTTGTGGGCTAGAATAGAAGACCAAGGAAAGGAACCTTGTCGTTGGTGTAAAATGCAGGCCACGTGATCAAGGAGAGCCTACTGAGGAAGACTTCTTCCTCCAGCTACAGAAGGCTTCACACTTGCAAGCTCTCATCATACTGGGGGACTTCAGCCACCTTGATGTATGCTGGAAAAGTAGCACGGCATGCTGTAGGCAATCCAGGAGACTCCTAGAATGCATCAAAGATAATTAACCCAGCTAATAGAGACTGCCACTCAAGGGGGTACATTATACTGGACCTGATGATCACCGACGTAAGTGAGCTCATCAGTGACGTCAAGATCGGAGGCAGCCTGGGCTGCAGTGATCACGCACTGGTCGAGTTCAAGGTCCTGAGGGATATGGGACAGGTGAGGAGTACAGTCAGGACCCTATATTTCAGGAAAGCAGAATTCCAGCTCTTCAGGGAGTTAGTCATTAGGGCCCCCCTGGGATATGGTCCTTAGGGGCAAAGTATCAGAACAGAGCTGACAGATATTTAAGGGTGCTTTCCATAAAGCACAGGAGCGCTCAGTTTCCAGGACAAGTCTTGTCTGATCAGCCTAGTGGCTTTCTATGATGGGGTGACCACAGCAGTGGACATAGGGAAAGCCAACAGATGTGACCTATCTGAAATTCTGTAAAGCTTTTGATGTGGTCCGACACAGCATCCCTCTCCCTAAATTGGAGAGATGTGGATTTGATGAGTGGACTGTTCAGTGGATAAGAAATAGTTTGGATGGTCGTATTAGGAAAGTAAAGGTCAACAGCTCGATGTCCAGGTAGAGATACATGATGAGTGATGTCCCTCAGGGGTCTGTACTGGGACTGATGCTGTTTAATATCTTCATTGATGATATAGACAGCAAGATCGAGTGCATCCTCAGCAAGTTTGCAGATGACACCAAGCTCAGTGGTGCGGTTGCCACACCAGAAGGATGGGATGTCATCCAGAGGGAAATGGAGAAGTGGGCCTGTGTGAATCTCATCATGAGGTTCAACAAGGCTAAGTGCAAGGTCCTGCACCTGGGTTGGGGCAAACCACCATTCCAGTACAGGATGGGGGATGATGTGATTGAGAGCTGCCCTGCAGAAACGGACTTAGGGGTGCTGGTTGATGAGAAGTTCAACCTGTGTGCTCACAGCCCAGGGGACCAACCATATCCTGGACTGCATCAAAAGAAACGTGGCCAGCAGGTTGAGGGAGGTGATTCTGCCCCTTTATTCCTGTCTTGTAAAACCTCACCTGGAGTATTGTGTCCAGGTCTGGAATCCTCACCATGAGAAGGATGTGGAGCTGTTGGAGTGGGTCTAGGGAAGGACTACAAAGATGATCAGACCACCTCCCATACCAGGAGAGGCTGAAAGACTTGAGGTCGTTCAGCCTGGAGAAGAGAAGGCTCCAAGGAGACCTTATAGTGACCTTCCAGTACCTGAAGGGGGCTACAAGAAAGCTGGGGAGAGACTCTTCACAGAGGCTTGCAGTGATAGGACCAGAGGCAATGACTATTAATTGGAGAGGGGAAAATTTAGGCTAGTCATAAGGAGGAAATTCTTCACAATGAGGGTGGTGAGGAACTGGCACAGGTTGCCCAGGGAAATTGTGGATGCCCCATCTCTGGAGGTGTTCAAGGCCAGGTTGGATGAGGCATTGAGCAGCTGCCCTTGAGAAGTTGCTTGTCCTTCATGTACCTGGAAGGTGGGTTCCATCACCTTCCAAGGAATTGAGGTGAGAGCCCCTGTGTCCTCCTTGCTCATCGTGAAGACAGAGTTTTCCTTATTCAAATGGTTGTCTATATGCTAGAAGTGTTGTAATAGGTGGGAGGTTTATTACTAATTACTGCTGTGTAAAGTTTATACCCCATGATTACCATGAAGACTTATGGAAATGATTGACAATAGTTTCTGATCCACTTACTATTTATAACTTTGATATTTTACAATCTAAGAGCAGACAGATATTCACTGTCTGTTTACAAGCTAGCTACAATGAACCTCTCACTCTGTTACTTGTGTTCTTTTTACACTCATTTATGTGACTGACCTTTTGTATATCTACATTGACTACTCCTAAGATCTTCTTCTTCACGTACCTAAAAATGGCTTCTAAAAGGACTTGCCCTATGATTTTTCCCCAGGCTTTGAAGTGTAGCTGATCAACCCATAGATGTTATGTTGGTTTTCTTTTTTTTTAACGTAGTTGAAACAATTGCTTTTCTCTAGTCATTGGGTTCCTAACGCATTCTTTACAATCTTTCAGAGATGATAGAGACTGAGACATTATCCTGGTCTCTCAACACCCTTAAATGCACTGCCTGCAGTCCCAGAAACTTGTATAGGTTGGGATTTCTCAAGAAATCCCTGACGCAGACTTACTGTACTACTGGTAGTTAGTCTTCCTCTTGAACACTGTAAGTAGACCCAAAGGCCTAGAAGACTTTGGTGACAACCAAGGTAAAAGCTGAATCAGTCTTGAGTCCCTGAAGCAGACTGAAGCACTGGGTGTCTCATCCTCATCTGCATTTGCTGTTACGACGGTACCCAACCCATTAGGACAGGGCTCATAGGGCCCTGCTTTTTCGTTTGTTCTTTAGTGTTTATATAGCAATCAGTGTCAAATGAAGCATTATCAGTCTTTGTTAAATGAAATTAAAACTACAAATTTTTTTTATTTAATAAAAAGCCTATTGATGACATTACCTGGCAGATGTTGCAGATAAATAGCTTCTTTGGTTGAAAGATAAATAAATCTGACACCTCTGTAGCTATCTGCAATATATGCATTGCAAAGCCAGTATGAGAAATAAAATTAGATCTCACTCGGAATTGGCAGATCAATCTGAAAAATAAAAATTCCAAGAAAAACATTTTATACTGCTTCTTTGGGATGTAAGTAGAATGGTTACATTCAGGATTTTTATTTAAAGCTTATAAGATACATGTATGTATGTATACTTTGAGGTGCTGGAAATAATAGAGAAAATGTAATTTAACTTTTTCGAAATAAATGGAAGTTTTTATGAGTTTTCTGTTAATGCTAAGGTATCACCAAATTGTGGTACTAGTTTTGTCATAATGGCAAAATGTTAGAGGTAGAAGTATTCTCTTTTTGTTTTCTTTTCTCTTCCTCCTGGCTCTCCTGAAGGAAAACTTTACCAATTTTTTTTTAACCTTTTCTATTGAATTCAGGGCAAGCATACCAAGAAAAGCCATTGTTACCCGCCAATGAACAGAGATCACCGCAGAATCATCCATGAATTAGCTCAGGTTTATGGCATTGAAAGCGTGAGCTATGACAGTGAACCAAAGCGTAATGTTGTTATCACTGCAGTGAAGTATGTAATTCATTACTGTTTTCAAATCTATTAACTATAGTTAAATAATTGGATGTTTTTATTTCTTGCTTGAATGAGTATCTTTACAATGCAATTTGCAACATGCAGTAACATCCAGCAGGAATTTTCTTTAAAGCAGTTTGTAAACTGATAATTTCATGGGCTTCTAGTTCCACTAGGCAAGTAGATCTTCAGAGAAGAAAACTCAATTAGAAATAAGAAAGCTAAGAAAAGATTTTGCAAGGCCATTTTATGTTAATCTTAGCAATAACTTTTTCTCTTTGTCATCTGCTAAATTTGTTAGATCATATTTGGAAAAGCTTATTTAAGAAAAGGGAATGGATGAAAGCGGGGGGTGTGAGAAATTATTGAAGAGGATAAAGTGTCAGAGAAAGGAACAGCTTTAAAAATAAAGATATATACTGCCACTTGAGAATGGGAGGCATTCTTCTATGGTTTTAGGAAAGATTGGACACTTATTCCTTCCTTTGTGTTGTCCAGGGAACAGCGTACAATGCAGAACGCACATGCTGCTATTTCAGTTCTGCCAGTCTTACAGGCAGAGTAGTCTACTAAGAATATTCTTCGGCTACGTAGCAATGTTCCTTATTGTGGATCCATCCATAGCTTCTTTTCATTGTCTTTTTGTTTTCCACTTCTTCAAGATATAAAAAAAATGAGGCCTCAGATGAGTAAAAGCTCAAGTTCCAGGATGATATTTTTGAGTATTTCACAACAGCATCTTCAAGTTCAGGAGCTAGTAGTCATTGGAATGTCCAAGTGGTTTGATTAATTTTGTTTCATCCTGTTCTCAGATTCCCCATGGTAATTCCCTTTTACAGGCTTCTCTGGATATAAATACAAAATGATGGTAGGCAAAGAGAATATTCTTCCTCTCACACTTTTCCATTGTGTCACTGAAATGGTAACATCATCATACAGGTTGGTCAGAGGAGTGACTAGTGCTAAGAAAGGTTCCTCCAACCAGACTTCTTCGCTTTCCAGATATCAAGGAGCAAATACCACAAATCTGCATTGCCTCAGCACCTGCTTCTATTATCATTCCACCACATTAGTAAGAGTTGGCCATACTAGCTGTGTTAGAATCCCTGATTTACAGTATTGCCAGTGTCTAATCCCATAGAGAGCATTCTCAGTACTGACTGTTGAGGTTGATATGAATTACAGTTCTGGTGTCATTTGAAGTATAAGACCCTGAGTGAACCCTTGCAAGTGCCCTTCTCTCTGCTTCCCCCATTGGTCATCTTTGTGGTCACCCATCTTTTTGAGCAGTTGCAATACCAGATTCCTTCTGATCCAGATTCAAAGGCAATGTCCAGACTGGTATGGTTAAAGAAGAAAGCTTTCCAAGTTTAGACATGCACTTCACTGTACCTGTCAATGGTTTCTTGAAGTCTTCTCATTTGAATTTCCTCCTCCTATGAATAACTCGATGTCAGAGCCTTTTAAGGGGTGTCTGCTTGTTGTTATATAGTGGCCAGTGTTTTTAAGCATCTTGTATGAACTTGAGACATCCTGAGTGGTTTTGAGAACAGTCATTCCTGTAAAACCCATCCTTTTCCTCTTCCTTCCAGGAAGAACAATAGGATAAGTCTTTCCTCATTACCAATAGGGTTTTCAGGAAGGTGACTAGGCCCCTGCACAATATTATCACTGAGAAAACCACACTGTGCCATAGTCTAATTGATGTGTTCTCTATTGTTCCTCACCCAGGATTTTGTTTCCTTTCAATGAAGTTAGTCTGGAGATAGTTCAGGAGTGTTTAGCTAGCTGCAGGCAACACAAAACCTGCACGAATAAAGACAAATTGAAACCCCTGTAACTATATAAAACACCCTTATGGGATCATGGCAATTGTATCACAAAAGGCAAAACTGTACATTGCAGTGGCAGGGTTGAAAGGATGTTATATACTCTGAGGAAACAGAATTACTTTTGGCTTCCTTAAGTTTTTCTGGACGCACTTCAGTACTTAATCTCCAGGTACAAGTTAATTTTACTTAACTGTCTCTGCAGCTTTTCTGGTATCTGGAATAACTTCTCTTCCAATTTGACAGAAATTCTGATGACTTCCTGAAGGTACACTACTGCTTTAAGGACTTTTATTCTACCCTTCGCTCTCTGGGAATTTTCTTGTTTACTATGAGAAAAAAGTTAACTTTCTTCTTTGTAGTCATGGAGGCCTTTTCCAATGACTACATCTCCAGACCTCTAACCTGTAGATCTTTTTAAGCAATATAAGCATAAATAATGCTATAGGTTACCAGACAAGGTGGTTTTAACAGCAGTCTCGCTCCAGGAAAGAGCTAAATCTTACAGCTTTTGGAGACACTTCTCAAAAAAACCTTTTCTTTTTGAAAGCTTATGGCTTGTTATTGCAAGACTACATGGAGTCAGTTCTGGACAGATTTGCAGGCAAAGAATTTTATAGTAGTTCATAGCAAAACAGATCAATGCTGATCCATCTGGGAGTTATAAATATTGAACTTCCGGTCTTTAAAGATAAGTTTTAGTCCTCATTTCCACAGCTGTTTTATACAACAAGCTGTCTTGTCAGTACTACTAGTGCCTTATGGTCAGCAGATAGTTCTGTTCCTGCTTTTCAGTGGAGGGCTGCTAAAAATTTGTCATCTCAACTTTGTTGCTTGGGGTGGGCCGTTGTATTTTTTTCCTTACTTTGAGAATGAGTTAATACAATGAAGAATGGAAGCTTTTGTATCAAAATGTCTATTTTGATAGACAGTTTCTATTACAACAGTTCTATTACAGTTCTATTACAACTGATGCTAAATAAACATGATTTACATTAGCATGAAGGGAGGGTCTGCTTTCTTTCTGCTTTCTGTCAATTGATTAGTCAAGAGGGTTTTTTCCCCCTTATACACCTATTCAGTTAAGTTCAGTTGTTTGGTTTTCTTCCAGATCAACTGAATATGATTGGCTGTTTAGTTTTGTGGGTTTTGTTTTTTTGGGTTTTTTTTCAACCAAACCAACAATGAATAAAAAGATGCACAGAATTTGGGGGAGACTGGAATCAGCCTAGTATTGTCTGTCCTGTGTGTCACCCAGGTATACAGGAAGTGGTGTACAATTTTGAGTGCAAATTAATAATTTTTTTTCTCTAAAGCCTCTGTGGTTTTGTGGCTGGACAGTCCACTATAACTCTCTTGTGCATTGATTTAAAAGGACACTAAATCTATTGAAAGCAAAACCACAGCTAGGCCTTGTTGTGACCGAAGCAAATTTGGTTCCAGGATCTCTTTGTAATTGTCCACAAGGCTTTGAATCTTCCTCATTTTTAACGATTTGATATGTGTTCTGTTTTCCTGCATTCCAGAACTCTAATTTTCTTTTTTGTTTTTTTTACACTTTACTTGGTGAAGGCCCGTCTCGCTTTTTTTTTTTTTTTTTTTTTTCCCATATCTGCCTCTATGCAGTTTGGTTTCCATGTTTCTGCCCACCAATATGAAAATGAAAGAAGACAACAAAATATTCTCCCATCTACTTTTCTTCTCTTTTAGTCTTTTCAGGTAGAGCTCTCCAGTTGGGAGGTAACTGAAATACTAGTGGGAGCATTTGGCTTTATATGCCAGGCTTGGAGGTAAAGGAATAGAGGAGGTTTTACCCATTTTATACAAGAGGAAAAAATTAGCTCTTCTGAGGCACTAATATACTTGCTGTTAAATGTACATGTAAACATAATCTTGAAAAATTTTTGGTCAGTGGCGAGTAATTTTTTTCCCAGATAATGAACGCTTTCACTGTGACGGAGATGGAGACACTTTCTTTTTAATTGTATTAGCAAGATTTTGCAGTTAATTTGAGCAGACTGCATGTAGTCAGTTTAAATCAATACCAAAATGGGGTCAGGAATCATTACTTCATATTTTAGTGGACTGCTGACTTACCTTGAGAATGCAATGGAGTTTTTCATATGTGTTGCCACAGTATCACCGGAATTGGCCATTATATTTTCAGAATTCATGGAAAAAAGACATGATAGAAATAAGACAAATACTTAATATTTTTATGCTCTGAAATAGAACTTCTTTGTACTGATGTGAGATTTCAACGGCTTAGAGTTCTAGGGATGGTGGGGAAAAAAATATAAATTATCAATTACCTGCCCTCCTGTATTGGAGAAAACACTGCCCTGAGCAAAGGCCATAGGGTAGCACTTGCATTGCAGATGGGACAAGTACAAGTGGGAAGCTTCGTTGTGTGGTTGTGGTTGCATAATAGATTGTAACTAGGCTGGAGGGCAGGAAGAGATTTTTTTCCTCCCCTAATGCATAATGTTATTTTCCTGATATTGTTCACCTGGGCTAGCTAACAAGGAAGTGGCAGTGTTGCTGCATTATTCCTGGAAGAGTGCTGCTTAGTTGGGCTGCTTTGAGTGCAGAGTGATAAAAGAGTTTAACGTGACTTGCTGACAGAATTTAAGAACATACATCCAAAACCTTAGAGAATATATTGTGAAGATGCAGTGAACTGTGTTCACAATGCTAAGTTAAGCTATTAAGTTGTTGCTTCTGATATTATACCTCTTCTGTGAAAGAATAGATATATGTTGCCCTAGAATGCAAGTATTGCATTTTTTGTATTTAATCATTTGATCATGTTGTGTACTTCATGATAGAAAGGATTTGTGCCTTTTGCATGTGGAAAGGAAGGAGTCTAGACACCAACATTCAAATCTAGTAAGGTGCTTCTGCATCTCTGATAGACAGCAATCAACAGACTGTTTAGAATACTGGATATCCTGTTCTTCATAATGAAATTGAACTTGCTGCACTACTGGTCTCCGTGGTTGGAAAAATTAAGTATTTGTATAGATGATTTAAGTATACAAGTATGAGCACTGACGCCAGAATTGCTATTTACAGATGTAACTCTTTTGCCCTAACTTCTTAATGAATATAATTTCACGTTGAGTTAAACAACAATATTTTATTTTTCTAGAGGGAAATCCATTTGTCCGAGCAACACCTTAACTTCTGTCCTAGATAAAGAAATGCAGAGCAGGCCTCCGCCTCCTATTCCTCATTACAAACAAACAGATAAGTAAGGAATTTGTTTTTTTAAAACAGTATTTCTCTGTTTTGTGCTGAGTTACCAGAGGACAGCTTTCCTGAGCTTCAACTTTATACTTCCTGATTCTTTGTTTTCCCACACCACATACATCTCTGGAGCTGTGCAGTATGCACTGAGATTTTCTTTCCACGGAAGTAACCGGAAATGAAATGCTAAGAAAACATAGGACTATATGTTATAGGAGTAGTAATATAACAAATAATATGGATTTTTTTTAAATTATATTTTAATAAAGATTAGATAGTTGGGAAGAGATGGCTGTGCTGGAGTTTTGGGGATTTTATTTTTTACCTTTTACTCTTTACATACAAAAGAGTAATGTCCTTACTGGCATAAAATTATTTATTTGGACAGATAGTGAACATGTTTTTTCTTGTGTATACATGGCTACACAGCTGGCTAAAGGTGAAACTACTTTTTGCTCAGATAGTGAAAACTACTGAAGATAAGCTATATTAGGCTTCATGGTGAATAGTGTAATAGAACAGGCTTTACTTTGTGTGATCTGTCAGCTTCAGGTACCTGTAAGTCATATCACAGTTGGAATTTTTTAAATGGGTGGCATATTCTTTGTTTCAGGCTTACTTTTCAGTAACTATTTCCCCCCCTAGTTATCCCAAATCAGCATTTGAAATAGTATTCTGTGGAGTACCATTTGCAGAAAGAGCACCTTCATTTGGCAGTAACTGTTGTTTAGCTATTCAGTGCTTAAAGTTCTGTTGTAATACGAAATAGGTTGGTCTGAGAAAATTGTTTCAGAACTATGCATGTAGAGCAAAAACACACACCTAAAAATAACTGCTTACCGTATAACTCAATGTGAATTTAAAGAAGCTGTTACTTTTATTTCCTGTCTCAGTGACCCTTAATGAAAGGAGATTATGTGGCAAAATTAAATTAAAAAAGAGCTTTAGCCATTTATTTTTAATTGCTGCAAGTGAAATTTCTTTAGAAGTGCTTAATTCTGCAGATCTGGCAGATCTCATACTATCTTATGGAAAAAATCTTTACAGTGTTTAGATTTGGTATTACCATATAGTTTTTTTTATTCTTGCTTTTAAAAATGAGCAGAAAAATGTACATTGAACGCTTAGTCTTTAGTATGGTATTGTATTTTTTAATAAATATTAACAGGAAATATTATTTTTCTGGTAAAACCTCAAACCAAATTGTATCAGTTCAGCCCTTTGTATGCTTGTACATATTGATGTACATAAGTTTAATAAAATATATGTTTTTTCCAAAAATTGGTTAGGCTTTCTGGAGGAGTCTACTTCAATTAAAACGTAATTTAGAAATGCATGCCATTTATCGGTGTAGTGTGGGTATGCTCACTGACTCATTATGGAAGTTTGTGATTTCAGTTTATGTTGTATCTTGTTTGTCATGTGGGTGAGTAACATCTAATATTTTTATACTTTCAGGAGTAGTGGAAACAGTGGTTTATCCAAAACCATTGAAAGAAGAGCCGGTAATTGACTACTTTGATGTCCAGGACTAAAGTGATTGATGTAGAATTATCATACAGAAGCTTAGAGGTGAAGATACTAAGTTATTGTGTGAGGCACATCTTTGGTTATCAGTGAAATGATCAGTTGTTCAACAGTAGTCATGATTTAACAACTAAAGTTAGATTGATTTGATACTTAAAAAAAATTACGCATTTTTACATTTTAACGGAATTGCATAATACCTAACAGTATAAATCTCAAGATTTATTTTGATGTCCTACACAACTTAAAGTGGACCAGAAAAAATCAGTCTTAAAAACAGTGATGGGAATATTATTGAAGTGTTTTTGTATTTTATTAATTCACTTTTGTGTTTATGTGGTATATTTGGGAATTTGAGTTACTTTTCTACATGGAAGGAACTACAAAATTTAGTCTAAGTATGAATATATATATACTAAATGCTGATTAAGAGCACAAACTTCCTTTGGATTCTGAAGAACCAGGACTTGGGGAAGGTGGGGAATTAAGACTTGCTTTGTTTTATCTCAAATTTTGTGTAAAATAAAAAACCAATGACAACAACAAAAAACACCCCCCAAAAAACAGAACACAAGAAAATTATTAATACTTTGTTATTCAAGACCTTGAGACTTCATATATTATTTAGGTGTTCTATTTTGTTTACTTTGTGTATAGATTGTTAGCTGATAGTCTTTGAGGGGAGAATGCTGTCTGGTTTTATTGGGGTTTTGCAATGTTTTTCTGTATTGTGCAAGCTAAAGGTGAGCGTGTGATGTTTGATTTAGGTATGTTTATGAATTTGGAACAATATTTTTAAAATTCATTAGACATTCTGTCTAAACTGTTTGCAGTAGAAGATCTTTGCTTTATGGGAATGCCATGAACAAAATGGGATGATGGTTTAAAAGCTGAAAGATGTCGAAGTGGGCTCATAGACTGTGCATTTTTTCCTCTGAGTTAATGTAGGCAAGTAGCTCTCTGGGACAGGAAATTATAGGTCTGATCAGAAGAGGTGATACAGTTCTGAATTTGGGTAATATCTGTTCACTTGAGGAGAAGGTTTTTTGAATTAATAACTTCAGTAACTGACACTAATCCACTCTATTTCTTGTTCCTTGTAGCTGGCTACCTGTAGCTCTAGAGGCGAGTCCCCTGAACAGCATCAGAGACTGCTGCTAAAAGGGGCTTAGTATAATGAAGAAACACATCTAGCAGAAGACTTGTCATCTGTTGTTGTTTTAATTTTCAGCCAGCTCAACTATGTGTAGTGTGAGATTTGTTGCCAAGAAAATGGAAAGCAGTTCTCCATGCTCAGATTTACTTACAGTTATTATATGACCCTGAGCCTTAACTGTGAAGCATTTTGTGGCTAAGTTTCATCTTGAACAGCTTGTGAAACATAAAATAATGAATAGCAAACTTGCAGACCATACATGTTCCCGAAAATGTTTTGCAAATTAAAGTGCATGCTGTTATTGGCTATTTTTGTAGGAGCTTCTTATTTCACATAAAAATATGCAGCCTTATGTGTTTGTGAACATTTGAAAAGCATATTCTTCAGGTAAAATAGTTACTAGAAGGATTCTCAACCCTCAAGGGTGTTCAGGCTTTTAATTTGCATGTAGTGGTTTAGATGTTTTTTTTCTTTTTTGTCTTAATTTTGTGAACAGGAATGAAAATAAATTAACATAGCTTATATTACCCTTAATTTCTTAAGCAAATTAATGTTTGATTCTACAAGGCGTATTGCTTTGCCAGGTTCAGCTGAAGAAGTAAGTTGCTTGGCATATTTCCAGGACTCTATTTCTTCAATCCCCTCATTGTGAGGAGTGTATCTGTTCCAGTGCTTGCAGACAAATTCCAGCTCGATGTGGCCATACAAAGGCTAATTCCAGCTTTGAACTCAAAGCTACATTAATATAGTATGTTTTCAAGCTAGTTATATTGCAAAGGTAGGTTCTAGACAGAAACTGGCATGCATGTCCAACGAGCTGAGAGTATAAAGTTAGATGCTTCTCAAGATGAGACTAACAATTGTTACTGAAGCAGTTCGTACTGAGGAAGTCATTTGATTCACTAAACCTCTTAACTACGTGAATGTTAAAACATTTTTATAGATCTATATGTTTTTATAGATCTGTATGTATGATCTAAATCATGGCTGTTGGAGCATATCTGTAATTATGGAGCAAGTCATGTGTACAGAAATATTTATTTTGAAATACATTTTAATAACTTGGTTAAAAACATGATACCATACATTTACCCGGGCAAGTAATACCAAAAAGGAAATGTTGATGTCTTTCTTCCCAGAACACAGTTACATAGCCTTAAGAAGGACCTTGGTAAAGTTTAACAGTGGTGCTCTTCTCTCTGTTCTGCTTTGCTTATGCTGCAATGCATGTGTGACTTCACATGGAGTAGTACTGTAGTTTTGATATCTGTGATAACTCATCTTCATATTGCAGATGTGCCTCATGGAAATATTTTTCAAATAGCTATTTTGTAAACTCTGAGCTGGGCCTTTACACCTTTTATCTGATAGAAAAATAGTGTGTAAAATAAATATTTACATCAGTTGAAGTCAGTGGCAAAAATCATACTGACATCGCTGGAAGCAAGACTTGAGCTTCGATAATGCTAGTTTTTTCCACAGCCCCAAGAAGAATATTGTTTCTTGTGAATTTATTTGAAAAAAAGTAGTCTGCGTTAAGCATCTTTTGAAATAAATTATGTGATGTCTGTTGGAATTCATGCAACTTCATCAAATGCTTTTAAAATTGTTGTATAAAATAGGCAGATACTTTGGCTTTTGGGCTGTGCTATTACTCATCTATATTGTTTAACATATTTAAAGTGCTCTCAGTATTCACTGCTTGAGTTTAACCTAGAATTTGTGTAAGGATGTATAAGTAGACTTCAATACCACTGTTTCTGTGGCAGTTTTGTACACTATCTGCTGCATAATGAAATCAGCAAAGTAAATGGTTTAGAACAACTTTAAGAATAAGTTATTTGCTGAAAGTTTTATATCTGACTTGATTTTTTTCAAGTTACTGGCTATAAAAGTACTTTTCTCTATAAAACTGAAATAAATCTTATGTTGAAAGTTCAGTGCTTTGGAAATTGGGGGGTCTGCAAACTTTGTCTTGGTATTCCAAGTTGAAAGACTGAGATATCACAGAGAAACAATAAAGATTTAAATAGAAGTGGTGGAAGTCCTTTTCTCAAATTTGAAATATAAAGTGTGATTTCCTGGATCTGAAGTGATTTTACATGAATACTGAAGTAGAATGAAGTGAGTAGAGAGGTACTCCCCAGGAAATGGAGAGTCAGGATTATCACCCACCTTTCTTGGAATTCAGAAGTACAGGAGAGGATGATTGTCTGAATAAATATGCATTTTGGTTATCTGAAAAACCCTTTACTAGTCAGCTCAAATGCCAAATTGGCAATAAAATGTATGATTTTAACTCATTGTCCCTTCAGTGTTGTTTGCCCTATCATTCAATTTGTAATGGTGACAGTAAAAAGGAGTGATATGGGGTGGGGTCAGTGGTGGGGAGAATGAGGACTGATGTCACTTTAAAGCCCTGTGGCATTAGAGTTAACAAATACAGATGACAAATGTATGGGGATGATGTGAAAACTTTTGCTAACACAGTTCAGTGGATGGCAGGGAAACTCAAAAGCAAACAGTCTGAAATCAGAAGTTTGGACATGATTTGAACTGCTTCCTCCTGAAACTTTTTTAATATCAGTAATGCAGGTCCAATGGCAAAAGCCAAAGAATTGGGAGCAGCAGCAAAAAATTAAGTGGCCTCACCTGATGTTTCAGATGGAGTGCAAGATGGCTCAAAGAAGTTCAATAAATAATCTGAGATTGAACAGTTCTTGAAAGACATCCTGAAAAACCTTTTATCTTACTACCTCAACTACCAGTAAGGTTTGGAGTTTCTTTTCAGGATAGTTTGGAAGAGTGAAGATGACATTATTACAGGTATATAAGCATTGGAAAACATATACTTAATTGGAAATCTCTGCCTGAAAAAAATACTTGGACTTCTGTTCAGGACTGTTATTGACTAGAAGGTGACCAAAACTGTTGTCATTATCAGCAAGCAGCAGAAGAGACAAATCGTTTGCTTTCTGTTCACTTATCCATGTTTGGAAATAGTCATTCAAGTCACTACATGGTCACAGAAGCACCCTACTAGTTAAAAAAAAATAAATGCATAGATAGATACTACTGCTCAAATAACATTGGTTTTTGAGTATTTTAGACTTTTTCAACACTGAATTTGTAAGGTGGTTGATGTGCAAAGTTTTATGTCTGTACACTTGTTATTTAACCATGATCCAGAATGTCAGAGACATTAGATAAAGCATCTTTTAGACAGGCTGTGGTTTGGATGCTCTTGGGCGCTAGACCAGGTTTCTTGGTCATCTGAGGGATTTTGAAGGAAGTAGTATAGCTGCTTGAGCAAAGGGAAGGAGACCACATTGCTGCTGCCCTGGAAGACACCGAGTCCTAGAAGGATCCTGGGAATCCTTTGGTGTTAATAGGACTCCGTTACAGGCAGCAACATGTGGGTCCTTTTAGGTTCTAGCCAAAAGATAGATGAATGTGCCACATGTTCAGTGAGTGAAATCTGCTGTTGAATATGCTTTGCTTCCTTCTAGAGTAGGGCTGTGGTGAGGTTTGCTTCTACAGTCTAGACTTATGTCTTGTTCCCCCACCTCATGACCTACAGTTTCCAGCACTGTCTATTTTTTGAAGTCAGGGTGTCCAATTTTACACTTCTATGTAAAATATAGTTCTCTTTGACAATATAAAATGTTTTCTGCCACTAAAGTATTCTTTTTCAGAGCACAGACCAAGGCATAGTGCCTTGCTGGTGTTTTCAGGCAATCCTTTGTAAATTGGTTTAGGCTCCATCAGTGTATGACCTGTTCTTTCCTGCTTTTCAGCTCTTTTCAGGAAGGAGGGGCAAAACATGTCTGTTGAGTGGAGATTGCTTTGATTGCCCCTCACAACTTTCTGTGAAATGATGTCCAGGAACTGCCACTTAGTAAATTATTTAGTATTCTTCTGGATCTGATGTGTGCTTGTTCCAATGTTCAGTCATCTTGCTACTTTAACATATATTCCCTTAAAGTGTAGGAAGTTTATTCTAGTCAGAGGACTAGAGTGCTTCATTTGTAAGGAGTTACAAGATTCTAGACTAAACATGGTCGCTGTAAAGAAAATTTAGTCTTAATAGAACCTTCTTATATAGGAACGAAAGGGCTGTAATGGTTAGTAAACACAAAGACAGCAGATGAAGGGAAGTGATTACTCCTCTCTGTTCAGTACTTGTGAGATGACTTCTGTAGTATTTGGTTGAGCCATGGCCTCCCCAGTACAAGAAAGTCCTGAATGGACTGAGTCAAAACAGGACCACCAAGTTAGTCAGAAGGCAGGAGTACGTGACATATGTGGAGCAGTTGAAGGCACTGGCTCAGCCCCAAAGACTAAAGGCTAAGATATCTTACTGCTGTCTTACAGCTACCTAGTGAGAGGGTGTAGAGAAGACAGAGCCTGAGTGCACTGTAGGAGGATGAGAGAAAACAGAAGTTAAAACAGAAGAAGTCATGACTTTATAACTTTAAAAATATTTTTTATCACCAGGGTGGTAAAACAAGGTGTGTTACAGAATCTTCTTCCCTGAAGACATTTAAAACTCAGCTACAGGAGGACCTGAGCAACCTTCTCTAACTTGATGTGCTTGGAGGAGGTGATTGACTAGATCACCTCCCTGAGGTCCTTTCCAACCAATGTGATCCTACAATTCACAGTCAACTTAAGCTATACTCTTGATTCAGTTTTATCCTGGAGCTTTAACAGTTCTGTTTCTATGTACAACATTAGCTGTCAACTGTGTTTATAGAGATTGCTTAATCAAATTCTCTGCATGTCTGTTTCACTAGGCAAAGGCATGTTGGCTGTCTTCCATGAGTTTCCTTTTGAACAGGTTGCTGATTCTTATTATCATCTTAGTCTTGAGACATGAACAATTCTATTAATATGCTAATATATGCTCTGTATTTTGAAAAGGACAAAAAACTATGATTAGTCAATTGATAAAAGAGGTAATTCTGCAGTGACATTGGTGTTCGATGTTTATGGCTTCTGATGACCGTTTTGTTCCAAATTTGATAGTTGTTAATCTTTTGTTGTTGTTTATTCGGATGCAGCTTTCATTGTTTTTTTAAATATTGCTATGATCTGGATGTATTAAGCATTTTTCTTTCCTTCTTTGTTACTTCTGATTTTACTGCTGTTCCTGTGACAATAACTGTATTTTTTTCCCAGTGATTTCTTTCTAATATCTCAGTAACATCAAAGAAAATACAAGTTTTTAAGGTCTTGGTGTCTTAGTGACATCATTAAATTCCTTAGTCAGTTGTTTTGTTATAAATAATAACATATTCATTGTTAGCATTAATTTAATCCTTTTTCTATCCTCAGTACATACTTTCAGATCTCTTAATGTGTTCTGGTTTTAGGGTTGGTTTTTTCTTGGGGGGTGTGTGTGACCACTCAGTAGAATATATACCCTCCAAACCCATTTTTGTTAACAAAAGGAATGCCTTCTAAAGGTCCATCTGGATATAGCTGCTTGAATTGGTGGTATACCTGCTGCATTCCTATCTTGCTAAACAGAGAGATGGTGATGGTCCAGAGCTCTGTGTTTTCCGTGAACATTACAAACTGAAAGCTTTATTTTTACCAAAGCACTTATGTAGTATTACAATTCCAGTACAGTGCTTTTTAGACACAGATATATATAGTATCTTAATCTTATTATATGTTTACTCTTTTTTTATTTATTTCTTATTCGTAGAAGAGTACCATCACAGTAGTCTGTTTTTAAAACTGGCGTGTATCACAGCAGTACTTCTACTATTTGAAGGGAAAAGACAATAAATCAACATAAGAAATCAGTTACTTTTCCCAGTTCCAGGTTCTCATTGTGCAAAAACTTTTTAAGAGGCTTACAAATCACAGATTCCTAGGTTACATGCTGTCCCTGTAATGGGGGACAACTCACAACCCCATATGAACTTAGCATCCTTGCTCCATAGAACGGCATCTATTTTCTATCAGATGGTTCTCCACAGTTACACAGAGGAAACAGAAGAGAGTTGGACTAGGATGTGTGTTCATTCAAAAGGGTTTTTGTCCAAAGCTTCTCTTTCTTTGGCTCTTAGTCAAAAGTTCATTAATAACATTAATTTTGATAATAGTTTGTACCAGGACAAAATGAGCTTTTAACATTAAAAGTGCCCCAAAATATCCTTGCCTCTGTGGGTAACAACATATTGGAAATCTGCTATCACCAGCAAAGACAATTCCAGTCATTTTCTTGAGCTTTGTAAAAGGCAGAGGGAGGATGAAGAGATACATTTCCTACACAGAAACTCCGTTTTCATGCAGCCACTGTTCTCATTACTGTAGTTAGTTTGAATGGGGATGGAACTGTAAGCCCGTATCAAAATGTTACTTTGCATCTCCCTGCTTTCCCACAGCCACATCTGCCATTTCACTGCCACCTTTGATAGCCAGAATCTCTTTCCCCACTCCCTCTGAAGACCTCTATGCTGCAGGACAGACTGTAGTGTTAGGTAGGCATCTTGCATCCCACTGAGGTATGGGACCCACAAACCCATCAGAGTTCACTTCCAAAAGCCATAGGTGATGAATGACGTGCATAGTCAGTCTGTTCTAGTCTAGCACTTTGTCGGAAAGGCGGAATAGCAGGAGACAAGAGGTCCCTGGCTTCTATGTCTGTTTACTTTTGGAGGTGAGAGGCAACAACCTTCTCTAGGAAGGAAGTTTCAAGTAGCCAAAAGCTATGGATCATCATCACTAATGCTACATTATTAATATTTGATATGATACACTACCCATCCACTGATTCATTCAATCTGCTTCATTCCAGGTAAGAGCTTACATGCTGACTCCAACATGAATCACGGGGCCTTCAGCTGTCCCCTACAACCTGGGAACCATCTTATCTTGCGGTAGTCCCAAAGCACACAGTGGGCTTTCTGCTTCACTTGTCCAAAAAGTGAACAGCAAAGCTCCTGCTTGGGCATATTGCATGCTGCCACTCCTTCAGAGACCTGGAGGATCAGTGCCCTATAGTCCGGCTCTCGTTTCCTCTGGAAGACAGTCTTTGTTTGCTGAGATCTGAGGAGAAGTAGCCTAAGTGTCCTAGTGCTGCAAGGACACTTGAAAAAGAGACGAAACCTTTTCTGTGCCACAGCTGAAACCCAAACGAAGGCAGGGCTACTCTCCCACGCTCGGAGTCGCGCGCGCTCTCGGGCTGCCCCCCCAGCAGCCCCGGCCCCGGCCCAGCTGCGGCAGCGCGCCGCTCCCCCCGTTCCGAGACGAGCAGCTTCACCCACGTCAACGAGCCCCGGCCACTGTCCCCGCCCCGGGCGCTCCGCGGTCGGCGGGGGCAGAGCCGGCACCGCCCCCCCGCGCGAGACCGCGGCGCTCACGTGAGCCCCGCCGGGCGCGCCCGGCTTGCAGCCCGCGGAGGAGGCGCCATGCCGACCAGCTTCACCGTGGTGCCGGTGGAGGCGCAGGGCGAGGAGCGGGCGCCGGCGGAACGGGATGGGCAGCGGCAGGAGGAAGGAGACGATGAGAGGGACCGGGACTCCGGTGAGGAGAGAGCAGCGCTCGGGGGCGGCGCGGACGCTTTGTCCGCGGGGGCCGTGCGGGGAGACGTGTCGCCGCCCCTGTCCAAGTGGAGAAACGCGTCCCGGGACGGGGAGAAAGTCCGGCGTTGGGAGTGGGTTTCTCCGCTTCCAGCAGCTGCCGGCCAGGAGGAGGCAGTGCCCGGGCGGGGCGGAGGCAGCGGCGCTAGGAGGGCACGCGGGCTCTTTGAACCCCCAAATCCCGATGGAGGCAGCAGGGAAGATCCGGACTGTGGAGAAGAGCACAGGCTTACCTGACTTGCGCCAGGTGTTAGCCCAGACGTGTTCTTTGGCTCCAGCGCCCGTGTATCGCGCTCAGTAGGTATTCGCCACCCGGTGCTGTGGTGTCACGAGCCTCGCATCCTGCCCGGCCTCGCTCCTGCAGCCTGAGGGGGACCTCGGGCATCTTCAGCGGGACTCTGCTCAGGGAGCCTCTTCTGCAGTGGGATGAGTGTTTACAAGCGGTGCTGGGGAGATCAGTACGTCTCTAGCTGGGATGTTAGGGCGCTGCTAGGGAAGCAATAACTCTTTCTTCCCTTGGCTCTGAAACCCTTAACACTCCCTTTTTCTGATGTGTATTGCAGCAGTAATACCAAGTATAGTGCTTGAATCACTGCTAGAGAGTTGGGGTTGTTCAGCCTGGAGAAGAGAAGGCTCCAGGGACGACCTTGGAGCAGCTTCCAGTACTGGAAGGGGCTACAGGAAAGTGGGGGAGGGACTTTTTATAAAGACACGTAGTCAAAGAACCAGGGAGTATGTCTTTGAATTGGAGGAGGGGATGATTAGACATTAGGAAGAAATTCTTCATGATGAGGGTGGTGAGGCACTGGTACAGGTTGCCCAGGGAAGTTGTGGATGCCCCGTCCCTTGAAGTGTTCAAGGTGAGGCTGGCCTTGGGCAGCCTGATCCACTGGAAAGTGTCGCTACCCATGGTAAGGGAGTTGGAACTAGAAAGTCTTTAAGGTCCCTTTCAATCCAAACCATCCTGTGATTCTTGCACTATGAGAGCTAGTAGGGTCTTGTACATTATTTAGGACACTGATTATCACAGGTGAAAAAAGTAATTGTTCTGGAATTTCCTTGACTGCACTAATACCTTTTAAAAAAAATAAATCCAAAACAAACAAAACCACCCCCACCAAATCCACAACACTATTTTTTTGGAGGGAAGCAGGTTGTATGCTCTTTAGTCATTAGATCACAAGTAAAGTAGTTCTCATATCTTATTAGCAAGGCACTTATTATTCTGTGTATTTATACCTTTTCAGACATTCTTATTTGATACTCATCTATGTGATAATGGAGGACTCTGTAATAATCTTACTCTATACTCTTCACTCCTTGATAATTGTGTGAAATTCTGTACCTTTGGGGGCTACAGTTGAGGGTTAGAGCCTGCTGACTTAAATATGCACAAAGTTAAAGAAAGCATACACGCCTACGTAGAAGCATATATGCCTGTGCCTTTTAATGTATTTATAGTACACTGTAATGGAAAGGTAGTCAAGAAATAATAACCAGTTAAAGAAGAGAAGGAAACGGGAGTCTGCTGTAGGCAGTAATGCATGAAGTTTTATGAGAAATTATATCTTTGATTTGTGTTGGGGTTTTTTTTGTTTATTTTCTTCACATATATCAATAGTGACTGTATTAGACAGACCTGTCCAAACATTGCAAAGTTGATCAAATCTCTGTTTTATTAGCAGCTCTGCATGTCAGGTATTTCAAAGTATAACTTTTTTTTTTAGCATTTAATACGATTATTTCCCTAGCCACAGCACTTGTCTTCTTGAGAAACCAATATGAAAATTAACATCTACAAAATCTTTTTGAGTTCAAGACCCTCAGGTACAAAGAATATCAATGGTAAGCCTTGCCATCTATCAAGAAGTCATCACATAACTAATGAGGCACGAATGCTGAGAATTTCTGTAAAATACTAATTGCTTGAAAATCAGGAAGTAGTTCAGGCAGGTATATATGCAATGAAGGGAAGACAAACTAAACTCACTGAGCTGTCTACTATATTTTCAGTCAGCTTCTGCTCAAACACGGAACCAGTCTGTAGTTCAGAATTTGCTGTACTGAAAAATACGGTATTACATGTTCCATTTAATCCCATGGCATTTTGTCCAGTTCTCCGCACCTGAAAAAATGTGAACTGATGTCTTGACTTTTAGTCTCCACAGGTTAGTTATTCCTCTCTGCCCTGTTCCTGTGCTTAGCCAGTAGTGTGCACGGTGTTTCCAGTACTGGCTAATGCTTAGTTCTAGGGATATGCATATGAGATCCTTGAGTTGGCAAATGTGATGGTATTTTCACAAGCTCTTCCTGGCTCCAGCAAGTTTTGGGCCAGAGAAAGATGAGTTTTCTATGAAACTGGATTAGCTTCTCATCGTTTTTGGTGAGTTTAGAGTTTTAGATTAAATTCTAAATTTATATGTATTCTAAATACATACACTCAGCAAATTTCCGTTTTCTAATGCAGTCAGGAATTAACTTACATTTTTTGGCATCTCAAACTGTGGCAGTAAAATCTGCTGCTCAAAGGCAAATTGCCTCTTTGTTTGGTTTTTGAGTCAGTCATCAGATTAAAGGCATCAAATCAAGCTAATACTGGAGAGATCCCTCTCCAGATCACTCAGGATTTTTATAAACCTTGTCCCATCTTAACCCTATCACCTTTTTTCCAACTGAAGACTCTTACTAAGTCATTCTTTGCTTGCAAGCTATTCCATACTTACTGTTCTACTTTGTGTCATTCTCTGAACTTTTGCCACTTACTTTCACTTTGAAATGGGGGAAGATCCAGAATTGCACATGATAATGAAATTCTGAACTTGCGGTGATTTCAGTGTGGAGTAAGTGGTCACTTGGCATTTTATAACTCTTTAAACATTTATTTTAGACTGTTGGAATTTTTACTTTTTTTTTTTTTGTGTGTGTTGTAGAGGATCTTAATGCTTGAAATGGACACCAAATTATTATTTTTACTCCATTGTGTTAATTTCATGTGAATGAAATGCTAACATTCTCTTACTGTACTTATTGCCTAAGAGCTAAATAATTCTAGTTATAAACCAGCTTTAAAGTAGATTATTTCAGGAGAAAGTAACACCAAATATAGTGATACCAACCCTCATAATTTTATCTTCTCTCATTCTGTAATGAAAATATTATTATTGAGGTTTCTTTTCTTTTGGTGATAATGCTTTTGCAGCTATCAGAATATGAGTAAAAGTCTTCTACTATAGCTGGTTTTTACTGTCTGTCATAGCAGGACTTTCATAGAATCACCAGGTTGAAAAAAGACCTCTTGGACCCATTGAGTCCAATCATTCCTATCTGCTACTAAACCATGAGCCCAAGCACCTTGTCTACCCGTCTTTTAAATACCTCCAGGGATGGTGACTCAACCACCTCCGTGGGCAGCCTGTTCCAGTGCCTGATGACCCTTCCTGTGAAAAACTTTTTCCTGTTATCCAGCCTGAACCTTCCCTGGTGCAGCTTGAGGCCATTCCCCCTTGTCCTGTCCCCTGTCACTTGGGAGAAAAGGCCAGCTCCCTCCTCTCCACAACTTCCTTTCAGGTAGTTGTAGAGAGCAATAAGGTCTCCCCTCAGCCTCCTCTTCTCAAGGTTAAACACCCCCAGTTCCCTCAGACGTTCCTCCTAAGACTTGTTCTCCAGCCCCCTCACCAGCTTTGTTGCTCTTCTCTGGACACGCTCCAGAGCCTCAACATCCTTCTTGTGGTGAGGGGCCCAGAACTGAACATAGTACTCAAGGTGTGTTCTCACCAGTGCCGAGTACAGAGGGAGAATAACCCCCCTGGACCTGCTGGTCACACTGTTTCTGATACAAGCCAAGTTGCCATTGGCCTTCTTGGCCACCTGGGCACACTGCTGGCTCATGTTCAGTTGGCTGTCAATCAACACCACCAGGTCCTTCTCTAGGCGACTTCCTAGCCACTCTTCCCCCAGTCTGTAGCACTGCACAGCATTGTTGTGCCCCAGTGCAGGACCCAGCATTTGGCCTTGTTAAACCTCATGCCATTCGTCTCAGCCCATCAGTCCAGCCTGTTCAGATCCCTTTGCAGAGCCTCCCTACCCTCCAGCAGATCCACACTTCCACCCAGCTTAGTGTCCTCTGCAGACTTTCTAAGGGTACACTCAATGCCTTCATCCAGATAGTTGATAAAGATATTGAACAGGACTGGACCCAGCACTAAGCCCTGTGCGGGACCACTTATGAGTGGCCTCCAGCTGGAGTTAACTCCATTTACCACAACTCTTTGGGCCTGGCCATCTAACCAGTTTTCCACCTGAGCTTTGCTTGTAATGTTTTGTTATCATGTAAGTTTGCAGATGACACTAAACTGGGAAAAAGTGTCAATCTGCTGGAGGGTAAGGAGGCTCTGCAAAGGGATCTGAACAGGCTGGACTGCTGGGCCGAGACCAATGGCATGAGGTTTAACAAGGCCAAATGCCGGGTCCTGCACTTGGGGCACAACAACCCTATGCAGTGCTACAGACTGGGGGAAGAATGGCTGGAGAGCTGCACAGAAGAGAAGGACCTGGGGGTGCTGGTTGACAGCCGACTGAACATGAGCCAGCAGTGTGCCCAGGTGGCCAAGAAGGCCAATGGCATCTTGGCTTGTATCAGAAATGGGGTCACCAGCAGGTCCAGGGAGGTTATTCTCCCTCTGTACTCAGCACTGGTGAGACCGCACCTCAAATACTGTGTTCAGTTCTGGACCCCTCACCACAAGAAGGATGTTGAGGCTCTGGAGCGTGTCCAGAGAAGAGCAACAAAGCTGGTGAGGGGGCTGGAGAACAAGTCTTACGAGGAGCGGCTGAGAGAGCTGGGGTTGTTTAGCCTGGAGAAGAGGAGGCTGAGGGGAGACCTTATTACTCTCTACAACTTCCTGAAAGGAGGTTGTGGAGAGGAGGGAGCTGGCTTCTTCTCCCAAGTGACAGGGGACAGGACAAGAGGGAATGGCCTGAAGCTCCGTCAGGGGAGGTTCAGGTTGGATATCAGAAAAAAATTCTTCACAGTAAGAGTCATTGGGTACTGGAACAGGCTGCCCAGGGAGGTGGTCGAGTCGCCTTCCCTGGAGGTGTTTAAGGAACGGGTGGATGAAGTGCTGAGGGACATAGTTTAGGGAGTGTTAGGAATGGTTGGACTCGACGATCCAATGGGTCCTTTCCAACCTTGTGATTCTGTGATTCTGTGATTTTTAAGCTGTCTTTTACTATATTAAAAGCTCACAGGTATGCATTGTAAAGGCTACTTATGGTAAGGGATATATTTTGCTACTGGATAGACCTTATCAGCTGCTGCTAGGGTGGGTAGTATTCTCTCCAGTGCTACTGCTTGTGAACCTTTATGGGAAGCCAAATTAGCAGGGACCTAGCTATGAGAGAAAACCAGTTGTTTTTAAAAAGTTGTTTTAAGAGGCTTTATTTACTTAAATCAGCTCATTGCAGAACAACACTGTCACTCCCCTACTTCACCACAGAAAACCACCCATTTTGGCATCAGTGACCTGATTAATTTTTCCTGCATCTTTGAACTATGTTTACATAAAAGTAGGTGCTAGAGCATGGGGAATGAAACTAATAGTGCTATTTTTATTTGCTCTCTAGGCTAATGAACTATAGAATATTATCACAGGGGACATATTTTCTGAATCTGAATGGAAATATTATTAGTCCATTCCTGAAGGACTATACATTGTGGAAGAGGACCCATGCTGGAGCAGTTTCTTGAAGTATTGCAGCCCATGGGAAGGACCCTATATTGGAGGATATCATGAAGGACTGTCTCGGGTGGTTGGGGCCCCATGCTGGAGCAAAGAGAGAGCGCAAGGAGGAAGGAGCAGTGGAGACAGCACTTAGTGTACTTACCACAGCTTCTATTCCCTGACCATCTGTGCCACTTGGGGAGGAGAGCAGGAAGCGGAGAAGATGTTAGTGAAGTTGAGCCTGGGAAGGAGGCATGGTGGTGAGAGGAAGGTATTTCTAGATTTGTTCTTTTACCTCATTGTCCTACTCTCTTAATTTAATTTATTAATTTCCCAAGTCAAGTAAGTTTTGCCCATGATGGTAATTGTTGAGTGACCTCCCTTTCTTGACCTGTAAACTTTCAAATCTTTTTTTTTTTTTTTTCCCTTGCTTTACTGTTGAGGAGGGGAGTGATACAGTGGCTTGGTGGGCACCTGACAGCCAACCAAGCTCAGCCAAGTCAGTCTATGAAAACTACAGTCATTTGGATTTCATATACAAATTTTCAAGTAGCTATAAAATTGGATGAAGTTCTGAAGTTACCTATATATTATTGAAGACCTGACAGTCATCTTCAGAAATGGATCGTGAGCAGCTAGCAGTATACAAACTTAAAGATGGCCCATAAATAACTTTGCTGTAGGAAATCACAGCTGTAGGAAAGCATTGCTTAATGATGTCTGTGTCAACCGGACAGTATCATCTGCTTCCTGTTTTCAACATCTAGCGTTCTTAATTAGGTACCTTAATTAGCTATATTCTTTAGTTAGCTTGCAGCTTATTTAGGAAATCATTCTGGGAGCCTCTGGGTGATGAGGTTTTGAGTGGTAATTGCTTAAAAAAAATTTATTTTTTTTTGAACTCCTGTATCTTCTGAAAAATATCGTGTTCTGTTTCTTGCTTTCTGACGAGGGGGCACACAAGTTTGAACACTTTTAAAATTAAAAATATCTTCCTACAAGCTTACTTTTTAAAGAGAAACTTACCAAGACATAAACAACCTGATAATTTGGTGCCTTTGATTAATGACTAGTCCTGTCTGTCCCTCTACTGGCCTTTCTTGTTTCGTGGAACAACTGGTGAGGACTTACACTAACTGCTTTATTCTGCTGGTGAGGACCAAAGAACCAGTCCCTGGGCTGGGGTAAGGGGAATCAAATAAGGAGCAGGCTTTTTTTCAGCATCAGTGAGCTAAAGCAGCTCTTTTAGGGACCTAGTAAACACCAGAACTGGTTTTAGAAAGGCAGAAGCTTGGGAAATTAGCTTGGGAAGAGCCTTCAACCTTTTCAGCCTTTCCACGGTTGACTGACCATGTGAGTTAGAATCATAAGGAAAAGGGGATTTCGGGTGTAATTCAAAGATTTGACCACAAGAACTAGTCTGTTCTAAGCAATAATAGAATTGAAACAGTTTGTATGAAGTTGTTTAAGGCTGTATGTGATGTGTGAGACAGATCAGTGCATAAACTAGAACACAGTCCTATATGTAATTTGAAAGAGGATTAACCAATTATGCAGCCAGTCTTAAAGAGGACCTCTTTATCATTTCAAAATACTTGTTTTTAAAAAAAGTACTTGCAAAGTTACAGAATTATATTTTAGAGTTTTTAACTGCTACATCTTAAGTACAATTAATGCAAGCTCTTTCTATATAAAATCAATGTTTAGCAACTAGACTTGCTTAAGGTCTGCTAATACGTACTTGATGCATAAAATTGGCTTTTTTAATAGTACATAGACCTTTGAAGTAGGTTGCTAACGTGTACTGGTCTGCTTAGTGGAAGTATTTTAAAGCGAATTTATTTGATGGAAATAAAATTAAATTTATGTTTTATTAGGAAAAGACATGGGATGTTTTAGTAACTTGATCCTGCTCATTTCACTGAGCATGTGTTTGTTGCTGACGAAACCCTCCACCTTAATTCTTTTTAGAGACTTCTGTGACAGTCCTGTAGGTTTAACTGTGTCACGTGCATGCGTCACAGTGCATGAAGCCTTAATGAACTTGTTTCAGGATTAACCTAATACCAGTAAGAAGCAGGATTTAAGGTCTTACACAAAGCTGGGAGGAAGCAACTGTCAGTTTCCTGTTTCAATTCTTGATATGTGAAGAATCATCAGAGGGAAACGACTTGATTTTCTTTAATCATGAGTGAACAAGATTATGAAGAAAGTGGGCCAAATCAAAGTGAGTCTCTTTAGAAGACAATATCATGCTTCTAATTACTTTTACTGAAATAGCAGGTTCTGTACTTCGTCTATATTGTAAAGATTTTTAAAGAGCTTTTGCAGTGTGTTTGCATTGTAAGTACGCTGTGCTTGATTATAATAGTAGCTTAAATAAAGGATAGCTAAAATTCAGTGATGTTGATAAAATGAGTGATGGTTAGTATTAGAATGCTTTGTTATGTAAAGAGGTCTACAAGGAACTTAAGTGCACCTTGTTCTGCTTTTCAAGATTACTTACATTGATGAAAAAAATGTAGTAATTGGGTGGTACAGTAAATATATATAGAAATTTCTTTACTAAAAAAAAATAACCTGCAACTTTGAAGTAGATTGCACTGAATTCTTAAAACCATCTCATGCAAAAATTAAGAAGCAAGATATGTTCAAACTAGATTATTGATGCCTTTTCATAATTTGAATTAAAGCAAGGTGGTGGCTTTTGAAAACTTGGGGTTTTTGGAGCTGGAGTACTTCTATATATTTTTTGATTAGGAGTGGTAAGACATTTTTAAGATCGTCTGAGTTCTCTTTAGTTGCCTGCCAGCCAAAACTTTGGACATATAGGAAGTAAATGATAGAGAAGATAGAATTACATGTTTTGCCACAAGCAGCTTTCTTGGACATGGTGCTTGTATGTATTAATTTTAGTGCCTTTTAACTTTACATATTTTTACCTTAAAAGGTTAATTTACAATAACAGTCTTGGTAGGCTTGTCTACCCTATACAAACAGGATCTTAACTTCATATTTTCAGTTTGTAGTGGTTCATTTCTAATGTGACCAGATATGAACTTAATGAAAACGTTACTGCAATTTTTATTAAAACCTGTCATTTTTCACCTGTATCTGGCTAACCTGAACCAATTTCAAGATACATGTACTGTGACTAAGGGTTGCTCTTTGGAAACTATGAAAAGTTAGGACTTCCCTGGGAAGTATTATTCTTCAGCAGCATATAAAGCTAGAAATTTCTAGTGGGAAGCAAAAATTTTTAGTTTTACACATCCTTATCATAGCTGACCTATCTTATTGGAGGTCATATGGTTCAAAAGTGTTTGATCATTCTCACTTCTTTGAACACCACTTGTATTCTTTTTACCATATAAAAATCTTCTATTTTTCAGATTGATATTAAGCTCTTACGGCATGATAAGAGGTATGGATGCTGACATCTCTTTGACAAAACATGTTTGAATACAAGGGAACATAGCAACATGTCTTGAAATGTGAACAACGATGACAGGCATAGTGTAGGATAGCAAGGAAGCAGTGAATCTGGAAAGGATTTAGGGGCGAGACTGGAATAGAATAACATGAGCTTGGTTTAATGCTGTGGTAAAGAGGGCTAGCTTGATCCTTGGAGTAGAGAGGAGATGATCATACTTACATAAGTAGCATGATTCCTATGCCTGGGTCAGGGCAATCCCAAGTGCAGTTACAGGCTGGATGGAGAATAGACTACAAGCGGCTCTGAGGATAAGGAATTGGGAGTGCTGGTGCATGAGAAGCTCAACATGACCCATTAATGTGCACTTGCAGCCCAGAAGGCCAACCATATCCTGGGCTGCATCAAAGGAAGCATGACCAGAAGGTCAAGTGAGCTGATTCTTCCTCTCTACTCTGCTCTCGTGGGACCTCACCTGGAGTACTGCATTCAGTTCTGGAGTCCTCAGCATAGGAATGCCATAGATCTGTTGGAGGGAGTCCAGAGGAGGGCTGTGAAGATGATCAGAGGGCTGCAGCACCTCCCGTACAAGGACAGGCTGAGAGAGTTGGGCTTGTTTAGCCTGGAGAGGAGAAGGTTCTGGGGAGGCCTTGTAGCAGCCTATGAGTACTTAAAGGGGGCCTGCAAGAAAGCTGTGATAGGGCTCTTTCTCAGGGAGTGCAGTGATATGACGAGGGGTAATGGTTTTAAGCTGAAAGAGGATAGATTTAGGTGAGATATTGGGAAGATATTTTTTCCTGTGAGGGTGGTGAGGCATTGGAACAGGTTGCCCAGAGATGTCGTGCCTGCCCCATCCCTGGAGGTGCTCAGGGCCAGGTTGGATGAGGCTTTGTACAACCTGACCTAGCTGAGGGCGTCTCTGCCCATCGCAGTGGGGTTGGAACTAGATATTCTTTAAGGTCCTTTCCAACGCAAACCATTCCATAATCGCAGTGCTTGAGTATCTGTAGAAATCAAAAGTAGGGGTTTTTTCATCATCTGTCAACACAGAATTTACCAGACAGGCTTCTAGGAATGGTACATTAGTTATGGCTTTAGTTTGTCTGCTGGTCCCTCAGTAAGCATGGGGTTGTGCTGTGGTATGTGAACGTTCTATAGCAAATTCAAAATCAAATAATAATAAATTGAAAATTTGGAGGGGAAAGTTTATTTCTAGAGTTTAGACTTTGATTACCTCATGTTGGATGGAGTGGAGTTTTACATCAACAGGTGGAGTGGTTTGTATGTGTCATTAAGAGAAACAGTATACCATAATCAAGCCCACCGAATATTTTTTGTTGTTCTTGTATTTTGCCTTTCTTATGGATCTTTTAATACCAGTGTTAGTCTAAGATTAAATATTGGCTCAGATGAACTCTTAGTTTAGTCTAGATTAAAGATTTTTTGCCTGTAAACCCTCATAACTTGAATCACATTCAGAAATCAAGCAACAGTAGGTACAGGTTTTGGAGTGCTTTAATTGGTTCCCAGACATTGCATCTTAGAGAAATGTCTAAAACAGCATTGGAAGTTATGATTTTTATTATATGTTTAACTTACCTCTACATCTGAGAAGAGTTGATGCAGTTTCAGAGAAGCCTGAGGGAAAGGATTCGATGATCCAGTGGGTCCTTTCCAACCTAGTGATTCTATGATTCTATGATTCTAAAGGTAATTGCCTGTTAAGCGTTGAAACAAGCAGCCAGAGAAGGTGGTGGAGTCATCATTCACAATGGTATTTAAAAGACGTGCAGATGTGTTGCTTAGGGACACGGTTTTGTGGTAGACTTGGTGGTGTTAGACTAATGGTTGGTCTCTGATCTTAAGAGTCTCTTCCAACCTAAGTGATTCTAAGATTTGGTTATCTTTAAGCTTCCTGACAGAACTCAAGGGAGTAGGGTTAAAACATAAAGCTGTAAGTAGCTTGAGGATTACTAGTAGAACTGTCTCTGTATTCCATGTTACTGCAGTGAGAGCAACTGAAACAGATTTTTCTATTTGCTCCATTCTACTTAATGCACCAGAGGTGATATTTACAGCATTTATGAAAAGTGTAAGGTCCTATCTTTCCTATCTTTTTTTTTTTTCAGTGTTAGTTTTCTAATGAATACCTTCTTTTGAAGAAGGGATGAGCTAAAGATTGGGTTAGTAGGTTAGTAACTTATTTCGTTAACCTCACCATAGTTGTTGACTGTGTGTTGATGTTCTAAAACTAGTTCTTTCTACTGGATAGCATAATGCATCTCCATTTGAGTTACATGTTTGTAAGGCTCAGTGTATTTCTAAGCATATTGAATAAGCATACTCCTAAAGGTGGTGCTTTTTAATGTACTGGCAATATGAATTTGTTAACAGCAATGTTGAAAACTCAAAGGAGCTTGTTGAAAAGTGTTCATAATTGTAGGATTAGTTATCAAAGTTGCAGATGAGAAAATACTGTTCAGATCACTTTTGTATTGATTATATTTCAAATAGAGGTGAAATATTGATCACGTCAACTACTATGATGGATGTACCAAACATTCACAAAATATGAAGAGTGACAACTACTAAAGAAAGGGGAGACTTTAGTACAGCCTAGTAATGACAGGCTGTTTTGAAGACTAGCATTAGAAAGCTTTAAAGTAAATCAAATATTGGTTGGAAACATTGAAAAAGGATTTGAAGAACAGGAAACTTAAGTTCTGTGGTTTTCCTTTTGAAGTCTCTTAGGTGCGTTTGACAGGACTTGTTTAAAGCCATTGTGCTCTGAGGTTTTTCCTCTTGGAGCAAAGCCAAGTAACTGTTTCTTTAGAAATGCAAGCATATAAAGGAAGACTTCACTGTTCTCCTACAATTTAAAATGCTTAATGTATGGTGCAGAGATGCTGCTTTTTGCTTCCAGAACTAGTAAGACAAAGCTATATTCTTTAACATCAGAATTGTGAATACTGATTCACATTATTCATTTGGCTACCCTTTTGATGTTTTGATTAGTCTAATGATACCTACCTAAGTAGTAACTCCAGTGTCATTACGCTCCGTACAAATGCAAAACAATACATGAAATTCCTCAGCTCACTTTTTGAAGAGTTATCCTTTCTGAAGGGATTGGAAGTACTCCTGAGAAAGTATTCATATTTAGCTAATAAGTACAGCTCTCAGCTCTCAGTAGGCAAGAAAGTCAATAGAAGTGTGGTCTTGGCAAGATAAATACCTAGCAACCTCATTTGTATTTTAATTTGGGAATGTACCTTGTAAATAATGCTTTGTAAAAACTTTAGCAAAAATAATGTAGTCATTTTAAGGAATAGAGCTAAGAGAAAAATAGTGTCCCCAAAATGTTGGGAAGAAAGTGCAGTGTCTTAACTAAGAAGTTCTAGTGCTTGTATGCAAGCAAGATGATAGGAGGAATCAGCATGTCTTTGCTTGGGGACAGAGATGCTTTTTGTTGTCTATGGAAATGTTAACTGGACCTTTCAGTAAGTACATTGGAGTTGATTAAAGGATAAATGTCAGTTTCTCAGACAATCTTGTACTAAACAAGCATGTTGCATGCACTGTGAAACATCTTGAAATGCTGGTCCGTGAGGGAGGTTGTTTTGTGTTACCAGGGCTCCTTCTGCTGGCGTAGCTTTAAGCTGGCTGGAGGAAGGGAACTTAGCCAGGCTGTAAGACTGGAAGTAGTGAAGGACCTGTAGAGAAACAGAAAAATGAAAGTTGGAGGATATGGATAGGAGGACATACATTGGATAAGAGCGGTAGTTGTGGATTAATTGATCAACAGTTCTCTGTATCATGAAATTAATTCTAGGACCCTAATGGACAACAGCTATCTTTTGAGTCTCTTATGTTAGCATGTGGCTTCTGTGTCATGATAACAATAAGTATAGTGATGCTATGCAGACTGAAAAGAAATCTTTCAGGGATGTGGTCACTCATCTGCTTGAGTGACTGAGATCTATTTCTGTCTTTGATCCAACCGAGATAGTACTTTGTGCTGAGACCGGTGTCCATGTTTGTAAGTGTTATTCTGGACTTCATGTGGGGAGAAGTGCCCTGGAGGGGCAGTGTGGAGGACACAGGGGAAAGAGTACAGCTTCTCCAGCTGTTCCTTAATTATGTGGGAAAGAGACTGTGTAGGTGCTTTTGTTGTTCCTTGTGAATATAAGGGCAAAAGTCCAGACAGGCAAAGTGGCATTGGCAAGGACTTGAGACTGTTTGGGAATTCCAACATTGTGATAGTATCAGCACGTAGTAGCTTTTGTATTGCATGGAATGGAAGGCAGTAAAAGTATTTTTCAAGAGATATGCAAGGGCATGTCAGGGAAGCTACAGCTTAGTGAGACTGATACTTCAATAAGGAATGTCATCAAAGTGTCTCCACAACCTTTACAAACTAATTACTTTTACAATGTTTTTTCTTAAATTCCTGCCTCAACTGCTGAAGTTATTTTGAGGGAGTGATTAAAGTCATGAAAAGGTTGATTGGTGTTTATGTGAAGTTCTATTATCAAGTGCTTTTAAGAAAACTAGAAACGTGGGGCATGGGAGAGATTAGTATATGTAAGAAAGAATAATGAGTAATAGTTAGGAGGCAGAACAATATATAAAGATTTTACTGCTAAAGTAAACTTAAATTCCTTAAATGTGGATGTTGAGTCCATATGTCTGGGACAATAACAGTGTTAGGCATTCACCTCCACTGTTACCTAGAATCAGTTCTTAAACCAGCATCTTTTGACTATTTCTTTTATACTATACTTTGTCTTTTTTTATTTTTGTTGTCTCTAATTGTTACATTTTTCCAGCAGGGGAGGCGATTGCCAGGGAAAGTAGTCCATTTATTAACAGTGCAGAAATGGACAGAGGAAACGTGTATGAAGGAAAGAATATGGCTCTCTTTGAGGTAAGTTAAATATGCTAGAAAGAGTATTTCACTTTTGATTGAGGCTCTGGTAGTAAAATGAAAACAAACAAATCTCTGTTTTCTTTGTCGCCTGAAATGTAGTGGTGAAGAAATCAATTTTAGTAACTTTTCAGAGTTTGGTTCCTGCTAACATTCCATGACAGTGGATTTGAATAATATGATAAAAAAGTGCTAGTATTTTTTTTCCTTCTGTATTTCAGTTTATCTGTATATGCAGGAACAGTAAACTTTGATATGCGTTGATGTGAGAATATGAAATAATCCTTATTGCACTTAAAATTTTTTGTTCTAGGATCTAGAAATTGTTAGAGAAAGCTTCAGAGTAAAAATTTAGTGGTTTTGACAAAGCAGTATCCAGCTTAAAAGAATTAACAAATATATTATGTTGAATGTAATGAAGGGAAAATGAAGACTTCTCTTAAAGTCAGTAAAACTATAAAACAAATTGTGATAGGCCATGACTTAGTTATATCATCCAATTACATATAATACAAGTTTAATACTGTTTTAATTCACTGAATGATTGCAATCATTTACAGAGGGGAAAAAAACATATTGAAGCAGTACTCTGAAACAGTACTTTAAGTAAAGTTTATTGAAGTTTTTCTGCTCGAGGAGCATCAACGGATATTGCTTCTATGCTTGCTGTTAACAGTAAACAAAGTCCTTCCAACATCATTTGCTTAGCCTTCTTGGTGTTGCATTCTACCAACTATTTTCTTGTCCTCTTAATGCTCTTATCTTCCTCTCTTCTTCTTTTCAAATATCTCTGTACAGAGGACATGATCTTTCAGATCTCTCTTTTTTCAATGGCCCAAATGATGAGTTTTTGCTTTTTTTCACTAAGAGAAGATTGTGCCAAAGATTAAAGTAGAATTGATCATTAATAATGAGAAATTAGACATCTTTTGGATGTAAAATGGAATTTTACTATTTTTTGACAGAAAACATGGTAATAGGATTTTGTCACTGAATTTCTCTCCTTCAAGCTCTGTTCTATAAAGCCACGTCCAAAACTTCATGTTGTTCAAATTAGCTGTTATGTTCTTTAGTGCTGATAAATTAGCCCTAGCTGCTTTTTGTCCCTTATCTCCTTTGAATGTATGCTTGCATCAGCTATTTTGAATATCGACTGATGTTAAATCCTCAGCTGATGGTATAAGGATGACTGTCTCTTGTAATACATATCTTGATGTTATAGCATCGCCTTGAAAGCTTTCTAGTGACTTCACCACCATTGCTTTTGTAGTGGTAAATCTTTTGTGGTAGTATGTAAGTTCCATAGTGTTTCCTACCGTCTTATTTTTCTCATGTTTTCAGACGACTTGTGTTTGAGTTTTTATATAAACTCTTACAAAGACGTTTGGCTGTTATAACCATGGTTACCTAATAACTCAGGCTAAGATGTCTTAATTCTTGCCTTTCTATTTACAATCCCAGTCTCTTGTCTTCCTTCCAATATTTGATCTTGAATACTTCATTGAATTCTCTGGTTCTGTTGGAACCAGATTCTTGGAAGCCTTTTATTGTATATTGTTCTCCTGGATTCTATTATGTGTTTAACATGTTCTTGTTTTGTATCAGCTACTTGACTAAAGAAAGATGGACGGACTTCTGTGTCAAGTAGTATTACATATACACAATGGAATATGATATGCATATGTGCTTGTTGTTTCCACAAATGAGTACTTTGGAAGTAGTATGCATGATTTAAGATAAAATATGTAAGCCTGCAACAGAAGGCTTGAGAGTGATCCTAAAGTATCTTGGTGCGTGAGAGAATCATTTGAAGCTACTCCCTAGACACAAGCAGGGTGCTGGAAAAACACCCTAATGACTTGACTCTGCTAAAAAACTTGTGTTGTGCTAGCAACAGTTTGATGCTTCTCTATGCTTCCCTTATATTACAGCTGTACAAGCTGTATATTGTAAGATAGTGTAAAAAAAAATGAAAGAAATATTGCAAGATTACCATGTAATATCAAACTACTAGAAAGATTTAGAAATATTGTTGGCTGAAAGTTGACTGGTCATACTAATTTTTGGATTTGGGTGAATAAAGGCTGACCTGTTGAATATGTGTTTGAAGTAGTAAAATAAATTCATGGCTTCTTAAAAAAACTATTTGACAAGTGCAGTATTCTTAAAACCCCAACAGGAAGAAATGGATAGTAATCCCATGGTGTCATCTCTTCTTAATAAACTAGCAAACTACACTAATCTCACTCAAGGTGTGGTGGAACATGAAGCAGATGAAGACAGCAAGAGAAAGGAAGTCAAGGTATTTATACATTTAATAAGTTACTGGGGCAGAGCTAGCCATAAAGACAAGTGTTTTCATCCTAAAAAGAAAATATGCGGATGCTGAAAGCAGGAGAGATTTACTGAATTTAAAATTGAAGTGTTTGCAGTAGGACTTGTTTTTAATTCAGTGTTCTCATTATCATCTTTTAGAAAGACCTTGCTGTAAAAGCCCTAGAAAAAATGAGTGTAAAGCTAGGACCTGAAACATGCAATGCACCCAATTTCTTCTTCCTTTCTTTTCTGTCTTCTGTCCTTGTATAAGCATCAGTACTGTTGTCTGTCTCTAGTGTATATTAAAACATTTTAATTGGCTGAGTTTTTACTTGAAGTTTAAGGAAAATGTGAGATGAAACAGGTGACTTCGAAATCCGTGGGCACATTTGCTCCTGTTAACGTGGTAGCATTTTTTCTGAGTAGCTTTTTTGCTTCTGTATGTTGGAGTATTTTCAAAACTTAATGTATGCACTCCGAAGAAACATTTTGTTGTGTGACACAAAAATATGATATTTAGCCAGGGGGAAGGCAAAGGCTGTTTGGCACATCCCTAAACACACTTGTTTGAAGACAGCAACTGAATTCTTCAAGGTTTGTCTTCTGGGTATCCAAAGTGCCTATCTAGGCCTTTGTAAAAATGGAACGTATGCAACACTCAAGAGTCTGCAATGAGATATTGGATTGATGCATCTGTGAGCAGGGAGCTGTTTCAGAAGGAGGAAGCTTGGGTCAAAAACATGTGGCCTGACAATTAAAAAATTCCCAGAATTCCCAGTGGTGATGAGCCTAGAAGTGGTTGAACATGGTGACTGAAACAAAGACATTTTGAGTAGATACTGGGAAATGAGATTACTGAGAATCGCTTGTCTGTGTGTAGAAGAGGTGCGGCTGCTGAGTTTATATGCTGAGCTATGGAAAAAGGAGAAGCACATAAGAGTTAATAAAAGGAAATGAGCATATAACAGAAGACACAGATGTGAAAAGGTGCTTGAAAGTGAGGTTAGAAATGGAGCTCGTTTGACTGGAAGAGAGATTTATGCTCTAGTACATGAATCGTTGCAGTTTGCATTAGGACTTAGCTAGTATAGGAAATTGGTACCAGGACAGTGGACAAGGTGAGGAATAAAGTCTAGCTACTTGTTTTAGCTTTTTTGCCTATCCTGCGTTTTTGGTGTGAGGTTTCTTTTTGTCTGTCTCTTCGTGCATGTTCTGTGTTTGTATTTTCTCATCTGAAGGTACAGCTTGAGGTGAGAAAACTGATACTGATCAACTCGCATTTTCCTTACTGTGATCCCTGTTCTTTGTCCAGCTGCTGTGCAGAGGGTTTTTTTGTTAATGCAGGACAGTGTTAGTCCCTGCAAAATTGGCTAGGCAAACGAACACGGTTTCTTCACTTGCACTTAATCTTATTCGATCACCACCTAGTGGCCGGAAAACGCAATTTCTGTGTACGTATGTTTCAGTTCCATGTCTGAAATTAAGTGATGGTTAAGTAGTAGCCTGGTAGAGTAGCATTTTTAATGATGTAATGAGACAGTAGCACTAAACGTCATTCTATGAATCCTTATAAGTACTTTAAAAGTTAGTGTTTTCTTTATAAGTTTGTTAGATTATAAAGCATCAATGCTTTCTTATTTATTTAAATTGGTTGCCTTTTTTCACAGCCTGAGTTGTGACTTAAGAATAGCTTGTGTATCTGAAAACCTACTATATAACTATTGCTTCTAAGCTGAGTGTTTGAAGGCCCAATTTCTTCATAAGTGCAGAAGGCTGGAACTTTAATGATGAAGCTTGAATGCTTTTGTTTGACCCATGACAATCACCAGCACATAAAAAGTGCGAACAAATATACTATGTTGTGGTGGGTTTTACAAGTTTTGAAAAAAAAAAAAATTGTAATTAGGTCTGCATTTCCTCTGGCCTTGTTATAGTACCTTGTCTGTCTTTTTTTCAAAAATAGAAAGCACTTATTATTGACTATCATTTTGCGGGCCAGCTGAAGGACAACTGATGATCAGCTTTTTGCAGAATTTATTTGGTATTTTGGTTATGGCAGAAAACTCTCTTCAATGGTATCCTGTAACTGATATTTCAGAAGAAAGTTTGTAAAGATGAAGGGGCATCATACCCATGTCAAGTTTTTGTTCTAGTTCCTATGGAACAAGAGCATTTGCTATTACAAATAGCTTTCTGTTGTTTCAGGAATCTTTCTGCATAAATAGCCTGTGAATATTTGTGAATCTGGACACACTGAAGTTACTACTCAGTTTCACTTTATATTTGTTCATGGAGCATTTGTCGTAAGTGTTTGCTTAAGAAAATGCTTATGGACTTAAATTGCAAAGGAATTAATTTTTTACCTTCATTTCTAGGTTCCACGTATGGGCACTTTTATTGGTGTGTACTTGCCCTGCTTGCAAAACATCTTAGGAGTCATCCTTTTCCTGCGTTTGACCTGGATTGTGGGAACAGCTGGTGTTCTTGAGTCTTTCATCATAGTGTTCATGTGTTGTGCTTGTGTAAGTTAACCTATTGGCCAGGTATTCTGTCACCAGAGTACTGCTGCCATTTAATATATGAGTAGCACAGGAAGATTTCTCCATAATGGTTAAGTGCAATCGAGAGACACTGGATATATATATGTGTATATATGTGTATGCACTGAGTGTTGCATATATGGAGTTTCTTTTGAGGTGATGCCAGTAAGCTTTTGTTTGAAGTATTAAATGGATATTCTTAAATCAACTTTTAACAAATATTTAATGGTTTATATTGAGATTTGAACTGTTCTACTTTTCACAACTTTGGAACAAACTGAAATATAAACTACAAATCACTCCACAGCACAAATTAGTTTTATGGAATGTGAAGCTACTGGTAGGTGATGTTGTCATAACCATAACACTCGATCAAGTTTGTCACGTCTATTTAATTGGAATAATGAACATCTCATTTTAAGAATATTCGGTGGTCTATATTCTTCCAGTTCTTTATAAAGACTATCTCAAGCATCTAAATTAACTGAACCTTCTACTGAAAAATTCAGTACTTAATTTACACAGATGTCCCTAATCAAAAATATGATCATTTTTGGCTGCTGTGGCATGTTTAAAGTGATCAAATGTCATTAGCACTTCTTTTTTTTATCTTGCCCCATCTTCTAAAAAACTTCCAGTATTTTAAATTTCCTCTATTTCATCTTTTCACAGACTATGCTAACTGCAATTTCAATGAGTGCGATAGCAACAAATGGTGTAGTTCCAGGTAATGAAGAATTTTATCTTAAATGGTGAAAGGTCAAAATCATGGAAGTTTAAAGCTAGGATAGAAAATCACTGTAGTCTGAGATAAAGTAATGCTTTTGTGTGAAGCACATGTTTTGTTTTAGTTGATTTATTTGACGTTTTAAGGTGAGGTGCAACCTTGTAACTGAACCTTCTGGGAATTATGAACTATAGCATGTTTTGTCATCAATCATTTGGTTCTGTTTGAATGACAGATAAGATATTACAGTTTGAACTAATTGAGGTTTGTCTTCAGACAAACCAGATCTCTTTACAGATGTACAAATAAGATTGCTTCCCCCCCATACCCTGCCCCAAAGTTGCCAAGACTCTATTTCTAAAAAGTGGAGCTAGTTATGTTGTTTCCTGCAAGGATAAGTCAGTCTGCTGGCAGAAATCTTTTTCTATTTAAGGATTCATCTCCTTAAATTTTCAGGACAAGTGGGTGAACTTCTACAATTACGAAGTCAATTTTTCAAATGCAAAATCAGTTGGCCTTTGGAGCTCTTATACTTTTAAGTTTTTCAATGCATTAATCGGTTAAACTGATGTTCAGACATTGTTATGAACTCTGAAGTTAAAATAACTCCTCACTTGCAGAGCTTCTTCAGCTTAGTAAAGGGTTCCAGAACTGATAAATAAGTTGTTGGGAAAAAGTAGACACTACAACTTGTGCAGAGTGTAGAATTTAATGGGTATAGTACCACATAAAAAATAAAAATAAAACAATTTCAAATATTTATTTTTGTAATGAAATTTAGTTATTCTAATTGGTGTCCAGATAACTAAAACCTTGTTCTCTTTTCTTCCTCATGTTTTTAAAGTTTAATGTGAAGATTTTGTTAATGTTTGAGTCACAGAAGTCTTTGAAGTTCTTACGCTAGACAGATCTTAATTTTCTTTTTTTTTGTTGTTGTTGGTGCCAGTTTCTTAGAGAAATGCTCCTGCAGAAATATGTGGAGGAGGCAGAAAGCACAGATAGGAATGTAGGATTGAAAGAGACATTCTGAACAGCAGGATCTTGTCTTTTGCAGTTATATGCCACAGCATCATATTTAGTAAAAGGATATTCTTTTTATTTTCTCATTTGTTCTTTTGAAAACCAAATTTCAGATTCTGCCCTTTGACTACAAGTGTATTTCTTATTTGCAGTGTATGTTTATTTAAAGGCTAGGGCATGTTTATTTTAAATAAAGCACTTCCTTTATCTATCTCCTTTCTTCCTCAGTTGTCACGATGGGGAAAAACATCATGAATTTAAGAGAAGATGCAGAGGGAGCCAGAGAGGAGCATGCTTTGAGGGGGATTGGTGGAAATTGGAGATAAAGAACTTGAAACTTAGAGTTTTATTGAAAGGGAAATTTTACAGTGTAAATGGGATGGGGAGAGTTTATGACTTAAAGAAAGATGACACATATATATATATAGGTAATATGACTGACAAGAATTGAAAAATTCAAAGGCAAAGTGAGTAGAGTAGACAAGAAAAAGCAATGACTGCATAACATTTCTAAATCCTACTGAAAAAAATGCCTGTAGTGAGAGTGGTAATAACTTCATGTACAGAAAAGAAAAAGAATGCATATTAGCCAAGCAAATACTTTTTTGTCCCTATCTCTTAAAGAAATTATTCTGCAAGCTAGTTTATGAACATTTAAGGTTAGAAACTAAAGATTGATTCACATCTATTTATACCTGTGTATCCTTTTCTTAATTTACTTTCAGATTATTTAGCTTGTGGATTTTTTCCTATTTTTTCTTAGTGGTTATTTTCTTTCCCCAGAAAAGGCACATGGGGATATTCACTTGGAAATGTACTTTCTAACTACCTAGTGGGTATAGACATTGATTACAGTTTTGGTATCAGCGTTTCAGTAGAGATGCATGCACTAGTTATCTTGATTATGTTGATTGAATAATTCAATTTTTTGTTCTCTACTGCTGTCCTTAATCTGAAGGCCTGGAGTCTTTTTTTTTTAATTCACAGCCGGAGGCTCTTACTACATGATTTCAAGATCATTAGGGCCAGAGTTTGGTGGAGCAGTGGGACTTTGTTTCTACTTGGGTACAACCTTTGCAGGAGCAATGTACATTCTTGGTACCATTGAAATTTTATTGGTAAGTTTTAGTTTCTCTAAAGATCAAATATATTTGGGCTGTTTTGGGGGGTTGCTGAGGAATGCACTTGGTATAAAATGCATACTGGTTTGCGGACTTTTAATGTTTTGATACTATATTTCCAGTATGTCAGTATTTGTCACAATTAGAGTAAGAATGATCTGAAAAAGTTCAAAAAATTGTGATCGGCAATACAAAAACAAGTTAAAGACTGCTTGATAGAAGTTTGTTCTACTTAAAGCAGCAACCAAAGAGAATTCAGTAACTGATGCTTACTAATTATACCAGATGCAATATATGTCTTGTCACCTTTTCAGAGCATGTTCTGAATACCTAATATTTCATAAATTATGGCTGTGCTACTATACACCTTCAGAGTTTCTGGGAAAACTATATTAATTCTAGTAAGACATACCTAAAATTCCAGAACTAAATGTATAAGGGCAAACTGGAGATGAAAAATAAATAGGAAGTATTTCAGTACATTTAGCAGAAAATAACATCAGCTGAACAGATTATTTTAGTTTTAAAGAATAGTTTATTTACAAATGTGAATAAATTAATTTATTCTTTAGATGTTTCTCTGTGTGTGTTTATGGTGCACCACAGTAAGCTTACAAAAAGTTTAATCTGTACTTAATGCTGCCTTTGTGTTGTATATCTTCCTCTCCTTTTCCAAACAAAAACGTGCAGATGGACATAGCATTTCCTTTAGGTCACCTTACCGTTGGAATTGCAAAGCTGAAGATTTCATCTTGAGAGTCAGGTTGTCTTTTCTGCTTTGGAGTCTCCCATTTCTTCAACTCTGAATGAAGCCTTACTAATTATTTTTTTTTTTTTCTCTCATCTAACTCAAGGTTCTGGTTCCTTTCCTTGTGACCCTCACAAGTTTAAACAGGGGTGCGGATTTCATGGTGTTACCTATCCTTTGTCTTTTCAACATTTGATTTTCTTGCTATAACTTCTCAATATGTATCATGTTTTATTTTCCCAGGCTGTATGCCTTTGAGCCCTGAATTCTTTAGCGAGCTCTTCAGAGGAAGCTCTCCACTTATTTTGTATCTACTTGAATTAATCTCCTGTTTTCTGTTCCAGTTTTGAGATCATGGCTGTAAGATTTTAAATGTGGCAACTGCTTTATAGTAAGCAGTCAACACACGTAGGTGGCTCTACACATAGGTGTTGTAAGAGCTGCTTCCTCTGGGTAAATATGGCATAAGTTCTTTTAAGCCATGTTTTCTTAAGGTCTAGAATGACTCCTTTCTTTGAAATGAGAGTCTTTGAGCTTAGCATCAGACAAGCATGCCCAGGATAACTCACAGAAACTTTTCTGCTTCTGCAGTGCTTGGCGTAGCCACATGCACTGAAGGAAGGTGCTGCCCAATGAAAGGTTATGTAGAATGTGAAAGGCACACCTCCTATTAGACAGGAATTAAGAATATCCTTTTCGAACTACTTTTCACTTCATCCTTTCAGACTACTGGCTTTGAAATTTCATATTCCTGTAAAGATGCTGTGGAATACTGCCTGTATGGCAGTGGCCCAGCTATTGTGGCTTTGCCTCATCCAGGAGAGGCCAGGCAGTTATTTGTCATCATATCGGAGACTGTAGTGATGCACGAGGAGGTACTTAATGAATCTTCTCATTGTTACTTACCCTTGTTACTATGTTGTTGTTAGTTACTCTGTCGTAAAATCAAAAAAGCTGGATTTGAAATTTATAGATCATCCTTACTCGCTACTGCTAGCTTGTGAGATCTGATCTATAACTAAAAGTGCTAGCACCATGTCACATTGTGAATTGCATTTGGTGCACTGTTCTACTCCCTTATTAAGAGTCATGGTGGTTTTATGTATTGCTAATAAAGATTTATGGGGTTCAGCCACGAAATTCAAAGTAAAAAGCCTCCCAGGATGTCATATCTTGCAGAAGACCTCAGAACAGACCCTTGTCATAGCCGCAAGACACAAGTATTGTTTGGATTTTTTTCTGCATTGAGACATGAATTATTTGGAGGGGCAGAAATCAGTTGTCTGCCTGTGGTTTTCCCCAGCAAGACTGAGAATAGCAGGGCGACAAAGCGCACAAGAATAATTTCTGGAGTACCTCCATACAGAGCCTGATACTTACATATCACAATGTAGGATTTTCTATAGCTTATGTAGAAGCTCTAGTCTGTAATCTGTTTTCATTTTACTTTTTTGTTTTGTTTCATAGTGGTGTGACAATTTCCACTCTTCTAGCATTCTAGTAAATTAATATTTACTAGATTTAAGTTTACTTTTAAATTAATTTAATCTAAGTTAATTATAGTCAGGACACTACATTTCAGGAAAGCAGACTTCCGTCTCTTCAAGGAATTACTCGGTAGGACCCTCTGGGACGTGATCCTCCGAGACAAGGGAGCGGAGCAGAGCTGGAGAATATTTAAGGAAGCTTTCCACAGCACACAAGAGGCTCAGTCCCATATGTCGAAATCAGTCAGGAAAGGGAAAAGACCTGGCATGGCTAGTGAGACCTGCTGTTGAAACTAAAAAAGAAGAAGGAACTGCACAGGCAGTGCAAGCAGGGACAGGTAACCTGGGGTGTGTATGGGGATGCTGCCTGGTTGTGTAGGGATGAAGTCAGGAAGGCCAAGGTGCAGCTGCAGCTGAACTTGGCAAGGGAAGTAAAGACCAACAAGAAAGGCTTTTACTGGTACATCAATCAAAAGAGGAAGATCAAAGAGAACGTACCCCCATTGATGACTTGAAATAGGGATCGTGTATCAACAGATGGGGAAAAGGGTAAGGTAGTCAGCAACTTTTTTTGCCTCAGTCTTTACCGATAACTGCTCTCATCGCCCTTCCTGGGTCATGGGACAGGAAGATGGTGACTGGGGGGTAGACCCCCTTCTACAGTAGAGGAGGATCAGGTTCGCGAACACCTGAGGAATCTGAACATATATATAAGTCCATGGGACCTGATGAGATGCATCCCAGAGTTGTGAGGGAATTGGCAGATGTGGTTGCCAAGCCACTCTCCGTGATATTTGAAAAGTCATGGTAATCATGAGACGTCCCTGGTGACTGGAAGAAGTGTAACGTTGTGCCTGTTTTTAAAAAGGGTAGAAAGGACGACCCTGAGAACTACCGACCTGTCAGCCTCACCTCTGTGCCTGGAACAGATCCTCCTAGAAGCTATGCTAAAGCACATGGAGGGCAGGGAGGTGATTAATGGCAGCCAGCATGGTTTCATGAGGGGCAAGTCCTGTCTGACCAACGTGGTGGCTTTCTGTGATGTGGTAACCACAGCAGTGGACACGGGTAAATCGATGGGTGTGATCTGTCTAGACTTCTGTAAAGCCTTTGACACAGTCCCCCACAACATTCTTCTCTCTAAACTGGAGAGATATGGATTTGATGAGTGGATGGTAAGGTGGATGAGAAACTGGTTCAATGGTCATATTCAGAGAGTAGTGGTCAATGGCTCAAAGTTCAGATGGAGATCAGTGACAAGTGGTGTCCCTCAGGGGTCTGGAACCGGTGCTGTTTAATAGCTTTATCAATGATATTGACAGCGAGATTGAGTGCACCCTCAGCAAGTTTGCAGATGACACCAAGCTGAGTGGTGTACTTGCCACACCGTAAGGATGCGATGTCATCCAGAGGGACCTGGACAAGCTGGAGAAATGGACCTCTGAGAACCTCATGAGGTTCAACAAGGCGAAGTACAAGTAAGGGCCTACACCTCGGTCAGGGCAATCCCCGTTTTCAGTACACGATGGGGAATGACGTGCTTGAAAGCAGCCCTGCAGAGAAGGACTTGGGGGTGCTGGTCGATGAGAAGCCCGACATGAGCTGGTAATGTGCGCTCGCAGCCCAGAATGCCAACCATATTCTGGGCTGCATCAAAAGAAGTGTGGCCAGCAGGTCGAGGGAAATGATTCTGCCCCTCTGTTCCTCTCTTGTGAGACCTTATCTGGAATACTGTGTCTAGTTCTGGAATCCTTAACATAAGAAGAATATGGAACTATTGGAACGTGTCCAGAGGAGGGCTACAAAGATGATCGGAGGGCTGGAGGACCTTCCGTGCGAGGACAGGCTGAAAGAGTTGGGCCTGTTCAGCCTGGAGAAGAGAAGGCTCAGAGGACATCTTATAGCGACCTTTCAGTACTTGAAGGGGGCCTACGGGAAAACTGGAGAGGGGCTATTCGTAAAGACTTGTGGGGATAGGACCAGGGGGAATGGGTATAAACTGGAGAGGGGCAGGTTGAGACTAGACGTAAGGAAGAATTTCTTCACCATGAGAGTGGTGAGACACTGGTTCCCCAGGGAGGTTGTGGATGCCCCATCCGTGGAGGTGTTTAAGGCGAGGTTGGATGGGGCCTTGGGCAGCCTGCTTTAGAGGTATGTCGTGCCCATGGCAGGGGGATTGGAACTAGATGATCTTTAAGATCCCTTCCAACTCTAACTATACTATGATACTGTGATACTATGAATTAAATGTAAAGAAAATTCTAGTAAAATCATTGCCTATGTCTATTTTTGGATTTGGATATTGGGATAGCCTCCTGCTCAAAGTGTCTTCCTGCCTTTAGAAGTTAGATTGTTTAAGAATAGCCAGTTTAGCAGTTGTTTTGGAGGAATGAAGTTGCCTAAAACTCAGGAGCTGAGCAGAGATTTTTTTTTTTTTAAAGGTCTTAGAAGAAGAAATAAAGAGGTCTTTATTATGTAGTGTAGTACACACATCTCACAATAATAGGTCAGAGTTTGTCATTTCATTTTGTATTTTTCAGTGTAAGTCCTATGAGCTGTGCTCCAGCTTTTATTTGGGTAGAACACAGAAAAAATTGTATTAAATGGAGATCTGTAGGAAAATCCTGTTTGAAATTACAGTATTTTAAATTGTTTGTTTTAGCACAGGACTAAGCTTTGTGATGCTGGTCTGAAAATGTGCCATTGCAACTTCAGATAAAAATTAAGGTTAACTTACCGTAATATTACAGATTTCAAGGTATGATATTTAAGGTATCTTTGAATTTTATGAAATATAGTACAGGGACTATAGTACTAAAAACACTTCTATTTTTTTATTATGCTCTTGTTTGACTGTTCATATTTTATTTCAATCAAATTAATCGACAAATGCTTCAAATGAGTCTAGGGTTGTGTCGGGTTTGAGCTAGTTCTTGGGATTTTTTTTTTTTTTTTGAGCCTCCTGCCTGGGTCCTTATTGTTATTTCCTGTATGGCAGAGACATGAATTTGAGGAGTGGAAACTTTTAAAGAGAAAAGAAGGAACTGGATCAAAAGCAGTACTGCAGTCTCAAAACTTGCTTTTCTTCATTCATGCCTTCCTTTTCCTTTTACCCCTGCACTTTCTAAATGCCTATGCTATATGGTTGAACTGGTTTGTGAAAGAATAAAACCAGTATTGTTTAGATTAGTTTAGTTATCTAAACCAGATAGTTTAGATTTAGAAGTTCAAGTAAATGATTTCTTATTAAAATGTTTGTTTTTACAAGTACGGTTGTTTGCTGTGTCGCTTGCAGACATACATTTCTCCAAGTGCTGCAATATTTAGAGCAGAAGAAGTTGGTGAAGAAACAGAGGCTATGCTGAACAACATGAGAGTTTATGGAACCTGTATTATCATTCTGATGGCCATCGTAGTTTTTGTGGGAGTAAAGTATGTCAACAAACTTGCACTGGTCTTCCTTGCCTGTGTGATTCTTTCCATCATTGCCATATATGCTGGAGTTATTAAGACTGCTTTTGACCCACCTGACTTTCCGTAAGTGCCGTATCTCAAGGTACTGTGGGTGATTTAAAAACAAATAAGCAAAAGGCAATAGGAAGAGGGAATAGCTACTGTAACCGCTTCATGTTTTAAGCTAAATTTCAACATACAACCATGTTGGCTTCAATGGTAGGTTTTGTGTGTTTAGGGATTTATGTACTCATTTTTTGTTACTTATCTAAATCTTTCTCTCATTGTTCATAAGACATGATACTCTGGAAAATGATCTTTGGTACTCAAAGTTACTGGCTGTTAATACATCCACACCTAAAGACAATTAAGGTGTTTTTTGCTGACAGTAAATATAGCTACTCTATCTAAAGAATAAAACTAAAATCCTGTAGAATAAAGTAAAAACTGCCTGAGTAGCTATGAACCCTAGTTATGAAAGAAACATACTTTCAACCTGTCATTGTCATGGGGAAATTTTTGAAACTTCCATTTCTCCCTACTTAAAATGGAGACATTATAGGGTTAAATTTACTTATTTTTGTGAAGGCTTTTTACCTTGTTAATAAAATTTTATTGTTGTCACGCGTGGCATACTGCTTTTCAAAACCTTTAGCTTGTACCTGTCAGGTCATGGAGAATTATTTCTTTTGTCCAGTTAACAGTATGATTTGTGGGTTTTGCAGCTTTGAAGAGAAAACAAGATACTGCTTAACACACTAGCAGAATAGCCTTGTAACTTGTGTTATGAAGTGCCATCTGTTATGCAGGGCTAAAGTTATCTTTGCTGTGTGATTATTACAGATTCCATAGTACTTCTGAGTATTGATGGGTCTGTTACTAATTGAGTATTATAGCAGTATTTGTGGACTATACTACAAAATGATATGAAGTCTTCTATTGCAAAAATAAAAATGTGTTTAAAATTGACACTTTTCTGAAGAAAAAATTGAGCTTCTAAGAAACTGTGACAGCAGGGAAATATTTAAATCTTTTAGTCACTTGTATAGGTAAAAGATTTTTACCTTTTACTGTTTTAGTAGGTGTAGGCCATAAGGTAGGTAATAAAAATAACATATTTCTGAAGAAATCTAATAAACAAAATATAGTTTAATGCACAACACTGTATTAAAGGATCACTGTTTTTAATTTTTTGCTTAAAGTATCTGTCTTCTTGGAAACCGTACATTGTCAAAACGAAGCTTTGATGTCTGTGCCAAATCTACTAAAAGCAATAATGAAACAAAGACTACAACTTTGTGGCGCCTATTCTGTGATAGTTCTTCACTTAATGCTACATGTGATGACTACTTTAATCTCAATAATGTAACAGAAATTCAAGGGATTCCAGGAATAATGAGTGGCGTTCTAACTGGTAAGTTTGAAAGCACAATGACTTAAAAATTTTTGGATGTTACTAATTTGGCCTATAGCTCTTCAGTAAAGTATTAATCTAACTTGTCACTACTATTTTAGCTCTAATCTATTTGTGTGAAAGATTGCTGCCCGAAGTGTGCTTCGTCTTACAATTTCTATCTTGATTTTAGAAGCTTTCTATCAAATGCTTTAATCTGGGGGTCTTTGGATTTTTATAGATACTCTTTCAAAAGCCATTGCTCTATAAAGAAAAAAAAAAGCACGGAAGTGTTTATCGTAGCTAATTTTTTTTCATCTTTATCTCTTTTGTATGACATAAACACTTATTTCAATAAGCTTTTCATAAATACATTCTCAAACTGTCCTGAGGGAGAACTTATTTCCAGCTTACAGGTGATGCATTGAGGAATCAAGTCCTGTAGCTTGTCTAAGGTGCTATAGCAAGTTAGTGATGGGTTTGGGGAAAAGCAGTCCTTCTAATTTACAGTCTAGAATTTGTACAGGTGTTCTATATAGTGTTTAGATTCTCTTCTGTTTACATTCCTGCACATCTGTAGCAGCTTGAGATTCCAGTTGCATTATTAATTTTGAGCATGTAAGGTATTGTAGTTTATTCAGACAATGAATGTTTCTGGGGATGAAATAGGTGGACTGATACCTCTCCCCTGCTTCCTCTTAAAATAGGATTTCATTTATATAATATGCAACTCTACATGGGGATACTAAGTAATCACTACTGCCACAGTAATTAGTTTTAAAATGTCAAATACAAGGTGAACAAGTACATAAAAAGATACTAAATGAAGCATAGGCTTCTTTGAACCTAAATTAGTATGTTTAAAAATATTGCTCCATTTCTTTAATGAAAAATGAAGTTCTTTTTTATTTAAATATTTCTTACAAGAAAAACAACGCAGGGCTTGTTCTATGTATTTCCTAACTTGCCATATGCGTATTTATAGTTTTTCCTGAATATTTTTACATTTCCTTCCCCAGCTCGGAAGACAGCTGTATCTTCTAATTTTTTACAACAATGTAAGCAAACTGTTGTTTTGGTTTTGGAAGTTTCAGACAGAACTAATTTCTTCTTTTGGAAGAACGTGCCCTGGTTCTGTTCACTGATTAACATTTCTTTGAACTAGCAGTACTGTAGAGAATCACGTTTCACTATTTTGTGAAATGTGTCACCTGTACTGCTTGTTGAGTGTAAGCACACATTCTGGTACCTAGTCTAAGCTTAAACTTGACTGGCAAAGACTTCTCAAGGGGCATTTTCTTCCAGTGGTGGTGTATGTTCTGCTTTTGTAAAGATTGTGACTGCAGACTCTGCACATGTAAGTTTCTTGAGCTGCAGCCCCATGCCTAGATGTCTCAGAAGTGTGTGCTAAGTTCTCACACCATTTACTAGGCACTTGTGTAGAGTAAGCATACATTTCTTACACACCTTCCATGAATAATGTCCTAACAATAATAAGTCATTCTAACAAATAGGTGACCAAACATGCCCATTAGTGGGGTCCTAAGAGTAATAAAATAGAGATAGCTTTCATCAACGTCCTGCTTTGTGGTAGCATGTTGTTGAGTTAGATACATAGTACCAGATCTTGTTTATATGTGCCTAAATGTTGCTAGTGGAGCCGCAGCAGTCCAGAGTTCACCCTAAAAGGGAAACATACCTCCCATATTATTATTTGTATTTTAGGAAAGTCTCTAAGCTAATTTTACCCACTCATGTTGGCATGTTCACTTCCAAAAATTAGAGCGTACGCATTGGAGTGCTTAGGTCTTGTTACTTCTGTATCATACTGAATGAAGGACACGGCTGTAGAGTTCTCATTAAGTAATTAGTACTTTTGATTGGAAATGACTGACTGATTTTTAATTTCTTTTTATGCTCTATAGAGAGTGGATGCTAATTTGCGAGATCTTGCCTTATTTTATGTGACTCACCAAATCTCTGCTGAAATTCCTAAATTTATAATTTTGCGTCCTGAACATCTTAATTTGTGGCTTTGGTCTTATCTCTAGATCAGTTTGTTATTCCTCTTCACTTGAATGAACTGACACGTATAGCATTCTGTAGCAAAGCTTACTTTCCTTTTAATCTTTATTCAGTTATCTCATGTTTCTTATGCATGCCTCCGTGTATGCTTACCAACTGTAAGATTTCTGTTACAAAGCATTTATAAAGATAAATGGCTATCTTTAGCCATTTATGGAGATTCGATCTCCTATTACAGTCAAGGTAACGTTTTGATGTGGTGAAGGTTCAGAGTACTGTATTCGGTTCCCTTGGGTTTTAATATATGGCTGAAAATAGACCATTGGAGTTTTTTATTTCTGTGTTTTTTGGCTCTTTGATTAGGTGGGAGAGTATCTACTTTATTTCCTCAGACATGATATGACCGTTTGCCTCATTTTAAAATTGGAATCAGTATTAAATACGCTCACCATTTTGTCAAGGGGCATAACCAGTGCTTCCACAAATGTAAGCTCTCAAAAGCTACTAGTTCTTTGACCTGTCAGTCATCATCAAACAAGCATCCTAACATTGTTCGGAATTTGGAGCTACATTTTGCTGGTTTTTTCCTTGCTTTGGAGGGGTTTTTTTGCGTATCAGCTTCTCTTTGGGAGTCTGGTTATTATGCATTTTGTCATTTTTGTGGAATACTTTCACCATGAACAGCTGAGTCTTGAACTGTTGTCCAGGGCAGTTCTGTACAGCAGATCTCAAATTACTGATAAGTAGCATGGTCTTTTTTGACCTGCTTTCTCAAAATGGAAGAAAATCTGAGTATATGCTAAGATTGCCTGAATCTGGAGATAATAGTTTACTTATTTTCTCACAGTACATCCTGATAATACAGCCGTGTGTCTGTGCAGTGTAGTGGACCAAACTACAAATATTTGAATTCTATAACTAAATCTTTATTTAATGGAAGAGAAAATCTTGTATGATGCAGCCCATACACTACTGCAGTCTACTGGCATACAGTGAGAATGTACACCAGTTACAATTGGTATTGATTTTATTGCTGCTGCATTTCTGGCTTTATAAGGAAATGTTGGGAAACATCATGATGTATGTGTAAGAAAAAACATCCAGTTCATGTGATTATTGAATTTTCTCTACTTAACAGAGAGATGACGCTAGTTCTTATTTTTCCCCCTTGTAGATAATCTGTGGAGTACCTATTCAGAAAAAGGATCCATAGTTGAGAAAAAAGATCAGCCATCAGTTGCTGGATCAGAAGACACAAAAATGAGTGGATTCCCTTATGTTTTTACAGACATAATGACCTACTTCACCATGCTTGTAGGGATTTATTTCCCATCTGTGACAGGTAGACACAACTATTTTTCTTGCAGCTGAAAGTTATTTTCTGTGCGTGAATGTTTATTGATGACACATGGTATTGCTAGTCTGTATGTCCAAGTTTTATGTACGTAAAACTTTTTGGTGCTGGAGAAACAGAGCTGGTAGTTGGTCATTTTAGGGGATTATAAAACTTAGAACTTAAACCGAGTCTCTGTTTATTTTCTATGTCTGGAAATAAAGCAAAAGCTCCATGTGTTACAAAATGCTTATCCAAAATAAGATATATACCTGTATAATATTTTAGTCTTCAAATGCATGAGAGAACAGCTGATTATTAACATGATTGTTTCAGCTATTCAAACTGTGAACTGCCTTTCATCTGTTTAGATGTCCAATATATTTTTCCAACTATAACGAGTATGGGATTTTTTTTGTCGAACTTAAAGGTTAGATTAGTTGTGTATCATTTTCTCAGGTCACACTTGGCTGAGATAACCAGAGACCTTTTTCTTCAAAAGTCCCAGCTTAAGCAATTGTAATGTCAAGTAACAAAGCTGAAGTCTGATGCAAAGTTGCAGCAGAGTTTGCTGGTACAATATCAGGTGGAGGTGTCTCTTCATATCCTTGTCCCCCACTGTTCCAATTTCTCATATGTTATCGTATCTGAGCCTGTGGATAGGGTTTCATTATTCAAGTTTGACAATGCTTTTGCACTGGAAGTGTTGACATTAGTTTCTATGGTTTTGCCTCCAACAGTGGACAGGGCAATTTTAGGAAAGATAGCTGAATTAGTTATTGCATGATTTTTACCTCCTGTAACAGTGTATGCAAGAAAATACTTTCTATTTGCTTATTAGAGCCACAGGAATGTGTGCATATGATTTCCTAACCATGTTTCTTATTGCCTGCACTTTTTTTTTTTTTTAGTTTTTGTTTTTCTTGTTCGGTTTATTGATTTATTTCCATCTCTTATTATTTACTGTATATTTCATAGAAAGTTTGATCACACTGTCTAAAATCCTCATCAGTTGATAACTTCCATCCCGAACATTTTGCTATTTCAGAGCATTTCCATGTTTTAAAATCAATTCTAAAGTTATTTTTGAAAAACATTTTCACTTTTCTATCTGTCTCCTCAGCTTTCTCGAATTTGTTCAGTGTGTGTGTGTGTATGTGTGGATGTGTCTCATATACGTGTATGTATATATATGTGTGGTGTGTATATATATGTGGTAACTCGATTTCTGATAACAAATGAAGGTATAAAATTGAGGATTTGTGCAGGATTATACATGTTTTGTTGCCTACTTCATTAGTAATGATGTGTTACCATCAGGCCTTTAAGTTTGATGTTTCCTATTCTGTTAGTTATTTACATGGGGGTAGTATCAGTTGTTTTTATGACACGTAAATTTGATCTCTTTTTAAGGTATTATGGCAGGTTCAAACAGATCTGGCGATCTTAAGGATGCTCAGAAATCTATTCCTACTGGAACAATACGGCTATTCAACTACGTCTTTTATTCTTGTATCCTTTATGCTGTTACTTTTTTTTCTCCTAGGGAGCATTCTGTAGGTGTAGCAGTATAGTTTTTTATTATTGAAAAGTCATTCAAAAGTTGGGAGTTGCCAGAGTATAAAATGAATGAAATATAAATGGAAATGTTTTATATTTTGTTTAAAATACAAAAATTATTATTAAATATATGCAACTTTTATTCTATAGAGAAAAAATGTATCTCTTCTATATTCTTAGTGCTTCAAATTCCAAGATATAATTCATGTTTTTAGTTACGTGATGTAAAGGGTTTTAGCACCATGCTTCAGCTGATAGATTGCTTTTTTGTTATACTGAACATAACCAGTCAAAGTTTTAAAGCAAACTACTACCAACAGAAATTCTTAGTCCTTCAATATCTAGAAGACACAATTCTTATTTGTGTGAAAATATCTCTGTTCTTGTGGATGATGTACTGGCTACTACCAATAATTTGCAAATAACTGCATCAAATGCAGTTGTAGAGAACATAAACTAAAAAGTTATAGCGAGGATGAATTAAAAGAAAACCCACAAGACAGCAAGGGCAATCAAAATAACACAGCCGACCTCCTTCGTTACCATGAACATGTAATTTAATCCCTAGGTGAAAAAATGTGTATTTACTTTCTGTGTATGTTTTTATAGTGTAATCTTCCTTCAGTCTCAGTAACAGATCTCTCGTGTATAGTGTTATTTGGTGCCTGTATAGAAGGTGTGATTTTAAGAGATAAGTAAGTCGTATTCAATTTTACAGGTAGTGTGTGTGATCACAAATTATCCTAGTGGGACTTAATGACTCTTCTGGGAAATACTTATGTGGAATATTTTTCTTTTACTTAGGTTAAAACTGAGGGAAAGTCTATCTGTTAACAGAAATGGCTGCAAAAGCTGGTCAGGTTATTGGATTGTATTCCTTCAAGAAACAGAATCAGAATCCAAATAACTATCTGAATCATAGAATCACCAGTTGGAAAGGACCCACTGGATCATCGAGTCCAACCATTCCTAACACTCCCTTAAACCATGTCCCTAAGCACTTCATCAACCTGTTCCCTTGAACACCTCCAGGGAAGGTGACTCGACCACCTCCCTGGGCAGGCCTGTTCCAGTGCCCGATGACTCTTTCTGTGAAGAATTTTTTCTGATGTCCAGTCTGAACCTTCCCCTGGCGGAGCTTCAGGCCATTCCCCCTTGTCCTGTCCCTCAGTCACTTGAGAGAAGAGGCCAGCTCCCTCCTCTCCACAAACCTCCTTTCAGGTAGTTGTGGAGAGTAATAAGGTCTCCCCTCAGCCTCCTCTTCTCCAGGCTAAACAACCCCAGCTCTCTCAGCCGCTCCTTGTAAGACTTGTTCTCCAGCCCCCTCACCAGCTTCGTTGCTCTTCTCTGGATGCGCCCCAGACCCTCAACATCCTTCTTGTGGTGAGGGGTCCAGAACTGAACACAGTACTCAAGGTGTGGTCTCACCAGTGCCAAGTACAGAGGGAGAATAACCTCCCTGGACCTGCTGGTCACACTGTTTCTGATACAAGCCAAGATGCCATCAGCCTTCTTGGCTGCCTGGGCACACTGCTGGCTCATGTTCAGTCGGCTGTCAACCCTTACCCCCAGGTCCTTCTCCTCCGTGCAGGACCCGGCATTTGGCCTTGTTGAACCTCATGCCATTGGCCTCATCCCAGCAGTCCAGCCTGTTAAGATCGCTTTGCAGAGCCTCCCTACCTTCCAGCAGATCCACACTTCCACCCAGCTTAGTGTCCTCTGCAAACTTGGTGAGGATGCACTCAATGCCTTCATCCAGGTCATTGATAAAGACATTGAACAGGGCTGAACCCAGTACCGAGCCCTGAGGAACCCCACTTGTGACTGGCCTCCAGCTGGAGTTTACTCCGTTTACCACCACTCTCTGGGCCCGGCCATCCAACCACTTTTCAACCCAGGAGAGTGTGCGCCCATCCAGGCCAGAGGCAGCCAGTTTCTGAAGCAGAATGCTGTGAGAAACTGTGTCAAAGGCTTTACTGAAGTCCAAGAAGACTACATCCACAGCCTTACATCCATCCAGTAGTGGAGTCACTTTGTCATAGAAGGCGATCAGGCTTGCTTGGCAATACCGGCCTTTCATGAATCCATATTGACTGGGCCTGATCACCCGGTTCTCTTGCATGTGCTTCATGATAGCACTCAAGATTACCTGTTCCGTGACTTTCCCAGGCACTGAGGTCAGACTGACAGGCTTGTAGTTCCCTGGATCCTCCCTGCAACCCTTCTTGTAGATGGGAAACCCTTCTTGTAGATGGGAAACTGTAGTAAATGTAGCAAATGGAAATGTCCGTAGTAAAATGTTCTTGAGAAAGTAAATCATAGTTACTAGGACCTGATGGGTCGGGGTAAGGGGACAGGTATTACTTCACGAAAAGTAGTATGCTTCTGAGGAACAAAGGCAGAAAAATTGACAATTATACGACAAGGAGAGATCATGAGAGAGGCTGCAATGCACCAGTACGTCTATAATTTCCACTAGATATATGACTATTTTAGGTTTCAAAATATCAATTGTAAATCAGACATGTCATCAACTGACATGTCACTTCAATTTTTATCCACGTAATTGCCTGGGGATATTTGAGACACAATATGAATCATCAAGAGAATAAATTTAATAAGCATGAACAGAATCTCCAGATTTTTATATATTGCTGCCTTGGGAGAGGTTTTCTTGACTAAGATGAATCTGTTGGCAGGCTTCATGTTTGTTTCTGTAGTAGCATCTGGTTCTCTTTTTTACTAAGGCCCAAGTTAGCTTTTGGTGACGAAGCAGTGGCACTGGGTATTGTTTGGAAGCTGATGGCGATCATACTGGGATAACTTATTATAAAACACAGTCTCTTAGTCTAGAAGGAAAACCGTATGTTAAAAGCTGGATTGTGTTTAAAGGCTACTACAAGAAGCAGCAGGGAATCACTTTTACTTTAAAATGATACTGCTGCATCAGTGAAAATTTGATTTTTTTTTCTTTGAAGTAAATATACAAACCAAATCAAGCTGATGCTTAAGAAATAATAAATGAATTCTGAATTATAATTTATAAATTAATTTGGAGTCAATATCTACAGACTTTGAAAGTAGAAGAAAGTAAAAGAATATTATCAGCTGTGAATGCAGGTGATACATCACGAGGGCAGGATGCATTGTAACAGGAGCATTGAATCTGTATTCTTTCATTTACTTTGCTGCCCAGTTCCTTGTTTGGCTGAAATCCAATGTAACAGTAAAACGTATGGGGTTTGGTCCAGTTTAAAGACTGTTTGGGCTTGGTTTCTTTTTTTTCTTCATTGTGGATTGTCATATCTGACATGGGGGGAAAAGTAGGCTGTACATCTTTCAGTGTTTTGTCCTAGCCTCTAGTTGGTTCCTACACCACATTTAATTAAAAACACAGATGTTAGCAGAATTTGAGTGAGGTATGAATATGCAGCAGTATAAATATTGTCATAGAAACATAATGTTTTTTCTCATATATTTTTAAAGGATATGTTTTCGATTTTCCATCTGCTGAAAATAGTATGCAGCTGTGCATCCAAGCTTATTATATTAACCTGTTTACTGTGTTTCTTGGACTGTGTTTAAAACTAGATTTGAAAGGAAATAAAGCATCTAATTTTTTTAGTCTGTAGCTGTTTCTTTTCTCTGGTGCTTACTTTGAAAAACCTGAGAACATTTTAAAAATAATTACGCTATCACAGTGTAGACGGTCTTAAAATTTATTTTGGCTGCTTACTAACAAACAAAAGATGATGGCCAGAGTTTTGCTTGCTTTAAAAAAAAATACCAGTTTGGGAAGGAGTATAAGGAACCTGTTCATTAGTTTACCCAAGATGTCTATGAATGAACATAAAATTAATTATCTCGGAAAAAAAAGCAAAAAGCAGCAGCAGTGAATAAGACACTCAAGTCTGTGATGAAAGCACCTCTTCCTGACTTCCACCTGCTTGTTTGCCATTGTCATTTAAAAATTACATCAGATAGCATGACGTTTGGAAGGCATGTAGATAACTGCAGATGATTTTCTCTAGTAGCTTCTCTATTTACTTACACATATTTAAGTGTTACGCTATTAAATGGAAAGGCCAATACTTTGTTGTGCGAATTTCCTGCTTATCCCCCAGGGTATACCTGTATTACTTGTAGAACAGACTTTTGCGATCTAGTTCCTAGCAGTCACAGGGATCTAAAGGATGCATACGTAAATACTTTTGCTATTGCCGCTAATTAAGTTTTCTGAGGTACCTGATAATGGGTGCCTATCTGCTTAGAGGCAGAACTTATGATGAATCAATTATATTTTCTTTGAAACAGCAGAATCAAAAAAACAGAATTGGATTGGGAAATCCTATAGTGCATGCTGTGACATGTTGTTTATTGTTGAAAAGTGCTGTTGTCCAAAAATATTAAAATATGAGCGTTGCAGCTAGAGTAAAAGTTACTTTAATGCTTGCTGATTTTTCTTTTTTTTTTTTTTTCATCTCCTGTTCCCTAAGGTTTGGAGAAGCAGTTAATGGAAATCTAGTGGTTGGTACTCTGGCCTGGCCTTCTCCGTGGGTTATTGTGATTGGTTCGTTCTTTTCAACATGTGGTGCTGGTCTCCAGAGTCTCACGGGTGCACCCCGTCTGTTGCAGGCCATTGCAAGAGATGGCATTGTACCGTTTCTTCAAGTGAGATCTTTTTTTACTTTACAGTACTTCAAATATGGCTTATTTTGACACAAAAAAGAAAAGTCATAATTTCTGCTGTTCTTTAGAGTGGGAAGAAAAGATTTGGAGCTTAATTCTAATTGTGTGCAATAATAGATGGAGCTATTGTAGTACGAAGGTTGAATTTGGAATATTTCTGTGCAATGCAATTTAGTTATTTTTTGTTCTTACACATTAGTCGCTCAAAAACTGAGCATATACCTTCTATAAATGGAAATTAATGAACTAAGAACCAAGTAACAACTGAACTTTTTGACTCCTGGCTGTTTACAACTTGTATTTGTGAACAGAGTTGATGTAGTCTCACTGTGGAGCTGTGTGATACTTCTCACATCACAGAAATACCATTCAACTTTTTATTCATCTTTATAAGCTAAATGAAAACAAAAAAGACATAACAATAGAATTCTATCCAATGACTCCAAACAATATTGTTCTGGCATCCCTGTACATGCTTTTAAAATAAAAATATCAGGTTTTTTTTTTTCTCTTGAAGGGAGTGAGGGAGAGAGTTCACAAACAGAAGAAGAAAAAAAACTTGCTGGAAGATATTTAACACAATTGCTGGCCTACATCTGTAAAAACTAGACAACTAGACTTGAGTTAAAAACCAAGTAAATAAATCCCAAAATACAATGTCTAGAGAGCAAAGCTGTAATTCCTAGAGTGAAGTATGGAGTTTGAAAACTTACCTCAGATTGTCAAGAATAGCCAACAGTTGCACAGCACAGTGATAACCTATACTTGAAACTGTTCTTCATAACAACAGAAGTATGTTTGAGTTAGGTGACGATTGTCAAATTTAGCACAGAAATATATTTTAGATAGCACAGATACTGAAGGTAGCTGGGCTGAATTTTAGAGCTGGTCTACAGACTGGTCTGTACTGGAAGAGTCATCCTGAGGATGTTTTTGTGTCTCTCTCTGAGAGGTTTATATCATTATTTTGATAACTGAAGTTATGTGGACAGACTTACGTTTGAGCATTCTCTGTTTACCCACATTGACCTCTGGAGTCTTGATTGCATGTGTGCTTTGAGTAACTGGATGTTATGCTAAGGATGGGCTATTACTCTTGGTGAATAATTTAGACTCTGTTCAGAGATATCTATAACCTGTCTTCAGTGAGTATGAGCTGCTGCATGTGAGGAATAGCAGCAGCTTGGTTTGATTCCTGATCTTGACAAATGCCTGCAATGGTCAACACATTGATGTGCGACTCGTAGAGAAAAGTCCTCAGCTAGGCTATGACTAGGACTATTATGAATGATGGGTTAGCTGAATAATTTGAGTGGGGTTTGTGGGGAAGTATCTGAGGAGGAGGGAGGTTTGCTGAATATGTGGAAAGGGGAAAATAAAAGAGGTAAAAGGACTTCTACGGAGAGGGGAATGGATTAAAGGAAGTGGTTGGAAGAGCTGAGAAGCAAAGCAAAATGGAAGAAGTAACACCAGTGGCTTTGAGGAGGTGGGTTGTGTGTTGGGAGGGGGTGTTCATGGTTGTCATTTTTTGTTTGGTTTGGTGTTTTTTTTAAAGGCAGATCATGCTGCTGTTCCCAACTTTTTTCATAGTCTTTAATGGCAGAATGGTTCCATTCCACTGCTGCTGCTTCTCTGGTCTGTGTGCTAGTGCCTGCTCTCAGTAGGGCTGTATCATTGATCTTTTTGCTTAGGTCCTTCTCTTCTCCAGGGAAGAATGGTACAGCCGTACCACTGTTGGGAGCAGGAGCCAAAAAGCAGATTAATTAACCCAGAATAAAATAAGTTAAAAAGACAGTAGCTGCTGCTTCTGCAGTCCCTCTGCTGCCTGAATACTCTGCCAGCAGCACTTGAGGAGGATGTGCAAGAACATCAAATGTGCTGCTGCTTTTTTTTTTTTTTTACAGCTGAGAGCAGTGGTGTGTTCCTTGTCATGCAAGGTCTGTATCTGTAACAGAAGCAAATAAAGGAAGTATGCTGGGCAGAATCATGATGGAGTTTGACTTGTGAGTGGGAAGGGGTTGTAATGCAATAAGTTATAAATGCTGAGTTGTATTGAGAGACAGAAATGAAAAATTTCACTTTTGCGTGAACTAAAGATTTGGTACTTGATGAGAGGGTGACAGTATGATTCTGTCTTGTCAGGGTTAGATTTGAAAGGAATGAAGACTCAAAAGGGAAAAAATTACATGATTTGAGAAGTGAGAGGAAGGGAATCTTGGAGAAGAGACTTGAAAAGTGCTTGCGGTTTTGGAGTGACATAGCTGCAAGAAAATGCAAGGAGATGAATGCAAGGGCAAGACATATTTAAGAAAATAAAAGAAAATAAAAGAAAATAAAAGATGTGAAACAAGCAGAAAAAATGGCATTGTAATGTAAAGGAATGAGGACTGTGTGACAGGAAGCTAGGGGAAGAAGAAAACAGTATGGTGGATGAGGTGAAGAACATAGACATGGAAGAGGAGAGTGTGGGTTTAGTCTTGATATTTGTATGGAGGAATATGGAAGAGAATAAATATGCTGAAACTTCAGGTGAGGCATTTAGACATATATCACCAGAATAGCTGGCTAGAATTCTCCCCAAGAAAATTGCTCTGTGCAGGATCATAGACTTAACTAAGTCCTCTTAGATCAGTATTTACATTCATAAATAATAAATATATTCATAAATAATAAATCTACAAATATATAATACTGAGTTGATGCCTATTTTGTAAGTTACAAGCAAATACTGCCCTAAACTATATTAGCTTTATACAGACTAAGTATAAATCTGCTGAATGTGGGCTTAAAGTTACTCTAAGATTATTTCAATAGCAACTGCAGTAGGACTTTAATGTTATGTAGTCATTGCTTATTTTACTAAACATACTTCATATTGGAAATGTGTGTTTTTGCAGTTCTTTTTTTTTGCTTTTTGTAGTATAAATGGCTTCAAGACTGCTTCATTTTCCTTAGTAACTAATGACTAGTGTTGATGCCAGTTAGAGTTAGTTCACAATCTGTGCCATATTTTGTAACTGTATAATGAACAGCTTTCTCTAATCTTACTGTTTACTTGAACTGAACTAGGTATTTGGTCACGGAAAAGCAAATGGAGAACCAACTTGGGCTCTGCTCCTCACTGCTGGTATCTGTGAAACAGGAATTTTGATAGCCTCACTGGATAGTGTAGCACCAATTCTTTCAATGTAAGTATGAATTTGGTGTTTTGTGTTTAAGTAGTAGTTTATATTTTAAATTAAGTGGGTAATGATTCTGAAATAATACATGCTAGACTTTGTCTTCTAGCAAGTTATATTCCTATTTGATTCTGGAGATAATATGAAACAACAGAGTGTTTTGGCTGGAACTAATTTCTAGGCATAAAAAGCTTTTTCATTAACAGAGTTCTTGGATGCTAGTGAAAATAAATTCGAATTTTAAAAACCTGGATTTTAAAATAAAAATTCCTGCTACTTTAGCTTAAGTGCATATAATAGAGACAGACAAAACAGTTTAATGTTTTAGGGTATTTCCCTTTGGGCAGTTGCGGTCAGCTGTGCCCCCTTCCACAGGGCTATTAGCTGGCAAAGCAGCAAGAAAAATAGCAACATATGAGCTGCTATGAAGAAGAATTGACTCTATCCCAGCCAAAACCAGTACACCATGATTGTCAGTTGTTCACTACGTTTTCTCTAAGAATCTTTGTTTGAGTCTCTATATTATGCCAATACCATGTTTGGAGGCCTAATATTCTACAAGTATTAATTTTACCTATGTCTTGTGTTCTGTTGGCTACTGTAAAACACAGTGTACAGGTTCCTACCCTTCTTTGGATTGTGTCAGCCTTGTAATGCAAATCTGTGTAGTTAATTTTTCTGTTGGAAAATGTTCTTTGTTCTCAACAGGTTTTTTCTTATGTGCTATATGTTTGTAAATCTGGCTTGTGCAGTTCAAACACTTTTACGGACTCCGAACTGGAGACCTCGTTTCAAGTATTACCATTGGTAGGTAGATGTAAGAGTTGCTTATTATTTTTCCTTTTAAAGAACCGAGTGAAAATTAAACGTTGAAAGGGTTTGCAACATGGTCAGCAGCAGAGTTTTGTAACCATTTCTTTTTTATATTCTTCCCAGAGAGATCGGGTGAGCCAACTGACTCACTATGTGACCACGTAATCATTTCTAGCTAAAGTAGGTGTTGGAATGCCAGAAATGGGATAGGACTTTATTTTTTGAGTGCAAGTGGAGTCTCAGATTGGCTAAGTCAAGCATGAGAGAACAGCTGTTGTTCTTTTAGACAAATGCATTTAGATTTGTGTCCTCAGAACATGTAGAAAGCAACTAAAAGTACCAAACGAGTTGGGTCTGCAGGCACTGTCAATACAGTGAGGCTAGCTCTGATTTGGAAGTGGAGAAAAAGAAATCTGGGGTGTTGTACATGACTAAAACTATTCATGAAACTGCCCAGTTCTCAGCTGACATACATATATCTTGAATAATAGTGTGGGTAAACCAGGCATATAATCTTTAATCTGGAAATGCTTCTGTAGCTTTTTCAACTCACAGTCATTCCATGTAGCCTTTGAAAGATTGTTTTCTGTTTTCCCATCTACTGTCCTTTATTCTTGCCTAAGAGACAGGCCACAGCAGCAATGGAGACTATAACTGAGTCAAATCTAATTTGAAGTGATCAGCTGGTTTTGGTGGCAGTAACATAGAGTTCTTTAGTATTGTTTGATAATCTTTTTAATTTAAATTTAAATCAATAGTAAGTAAGTGTTAGTCATGTGTTTTGAAACTGACCTTCCTTACAGGTACTGACAGAATTTCAGAACTGTCAAATATAGTAAATCTATTGTTATATCTGCTTCAATTGTATTATTTATGTCACAAAGAGACTCAGAGTGTAATAATTATTTTTTCTTACAAACTAAAATTAGGACAATTTATTTTTATTTATATATTAGTTATGAAATGCCTTTTGAAAAAGATCTTTCTGGAAGTTAACTTAAATAAGGAATTGACTTTGTAGAACATTTGCATGCCTATTTAAAAAAATGGAAAAAAATGGTTTCTTTTAGGACCCTATCATTCCTGGGATGAGTTTTATGTCTTGCCTTGATGTTCATTTGCTCTTGGTACTATGCTTTGATTGCCATGCTAATCGCAGGATGTATATACAAATACATAGATATAGAGGGGTAAGACCATATATCTTATTTATTCTATATTTAATGTTTTAACATTCAGCAAAAAGCACTTTTGTATATAATAGATACAACAGAAGTAATAGTTAAAGGGTATTCCTTGAAACAAGATGAGATCCCATCCATAAGGATTGTCAGTTTTTAGGACCTAATTTCTCTGGAAGTTCTGTTCCAATCCTCTCAATAGCCAGGACTAATCAAAATAAGAACCAATAAGGGAAATTTTCATTTGAGCCAAGATTATGGTGTCAAGTTTTAGAACGTTAGGTACATCACCTTTTAATATCAAGCAGCAACTATTACAAAACTGTTACCTTATTATTAACAGTTATCTTTGGGCTAAAGCCCTAGAACTCTCCTCTCTTGTGTAGACTTCAGCACTTTAGAGAATGAATCATACTAAATCGGGAGCCAGACCCAGCCATTTTTTGCACATCCATAGCTTCTTTTCTCCTTGTGTTTGGACACGCAGGATCTGATTTGCCAGTGGGGAGAAACTTGCCCTGAAATGTTCTAAAAAACTTCTGTCTGGAGAAAATATCATTTTTTATTTTAATTTTTGAATAACTAAGTAAAAGAAACTTGCATTATTGTGCTGTCTGTCAGGGTACATTTAATTGCTACATTGTTCTTTAATAGCTTTTGAATTCAGTTTGGCTTATATCAATCAAGATTTTGAAAAAGGGCTAGAAGTAACAAAGCTCAATGAGAATTCACAAATGGAAGTAAGAGGGAGCAAAGGCAAGGAAGATAGATTGCTTGCCATGGTAGAATCCCAACAAAGGAAAATAATGCATTAGCCTACCAGTTCTTTCTTATTTGGTTGGCCACCTGCCACGAGGCGTAGCTTTGTACCGGAAGAAAGAAGTGGATAGTGCGGGGAGGTTGAAAGTACGTCAGGAGGGCTGATAAAGCTGGCAGAGAAGCTGAGAAGGAAAGGAAGTAGAGAAGGCTGTGGTGGTGTTGGAGGGGAAGATCCAATCTGTACTCATCTATACGAAGTCAAGTTTCACTTATGCATATTGCTACTTTAAAATAATTTTAAGTAGCACTCACTTATCCATTCTAGTGCTTAGAACCTGCTTAAGTAGCCCTTGTGATTACAAAAAAGTATGTGAAGTATGAGTAAAATAGGTGATAATAAATATTAATAAATACTTAATAAATAGCTCTCTTGAAGGGACCTGAGACTGCTTCATCTTGGTTAGTCTTCATGCTTGGTTAAAACTTCAAGATGAGTTTTTAATGCATACATGTTAATAAGTGTTTACTTTTATGCCCGTTGTCACTCACATGAGAGAATGTACTTAATTTGTCTAAATAACGGGTCCTTGTTAATTGAACCTCTTCTGCGCTTTGAAGAGCGGAAAAAGAATGGGGTGATGGAATCCGTGGACTGTCTCTGAATGCAGCTCGCTATGCTTTGCTTCGTGTTGAAGATGGTCCTCCTCACACCAAGAATTGGAGGCAAGTCCTACACCTTCCATAGTCACGCAGTTCTTGAAATATGTAGAACTCTCAGGGAATATGGCTGGTTAAAGCTAATGGCGGAAGTGAAATTTACCATTAAATAAAGTTTTAACTTGGGCATGGCAATAATGTCATTGGCAATAGTATTATTTTACTGAAATAGAATGCGACTTATATAATCAACTTTGCTACAAATATGGACAAACTGACTTGAAATTAAATCTATGTGGTGTTGTCATAGCTCTCCAGAGTGTAGAATTGTAATGCTTGATTGTAGATTCCACATTCAAAGAAACCGTCATCATTATTATCTGTCTCTATAGAAGAAATGCTGTAATTCCTTAAGTAGTTTTTTTTTGCTTCTATATATGTTCTGACATTCATAGTATAAATACTCAGAGGATCCATTATTTGTATAAATTCCATTTTTTGTGGCAATCCTTTTTTGTATAGCTTCATGTAATAGTAACACTTTCTGAATTACTTAGTTATCATTAAACAGAAAGTTTCACATTTGCTGTCCATTTGTATGTTAGATGTCCACCACTATTTTTGCAATATATTCTTTTTACTTAATAAACTATTGTTTTTTCTCAAAGCCATCACAAAAAATTACTTAGCATTTAAAAACAAAAGTATGTTTTCACATTGTCACTTCTGATGAATGTAATGCGAGTCACAGGGACTGTGGGGACACACACACACACACATTATCACTCTATGTGACACTTCAATTATAGTTGCTGCTATGTGATAGTATTCCTGGGTGCATGCACATGCGATGTTTTGTTGGCCCTGTAGTGTAATGGCACTAATTTTACCATTTGTCATGGAACTGATGCACATAAGCAGTTACTATGGAATATTATGAGCCACCACCTTAATCTGCGTGTGAAATTCGCATCTTGGAGGCACCGGTGTTGGATTGTTGACTAGAGCATTGCTGCTAAATCTTTGACGTCAGTTCAGTTCCAGATGAGTTATCCTTCTATAGTGTCAATGTAATTGCTAGAACTGGACCATCTTGTTACACCTTAAGCTGTGTTGGTTGACAGGAAAATTCTAAAAATGTTGGTTTGGGAAAAGTAAGCAGATTGGATATTGATTAAAGGAAACTGAGTGCATGTTCATCTATTACACAGTTGAAACTGAACTCGGAATGCTGTTAGTACGGTGAAGGGTATGACTGTCCTTTTGAAAGGGCCTGTTGCAGGTAGAGGAATGAGTGGACAAGAACGTCATGAAAATTCCAAAGGACAAGTGCAAAGTCCAGTACCTGGGACAGGCTTGTCCGGTGCAGTGGTACAAGGCTAGGAAACTCCTTTGATGAAAAGTAGCTGTGCTTCTGAGCAGATAGTAAGCCTGTGGTATGCCTTGGCAGTGACATGCTGGAGTGCATCAGCAGGAGTACAGTTACATATTGAAAAGTAAATATGAGGTGAAACAATAAATATAAACATAGGTAAATTGGGAAACTCTTTGCTCAGCACACATTAGAATGCATTTAGAATATTTCATCCAGTTTTAGACACCCTAATATAGGAAAGACATCAATAAGCTGCTTCAGCAGAGGACTGTGTCTCCTGTGGGGAGAGGCTGAGAGAGCTATGCTTATGCAGCTTGGAGAAGGCTTAAGGGAAGCCTACGTCTGGTATAAATTACTAGGAAACACCCAGTGCCTAAAAGCAGGTTACTGAGGTAGTCAGACTCCTTACAGCAGTATATGGTACAAGAATGAGAGAAGATGCTAAAATGGAGAAAGAAAAAACTAAAAAATTGAGGTGACAATAACTAAACATTTAAGAGATTACCCAGAGGTGATAATCTGTGTGTCTGTGTGTGTTTTCAATGTTTGACAACTTCAAGCAGCAGATTGACCTTGGAAGGGTGATAATTTTGATTCAGTAATTTTCTTGATAAAACTATTATTTAAGGTAGCTTTTTCAGAATGAGATTATGGTGGGTCAAGTAGGTACCCTGTACCTGAAGTGTTACTGCTATTGCAAATTATAAATTCTTTGCCTGATAGTTGAATTAAGCACATAATCCCCATTTTATTAATTGTTAATTTGGTTTTCCAAATTATTTCTTGCTTTTTTATATGTATATGTGCATTTAACTTTTTTTTTTGTTTGTTTGTTTTTTTGGCAGACCTCAACTTTTGGTCTTGTTAAACTTGGATAGTGAGCAGTTGGTGAAACATCCTAGATTACTTTCTTTCACCTCTCAGCTGAAAGCTGGTAAAGGGCTGACTATCGTGGGCTCTGTGCTCCAGGGAATCTACTTGGAATAAATGTACAGAAACTCAGAAAGCTGAAGAGGTGTGTAAAAGACAGCTTACAGGACACTTGTAACTTCTGTTAGTATTTAAATGTGAATCTAGATAACTCATATCTTTAATTAAAACAGACTATTATATTGAACAAAGTATCTGTTTTTTACTATCAGTACAGTCAATGATTATATATAAAGAATAGGTTGATGTGTGTAGCAAAATGTTTTATAAAATTTCCCAATAGGATGAGACAATGCTGATACTTCTTAGATTTTTATTTTCTTTAGTATTGAGACTCTTGGCTTACAATCAAATTACGTTCTTGGAAAAAGACAAGTGATAGATTTTTAGCAAATAGCCTTATAAAGAAAACAGATTTATTTAACATTTTATCTGACAAATGCAGGTGTTTGGCATAATTTCATCTTCCGGTTTTATACATGGTATTTTCAACGTTGTCCTAGAAATACATAGCACTAGGGTACTACTACTGCTATGTTGCTTAACTGTAAACAGCATCCTTCTTGAGATACTTCCTTTTTTGTTTGTTTGCTTGTTTCTTATTTATCCCATATCTCTAGAGCAGGTAGGATGAAGTAGGAAAAACAGTGAGTTGTCATGTAATTGAAAATGATGTATAACTGTAGTTATAAACTCAAGTGAGTTTAATTTGAATGTTCCTATTTTTTTTCCTGACAGCTTGTCAGTATTTGACTGTGCTACCTGATTGGAAATACATGGACATTTTTGTGGGAAGCCCTTGAAAATACTTGAACTTAGTTTTAAGTTGTCTCATGAAGGAAGAAGGGCTGTTAATAGACTGAGCTTCTGAAGAGCTATTGTTCATACAGCTTGAACTTAAAATGCAAAGCAGATTTTCCTTTTTGTTTGTTCTTAAACAACTTGTGTAGTTCTTCGTTTAATCCAGTATGGGGGTGACTCAGTAAAGATGATTGTATTTGCTTATCTCCTACTCCTAACTCTATAGAGCGGGAAAGCATTTTTAGACAATACCATGTTTTGTGTATTTTATTGAATACTATTGAAAAATGTATTGCCTTTAGAAAACTACTAAAAAGTCCACTGCCAAGTACGTTTCGATTGCCATTATATCTTCTAAAACTGCTTAATATCTTCAGAGCTGTTGAAAAGAATAGCAGTTAAATGTCTACTGTTTTGACCCAAGTTGTCTTCAAAGCTGCCTGAAAACACTTCAGACCTGCTATCTCTAAAATAGATGAGCATCTGAGATGTTGAAGTGGACTTAACAAAGCTAACTGCCCTTCTGCTCCCAGCATTCTTTTTTCCCCTTCCTCTTGGTATCCAGACTTGTCCCTAGTAGTTTTTCGAATAACAAACTATGAAGCCAGATGGGCTAGCTGATATCACATGAAAAAGCACCAATGCAGCAATTAGCTTGAAAATATGGTGGAAAAAGTCTAGCAATGATATACTGTGAAAGTGATTGTTATTAAGATGTTATCAACATGTGTGATTAGAAAACAAGACCAAGAATACAACCAGGCCTCTGAAATAAAATAAAGAATGACTTTAAACAGAAACTATGTATCCATGAAGATTTGAAGTGTTACCTGTAGTTGGCATCACTTGAAGTCAGTGACATTTTTGAGAGATGGAAGAGGAATGAATTTAAGGTAGACCTAATCCCCTGGTCCTCTAAAAAGGCAGACATGGTGTTATGGTCGAGGAGACTTGTGTTTTAAAATGGAAGAAAGATGAATTATGAAACTTTGAGCATCTGGAGGCCTCATTGGGTTTGGAGAATTTAAGCTAGATAATATTTTTATTAAGAAATTATGATTTCTTCTGTCTTTCTTCTAAAAAGAGGTTTAAACTTATATGCCCTCACAGATATTATTTGCACAGACAGGCTTACAAATTCTTGAAGACTTTTTTTTCTTCTACTAAACAGAATTTGTGATATGAGGCTACACTGAGCCAGTGCCAGGTATTTTGTGATCAAATTGTTCCTGATGGGTTTTGATAGGAATTTTGATGCTTTGGAAATTCCAGATTTTATGTGCTGTTTTTTTTTTAAACCATGCTGATGGGCTTATTAAAGTCATGCCTTTAAAACATAGTAAGTGCCAAAGCTGATGTTCACTTGTCAAACTTTATACTGTTTTGAGTGCTACTTTTAAATCTCTTGGTTTTGTGCCTGTATGATTGTCAGTATTTAAATGAAAGGTTGTCACCTGGAGATTAAAGGAGTGTGTGTAGTCAGTTTATCTTGTCATTGTTCAGCCAGTTATTTCAATTGTCTCCTGCACATCTATTTATCTATGTTGGAAGCTGATAAATAGCCTCTTTATGTCAAAGTTGTTTAAGGAGATTTGGTGACCTCTTCTTCTAAAGTTCTTGGTAGCATGTTTTTCCAAACACTTCCAATTCCTAAAGTAAGGAATTCTCATCCCAAAAATGTGGTGCTTTGTCGGTCAGCAAGTTTGACTTCACCTGAAGCAGTCTTGCTTTATTTATCTTTGTCAATGTGGTTTTTCTTGCATTGAGTGCATTATTTTTTGGAAACGAAAGGCTGAATAATTAAAAGTAATGAACAAGCTGTGTGGTGTCTTTTGGGGAGGTGTTTTGGGTTTTAGTTGCCAAAAGTGAACTGTGTTCACTTTTCTACAGTTAACAGTTTCTTGATGTCATTTGTACATTATAGCTAAGATTTTGCTTTTATTTACCGCTGTCACCTCTTATGGTGTTTATTAACAATGTTGATGACTGTGTTTCTCCTTGTGTAATCTTCCTTTTGCAGAATGTTAAGGCCTTAATGGGAGTAGAGAAGACTAAAGGATTTTGCCAGATTGTGGTGTCTCCTAATTTCAGAGATGGAATATCCTATTTGATTCAGTCAGCTGGTCTAGGGGGGGATGAAGCACAATACAGTCCTGATGGCATGGCCACAGTCGTGGAAGCAGACAGAAAATCGTTTCTCATGGAAAAATTTTGTTGGTACGTATTTATTGACTTTTTTCCTATGCATTTGTAATACAACTGTGTAACTAATATATGTTGTGTGGAAGAAATGTGATGCTGGACATCCAGTGGCCAATTGAATATTTCTCCACATCTGATTTCATGTGGAGTGGGTTTTCTCAGCCCTCAGTCTCTTCAACTGTGGCTTCTTTTGTTCTTCTCTTAAGCAGATTGGGTCACTGAACCCTGGGTGTTTCTGCCTCAGCAGAATCTGGAAGGATTTAAACTTTTGAATTTAAAACAAAAACAAAAGTTGTGAGTGAAACTATTAATCAAGTGTCTTGTTTTCCCTTGCAGATACTGTACGAGAAACAACAGCTGCTCAGCAAGCCCTGTTGGTGGCTAAAAACATTGACTTGTTTCCAACAAATCAAGAACGTTTTACTGAAGGAAACATAGATGTGTGGTGGATTGTTCATGATGGTGGTATGCTGATGTTACTGCCTTTTCTCCTTCGGCAGCACAAGGCAAGGAGAACACAAAATGCATGGGATTTCATTTTCTAGCAATAAACAGTTTTAGGGGTTTCTAATTAAATACTCTTTCACTTTGATAGTTATTATGATGATAGCAATCCCTGTTACAAATTGTTCTGAAGTATCTTTTTGATAGGTTTGGAGAAAATGTAAAATGCGTATCTTCACTGTCGCTCAAATGGATGACAACAGCATTCAAATGAAGAAAGATCTTCAGATGTTCTTATATCATCTTAGACTCAATGCTGAAGTGGAAGTTGTTGAAATGGTATGTTACTGCATTTTTTTAGGTGCAGTTGAGGCTAGCTAGACGTGGGAAAATGGATTTAGCATTTTTGCAACTGAGAGATGTTAGCCCAAATATAAAAAAATGAAAGATTGCAGCCTCACCAAGAACAAGAGATTTTTTACAGCAGCATTATCTTGCCATGTCACAGCGCTAGTCTGTGTGGTAGTGTGTTTAATGGTTTTGTAAGTAGAGTTGAGACTTTTTGATCTGTTAATGCCTACTTTATTTATGAGGGTTAGTCCATGGAGATAGCTCTTTCAGGAATGAAAAAGCTGTAATTTTTAACAGGCAGTTAAACGGAAGGCTGATTGAGCAACAATCCATGGTGTCCAACATTAGAGAGAATGAATATGTCCGTCTCTCCAACTGTGTTACGAATATGACAGTATATCAGTTGGTTTTGGCGTTAAACATCAAGACTATACAGCTACAGATTCATAGATGGGAGTAACAGAATGAATTTTGTAATTTTTTTCCCTTCTTAATTATGGGTTGTAACTGCTAAAGACAAAGGACTGAAGCTGCAATCTGTGTAGAATTGCTTTTTTTGGCAACTAAGGAAGAATTTCATTTCTAGCACTCAAAGGTGACTGATACAATGTCCAAAGTAAGGCCAAAAAAACTCACCCCACTCACCCCTCAAACCCTCACACCACTTACAAACAAGCAAAAGAAAAACCACCAATAAATATTTTAAACTCATTATGAAGTGGGATGAAGGAAGATGGGTCAGCTGGTTCAAACTTCATGCCACCACCAGCAAAACCTATTGAAAAGGTATATCTTGCTGATTGGCCTTAAACAAATTTTAAGACTCACTAGAATGAATTGCGGAAAAAAAGGTTTGTGAAAGAGTTGTTTAGCATTTTGAACTAGAAAGTGTGATGACTACTTCTATTTACTTTATTTTTGTTTTGTTTAGAGTACTGAATATAAAAGACTAAAATGCTCTGGTATGTGTAGGTGAAAAGAGACAGAATGCCATAGAAAAGGTGCAGCCTTGGTTGGCTTTTGAGCAGAAGATAGCATGGGAGGTACAATTTACTTTTTTCTTAGGTGAATTGTATTTAACGCTGAGAATCTTCAAAAAGATGAGATGCATTACGAGTCAGTGATAGTGATGGCTGCTATACATTTTTACATTGTGTATTAACTTTCGGTTGATGTGAGAATGTGCTGGATTTCTTCATCTATTTGTGCACATTTCTCACTGATGAGAGGATGTGTTAATTTTCTATATCTAGACAGTTTTGAAAGAAACAAGTGCGCACACATGCTGAGGAGGCAGCAAAGCAGACCCAGTTTAAAAAAGAGCTTTCAGACATTTCTAATTTCTGCAGCCTGGTTGGAATAGAATAATGGAAAATCTGTCCCGAGTACCTCAAATTTAGATAAAAATCACATTGATATTGGTATAGTAGGATAATTAATTGTACAGGATTGCTGTTTGAAGGTGAAAGTTTAAAAAAGCGGATAAAAATGGTTGATCAGTTATGTGCTTGGGATTACTCTAATGCCATAAATAAGCTCAAGACAGGAGTGACACCTGCAGGAGTGAATGTAGTACACTGTCTAAACATTGTTCTTTTGAGTATTACTTTTCTCCTGATATAGTGGGGTTTTTTTCTTTTTAATGAATTTGAAATAATACTTCTTTTGTAGTTTGAAAACGATATTTCTGCGTTCACATATGAGAAGACACTTATGATGGAACAGCGATCTCAAATGCTAAAACAGATGCAGCTATCAAAGAATGAAAGGGAAAGAGAGGTAGGGACTTCAACTTTGCAAGATGTTCTGTGAAAATTCTGAAACTAGTGTTTTTTGGTCATGGCTTCTATTGAGTTTTCTAACTAGTCAGAAGCAATTCTATATTAGTTTCTCTACAGCAAGTTTCACTTGCAGGATTGAAAAAATGTGGAAAAAAGAAAACGTTTTTATTTGAACAGGTGTTTATAGTTTTCCAGTTCTCTTTAAGATTAGTATAAATATTTACTACCAAAACATTTGAGCATAAGTATGGGATATATCCAGAATTATCCATACTTGACATGTATCGGTAGCCTAATGTTCCCAATTATTCATCTGATGTTTGTGACTTGGTCTTGTTCAATTTGCATGAACCAAGTTTTAGTTTCTGCATTATTTTGCATGTTTTATGTATTACATATTGTTTCTGGAGCCAAATTAGGCTGACCTATAATCTTATGATACCCAAATGGGAATTCTACATTTGCTACTCCCCTACTCTTGCTAGCCCCAGGTGGTATTTTCACATTGTAGTGACAAGCTTCATGCAGCTGTAATTTTGTGAATATTTGTAGCTTTTTAATCTCTTTCTCTTTCATCTTGTGCTTCTACCCCCTCATTTATTCTGTTAACTATCCAATTATTATCAACACTCTCTAGTGATGTAAAATGTATTAAATGCTTTGGCTTTGCTATCACTTATAGTGTTTTACCTCCCATGTCAAATAGAAGTGTTACTAACTGTGTTTAACTGCTGATTTGTAAAATAACTAGGGCGTTTTCTTGTGGCATTTCCTGTCTACTGATAATTGTAACTCATTTTATGCCTAAGCTTTTTTTGGTATTAGTCCTACAAGTGCGTGCAATGCATGTTGTTTTTTCTTTCCATTTTGCAGGATTTTTTATGGTTCCTAAAGATGCCTTATATTGCTAAAACAATGTGCTGCTGTAAATCACCTTTCTTCTCATCTGCACCATGATGTTTTGATCCAAGCCTGCCTAACATCTTTTCAGTAAAAAACAAGCTCTCCTGAACTCTTTGCTCAGTGTTTTTCCTCATTTCTGTATTGAACACTTGTATTTTTCCAGTGGAGTTTGAGTTGACTAATCTATCTACAGTAGGCTTCTGAGGATTTAACTTCCTTATATATGGTCTATACCATATAAATTGTAGCGGAGACAAAATAGTTTCTTCTCAGCTCCATGACTTGGTTGGAATCGGCACTACATAAGTGTTGTTGGCTTAAAAGTTTTCATTTATTTCTCCCCCTCCCCCAACATATATTTTTATTACTCGGTTTTTGAATGTAACCATCATCATTATAGCTTCAGTTTGTTCCTTCATATCAGGCAGTGTAAAATCCGAGGTGTTCAAAATACCATTGAATATATTTCATGGTCTGAAGTAAAATCCTTGATTATTCCAAGAACTTCTGACTTATTTCCTGCTTTGTTCAAGACCAAAAGCCATATCCATCCTTTGTTTCCAATTAGGTTATCTTAATCTACCTTGTTGTGGGTTTTTTTAATCAGAAAATGCCTTGCTTCTTCTGGAGCTCAGCTTGTGTTGTGTTGATGCACGCGATGTGCCAGGCCCTTTCTTAATTTCATCATCATCTTTTAAATGAGCTGAACCATCCCCTCTGGTTATATGACAGCCTCCAAAATATTTCTGTCATTACTATTGCAGGTTCAAATTTAGTTTTGCATTTGTTTTTATTAGCTATCTCCAGACACTCAAATATAAACCTGATATTCCAACTTTGAATCGTGCTTGTAGTTTTGTGTCCTGTTACCACCAAGATTAGTATTTTAACTTTGCTTTTGTGCTCGTACCTCTTCAAACAAGAGAGAGGATTTGTTTTCATATAGCTGTTTCTTTCGCTGTTTCCCTCAGGCATGCTCTTATCCATGAATAATCACTCTCTCTTCTGTCACTTTAAATGTGACTTTATTGGATCTTGCCCCCTGGGTTTTTTTGTGGATCTGAGACACAGGAGCTCATGAGATTTTTGTTTCCTGTTGAAAAAAACTTGGTTTCTGTTCAAGTGTAAATATACCACATGCCTGCAAAGCATAAGATCTGCAGACTTGGGTGCAACTGCCAAACATTTCTTTATTTGACTTTGACAATAGTACTGCAAAAATGAAAGAAAATGTGGAGCCTCATTCACTTCCTTGCTGCCCTTACTGGTTGTTGTTGGCTTCCTTCTCTGGCTAGTCCTGGCCAGTGACTAGGGACTGATCATAGAATCATAGGATGGTTTGGGTTGGAAGGGACCATGAAGATCCTCTAGTCCAAACCTTCCTGCAGTGAGCAGAGACATCTTCAACTAGATCAGGTTTCTCAGAGCTCCTTCCAACCCTAGCTGGAATGTTTCCAGGGATGGAGCATCTACCACCTCTATGGACAACCTGTTCCAGTGTTTCAGCATAAAAAATTTCTTCCTAATATCTAATCTAAACCTGTCCTCTTTTAGTTTAAAACCATTGCCCCTCGTCCTATTGCTACAGGCCCTGCTAAAAAGTTGTTCCCTATCTTTCTTATAAGTCCCCTTTAAGTACCGACAGGCCGCAATAAGGTCTCCTCAGAGTCTTCTCCAAGCTGAACAATCCTAGCTCTCTCAGCCTGTCTGTCATAGTGGAGGTATTCCAGGCCTGTGATCATTTTTGTAGCCCTCCTCTGGACCCGCTCCAGTAGGTCAGTGTCTTTCCTGTGCTGAGGACTCTATAGAACTGGACACAGTATTCCAGGTATGGTCTCACCAGAGCAGAGTAGAGGGGCAGAATCTCCCCCCTCTACCTGCTGGCTGTGATTCTTTTGTTGTAAACCAGGATATGATTGGCTTTCTGGGTTGCAAGCACACATTGCTGGCTCATGTCCAGCTTCTCAACCACCAGATTGCCCAGCCTGTGTCACTACTGAAAGTTGCCCCAATCCAAGTTCAGGACTTTGCACTTCACCTTGTTGAACCTCATGTGCTATTTTGCAGATTGCTGCTAGGTAGGATGGGCAGAAAAATGAGTACATGTAGATGAGAGCACAATCACAGTTTGCAAGTCACTGGGAAACAAAATTAGTGTTTAGAGAAAAAGCAGCTTTCTCATCTACTTCATTTTTTTCATACTTCTGGTTGTAACAGAATAAAGTCAGTACCCCTGAGTCTTCGTATATGTGAAGGGATGTGACCCTCATAAACCCTCATAAATGATTATTTGAGGTTGCCAAACTGAAGGATTCAATTCACTTATGTTTTCACAAATCTCTGTGAAGAGACTTCATAACTAACTGTTAAACGTTAGAGCCCATAGTAAGTATAAACAAGTGGCATGTTTGTGAAAAAAAACAAGGTTATAACAAGCTATGATAGCAAATCTCATCTACTGAAATGAAGACACTTTTTATTTTGAATAATATGATCATCTGCTTTTTTCTGTGGACTGCTTTTTTTGTTATTGGTAACCTTTTTGTCCCAGATTCAGAGCATCACTGATGAGTCTCGAGGCTCAATCAGAAGAAAAAGCTACTCCAGTCCACAGTCCTTTGGCCAAGATGCACAGGCACTGCTGACTAGTGATTATCAGGAGGAGGAGGTAGTAGAATATAGTACTGGCTAGATATGTTTTCCCGTTGCAACACTTGAAATGCCACTATTGCAAGTAGAACTATAAATGAACAACTTGACCATTCGTTATTATGGAATAATTCTTCATAAATTTTAATTTTACTGTTTTTCTAAATTTGTTATCTTACCCTATATTTTTTTCTCTAGTGAATGCTTCTGACATGAACTACATCCTATTTTTCTCACATGTAATTTCCATAAAAGAAACTCTTATGATTCTTAAGAGCCAGAAGCCTTATATCTCTTAAAGTTTTAGTAGTAAATACTCCATTAGTAAAAATATCTCATGCTTTCGCAAAGCCTTGCCTGCCTTTGCAGTTCCTACGTTGAAGCACTGAAGCTTCACAGAGACTATAGGTATGCTGGGGCTTTTTAAGGAGATTTCTATGCTTATTGGCAAGTCATTATTAACTCTTAAATGTCATTACTATTTTCTGCTTGGTGGGTATGAAAGGAAATGGAGTGATGGAATCAGTGGTTTTAGTGTGCACTTGAAGTGTTGCTCTTATCTAAAGATGTGTAGCCTAGTTTGTAGAAATGCTGTTTAGCTTTGTGTTTCCCTTTCTGCATGAAGTATGAGAACCTGTGGTATTCCACGTAATAAAGTTGGTAGCAAGATAGGACTGACAAAAATGTCCTTTTGTTGTCTTTGCATTTTTATAAACATGTTCTATAGGTCTAAAACATCTCTTGGCCTCACTTTCTAAAAATGGCATACTTTCTTCCATTGAAACATAGTTATGCTGAACTAATTTTATGGTTGTTAGTTTGAAGTTTTAATTTATTGGATACTGCTGTATGGCAACGTATAGTATCTGCATTTTGTATTCTTGTGGTAAAACTGCATTCACAGTAACTTCTGATTCGTAGTCTTGACTCATGATTTAATCTTCTGGGGAGATAGGAAGACTGTCAAAGAAATAGATATTTATGTGAACCTCAGAACTGAACTCTAGGATTTGGGAATCCTCAAGGATAGGGACTAGGGAAACAATTTAGGAATAATATAGAAGCTCTTAAGCATTTAAAACCAGATGCATTTACAATTTGTGAAGCACTAGGGGATTGGCTGTTCAGAGATAAAGTAGTTTTCTCATCTGCTTTAATTTTATTCATGCTTTTGATTGTGACCTGAGTGCAATTTATTCTTCCAAATCATCGCATATGATGAGGGACATGACCATCACTAAGATTTGAATAATTGAGGTTCCCAAATGGAACTTCAACTGATGATATAACAAGTATCTGAAGAGATTTCATAGCTGCTAAAGATCTTCAAAAAAATCCAAAACAAACACCCTCAAAAACCACACACCAAAAAAACCAACCACTCCCCCCAAAAGAGAACACCCCAAACCACCCCAAAGCTTACAATTTTAAGAGTCTAAGGTACTCTGTTGTTCTGTTGCTTTTGATGGAAGCCTATGGACAAAGTATCACAGGGGATAATTAGTAAGTGAGTGTGTTAAAAATTTCTTCCTTCCTCAAGAGAAGCAAAGGGAATGGGAAACAGAGAACACAGAAGTGTCTAAGCATGTGGGAACAATAATGTTGTGTTCTTAGGATTGTGATTTGAGTTTCTGCTGTTATAAGGGAAGAGAAAAGCACCTTCATGGTTAGATTGATTGGCTTTTGTTATGTTATGTGCACTTGCATGCATAATCTAATGGAACGTAACTGGCCTTCACTTCAGCCAGTCCAACTTTGTACTATTGGGATCATGATAGTCATGCTGGTAGGTGAGCTAAAGGCACGTTAAATGCACAGTGTTTGAAACAGTAACCGAGAAAATAAAAATGTACTGATGAAGAATGAGATTACTGGCTTTCAAGTTTTTCACTTGCAAAACCCTTGGTGTTAATAGTAAGTAGCCTGAGGCTGGATCCAACCTCGCTTTGCTTCATGACAAAAACATGTCAGGCCAGATGTAATCCTGCAAATATAGATAAATAACTACCTTTTTACAAGCAGTTTCATGTCATGCTAAAGTCAAAACAGTCTGGCATTTAATAAAATAATCTGCATTTTTCTGTATCTTCTTTTGACTGCTTTGAAGTTCCTTTACAAAATTTTCATATGTGATCTACAAATGCTCTTTTTGGCTGAATCTTGAGGTCGTTGTTTGTTTTGTGGCCAGGCTCAGCTGATTCATGATAGAAACACTGCCTTGCACTCAGCTCCAGCAATCAAAGCAAGTGTGGCTGCTGCTGTGCCGGAAAAAGTGCAAATGACCTGGACTAAAGAAAAGCTTGTAGCTGAAAAGCATAAAAACAAAGATTCAAATGTACCTGGCTTTAAAGATATTTTCAACATGAAGCCGTAAGTATACACGTGGTGTCTGGAGTTGTGTATTTTATTGTGTGTGTTTTAGTGTGGAGGGCGTTCGGGGTTTTGTTTTGTTCTGGGCTTTGTTTAAGAGATTCTGTTTTATTTAAAGTCAAGTACAGACATGGTCTTCCCATGCACTTCACTTTATGAAACTGGCATGCACTCGGGTGGAACAATGGCTGTGAAGAGTTATTCACAAAAATGTTGTGAATGAAGCATAAATATGACAGACTTCATACTGTAAACAGATGTAGTAGGCACAAAACCAGTGGCAGAAAGACATCAGCTTGTTTGCTTCCTCATGTTATGATTCAAGCACATACATGCATCTTTTCCAAGTTATGGAAGAATGCAGTTATAAGTGTGGCCTAGACTATTTTCTGCCCATACCCAAAGCAAAACTGTGGGTGTCAAGAGAAATTTTAAAATAATCTTAAATAGTCTTAAATAATTGGACTTGTAGAGAGCAGAGTTAGAAGGTGCAACTAGAATCAGCACATTAAAATTGTAAGTTGCTTTGTGAATTTGCTCTGAACTGTTAAGAATCAGTTTGCCTTCTACAAATTCCAGAGATCATCTTGCTCATACTCTAAAGCACTGGTTTTATTCTGGGCTGTGCTTTTGAATTTCAGTTCAAATTCTTAGGGTTGTTTGTTGTGGTTTTGGTGTTTTTTTATTACTATCTTGGAAATATTTCTTATTATTCCTTCAGAATTGTGCAAAACAGAGATGTCAGATATTACTATTTTAGAACTCTGTATGTGGTTGACAGTAGAAATAACAGTTAAAACTTGGTATGCCTGTACAATATATTAATATTGTTTAATTAAAAATGTACCTGATGACATAAATATTTTTTTCCCCTGTGCATTTGCTTCCCATCCATGTAGAGAATGGGGAAATCTGTAAGTCAAAATTTCATTTCACTTAAGCAACTTTCATTTCACTTGAGCCACCTGGTTCTTGTGGTCCTGTACATTGTATGCATGCTTCCTAAATCATGATTTGCAATGTGTGTTTTATGTTGTACATTGTTTTCTATACTAGGATTTAGCATTTATCACTGAAAAAATATTCATCATGACTTCTTAATCTTTTCTTCTAAATAAGCTTTTCATTCAAGGTAAGTCATAGGACATGCGTTTTAGTTTCCTGTAGAAATGTAACACTTGACAGTATTCCTCTACACTAGTGTAATAATTAGCTTTCTAATTAATTACATTAAAAAGTTAATATTTTTGTTCTGAAAAAGTAGCACCCATTGTGATGTAACTACTTGGACAATAAGGATGAATTTGTTCACAAAGGGAACTTGCACATCAAATGCCAGTTCTTGCCTCCCTTCTACCAAGCCATGCATGTGTATAACAAGTTCAGATATACATTGGGTATGACAGCATATAAAAACGGGACACTGCATCTCAATTTGTTCTTGGGTGGGACTGACTAGTGACTGCTCTGCTGTTTTTCAGAACCCAGTGACTTTTCAATTTGTCTTTTTAACAAACTGACCTTCACAGGAAAACTTAGACAGCTTACTTTGTGTACCATGTCTGATTTCAATTCTATCTGCGCTTGAAGCCTAAATGAATGTAGTCAGCCTCGATTCACTTTGTACGCTGTATACTTTTATCAGTTTGAGCCTTTATTTCAGTGTTGTATTCTTTCCCATTGCGTCTTTCTCCTGCATTTTATCTTTAGTTTAACATATTTCTACTTTAATATTTATACACCTCTTCAGTTTTATACTTTTGTGTCACTTTCTTCATAGTTGTTCTTTGGTCGTCTCAAGCTCCTGTTCTGCTTCTGAAAAACTGAGCTTCAGATATTCTTTATTTTTTCAAAATGCCCCTGCAGTTGTGGGTGATGTGACGGTTGGAGGCCATTTTAGGCATAGCAGTCATGAAATGATAGTGGTTTTGGTTCTTGGAGAAGTGAGGAGGGGGGATCAGCAGAACTGCCACCTTGGGCTTCTGGAGGGCGGACTTCAGCCTGTTTAGGAGACTGGTTGACAGGGTCCCCTGGGAGGCAGTCCTGAAGAGCAAAGGAGTCCAGGAAGGCCAGACATTCTTCAAGGATGAAGTCTTAAAGGTGCAAGAACAGGCTGTCGCCATGTGCTGAAAGACAAGCCAGTGGGGAAGACAGCCAGCCTGACTGAACAGCGAGCTTTATCTAGAACTTGGGAAAAACAAGAAGAGTTTATGACCTTTGGAAGAAGAGGCAGGCAAGTCAGGAGAATTACAAATATGTCATGAAGTCATGCACAGAGAAAATTAGGAGGGCCAAAGCCCAATTAGAACTTAATCTGGCTACTGTGGTAAAGAACAATAAAAAAATTTTGTATAAATGTACTAGCAGCAAAAGGAGGGCTAAGGAGAGTCTCTAGTCTTTATTACATGTGGGAGGAAACTTACCATCGAAGGATGAGGAAAAGGCTGAGGTACTTAATGCCACCTTCACCTCAATCTTTAATAATAAGACCAATTGTTCTCTGGGTACCCAGCCCCCTGAGCTGGAAGATGAGGTGAGGAGCAGAATGGACTCACTGTAATCCAAATGACCTGCTACACCACTTAGACATACACAAGTCTTTGGGGCTGTAGAGATTAACCTGAGAGTATGGAAGGCGAAAGTGCTCACCAAGAAATTTCCCATTATTTGTCAGCAGTTCTGGCTAACTGAGGAGGTCCCAGTTGACTGGAGGTCAGCAAATGTAACGCCCATCTACAAGAAGGGCAAGAAGGAAGAGCCAGGAAACTACAGGTCTGTCAGCCTGATATCAGTGCAAGGGAAGCTTATGGAGTAGGTCATCTTGAGTGCTTTCGTGCAGCACATACCAGTCAACATGGGTTTCGGAAAGGCAGGTCCTGCTTAAGTAATCTGATCTCCTTCTATGTTAAGGTGATCTGGCTAGTTGATGAGGGAAAACCTGTTGTTGTTACCTATCTAGATTTTAGTCAACCTTTTGACACAGTTTGCCATGGCATTCTCCTGGAAAATCTAGCTTCTCAATACTTGGACGGGCATATTCTTCATTGGGTAAAAAACTGGTGGGATGAACAGACCCAGAGAGCCGTGGTGAATGGAGTTGCATCCAGTTGGTGGCTGGTCAAAAGTGGTATTTCCCAGGGCTCGGTGTTTAGGCTGGTTCTGTTTAATGTCTTTATCGATGATCTGGATGAGGGAATTGACTGCACCCTCAGTAAGTTTGCAGACAACACCAGGTTGGACAGGAGCGTTGATCTGCTTGAGCAAAGGGAAGCTCTGCAGAGAGATCTGGACAGGCTGGCTTGATGGCCCAAGGCCAACTGTGTGGATTCAGCAAGGCCAAATGTTGGATCCTGCACACAGGCCACAACAACTGCACACTTGGAGACAAATGGCTGGAGAGCTGCCTGGCAGAAAAGGACCTAGGGGTGTTGGTTGTTGACAGCTGGCTGAAAATGAGTCAGAAGTGTGCCCAGGCGTCCAAGAAGGCTAATAACGTCCAGGCTTGTATTAAAAAGTTATGTGGCCAGGAAGACCAGGGAAATGATCAGCCCCTTGTACATGGTGCTAGTGAAGCTGCACCTTCAATATTTTATTCAGTTTTGGACCCCTTGCTTCAAGAAAGACACTGACGTGCTGGAGCATGTCCTAAAAAGGGTAACAAAGCTGGTGAAGGGTGTTCACGTTCAAGTGATAGGGTGAGAGGAAATGGCCTTAGGGACATGGTTTAGTGGTGGGCTTGCTTGTGTTGGATTTACGGTTGGTGATCTTAAAGGTCTTTTCCAACCTAACTGATTATGTGATTCTGCAAAATCAAAGATGAAAAAGCAACACGAGACATGCTACTTCTAATAGTATCCTGTTAACAGCTTTTCCATTCAGAGTGAAAAAAAAATGGGACTTAGTAGAACACTGCTATGTATGCTCCCAGCACTCTCGGTCTTTCTTGGTCCCATGTGCTTGAATGAACATTTATCTGGCTGCTGTTCTCAACCACATGCGTATTTCTACAATCTGAGGGTGGTTCTAGGATTCAGTGTTGCTGTAGTCCTCTGAAACAACCTCTGGTAATAGAATAAAGTTGTGCATTTCCTTTTGTAAATTTTGGCCTCCTAAATGTTTTTATTTTGGGAAAAGAGACCTCATTTAATTTCTGTTGTTTACTTGAGCTGAAACAGTCCTGGGGTTTGCACTGGAAATTTAATTGCTGTTAGTGGAATGCAAAAGACACCAAACTTGATCAGGCACTTCAGAGAATGTCTTATGTCCTGCTGCTACTAACCTGCCGGTCTTCTGTCAGCCATAGGACAGCATGTGAGCCCAGCTGAGCCAGGGTATAGTTGTGCTTTTACTGTGAGACCACTAGTTACAGTGCTAAGAAAACTACAAAGGACAGAATGATCTGAGTGTCTTATTATATCAGCATACCAGTATCTTCATTCTTGAGAGGTGCTGTCATCCTGTGTTTCCAAGGTTCCCTTTGAAGTAACTGACTTCACTTGTAAGGAATCTTCTTTTGGGCAGCAGATGTTTTAGATAAATGGACTAAAGAAGACAGGAAATTTCTGTTGCACCATCATGTATGGCTCATTTCCACTCTTGGTTAATTTTACACAGATGACAATTTTGGAAACTATAAAGAAACTGTGCTTTTGTTCCAAAGAGCAACTAAATCTTCCAAGGTAGATCCTCAAGTAAAGAAATCTCTGAAGTCCTAGTAGTTTCTTCCTCTTCCTCACAGATTTACAACAATACTACTTATGGATGCAATGAGGAAAACATTAGTTAATATTGATAATGGAAGAGGAGAGGCTCAATTCCAGTTCATTGCTTACTGCCCTACTGTTACGATATGAGAAACTAGTAATTTTTTAATAATTCTGTGCTGTTTCTGAATTTTCTTCACCAGGTTTATGGTATTCTTGTAATGTTTCCAAAGATGCATGAGCGAAAAATACATAAGTGCTATAATGTTCCTGTAATTCCTTTTTTTGTACTTTTTTTTACAGATCCACTTACCTTTCAATAATAATTCAATAAACTGGATTCTCAACGCTTTTGACTAAGCTTTACTTTTACTTCAACTTTGTAAAAGATAGGTGACAATTGGAAGATTTGTGCGTTTTGACAGTCTTAGAGATAGTTTCAGAGTTAAATGTCCTTTTCAGAGGAAAAAACATCTGTTAAACTTTGGTATTGTATTTTTCTCAAATTTATTTTGTATGTGTGCAAATACTGTAGTCCATGAAAATAGCTTATTCTATGTGGTTATAGATTGAATTTATAAATTAAAATACATAACATGTAATTGAAATACATAAATATTGTGACAATACTTTAAAATGTTTGTTTGCATGCTAGGAATCAGTCTAATGTAAGAAGAATGCACACAGCTGTAAAGCTCAATGGAGTGGTGCTTAATAAATCACAGCATGCTCAGCTGGTTCTCCTGAATATGCCTGGACCTCCTAAAAACAGAAAAGGGGATGAAAACTGTATCCTCTACTATATTGCTTCCATATTTCTTGACCTCGAGAGTCTGATTTTTGTGATTGTGCCCTTGTCTACCTTTTGGGATAGCCATTAGTAACCAAGTATAAGTTTGCCTTTAAGAAAACGAGTTTTGATTCACTTCCATGTCAGCAAGTAGATGGATCACGTAATGGCAGTAAAAGGTGAAACAGGAAAACTTCATGAAATTATTCAACTTGATTTTTGCATCATGTCAGACTTTATGAGAAATTAGTGGCTATTTTGTTTCTTTTCTGAATAAATTCCTTGACTTAATGATACTTCAGATATGGAATTTTTGGAAGTTCTGACAGAAGGTTTGGATAGAGTTCTCCTGGTCCGAGGCAGCGGGCGCGAAGTGATCACCATTTATTCTTAACCTGTTTGCACATTCTGTTCATCCTCACCCTGTCCTCCAAAGTGAGAAAACAAAGTCGTTTGCCATAATTTGAGCAACTTTGTTACGAATTAAAGTGCATTGAAAATTACCTGCAAGCTGAATCTTCTGATGATATATTCTCATTTTTCTAATAAAAATTATATTTAAATTATATTTGAAGAAGATAGATTTACATGGAAAATATTTCTGTAGTGAATTAGTAAATGGTGGATGGGTTCAGATATTTGTGTAGCATATTCTGACACTTGTTAAACTGTGGTGTAACACAAGAAGGGAAATGACAATGCAGTGATATTTTTTAAACATATAGAAATGTAAGCAACTTTTGATGATTTTAATCTTTGTTCTGCATCTAAATAAAAGGGAATTGGTTTAGGAAAAGTTGGCTTCCTCCGTTACCAAAATGCTGCTGTGTTGCTTCTGTTGGGATTAGTCCTGGTTCAGGAAACTTCATTCATAAATATATACAACCACTCAAACTTGTATATTGTGTGCATAAGCGTTTCTCTGAAGTTCATGATCTGCCACACTTATTTTAATAACACATGACTATTTAAAAGTACTTTAAATGAAGCCTCCAGTTGACATTAGTAGTAAATAGACAAGTTGTGTGATTTTTTTTTTCTTTTAACAAGCTACTAGCAGTCATAGTGTACTGCACAATTATACTAGTGAAACCTGAGATCATCCAACTCAATAGGAAGCCTGTGATGCAGTAACTCCACCTGGTTGCAGATATAATTGTAACAGTTGATAAACGACTGCAAGCTGGTTAATGAAATGCAATCCTTTTTTTTTTTTTTCAAATATGTATATTTTGAAAATGTATGTGTTGCTGTTTAAAATAAAATTTGCTTTGCTGAACTGAACAAGCTCTTGAGCGTTTTGCATTTGAAATTGTTCAACAAACTGGTTTTTGTAGCAAATCTTTGCTTCTGTCAGAATTCTGCCCCTTTTTGGGCACTATTTAGTTTTGTAAATATTGTTTAAGACCTAAGTTGGGTATTGGAAGATTGTTCTACTCTAAAAGAATGTTTTTATTCAAACATATATAAATTATTGTATAATGCAGTCAACATCTCTGTTAGTCAGACTGCGACAGCAGTGATGCAGCACCCAAATACCTGACTAAGCTCAAGGCCAGCACTTCTATCACAGTGCTCTCAGGCAGAGCAAAACAAAGTTATAAACAGCAAAGGCTGAAGGTAGCCATTGCCACTCACTGTACTTTGATATACAGCAACACATGAACGCAAAGATGACCCACTGAACTTCAATGGCTCCCAAACACTGCTGAGGCACTGCAAAAGACACTAGCAAGGGCATGCTGCACACCAGGAACTCTGCTGGGACAACTGCAGGAAAGTCAAGGGAAGAGAAGGCTGTGGAATGCAGGACAAGGGGAGACCAAGTAAGGGAAGGGAAGGAAAGGAAAGAGAACACCAGGAAGGGGGAAGGGAAGGGGGAAGGGGAAGGGGAAGGGGAAGGGGAAGGGGAAGGGGAAGGGGAAGGGGAAGGGGAAAGGGAAGGGGAGGAAAGTCATGGAAAGGGAAAGGGCAAGGAGAGGCAAGGCAAGGCAAAGAAGGGAAGGGAAGGCAAAGAAGGGAAGGGAAGGCAAAGAAGGGAAGGGAAGAGAAGGGAAGGGAAGGCAAAGAACGGGAGGACGTGGGAAGGCACAGCAAGGACAGGCAAGACAAGGCATAGGAAGGCAAAGCAAGGCAAGGGAAGTTAGGAAAGGCGAGGGAAAGGAAGGTGGAGGAAAGCAATTCAAGGAAATGCAAAGCAAGGCAAGGAGAATTTCCCGATTGACTTGGTTTCAACTGAAATCTTTTGTCTTCAGTTGAATTCTTTTCTCTTCCATTGAGTTCCTTTCCCTTCAATGACGGGTTTTTTTTTTCCTGCAACTAACTTCAATTGCCTTTTTTTTCCCCTTCAACTGGCTTAATTTCCCTTCAACTGACTTCAAGTTATTCATTTCTCCTTCATTTGACTTCAATTGTTTTCTTTTACATTCAATTGACTTTAATTTCCTTTCCCTTTGATGAACTTCAATTGAATTTTTTTCCTGTCAATACTTTGACAGACTTCTTTTTTCCTCTGACTTCTTCTCCCTTCAGTTGACTTCAATTGTCTTCAAATAATTTCTTTTCATTTTGACATCAATTGACTTCCTTTTCCCTTCAAATGATTTTGAGCCTTTCAGTTGGTATCAATTTACTTCGACTGACTTCCTTGCCTTCTGTTGACTTCCTTTCCCTTCAAGTGACTTCAGTTGAATTATTTTACTGTCAATTGACATCAGGTGACTTCAATTTCATTTTGCTTGAAATAACTTCAGGTGATTTCAAGAGACTTTTCAGGTGATTCGGTTTACTTCTTTTTTCCTTCCATTGAGTTTTTTCACCTCAGCTGAATTAAATCAATTTGTTTTCCCTTTAGATGATTTCTTTTCCCTTCAGTTGACTTCAGTTGGCTTCAGTTAAAATCAATTGATTTCGGTTTATTTCAATTGACTTCTTTTCCATTCATGTCTCTTCAATCGAATACAGATATTTTCCATTGAATTAACTTTGATTGTTTGTGATTCATTTCTCTTCTCTTTGACTTTGATTGATGTCAGTTGACTTTTCTAGTTTGACTTCAAATTAGTTTAATTGACTTCTTTCTCCTTCAGTTGACTTCAGCTGACTTCAACTGACTGATCTTCCCTTCAACTGACTTCAGTTGACTTTCAATATTTCCCTTCACTTGACTTCGATATACATCAATGGACTTCCTTCTTTTGACTTCAGTTGACTTCCCACGAGTTCTTTTCTGTTCAATTGACTTTGACTTCCATTAAATTCGGTTGACTTCTTTTCCCTTCAATTGACCAAATGACTTCAATAGACTAGAATTAACTTCAATTGTCTTCTTTTTCCTTCAGTTCACCTAATTGACTACTGTTAAATAAAAAATACAACTTCAATTGATGTCAAAGGGCTACTGGAGACAGAATCATAGGATCATTTAGATTGGGGAAAAAAACCTTTAAGATCATTGAATCTAACCACTACCCTAACACTGCCAAGTACACCCCTGAGCCGTGTACCTAAGTGAAGTCCATGTGCTGCAGGGCTAGGGTTGGGATTTCAGCTTTGAGTAAGGTTAGGATCAGGGTGAGGTTTAGCAGTTAGGTTTTGAGTAAGGTTAGATTCAGCGTTAGGCTTAGGGTCAGTAATCAGCTTCAGGGTTAGGTTTAGGTTCAGGCTTAGTGTTGGAGTTAGGATTTAGTTTCAGGATTAAGATCAGGTTCAGGGTTATTGTTAGGTTTGAAGTATTGATTAAGGTAAGGTTAAAGGTTAGAGCTTTACTGTGAGCGTCCGAGGCGCTAATCTGCAATGTATGCTTTTTAGTACAGATGCTTGTCTTTTTCAAGACTAATACTTTGCAGCGAACGGGCTACTGGAGAAGACACTAAGAAGCAGCAGCATTCGACGCTAGCAGGTTCTCTGGAGTAGAGAGCCTTCGACGTTTCCAGTTTTGCAGACTGGCTTTACCGTGCGCATTCAAGTCACACATCACTCATCTATACCAATGAGTTTTTCTATTAGCGCATTGCAGCTTGTAGCGAAAGCACTCCCAGAGTAGACACTAAGAAGCAGCAGCATTCTGTGCTAGCACCCTCTCTTGTAGCAGATTGGCGTCGACGATTCCGTTTTTTCAGAATGTCTCTTTTGTCCCCATTCGAGTCACTAACCTCCAAGTCTATACTAAAGCGCTGTATTCGCATGTTGCGGTTTGCCGTGAAAGCCTTACCACGGAAGACGGTAACCAGCAGCAGAATTCGGTGCTGTCGTCTTCTCTGTAGGAGGTAGGCTTCGACATTTCCAGTTGGGCAGAGCGGCTTAACTGTGCACATTCGAGCCACAGATCACTAATCTATACTAAAGTGTTCTTCTAGTCACGCATTGCACTTTGCAATGAAAGCGTTTCTGGAGTAGACACTAACAATCAGCAGCATTCCATGCTAGCAGTTTCTCTGTAGCAGATAGGACTTGACCTTTCCTGATTTGCAAACTGCCTTTACTGTGCGCATTGGAGACACTACTCTCCTATCTAGTCTAAAACCCCGTCCTCTTTGTGCTTAGCACTTAGCTGTGTAAGCGCTACTAGAGAAGACACTGACAAGTAGCAGGATTCCGTGCTTGCTTCTTCTCTGTAGCAGAGAGTCTTCAATGCTTCCATTTTTGCAGACTGGCTTTACTGTGTGCAAAAAGACAGTAGACTCCAAACTATACAAGTGCGTTCTCCCATTCTTGCATTGCAGATTGCAGCAAAAGCGTTTCCGGAGTAGACGCTAAAAAGCAGACTCATTTGGTGCTAGCGCCTTCTCTGTAGCGGATAGTCGTCAACGTTTCCAGTTTTGCAGACTGGCTTTGCTCCGCGCCTTTGATCTCTGGCCTATACTAAACCATTCTCCCAGTCACACATGACAGCTTGCAGGGAAAGCGCTACCGGAGTAGACACTAACAAGCGGCAGCGTTCTGGGCTAGCAGCTTCCCCTTAGCTCTTATTGTTGTTAGAGGGCAGAAGTGAAATTGCTCCTCGTTTAGCTTTGCTGGTTCTTCCTTACTACGTCGCATACACCGAGTCAGGATTTGAAGTTCTGTGCAACTCCACATCATGGGTTTTAGCAACACATCCTAGTGGCATGCAGCTCTCTGAAAATTTCGCACAATACCATAAGCAAATTCAAAGCATATTTTGCCGCTGCCAAGCAATTTACAAAATTAACGTAGTTAATTAACGTAGTCCGAAGTTGCATGCACTTCTTCAATCTAACCCCTTCCAGGATATATGGGCTTGGAGAAGTTGGAGAAGAAGGCAAAACGTTCCTTCTGAGTGTCGTCATGCAGATTTACAGCATCCTGTGAGCAAGGGTCTCAGTCTCTACACATGACCTTAGTTGAGTCTGGAAAGCAGTCCAAGATGTCCGTTACTCTAAGCTGGGTGGCTTTGGCTAGTATTAGTTTGCTCCACCTACGTTTTGAGGCCACATGTTTCTCCTCTTCCTGACAGTCTCGGTGGAAAAGTTGTCCCTGACTTGAGGCGGATCCGTCCTCCTGAAAGGGCAGTGGCGTGTTTTCTATAGCAAAATATCAGTGCTTTCAACCGTTATGAGAATAGTTTGCTCTGCACGTTCTGCTCGGAATGTATTAATAAACGAGAATCAAAACGGAATCAGAATGACGCTCCTCAGTTAGCGCCACTCCGATACGAATGCAAGCCAGTGGCTGTTCAGATCCCTCACAAGGTTTACGTCCAAAATCCAGGTTCTTTCTTGCGTTTGATTTTTACGTTAATTTTGTAAATTGCTTGGCAGCGGCAAAATATGCTTTGAATTTGCTTATGGTATTGTGCGAAATTTTCAGAGAGCTGCATGCCACTAGGATGTGTTGCTAAAACCCATGATGTGGAGTTGCACAGAACTTCAAATCCTGACTCGGTGTATGCGACGTAGTAAGGAAGAACCAGCAAAGCTAAACGAGGAGCAATTTCACTTCTGCCCTCTAACAACAATAAGAGCTAAGGGGAAGCTGCTAGCCCAGAACGCTGCCGCTTGTTAGTGTCTACTCCGGTAGCGCTTTCCCTGCAAGCTGTCATGTGTGACTGGGAGAATGGTTTAGTATAGGCCAGAGATCGAAGGCGCGGAGCAAAGCCAGTCTGCAAAACTGGAAACGTTGACGACTATCCGCTACAGAGAAGGCGCTAGCACCAAATGAGTCTGCTTTTTAGCGTCTACTCCGGAAACGCTTTTGCTGCAATCTGCAATGCAAGAATGGGAGAACGCGCTTGTATAGTTTGGAGTCTACTGACTCAAACGCACACAGTAAAGCCAGTCTGCAAAAATGGAAGCATTGAAGACTCTCTGCTACAGAGAAGAAGCAAGCACGGAATCCTGCTACTTGTCAGTGTCTTCTCTAGTAGCGCTTACACAGCTAAGTGCTAAGCACAAAGAGGACGGGGTTTTAGACTAGATAGGAGAGTAGTGTCTCCAATGCGCACAGTAAAGGCAGTTTGCAAATCAGGAAAGGTCAAGTCCTATCTGCTACAGAGAAACTGCTAGCATGGAATGCTGCTGATTGTTAGTGTCTACTCCAGAAACGCTTTCATTGCAAAGTGCAATGCGTGACTAGAAGAACACTTTAGTATAGATTAGTGATCTGTGACTCGAATGTGCACAGTTAAGCCGCTCTGCCCAACTGGAAATGTCGAAGCCTACCTCCTACAGAGAAGACGACAGCACCGAATTCTGCCGCTGGTTACCGTCTTCCGTGGTAAGGCTTTCACGGCAAACCGCAACATGCGAATACAGCGCTTTAGTATAGACTTGGAGGTTAGTGACTCGAATGGGGACAAAAGAGACATTCTGAAAAAACGGAATCGTCGACGCCAATCTGCTACAAGAGAGGGTGCTAGCACAGAATGCTGCTGCTTCTTAGTGTCTACTCTGGGAGTGCTTTCGCTACAAGCTGCAATGCGCTAATAGAAAAACTCATTGGTATAGATGAGTGATGTGTGACTTGAATGCGCACGGTAAAGCCAGTCTGCAAAACTGGAAACGTCGAAGGCTCTCTACTCCAGAGAACCTGCTAGCGTCGAATGCTGCTGCTTCTTAGTGTCTTCTCCAGTAGCCCGTTCGCTGCAAAGTATTAGTCTTGAAAAAGACAAGCATCTGTACTAAAAAGCATACATTGGAGATTAGCGCCTCGGACGCTCACAGTAAAGCTCTAACCTTTAACCTTACCTTAATCAATACGTCAAACCTAACAATAACCCTGAACCTGACCTTAATCCTGAAACTAAATCCTAACTCCAACACTAAGCCTGAACCTAAACCTAACCCTGAAGCTGATTACTGACCCTAAGCCTAACGCTGAATCTAACCTTACTCAAAACCTAACTGCTGAACCTCACCCTGATCCTAACCTTACTCAAAGCTGAAATCCCAACCCTAGCCCTGCAGCACATGGACTTCACTTAGGTACACGGCTCAGGGGTGTACTTGGCAGTGTTAGGGTAGTGGTTAGATTCAATGATCTTAAAGGTTTTTTTCCCCAATCTAAATGATCCTATGATTCTGTCTTCCCTGGAGAATTACGGAATATCATTTTTGTTAGCAAATCAAAACCCTAGATGAAGACTTACAATAGACTGTCAAGCCGTAACTGCTATGACCTAGTGTGATGTATTTTTTTACATTGATATTTAAAAGTGACTACATAAAATGTGCCTGCTTCCTTTGAAAGATTTTGATGGCGAAACTCTGCCTTTTATCCCGCTGTAACTGACAGGGTTACTTTGTCTAAAGCCTTTTCCCCCGTGTAAAGCATTCGTAACCTGACCCACATGCATGTGATTGCTTGTTCGTGGGGCGCATAAGCTTGCCTATAGCACCGAGTTTATGCGCGTTTTAGGCTCTGGAACGAAGCTGGTGGCTTCTGGGTATCTTAGGCAAGCTCTGTTCTGGCTCCTGCCCTCTCTTACATCATGTGGCCTATGTCCTATGCCGTGAGAATTAGGTACAACCCAGTGTTGCAAAACTTTCCGAAGTTGCATGCACTTCTTCAATCTAACCCCTTCCAGGATATATGGGCTTGGAGAAGTTGGAGAAGAAGGCAAAACGTTCCTTCTGAGTGTCGTCATGCAGATTTACAGCATCCTGTGAGCAAGGGTCTCAGTCTCTACACATGACCTTAGTTGAGTCTGGAAAGCAGTCCAAGATGTCCGTTACTCTAAGCTGGGTGGCTTTGGCTAGTATTAGTTTGCTCCACCTACGTTTTGAGGCCACATGTTTCTCCTCTTCCTGACAGTCTCGGTGGAAAAGTTGTCCCTGACTTGAGGCGGATCCGTCCTCCTGAAAGGGCAGTGGCGTGTTTTCTATAGCAAAATATCAGTGCTTTCAACCGTTATGAGAATAGTTTGCTCTGCACGTTCTGCTCGGAATGTATTAATAAAGGAGAATCAAAACGGAATCAGAATGACGCTCCTCAGTTAGCGCCACTCCGATACGAATGCAAGCCAGTGGCTGTTCAGATCCCTCACAAGGTTTACGTCCAAAATCCAGGTTCTTTCTTGCGTTTGATTTTTACGTTAATTTTGTAAATTGCTTGGCAGCGGCAAAATATGCTTTGAATTTGCTTATGGTATTGTGCGAAATTTTCAGAGAGCTGCATGCCACTAGGATGTGTTGCTAAAACCCATGATGTGGAGTTGCACAGAACTTCAAATCCTGACTCGGTGTATGCGACGTAGTAAGGAAGAACCAGCAAAGCTAAACGAGGAGCAATTTCACTTCTGCCCTCTAACAACAATAAGAGCTAAGGGGAAGCTGCTAGCCCAGAACGCTGCCGCTTGTTAGTGTCTACTCCGGTAGCGCTTTCCCTGCAAGCTGTCATGTGTGACTGGGAGAATGGTTTAGTATAGGCCAGAGATCGAAGGCGCGGAGCAAAGCCAGTCTGCAAAACTGGAAACGTTGACGACTATCCGCTACAGAGAAGGCGCTAGCACCAAATGAGTCTGCTTTTTAGCGTCTACTCCGGAAACGCTTTTGCTGCAATCTGCAATGCAAGAATGGGAGAACGCGCTTGTATAGTTTGGAGTCTACTGACTCAAACGCACACAGTAAAGCCAGTCTGCAAAAATGGAAGCATTGAAGACTCTCTGCTACAGAGAAGAAGCAAGCACGGAATCCTGCTACTTGTCAGTGTCTTCTCTAGTAGCGCTTACACAGCTAAGTGCTAAGCACAAAGAGGACGGGGTTTTAGACTAGATAGGAGAGTAGTGTCTCCAATGCGCACAGTAAAGGCAGTTTGCAAATCAGGAAAGGTCAAGTCCTATCTGCTACAGAGAAACTGCTAGCATGGAATGCTGCTGATTGTTAGTGTCTACTCCAGAAACGCTTTCATTGCAAAGTGCAATGCGTGACTAGAAGAACACTTTAGTATAGATTAGTGATCTGTGACTCGAATGTGCACAGTTAAGCCGCTCTGCCCAACTGGAAATGTCGAAGCCTACCTCCTACAGAGAAGACGACAGCACCGAATTCTGCTGCTGGTTACCGTCTTCCGTGGTAAGGCTTTCACGGCAAACCGCAACATGCGAATACAGCGCTTTAGTATAGACTTGGAGGTTAGTGACTCGAATGGGGACAAAAGAGACATTCTGAAAAAACGGAATCGTCGACGCCAATCTGCTACAAGAGAGGGTGCTAGCACAGAATGCTGCTGCTTCTTAGTGTCTACTCTGGGAGTGCTTTCGCTACAAGCTGCAATGCGCTAATAGAAAAACTCATTGGTATAGATGAGTGATGTGTGACTTGAATGCGCACGGTAAAGCCAGTCTGCAAAACTGGAAACGTCGAAGGCTCTCTACTCCAGAGAACCTGCTAGCGTCGAATGCTGCTGCTTCTTAGTGTCTTCTCCAGTAGCCCGTTCGCTGCAAAGTATTAGTCTTGAAAAAGACAAGCATCTGTACTAAAAAGCATACATTGGAGATTAGCGCCTCGGACGCTCACAGTAAAGCTCTAACCTTTAACCTTACCTTAATCAATACGTCAAACCTAACAATAACCCTGAACCTGACCTTAATCCTGAAACTAAATCCTAACTCCAACACTAAGCCTGAACCTAAACCTAACCCTGAAGCTGATTACTGACCCTAAGCCTAACGCTGAATCTAACCTTACTCAAAACCTAACTGCTGAACCTCACCCTGATCCTAACCTTACTCAAAGCTGAAATCCCAACCCTAGCCCTGCAGCACATGGACTTCACTTAGGTACACGGCTCAGGGGTGTACTTGGCAGTGTTAGGGTAGTGGTTAGATTCAATGATCTTAAAGGTTTTTTCCCCCAATCTAAATGATCCTATGATTCTGTCTTCCCTGGAGAATTACGGAATATCATTTTTGTTAGCAAATCAAAACCCTAGATGAAGACTTACAATAGACTGTCAAGCCGTAACTGCTATGACCTAGTGTGATGTATTTTTTTACATTGATATTTAAAAGTGACTACATAAAATGTGCCTGCTTCCTTTGAAAGATTTTGATGGCGAAACTCTGCCTTTTATCCCGCTGTAACTGACAGGGTTACTTTGTCTAAAGCCTTTTCCCCCGTGTAAAGCATTCGTAACCTGACCCACATGCATGTGATTGCTTGTTCGTGGGGCGCATAAGCTTGCCTATAGCACCGAGTTTATGCGCGTTTTAGGCTCTGGAACGAAGCTGGTGGCTTCTGGGTATCTTAGGCAAGCTCTGTTCTGGCTCCTGCCCTCTCTTACATCATGTGGCCTATGTCCTATGCCGTGAGAATTAGGTACAACCCAGTGTTGCAAAACTTTCCGAAGTTGCATGCACTTCTTCAATCTAACCCCTTCCAGGATATATGGGCTTGGAGAAGTTGGAGAAGAAGGCAAAACGTTCCTTCTGAGTGTCGTCATGCAGATTTACAGCATCCTGTGAGCAAGGGTCTCAGTCTCTACACATGACCTTAGTTGAGTCTGGAAAGCAGTCCAAGATGTCCGTTACTCTAAGCTGGGTGGCTTTGGCTAGTATTAGTTTGCTCCACCTACGTTTTGAGGCCACATGTTTCTCCTCTTCCTGACAGTCTCGGTGGAAAAGTTGTCCCTGACTTGAGGCGGATCCGTCCTCCTGAAAGGGCAGTGGCGTGTTTTCTATAGCAAAATATCAGTGCTTTCAACCGTTATGAGAATAGTTTGCTCTGCACGTTCTGCTCGGAATGTATTAATAAAGGAGAATCAAAACGGAATCAGAATGACGCTCCTCAGTTAGCGCCACTCCGATACGAATGCAAGCCAGTGGCTGTTCAGATCCCTCACAAGGTTTACGTCCAAAATCCAGGTTCTTTCTTGCGTTTGATTTTTACGTTAATTTTGTAAATTGCTTGGCAGCGGCAAAATATGCTTTGAATTTGCTTATGGTATTGTGCGAAATTTTCAGAGAGCTGCATGCCACTAGGATGTGTTGCTAAAACCCATGATGTGGAGTTGCACAGAACTTCAAATCCTGACTCGGTGTATGCGACGTAGTAAGGAAGAACCAGCAAAGCTAAACGAGGAGCAATTTCACTTCTGCCCTCTAACAACAATAAGAGCTAAGGGGAAGCTGCTAGCCCAGAACGCTGCCGCTTGTTAGTGTCTACTCCGGTAGCGCTTTCCCTGCAAGCTGTCATGTGTGACTGGGAGAATGGTTTAGTATAGGCCAGAGATCGAAGGCGCGGAGCAAAGCCAGTCTGCAAAACTGGAAACGTTGACGACTATCCGCTACAGAGAAGGCGCTAGCACCAAATGAGTCTGCTTTTTAGCGTCTACTCCGGAAACGCTTTTGCTGCAATCTGCAATGCAAGAATGGGAGAACGCGCTTGTATAGTTTGGAGTCTACTGACTCAAACGCACACAGTAAAGCCAGTCTGCAAAAATGGAAGCATTGAAGACTCTCTGCTACAGAGAAGAAGCAAGCACGGAATCCTGCTACTTGTCAGTGTCTTCTCTAGTAGCGCTTACACAGCTAAGTGCTAAGCACAAAGAGGACGGGGTTTTAGACTAGATAGGAGAGTAGTGTCTCCAATGCGCACAGTAAAGGCAGTTTGCAAATCAGGAAAGGTCAAGTCCTATCTGCTACAGAGAAACTGCTAGCATGGAATGCTGCTGATTGTTAGTGTCTACTCCAGAAACGCTTTCATTGCAAAGTGCAATGCGTGACTAGAAGAACACTTTAGTATAGATTAGTGATCTGTGACTCGAATGTGCACAGTTAAGCCGCTCTGCCCAACTGGAAATGTCGAAGCCTACCTCCTACAGAGAAGACGACAGCACCGAATTCTGCCGCTGGTTACCGTCTTCCGTGGTAAGGCTTTCACGGCAAACCGCAACATGCGAATACAGCGCTTTAGTATAGACTTGGAGGTTAGTGACTCGAATGGGGACAAAAGAGACATTCTGAAAAAACGGAATCGTCGACGCCAATCTGCTACAAGAGAGGGTGCTAGCACAGAATGCTGCTGCTTCTTAGTGTCTACTCTGGGAGTGCTTTCGCTACAAGCTGCAATGCGCTAATAGAAAAACTCATTGGTATAGATGAGTGATGTGTGACTTGAATGCGCACGGTAAAGCCAGTCTGCAAAACTGGAAACGTCGAAGGCTCTCTACTCCAGAGAACCTGCTAGCGTCGAATGCTGCTGCTTCTTAGTGTCTTCTCCAGTAGCCCGTTCGCTGCAAAGTATTAGTCTTGAAAAAGACAAGCATCTGTACTAAAAAGCATACATTGGAGATTAGCGCCTCGGACGCTCACAGTAAAGCTCTAACCTTTAACCTTACCTTAATCAATACGTCAAACCTAACAATAACCCTGAACCTGACCTTAATCCTGAAACTAAATCCTAACTCCAACACTAAGCCTGAACCTAAACCTAACCCTGAAGCTGATTACTGACCCTAAGCCTAACGCTGAATCTAACCTTACTCAAAACCTAACTGCTGAAACCTCACCCTGATCCTAACCTTACTCAAAGCTGAAATCCCAACCCTAGCCCTGCAGCACATGGACTTCACTTAGGTACACGGCTCAGGGGTGTACTTGGCAGTGTTAGGGTAGTGGTTAGATTCAATGATCTTAAAGGTTTTTTTCCCCAATCTAAATGATCCTATGATTCTGTCTTCCCTGGAGAATTACGGAATATCATTTTTGTTAGCAAATCAAAACCCTAGATGAAGACTTACAATAGACTGTCAAGCCGTAACTGCTATGACCTAGTGTGATGTATTTTTTTACATTGATATTTAAAAGTGACTACATAAAATGTGCCTGCTTCCTTTGAAAGATTTTGATGGCGAAACTCTGCCTTTTATCCCGCTGTAACTGACAGGGTTACTTTGTCTAAAGCCTTTTCCCCCGTGTAAAGCATTCGTAACCTGACCCACATGCATGTGATTGCTTGTTCGTGGGGCGCATAAGCTTGCCTATAGCACCGAGTTTATGCGCGTTTTAGGCTCTGGAACGAAGCTGGTGGCTTCTGGGTATCTTAGGCAAGCTCTGTTCTGGCTCCTGCCCTCTCTTACATCATGTGGCCTATGTCCTATGCCGTGAGAATTAGGTACAACCCAGTGTTGCAAAACTTTCCGAAGTTGCATGCACTTCTTCAATCTAACCCCTTCCAGGATATATGGGCTTGGAGAAGTTGGAGAAGAAGGCAAAACGTTCCTTCTGAGTGTCGTCATGCAGATTTACAGCATCCTGTGAGCAAGGGTCTCAGTCTCTACACATGACCTTAGTTGAGTCTGGAAAGCAGTCCAAGATGTCCGTTACTCTAAGCTGGGTGGCTTTGGCTAGTATTAGTTTGCTCCACCTACGTTTTGAGGCCACATGTTTCTCCTCTTCCTGACAGTCTCGGTGGAAAAGTTGTCCCTGACTTGAGGCGGATCCGTCCTCCTGAAAGGGCAGTGGCGTGTTTTCTATAGCAAAATATCAGTGCTTTCAACCGTTATGAGAATAGTTTGCTCTGCACGTTCTGCTCGGAATGTATTAATAAAGGAGAATCAAAACGGAATCAGAATGACGCTCCTCAGTTAGCGCCACTCCGATACGAATGCAAGCCAGTGGCTGTTCAGATCCCTCACAAGGTTTACGTCCAAAATCCAGGTTCTTTCTTGCGTTTGATTTTTACGTTAATTTTGTAAATTGCTTGGCAGCGGCAAAATATGCTTTGAATTTGCTTATGGTATTGTGCGAAATTTTCAGAGAGCTGCATGCCACTAGGATGTGTTGCTAAAACCCATGATGTGGAGTTGCACAGAACTTCAAATCCTGACTCGGTGTATGCGACGTAGTAAGGAAGAACCAGCAAAGCTAAACGAGGAGCAATTTCACTTCTGCCCTCTAACAACAATAAGAGCTAAGGGGAAGCTGCTAGCCCAGAACGCTGCCGCTTGTTAGTGTCTACTCCGGTAGCGCTTTCCCTGCAAGCTGTCATGTGTGACTGGGAGAATGGTTTAGTATAGGCCAGAGATCGAAGGCGCGGAGCAAAGCCAGTCTGCAAAACTGGAAACGTTGACGACTATCCGCTACAGAGAAGGCGCTAGCACCAAATGAGTCTGCTTTTTAGCGTCTACTCCGGAAACGCTTTTGCTGCAATCTGCAATGCAAGAATGGGAGAACGCGCTTGTATAGTTTGGAGTCTACTGACTCAAACGCACACAGTAAAGCCAGTCTGCAAAAATGGAAGCATTGAAGACTCTCTGCTACAGAGAAGAAGCAAGCACGGAATCCTGCTACTTGTCAGTGTCTTCTCTAGTAGCGCTTACACAGCTAAGTGCTAAGCACAAAGAGGACGGGGTTTTAGACTAGATAGGAGAGTAGTGTCTCCAATGCGCACAGTAAAGGCAGTTTGCAAATCAGGAAAGGTCAAGTCCTATCTGCTACAGAGAAACTGCTAGCATGGAATGCTGCTGATTGTTAGTGTCTACTCCAGAAACGCTTTCATTGCAAAGTGCAATGCGTGACTAGAAGAACACTTTAGTATAGATTAGTGATCTGTGACTCGAATGTGCACAGTTAAGCCGCTCTGCCCAACTGGAAATGTCGAAGCCTACCTCCTACAGAGAAGACGACAGCACCGAATTCTGCCGCTGGTTACCGTCTTCCGTGGTAAGGCTTTCACGGCAAACCGCAACATGCGAATACAGCGCTTTAGTATAGACTTGGAGGTTAGTGACTCGAATGGGGACAAAAGAGACATTCTGAAAAAACGGAATCGTCGACGCCAATCTGCTACAAGAGAGGGTGCTAGCACAGAATGCTGCTGCTTCTTAGTGTCTACTCTGGGAGTGCTTTCGCTACAAGCTGCAATGCGCTAATAGAAAAACTCATTGGTATAGATGAGTGATGTGTGACTTGAATGCGCACGGTAAAGCCAGTCTGCAAAACTGGAAACGTCGAAGGCTCTCTACTCCAGAGAACCTGCTAGCGTCGAATGCTGCTGCTTCTTAGTGTCTTCTCCAGTAGCCCGTTCGCTGCAAAGTATTAGTCTTGAAAAAGACAAGCATCTGTACTAAAAAGCATACATTGGAGATTAGCGCCTCGGACGCTCACAGTAAAGCTCTAACCTTTAACCTTACCTTAATCAATACGTCAAACCTAACAATAACCCTGAACCTGACCTTAATCCTGAAACTAAATCCTAACTCCAACACTAAGCCTGAACCTAAACCTAACCCTGAAGCTGATTACTGACCCTAAGCCTAACGCTGAATCTAACCTTACTCAAAACCTAACTGCTGAACCTCACCCTGATCCTAACCTTACTCAAAGCTGAAATCCCAACCCTAGCCCTGCAGCACATGGACTTCACTTAGGTACACGGCTCAGGGGTGTACTTGGCAGTGTTAGGGTAGTGGTTAGATTCAATGATCTTAAAGGTTTTTTTCCCCAATCTAAATGATCCTATGATTCTGTCTTCCCTGGAGAATTACGGAATATCATTTTTGTTAGCAAATCAAAACCCTAGATGAAGACTTACAATAGACTGTCAAGCCGTAACTGCTATGACCTAGTGTGATGTATTTTTTTACATTGATATTTAAAAGTGACTACATAAAATGTGCCTGCTTCCTTTGAAAGATTTTGATGGCGAAACTCTGCCTTTTATCCCGCTGTAACTGACAGGGTTACTTTGTCTAAAGCCTTTTCCCCCGTGTAAAGCATTCGTAACCTGACCCACATGCATGTGATTGCTTGTTCGTGGGGCGCATAAGCTTGCCTATAGCACCGAGTTTATGCGCGTTTTAGGCTCTGGAACGAAGCTGGTGGCTTCTGGGTATCTTAGGCAAGCTCTGTTCTGGCTCCTGCCCTCTCTTACATCATGTGGCCTATGTCCTATGCCGTGAGAATTAGGTACAACCCAGTGTTGCAAAACTTTCCGAAGTTGCATGCACTTCTTCAATCTAACCCCTTCCAGGATATATGGGCTTGGAGAAGTTGGAGAAGAAGGCAAAACGTTCCTTCTGAGTGTCGTCATGCAGATTTACAGCATCCTGTGAGCAAGGGTCTCAGTCTCTACACATGACCTTAGTTGAGTCTGGAAAGCAGTCCAAGATGTCCGTTACTCTAAGCTGGGTGGCTTTGGCTAGTATTAGTTTGCTCCACCTACGTTTTGAGGCCACATGTTTCTCCTCTTCCTGACAGTCTCGGTGGAAAAGTTGTCCCTGACTTGAGGCGGATCCGTCCTCCTGAAAGGGCAGTGGCGTGTTTTCTATAGCAAAATATCAGTGCTTTCAACCGTTATGAGAATAGTTTGCTCTGCACGTTCTGCTCGGAATGTATTAATAAAGGAGAATCAAAACGGAATCAGAATGACGCTCCTCAGTTAGCGCCACTCCGATACGAATGCAAGCCAGTGGCTGTTCAGATCCCTCACAAGGTTTACGTCCAAAATCCAGGTTCTTTCTTGCGTTTGATTTTTACGTTAATTTTGTAAATTGCTTGGCAGCGGCAAAATATGCTTTGAATTTGCTTATGGTATTGTGCGAAATTTTCAGAGAGCTGCATGCCACTAGGATGTGTTGCTAAAACCCATGATGTGGAGTTGCACAGAACTTCAAATCCTGACTCGGTGTATGCGACGTAGTAAGGAAGAACCAGCAAAGCTAAACGAGGAGCAATTTCACTTCTGCCCTCTAACAACAATAAGAGCTAAGGGGAAGCTGCTAGCCCAGAACGCTGCCGCTTGTTAGTGTCTACTCCGGTAGCGCTTTCCCTGCAAGCTGTCATGTGTGACTGGGAGAATGGTTTAGTATAGGCCAGAGATCGAAGGCGCGGAGCAAAGCCAGTCTGCAAAACTGGAAACGTTGACGACTATCCGCTACAGAGAAGGCGCTAGCACCAAATGAGTCTGCTTTTTAGCGTCTACTCCGGAAACGCTTTTGCTGCAATCTGCAATGCAAGAATGGGAGAACGCGCTTGTATAGTTTGGAGTCTACTGACTCAAACGCACACAGTAAAGCCAGTCTGCAAAAATGGAAGCATTGAAGACTCTCTGCTACAGAGAAGAAGCAAGCACGGAATCCTGCTACTTGTCAGTGTCTTCTCTAGTAGCGCTTACACAGCTAAGTGCTAAGCACAAAGAGGACGGGGTTTTAGACTAGATAGGAGAGTAGTGTCTCCAATGCGCACAGTAAAGGCAGTTTGCAAATCAGGAAAGGTCAAGTCCTATCTGCTACAGAGAAACTGCTAGCATGGAATGCTGCTGATTGTTAGTGTCTACTCCAGAAACGCTTTCATTGCAAAGTGCAATGCGTGACTAGAAGAACACTTTAGTATAGATTAGTGATCTGTGACTCGAATGTGCACAGTTAAGCCGCTCTGCCCAACTGGAAATGTCGAAGCCTACCTCCTACAGAGAAGACGACAGCACCGAATTCTGCTGCTGGTTACCGTCTTCCGTGGTAAGGCTTTCACGGCAAACCGCAACATGCGAATACAGCGCTTTAGTATAGACTTGGAGGTTAGTGACTCGAATGGGGACAAAAGAGACATTCTGAAAAAACGGAATCGTCGACGCCAATCTGCTACAAGAGAGGGTGCTAGCACAGAATGCTGCTGCTTCTTAGTGTCTACTCTGGGAGTGCTTTCGCTACAAGCTGCAATGCGCTAATAGAAAAACTCATTGGTATAGATGAGTGATGTGTGACTTGAATGCGCACGGTAAAGCCAGTCTGCAAAACTGGAAACGTCGAAGGCTCTCTACTCCAGAGAACCTGCTAGCGTCGAATGCTGCTGCTTCTTAGTGTCTTCTCCAGTAGCCCGTTCGCTGCAAAGTATTAGTCTTGAAAAAGACAAGCATCTGTACTAAAAAGCATACATTGGAGATTAGCGCCTCGGACGCTCACAGTAAAGCTCTAACCTTTAACCTTACCTTAATCAATACGTCAAACCTAACAATAACCCTGAACCTGACCTTAATCCTGAAACTAAATCCTAACTCCAACACTAAGCCTGAACCTAAACCTAACCCTGAAGCTGATTACTGACCCTAAGCCTAACGCTGAATCTAACCTTACTCAAAACCTAACTGCTAAACCTCACCCTGATCCTAACCTTACTCAAAGCTGAAATCCCAACCCTAGCCCTGCAGCACATGGACTTCACTTAGGTACACGGCTCAGGGGTGTACTTGGCAGTGTTAGGGTAGTGGTTAGATTCAATGATCTTAAAGGTTTTTTCCCCCAATCTAAATGATCCTATGATTCTGTCTTCCCTGGAGAATTACGGAATATCATTTTTGTTAGCAAATCAAAACCCTAGATGAAGACTTACAATAGACTGTCAAGCCGTAACTGCTATGACCTAGTGTGATGTATTTTTTTACATTGATATTTAAAAGTGACTACATAAAATGTGCCTGCTTCCTTTGAAAGATTTTGATGGCGAAACTCTGCCTTTTATCCCGCTGTAACTGACAGGGTTACTTTGTCTAAAGCCTTTTCCCCCGTGTAAAGCATTCGTAACCTGACCCACATGCATGTGATTGCTTGTTCGTGGGGCGCATAAGCTTGCCTATAGCACCGAGTTTATGCGCGTTTTAGGCTCTGGAACGAAGCTGGTGGCTTCTGGGTATCTTAGGCAAGCTCTGTTCTGGCTCCTGCCCTCTCTTACATCATGTGGCCTATGTCCTATGCCGTGAGAATTAGGTACAACCCAGTGTTGCAAAACTTTCCGAAGTTGCATGCACTTCTTCAATCTAACCCCTTCCAGGATATATGGGCTTGGAGAAGTTGGAGAAGAAGGCAAAACGTTCCTTCTGAGTGTCGTCATGCAGATTTACAGCATCCTGTGAGCAAGGGTCTCAGTCTCTACACATGACCTTAGTTGAGTCTGGAAAGCAGTCCAAGATGTCCGTTACTCTAAGCTGGGTGGCTTTGGCTAGTATTAGTTTGCTCCACCTACGTTTTGAGGCCACATGTTTCTCCTCTTCCTGACAGTCTCGGTGGAAAAGTTGTCCCTGACTTGAGGCGGATCCGTCCTCCTGAAAGGGCAGTGGCGTGTTTTCTATAGCAAAATATCAGTGCTTTCAACCGTTATGAGAATAGTTTGCTCTGCACGTTCTGCTCGGAATGTATTAATAAACGAGAATCAAAACGGAATCAGAATGACGCTCCTCAGTTAGCGCCACTCCGATACGAATGCAAGCCAGTGGCTGTTCAGATCCCTCACAAGGTTTACGTCCAAAATCCAGGTTCTTTCTTGCGTTTGATTTTTACGTTAATTTTGTAAATTGCTTGGCAGCGGCAAAATATGCTTTGAATTTGCTTATGGTATTGTGCGAAATTTTCAGAGAGCTGCATGCCACTAGGATGTGTTGCTAAAACCCATGATGTGGAGTTGCACAGAACTTCAAATCCTGACTCGGTGTATGCGACGTAGTAAGGAAGAACCAGCAAAGCTAAACGAGGAGCAATTTCACTTCTGCCCTCTAACAACAATAAGAGCTAAGGGGAAGCTGCTAGCCCAGAACGCTGCCGCTTGTTAGTGTCTACTCCGGTAGCGCTTTCCCTGCAAGCTGTCATGTGTGACTGGGAGAATGGTTTAGTATAGGCCAGAGATCGAAGGCGCGGAGCAAAGCCAGTCTGCAAAACTGGAAACGTTGACGACTATCCGCTACAGAGAAGGCGCTAGCACCAAATGAGTCTGCTTTTTAGCGTCTACTCCGGAAACGCTTTTGCTGCAATCTGCAATGCAAGAATGGGAGAACGCGCTTGTATAGTTTGGAGTCTACTGACTCAAACGCACACAGTAAAGCCAGTCTGCAAAAATGGAAGCATTGAAGACTCTCTGCTACAGAGAAGAAGCAAGCACGGAATCCTGCTACTTGTCAGTGTCTTCTCTAGTAGCGCTTACACAGCTAAGTGCTAAGCACAAAGAGGACGGGGTTTTAGACTAGATAGGAGAGTAGTGTCTCCAATGCGCACAGTAAAGGCAGTTTGCAAATCAGGAAAGGTCAAGTCCTATCTGCTACAGAGAAACTGCTAGCATGGAATGCTGCTGATTGTTAGTGTCTACTCCAGAAACGCTTTCATTGCAAAGTGCAATGCGTGACTAGAAGAACACTTTAGTATAGATTAGTGATCTGTGACTCGAATGTGCACAGTTAAGCCGCTCTGCCCAACTGGAAATGTCGAAGCCTACCTCCTACAGAGAAGACGACAGCACCGAATTCTGCCGCTGGTTACCGTCTTCCGTGGTAAGGCTTTCACGGCAAACCGCAACATGCGAATACAGCGCTTTAGTATAGACTTGGAGGTTAGTGACTCGAATGGGGACAAAAGAGACATTCTGAAAAAACGGAATCGTCGACGCCAATCTGCTACAAGAGAGGGTGCTAGCACAGAATGCTGCTGCTTCTTAGTGTCTACTCTGGGAGTGCTTTCGCTACAAGCTGCAATGCGCTAATAGAAAAACTCATTGGTATAGATGAGTGATGTGTGACTTGAATGCGCACGGTAAAGCCAGTCTGCAAAACTGGAAACGTCGAAGGCTCTCTACTCCAGAGAACCTGCTAGCGTCGAATGCTGCTGCTTCTTAGTGTCTTCTCCAGTAGCCCGTTCGCTGCAAAGTATTAGTCTTGAAAAAGACAAGCATCTGTACTAAAAAGCATACATTGGAGATTAGCGCCTCGGACGCTCACAGTAAAGCTCTAACCTTTAACCTTACCTTAATCAATACGTCAAACCTAACAATAACCCTGAACCTGACCTTAATCCTGAAACTAAATCCTAACTCCAACACTAAGCCTGAACCTAAACCTAACCCTGAAGCTGATTACTGACCCTAAGCCTAACGCTGAATCTAACCTTACTCAAAACCTAACTGCTAAACCTCACCCTGATCCTAACCTTACTCAAAGCTGAAATCCCAACCCTAGCCCTGCAGCACATGGACTTCACTTAGGTACACGGCTCAGGGGTGTACTTGGCAGTGTTAGGGTAGTGGTTAGATTCAATGATCTTAAAGGTTTTTTCCCCCAATCTAAATGATCCTATGATTCTGTCTTCCCTGGAGAATTACGGAATATCATTTTTGTTAGCAAATCAAAACCCTAGATGAAGACTTACAATAGACTGTCAAGCCGTAACTGCTATGACCTAGTGTGATGTATTTTTTTACATTGATATTTAAAAGTGACTACATAAAATGTGCCTGCTTCCTTTGAAAGATTTTGATGGCGAAACTCTGCCTTTTATCCCGCTGTAACTGACAGGGTTACTTTGTCTAAAGCCTTTTCCCCCGTGTAAAGCATTCGTAACCTGACCCACATGCATGTGATTGCTTGTTCGTGGGGCGCATAAGCTTGCCTATAGCACCGAGTTTATGCGCGTTTTAGGCTCTGGAACGAAGCTGGTGGCTTCTGGGTATCTTAGGCAAGCTCTGTTCTGGCTCCTGCCCTCTCTTACATCATGTGGCCTATGTCCTATGCCGTGAGAATTAGGTACAACCCAGTGTTGCAAAACTTTCCGAAGTTGCATGCACTTCTTCAATCTAACCCCTTCCAGGATATATGGGCTTGGAGAAGTTGGAGAAGAAGGCAAAACGTTCCTTCTGAGTGTCGTCATGCAGATTTACAGCATCCTGTGAGCAAGGGTCTCAGTCTCTACACATGACCTTAGTTGAGTCTGGAAAGCAGTCCAAGATGTCCGTTACTCTAAGCTGGGTGGCTTTGGCTAGTATTAGTTTGCTCCACCTACGTTTTGAGGCCATATGTTTCTCCTCTTCCTGACAGTCTCGGTGGAAAAGTTGTCCCTGACTTGAGGCGGATCCGTCCTCCTGAAAGGGCAGTGGCGTGTTTTCTATAGCAAAATATCAGTGCTTTCAACCGTTATGAGAATAGTTTGCTCTGCACGTTCTGCTCGGAATGTATTAATAAACGAGAATCAAAACGGAATCAGAATGACGCTCCTCAGTTAGCGCCACTCCGATACGAATGCAAGCCAGTGGCTGTTCAGATCCCTCACAAGGTTTACGTCCAAAATCCAGGTTCTTTCCTTGCGTTTGATTTTTACGTTAATTTTGTAAATTGCTTGGCAGCGGCAAAATATGCTTTGAATTTGCTTATGGTATTGTGCGAAATTTTCAGAGAGCTGCATGCCACTAGGATGTGTTGCTAAAACCCATGATGTGGAGTTGCACAGAACTTCAAATCCTGACTCGGTGTATGCGACGTAGTAAGGAAGAACCAGCAAAGCTAAACGAGGAGCAATTTCACTTCTGCCCTCTAACAACAATAAGAGCTAAGGGGAAGCTGCTAGCCCAGAACGCTGCCGCTTGTTAGTGTCTACTCCGGTAGCGCTTTCCCTGCAAGCTGTCATGTGTGACTGGGAGAATGGTTTAGTATAGGCCAGAGATCGAAGGCGCGGAGCAAAGCCAGTCTGCAAAACTGGAAACGTTGACGACTATCCGCTACAGAGAAGGCGCTAGCACCAAATGAGTCTGCTTTTTAGCGTCTACTCCGGAAACGCTTTTGCTGCAATCTGCAATGCAAGAATGGGAGAACGCGCTTGTATAGTTTGGAGTCTACTGACTCAAACGCACACAGTAAAGCCAGTCTGCAAAAATGGAAGCATTGAAGACTCTCTGCTACAGAGAAGAAGCAAGCACGGAATCCTGCTACTTGTCAGGGTCTTCTCTAGTAGCGCTTACACAGCTAAGTGCTAAGCACAAAGAGGACGGGGTTTTAGACTAGATAGGAGAGTAGTGTCTCCAATGCGCACAGTAAAGGCAGTTTGCAAATCAGGAAAGGTCAAGTCCTATCTGCTACAGAGAAACTGCTAGCATGGAATGCTGCTGATTGTTAGTGTCTACTCCAGAAACGCTTTCATTGCAAAGTGCAATGCGTGACTAGAAGAACACTTTAGTATAGATTAGTGATCTGTGACTCGAATGTGCACAGTTAAGCCGCTCTGCCCAACTGGAAATGTCGAAGCCTACCTCCTACAGAGAAGACGACAGCACCGAATTCTGCCGCTGGTTACCGTCTTCCGTGGTAAGGCTTTCACGGCAAACCGCAACATGCGAATACAGCGCTTTAGTATAGACTTGGAGGTTAGTGACTCGAATGGGGACAAAAGAGACATTCTGAAAAAACGGAATCGTCGACGCCAATCTGCTACAAGAGAGGGTGCTAGCACAGAATGCTGCTGCTTCTTAGTGTCTACTCTGGGAGTGCTTTCGCTACAAGCTGCAATGCGCTAATAGAAAAACTCATTGGTATAGATGAGTGATGTGTGACTTGAATGCGCACGGTAAAGCCAGTCTGCAAAACTGGAAACGTCGAAGGCTCTCTACTCCAGAGAACCTGCTAGCGTCGAATGCTGCTGCTTCTTAGTGTCTTCTCCAGTAGCCCGTTCGCTGCAAAGTATTAGTCTTGAAAAAGACAAGCATCTGTACTAAAAAGCATACATTGGAGATTAGCGCCTCGGACGCTCACAGTAAAGCTCTAACCTTTAACCTTACCTTAATCAATACGTCAAACCTAACAATAACCCTGAACCTGATCTTAATCCTGAAACTAAATCCTAACTCCAACACTAAGCCTGAACCTAAACCTAACCCTGAAGCTGATTACTGACCCTAAGCCTAACGCTGAATCTAACCTTACTCAAAACCTAACTGCTAAACCTCACCCTGATCCTAACCTTACTCAAAGCTGAAATCCCAACCCTAGCCCTGCAGCACATGGACTTCACTTAGGTACACGGCTCAGGGGTGTACTTGGCAGTGTTAGGGTAGTGGTTAGATTCAATGATCTTAAAGGTTTTTTTCCCCAATCTAAATGATCCTATGATTCTGTCTTCCCTGGAGAATTACGGAATATCATTTTTGTTAGCAAATCAAAACCCTAGATGAAGACTTACAATAGACTGTCAAGCCGTAACTGCTATGACCTAGTGTGATGTATTTTTTTACATTGATATTTAAAAGTGACTACATAAAATGTGCCTGCTTCCTTTGAAAGATTTTGATGGCGAAACTCTGCCTTTTAT